>NC_140592.1:471451032-472651032 GCF_964204655.1 Triturus cristatus
GCCTCTTTGAACTACAATTCACAATTGTACGTGGAAAATCAATTTTAAAGATAAAATGAGATGTTTAAAGTGATTTTCATGCTTCCAGGGGCCTTAAACACAAGATTTGAGGAATGGGTAAAAGTGAATGAAAATGGCCAATTTACTCATTCTGAGGCCTTAAAAAGTTTTTCTCCTCCACGGGAAGTGAATTAAGCAATATTTGTAGGCCTTTATTGTTCAAGCGAAAACACCTGATTTTTGACGAAAGAGATAACCACCCCCCCTTACGACATGCTTCAGAAACTAAAAAAATGGTCCATTTTCAAATGTTGCGTCTTTGAACGGCAATTCACATTTGTACCTGGAAAATCACGTTTAAAGATAAAATGAGATGTTTAAAGTGATTTTCATGCTTCCAGGGGCCTTAAATACAAGATTTGAGGAATGGGTAAAAGTGAATGAAAATGGCCAATTTACTCATTCTGAGGCCTTAAAAAGTGTTTCTCCTCCACGGGAAGTGAATTAAGTAATATTTGTAGGCCTTTATTGTTCAAGCGAAAACGCCTGATTTTTGATGAAAGAGATAACCACCCCCCCCTTACGACATGCTTCTGAAACTAAAAAAATGGTCCATTTTCAAATGTTGCGTCTTTGAACGGCAATTCACATTTGTACGTGGATAATCACTTTAAGAGATAAAATTAGATGTTTAAAGTGTTTTTCAAGCTTCCAGGGGCCCTAAACACAAGATTTGAGAAATGGGTAAAAGTGAATAAAAATGGCCAATTTAATCACTCTGAGGCCTTAAAAAGTGTTTCTCCTCCACGGGAAGTGAATAAAATACCATTTGGAGGACTTTATTGTTGAACCAAAAACGCCCATTTTTTGGTGAAAGAGATAACCACCCCCCCCTTACGACATGCTTCAGAAACTAAAAAAATGGTCCGTTTTCAAATGTTGCCTCTTTGAACTACAATTCACAATTGTACGTGGAAAATCACTTTTAAAGATAAAATGAGATGTTTAAAGTGATTTTCATGCTTCCAGGGGCCTTAAACACGAGATTTGAGGAATGGGTAAAAGTGAATGAAAATGGCCAATTTACTCACTCTGTGGCCTTAAAAAGTGTTTCTCCTCCACAGGAAGTGAATAAAATACCATTTGGAGGCATTTATAGTTCAATCAAAAACGCCTGTTTTTTAGTGAAAGAGATAACCACCCCCCCTTACAACATGCTTCAGAAATGAAAAAAATGTCCATTTTCAAATGTTGCGTCTTTGAACGACAATTCACATTTGTACGTGGAAATTCACGTTTAAAGATAAAATGAGATGTTTAAAGTGATTTTCATGCTTCCAGGGGCCTTAAACACGAGATTTGAGGAATGGGTAAAAGTGAATGAAAATGGCCAATTTACTCATTCTGAGGCCTTAAAAAGTGTTTCTCCTCCACGGGAAGTGAATTAAATAACATTTGTAGGCCTTTATTATTAAAGCAAAAACGCCCGATTTTTGACGAAAGAGATAACCACCCCCCTTACGACATGCTTCAGAAACTAAAAAAATGGTCCGTTTTCAAATGTTGCCTCTTTGAACGACAATTCACATTTGTATGTGGAAAATCACGTTTAAAGATAAAATGAGATGTTTAAAGTGATTTTCATGCTTCCAGGGGCCTTAAACACGAGATTTGAGGAATGGGTAAAAGTGAATGAAAATGGCCAATTTACTCACTCTGCGGCCTTAAAAAGTGTTTCTCCTCAACGGGAAGTGAATTAAATAACATTTGTAGGCCTTTATTATTAAAGCAAAAACGCCCGATTTTTGACGAAAGAGATAACCACCCCACCTTACGACATGCTTCAGAAACTAAAAAAATGGTCCGTTTTCAAATGTTGCCTCTTTGAACTACAATTCACATTTGTACGTGGAAAATCACTTTTAAAGATAAAATGAGATGTTTAAAGTGATTTTCATGCTTCCAGGGGCCTTAAACACGAGATTTGAGGAATGGGTAAAAGTGAATGAAAATGGCCAATTTACTCACTCTGCGGCCTTAAAAAGTGTTTCTCCTCCACGGGAAGTGAATAAAATACCATTTGGAGGCATTTATAGTTCAATCAAAAACGCCTGTTTTTTGGTGAAAGAGATAACCACCCCCCCTTACGACATGCTTCAGAAACGAAAAAAATGGTCCATTTTCAAATGTTGCGTCTTTGAATGACAATTCACATTTGTACGTGGATAATCACTTTTAGAGATAAAATTAGATGTTTAAAGTGATTTTCAAGCTTCCAGGGGCCCTAAACACAAGATTTGAGAAATGGGTAAAAGTGAATGAAAATGGCCAATTTACTCACTCTGAGGCCTTAAAATGTGTTTCTCCTCCACGGGAAGTGAATAAAATGACATTTGGAGGCCTTTATTGTTCAATCAAAAACGCCAGTTTTTTGGTGAAAGAGTTAACCACCCCCCCTTACGACATGCTTCAGAAACGAAAAAAATGTTTCATTTTCAAATGTTGCGTCTTTGAACTACAATTCAGATTTGTACGTGGATAATCACTTTTAGAGATAAAATTAGATGTTTAAAGTGATTTTCAAGCTTCCAGGGGCCGTAAACACAAGATTTGAGGAATGGGTAAATGTGAATGAAAATGGCCAATTTATGCACTCTGAGGCCTTAAAAAGTTTTTCTCCACCCCAGCAAGTGAATTAAATAACATTTGTAGGCCTTTATTGTTCAATCAAAAACGCCCGAGTTTTTGATGAAAGAGATAACCACCCCCCCTTATGACATGCTTCAGAAACTAAAAAAATGGTCCGTTTTTTGCCTCTTTGAACTACAATTCACATTTGTACGTGGAAAATCACTTTTAAAGATAAAATGAGATGTTTAAAGTGATTTTCATGCTTCCAGGGGCCTTAAACACGAGATTTGAAGAATGGGTAAAAGTGAATGAAAATGGCCAATTTACTCACTCTGCGGCCTTAAAAAGTGTTTCTCCTCCACGGGAAGTGAATAAAATACCATTTGGAGGCATTTATAGTTCAATCAAAAAAGCCTGTTTTTTTGGTGAAAGATATAACCACCCCCCCCTTACGACATGCTTCCGAAATGAAAAAAATGGTCCGTTTTCAAATGTTGCGTCTTTGAACGACAATTCACATTTGTACGTGGAAAATCACGTTTAAAGATAAAATGAGATGTTTAAAGTGATTTTCATGCTTCCAGGGGCCTTAAACACGAGATTTGAGGAATGGGTAAAAGTGAATGAAAATGGCCAATTTACTCACTCTGCGGCCTTAAAAAGTGTTTCTCCTCAACGGGAAGTGAATTAAATAACATTTGTAGGCCTTTATTATTAAAGCAAAAACGCCCGATTTTTGACGAAAGAGATAACCACCCCCCCTTACGACATGCTTCAGAAACTAAAAAAATGGTCCGTTTTCAAATGTTGCCTCTTTGAACTACAATTCACATTTGTACGTGGAAAATCACTTTTAAAGATAAAATGAGATGTTTAAAGTGATTTTCATGCTTCCAGGGGCCTTAAACACGAGATTTGAGGAATGGGTAAAAGTGAATGAAAATGGCCAATTTACTCACTCTGCGGCCTTAAAAAGTGTTTCTCCTCCACGGGAAGTGAATAAAATACCATTTGGAGGCATTTATAGTTCAATCAAAAACGCCTGTTTTTTGGTGAAAGAGTTAACCACCCCCCCTTACGACATGCTTCAGAAACGAAAAAAATGGTTCATTTTCAAATGTTGCGTCTTTGAACTACAATTCACATTTGTACGTGGATAATCACTTTTAGAGATAAAATTAGATGTTTAAAGTGATTTTCAAGCTTCCAGGGGCCGTAAACACAAGATTTGAGGAATGGGTAAATGTGAATGAAAATGGCCGATTTATGCACTCTGAGGCCTTAAAAAGTTTTTCTCCACCCCAGCAAGTGAATTAAATAACATTTGTAGGCCTTTATTGTTCAATCAAAAACGTCCGAGTTTTTGATGAAAGAGATAACCACCCCCCCTTACGACATGCTTCAGAAACTAAAAAAATGGTCCGTTTTCAAATGTTGCCTCTTTGAACTACAATTCACATTTGTACGTGGATAATCACTTTTAAAGATAAAATTAGATGTTTAAAGTGATTTTCATGCTTCCAGGGGCCTTAAACACAAGATTTGAGGAATGGGTAAAAGTGAATGAAAATGGCCAATTTACTCATTCTGAGGCCTTAAAAAGTGTTTCTCCTCCACGGGAAGTGAATTAGGTAATATTTGTAGGCCTTTATTGTTCAAGCGAAAACTCCTGATTTTTGGCGAAAGAGATAACCACCCCCCCTTACGACATGCTTCAGAAACTAAAAAAATGGTCCGTTTTCAAATGTTGCCTCTTTGAACTACAATTCACAATTGTACGTGGAAAATCACTTTTAAAGATAAAATGAGATGTTTAAAGTGATTTTCATGCTTCCAGGGGCCTTAAACACGAGATTTGAGGAATGGGTAAAAGTGAATGAAAATGGCCAATTTACTCACTCTGCGGCCTTAAAAAGTGTTTCTCCTCCACAGGAAGTGAATAAAATACCATTTGGAGGCATTTATAGTTCAATCAAAAACGCCTGTTTTTTAGTGAAAGAGATAACCACCCCCCCTTACGACATGCTTCAGAAATGAAAAAAATGTCCATTTTCAAATGTTGCGTCTTTGAACGACAATTCACATTTGTACGTGGAAAATCACGTTTAAAGATAAAATGAGATGTTTAAAGTGATTTTCATGCTTCCAGGGGCCTTAAACACGAGATTTGAGGAATGGGTAAAAGTGAATGAAAATGGCCAATTTACTCACTCTGAGGCCTTAAAATGTGTTTCTCCTCCACGGGAAGTGAATAAAATAACATTTGGAGGCCTTTATTGTTCAATCAAAAACTGCAGTTTTTTGGTGAAAGAGTTAACCACCCCCCCTTACGACATGCTTCAGAAACGAAAAAAATGGTTCATTTTCAAATGTTGCGTCTTTGAACTACAATTCAGATTTGTATGTGGATAATCACTTTTAGAGATAAAATTAGATGTTTAAAGTGATTTTCAAGCTTCCAGGGGCCGTAAACACAAGATTTGAGGAATGGGTAAATGTGAATGAAAATGGCCAATTTACTCACTCTGCGGCCTTAAAAAGTGTTTCTCCTCCACGGGAAGTGAATTAAATAACATTTGTAGGCCTTTATTGTTAAAGCAAAAACGCCCGATTTTTGACGAAAGAGATAACCACCCCCCCTTACGACATGCTTCAGAAACTAAAAAAATGGTCCGTTTTCAAATGTTGCCTCTTTGAACTACAATTCACATTTGTACGTGGAAAATCACTTTTAAAGATAAAATGAGATGTTTAAAGTGATTTTCATGCTTCCAGGGGCCTTAAACACGAGATTTGAGGAATGGGTAAAAGTGAATGAAAATGGCCAATTTACTCATTCTGAGGCCTTAAAATGTGTTTCTCCTCCACGGGAAGTGAATAAAATCCAATTTGGAGGCATTTATAGTTCAATCAAAAACGCCTGTTTTTTGGTGAAAGAGTTAACCACCCCCCCTTACGACATGCTTCAGAAACGAAAAAAATGGTTCATTTTCAAATGTTGCGTCTTTGAACTACAATTCAGATTTGTATGTGGATAATCACTTTTAGAGAAAAAATTAGATGTTTAAAGTGATTTTCAAGCTTCCAGGGGCCGTAAACACAAGATTTGAGGAATGGGTAAATGTGAATGAAAATGGCCAATTTATGCACTCTGAGGCCTTAAAAAGTTTTTCTCCACCCCAGCAAGTGAATTAAATAACATTTGTAGGCCTTTATTGTTCAATCAAAAACGTCCGAGTTTTTGATGAAAGAGATAACCACCCCCCCCTTACGACATGCTTCAGAAACTAAAAAAATGGTCCGTTTTCAAATGTTGCGTCTTTGAACGACAATTCACATTTGTATGTGGAAAATCACGTTTAAAGATAAAATGAGATGTTTAAAGTGATTTTCATGCTTCCAGGGGCCTTAAACACAAGATTTGAGGAATGGGTAAAAGTGAATGAAAATGGCCAATTTACTCATTCTGAGGCCTTAAAAAGTGTTTCTCCTCCACGGGAAGTGAATTAAGTAATATTTGTAGGCCTTTATTGTTCAAGCGAAAACGCCCGATTTTTGACGAAAGAGATAACCACCCCCCCTTACGACATGCTTCAGAAACTAAAAAAATGGTCCGTTTTCAAATGTTGCCTCTTTGAACTACAATTCACATTTGTACATGGAAAATCACGTTTAAAGATAAAATGAGATGTTTAAAGTGATTTTCATGCTTCCAGGGTCCTTAAACACGAGATTTGAGGAATGGGTAAAAGTGAATGAAAATGGCCAATTTACTCACTCTGCGGCCTTAAAAAGTGTTTCTCCTCCACGGGAAGTGAATAAAATACCATTTGGAGGCATTTATAGTTCAATCAAAAATGCCTGTTTTTTGGTGAAAGAGATAACCACCCCCACCTTACGACATGCTTCAGAAACGAAAAAAATGGTCCATTTTCAAATGTTGCGTCTTTGAACGACAATTCACATTTGTACGTGGATAATCACTTTTAGAGATAAAATTAGATGTTTAAAGTGATTTTCAAGCTTCCAGGGGCCCTAAACACAAGATTTGAGAAATGGGTAAAAGTGAATGAAAATGGCCAATTTACTCACTCTGAGGCCTTAAAATGTGTTTCTCCTCCACGGGAAGTGAATAAAATAACATTTGGAGGCCTTTATTGTTCAATCAAAAACGGCAGTTTTTTGGTGAAAGAGTTAACCACCCCCCCTTACGACATGCTTCAGAAACGAAAAAAATGGTTCATTTTCAAATGTTGCGTCTTTGAACTACAATTCAGATTTGTATGTGGATAATCACTTTTAGAGATAAAATTAGATGTTTAAAGTGATTTTCAAGCTTCCAGGGGCCGTAAACACAAGATTTGAGGAATGGGTAAATGTGAATGAAAATGGCCAATTTATGCACTCTGAGGCCTTAAAAAGTTTTTCTCCACCCCAGCAAGTGAATTAAATAACATTTGTAGGCCTTTATTGTTCAATCAAAAACGCCCGAGTTTTTGATGAAAGAGATAACCACCCCCCCTTACGACATGCTTCAGAAACTAAAAAAATGGTCCGTTTTCAAAAGTTGCCTCTTTGAACTACAATTCACATTTGTACGTGGAAAATCACGTTTAAAGATAAAATTAGATGTTTAAAGTGATTTTCATGCTTCCAGGGGCCTTAAACACGAGATTTGAGGAATGGGTAAAAGTGAATGAAAATGGCCAATTTACTCACTCTGCGGCCTTAAAAAGTGTTTCTCCTCCACGGGAAGTGAATTAAATAACATTTGTAGGCCTTTATTGTTAAAGCAAAAACGCCCGATTTTTGACGAAAGAGATAACCACCCCCCCTTACGACATGCTTCAGAAACTAAAAAAATGGTCCGTTTTCAAATGTTGCCTCTTTGAACTACAATTCACATTTGTACGTGGAAAATCACTTTTAAAGATAAAATGAGATGTTTAAAGTGATTTTCATGCTTCCAGGGGCCTTAAACACGAGATTTGAGGAATGGGTAAAAGTGAATGAAAATGGCCAATTTACTCACTCTGCGGCCTTAAAAAGTGTTTCTCCTCCACGGGAAGTGAATAAAATACCATTTGGAGGCATTTATAGTTCAATCAAAAACGCCTGTTTTTTGGTGAAAGAGATAACCACCCCCCCCTTACGACATGCTTCAGAAACAAAAAAAATGGTCCATTTTCAAATGTTGCGTCTTTGAACGACAATTCACATTTGTACGTGGATAATCACTTTTAGAGATAAAATTAGATGTTTAAAGTGATTTTCAAGCTTCCAGGGGCCCTAAACACAAGATTTGAGAAATGGGTAAAAGTGAATGAAAATGGCCAATTTACTCATTCTGAGGCCTTAAAAAGTGTTTCTCCTCCACGGGAAGTGAATTAAGTAATATTTGTAGGCCTTTATTGTTCAAGCGAAAACGCCCGATTTTTGACAAAAGAGATAACCACCCCCCCTTACGACATGCTTCAGAAACGAAAAAAATGGTCCATTTTCAAATGTTGCGTCTTTGAACGACAATTCACATTTGTACGTGGATAATCACTTTTAGAGATAAAATTAGATGTTTAAAGTGATTTTCAAGCTTCCAGGGGCCCTAAACACAAGATTTGAGAAATGGGTAAAAGTGAATGAAAATGGCCAATTTACTCACTCTGAGGCCTTAAAAAGTGTTTCTCCTCCACGGGAAGTGAATAAAATAACATTTGGAGGCCTTTATTGTTCAATCAAAAACACCAGTTTTTTGGTGAAAGAGATAACCACCCCCCCTTACGACATGCTTCAGAAACGAAAAAAAATGGTTCATTTTCAAATGTTGCGTCTTTGAACTACAATTCACATTTGTACGTGGATAATCACTTTTAGAGATAAAATTAGATGTGTAAAGTGATTTTCAAGCTTCCAGGGGCCGTAAACACAAGATTTGAGGAATGGGTAAATGTGAATGAAAATGGCCAATTTATGCACTCTGAGGCCTTAAAAAGTTTTTCTCCACCCCAGCAAGTGAATTAAATAACATTTGTAGGCCTTTATTGTTCAATCAAAAACGTCCGAGTTTTTGATGAAAGAGATAACCACCCCTCCCTTACGACATGCTCCAGAAACTAAAAAAATGGTCCGTTTTCAAATGTTGCCTCTTTGAACTACATTTCACATTTGTACGTGGAAAATCACTTTTAAAGATAAAATGAGATGTTTAAAGTGATTTTCATGCTTCCAGGGGCCTTAAACACAAGATTTGAGGAATGGGTAAAAGTGAATGAAAATGGCCAATTTACTCATTCTGAGGCCTTAAAAAGTGTTTCTCCTCCACGGGAAGTGAATTAAGTAATATTTGTAGGCCTTTATTGTTAAAGCAAAAACGCCAGATTTTTGACGAAAGAGATAACCACCCCCCCTTACGACATGCTTCAGAAACTAAAAAAATGGTCCGTTTTCAAATGTTGCCTCTTTGAACTACAATTCACATATGTACGTGGAAAATCACTTTTAAAGATAAAATGAGATGTTTAAAGTGATTTTCATGCTTCCAGGGGCCTTAAACACGAGATTTGAGGAATGGGTAAAAGTGAATGAAAATGGCCAATTTACTCACTCTGCGGCCTTAAAAAGTGTTTCTCCTCCACGGGAAGTGAATAAAATACCATTTGGAGGCATTTATAGTTCAATCAAAAACGCCTGTTTTTTGGTGAAAGAGATAACCACCCCCCCTTACGACATGCTTCAGAAACGAAAAAAATGGTCCATTTTCAAATGTTGCCTCTTTGAACGACAATTCACATTTGTACGTGGATAATCACTTTTAGAGATAAAATTAGATGTTTAAAGTGATTTTCAAGCTTCCAGGGGCCCTAAACACAAGATTTGAGAAATGGGTAAAAGTGAATGAAAATGGCCAATTTACTCACTCTGAGGCCTTAAAATGTGTTTCTCCTCCACGGGAAGTGAATAAAATAACATTTGGAGGCCTTTATTGTTCAATCAAAAACGGCAGTTTTTTGGTGAAAGAGTTAACCACCCCCCCTTACGACATGCTTCAGAAACGAAAAAAATGGTTCATTTTCAAATGTTGCGTCTTTGAACTACAATTCAGATTTGTATGTGGATAATCACTTTTAGAGATAAAATTAGATGTTTAAAGTGATTTTCAAGCTTCCAGGGGCCGTAAACACAAGATTTGAGGAATGGGTAAATGTGAATGAAAATGGCCAATTTATGCACTCTGAGGCCTTAAAAAGTTTTTCTCCACCCCAGCAAGTGAATTAAATAACATTTGTAGGCCTTTATTGTTCAATCAAAAACGCCCGAGTTTTTGATGAAAGAGATAACCACCCCCCTTACGACATGCTTCAGAAACTAAAAAAATGGTCCGTTTTCAAAAGTTGCCTCTTTGAACTACAATTCACATTTGTACGTGGAAAATCACGTTTAAAGATAAAATTAGATGTTTAAAGTGATTTTCATGCTTCCAGGGGCCTTAAACACGAGATTTGAGGAATGGGTAAAAGTGAATGAAAATGGCCAATTTACTCACTCTGCGGCCTTAAAAAGTGTTTCTCCTCCACGGGAAGTGAATAAAATACCATTTGGAGGCATTTATAGTTCAATCAAAAACGCCTGTTTTTTGGTGAAAGAGATAACCACCCCCCCCTTACGACATGCTTCAGAAACAAAAAAAATGGTCCATTTTCAAATGTTGCGTCTTTGAACGACAATTCACATTTGTACGTGGATAATCACTTTTAGAGATAAAATTAGATGTTTAAAGTGATTTTCAAGCTTCCAGGGGCCCTCAACACAAGATTTGAGAAATGGGTAAAAGTGAATGAAAATGGCCAATTTACTCATTCTGAGGCCTTAAAAAGTGTTTCTCCTCCACGGGAAGTGAATTAAGTAATATTTGTAGGCCTTTATTGTTCAAGCGAAAACGCCCGATTTTTGACAAAAGAGATAACCACCCCCCCTTACCACATGCTTCAGAAACGAAAAAAATGGTTCATTTTCAAATGTTGCGTCTTTGAACTACAATTCACATTTGTACGTGGATAATCACTTTTAGAGATAAAATTAGATGTTTAAAGTGATTTTCAAGCTTCCAGGGGCCGTAAACACAAGATTTGAGGAATGGGTAAATGTGAATGAAAATGGCCAATTTATGCACTCTGCGGCCTTAAAAAGTGTTTCTCCTCCACGGGAAGTGAATTAAATAACATTTGTAGGCCTTTATTGTTAAAGCAAAAACGCCCGATTTTTGACGAAAGAGATAACCACCCCCCCTTACGACATGCTTCAGAAACTAAAAAAATGGTCCGTTTTCAAATGTTGCCTCTTTGAACTACAATTCACATTTGTACGTGGAAAATCACTTTTAAAGATAAAATGAGATGTTTAAAGTGATTTTCATGCTTCCAGGGGCCTTAAACACGAGATTTGAGGAATGGGTAAAAGTGAATGAAAATGGCCAATTTACTCATTCTGAGGCCTTAAAATGTGTTTCTCCTCCACGGGAAGTGAATAAAATCCAATTTGGAGGCATTTATAGTTCAATCAAAAACGCCTGTTTTTTGGTGAAAGAGTTAACCACCCCCCCTTACGACATGCTTCAGAAACGAAAAAAATGGTTCATTTTCAAATGTTGCGTCTTTGAACTACAATTCAGATTTGTATGTGGATAATCACTTTTAGAGAAAAAATTAGATGTTTAAAGTGATTTTCAAGCTTCCAGGGGCCGTAAACACAAGATTTGAGGAATGGGTAAATGTGAATGAAAATGGCCAATTTATGCACTCTGAGGCCTTAAAAAGTTTTTCTCCACCCCAGCAAGTGAATTAAATAACATTTGTAGGCCTTTATTGTTCAATCAAAAACGTCCGAGTTTTTGATGAAAGAGATAACCACCCCCCCTTACGACATGCTTCAGAAACTAAAAAAATGGTCCGTTTTCAAATGTTGCGTCTTTGAACGACAATTCACATTTGTATGTGGAAAATCACGTTTAAAGATAAAATGAGATGTTTAAAGTGATTTTCATGCTTCCAGGGGCCTTAAACACAAGATTTGAGGAATGGGTAAAAGTGAATGAAAATGGCCAATTTACTCATTCTGAGGCCTTAAAAAGTGTTTCTCCTCCACGGGAAGTGAATTAAGTAATATTTGTAGGCCTTTATTGTTCAAGCGAAAACGCCCGATTTTTGACGAAAGAGATAACCACCCCCCCTTACGACATGCTTCAGAAACTAAAAAAATGGTCCGTTTTCAAATGTTGCCTCTTTGAACTACAATTCACATTTGTACATGGAAAATCACGTTTAAAGATAAAATGAGATGTTTAAAGAGATTTTCATGCTTCCAGGGTCCTTAAACACGAGATTTGAGGAATGGGTAAAAGTGAATGAAAATGGCCAATTTACTCACTCTGCGGCCTTAAAAAGTGTTTCTCCTCCACGGGAAGTGAATAAAATACCATTTGGAGGCATTTATAGTTCAATCAAAAATGCCTGTTTTTTGGTGAAAGAGATAACCACCCCCACCTTACGACATGCTTCAGAAACGAAAAAAATGGTCCATTTTCAAATGTTGCGTCTTTGAACGACAATTCACATTTGTACGTGGATAATCACTTTTAGAGATAAAATTAGATGTTTAAAGTGATTTTCAAGCTTCCAGGGGCCCTAAACACAAGATTTGAGAAATGGGTAAAAGTGAATGAAAATGGCCAATTTACTCACTCTGAGGCCTTAAAAAGTGTTTCTCCTCCACGGGAAGTGAATAAAATAACATTTGAGGCCTTTATTGTTCAATCAAAAACACCAGTTTTTTGGTGAAAGAGATAACATGCTTCAGAAACGAAAAAAATGGTTCATTTTCAAATGTTGCGTCTTTGAACTACAATTCACATTTGTACGTGGATAATCACTTTTAGAGATAAAATTAGATGTTTAAAGTGATTTTCAAGCTTCCAGGGGCCGTAAACACAAGATTTGAGGAATGGGTAAATGTGAATGAAAATGGCCAATTTATGCACTCTGAGGCCTTAAAAAGTTTTTCTCCACCCCAGCAAGTGAAATAAATAACATTTGTAGGCCTTTATTGTTCAATCAAAAACGTCCGAGTTTTTGATGAAAGAGATAACCACCCCCCCTTACGACATGCTTCAGAAACTAAAAAAATGGTCCGTTTTCAAATGTTGCCTCTTTGAACTACAATTCACAATTGTACGTGGAAAATCACTTTTAAAGATAAAATGAGATGTTTAAAGTGATTTTCATGCTTCCAGGGGCCTTAAAGACGAGATTTGAGAAATGGGTAAAAGTGAATGAAAATGGCCAATTTACTCACTCCGCGGCCTTAAAAAGTGTTTCTCCTCCACGGGAAGTGAATTAAGTAACATTTGTAGGCCTTTATTGTTCAAGCGAAAACTCCTGATTTTTGGCGAAAGAGATAACCACCCCCCCTTACGACATGCTTCAGAAACTAAAAAAATGGTCCGTTTTCAAATGTTGCCTCTTTGAACTACAATTCACAATTGTACGTGGAAAATCACTTTTAAAGATAAAATGAGATGTTTAAAGTGATTTTCATGCTTCCAGGGGCCTTAAACACGAGATTTGAGGAATGGGTAAAAGTGAATGAAAATGGCCAATTTACTCACTCTGAGGCCTTAAAATGTGTTTCTCCTCCACGGGAAGTGAATAAAATAACATTTGGATGCCTTTATTGTTCAATCAAAAACGACAGTTTTTTGGTGAAAGAGTTAACCACTCCCCCTTACGACATGCTTCAGAAACGAAAAAAATGGTTCATTTTCAAATGTTGCGTCTTTGAACTACAATTCAGATTTGTACGTGGATAATCACTTTTAGAGATAAAATTAGATGTTTAAAGTGATTTTCAAGCTTCCAGGGGCCGTAAACACAAGATTTGAGGAATGGGTAAATGTGAATGAAAATGGCCAATTTATGCACTCTGAAGCCTTAAAAAGTTTTTCTCCACCCCAGCAAGTGAATTAAATAACATTTGTAGGCCTTTATTGTTCAATCAAAAACGTCCGAGTTTTTGATGAAAGAGATAACCACCCCCCCTTACGACATGCTTCAGAAACTAAAAAAATGGTCCGTTTTCAAATGTTGCCTCTTTGAACGACAATTCACATTTGTACGTGGAAAATCACTTTTAAAGATAAAATGAGATGTTTAAAGTGATTTTCATGCTTCCAGGGGCCTTAAACTCAAGATTTGAGGAATGGGTAAAAGTGAATGAAAATGGCCAATTTACTCATTCTGAGGCCTTAAAAAGTGTTTCTCCTCCACGGGAAGTGAATTAAGCAATATTTGTAGGCCTTTATTGTTCAAGCGAAAACGCCTGATTTTTGACGAAAGAGATAACCACCCCCCCTTACGACATGCTTCAGAAACTAAAAAAATGGTCCATTTTCAAATGTTGCGTCTTTGAACGACAATTCACATTTGTACCTGGAAAATCACGTTTAAAGATAAAATGAGATGTTTAAAGTGATTTTCATGCTTCCAGGGGCCTTAAACACGAGATTTGAGGAATGGGTAAAAGTGAATGAAAATGGCCAATTTACTCACTCTGCAGCCTTAAAAAGTGTTTCTCCTCCACGGGAAGTGAATAAAATACCATTTGGAGGCATTTATAGTTCAATCAAAAACGCCTGTTTTTTGGTGAAAGAGATAACCACCCCCCCTTACGACATGCTTCAGAAATGAAAAAAATGGTCCATTTTCAAATGTTGCGTCTTTGAA
This sequence comes from Triturus cristatus, assembly GCF_964204655.1. NCBI lineage: Eukaryota > Metazoa > Chordata > Amphibia > Caudata > Salamandridae > Triturus > Triturus cristatus. The sequence continues at coordinate 471,465,435 of NC_140592.1, forward strand.
CGACAATTCACATTTGTACGTGGAAAATCACGTTTAAAGATAAAATGAGATGTTTAAAGTGATTTTCATGCTTCCAGGGGCCTTAAACACAAGATTTGAGGAATGGGTAAAAGTGAATGAAAATGGCCGATTTACTCACTCTGCGGCCTTAAAAAGTGTTTCTCCTCCACGGGAAGTGAATAAAATACCATTTGGAGGCATTTATAGTTCAATCAAAAACGCCTGTTTTTTGGTGAAAGAGATAACCACCCCCCCTTACGACATGCTTCAGAAACGAAAAAAATGGTCCATTTTCAAATGTTGCGTCTTTGAACGACAATTCACATTTGTACGTGGATAATCACTTTTAGAGATAAAATTAGATGTTTAAAGTGATTTTCAAGCTTCCAGGGGCCCTAAACACAAGATTTGAGAAATGGGTAAAAGTGAATGAAAATGGCCAATTGACTCACTCTGAGGCCTTAAAAAGTGTTTCTCCTCCACGGGAAGTGAATTAAATAACATTTGTAGGCCTTTATTGTTCAAGCGAAAACGCCTGATTTTTGACGAAAGAGATAAGCACCCCCCCTTACGACATGCTTCAGAAACTAAAAAACTTAAAAATGAACCATTTTCAAATGTTGCCTCTTTGAACTACAATTCACATTTGTACGTGGAAAATCACTTTTAAAGATAAAATGAGATGTTTAAAGTGATTTTCATGCTTCCAGGGGCCTTAAACACGAGATTTGAGGAATGGGTAAAAGTGAATGAAAATGGCCAATTTACTCACTCTGCGGCCTTAAAAAGTGTCTCTCCTCCACGGGAAGTGAATAAAATACCATTTGGAGGCATTTATAGTTCAATCAAAAACGCCTGTTTATTGGTGAAAGAGATAACCACCCCCCTTACGACATGCTTCAGAAACGAAAAAAATGGTCCACTTTCAAATGTTGCGTCTTTGAACGACAATTCACATTTGTACGTGGATAATCACTTTTAGAGATAAAATTAGATGTTTAAAGTGATTTTCAAGCTTCCCGGGGCCCTAAACACAAGATTTGAGAAATGGGTAAAAGTGAATGAAAATGGCCAATTTACTCACTCTGAGGCCTTAAAATGTGTTTCTCCTCCACGGGAAGTGAATAAAATAACATTTGGAGGACTTTATTGTTCAATCAAAAACGCCAGTTTTTTGGTGAAAGAGTTAACCACCCCCCCTTACGACATGCTTCAGAAACGAAAAAAATGGTTCATTTTCAAATGTTGCGTCTTTGAACTACAATTCAGATTTGTACGTGGATAATCACTTTTAGAGATAAAATTACATGTTTAAAGTGATTTTCAAGCTTTCAGGGGCCGTAAACACAAGATTTGAGGAATGGGTAAATGTGAATGAAAATGGCCAATTTATGCACTCTGAGGTCTTAAAAAGTTTTTCTCCACCCCAGCAAGTGAATTAAATAACATTTGTAGGCCTTTATTGTTCAATCAAAAACGCCCGAGTTTTTGATGAAAGAGATAACCACCCCCCCTTACGACATGCTTCAGAAACTAAAAAAATGGTCTGTTTTCAAAAGTTGCCTCTTTGAACTACAATTCACATTTGTACGTGGAAAATCACTTTTAAAGATAAAATGAGATGTTTAAAGTGATTTTCATGCTTCCAGGGGCCTTAAACACAAGATTTGAGGAATGGGTAAAAGTGAATGAAAATGGCCAATTTACTCATTCTGAGGCCTTAAAAAGTGTTTCTCCTCCACGGGAAGTGAATTAAGTAATATTTGTAGGCCTTTATTGTTCAAGCGAAAACGCCCGATTTTTGACGAAAGAGATAACCACCCCCCCTTACGACATGCTTCAGAAACTAAAAAAATGGTCCGTATTCAAATGTTGCCTCTTTGAACTACAATTCACATTTGTACGTGGAAAATCACTTTTAAAGATAAAATGAGATGTTTAAAGTGATTTTCATGCTTCCAGGGGCCTTAAACACGAGATTTGAGGAATGGGTAAAAGTGAATGAAAATGGCCAATTTACTCACTCTGCGGCCTTAAAAAGTGTTTCTCCTCCACGGGAAGTGAATAAAATACCATTTGGAGGCATTTATAGTTCAATCAAAAACGCCTGTTTTTTGGTGAAAGAGATAACCACCCCCCCTTACGACATGCTTCAGAAACGAAAAAAATGGTCCATTTTCAAATGTTGCATCTTTGAACTACAATTAACATTTTACATGGATAATCACTTTTAGAGATAAAATAAGATGTTTAAAGTGATTTTCAAGCTTCCAGGGACCCTAAACACAAGATTTGAGAAATGGGTAAAAGTGAATGAAAATGGCCAATTTACTCACTCCGCGGCCTTAAAAAGTGTTTCTCCTCCACAGGAAGTGAATTAAGTAACATTTGTAGGCCTTTATTATTCAAGCGAAAACTCCTGATTTTTGGCGAAAGAGATAACCACCCCCCCTTACGACATGCTTCAGAAACTAAAAAAATGGTCCGTTTTCAAATGTTGCCTCTTTGAACTACAATTCACAATTGTACGTGGAAAATCACTTTTAAAGATAAAATGAGATGTTTAAAGTGATTTTCATGCTTCCAGGGGCCTTAAACACGAGATTTGAGGAATGGGTAAAAGTGAATGAAAATGGCCAATTTACTCACTCTGCGGCCTTAAAAAGTGTTTCTCCTCCACAGGAAGTGAATAAAATACCATTTGGAGGCATTTATAGTTCAATCAAAAACACCTGTTTTTTAGTGAAAGAGATAACCACCCCCCCTTACGACATGCTTCAGAAATGAAAAAAATGTCCATTTTCAAATGTTGCGTCTTTGAACGACAATTCACATTTGTACGTGGAAATTCACGTTTAAAGATAAAATGAGATGTTTAAAGTGATTTTCATGCTTCCAGGGGCCTTTAACACGAGATTTGAGGAATGGGTAAAAGTGAATGAAAATGGCCAATTTACTCTCTCTGCGGCCTTAAAAAGTGTTTCTCCTCCACGGGAAGTGAATTAAATAACATTTGTAGGCCTTTATTGTTAAAGCAAAAACGCCCGATTTTTGACGAAAGAGATAACCACCCCCCCCCTTACGACATGATTCAGAAACTAAAAAAATGGTCCGTTTTCAAATGTTGCCTCTTTGAACTACAATTCACATTTGTACGTGGAAAATCACTTTTAAAGATAAAATGAGATGTTTAAAGTGATTTTCATGCTTCCAGGGGCCTTAAACACGAGATTTGAGGAATGGGTAAAAGTGAATGAAAATGCCCAATTTACTCACTCTGCGGCCTTAAAAAGTGTTTCTCCTCCACGGGAAGTGAATAAAATACCATTTGGAGGCATTTATAGTTCAATCAAAAACGCCCTTTTTTTGGTGAAAGAGATAACCACTCCCCCTTACGACATGCTTCAGAAACGAAAAAAATGGTTCATTTTCAAATGTTGCCTCTTTGAACTACAATTCACAATTGTACGTGGAAAATCACTTTTAAAGATAAAATGAGATGTTTAAAGTGATTTTCATGCTTCCAGGGGCCTTAAACACGAGATTTGAGGAATGGGTAAAAGTGAATGAAAATGGCCAATTTACTCACTCTGCGGCCTTAAAAAGTGTTTCTCCTCCACAGAAAGTGAATTAAATAACATTTGTAGGCCTTTATTGTTAAAGCAAAAACGCCCGATTTTTGACGAAAGAGATAACCATCCCCCCTTACGACATGCTTCAGAGACTAAAAAAATCTTCCGTTTTCAAATGTTGCCTCTTTGAACTACAATTCACATTTGTACGTGGAAAATCACTTTTATAGATAAAATGAGATGTTTAAAGTGATTTTCATGCTTCCAGGGGCCTTAAACACAAGATTTGAGGAATGGGTAAAAGTGAATGAAAATGGCCAATTTACTCATTCTGAGGCCTTAAAAAGTGTTTCTCCTCCACGGGAAGTGAATTAAATAACATTTGTAGGCCTTTATTGTTCAAGCGAAAACGCCCGATTTTTGACGAAAGAGATAAGCACCCCCCCTTACGACATGCTTCAGAAACTAAAAAACTTAAAAATGAACCGTTTTCAAATGTTGCCTCTTTGAACTACAATTCACATTTGTTTGTGGAAAATCTATTTTAAAGATAAAATGAGATGTTTAAGGTGATTTTCATGCTTCCAGGGGCCTTAAACACGAGATTTGAGGAATGGGTAAAAGTGAATGAAAATGGCCAATTTACTCACTCTGCAGCCTTAAAAAGTGTTTCTCCTCCACGGGAAGTGAATTAAGTAATATTTGTAGGCCTTTATTGTTCAAGCGAAAACGCCTGATTTTTGATGAAAGAGATAACCACCCCCCCTTACGACATGCTTCTGAAACTAAAAAAATGGTCCATTTTCAAATGTTGCGTCTTTGAACGGCAATTCACATTTGTACGTGGATAATCACTTTAAGAGATAAAATTAGATGTTTAAAGTGTTTTTCAAGCTTCCAGGGGCCCTAAACACAAGATTTGAGAAATGGGTAAAAGTGAATAAAAATGGCCAATTTAATCACTCTGAGGCCTTAAAAAGTGTTTCTCCTCCACGGGAAGTGAATAAAATACCATTTGGAGGACTTTAGTGTTGAACCAAAAACGCCCATTTTTTGGTGAAAGAGATAACCACCCCCCCCTTACGACATGCTTCAGAAACGAAAAAAATGGTCCATTTTCAAATGTTGCGTCTTTGAACTACAATTAACATTGTACATGGATAATCACTTTTAGAGATAAAATGAGATGTTTAAAGTGATTTTCAAGCTTCCAGGGACCCTAAACACAAGATTTGAGAAATGGGTAAAAGTGAATGAAAATGGCCAATTTACTCACTCCGCGGCCTTAAAAAGTGTTTCTCCTCCACGGGAAGTGAATTAAATAACATTTGTAGGCCTTTATTGTTAAAGCAAAAACGCCCGCTTTTTGACGAAAGAGATAACCACCCCCCCTTACGACATGCTTCAGAAACTAAAAAAATGGTCCGTTTTCAAATGTTGCCTCTTTGAACTACAATTCACATTTGTACGTGGAAAATCACTTTTAAAGATAAAATGAGATGTTTAAAGTGATTTTCATGCTTCCAGGGGCCTTAAACACGAGATTTGAGGAATGGGTAAAAGTGAATGAAAATGGCCAATTTACTCACTCTGCGGCCTTAAAAAGTGTTTCTCCTCCACGGGAAGTGAATAAAATACCATTTGGAGGCATTTATAGTTCAATCAAAAACGCCTGTTTTTTTGGTGAAAGAGATAACCACCCCCCCCTTACGACATGCTTCAGAAATGAAAAAAATGGTCCATTTTCAAATGTTGCCTCTTTGAACGACAATTCACATTTGTACGTGGAAAATCACGTTTAAAGATAAAATGAGATGTTTAAAGTGATTTTCATGCTTCCAGGGGCCTTAAACACGAGATTTGAGGAATGGGTAAAAGTGAATGAAAATGGCCAATTTACTCACTCTGCGGCCTTAAAAAGTGTTTCTCCTCCACGGGAAGTGAATAAAATACCATTTGGAGGCATTTATAGTTCAATCAAAAACGCCTGTTTTTTGGTGAAAGAGATAACCACCCCCCCTTACGACATGCTTCAGAAACGAAAAAAATGGTCCACTTTCAAATGTTGCGTCTTTGAACTACAACTAACATTGTACATGGATAATCACTTTTAGAGATAAAATAAGATGTTTAAAGTGATTTTCAAGCTTCCAGGGACCCTAAACACAAGATTTGAGAAATGGGTAAAAGTGAATGAAAATGGCCAATTTACTCACTCCGCGGCCTTAAAAAGTGTTTCTCCTCCACGGGAAGTGAATTAAGTAACATTTGTAGGCCTTTATTGTTCAAGCGAAAACTCCTGATTTTTGGCGAAAGAGATAACCACCCCCCCTTACGACATGCTTCAGAAACTAAAAAAATGGTCCGTTTTCAAATGTTGCCTCTTTGAACTACAATTCACAATTGTACGTGGAAAATCACTTTTAAAGATAAAATGAGATGTTTAAAGTGATTTTCATGCTTCCAGGGGCCTTAAACACGAGATTTGAGGAATGGGTAAAAGTGAATGAAAATGGCCAATTTACTCACTCTGCGGCCTTAAAAAGTGTTTCTCCTCCACATGAAGTGAATAAAATACCATTTGGAGGCATTTATAGTTCAATCAAAAACGCCTGTTTTTTAGTGAAAGAGATAACCACCCCCCCTTACGACATGCTTCAGAAATGAAAAAAATGTCCATTTTCAAATGTTGCGTCTTTGAACGACAATTCACATTTGTACGTGGAAATTCACGTTTAAAGATAAAATGAGATGTTTAAAGTGATTTTCATGCTTCCAGGGGCCTTAAACACGAGATTTGAGGAATGGGTAAAAGTGAATGAAAATGGCCAATTTACTCACTCTGCGGCCTTAAAAAGTGTTTCTCCTCCACGGGAAGTGAATAAAATACCATTTGGAGGCATTTATAGTTCAATCAAAAACGCCTGTTTTTTGGTGAAAGAGATAACCACCCCCCCTTACGACATGCTTCAGAAACGAAAAAAATGGTCCACTTTCAAATGTTGCGTCTTTGAACTACAATTAACATTGTACATGGATAATCACTTTTAGAGATAAAATAAGATGTTTAAAGTGATTTTCAAGCTTCCAGGGACCCTAAACACAAGATTTGAGAAATGGGTAAAAGTGAATGAAAATGGCCAATTTACTCACTCCGCGGCCTTAAAAAGTGTTTCTCCTCCACGGGAAGTGAATTAAGTAACATTTGTAGGCCTTTATTGTTCAAGCGAAAACTCCTGATTTTTGGCGAAAGAGATAACCACCCCCCCTTACGACATGCTTCAGAAACTAAAAAAATGGTCCGTTTTCAAATGTTGCCTCTTTGAACTACAATTCACAATTGTACGTGGAAAATCACTTTTAAAGATAAAATGAGATGTTTAAAGTGATTTTCATGCTTCCAGGGGCCTTAAACACGAGATTTGAGGAATGGGTAAAAGTGAATGAAAATGGCCAATTTACTCACTCTGAGGCCTTAAAATGTGTTTCTCCTCCACGGGAAGTGAATAAAATAACATTTGGATGCCTTTATTGTTCAATCAAAAACGACAGTTTTTTGGTGAAAGAGTTAACCACTCCCCCTTACGACATGCTTCAGAAACGAAAAAAATGGTTCATTTTCAAATGTTGCGTCTTTGAACTACAATTCAGATTTGTACGTGGATAATCACTTTTAGAGATAAAATTAGATGTTTAAAGTGATTTTCAAGCTTCCAGGGGCCGTAAACACAAGATTTGAGGAATGGGTAAATGTGAATGAAAATGGCCAATTTATGCACTCTGAAGCCTTAAAAAGTTTTTCTCCACCCCAGCAAGTGAATTAAATAACATTTGTAGGCCTTTATTGTTCAATCAAAAACGTCCGAGTTTTTGATGAAAGAGATAACCACCCCCCCTTACGACATGCTTCAGAAACTAAAAAAATGGTCCGTTTTCAAATGTTGCCTCTTTGAACGACAATTCACATTTGTACGTGGAAAATCACTTTTAAAGATAAAATGAGATGTTTAAAGTGATTTTCATGCTTCCAGGGGCCTTAAACACAAGATTTGAGGAATGGGTAAAAGTGAATGAAAATGGCCAATTTACTCATTCTGAGGCCTTAAAAAGTGTTTCTCCTCCACGGGAAGTGAATTAAGTAATATTTGTAGGCCTTTATTGTTCAAGCGAAAACTCCTGATTTTTGGCGAAAGAGATAACCACCCCCCTTACGACATGCTTCAGAAACTAAAAAAATTCTCCGTTTTCAAATGTTGCCTCTTTGAACTACAATTCACAATTGTACGTGGAAAATCACTTTTAAAGATAAAATGAGATGTTTAAAGTGATTTTCAAGCTTCCAGGGGCCGTAAACACAAGATTTGAGGAATGGGTAAATGTGAATGAAAATGGCCAATTTATGCACTCTGAGGCCTTAAAAAGTTTTTCTCCACCCCAGCAAGTGAATTAAATAACATTTGTAGGCCTTTATTGTTTAATCAAAAACGCCCGAGTTTTTGATGAAAGAGATAACCACCCCCCCTTACGACATGCTTCAGAAACTAAAAAAATGGTCCGTTTTCAAAAGTTGCCTCTTTGAACTACAATTCACATTTGTACGTGGAAAATCACTTTTAAAGATAAAATGAGATGTTTAAAGTGATTTTCATGCTTCCAGGGGCCTTAAACACGAGATTTGAGGAATGGGTAAAAGTGAATGAAAATGGCCAATTTACTCACTCTGCGGCCTTAAAAAGTGTTTCTCCTCCACGGGAAGTGAATAAAATACCATTTGGAGGCATTTATAGGTCAATCAAAAACGCCTGTTTTTTTGGTGAAAGAGATAACCACCCCCCCTTACGACATGCTTCAGAAACGAAAAAAATGGTCCATTTTCAAATGTTGCGTCTTTGAACGACAATTCACATTTGTACGTGGATAATCACTTTTAGAGATAAAATTAGATGTTTAAAGTGATTTTCAAGCTTCCAGGGGCCCTAAACACAAGATTTGAGAAATGGGGAAAAGTGAATGAAAATGGCCAATTTACTCACTCTGAGGCCTTAAAAAGTGTTTCTCCTCCACGGGAAGTGAATAAAATAACATTTGGAGGCCTTTATTGTTCAATCAAAAACACCAGTTTTTTGGTGAAAGAGATAACCACCCCCCCTTACGACATGCTTCAGAAACTAAAAAAATGGTCCGTTTTCAAATGTTGCCTCTTTGAACTACAATTCACATTTGTACGTGGAAAATCACTTTTAAAGATAAAATGAGATGTTTAAAGTGATTTTCATGCTTCCAGGGGCCTTAAACACAAGATTTGACGAATGGGTAAAAGTGAATGAAAATGGCCAATTTACTCATTCTGAGGCCTTAAAAAGTGTTTCTCCTCCACGGGAAGTGAATTAAGTAATATTTGTAGGCCTTTATTGTTCAAGCGAAAACTCCTGATTTTTGGCGAAAGAGATAACCACCCCCCCTTACGACATGCTTCAGAAACTAAAAAAATGGTCCGTTTTCAAATGTTGCCTCTTTGAACTACAATTCACAATTGTACGTGGAAAATCACTTTTAAAGATAAAATGAGATGTTTAAAGTGATTTTCATGCTTCCAGGGGCCTTAAACACGAGATTTGAGGAATGGGTAAAAGTGAATGAAAATGGCCAATTTACTTACTCTGCGGCCTTAAAAAGTGTTTCTCCTCCACGGGAAGTGAATTAAATAACATTTGTAGGCCTTTATTGTTCAAGCGAAAACGCCCGATTTTTGACGAAAGAGATAAGCACCCCCCCTTACGACATGCTTCAGAAACTAAAAAACTTAAAAATGAACCGTTTTCAAATGTTGCCTCTTTGAAGTACAATTCACATTTGTTTGTGGAAAATCTATTTTAAAGATAAAATGAGATGTTTAAGGTGATTTTCATGCTTCCAGGGGCCTTAAACACGAGATTTGAGGAATGGGTAAAAGTGAATGAAAATGGCCAATTTACTCACTCTGCAGCCTTAAAAAGGGTTTCTCCTCCACGGGAAGTGAATAAAATACCATTTGGAGGCCTTTATTGTTCAATCAAAAACGCCAGTTTTTTGGTGAAAGAGATAGCCACCCCCCCTTACGACATGCTTCAGAAACGAAAAAAATGGTCCATTTTCAAATGTTGCGTCTTTGAACTACAATTCACATTTGTACGTGGATAATCACTTTTAGAGATAAAATTAGATGTTTAAAGTGATTTTCAAGCTTCCAGGGGCCGTAAACACAAGATTTGAGGAATGGGTAAATGTGAATGAAAATGGCCAATTTATTCACTCTGAGCCCTAAAAAGTTTTTCTCCACCCCAGCAAGTGAATTAAATACCATTTGGAGGCCTTTATTGTTCAATCAAAAACGCCCGTTTTTTGGTGAAAGAGATAGCCACCCCCCCTTACGACATGCTTCAGAAACTAAAAAAATGGTCCGTTTTCAAATGTTGCCTCTTTGAACTACAATTCACATTTGTACGTGGAAAATCACTTTTAAAGATAAAATGAGATGTTTAAAGTGATTTTCATTCTTCCAGGGGCCTTAAACACAAGATTTGAGGAATGGGTAAAAGTGAATGAAAATGGCCAATTTAGTCATTCTGAGGCCTTAAAAAGTGTTTCTCCTCCACGGGAAGTGAATTAAGTAATATTTGTAGGCCTTTATTGTTCAAGCGAAAACGCCTGATTTTTGATGAAAGAGATAACCACCCCCCCTTACGACATGCTTCTGAAACTAAAAAAATGGTCCAGTTTCAAATGTTGCGTCTTTGAACGGCAATTCACATTTGTACGTGGATAATCACTTTAAGAGATAAAATTAGATGTTTAAAGTGTTTTTCAAGCTTCCAGGGGCCCTAAACACAAGATTTGAGAAATGGGTAAAAGTGAATAAAAATGGCCAATTTAATCACTCTGAGGCCTTAAAAAGTGTTTCTCCTCCACGGGAAGTGAATAAAATACCATTTGAAGGACTTTAGTGTTGAACCAAAAACGCCCATTTTTTGGTGAAAGAGATAACCACCCCCCCCTTACGACATGCTTCAGAAACGAAAAAAATGGTCCATTTTCAAATGTTGCGTCTTTGAACTACAATTAACATTGTACATGGATAATCACTTTTAGAGATAAAATGAGATGTTTAAAGTGATTTTCAAGCTTCCAGGGACCCTAAACACAAGATTTGAGAAATGGGTAAAAGTGAATGAAAATGGCCAATTTACTCACTCCGCGGCCTTAAAAAGTGTTTCTCCTCCACGGGAAGTGAATTAAATAACATTTGTAGGCCTTTATTGTTAAAGCAAAAACGTCCGCTTTTTGACGAAAGAGATAACCACCCCCCCTTACGACATGCTTCAGAAACTAAAAAAATGGTCCGTTTTCAAATGTTGCCTCTTTGAACTACAATTCACATTTGTACGTGGAAAATCACTTTTAAAGATAAAATGAGATGTTTAAAGTGATTTTCATGCTTCCAGGGGCCTTAAACACGAGATTTGAGGAATGGGTAAAAGTGAATGAAAATGGCCAATTTACTCACTCTGCGGCCTTAAAAAGTGTTTCTCCTCCACGGGAAGTGAATAAAATACCATTTGGAGGCATTTATAGTTCAATCAAAAACGCCTGTTTTTTGGTGAAAGAGATAACCACTCCCCCTTACGACATGCTTCAGAAACGAAAAAAATGGTTCATTTTCAAATGTTGCCTCTTTGAACTACAATTCACAATTGTACGTGGAAAATCACTTTTAAAGATAAAATGAGATGTTTAAAGTGATTTTCATGCTTCCAGGGGCCTTAAACACGAGATTTGAGGAATGGGTAAAAGTGAATGAAAATGGCCAATTTACTCACTCTGCGGCCTTAAAAAGTGTTTCTCCTCCACAGAAAGTGAATTAAATAACATTTGTAGGCCTTTATTGTTAAAGCAAAAACGCCCGATTTTTGACGAAAGAGATAACCATCCCCCCTTACGACATGCTTCAGAGACTAAAAAAATCTTCCGTTTTCAAATGTTGCCTCTTTGAACTACAATTCACATTTGTACATGGAAAATCACTTTTATAGATAAAATGAGATGTTTAAAGTGATTTTCATGCTTCCAGGGGCCTTAAACACAAGATTTGAGGAATGGGTAAAGTGAATGAAAATGGCCAATTTACTCATTCTGAGGCCTTAAAAAGTGTTTCTCCTCCACGGGAAGTGAATTAAATAACATTTGTAGGCCTTTATTGTTCAAGCGAAAACGCCCGATTTTTGACGAAAGAGATAAGCACCCCCCCTTACGACATGCTTCAGAAACTAAAAAACTTAAAAATGAACCGTTTTCAAATGTTGCCTCTTTGAACTACAATTCACATTTGTTTGTGGAAAATCTATTTTAAAGATAAAATGAGATGTTTAAAGTGATTTTCATGCTTCCAGGGGCCTTAAACACGAGATTTGAGGAATGGGTAAAAGTGAATGAAAATGGCCAATTTACTCACTCTGCAGCCTTAAAAAGGGTTTCTCCTCCACGGGAAGTGAATAAAATACCATTTGGAGGCCTTTATTGTTCAATCAAAAACGCCAGTTTTTTGGTGAAAGAGATAGCCACCCCCCCTTACGACATGCTTCAGAAACGAAAAAAATGGTCCGTTTTCAAATGTTGCCTCTTTGAACTACAATTCACATTTGTACGTGGAAAATCACTTTTAAAGATAAAATGAGATGTTTAAAGTGATTTTCATTCTTCCAGGGGCCTTAAACACAAGATTTGAGGAATGGGTAAAAGTGAATGAAAATGGCCAATTTACTCATTCTGAGGCCTTAAAAAGTGTTTCTCCTCCACGGGAAGTGAATTAAGTAATATTTGTAGGCCTTTATTGTTCAAGCGAAAACGCCTGATTTTTGATGAAAGAGATAACCACCCCCCCTTACGACATGCTTCTGAAACTAAAAAAATGGTCCATTTTCAAATGTTGCGTCTTTGAACGGCAATTCACATTTGTACGTGGATAATCACTTTAAGAGATAAAATTAGATGTTTAAAGTGTTTTTCAAGCTTCCAGGGGCCCTAAACACAAGATTTGAGAAATGGGTAAAAGTGAATAAAAATGGCCAATTTAATCACTCTGAGGCCTTAAAAAGTGTTTCTCCTCCACGGGAAGTGAATTAAATAACATTTGTAGGCCTTTATTGTTAAAGCAAAAACGCCCGCTTTTTGACGAAAGAGATAACCACCCCCCCTTACGACATGCTTCAGAAACTAAAAAAATGGTCCGTTTTCAAATGTTGCGTCTTTGAACGACAATTCACATTTGTACGTGGAAAATCACGTTTAAAGATAAAATGAGATGTTTAAAGTGATTTTCATGCTTCCAGGTGCCTTAAACACGAGATTTGAGGAATGGGTAAAAGTGAATGAAAATGGCCAATTTACTCACTCTACGGCCTTAAAAAGTGTTTCTCCTCCACGGGAAGTGAATTAAATAACATTTGTAGGCCTTTATTGTTAAAGCAAAAAATGCCCGATTTTTGACGAAAGAGATAACCACCCCCCCTTACGACATGCTTCAGAAACTAAAAAAATGGTCCGTTTTCAAATGTTGCCTCTTTGAACTACAATTCACATTTGTACGTGGAAAATCACTTTTAAAGATAAAATGAGATGTTTAAAGTGATTTTCATGCTTCCAGGGGCCTTAAACACGAGATTTGAGGAATGGGTAAAAGTGAATGAAAATGGCCAATTTACTCACTCTGCGGCCTTAAAAAGTGTTTCTCCTCCACGGGAAGTGAATAAAATACCATTTGGAGGCATTTATAGTTCAATCAAAAACGCCTGTTTTTTGGTGAAAGAGATAACCACCCCCCCTTACGACATGCTTCAGAAACGAAAAAAATGGTCCATTTTCAAATGTTGCGTCTTTGAACGACAATTCACATTTGTACGTGGATAATCACTTTTAGAGATAAAATTAGATGTTTAAAGTGATTTTCAAGCTTCCAGGGGCCCTAAACACAAGATTTGAGAAATGGGTAAAAGTGAATGAAAATGGCCAATTTACTCACTCTGAGGCCTTAAAATGTGTTTCTTCTCCACGGGAAGTGAATAAAATAACATTTGGAGGCCTTTATTGTTCAATCAAAAATGCCAGTTTTTTGGTGAAAGAGTTAACCACCCCCCCTTACGACATGCTTCAGAAACGAAAAAAATGGTTCATTTTCAAATGTTGCGTCTTTGAACTACAATTCAGATTTGTACGTGGATAATCACTTTTAGAGATAAAATTAAATGTTTAAAGTGATTTTCAAGCTTCCAGGGGCCGTAAACACAAGATTTGAGGAATGGGTAAATGTGAATGAAAATGGCCAATTTATGCACTCTGAGGCCTTAAAAGTTTTTCTCCACCCCAGAAAGTGAATTAAATAACATTTGTAGGCCTTTATTGTTCAATCAAAAACGCCCGAGTTTTTGATGAAAGAGATAACCACCCCCCCTTACGACATGCTTCAGAAACTAAAAAAATGGTCCGTTTTCAAATGTTGCCTCTTTGAACTACAATTCACATTTGTACGTGGAAAATCACTTTTAAAGATAAAATGAGATGTTTAAAGTGATTTTCATGCTTCCAGGGGCCTTAAACACAAGATTTGAGGAATGGGTAAAAGTGAATGAAAATGGCCAATTTACTCATTCTGAGGCCTTAAAAAGTGTTTCTCCTCCACGGGAAGTGAATTAAGTAATATTTGTAGGCATTTATTGTTCAAGCGAAAACTCCTGATTTTTGGCGAAAGAGATATCCACCCCCCCTTACGACATGCTTCAGAAACTAAAAAAATGGTCCGTTTTCAAATGTTGCCTCTTTGAACTACAATTCACAATTGTACGTGGAAAATCACTTTTAAAGATAAAATGAGATGTTTAAAGTGATTTTCATGCTTCCAGGGGCCTTAAACACGAGATTTGAGGAATGGGTAAAAGTGAATGAAAATGGCCAATTTACTCACTCTGCGGCCTTAAAAAGTGTTTCTCCTCCACAGGAAGTGAATAAAATACCATTTGGAGGCATTTATAGTTCAATCAAAAACGCCTGTTTTTTAGTGAAAGAGATAACCACCCCCCCTTACGACATGCTTCAGAAATGAAAAAAATGTCCATTTTCAAATGTTGCGTCTTTGAACGACAATTCACATTTGTACGTGGAAAATCACGTTTAAAGATAAAATGAGATGTTTAAAGTGATTTTCATGCTTCCAGGGGCCTTAAACACGAGATTTGAGGAATGGGTAAAAGTGAATGAGAATGGCCAATTTACTCACTCTACGGCCTTAAAAAGTGTTTCTCCTCCACGGGAAGTGAATTAAATAACATTTGTAGGCCTTTATTGTTAAAGCAAAAACGCCCGATTTTTGACGAAAGAGATAACCACCCCCCCTTACGACATGCTTCAGAAACTAAAAAAATGGTCCGTTTTCAAATGTTGCCTCTTTGAACTACAATTCACATTTGTACGTGGAAAATCACTTTTAAAGATAAAATGAGATGTTTAAAGTGATTTTCATGCTTCCAGGGGCCTTAAACACGAGATTTGAGGAATGGGTAAAAGTGAATGAAAATGGCCAATTTACTCACTCTGCGGCCTTAAAAAGTGTTTCTCCTCCACGGGAAGTGAATAAAATACCATTTGGAGGCATTTATAGTTCAATCAAAAACGCCTGTTTTTCGGTGAAAGAGATAACCACCCCCCCTTACGACATGCTTCAGAAACGAAAAAAATGGTCCATTTTCAAATGTTGCGTCTTTGAACGACAATTCACATTTGTACGTGGATAATCACTTTTAGAGATAAAATTAGATGTTTAAAGTGATTTTCAAGCTTCCAGGGGCCCTAAACACAAGATTTGAGAAATGGGTAAAAGTGAATGAAAATGGCCAATTTACTCACTCTAAGGCCTTAAAATGTGTTTCTCCTCCACGGGAAGTGAATAAAATAACATTTGGAGGCCTTTATTGTTCAATCAAAAACGCCAGTTTTTTGGTGAAAGAGTTAACCACCCCCCCTTACGACATGCTTCAGAAACGAAAAAAATGGTTCATTTTCAAATGTTGCGTCTTTGAACTACAATTCAGATTTGTACGTGGATAATCACTTTTAGAGATAAAATTAGATGTTTAAAGTGATTTTCAAGCTTCCAGGGGCCGTAAACACAAGATTTGAGGAATGGGTAAATGTGAATGAAAATGGCCAATTTATGCACTGTGAGGCCTTAAAAGTTTTTCTCCACCCCAGCAAGTGAATTAAATAACATTTGTAGGCCTTTATTGTTCAATCAAAAACGCCCGAGTTTTTGATGAAAGAGATAACCACCCCCCCTTACGACATGCTTCAGAAACTAAAAAAATGGTCCTTTTTCAAAAGTTGCCTCTTTGAACTACAATTCACATTTGTACGTGGAAAATCACTTTTAAAGATAAAATGAGATGTTTAAAGTGATTTTCATGCTTCCAGGGGCCTTAAACACAAGATTTGAGGAATGGGTAAAAGTGAATGAAAATGGCCAATTTACTCATTCTGAGGCCTTAAAAAGTGTTTCTCCTCCACGGGAAGTGAATTAAGTAATATTTGTAGGCCTTTATTGTTCAAGCGAAAACGCCCGATTTTTGAAGAAAGAGATAACCACCCCCCCTTACGACATGCTTCAGAAACGAAAAAAATGGTCCATTTTCAAATGTTGCGTCTTTGAACGACAATTCACATTTGTACGTGGATAATCACTTTTAGAGATAAAATTAGATGTTTAAAGTGATTTTCAAGCTTCCAGGGGCCCTAAACACAAGATTTGAGAAATGGGTAAAAGTGAATGAAAATGGCCAATTTACTCACTCTGAGGCCTTAAAATGTGTTTCTTCTCCACAGGAAGTGAATAAAATAACATTTGGAGGCCTTTATTGTTCAATCAAAAATGCCAGTTTTTTGGTGAAAGAGTTAACCACCCCCCCTTACGACATGCTTCAGAAACGAAAAAAATGGTTCATTTTCAAATGTTGCGTCTTTGAACTACAATTCAGATTTGTACGTGGATAATCACTTTTAGAGATAAAATTAAATGTTTAAAGTGATTTTCAAGCTTCCAGGGGCCGTAAACACAAGATTTGAGGAATGGGTAAATGTGAATGAAAATGGCCAATTTATGCACTCTGAGGCCTTAAAAGTTTTTCTCCACCCCAGAAAGTGAATTAAATAACATTTGTAGGCCTTTATTGTTCAATCAAAAACGCCCGAGTTTTTGATGAAAGAGATAACCACCCCCCCTTACGACATGCTTCAGAAACTAAAAAAATGGTCCGTTTTCAAATGTTGCCTCTTTGAACTACAATTCACATTTGTACGTGGAAAATCACTTTTAAAGATAAAATGAGATGTTTAAAGTGATTTTCATGCTTCCAGGGGCCTTAAACACAAGATTTGAGGAATGGGTAAAAGTGAATGAAAATGGCCAATTTACTCATTCTGAGGCCTTAAAAAGTGTTTCTCCTCCACGGGAAGTGAATTAAGTAATATTTGTAGGCATTTATTGTTCAAGCGAAAACTCCTGATTTTTGGCGAAAGAGATATCCACCCCCCCTTACGACATGCTTCAGAAACTAAAAAAATGGTCCGTTTTCAAATGTTGCCTCTTTGAACTACAATTCACAATTGTACGTGGAAAATCACTTTTAAAGATAAAATGAGATGTTTAAAGTGATTTTCATGCTTCCAGGGGCCTTAAACACGAGATTTGAGGAATGGGTAAAAGTGAATGAAAATGGCCAATTTACTCACTCTGCGGCCTTAAAAAGTGTTTCTCCTCCACAGGAAGTGAATAAAATACCATTTGGAGGCATTTATAGTTCAATCAAAAACGCCTGTTTTTTAGTGAAAGAGATAACCACCCCCCCTTACGACATGCTTCAGAAATGAAAAAAATGTCCATTTTCAAATGTTGCGTCTTTGAACGACAATTCACATTTGTACGTGGAAAATCACGTTTAAAGATAAAATGAGATGTTTAAAGTGATTTTCATGCTTCCAGGGGCCTTAAACACGAGATTTGAGGAATGGGTAAAAGTGAATGAGAATGGCCAATTTACTCACTCTACGGCCTTAAAAAGTGTTTCTCCTCCACGGGAAGTGAATTAAATAACATTTGTAGGCCTTTATTGTTAAAGCAAAAACGCCCGATTTTTGACGAAAGAGATAACCACCCCCCCTTACGACATGCTTCAGAAACTAAAAAAATGGTCCGTTTTCAAATGTTGCGTCTTTGAACTACAATTCAGATTTGTACGTGGATAATCACTTTTAGAGATAAAATTAGATGTTTAAAGTGATTTTCAAGCTTCCAGGGGCCGTAAACACAAGATTTGAGGAATGGGTAAATGTGAATGAAAATGGCCAATTTATGCACTGTGAGGCCTTAAAAGTTTTTCTCCACCCCAGCAAGTGAATTAAATAACATTTGTAGGCCTTTATTGTTCAATCAAAAACGCCCGAGTTTTTGATGAAAGAGATAACCACCCCCCCTTACGACATGCTTCAGAAACTAAAAAAATGGTCCTTTTTCAAAAGTTGCCTCTTTGAACTACAATTCACATTTGTACGTGGAAAATCACTTTTAAAGATAAAATGAGATGTTTAAAGTGATTTTCATGCTTCCAGGGGCCTTAAACACAAGATTTGAGGAATGGGTAAAAGTGAATGAAAATGGCCAATTTACTCATTCTGAGGCCTTAAAAAGTGTTTCTCCTCCACGGGAAGTGAATTAAGTAATATTTGTAGGCCTTTATTGTTCAAGCGAAAACGCCCGATTTTTGAAGAAAGAGATAACCACCCCCCCTTACGACATGCTTCAGAAACTAAAAAAATGGTCCGTTTTCAAATGTTGCCTCTTTGAACTACAATTCACATTTGTACGTGGAAAATCACTTTTAAAGATAAAATGAGATGTTTAAAGTAATTTTCATGCTTCCAGGGGCCTTAAACACGAGATTTGAGGAATGGGTAAAAGTGAATGAAAATGGCCAATTTACTCACTCTGCGGCCTTAAAAAGTGTTTCTCCTCCACGGGAAGTGAATAAAATACCATTTGGAGGCATTTATAGTTCAATCAAAAACGCCTGTTTTTTTGGTGAAAGAGATAACCACCCCCCCCTTACGACATGCTTCAGAAATGAAAAAAATGGTCCATTTTCAAATGTTGCCTCTTTGAACGACAATTCACATTTGTACGTGGAAAATCACGTTTAAAGATAAAATGAGATGTTTAAAGTGATTTTCATGCTTCCAGGGGCCTTAAACACGAGATTTGAGGAATGGGTAAAAGTGAATGAAAATGGCCAATTTACTCACTCTGCGGCCTTAAAAAGTGTTTCTCCTCCACGGGAAGTGAATAAAATACCATTTGGAGGCATTTATAGTTCAATCAAAAACGCCTGTTTTTTGGTGAAAGAGATAACCACCCCCCCTTACGACATGCTTCAGAAACGAAAAAAATGGTCCACTTTCAAATGTTGCGTCTTTGAACTACAATTAACATTGTACATGGATAATCACTTTTAGAGATAAAATAAGATGTTTAAAGTGATTTTCAAGCTTCCAGGGACCCTAAACACAAGATTTGAGAAATGGGTAAAAGTGAATGAAAATGGCCAATTTACTCACTCCGCGGCCTTAAAAAGTGTTTCTCCTCCACGGGAAGTGAATTAAGTAACATTTGTAGGCCTTTATTGTTCAAGCGAAAACTCCTGATTTTTGGCGAAAGAGATAACCACCCCCCCTTACGACATGCTTCAGAAACTAAAAAAATGGTCCGTTTTCAAATGTTGCCTCTTTGAACTACAATTCACAATTGTACGTGGAAAATCACTTTTAAAGATAAAATGAGATGTTTAAAGTGATTTTCATGCTTCCAGGGGCCTTAAACACGAGATTTGAGGAATGGGTAAAAGTGAATGAAAATGGCCAATTTACTCACTCTGCGGCCTTAAAAAGTGTTTCTCCTCCACATGAAGTGAATAAAATACCATTTGGAGGCATTTATAGTTCAATCAAATACGCCTGTTTTTTAGTGAAAGAGATAACCACCCCCCCTTACGACATGCTTCAGAAATGAAAAAAATGTCCATTTTCAAATGTTGCGTCTTTGAACGACAATTCACATTTGTACGTGGAAATTCACGTTTAAAGATAAAATGAGATGTTTAAAGTGATTTTCATGCTTCCAGGGGCCTTAAACACGAGATTTGAGGAATGGGTAAAAGTGAATGAAAATGGCCAATTTACTCACTCTGCGGCCTTAAAAAGTGTTTCTCCTCCACGGGAAGTGAATTAAATAACATTTGTAGGCCTTTATTGTTAAAGCAAAAACGCCCGATTTTTGACGAAAGAGATAACCACCCCCCCTTACGACATGATTCAGAAACTAAAAAAATGGTCCGTTTTCAAATGTTGCCTCTTTGAACTACAATTCACATTTGTACGTGGAAAATCACTTTTAAAGATAAAATGAGATGTTTAAAGTGATTTTCATGCTTCCAGGGGCCTTAAACACGAGATTTGAGGAATGGGTAAAAGTGAATGAAAATGCCCAATTTACTCACTCTGCGGCCTTAAAAAGTGTTTCTCCTCCACGGGAAGTGAATAAAATACCATTTGGAGGCATTTATAGTTCAATCAAAAACGCCTGTTTTTTGGTGAAAGAGATAACCACCCCCCCTTACGACATGCTTCAGAAACGAAAAAAATGGTCCATTTTCAAATGTTGCGTCTTTGAACGACAATTCACATTTGTACGTGGATAATCACTTTTAGAGATAAAATTAGATGTTTAAAGTGATTTTCAAGCTTCCAGGGGCCCTAAACACAAGATTTGAGAAATGGGTAAAAGTGAATGAAAATGGCCAATTTACTCACTCTGAGGCCTTAAAATGTGTTTCTCCTCCACGGGAAGTGAATAAAATAACATTTGGAGGCCTTTATTGTTCAATCAAAAACGACAGTTTTTTGGTGAAAGAGTTAACCACTCCCCCTTACGACATGCTTCAGAAACGAAAAAAATGGTTCATTTTCAAATGTTGCGTCTTTGAACTACAATTCAGATTTGTACGTGGATAATCACTTTTAGAGATAAAATTAGATGTTTAAAGTGATTTTCATGCTTCCAGGGGCCTTAAACACAAGATTTGAGGAATGGGTAAAAGTGAATGAAAATGGCCAATTTACTCATTCTGAGGCCTTAAAAAGTGTTTCTCCTCCACGGGAAGTGAATTAAGTAATATTTGTAGGCCTTTATTGTTCAAGCGAAAACGCCCGATTTTTGAAGAAAGAGATAACCACCCCCCCTTACGACATGCTTCAGAAACTAAAAAAATGGTCCGTTTTCAAATGTTGCCTCTTTGAACTACAATTCACATTTGTACGTGGAAAATCACTTTTAAAGATAAAATGAGATGTTTAAAGTGATTTTCATGCTTCCAGGGGCCTTAAACACGAGATTTGAGGAATGGGTAAAAGTGAATGAAAATGGCCAATTTACTCACTCTGCGGCCTTAAAAAGTGTTTCTCCTCCACGGGAAGTGAATAAAATACCATTTGGAGGCATTTATAGTTCAATCAAAAACGCCTGTTTTTTTGGTGAAAGAGATAACCACCCCCCCCTTACGACATGCTTCAGAAATGAAAAAAATGGTCCATTTTCAAATGTTGCCTCTTTGAACGACAATTCACATTTGTACGTGGAAAATCACGTTTAAAGATAAAATGAGATGTTTAAAGTGATTTTCATGCTTCCAGGGGCCTTAAACACGAGATTTGAGGAATGGGTAAAAGTGAATGAAAATGGCCAATTTACTCACTCTGCGGCCTTAAAAAGTGTTTCTCCTCCACGGGAAGTGAATAAAATACCATTTGGAGGCATTTATAGTTCAATCAAAAACGCCTGTTTTTTGGTGAAAGAGATAACCACCCCCCCTTACGACATGCTTCAGAAACGAAAAAAATGGTCCACTTTCAAATGTTGCGTCTTTGAACTACAATTAACATTGTACATGGATAATCACTTTTAGAGATAAAATAAGATGTTTAAAGTGATTTTCAAGCTTCCAGGGACCCTAAACACAAGATTTGAGAAATGGGTAAAAGTGAATGAAAATGGCCAATTTACTCACTCCGCGGCCTTAAAAAGTGTTTCTCCTCCACGGGAAGTGAATTAAGTAACATTTGTAGGCCTTTATTGTTCAAGCGAAAACTCCTGATTTTTGGCGAAAGAGATAACCACCCCCCCTTACGACATGCTTCAGAAACTAAAAAAATGGTCCGTTTTCAAATGTTGCCTCTTTGAACTACAATTCACAATTGTACGTGGAAAATCACTTTTAAAGATAAAATGAGATGTTTAAAGTGATTTTCATGCTTCCAGGGGCCTTAAACACGAGATTTGAGGAATGGGTAAAAGTGAATGAAAATGGCCAATTTACTCACTCTGCGGCCTTAAAAAGTGTTTCTCCTCCACATGAAGTGAATAAAATACCATTTGGAGGCATTTATAGTTCAATCAAATACGCCTGTTTTTTAGTGAAAGAGATAACCACCCCCCCTTACGACATGCTTCAGAAATGAAAAAAATGTCCATTTTCAAATGTTGCGTCTTTGAACGACAATTCACATTTGTACGTGGAAATTCACGTTTAAAGATAAAATGAGATGTTTAAAGTGATTTTCATGCTTCCAGGGGCCTTAAACACGAGATTTGAGGAATGGGTAAAAGTGAATGAAAATGGCCAATTTACTCACTCTGCGGCCTTAAAAAGTGTTTCTCCTCCACGGGAAGTGAATTAAATAACATTTGTAGGCCTTTATTGTTAAAGCAAAAACGCCCGATTTTTGACGAAAGAGATAACCACCCCCCCTTACGACATGATTCAGAAACTAAAAAAATGGTCCGTTTTCAAATGTTGCCTCTTTGAACTACAATTCACATTTGTACGTGGAAAATCACTTTTAAAGATAAAATGAGATGTTTAAAGTGATTTTCATGCTTCCAGGGGCCTTAAACACGAGATTTGAGGAATGGGTAAAAGTGAATGAAAATGCCCAATTTACTCACTCTGCGGCCTTAAAAAGTGTTTCTCCTCCACGGGAAGTGAATAAAATACCATTTGGAGGCATTTATAGTTCAATCAAAAACGCCTGTTTTTTGGTGAAAGAGATAACCACCCCCCCTTACGACATGCTTCAGAAACGAAAAAAATGGTCCATTTTCAAATGTTGCGTCTTTGAACGACAATTCACATTTGTACGTGGATAATCACTTTTAGAGATAAAATTAGATGTTTAAAGTGATTTTCAAGCTTCCAGGGGCCCTAAACACAAGATTTGAGAAATGGGTAAAAGTGAATGAAAATGGCCAATTTACTCACTCTGAGGCCTTAAAATGTGTTTCTCCTCCACGGGAAGTGAATAAAATAACATTTGGAGGCCTTTATTGTTCAATCAAAAACGACAGTTTTTTGGTGAAAGAGTTAACCACTCCCCCTTACGACATGCTTCAGAAACGAAAAAAATGGTTCATTTTCAAATGTTGCGTCTTTGAACTACAATTCAGATTTGTACGTGGATAATCACTTTTAGAGATAAAATTAGATGTTTAAAGTGATTTTCAAGCTTCCAGGGGCCGTAAACACAAGATTTGAGGAATGGGTAAATGTGAATGAAAATGGCCAATTTATGCACTCTGAAGCCTTAAAAAGTTTTTCTCCACCCCAGCAAGTGAATTAAATAACATTTGTAGGCCTTTATTGTTCAATCAAAAACGTCCGAGTTTTTGATGAAAGAGATAACCACCCCCCCTTACGACATGCTTCAGAAACTAAAAAAATGGTCCGTTTTCAAATGTTGCCTCTTTGAACGACAATTCACATTTGTACGTGGAAAATCACTTTTAAAGATAAAATGAGATGTTTAAAGTGATTTTCATGCTTCCAGGGGCCTTAAACACAAGATTTGAGGAATGGGTAAAAGTGAATGAAAATGGCCAATTTACTCATTCTGAGGCCTTAAAAAGTGTTTCTCCTCCACGGGAAGTGAATTAAGTAATATTTGTAGGCCTTTATTGTTCAAGCGAAAACTCCTGATTTTTGGCGATTGAGATAACCACCCCCCTTACGACATGCTTCAGAAACTAAAAAAATTCTCCGTTTTCAAATGTTGCCTCTTTGAACTACAATTCACAATTGTACGTGGAAAATAACTTTTAAAGATAAAATGAGATGTTTAAAGTGATTTTCATGCTTCCAGGGGCCTTAAACACGAGATTTGAGGAATGGGTAAAAGTGAATGAAAATGGCCAATTTACTCACTCTGCGGCCTTAAAAAGTGTTTCTCCTCCACGGGAAGTGAATAAAATACCATTTGGAGGCATTTATAGGTCAATCAAAAACGCCTGTTTTTTTGGTGAAAGAGATAACCACCCCCCCTTACGACATGCTTCAGAAACGAAAAAAATGGTCCATTTTCAAATGTTGCGTCTTTGAACGACAATTCACATTTGTACGTGGATAATCACTTTTAGAGATAAAATTAGATGTTTAAAGTGATTTTCAAGCTTCCAGGGGCCCTAAACACAAGATTTGAGAAATGGGGAAAAGTGAATGAAAATGGCCAATTTACTCACTCTGAGGCCTTAAAAAGTGTTTCTCCTCCACGGGAAGTGAATAAAATAACATTTGGAGGCCTTTATTGTTCAATCAAAAACACCAGTTTTTTGGTGAAAGAGATAACCACCCCCCCTTACGACATGCTTCAGAAACTAAAAAAATGGTCCGTTTTCAAATGTTGCCTCTTTGAACTACAATTCACATTTGTACGTGGAAAATCACTTTTAAAGATAAAATGAGATGTTTAAAGTGATTTTCATGCTTCCAGGGGCCTTAAACACAAGATTTGAGGAATGGGTAAAAGTGAATGAAAATGGCCAATTTACTCATTCTGAGGCCTTAAAAAGTGTTTCTCCTCCACGGGAAGTGAATTAAGTAATATTTGTAGGCCTTTATTGTTCAAGCGAAAACTCCTGATTTTTGGCGAAAGAGATAACCACCCCCCCTTACGACATGCTTCAGAAACTAAAAAAATGGTCCGTTTTCAAATGTTGCCTCTTTGAACTACAATTCACAATTGTACGTGGAAAATCACTTTTAAAGATAAAATGAGATGTTTAAAGTGATTTTCATGCTTCCAGGGGCCTTAAACACGAGATTTGAGGAATGGGTAAAAGTGAATGAAAATGGCCAATTTACTCACTCTGCGGCCTTAAAAAGTGTTTCTCCTCCACGGGAAGTGAATTAAATAACATTTGTAGGCCTTTATTGTTCAAGCGAAAACGCCCGATTTTTGACGAAAGAGATAAGCACCCCCCCTTACGACATGCTTCAGAAACTAAAAAACTTAAAAATGAACCGATTTCAAATGTTGCCTCTTTGAACTACAATTCACATTTGTTTGTGGAAAATCTATTTTAAAGATAAAATGAGATGTTTAAGGTGATTTTCATGCTTCCAGGGGCCTTAAACACGAGATTTGAGGAATGGGTAAAAGTGAATGAAAATGGCCAATTTACTCACTCTGCAGCCTTAAAAAGGGTTTCTCCTCCACGGGAAGTGAATAAAATACCATTTGGAGGCCTTTATTGTTCAATCAAAAACGCCAGTTTTTTGGAGAAAGAGATAGCCACCCCCCCTTACGACATGCTTCAGAAACGAAAAAAATGGTCCATTTTCAAATGTTGCGTCTTTGAACTACAATTCACATTTGTACGTGGATAATCACTTTTAGAGATAAAATTAGATGTTTAAAGTGATTTTCAAGCTTCCAGGGGCCGTAAACACAAGATTTGAGGAATGGGTAAATGTGAATGAAAATGGCCAATTTATTCACTCTGAGCCCTAAAAAGTTTTTCTCCACCCCAGCAAGTGAATTAAATACCATTTGGAGGCCTTTATTGTTCAATCAAAAACGCCCGTTTTTTGAAGAAAGAGATAACCACCCCCCCCTTACGACATGCTTCAGAAACTAAAAAAATGGTCCGTTTTCAAATGTTGCCTCTTTGAACTACAATTCACATTTGTACGTGGAAAATCACTTTTAAAGATAAAATGAGATGTTTAAAGTGATTTTCATTCTTCCAGGGGCCTTAAACACAAGATTTGAGGAATGGGTAAAAGTGAATGAAAATGGCCAATTTACTCATTCTGAGGCCTTAAAAAGTGTTTCTCCTCCACGGGAAGTGAATTAAGTAATATTTGTAGGCCTTTATTGTTCAAGCGAAAACGCCTGATTTTTGATGAAAGAGATAACCACCCCCCCTTACGACATGCTTCTGAAACTAAAAAAATGGTCCATTTTCAAATGTTGCGTCTTTGAACGGCAATTCACATTTGTACGTGGATAATCACTTTAAGAGATAAAATTAGATGTTTAAAGTGTTTTTCAAGCTTCCAGGGGCCCTAAACACAAGATTTGAGAAATGGGTAAAAGTGAATAAAAATGGCCAATTTAATCACTCTGAGGCCTTAAAAAGTGTTTCTCCTCCACGGGAAGTGAATAAAATACCATTTGGAGGACTTTAGTGTTGAACCAAAAACGCCCATTTTTTGGTGAAAGAGATAACCACCCCCCCCTTACGACATGCTTCAGAAACGAAAAAAATGGTCCATTTTCAAATGTTGCGTCTTTGAACTACAATTAACATTGTACATGGATAATCACTTTTAGAGATAAAATGAGATGTTTAAAGTGATTTTCAAGCTTCCAGGGGCCCTAAACACAAGATTTGAGAAATGGGTAAAAGTGAATGAAAATGGCCAATTTACTCACTCCGCGGCCTTAAAAAGTGTTTCTCCTCCACGGGAAGTGAATTAAATACCATTTGTAGGCCTTTATTGTTAAAGCAAAAACGCCCGCTTTTTGACGAAAGAGATAACCACCCCCCCTTACGACATGCTTCAGAAACTAAAAAAATGGTCCGTTTTCATATGTTGCCTCTTTGAACTACAATTCACATTTGTACGTGGAAAATCACTTTTAAAGATAAAATGAGATGTTTAAAGTGATTTTCATGCTTCCAGGGGCCTTAAACACGAGATTTGAGGAATGGGTAAAAGTGAATGAAAATGGCCAATTTACTCACTCTGCGGCCTTAAAAAGTGTTTCTCCTCCACGGGAAGTGAATAAAATACCATTTGGAGGCATTTATAGTTCAATCAAAAACGCCTGTTTTTCGGTGAAAGAGATAACCACCCCCCCTTACGACATGCTTCAGAAACGAAAAAAATGGTCCATTTTCAAATGTTGCGTCTTTGAACGACAATTCACATTTGTACGTGGATAATCACTTTTAGAGATAAAATTAGATGTTTAAAGTGATTTTCAAGCTTCCAGGGGCCCTAAACACAAGATTTGAGAAATGGGTAAAAGTGAATGAAAATGGCCAATTTACTCACTCTGAGGCCTTAAAATGTGTTTCTCCTCCACGGGAAGTGAATAAAATAATATTTGGAGGCCTTTATTGTTCAATCAAAAACGCCAGTTTTTTGGTGAAAGAGTTAACCACCCCCCCTTACGACATGCTTCAGAAACGAAAAAAATGGTTCATTTTCAAATGTTGCGTCTTTGAACTACAATTCAGATTTGTACGTGGATAATCACTTTTAGAGATAAAATTAGATGTTTAAAGTGATTTTCAAGCTTCCAGGGGCCGTAAACACAAGATTTGAGGAATGGGTAAATGTGAATGAAAATGGCCAATTTATGCACTGTGAGGCCTTAAAAGTTTTTCTCCACCCCAGCAAGTGAATTAAATAACATTTGTAGGCCTTTATTGTTCAATCAAAAACGCCCGAGTTTTTGATGAAAGAGATAACCACCCCCCCTTACGACATGCTTCAGAAACTAAAAAAATGGTCCGTTTTCAAAAGTTGCCTCTTTGAACTACAATTCACATTTGTACGTGGAAAATCACTTTTAAAGATAAAGGGCCATATGTAGGTAGACTGTGTTTTGCGATTCTCTAATTGCAATTTTTAAGGAATCGCAATTAGAGAATAGCAAAATGCAATGTAGGTAGGATTAGCAATTTGTTTTGCGAATCCCACCCATTCCTTATTTGCGATTCTCTAATTGAGAATCGCAAATAAGGAATACCTTGCCATGCATTCCTATGGGCTAAAAGGCCCATAGGAATGAATAGGAAGACATTCTCAATTTGCGATTCTCAATTAGAGAATCGCAAATTGAGAATGCAATTTCAAGGTTGCAAGGGTGTCAATAGGACACCCTGTTGCACCCCTGAAATTAGCATGGGTGCACATGTGGTGCACATACATGCCCTAAGGGCATGTGTGTGCACCACATTCCACTTTGAAAAATGCAAAAAACTGCATTATTACAAGAAATCGCAAATTACCACCAACCTGTAGTTGGTGGTAATTTGCGATTCCTTAAGGCCAAATAGCACTTTTTTGGAGCTTCCTACATTGCATTTAAGGAATCGCAAAATTTGCGATTCCTTAAATGCAATTGCAAAATAAGGAATCGCAAATTTAGCGATTCCTTATTTTGCATGCAGATTTGCCTTCCTACATTCCACTTAGCAAATTTGCGATCGCAAACGCCGAAATTCGGCGAATTTCAGCGTTTGCGATCGCAAATTTGCTTTCTACATATGGCCCATAATGAGATGTTTAAAGTGATTTTCATGCTTCCAGGGGCCTTAAACACAAGATTTGAGGAATGGGTAAAAGTGAATGAAAATGGCCAATTTACTCATTCTGAGGCCTTAAAAAGTGTTTCTCCTCCACGGGAAGTGAATTAAGTAATATTTGTAGGCCTTTATTGTTCAAGCGAAAACGCCCGATTTTTGACGAAAGAGATAACCACCCCCCCTTACGACATGCTTCAGAAACTAAAAAAATGGTCCGTTTTCAAATGTTGCCTCTTTGAACTACAATTCACATTTGTACGTGGAAAATCACTTTTAAAGATAAAATGAGATGTTTAAAGTGATTTTCATGCTTCCAGGGGCCTTAAACACGAGATTTGAGGAATGGGTAAAAGTGAATGAAAATGGCCAATTTACTCACTCTGCGGCCTTAAAAAGTGTTTCTCCTCCACGGGAAGTGAATAAAATACCATTTGGAGGCATTTATAGTTCAATCAAAAACGCCTGTTTTTTTGGTGAAAGAGATAACCACCCCCCCCTTACGACATGCTTCAGAAATGAAAAAAATGGTCCATTTTCAAATGTTGCCTCTTTGAACGACAATTCACATTTGTACGTGGAAAATCACGTTTAAAGATAAAATGAGATATTTAAAGTGATTTTCATGCTTCCAGGGGCCTTAAACATGAGATTTGAGGAATGGGTAAAAGTGAATGAAAATGGCCAATTTACTCACTCTGCGGCCTTAAAAAGTGTTTCTCCTCCACGGGAAGTGAATAAAATACCATTTGGAGGCATTTATAGTTCAATCAAAAACGCCTGTTTTTTGGTGAAAGAGATAACCACCCCCCCTTACGACATGCTTCAGAAACGAAAAAAATGGTCCATTTTCAAATGTTGCGTCTTTGAACGACAATTCACATTTGTACGTGGATAATCACTTTTAGAGATAAAATTAGATGTTTAAAGTGATTTTCAAGCTTCCAGGGGCCCTAAACACAAGATTTGAGAAATGGGTAAAAGTGAATGAAAATGGCCAATTTACTCACTCTGAGGCCTTAAAATGTGTTTCTCCTCCACGGGAAGTGAATAAAATAACATTTGGAGGCCTTTATTGTTCAATCAAAAACGCCAGTTTTTTGGTGAAAGAGTTAACCACCCCCCCTTACGACATGCTTCAGAAACGAAAAAAATGGTTCATTTTCAAATGTTGCGTCTTTGAACTACAATTCAGATTTGTATGTGGATAATCACTTTTAGAGATAAAATTAGATGTTTAAAGTGATTTTCAAGCTTCCAGGGGCCGTAAACACAAGATTTGAGGAATGGGTAAATGTGAATGAAAATGGCCAATTTATGCACTCTGAGGCCTTAAAAAGTTTTTCTCCACCCCAGCAAGTGAATTAAATAACATTTGTAGGCCTCTATTGTTCAATCAAAAACGCCCGAGTTTTTGATGAAAGAGATAACCACCCCCCCTTACGACATGCTTCAGAAACTAAAAAAATGGTCCGTTTTCAAAAGTTGCCTCTCTGAACTACAATTCACATTTGTACGTGGAAAATCACTTTTAAAGATAAAATGAGATGTTTAAAGTGATTTTCATGCTTCCAGGGGCCTTAAACACAAGATTTGAGGAATGGGTAAAAGTGAATGAAAATGGCCAATTTACTCATTCTGAGGCCTTAAAAAGTGTTTCTCCTCCACTGGAAGTGAATTAAGTAATATTTGTAGGCCTTTATTGTTCAAGCGAAAAAGCCCGATTTTTGACGAAAGAGATAACCACCCCCCCTTACGACATGCTTCAGAAACTAAAAAAATGGTCCGTTTTCAAATGTTGCCTCTTTGAACTACAATTCACATTTGTACGTAGAAAATCACTTTTAAAGATAAAATGAGATGTTTAAAGTGATTTTCATGCTTCCAGGGGCCTTAAACACGAGATTTGAGGAATGGGTAAAAGTGAATGAAAATGGCCAATTTACTCACTCTGCGGCCTTAAAAAGTGTTTCTCCTCCACGGGAAGTGAATAAAATACCATTTGGAGGCATTTATAGTTCAATCAAAAACGCCTGTTTTTTTGGTGAAAGAGATAACCACCCCCCCCTTACGACATGCTTCAGAAATGAAAAAAATGGTCCATTTTCAAATGTTGGGTCTTTGAATGACAATTCACATTTGTACGTGGAAAATCACGTTTAAAGATAAAATGAGATGTTTAAAGTGATTTTCATGCTTCCAGGGGCCTTAAACACGAGATTTGAGGAATGGGTAAAAGTGAATGAAAATGGCCAATTTACTCACTCTGCGGCCTTAAAAAGTGTTTCTCCTCCACGGGAAGTGAATTAAATAACATTTGTAGACCTTTATTGTTAAAGCAAAAACGCCCGATTTTTGACGAAAGAGATAACCACCCCCCCTTACGACATGCTTCAGAAACTAAAAAAATGGTCCGTTTTCAAATGTTGCTTCTTTGAACTACAATTCACATTTGTACGTGGAAAATCACTTTTAAAGATAAAATGAGATGTTTAAAGTGATTTTCATGCTTCCAGGGGCCTTAAACACGAGATTTGAGGAATGGGTAAAAGTGAATGAAAATGGCCAATTTACTCACTCTGCGGCCTTAAAAAGTGTTTCTCCTCCACGGGAAGTGAATAAAATACCATTTGGAGGCATTTATAGTTCAATCAAAAACGCCTGTTTTTTTGGTGAAAGAGATAACCACCCCCCCCTTACGACATCCTTCAGAAATGAAAAAAATGGTCCATTTTCAAATGTTGCGTCTTTGAACGACAATTCACATTTGTACGTGGAAAATCACGTTTAAAGATAAAATGAGATGTTTAAAGTGATTTTCATGCTTCCAGGGGCCTTAAACACGAGATTTGAGGAATGGGTAAAAGTGAATGAAAATGGCCAATTTACTCACTCTGCGGCCTTAAAAAGTGTTTCTCCTCCACGGGAAGTGAATAAAATACCATTTGGAGGCCTTTATTGTTCAATCAAAAATGTCCGAGTTTTTGATGAAAGAGATAACCATCCCCCCTTACGACATGCTTCAGAAACGAAAAAAATGGTCCGTTTTCAAATGTTGCGTCTTTGAAGGACAATTCACATTTGTATGTGGAAAATCACGTTTAAAGATAAAATGAGATGTTTAAAGTGATTTTCATGCTTCCAGGGGCCTTAAACACGAGATTTGAGGAATGGGTAAAAGTGAATGAAAATGGCCAATTTACTCACTCTGCGGCCTTAAAAAGTGTTTCTCCTCCACGGGAAGTGAATTAAATAACATTTGTAGGCCTTTATTGTTAAAGCAAAAATGCCCGATTTTTGACGAAAGAGATAACCACCCCCCCTTACGACATGCTTCAGAAACTAAAAAAATGGTCCGTTTTCAAATGTTGCCTCTTTGAACTACAATTCACATTTGTACGTGGAAAATCACTTTTAAAGATAAAATGAGATGTTTAAAGTGATTTTCATGCTTCCAGGGGCCTTAAACACGAGATTTGAGGAATGGGTAAAAGTGAATGAAAATGGCCAATTTACTCACTCTGCGGCCTTAAAAAGTGTTTCTCCTCCACGGGAAGTGAATAAAATACCATTTGGAGGCATGTATAGTTCAATCAAAAGCGCCTGTTTTTTGGTGAAAGAGATAACCACCCCCCCTTACGACATGCTTCAGAAACGAAAAAAATGGTCCATTTTCAAATGTTGCGTCTTTGAACGACAATTCACATTTGTACGTGGATAATCACTTTTAGAGATAAAATTAGATGTTTAAAGTGATTTTCAAGCTTCCAGGGGCCCTAAACACAAGATTTGAGAAATGGGTAAAAGTGAATGAAAATGGCCAATTTACTCACTCTGAGGCCTTAAAATGTGTTTCTCCTCCACGGGAAGTGAATAAAATAACATTTGGAGGCCTTTATTGTTCAATCAAAAATGCCAGTTTTTTGGTGAAAGAGTTAACCACCCCCCCTTACGACATGCTTCAGAAACGAAAAAAATGGTTCATTTTCAAATGTTGCGTCTTTGAACTACAATTCAGATTTGTACGTGGATAATCACTTTTAGAGATAAAATTAAATGTTTAAAGTGATTTTCAAGCTTCCAGGGGCCGTAAACACAAGATTTGAGGAATGGGTAAATGTGAATGAAAATGGCCAATTTATGCACTCTGAGGCCTTAAAAGTTTTTCTCCACCCCAGCAAGTGAATTAAATACCATTTGTAGGCCTTTATTGTTCAATCAAAAACGCCCGAGTTTTTGATGAAAGAGATAACCACCCCCCCTTACGACATGCTTCAGAAACTAAAAAAATGGTCCGTTTTCAAATGTTGCCTCTTTGAACTACAATTCACATTTGTACGTGGAAAATCACTTTTAAAGATAAAATGAGATGTTTAAAGTGATTTTCATGCTTCCAGGGGCCTTAAACACAAGATTTGAGGAATGGGTAAAAGTGAATGAAAATGGCCAATTTACTCATTCTGAGGCCTTAAAAAGTGTTTCTCCTCCACGGGAAGTGAATTAAGTAATATTTGTAGGCATTTATTGTTCAAGCGAAAACTCCTGATTTTTGGCGAAAGAGATATCCACCCCCCCTTACGACATGCTTCAGAAACTAAAAAAATGGTCCGTTTTCAAATGTTGCCTCTTTGAACTACAATTCACAATTGTACGTGGAAAATCACTTTTAAAGATAAAATGAGATGTTTAAAGTGATTTTCATGCTTCCAGGGGCCTTAAACACGAGATTTGAGGAATGGGTAAAAGTGAATGAAAATGGCCAATTTACTCACTCTGCGGCCTTAAAAAGTGTTTCTCCTCCACAGGAAGTGAATAAAATACCATTTGGAGGCATTTATAGTTCAATCAAAAACGCCTGTTTTTTAGTGAAAGAGATAACCACCCCCCCTTACGACATGCTTCAGAAATGAAAAAAATGTCCCTTTTCAAATGTTGCGTCTTTGAACGACAATTCACATTTGTACGTGGAAAATCACGTTTAAAGATAAAATGAGATGTTTAAAGTGATTTTCATGCTTCCAGGGGCCTTAAACACGAGATTTGAGGAATGGGTAAAAGTGAATGAGAATGGCCAATTTACTCACTCTGCGGCCTTAAAAAGTGTTTCTCCTCCACAGGAAGTGAATAAAATACCATTTGGAGGCATTTATAGTTCAATCAAAAACGCCTGTTTTTTAGTGAAAGAGATAACCACCCCCCCTTACGACATGCTTCAGAAACTAAAAAAATGGTCCGTTTTCAAATGTTGCCTCTTTGAACTACAATTCACATTTGTACGTGGAAAATCACTTTTAAAGATAAAATGAGATGTTTAAAGTGATTTTCATGCTTCCAGGGGCCTTAAACACGAGATTTGAGGAATGGGTAAAAGTGAATGAAAATGGCCAATTTACTCACTCTGCGGCCTTAAAAAGTGTTTCTCCTCCACGGGAAGTGAATAAAATACCATTTGGAGGCATTTATAGTTCAATCAAAAACGCCTGTTTTTTGGTGAAAGAGATAACCACCCCCCCTTACGACATGCTTCAGAAACGAAAAAAATGGTCCATTTTCAAATGTTGCGTCTTTGAACGACAATTCACATTTGTACGTGGATAATCACTTTTAGAGATAAAATTAGATGTTTAAAGTGATTTTCAAGCTTCCAGGGGCCCTAAACACAAGATTTGAGAAATGGGTAAAAGTGAATGAAAATGGCCAATTTACTCACTCTAAGGCCTTAAAATGTGTTTCTCCTCCACGGGAAGTGAATAAAATAACATTTGGAGGCCTTTATTGTTCAATCAAAAACGCCCGAGTTTTTGATGAAAGAGATAACCACCCCCCCTTACGACATGCTTCAGAAACTAAAAAAATGGTCCTTTTTCAAAAGTTGCCTCTTTGAACTACAATTCACATTTGTACGTGGAAAATCACTTTTAAAGATAAAATGAGATGTTTAAAGTGATTTTCATGCTTCCAGGGGCCTTAAACACAAGATTTGAGGAATGGGTAAAAGTGAATGAAAATGGCCAATTTACTCATTCTGAGGCCTTAAAAAGTGTTTCTCCTCCACGGGAAGTGAATTAAGTAATATTTGTAGGCCTTTATTGTTCAAGCGAAAACGCCCGATTTTTGAAGAAAGAGATAACCACCCCCCCTTACGACATGCTTCAGAAACTAAAAAAATGGTCCGTTTTCAAATGTTGCCTCTTTGAACTACAATTCACATTTGTACGTGGAAAATCACTTTTAAAGATAAAATGAGATGTTTAAAGTGATTTTCATGCTTCCAGGGGCCTTAAACACGAGATTTGAGGAATGGGTAAAAGTGAATGAAAATGGCCAATTTACTCACTCTGCGGCCTTAAAAAGTGTTTCTCCTCCACGGGAAGTGAATAAAATACCATTTGGAGGCATTTATAGTTCAATCAAAAACGCCTGTTTTTTTGGT
Source organism: Triturus cristatus (assembly GCF_964204655.1). Lineage (NCBI taxonomy): Eukaryota > Metazoa > Chordata > Amphibia > Caudata > Salamandridae > Triturus > Triturus cristatus. The sequence goes on from NC_140592.1 coordinate 471,500,215, forward strand.
GAAAGAGATAACCACCCCCCCCTTACGACATGCTTCAGAAATGAAAAAAATGGTCCATTTTCAAATGTTGCCTCTTTGAACGACAATTCACATTTGTACGTGGAAAATCACGTTTAAAGATAAAATGAGATGTTTAAAGTGATTTTCATGCTTCCAGGGGCCTTAAACACGAGATTTGAGGAATGGGTAAAAGTGAATGAAAATGGCCAATTTACTCACTCTGCGGCCTTAAAAAGTGTTTCTCCTCCACGGGAAGTGAATAAAATACCATTTGGAGGCATTTATAGTTCAATCAAAAACGCCTGTTTTTTGGTGAAAGAGATAACCACCCCCCCTTACGACATGCTTCAGAAACGAAAAAAATGGTCCACTTTCAAATGTTGCGTCTTTGAACTACAATTAACATTGTACATGGATAATCACTTTTAGAGATAAAATAAGATGTTTAAAGTGATTTTCAAGCTTCCAGGGACCCTAAACACAAGATTTGAGAAATGGGTAAAAGTGAATGAAAATGGCCAATTTACTCACTCCGCGGCCTTAAAAAGTGTTTCTCCTCCACGGGAAGTGAATTAAGTAACATTTGTAGGCCTTTATTGTTCAAGCGAAAACTCCTGATTTTTGGCGAAAGAGATAACCACCCCCCCTTACGACATGCTTCAGAAACTAAAAAAATGGTCCGTTTTCAAATGTTGCCTCTTTGAACTACAATTCACAATTGTACGTGGAAAATCACTTTTAAAGATAAAATGAGATGTTTAAAGTGATTTTCATGCTTCCAGGGGCCTTAAACACGAGATTTGAGGAATGGGTAAAAGTGAATGAAAATGGCCAATTTACTCACTCTGCGGCCTTAAAAAGTGTTTCTCCTCCACATGAAGTGAATAAAATACCATTTGGAGGCATTTATAGTTCAATCAAATACGCCTGTTTTTTAGTGAAAGAGATAACCACCCCCCCTTACGACATGCTTCAGAAATGAAAAAAATGTCCATTTTCAAATGTTGCGTCTTTGAACGACAATTCACATTTGTACGTGGAAATTCACGTTTAAAGATAAAATGAGATGTTTAAAGTGATTTTCATGCTTCCAGGGGCCTTAAACACGAGATTTGAGGAATGGGTAAAAGTGAATGAAAATGGCCAATTTACTCACTCTGCGGCCTTAAAAAGTGTTTCTCCTCCACGGGAAGTGAATTAAATAACATTTGTAGGCATTTATTGTTAAAGCAAAAACGCCCGATTTTTGACGAAAGAGATAACCACCCCCCCTTACGACATGATTCAGAAACTAAAAAAATGGTCCGTTTTCAAATGTTGCCTCTTTGAACTACAATTCACATTTGTACGTGGAAAATCACTTTTAAAGATAAAATGAGATGTTTAAAGTGATTTTCATGCTTCCAGGGGCCTTAAACACGAGATTTGAGGAATGGGTAAAAGTGAATGAAAATGCCCAATTTACTCACTCTGCGGCCTTAAAAAGTGTTTCTCCTCCACGGGAAGTGAATAAAATACCATTTGGAGGCATTTATAGTTCAATCAAAAACGCCTGTTTTTTGGTGAAAGAGATAACCACCCCCCCTTACGACATGCTTCAGAAACGAAAAAAATGGTCCATTTTCAAATGTTGCGTCTTTGAACGACAATTCACATTTGTACGTGGATAATCACTTTTAGAGATAAAATTAGATGTTTAAAGTGATTTTCAAGCTTCCAGGGGCCCTAAACACAAGATTTGAGAAATGGGTAAAAGTGAATGAAAATGGCCAATTTACTCACTCTGAGGCCTTAAAATGTGTTTCTCCTCCACGGGAAGTGAATAAAATAACATTTGGAGGCCTTTATTGTTCAATCAAAAACGACAGTTTTTTGGTGAAAGAGTTAACCACTCCCCCTTACGACATGCTTCAGAAACGAAAAAAATGGTTCATTTTCAAATGTTGCGTCTTTGAACTACAATTCAGATTTGTACGTGGATAATCACTTTTAGAGATAAAATTAGATGTTTAAAGTGATTTTCATGCTTCCAGGGGCCTTAAACACAAGATTTGAGGAATGGGTAAAAGTGAATGAAAATGGCCAATTTACTCATTCTGAGGCCTTAAAAAGTGTTTCTCCTCCACGGGAAGTGAATTAAGTAATATTTGTAGGCCTTTATTGTTCAAGCGAAAACGCCCGATTTTTGAAGAAAGAGATAACCACCCCCCCTTACGACATGCTTCAGAAACTAAAAAAATGGTCCGTTTTCAAATGTTGCCTCTTTGAACTACAATTCACATTTGTACGTGGAAAATCACTTTTAAAGATAAAATGAGATGTTTAAAGTGATTTTCATGCTTCCAGGGGCCTTAAACACGAGATTTGAGGAATGGGTAAAAGTGAATGAAAATGGCCAATTTACTCACTCTGCGGCCTTAAAAAGTGTTTCTCCTCCACGGGAAGTGAATAAAATACCATTTGGAGGCATTTATAGTTCAATCAAAAACGCCTGTTTTTTTGGTGAAAGAGATAACCACCCCCCCCTTACGACATGCTTCAGAAATGAAAAAAATGGTCCATTTTCAAATGTTGCCTCTTTGAACGACAATTCACATTTGTACGTGGAAAATCACGTTTAAAGATAAAATGAGATGTTTAAAGTGATTTTCATGCTTCCAGGGGCCTTAAACACGAGATTTGAGGAATGGGTAAAAGTGAATGAAAATGGCCAATTTACTCACTCTGCGGCCTTAAAAAGTGTTTCTCCTCCACGGGAAGTGAATAAAATACCATTTGGAGGCATTTATAGTTCAATCAAAAACGCCTGTTTTTTGGTGAAAGAGATAACCACCCCCCCTTACGACATGCTTCAGAAACGAAAAAAATGGTCCACTTTCAAATGTTGCGTCTTTGAACTACAATTAACATTGTACATGGATAATCACTTTTAGAGATAAAATAAGATGTTTAAAGTGATTTTCAAGCTTCCAGGGACCCTAAACACAAGATTTGAGAAATGGTTAAAAGTGAATGAAAATGGCCAATTTACTCACTCCGCGGCCTTAAAAAGTGTTTCTCCTCCACGGGAAGTGAATTAAGTAACATTTGTAGGCCTTTATTGTTCAAGCGAAAACTCCTGATTTTTGGCGAAAGAGATAACCACCCCCCCTTACGACATGCTTCAGAAACTAAAAAAATGGTCCGTTTTCAAATGTTGCCTCTTTGAACTACAATTCACAATTGTACGTGGAAAATCACTTTTAAAGATAAAATGAGATGTTTAAAGTGATTTTCATGCTTCCAGGGGCCTTAAACACGAGATTTGAGGAATGGGTAAAAGTGAATGAAAATGGCCAATTTACTCACTCTGCGGCCTTAAAAAGTGTTTCTCCTCCACATGAAGTGAATAAAATACCATTTGGAGGCATTTATAGTTCAATCAAATACGCCTGTTTTTTAGTGAAAGAGATAACCACCCCCCCTTACGACATGCTTCAGAAATGAAAAAAATGTCCATTTTCAAATGTTGCGTCTTTGAACGACAATTCACATTTGTACGTGGAAATTCACGTTTAAAGATAAAATGAGATGTTTAAAGTGATTTTCATGCTTCCAGGGGCCTTAAACACGAGATTTGAGGAATGGGTAAAAGTGAATGAAAATGGCCAATTTACTCACTCTGCGGCCTTAAAAAGTGTTTCTCCTCCACGGGAAGTGAATTAAATAACATTTGTAGGCCTTTATTGTTAAAGCAAAAACGCCCGATTTTTGACGAAAGAGATAACCACCCCCCCTTACGACATGATTCAGAAACTAAAAAAATGGTCCGTTTTCAAATGTTGCCTCTTTGAACTACAATTCACATTTGTACGTGGAAAATCACTTTTAAAGATAAAATGAGATGTTTAAAGTGATTTTCATGCTTCCAGGGGCCTTAAACACGAGATTTGAGGAATGGGTAAAAGTGAATGAAAATGCCCAATTTACTCACTCTGCGGCCTTAAAAAGTGTTTCTCCTCCACGGGAAGTGAATAAAATACCATTTGGAGGCATTTATAGTTCAATCAAAAACGCCTGTTTTTTGGTGAAAGAGATAACCACCCCCCCTTACGACATGCTTCAGAAACGAAAAAAATGGTCCATTTTCAAATGTTGCGTCTTTGAACGACAATTCACATTTGTACGTGGATAATCACTTTTAGAGATAAAATTAGATGTTTAAAGTGATTTTCAAGCTTCCAGGGGCCCTAAACACAAGATTTGAGAAATGGGTAAAAGTGAATGAAAATGGCCAATTTACTCACTCTGAGGCCTTAAAATGTGTTTCTCCTCCACGGGAAGTGAATAAAATAACATTTGGAGGCCTTTATTGTTCAATCAAAAACGACAGTTTTTTGGTGAAAGAGTTAACCACTCCCCCTTACGACATGCTTCAGAAACGAAAAAAATGGTTCATTTTCAAATGTTGCGTCTTTGAACTACAATTCAGATTTGTACGTGGATAATCACTTTTAGAGATAAAATTAGATGTTTAAAGTGATTTTCAAGCTTCCAGGGGCCGTAAACACAAGATTTGAGGAATGGGTAAATGTGAATGAAAATGGCCAATTTATGCACTCTGAAGCCTTAAAAAGTTTTTCTCCACCCCAGCAAGTGAATTAAATAACATTTGTAGGCCTTTATTGTTCAATCAAAAACGTCCGAGTTTTTGATGAAAGAGATAACCACCCCCCCTTACGACATGCTTCAGAAACTAAAAAAATGGTCCGTTTTCAAATGTTGCCTCTTTGAACGACAATTCACATTTGTACGTGGAAAATCACTTTTAAAGATAAAATGAGATGTTTAAAGTGATTTTCATGCTTCCAGGGGCCTTAAACACAAGATTTGAGGAATGGGTAAAAGTGAATGAAAATGGCCAATTTACTCATTCTGAGGCCTTAAAAAGTGTTTCTCCTCCACGGGAAGTGAATTAAGTAATATTTGTAGGCCTTTATTGTTCAAGCGAAAACTCCTGATTTTTGGCGATTGAGATAACCACCCCCCTTACGACATGCTTCAGAAACTAAAAAAATTCTCCGTTTTCAAATGTTGCCTCTTTGAACTACAATTCACAATTGTACGTGGAAAATAACTTTTAAAGATAAAATGAGATGTTTAAAGTGATTTTCAAGCTTCCAGGGGCCGTAAACACAAGATTTGAGGAATGGGTAAATGTGAATGAAAATGGCCAATTTATGCACTCTGAGGCCTTAAAAAGTTTTTCTCCACCCCAGCAAGTGAATTAAATAACATTTGTAGGCCTTTATTGTTTAATCAAAAACGCCCGAGTTTTTGATGAAAGAGATAACCACCCCCCTTACGACATGCTTCAGAAACTAAAAAAATGGTTCGTTTTCAAAAGTTGCCTCTTTGAACTACAATTCACATTTGTACGTGGAAAATCACTTTTAAAGATAAAATGAGATGTTTAAAGTGATTTTCATGCTTCCAGGGGCCTTAAACACGAGATTTGAGGAATGGGTAAAAGTGAATGAAAATGGCCAATTTACTCACTCTGCGGCCTTAAAAAGTGTTTCTCCTCCACGGGAAGTGAATAAAATACCATTTGGAGGCATTTATAGGTCAATCAAAAACGCCTGTTTTTTTGGTGAAAGAGATAACCACCCCCCCTTACGACATGCTTCAGAAACGAAAAAAATGGTCCATTTTCAAATGTTGCGTCTTTGAACGACAATTCACATTTGTACGTGGATAATCACTTTTAGAGATAAAATTAGATGTTTAAAGTGATTTTCAAGCTTCCAGGGGCCCTAAACACAAGATTTGAGAAATGGGTAAAAGTGAATGAAAATGGCCAATTTACTCACTCTGAGGCCTTAAAATGTGTTTCTCCTCCACGGGAAGTGAATAAAATAACATTTGGAGGCCTTTATTGTTCAATCAAAAACGACAGTTTTTTGGTGAAAGAGTTAACCACTCCCCCTTACGACATGCTTCAGAAACGAAAAAAATGGTTCATTTTCAAATGTTGCGTCTTTGAACTACAATTCAGATTTGTACGTGGATAATCACTTTTAGAGATAAAATTAGATGTTTAAAGTGATTTTCATGCTTCCAGGGGCCTTAAACACAAGATTTGAGGAATGGGTAAAAGTGAATGAAAATGGCCAATTTACTCATTCTGAGGCCTTAAAAAGTGTTTCTCCTCCACGGGAAGTGAATTAAGTAATATTTGTAGGCCTTTATTGTTCAAGCGAAAACGCCCGATTTTTGAAGAAAGAGATAACCACCCCCCCTTACGACATGCTTCAGAAACTAAAAAAATGGTCCGTTTTCAAATGTTGCCTCTTTGAACTACAATTCACATTTGTACGTGGAAAATCACTTTTAAAGATAAAATGAGATGTTTAAAGTGATTTTCATGCTTCCAGGGGCCTTAAACACGAGATTTGAGGAATGGGTAAAAGTGAATGAAAATGGCCAATTTACTCACTCTGCGGCCTTAAAAAGTGTTTCTCCTCCACGGGAAGTGAATAAAATACCATTTGGAGGCATTTATAGTTCAATCAAAAACGCCTGTTTTTTTGGTGAAAGAGATAACCACCCCCCCCTTACGACATGCTTCAGAAATGAAAAAAATGGTCCATTTTCAAATGTTGCCTCTTTGAACGACAATTCACATTTGTACGTGGAAAATCACGTTTAAAGATAAAATGAGATGTTTAAAGTGATTTTCATGCTTCCAGGGGCCTTAAACACGAGATTTGAGGAATGGGTAAAAGTGAATGAAAATGGCCAATTTACTCACTCTGCGGCCTTAAAAAGTGTTTCTCCTCCACGGGAAGTGAATAAAATACCATTTGGAGGCATTTATAGTTCAATCAAAAACGCCTGTTTTTTGGTGAAAGAGATAACCACCCCCCCTTACGACATGCTTCAGAAACGAAAAAAATGGTCCACTTTCAAATGTTGCGTCTTTGAACTACAATTAACATTGTACATGGATAATCACTTTTAGAGATAAAATAAGATGTTTAAAGTGATTTTCAAGCTTCCAGGGACCCTAAACACAAGATTTGAGAAATGGGTAAAAGTGAATGAAAATGGCCAATTTACTCACTCCGCGGCCTTAAAAAGTGTTTCTCCTCCACGGGAAGTGAATTAAATACCATTTGTAGGCCTTTATTGTTAAAGCAAAAACGCCCGCTTTTTGACGAAAGAGATAACCACCCCCCCTTACGACATGCTTCAGAAACTAAAAAAATGGTCCGTTTTCATATGTTGCCTCTTTGAACTACAATTCACATTTGTACGTGGAAAATCACTTTTAAAGATAAAATGAGATGTTTAAAGTGATTTTCATGCTTCCAGGGGCCTTAAACACGAGATTTGAGGAATGGGTAAAAGTGAATGAAAATGGCCAATTTACTCACTCTGCGGCCTTAAAAAGTGTTTCTCCTCCACGGGAAGTGAATAAAATACCATTTGGAGGCATTTATAGTTCAATCAAAAACGCCTGTTTTTCGGTGAAAGAGATAACCACCCCCCCTTACGACATGCTTCAGAAACGAAAAAAATGGTCCATTTTCAAATGTTGCGTCTTTGAACGACAATTCACATTTGTACGTGGATAATCACTTTTAGAGATAAAATTAGATGTTTAAAGTGATTTTCAAGCTTCCAGGGGCCCTAAACACAAGATTTGAGAAATGGGTAAAAGTGAATGAAAATGGCCAATTTACTCACTCTGAGGCCTTAAAATGTGTTTCTCCTCCACGGGAAGTGAATAAAATAACATTTGGAGGCCTTTATTGTTCAATCAAAAACGCCAGTTTTTTGGTGAAAGAGTTAACCACCCCCCCTTACGACATGCTTCAGAAACGAAAAAAATGGTTCATTTTCAAATGTTGCGTCTTTGAACTACAATTCAGATTTGTACGTGGATAATCACTTTTAGAGATAAAATTAGATGTTTAAAGTGATTTTCAAGCTTCCAGGGGCCGTAAACACAAGATTTGAGGAATGGGTAAATGTGAATGAAAATGGCCAATTTATGCACTGTGAGGCCTTAAAAGTTTTTCTCCACCCCAGCAAGTGAATTAAATAACATTTGTAGGCCTTTATTGTTCAATCAAAAACGCCCGAGTTTTTGATGAAAGAGATAACCACCCCCCCTTACGACATGCTTCAGAAACTAAAAAAATGGTCCGTTTTCAAAAGTTGCCTCTTTGAACTACAATTCACATTTGTACGTGGAAAATCACTTTTAAAGATAAAATGAGATGTTTAAAGTGATTTTCATGCTTCCAGGGGCCTTAAACACAAGATTTGAGGAATGGGTAAAAGTGAATGAAAATGGCCAATTTACTCATTCTGAGGCCTTAAAAAGTGTTTCTCCTCCACGGGAAGTGAATTAAGTAATATTTGTAGGCCTTTATTGTTCAAGCGAAAACGCCCGATTTTTGACGAAAGAGATAACCACCCCCCCTTACGACATGCTTCAGAAACTAAAAAAATGGTCCGTTTTCAAATGTTGCCTCTTTGAACTACAATTCACATTTGTACGTGGAAAATCACTTTTAAAGATAAAATGAGATGTTTAAAGTGATTTTCATGCTTCCAGGGGCCTTAAACACGAGATTTGAGGAATGGGTAAAAGTGAATGAAAATGGCCAATTTACTCACTCTGCGGCCTTAAAAAGTGTTTCTCCTCCACGGGAAGTGAATAAAATACCATTTGGAGGCATTTATAGTTCAATCAAAAACGCCTGTTTTTTTGGTGAAAGAGATAACCACCCCCCCCTTACGACATGCTTCAGAAATGAAAAAAATGGTCCATTTTCAAATGTTGCCTCTTTGAACGACAATTCACATTTGTACGTGGAAAATCACGTTTAAAGATAAAATGAGATATTTAAAGTGATTTTCATGCTTCCAGGGGCCTTAAACATGAGATTTGAGGAATGGGTAAAAGTGAATGAAAATGGCCAATTTACTCACTCTGCGGCCTTAAAAAGTGTTTCTCCTCCACGGGAAGTGAATAAAATACCATTTGGAGGCATTTATAGTTCAATCAAAAACGCCTGTTTTTTGGTGAAAGAGATAACCACCCCCCCTTACGACATGCTTCAGAAACGAAAAAAATGGTCCATTTTCAAATGTTGCGTCTTTGAACGACAATTCACATTTGTACGTGGATAATCACTTTTAGAGATAAAATTAGATGTTTAAAGTGATTTTCAAGCTTCCAGGGGCCCTAAACACAAGATTTGAGAAATGGGTAAAAGTGAATGAAAATGGCCAATTTACTCACTCTGAGGCCTTAAAATGTGTTTCTCCTCCACGGGAAGTGAATAAAATAACATTTGGAGGCCTTTATTGTTCAATCAAAAACGCCAGTTTTTTGGTGAAAGAGTTAACCACCCCCCCTTACGACATGCTTCAGAAACGAAAAAAATGGTTCATTTTCAAATGTTGCGTCTTTGAACTACAATTCAGATTTGTATGTGGATAATCACTTTTAGAGATAAAATTAGATGTTTAAAGTGATTTTCAAGCTTCCAGGGGCCGTAAACACAAGATTTGAGGAATGGGTAAATGTGAATGAAAATGGCCAATTTATGCACTCTGAGGCCTTAAAAAGTTTTTCTCCACCCCAGCAAGTGAATTAAATAACATTTGTAGGCCTTTATTGTTCAATCAAAAACGCCCGAGTTTTTGATGAAAGAGATAACCACCCCCCCTTACGACATGCTTCAGAAACAAAAAAAATGGTCCGTTTTCAAAAGTTGCCTCTCTGAACTACAATTCACATTTGTACGTGGAAAATCACTTTTAAAGATAAAATGAGATGTTTAAAGTGATTTTCATGCTTCCAGGGGCCTTAAACACGAGATTTGAGGAATGGGTAAAAGTGAATGAAAATGGCCAATTTACTCACTCTGCGGCCTTAAAAAGTGTTTCTCCTCCACGGGAAGTGAATAAAATACCATTTGGAGGCATTTATAGTTCAATCAAAAACGCCTGTTTTTTTGGTGAAAGAGATAACCACCCCCCCCTTACGACATGCTTCAGAAATGAAAAAAATGGTCCATTTTCAAATGTTGGGTCTTTGAATGACAATTCACATTTGTACGTGGAAAATCACGTTTAAAGATAAAATGAGATGTTTAAAGTGATTTTCATGCTTCCAGGGGCCTTAAACACGAGATTTGAGGAATGGGTAAAAGTGAATGAAAATGGCCAATTTACTCACTCTGCGGCCTTAAAAAGTGTTTCTCCTCCACGGGAAGTGAATTAAATAACATTTGTAGACCTTTATTGTTAAAGCAAAAACGCCCGATTTTTGACGAAAGAGATAACCACCCCCCCTTACGACATGCTTCAGAAACTAAAAAAATGGTCCGTTTTCAAATGTTGCCTCTTTGAACTACAATTCACATTTGTACGTGGAAAATCACTTTTAAAGATAAAATGAGATGTTTAAAGTGATTTTCATGCTTCCAGGGGCCTTAAACACGAGATTTGAGGAATGGGTAAAAGTGAATGAAAATGGCCAATTTACTCACTCTGCGGCCTTAAAAAGTGTTTCTCCTCCACGGGAAGTGAATAAAATACCATTTGGAGGCATTTATAGTTCAATCAAAAACGCCTGTTTTTTTGGTGAAAGAGATAACCACCCCCCCCCTTACGACATCCTTCAGAAATGAAAAAAATGGTCCATTTTCAAATGTTGCGTCTTTGAACGACAATTCACATTTGTACGTGGAAAATCACGTTTAAAGATAAAATGAGATGTTTAAAGTGATTTTCATGCTTCCAGGGGCCTTAAACACGAGATTTGAGGAATGGGTAAAAGTGAATGAAAATGGCCAATTTACTCACTCTGCGGCCTTAAAAAGTGTTTCTCCTCCACGGGAAGTGAATAAAATACCATTTGGAGGCCTTTATTGTTCAATCAAAAATGTCCGAGTTTTTGATGAAAGAGATAACCATCCCCCCTTACGACATGCTTCAGAAACGAAAAAAATGGTCCGTTTTCAAATGTTGCGTCTTTGAAGGACAATTCACATTTGTATGTGGAAAATCACGTTTAAAGATAAAATGAGATGTTTAAAGTGATTTTCATGCTTCCAGGGGCCTTAAACACGAGATTTGAGGAATGGGTAAAAGTGAATGAAAATGGCCAATTTACTCACTCTGAGGCCCTAAAATGTGTTTCTCCTCCACGGGAAGTGAATAAAATAACATTTGGAGGCCTTTATTGTTCAATCAAAAACGCCAGTTTTTTTGGTGAAAGAGTTAACCACCCCCCTTACGACATGCTTCAGAAACGAAAAAAATGGTTCATTTTCAAATGTTGCGTCTTTGAACTACAATTCAGATTTGTACGTGGATAATCACTTTTAGAGATAAAATTAGATGTTTAAAGTGATTTTCAAGCTTCCAGGGGCCGTAAACACAAGATTTGAGGAATGGGTAAATGTGAATGAAAATGGCCAATTTATGCACTCTGAGGCCTTAAAAGTTTTTTTCCACCCCAGCAAGTGAATTAAATAACATTTGTAGGCCTTTATTGTTCAATCAAAAACGCCCGAGTTTTTGATGAAAGAGATAACCACCCCCCCTTACGACATGCTTCAGAAACTAAAAAAATGGTCCATTTTCAAAAGTTGCCTCTTTGAACTACAATTCACATTTGTACGTGGAAAATCACTTTTAAAGATAAAATGAGATGTTTAAAGTGATTTTCATGCTTCCAGGGGCCTTAAACACAAGATTTGAGGAATGGGTAAAAGTGAATGAAAATGGCCAATTTACTCATTCTGAGGCCTTAAAAAGTGTTTCTCCTCCACGGGAAGTGAATTAAGTAATATTTGTAGGCCTTTATTGTTCAAGCGAAAACGCCCGATTTTTGATGAAAGAGATAACCACCCCCCCCTTACGACATGCTTCTGAAACTATAAAAATGGTCCATTTTCAAATGTTGCGTCTTTGAACGACAATTCACATTTGTACCTGGAAAATCACGTTTAAAGATAAAATGAGATATTTAAAGTGATTTTCATGCTTCCAGGGGCCTTAAACACGAGATTTGAGGAATGGGTAAAAGTGAATGAAAATGGCCAATTTACTCACTCTGCGGCCTTAAAAAGTGTTTCTCCTCCACGGGAAGTGAATTAAATAACATTTGTAGGCCTTCATTGTTCAAGCGAAAACGCCCGATTTTTGACGAAAGAGATAAGCACCCCCCCTTACGACATGCTTCAGAAACTAAAAAACTTAAAAATGAACCGTTTTCAAATGTTGCCTCTTTGAACTACAATTCACATTTGTACGTGGAAAATCACTTTTAAAGATAAAATGAGATGTTTAAAGTGATTTTCATGCTTCCAGGGGCCTTAAACACGAGATTTGAGGAATGGGTAAAAGTGAATGAAAATGGCCAATTTACTCACTCTGAGGCCTTCAAATGTGTTTCTCCTCCACGGGAAGTGAATAAAATACCATTTGGAGGCCTTTATTGTTCAATCAAAAACGCCAGTTTTTTGGTGAAAGAGATAGCCACCCCCCCTTACGACATGCTTCAGAAACGAAAAAAATGATCCATTTTCAAATGTGGCGTCTTTAAACTACAATTCACATTTGTACGTGGATAATCACTTTTAGAGATGAAATTAGATGTTTAAAGTGATTTTCAACCTTCCAGGGGCCGTAAACACAAGATTTGAGGAATGGGTAAATGTGAATGAAAATGGCCAATGTATTCACTCTGAGCCCTTAAAAAGTTTTTCTCCACCCCAGCAAGTGAATTAAATAACATTTGGAGGCCTTTATTGTTCAATCAAAAACACCCGTTTTTTGGTGAAAGAGATAACCACCCCCCCCCTACGACATGCTTCAGAAACTAAAAAAATGGTCCGTTTTCAAATGTTGCCTCTTTGAAGTACAATTCACATTTGTACGTGGAAAATCACTTTTAAAGATAAAATGAGATGTTTAAAGTGATTTTCATGCTTCCATGGGCCTTAAACACAAGATTTGAGGAATGGGTAAAAGTGAATGAAAATGGCCATTTTACTCATTCTGAGGCCTTAAAAAGTGTTTCTCCTCCACGGGAAGTGAATTAAGTAATATTTGTAGGCCTTTATTGTTCAAGCGAAAACGCCCGATTTTTGACGAAAGAGATAACCACCCCCCCTTACGACATGCTTCAGAAACTAAAAAAATGGTCCGTTTTCAAATGTTGCCTCTTTGAACTACAATTCACATTTGTACGTGGAAAATCACTTTTAAAGATAAAATGAGATGTTTAAAGTTATTTTCATGCTTCCAGGGGCCTTAAACACGAGATTTGAGGAATGGGTAAAAGTGAATGAAAATGGCCAATTTACTCACTCTGCGGCCTTAAAAAGTGTTTCTCCTCCACGGGAAGTGAATAAAATACCATTTGGAGGCATTTATAGTTCAATCAAAAACGCCTGTTTTTTGGTGAAAGAGATAACCACCCCCCCTTACGACATGCTTCAGAAATGAAAAAAATGGTCCATTTTCAAATGTTGCGTCTTTGAACGACAATTCACATTTGTACCTGGAAAATCACGTTTAAAGATAAAATGAGATGTTTAAAGTGATTTTCATGCTTCCAGGGGCCTTAAACACGAGATTTGAGGAATGGGTAAAAGTGAATGAAAATGGCCAATTTACTCACTCTGCGGCCTTAAAAAGTGTTTCTCCTCCACAGAAAGTGAATTAAATAACATTTGTAGGCCTTTATTGTTAAAGCAAAAACGCCCGATTTTTGACGAAAGAGATAACCATCCCCCCTTACGACATGCTTCAGAGACTAAAAAAATCTTCTGTTTTCAAATGTTGCCTCTTTGAACTACAATTCACATTTGTACGTGGAAAATCACTTTTATAGATAAAATGAGATGTTTAAAGTGATTTTCATGCTTCCAGGGGCCTTAAACACAAGATTTGAGGAATGGGTACAAGTGAATGAAAATGGCCAATTTACTCATTCTGAGGCCTTAAAAAGTGTTTCTCCTCCACGGGAAGTGAATTAAATAACATTTGTAGGCCTTTATTGTTCAAGCGAAAACGCCCGATTTTTGACGAAAGAGATAATCACCCCCCCTTACGACATGCTTCAGAAACTAAAAAACTTAAAAATGAACCGTTTTCAAATGTTGCCTCTTTGAACTACAATTCACATTTGTTTGTGGAAAATCTATTTTAAAGATAAAATGAGATGTTTAAGGTGATTTTCATGCTTCCAGGGGCCTTAAACACGAGATTTGAGGAATGGGTAAAAGTGAATGAAAATGGCCAATTTACTCACTCTGCAGCCTTAAAAAGGGTTTCTCCTCCACGGGAAGTGAATAAAATACCATTTGGAGGCATTTATAGTTCAATCAAAAACGCCTGTTTTTTGGTGAAAGAGATAACCACCCCCCCTTACGACATGCTTCAGAAATGAAAAAAATGGTCCATTTTCAAATGTTGCGTCTTTGAACGACAATTCACATTTGTACCTGGAAAATCACGTTTAAAGATAAAATGAGATGTTTAAAGTGATTTTCATGCTTCCAGGGGCCTTAAACACGAGATTTGAGGAATGGGTAAAAGTGAATGAAAATGGCCAATTTACTCACTCTGCGGCCTTAAAAAGTGTTTCTCCTCCACAGAAAGTGAATTAAATAACATTTGTAGGCCTTTATTGTTAAAGCAAAAACGCCCGATTTTTGACGAAAGAGATAACCATCCCCCCTTACGACATGCTTCAGAGACTAAAAAAATCTTCTGTTTTCAAATGTTGCCTCTTTGAACTACAATTCACATTTGTACGTGGAAAATCACTTTTATAGATAAAATGAGATGTTTAAAGTGATTTTCATGCTTCCAGGGGCCTTAAACACAAGATTTGAGGAATGGGTACAAGTGAATGAAAATGGCCAATTTACTCATTCTGAGGCCTTAAAAAGTGTTTCTCCTCCACGGGAAGTGAATTAAATAACATTTGTAGGCCTTTATTGTTCAAGCGAAAACGCCCGATTTTTGACGAAAGAGATAATCACCCCCCCTTACGACATGCTTCAGAAACTAAAAAACTTAAAAATGAACCGTTTTCAAATGTTGCCTCTTTGAACTACAATTCACATTTGTTTGTGGAAAATCTATTTTAAAGATAAAATGAGATGTTTAAGGTGATTTTCATGCTTCCAGGGGCCTTAAACACGAGATTTGAGGAATGGGTGAAAGTGAATGAAAATGGCCAATTTACTCACTCTGCAGCCTTAAAAAGGGTTTCTCCTCCACGGGAAGTGAATAAAATACCATTTGGAGGCCTTTATTGTTCAATCAAAAAGGCCAGTTTTTTGGTGAAAGAGATAGCCACCCCCCCCTTACGACATGCTTCAGAAACTAAAAAAATGGTCCGTTTTCAAATGTTGCCTCTTTGAACTACAATTCACATTTGTACGTGGAAAATCACTTTTAAAGATAAAATGAGATGTTTAAAGTGATTTTCATTCTTCCAGGGGCCTTAAACACAAGATTTGAGGAATGGGTAAAAGTGAATGAAAATGGCCAATTTACTCATTCTGAGGCCTTAAAAAGTGTTTCTCCTCCACGGGAAGTGAATTAAGTAATATTTGTAGGCCTTTATTGTTCAAGCGAAAACGCCTGATTTTTGATGAAAGAGATACCACCCCCCCTTACGACATGCTTCTGAAACTAAAAAAATGGTCCATTTTCAAATGTTGCGTCTTTGAACGGCAATTCACATTTGTACGTGGATAATCACTTTAAGAGATAAAATTAGATGTTTAAAGTGTTTTTCAAGCTTCCAGGGGCCCTAAACACAAGATTTGAGAAATGGGTAAAAGTGAATAAAAATGGCCAATTTAATCACTCTGAGGCCTTAAAAAGTGTTTCTCCTCCACGGGAAGTGAATAAAATACCATTTGGAGGACTTTAGTGTTGAACCAAAAACGCCCATTTTTTGGTGAAAGAGATAACCACCCCCCCCTTACGACATGCTTCAGAAACGAAAAAAATGGTCCATTTTCAAATGTTGCGTCTTTGAACTACAATTAACATTGTACATGGATAATCACTTTTAGAGATAAAATGAGATGTTTAAAGTGATTTTCAAGCTTCCAGGGACCCTAAACACAAGATTTGAGAAATGGGTAAAAGTGAATGAAAATGGCCAATTTACTCACTCCGCGGCCTTAAAAAGTGTTTCTCCTCCACGGGAAGTGAATTAAATACCATTTGTAGGCCTTTATTGTTAAAGCAAAAACGCCCGCTTTTTGACGAAAGAGATAACCACCCCCCCTTACGACATGCTTCAGAAACGAAAAAAATGGTCCGTTTTCAAATGTTGCCTCTTTGAACTACAATTCACATTTGTACGTGGAAAATCACTTTTAAAGATAAAATGAGATGTTTAAAGTGATTTTCATGCTTCCAGGGGCCTTAAACACGAGATTTGAGGAATGGGTAAAAGTGAATGAAAATGGCCAATTTACTCACTCTGCGGCCTTAAAAAGGGTTTCTCCTCCACGGGAAGTGAATAAAATACCATTTGGAGGCCTTTATTGTTCAATCAAAAACGCCAGTTTTTTGGTGAAAGAGATAGCCACCCCCCCTTACGACATGCTTCAGAAACGAAAAAAATGATCCATTTTCAAATGTGGCGTCTTTAAACTACAATTCACATTTGTACGTGGATAATCACTTTTAGAGATGAAATTAGATGTTTAAAGTGATTTTCAACCTTCCAGGGGCCGTAAACACAAGATTTGAGGAATGGGTAAATGTGAATGAAAATGGCCAATGTATTCACTCTGAGCCCTTAAAAAGTTTTTCTCCACCCCAGCAAGTGAATTAAATAACATTTGGAGGCCTTTATTGTTCAATCAAAAACACCCGTTTTTTGGTGAAAGAGATAACCACCCCCCCCCTACGACATGCTTCAGAAACTAAAAAAATGGTCCGTTTTCAAATGTTGCCTCTTTGAACTACAATTCACATTTGTACGTGGAAAATCACTTTTAAAGATAAAATGAGATGTTTAAAGTGATTTTCATGCTTCCAGGGGCCTTAAACACAAGATTTGAGGAATGGGTAAAAGTGAATGAAAATGGCCATTTTACTCATTTTGAGGCCTTAAAAAGTGTTTCTCCTCCACGGGAAGTGAATTAAGTAATATTTGTAGGCCTTTATTGTTCAAGCGAAAACGCCCGATTTTTGACGAAAGAGATAACCACCCCCCCTTACGACATGCTTCAGAAACTAAAAAAATGGTCCGTTTTCAAATGTTGCCTCTTTGAACTACAATTCACATTTGTACGTGGAAAATCACTTTTAAAGATAAAATGAGATGTTTAAAGTTATTTTCATGCTTCCAGGGGCCTTAAACACGAGATTTGAGGAATGGGTAAAAGTGAATGAAAATGGCCAATTTACTCACTCTGCGGCCTTAAAAAGTGTTTCTCCTCCACGGGAAGTGAATAAAATACCATTTGGAGGCATTTATAGTTCAATCAAAAACGCCTGTTTTTTGGTGAAAGAGATAACCACCCCCCCTTACGACATGCTTCAGAAATGAAAAAAATGGTCCATTTTCAAATGTTGCGTCTTTGAACGACAATTCACATTTGTACCTGGAAAATCACGTTTAAAGATAAAATGAGATGTTTAAAGTGATTTTCATGCTTCCAGGGGCCTTAAACACGAGATTTGAGGAATGGGTAAAAGTGAATGAAAATGGCCAATTTACTCTCTCTGCGGCCTTAAAAAGTGTTTCTCCTCCACAGAAAGTGAATTAAATAACATTTGTAGGCCTTTATTGTTAAAGCAAAAACGCCCGATTTTTGACGAAAGAGATAACCATCCCCCCTTACGACATGCTTCAGAGACTAAAAAAATCTTCTGTTTTCAAATGTTGCCTCTTTGAACTACAATTCACATTTGTACGTGGAAAATCACTTTTAAAGATAAAATGAGATGTTTAAAGTGATTTTCATGCTTCCAGGGGCCTTAAACACGAGATTTGAGGAATGGGTAAAAGTGAATGAAAATGGCCAATTTACTCACTCTGAGGCCTTCAAATGTGTTTCTCCTCCACGGGAAGTGAATAAAATACCATTTGGAGGCCTTTATTGTTCAATCAAAAACGCCAGTTTTTTGGTGAAAGAGATAGCCACCCCCCCTTACGACATGCTTCAGAAACGAAAAAAATGATCCATTTTCAAATGTGGCGTCTTTAAACTACAATTCACATTTGTACGTGGATAATCACTTTTAGAGATGAAATTAGATGTTTAAAGTGATTTTCAACCTTCCAGGGGCCGTAAACACAAGATTTGAGGAATGGGTAAATGTGAATGAAAATGGCCAATTTATGCACTCTGAGGCCTTAAAAGTTTTTTTCCACCCCAGCAAGTGAATTAAATAACATTTGTAGGCCTTTATTGTTCAATCAAAAACGCCCGAGTTTTTGATGAAAGAGATAACCACCCCCCCTTACGACATGCTTCAGAAACTAAAAAAATGGTCCGTTTTCAAAAGTTGCCTCTTTGAACTACAATTCACATTTGTACGTGGAAAATCACTTTTAAAGATAAAATGAGATGTTTAAAGTGATTTTCATGCTTCCAGGGGCCTTAAACACAAGATTTGAGGAATGGGTAAAAGTGAATGAAAATGGCCAATTTACTCATTCTGAGGCCTTAAAAAGTGTTTCTCCTCCACGGGAAGTGAATTAAGTAATATTTGTAGGCCTTTATTGTTCAAGCGAAAACGCCCGATTTTTGACGAAAGAGATAACCACCCCCCCTTACGACATGCTTCAGAAACTAAAAAAATGGTCCGTTTTCAAATGTTGCCTCTTTGAACTACAATTCACATTTGTACGTGGAAAATCACTTTTAAAGATAAAATGAGATGTTTAAAGTTATTTTCATGCTTCCAGGGGCCTTAAACACGAGATTTGAGGAATGGGTAAAAGTGAATGAAAATGGCCAATTTACTCACTCTGCGGCCTTAAAAAGTGTTTCTCCTCCACGGGAAGTGAATAAAATACCATTTGGAGGCATTTATAGTTCAATCAAAAACGCCTGTTTTTTGGTGAAAGAGATAACCACCCCCCCTTACGACATGCTTCAGAAATGAAAAAAATGGTCCATTTTCAAATGTTGCGTCTTTGAACGACAATTCACATTTGTACCTGGAAAATCACGTTTAAAGATAAAATGAGATGTTTAAAGTGATTTTCATGCTTCCAGGGGCCTTAAACACGAGATTTGAGGAATGGGTAAAAGTGAATGAAAATGGCCAATTTACTCACTCTGCGGCCTTAAAAAGTGTTTCTCCTCCACAGAAAGTGAATTAAATAACATTTGTAGGCCTTTATTGTTAAAGCAAAAACGCCCGATTTTTGACGAAAGAGATAACCATCCCCCCTTACGACATGCTTCAGAGACTAAAAAAATCTTCTGTTTTCAAATGTTGCCTCTTTGAACTACAATTCACATTTGTACGTGGAAAATCACTTTTATAGATAAAATGAGATGTTTAAAGTGATTTTCATGCTTCCAGGGGCCTTAAACACAAGATTTGAGGAATGGGTAAAAGTGAATGAAAATGGCCAATTTACTCATTCTGAGGCCTTAGAAAGTGTTTCTCCTCCACGGGAAGTGAATTAAATAACATTTGTAGGCCTTTATTGTTCAAGCGAAAACGCCCGATTTTTGACGAAAGAGATAATCACCCCCCCTTACGACATGCTTCAGAAACTAAAAAACTTAAAAATGAACCGTTTTCAAATGTTGCCTCTTTGAACTACAATTCACATTTGTTTGTGGAAAATCTATTTTAAAGATAAAATGAGATGTTTAAGGTGATTTTCATGCTTCCAGGGGCCTTAAACACGAGATTTGAGGAATGGGTAAAAGTGAATGAAAATGGCCAATTTACTCACTCTGCAGCCTTAAAAAGGGTTTCTCCTCCACGGGAAGTGAATAAAATACCATTTGGAGGCCTTTATTGTTCAATCAAAAACACCAGTTTTTTGGTGAAAGAGATAGCCACCCCCCCTTACGACATGCTTCAGAAACGAAAAAAATGGTCCATTTTCAAATGTTCCGTCTTTGAACTACAATTCACATTTGTACGTGGATAATCACTTTTAGAGATAACATTAGATGTTTAAAGTGATTTTCAAGCTTCCAGGGGCCGTAAACACAAGATTTGAGGAATGGGTAAATGTGAATGAAAATGGCCAATTTATTCACTCTGAGCCCTAAAAAGTTTTTCTCCACCCCAGCAAGTGAATTAAATACCATTTGGAGGCCTTTATTGTTCAATCAAAAACGCCCGTTTTTTGAAGAAAGAGATAACCACCCCCCCCTTACGACATGCTTCAGAAACTAAAAAAATGGTCCGTTTTCAAATGTTGCGTCTTTGAACTACAATTAACATTGTACATGGATAATCACTTTTAGAGATAAAATTAGATGTTTAAAGTGATTTTCAAGCTTCCAGGGGCCCTAAACACAAGATTTGAGAAATGGGTAAAAGTGAATGAAAATGGCCAATTTGCTCACTCTGAGGCCTGAAAAAGTGTTTCTCCTCCACGGGAAGTGAATAAAATACCATTTGGAGGACTTTAGTGTTGAACCAAAAACGCCCATTTTTTGGTGAAAGAGATAACCACCCCCCCCTTACGACATGCTTCAGAAACGAAAAAAATGGTCCATTTTCAAATGTTGCGTCTTTGAACTACAATTAACATTGTACATGGATAATCACTTTTAGAGATAAAATGAGATGTTTAAAGTGATTTTCAAGCTTCCAGGGACCCTAAACACAAGATTTGAGAAATGGGTAAAAGTGAATGAAAATGGCCAATTTACTCACTCCGCGGCCTTAAAAAGTGTTTCTCCTCCACGGGAAGTGAATTAAGTAATATTTGTAGGCCTTTATTGTTCAAGCGAAAACGCCCGATTTTTGACGAAAGAGATAACCACCCCCCCTTACGACATGCTTCAGAAACTAAAAAAATGGTCCGTTTTCAAATGTTGCCTCTTTGAACTACAATTCACATTTGTACGTGGAAAATCACTTTTAAAGATAAAATGAGATGTTTAAAGTGATTTTCATGCTTCCAGGGGCCTTAAACACAAGATTTGAGGAATGGGTAAAAGTGAATGAAAATGGCCAATTTACTCACTCTGCGGCCTTAAAAAGTGTTTCTCCTCCACGGGAAGTGAATAAAATACCATTTGGAGGCATTTATAGTTCAATCAAAAACGCCTGTTTTTCGGTGAAAGAGATAACCACCCCCCCTTACGACATGCTTCAGAAACGAAAAAAATGGTCCATTTTCAAATGTTGCGTCTTTGAACGACAATTCACATTTGTACGTGGATAATCACTTTTAGAGATAAAATTAGATGTTTAAAGTGATTTTCAAGCTTCCAGGGGCCCTAAACACAAGATTTGAGAAATGGGTAAAAGTGAATGAAAATGGCCAATTTACTCACTCTGAGGCCTTAAAATGTGTTTCTCCTCCACGGGAAGTGAATAAAATAACATTTGGAGGCCTTTATTGTTCAATCAAAAACGCCAGTTTTTTGGTGAAAGAGTTAACCACCCCCCCTTACGACATGCTTCAGAAACGAAAAAAATGGTTCATTTTCAAATGTTGCGTCTTTGAACTACAATTCAGATTTGTACGTGGATAATCACTTTTAGAGATAAAATTAGATGTTTAAAGTGATTTTCAAGCTTCCAGGGGCGGTAAACACAAGATTTGAGGAATGGGTAAATGTGAATGAAAATGGCCAATTTATGCACTGTGAGGCCTTAAAAGTTTTTCTCCACCCCAGCAAGTGAATTAAATAACATTTGTAGGCCTTTATTGTTCAATCAAAAACGCCCGAGTTTTTGATGAAAGAGATAACCACCCCCCCTTACGACATGCTTCAGAAACTAAAAAAATGGTCCGTTTTCAAAAGTTGCCTCTTTGAACTACAATTCACATTTGTACGTGGAAAATCACTTTTAAAGATAAAATGAGATGTTTAAAGTGATTTTCATGCTTCCAGGGGCCTTAAACACAAGATTTGAGGAATGGGTAAAAGTGAATAAAAATGGCCAATTTACTCATTCTGAGGCCTTAAAAAGTGTTTCTCCTCCACGGGAAGTGAATTAAGTAATATTTGTAGGCCTTTATTGTTCAAGCGAAAACGCCCGATTTTTGACGAAAGAGATAACCACCCCCCCTTACGACATGCTTCAGAAACTAAAAAAATGGTCCGTTTTCAAATGTTGCCTCTTTGAACTACAATTCACATTTGTACGTGGAAAATCACTTTTAAAGATAAAATGAGATGTTTAAAGTGATTTTCATGCTTCCAGGGGCCTTAAACACGAGATTTGAGGAATGGGTAAAAGTGAATGAAAATGGCCAATTTACTCACTCTGCGGCCTTAAAAAGTGTTTCTCCTCCACGGGAAGTGAATAAAATACCATTTGGAGGCATTTATAGTTCAATCAAAAACGCCTGTTTTTTGGTGAAAGAGATAACCACCCCCCCTTACGACATGCTTCAGAAATGAAAAAAATGGTCCATTTTCAAATGTTGCGTCTTTGAACTACAATTCACATTTGTACGTGGATAATCACTTTTAGAGATAAAATTAGATGTTTAAAGTGATTTTCAAGCTTCCAGGGGCCGTAAACACAAGATTTGAGGAATGGGTAAATGTGAATGAAAATGGCCAATTTATTCACTCTGAGCCCTAAAAAGTTTTTCTCCACCCCAGCAAGTGAATTAAATACCATTTGGAGGCCTTTATTGTTCAATCAAAAACGCCCGTTTTTTGAAGAAAGAGATAACCACCCCCCCCCCTTACGACATGCTTCAGAAACTAAAAAAATGGCCCGTTTTCAAATGTTGCCTCTTTGAACTACAATTCACATTTGTACGTGGAAAATCACTTTTAAAGATAAAATGAGATGTTTAAAGTGATTTTCATGCTTCCAGGGGCCTTAAACACAAGATTTGAGGAATGGGTAAAAGTGAATGAAAATGGCCATTTTACTCATTCTGAGGCCTTAAAAAGTGTTTCTCCTCCACGGGAAGTGAATTAAGTAATATTTGTAGGCCTTTATTGTTCAAGCGAAAACGCCCGATTTTTGACGAAAGAGATAACCACCCCCCCTTACGACATGCTTCAGAAACTAAAAAAATGGTCCGTTTTCAAATGTTGCCTCTTTGAACTACAATTCACATTTGTACGTGGAAAATCACTTTTAAAGATAAAATGAGATGTTTAAAGTTATTTTCATGCTTCCAGGGGCCTTAAACACGAGATTTGAGGAATGGGGAAAAGTGAATGAAAATGGCCAATTTACTCACTCTGCGGCCTTAAAAAGTGTTTCTCCTCCACGGGAAGTGAATAAAATACCATTTGGAGGCATTTATAGTTCAATCAAAAACGCCTGTTTTTTGGTGAAAGAGATAACCACCCCCCCTTACGACATGCTTCAGAAATGAAAAAAATGGTCCATTTTCAAATGTTGCGTCTTTGAACGACAATTCACATTTGTACCTGGAAAATCACGTTTAAAGATAAAATGAGATGTTTAAAGTGATTTTCATGCTTCCAGGGGCCTTAAACACAAGATTTGAGGAATGGGTAAAAGTGAATGAAAATGGCCAATTTACTCATTCTGAGGCCTTAAAAAGTGTTTCTCCTCCACGGGAAGTGAATTAAGTAATATTTGTAGGCCTTTATTGTTCAAGCGAAAACTCCTGATTTTTGGCGATTGAGATAACCACCCCCCTTACGACATGCTTCAGAAACTAAAAAAATTCTCCGTTTTCAAATGTTGCCTCTTTGAACTACAATTCACAATTGTACGTGGAAAATAACTTTTAAAGATAAAATGAGATGTTTAAAGTGATTTTCAAGCTTCCAGGGGCCGTAAACACAAGATTTGAGGAATGGGTAAATGTGAATGAAAATGGCCAATTTATGCACTCTGAGGCCTTAAAAAGTTTTTCTCCACCCCAGCAAGTGAATTAAATAACATTTGTAGGCCTTTATTGTTTAATCAAAAACGCCCGAGTTTTTGATGAAAGAGATAACCACCCCCCCTTACGACATGCTTCAGAAACTAAAAAAATGGTCCGTTTTCAAAAGTTGCCTCTTTGAACTACAATTCACATTTGTACGTGGAAAATCACTTTTAAAGATAAAATGAGATGTTTAAAGTGATTTTCATGCTTCCAGGGGCCTTAAACACGAGATTTGAGGAATGGGTAAAAGTGAATGAAAATGGCCAATTTACTCACTCTGCGGCCTTAAAAAGTGTTTCTCCTCCACGGGAAGTGAATAAAATACCATTTGGAGGCATTTATAGGTCAATCAAAAACGCCTGTTTTTTTGGTGAAAGAGATAACCACCCCCCCTTACGACATGCTTCAGAAACGAAAAAAATGGTCCATTTTCAAATGTTGCCTCTTTGAACTACAATTCACAATTGTACGTGGAAAATCACTTTTAAAGATAAAATGAGATGTTTAAAGTGATTTTCATGCTTCCAGGGGCCTTAAACACGAGATTTGAGGAATGGGTAAAAGTGAATGAAAATGGCCAATTTACTCATTCTGAGGCCTTAAAAAGTGTTTCTCCTCCACGGGAAGTGAATTAAGTAATATTTGTAGGCCTTTATTGTTCAAGCGAAAACGCCCGATTTTTGAAGAAAGAGATAACCACCCCCCCTTACGACATGCTTCAGAAACTAAAAAAATGGTCCGTTTTCAAATGTTGCCTCTTTGAACTACAATTCACATTTGTACGTGGAAAATCACTTTTAAAGATAAAATGAGATGTTTAAAGTGATTTTCATGCTTCCAGGGGCCTTAAACACGAGATTTGAGGAATGGGTAAAAGTGAATGAAAATGGCCAATTTACTCACTCTGCGGCCTTAAAAAGTGTTTCTCCTCCACGGGAAGTGAATAAAATACCATTTGGAGGCATTTATAGTTCAATCAAAAACGCCTGTTTTTTTGGTGAAAGAGATAACCACCCCCCCCTTACGACATGCTTCAGAAATGAAAAAAATGGTCCATTTTCAAATGTTGCCTCTTTGAACGACAATTCACATTTGTACGTGGAAAATCACGTTTAAAGATAAAATGAGATGTTTAAAGTGATTTTCATGCTTCCAGGGGCCTT
The DNA here is from genome assembly GCF_964204655.1 of Triturus cristatus. Lineage (NCBI taxonomy): Eukaryota > Metazoa > Chordata > Amphibia > Caudata > Salamandridae > Triturus > Triturus cristatus. The sequence continues at coordinate 471,525,463 of NC_140592.1, forward strand.
AAACACGAGATTTGAGGAATGGGTAAAAGTGAATGAAAATGGCCAATTTACTCACTCTGCGGCCTTAAAAAGTGTTTCTCCTCCACGGGAAGTGAATAAAATACCATTTGGAGGCATTTATAGTTCAATCAAAAACGCCTGTTTTTTGGTGAAAGAGATAACCACCCCCCCTTACGACATGCTTCAGAAACGAAAAAAATGGTCCACTTTCAAATGTTGCGTCTTTGAACTACAATTAACATTGTACATGGATAATCACTTTTAGAGATAAAATAAGATGTTTAAAGTGATTTTCAAGCTTCCAGGGACCCTAAACACAAGATTTGAGAAATGGGTAAAAGTGAATGAAAATGGCCAATTTACTCACTCCGCGGCCTTAAAAAGTGTTTCTCCTCCACGGGAAGTGAATTAAATACCATTTGTAGGCCTTTATTGTTAAAGCAAAAACGCCCGCTTTTTGACGAAAGAGATAACCACCCCCCCTTACGACATGCTTCAGAAACTAAAAAAATGGTCCGTTTTCATATGTTGCCTCTTTGAACTACAATTCACATTTGTACGTGGAAAATCACTTTTAAAGATAAAATGAGATGTTTAAAGTGATTTTCATGCTTCCAGGGGCCTTAAACACGAGATTTGAGGAATGGGTAAAAGTGAATGAAAATGGCCAATTTACTCACTCTGCGGCCTTAAAAAGTGTTTCTCCTCCACGGGAAGTGAATAAAATACCATTTGGAGGCATTTATAGTTCAATCAAAAACGCCTGTTTTTCGGTGAAAGAGATAACCACCCCCCCTTACGACATGCTTCAGAAACGAAAAAAATGGTCCATTTTCAAATGTTGCGTCTTTGAACGACAATTCACATTTGTACGTGGATAATCACTTTTAGAGATAAAATTAGATGTTTAAAGTGATTTTCAAGCTTCCAGGGGCCCTAAACACAAGATTTGAGAAATGGGTAAAAGTGAATGAAAATGGCCAATTTACTCACTCTGAGGCCTTAAAATGTGTTTCTCCTCCACGGGAAGTGAATAAAATAACATTTGGAGGCCTTTATTGTTCAATCAAAAACGCCAGTTTTTTGGTGAAAGAGTTAACCACCCCCCCTTACGACATGCTTCAGAAACGAAAAAAATGGTTCATTTTCAAATGTTGCGTCTTTGAACTACAATTCAGATTTGTACGTGGATAATCACTTTTAGAGATAAAATTAGATGTTTAAAGTGATTTTCAAGCTTCCAGGGGCCGTAAACACAAGATTTGAGGAATGGGTAAATGTGAATGAAAATGGCCAATTTATGCACTGTGAGGCCTTAAAAGTTTTTCTCCACCCCAGCAAGTGAATTAAATAACATTTGTAGGCCTTTATTGTTCAATCAAAAACGCCCGAGTTTTTGATGAAAGAGATAACCACCCCCCCTTACGACATGCTTCAGAAACTAAAAAAATGGTCCGTTTTCAAAAGTTGCCTCTTTGAACTACAATTCACATTTGTACGTGGAAAATCACTTTTAAAGATAAAATGAGATGTTTAAAGTGATTTTCATGCTTCCAGGGGCCTTAAACACAAGATTTGAGGAATGGGTAAAAGTGAATGAAAATGGCCAATTTACTCATTCTGAGGCCTTAAAAAGTGTTTCTCCTCCACGGGAAGTGAATTAAGTAATATTTGTAGGCCTTTATTGTTCAAGCGAAAACGCCCGATTTTTGACGAAAGAGATAACCACCCCCCCTTACGACATGCTTCAGAAACTAAAAAAATGGTCCGTTTTCAAATGTTGCCTCTTTGAACTACAATTCACATTTGTACGTGGAAAATCACTTTTAAAGATAAAATGAGATGTTTAAAGTGATTTTCATGCTTCCAGGGGCCTTAAACACGAGATTTGAGGAATGGGTAAAAGTGAATGAAAATGGCCAATTTACTCACTCTGCGGCCTTAAAAAGTGTTTCTCCTCCACGGGAAGTGAATAAAATACCATTTGGAGGCATTTATAGTTCAATCAAAAACGCCTGTTTTTTTGGTGAAAGAGATAACCACCCCCCCTTACGACATGCTTCAGAAATGAAAAAAATGGTCCATTTTCAAATGTTGCCTCTTTGAACGACAATTCACATTTGTACGTGGAAAATCACGTTTAAAGATAAAATGAGATATTTAAAGTGATTTTCATGCTTCCAGGGGCCTTAAACATGAGATTTGAGGAATGGGTAAAAGTGAATGAAAATGGCCAATTTACTCACTCTGCGGCCTTAAAAAGTGTTTCTCCTCCACGGGAAGTGAATAAAATACCATTTGGAGGCATTTATAGTTCAATCAAAAACGCCTGTTTTTTGGTGAAAGAGATAACCACCCCCCCTTACGACATGCTTCAGAAACGAAAAAAATGGTCCATTTTCAAATGTTGCGTCTTTGAACGACAATTCACATTTGTACGTGGATAATCACTTTTAGAGATAAAATTAGATGTTTAAAGGGATTTTCAAGCTTCCAGGGGCCCTAAACACAAGATTTGAGAAATGGGTAAAAGTGAATGAAAATGGCCAATTTACTCACTCTGAGGCCTTAAAATGTGTTTCTCCTCCACGGGAAGTGAATAAAATAACATTTGGAGGCCTTTATTGTTCAATCAAAAACGCCAGTTTTTTGGTGAAAGAGTTAACCACCCCCCCTTACGACATGCTTCAGAAACGAAAAAAATGGTTCATTTTCAAATGTTGCGTCTTTGAACTACAATTCAGATTTGTATGTGGATAATCACTTTTAGAGATAAAATTAGATGTTTAAAGTGATTTTCAAGCTTCCAGGGGCCGTAAACACAAGATTTGAGGAATGGGTAAATGTGAATGAAAATGGCCAATTTATGCACTCTGAGGCCTTAAAAAGTTTTTCTCCACCCCAGCAAGTGAATTAAATAACATTTGTAGGCCTTTATTGTTCAATCAAAAACGCCCGAGTTTTTGATGAAAGAGATAACCACCCCCCCTTACGACATGCTTCAGAAACTAAAAAAATGGTCCGTTTTCAAAAGTTGCCTCTCTGAACTACAATTCACATTTGTACGTGGAAAATCACTTTTAAAGATAAAATGAGATGTTTAAAGTGATTTTCATGCTTCCAGGGGCCTTAAACACGAGATTTGAGGAATGGGTAAAAGTGAATGAAAATGGCCAATTTACTCACTCTGCGGCCTTAAAAAGTGTTTCTCCTCCACGGGAAGTGAATAAAATACCATTTGGAGGCATTTATAGTTCAATCAAAAACGCCTGTTTTTTTGGTGAAAGAGATAACCACCCCCCCCTTACGACATGCTTCAGAAATGAAAAAAATGGTCCATTTTCAAATGTTGGGTCTTTGAATGACAATTCACATTTGTACGTGGAAAATCACGTTTAAAGATAAAATGAGATGTTTAAAGTGATTTTCATGCTTCCAGGGGCCTTAAACACGAGATTTGAGGAATGGGTAAAAGTGAATGAAAATGGCCAATTTACTCACTCTGCGGCCTTAAAAAGTGTTTCTCCTCCACGGGAAGTGAATTAAATAACATTTGTAGACCTTTATTGTTAAAGCAAAAACGCCCGATTTTTGACGAAAGAGATAACCACCCCCCCTTACGACATGCTTCAGAAACTAAAAAAATGGTCCGTTTTCAAATGTTGCCTCTTTGAACTACAATTCACATTTGTACGTGGAAAATCACTTTTAAAGATAAAATGAGATGTTTAAAGTGATTTTCATGCTTCCAGGGGCCTTAAACACGAGATTTGAGGAATGGGTAAAAGTGAATGAAAATGGCCAATTTACTCACTCTGCGGCCTTAAAAAGTGTTTCTCCTCCACGGGAAGTGAATAAAATACCATTTGGAGGCATTTATAGTTCAATCAAAAACGCCTGTTTTTTTGGTGAAAGAGATAACCACCCCCCCCCTTACGACATCCTTCAGAAATGAAAAAAATGGTCCATTTTCAAATGTTGCGTCTTTGAACGACAATTCACATTTGTACGTGGAAAATCACGTTTAAAGATAAAATGAGATGTTTAAAGTGATTTTCATGCTTCCAGGGGCCTTAAACACGAGATTTGAGGAATGGGTAAAAGTGAATGAAAATGGCCAATTTACTCACTCTGCGGCCTTAAAAAGTGTTTCTCCTCCACGGGAAGTGAATAAAATACCATTTGGAGGCCTTTATTGTTCAATCAAAAATGTCCGAGTTTTTGATGAAAGAGATAACCATCCCCCCTTACGACATGCTTCAGAAACGAAAAAAATGGTCCGTTTTCAAATGTTGCGTCTTTGAAGGACAATTCACATTTGTATGTGGAAAATCACGTTTAAAGATAAAATGAGATGTTTAAAGTGATTTTCATGCTTCCAGGGGCCTTAAACACGAGATTTGAGGAATGGGTAAAAGTGAATGAAAATGGCCAATTTACTCACTCTGCGGCCTTAAAAAGTGTTTCTCCTCCACGGGAAGTGAATTAAATAACATTTGTAGGCCTTTATTGTTAAAGCAAAAATGCCCGATTTTTGACGAAAGAGATAACCACCCCCCCTTACGACATGCTTCAGAAACTAAAAAAATGGTCCGTTTTCAAATGTTGCCTCTTTGAACTACAATTCACATTTGTACGTGGAAAATCACTTTTAAAGATAAAATGAGATGTTTAAAGTGATTTTCATGCTTCCAGGGGCCTTAAACACGAGATTTGAGGAATGGGTAAAAGTGAATGAAAATGGCCAATTTACTCACTCTGCGGCCTTAAAAAGTGTTTCTCCTCCACGGGAAGTGAATAAAATACCATTTGGAGGCATGTATAGTTCAATCAAAAGCGCCTGTTTTTTGGTGAAAGAGATAACCACCCCCCCTTACGACATGCTTCAGAAACGAAAAAAATGGTCCATTTTCAAATGTTGCGTCTTTGAACGACAATTCACATTTGTACGTGGATAATCACTTTTAGAGATAAAATTAGATGTTTAAAGTGATTTTCAAGCTTCCAGGGGCCCTAAACACAAGATTTGAGAAATGGGTAAAAGTGAATGAAAATGGCCAATTTACTCACTCTGAGGCCCTAAAATGTGTTTCTCCTCCACGGGAAGTGAATAAAATAACATTTGGAGGCCTTTATTGTTCAATCAAAAACGCCAGTTTTTTTGGTGAAAGAGTTAACCACCCCCCTTACGACATGCTTCAGAAACGAAAAAAATGGTTCATTTTCAAATGTTGCGTCTTTGAACTACAATTCAGATTTGTACGTGGATAATCACTTTTAGAGATAAAATTAGATGTTTAAAGTGATTTTCAAGCTTCCAGGGGCCGTAAACACAAGATTTGAGGAATGGGTAAATGTGAATGAAAATGGCCAATTTATGCACTCTGAGGCCTTAAAAGTTTTTTTCCACCCCAGCAAGTGAATTAAATAACATTTGTAGGCCTTTATTGTTCAATCAAAAACGCCCGAGTTTTTGATGAAAGAGATAACCACCCCCCCTTACGACATGCTTCAGAAACTAAAAAAATGGTCCATTTTCAAAAGTTGCCTCTTTGAACTACAATTCACATTTGTACGTGGAAAATCACTTTTAAAGATAAAATGAGATGTTTAAAGTGATTTTCATGCTTCCAGGGGCCTTAAACACAAGATTTGAGGAATGGGTAAAAGTGAATGAAAATGGCCAATTTACTCATTCTGAGGCCTTAAAAAGTGTTTCTCCTCCACGGGAAGTGAATTAAGTAATATTTGTAGGCCTTTATTGTTCAAGCGAAAACGCCCGATTTTTGACGAAAGAGATAACCACCCCCCCTTACGACATGCTTCAGAAACTAAAAAAATGGTCCGTTTTCAAATGTTGCCTCTTTGAACTACAATTCACATTTGTACGTGGAAAATCACTTTTAAAGATAAAATGAGATGTTTAAAGTGATTTTCATGCTTCCAGGGGCCTTAAACACGAGATTTGAGGAATGGGTAAAAGTGAATGAAAATGGCCAATTTACTCACTCTGCGGCCTTAAAAAGTGTTTCTCCTCCACGGGAAGTGAATTAAGTAATATTTGTAGGCCTTTATTGTTCAAGCGAAAACGCCCGATTTTTGACGAAAGAGATAACCACCCCCCCTTACGACATGCTTCAGAAATGAAAAAAATGGTCCATTTTCAAATGTTGCGTCTTTGAACGACAATTCACATTTGTACGTGGAAAATCACGTTTAAAGATAAAATGAGATGTTTAAAGTGATTTACATGCTTCCAGGGGCCTTAAACACGAGATTTGAGGAATGGGTAAAAGTGAATGAAAATGGCCAATTTACTCACTCTGCGGCCTTAAAAAGTGTTTCTCCTCCACGGGAAGTGAATAAAATACCATTTGGAGGCATTTATAGTTCAATCAAAAACGCCTGTTTTTTGGTGAAAGAGATAACCACCCCCCCTTACGACATGCTTCAGAAACGAAAAAAATTGTCCATTTTCAAATGTTGCGTCTTTGAACGACAATTCACATTTGTACGTGGATAATCACTTTTAGAGATAAAATTAGATGTTTAAAGTGATTTTCAAGCTTCCAGGGGCCCTAAACACAAGATTTGAGAAATGGGTAAAAGTGAATGAAAATGGCCAATTTACTCACTCTGAGGCCTTAAAATGTGTTTCTCCTCCACGGGAAGTGAATAAAATAACATTTGGAGGCCTTTATTGTTCAATCAAAAACGCCAGTTTTTTGGTGAAAGAGTTAACCACCCCCCCTTACGACATGCTTCAGAAACGAAAAAAATGGTTCATTTTCAAATGTTGCGTCTTTGAACTACAATTAACATTGTACATGGATAATCACTTTTAGAGATAAAATGAGATGTTTAAAGTGATTTTCAAGCTTCCAGGGACCCTAAACACAAGATTTGAGAAATGGGTAAAAGTGAATGAAAATGGCCAATTTACTCACTCCGCGGCCTTAAAAAGTGTTTCTCCTCCACGGGAAGTAAATAAAATACCATTTGGAGGCATTTATAGTTCAATCAAAAACGCCTGTTTTTTGGTGAAATAGATATCCACCCCCCCTTACGACATGCTTCAGAAACGAAAAAAATGGTTCATTTTCAAATGTTGCGTCTTTGAACTACAATTCACATTTGTACGTGGATAATCACTTTTAGAGATAAAATTAGATGTTTAAAGTGATTTTCAAGCTTCCAGGGGCCGTAAACACAAGATTTGAGGAATGGGTAAATGTGAATGAAAATGGCCGATTTATGCACTCTGAGGCCTTAAAAAGTTTTTCTCCACCCCAGCAAGTGAATTAAATAACATTTGTAGGCCTTTATTGTTCAATCAAAAACGTCCGAGTTTTTGATGAAAGAGATAACCACCCCCCCTTACGACATGCTTCAGAAACTAAAAAAATGGTCCGTTTTCAAATGTTGCCTCTTTGAACTACAATTCACATTTGTACGTGGAAAATCACTTTTAAAGATAAAATGAGATGTTTAAAGTGATTTTCATGCTTCCAGGGGCCTTAAACAAAAGATTTGAGGAATGGGTAAAAGTGAATGAAAATGGCCAATTTACTCATTCTGAGGCCTTAAAAAGTGTTTCTCCTCCACGGGAAGTGAATTAAGTAATATTTGTAGGCCTTTATTGTTCAAGCGAAAACTCCTGATTTTTGGCGAAAGAGATAACCACCCCCCCTTACGACATGCTTCAGAAACTAAAAAAATGGTCCGTTTTCAAATGTTGCCACTTTGAACTACAATTCACAATTGTACGTGGAAAATCACTTTTAAAGATAAAATGAGATGTTTAAAGTGATTTTCATGCTTCCAGGGGCCTTAAACACAAGATTTGAGGAATGGGTAAAAGTGAATGAAAATGGCCAATTTACTCATTCTGAGGCCTTAAAAAGTGTTTCTCCTCCACGGGAAGTGAATTAAGCAATATTTGTAGGCCTTTATTGTTCAAGCGAAAACGCCTGATTTTTGACGAAAGAGATAACCACCCCCCCTTACGACATGCTTCAGAAACTAAAAAAATGGTCCATTTTCAAATGTTGCGTCTTTGAACGGCAATTCACATTTGTACCTGGAAAATCACGTTTAAAGATAAAATGAGATGTTTAAAGTGATTTTCATGCTTCCAGGGGCCTTAAACACAAGATTTGAGGAATGGGTAAAAGTTAATGAAAATGGCCAATTTACTCATTCTGAGGCCTTAAAAAGTGTTTCTCCTCCACGGGAAGTGAATTAAGTAATATTTGTAGGCCTTTATTGTTCAAGCGAAAACGCCTGATTTTTGATGAAAGAGATAACCACCCCCCCCTTACGACATGCTTCTGAAACTATAAAAATGGTCCATTTTCAAATGTTGCGTCTTTGAACGACAATTCACATTTGTACCTGGAAAATCACGTTTAAAGATAAAATGAGATATTTAAAGTGATTTTCATGCTTCCAGGGGCCTTAAACACGAGATTTGAGGAATGGGTAAAAGTGAATGAAAATGGCCAATTTACTCACTCTGCAGCCTTAAAAAGTGTTTCTCCTCCACGGGAAGTGAATTAAATAACATTTGTAGGCCTTCATTGTTCAAGCGAAAACGCCCGATTTTTGACGAAAGAGATAAGCACCCCCCCTTACGACATGCTTCAGAAACTAAAAAACTTAAAAATGAACCGTTTTCAAATGTTGACTCTTTGAACTACAATTCACATTTGTACGTGGAAAATCACTTTTAAAGATAAAATGAGATGTTTAAAGTGATTTTCATGCTTCCAGGGGCCTTAAACACGAGATTTGAGGAATGGGTAAAAGTGAATGAAAATGGCCAATTTACTCATTCTGAGGCCTTAAAAAGTGTTTCTCCTCCACGGGAAGTGAATTAAGCAATATTTGTAGGCCTTTATTGTTCAAGCGAAAACGCCTGATTTTTGACGAAAGAGATAACCACCCCCCCTTACGACATGCTTCAGAAACTAAAAAAATGGTCCATTTTCAAATGTTGCGTCTTTGAACGGCAATTCACATTTGTACCTGGAAAATCACGTTTAAAGATAAAATGAGATGTTTAAAGTGATTTTCATGCTTCCAGGGGCCTTAAACACAAGATTTGAGGAATGGGTAAAAGTTAATGAAAATGGCCAATTTACTCATTCTGAGGCCTTAAAAAGTGTTTCTCCTCCACGGGAAGTGAATTAAGTAATATTTGTAGGCCTTTATTGTTCAAGCGAAAACGCCTGATTTTTGATGAAAGAGATAACCACCCCCCCCTTACGACATGCTTCTGAAACTATAAAAATGGTCCATTTTCAAATGTTGCGTCTTTGAACGACAATTCACATTTGTACCTGGAAAATCACGTTTAAAGATAAAATGAGATATTTAAAGTGATTTTCATGCTTCCAGGGGCCTTAAACACGAGATTTGAGGAATGGGTAAAAGTGAATGAAAATGGCCAATTTACTCACTCTGAGGCCTTCAAATGTGTTTCTCCTCCACGGGAAGTGAATAAAATACCATTTGGAGGCCTTTATTGTTCAATCAAAAACGCCAGTTTTTTGGTGAAAGAGATAGCCACCCCCCCTTACGACATGCTTCAGAAACGAAAAAAATGATCCATTTTCAAATGTGGCGTCTTTAAACTACAATTCACATTTGTACGTGGATAATCACTTTTAGAGATGAAATTAGATGTTTAAAGTGATTTTCAACCTTCCAGGGGCCGTAAACACAAGATTTGAGGAATGGGTAAATGTGAATGAAAATGGCCAATGTATTCACTCTGAGCCCTTAAAAAGTTTTTCTCCACCCCAGCAAGTGAATTAAATAACATTTGGAGGCCTTTATTGTTCAATCAAAAACACCCGTTTTTTGGTGAAAGAGATAACCACCCCCCCCCTACGACATGCTTCAGAAACTAAAAAAATGGTCCGTTTTCAAATGTTGCCTCTTTGAAGTACAATTCACATTTGTACGTGGAAAATCACTTTTAAAGATAAAATGAGATGTTTAAAGTGATTTTCATGCTTCCATGGGCCTTAAACACAAGATTTGAGGAATGGGTAAAAGTGAATGAAAATGGCCATTTTACTCATTCTGAGGCCTTAAAAAGTGTTTCTCCTCCACGGGAAGTGAATTAAGTAATATTTGTAGGCCTTTATTGTTCAAGCGAAAACGCCCGATTTTTGACGAAAGAGATAACCACCCCCCCTTACGACATGCTTCAGAAACTAAAAAAATGGTCCGTTTTCAAATGTTGCCTCTTTGAACTACAATTCACATTTGTACGTGGAAAATCACTTTTAAAGATAAAATGAGATGTTTAAAGTTATTTTCATGCTTCCAGGGGCCTTAAACACGAGATTTGAGGAATGGGTAAAAGTGAATGAAAATGGCCAATTTACTCACTCTGCGGCCTTAAAAAGTGTTTCTCCTCCACGGGAAGTGAATAAAATACCATTTGGAGGCATTTATAGTTCAATCAAAAACGCCTGTTTTTTGGTGAGAGATAACCACCCCCCCTTACGACATGCTTCAGAAATGAAAAAAATGGTCCATTTTCAAATGTTGCGTCTTTGAACGACAATTCACATTTGTACCTGGAAAATCACGTTTAAAGATAAAATGAGATGTTTAAAGTGATTTTCATGCTTCCAGGGGCCTTAAACACGAGATTTGAGGAATGGGTAAAAGTGAATGAAAATGGCCAATTTACTCACTCTGCGGCCTTAAAAAGTGTTTCTCCTCCACAGAAAGTGAATTAAATAACATTTGTAGGCCTTTATTGTTAAAGCAAAAACGCCCGATTTTTGACGAAAGAGATAACCATCCCCCCTTACGACATGCTTCAGAGACTAAAAAAATCTTCTGTTTTCAAATGTTGCCTCTTTGAACTACAATTCACATTTGTACGTGGAAAATCACTTTTATAGATAAAATGAGATGTTTAAAGTGATTTTCATGCTTCCAGGGGCCTTAAACACAAGATTTGAGGAATGGGTACAAGTGAATGAAAATGGCCAATTTACTCATTCTGAGGCCTTAAAAAGTGTTTCTCCTCCACGGGAAGTGAATTAAATAACATTTGTAGGCCTTTATTGTTCAAGCGAAAACGCCCGATTTTTGACGAAAGAGATAATCACCCCCCCTTACGACATGCTTCAGAAACTAAAAAACTTAAAAATGAACCGTTTTCAAATGTTGCCTCTTTGAACTACAATTCACATTTGTTTGTGGAAAATCTATTTTAAAGATAAAATGAGATGTTTAAGGTGATTTTCATGCTTCCAGGGGCCTTAAACACGAGATTTGAGGAATGGGTAAAAGTGAATGAAAATGGCCAATTTACTCACTCTGCAGCCTTAAAAAGGGTTTCTCCTCCACGGGAAGTGAATAAAATACCATTTGGAGGCCTTTATTGTTCAATCAAAAACGCCAGTTTTTTGGTGAAAGAGATAGCCACCCCCCCTTACGACATGCTTCAGAAACTAAAAAAATGGTCCGTTTTCAAATGTTGCCTCTTTGAACTACAATTCACATTTGTACGTGGAAAATCACTTTTAAAGATAAAATGAGATGTTTAAAGTGATTTTCATTCTTCCAGGGGCCTTAAACACAAGATTTGAGGAATGGGTAAAAGTGAATGAAAATGGCCAATTTACTCATTCTGAGGCCTTAAAAAGTGTTTCTCCTCCACGGGAAGTGAATTAAGTAATATTTGTAGGCCTTTATTGTTCAAGCGAAAACGCCTGATTTTTGATGAAAGAGATACCACCCCCCCTTACGACATGCTTCTGAAACTAAAAAAATGGTCCATTTTCAAATGTTGCGTCTTTGAACGGCAATTCACATTTGTACGTGGATAATCACTTTAAGAGATAAAATTAGATGTTTAAAGTGTTTTTCAAGCTTCCAGGGGCCCTAAACACAAGATTTGAGAAATGGGTAAAAGTGAATAAAAATGGCCAATTTAATCACTCTGAGGCCTTAAAAAGTGTTTCTCCTCCACGGGAAGTGAATAAAATACCATTTGGAGGACTTTAGTGTTGAACCAAAAACGCCCATTTTTTGGTGAAAGAGATAACCACCCCCCCCTTACGACATGCTTCAGAAACGAAAAAAATGGTCCATTTTCAAATGTTGCGTCTTTGAACTACAATTAACATTGTACATGGATAATCACTTTTAGAGATAAAATGAGATGTTTAAAGTGATTTTCAAGCTTCCAGGGACCCTAAACACAAGATTTGAGAAATGGGTAAAAGTGAATGAAAATGGCCAATTTACTCACTCCGCGGCCTTAAAAAGTGTTTCTCCTCCACGGGAAGTGAATTAAATACCATTTGTAGGCCTTTATTGTTAAAGCAAAAACGCCCGCTTTTTGACGAAAGAGATAACCACCCCCCCTTACGACATGCTTCAGAAACGAAAAAAATGGTCCGTTTTCAAATGTTGCCTCTTTGAACTACAATTCACATTTGTACGTGGAAAATCACTTTTAAAGATAAAATGAGATGTTTAAAGTGATTTTCATGCTTCCAGGGGCCTTAAACACGAGATTTGAGGAATGGGTAAAAGTGAATGAAAATGGCCAATTTACTCACTCTGCGGCCTTAAAAAGGGTTTCTCCTCCACGGGAAGTGAATAAAATACCATTTGGAGGCCTTTATTGTTCAATCAAAAACGCCAGTTTTTTGGTGAAAGAGATAGCCACCCCCCCTTACGACATGCTTCAGAAACGAAAAAAATGATCCATTTTCAAATGTGGCGTCTTTAAACTACAATTCACATTTGTACGTGGATAATCACTTTTAGAGATGAAATTAGATGTTTAAAGTGATTTTCAACCTTCCAGGGGCCGTAAACACAAGATTTGAGGAATGGGTAAATGTGAATGAAAATGGCCAATGTATTCACTCTGAGCCCTTAAAAAGTTTTTCTCCACCCCAGCAAGTGAATTAAATAACATTTGGAGGCCTTTATTGTTCAATCAAAAACACCCGTTTTTTGGTGAAAGAGATAACCACCCCCCCCCTACGACATGCTTCAGAAACTAAAAAAATGGTCCGTTTTCAAATGTTGCCTCTTTGAACTACAATTCACATTTGTACGTGGAAAATCACTTTTAAAGATAAAATGAGATGTTTAAAGTGATTTTCATGCTTCCAGGGGCCTTAAACACAAGATTTGAGGAATGGGTAAAAGTGAATGAAAATGGCCATTTTACTCATTTTGAGGCCTTAAAAAGTGTTTCTCCTCCACGGGAAGTGAATTAAGTAATATTTGTAGGCCTTTATTGTTCAAGCGAAAACGCCCGATTTTTGACGAAAGAGATAACCACCCCCCCTTACGACATGCTTCAGAAACTAAAAAAATGGTCCGTTTTCAAATGTTGCCTCTTTGAACTACAATTCACATTTGTACGTGGAAAATCACTTTTAAAGATAAAATGAGATGTTTAAAGTTATTTTCATGCTTCCAGGGGCCTTAAACACGAGATTTGAGGAATGGGTAAAAGTGAATGAAAATGGCCAATTTACTCACTCTGCGGCCTTAAAAAGTGTTTCTCCTCCACGGGAAGTGAATAAAATACCATTTGGAGGCATTTATAGTTCAATCAAAAACGCCTGTTTTTTGGTGAAAGAGATAACCACCCCCCCTTACGACATGCTTCAGAAATGAAAAAAATGGTCCATTTTCAAATGTTGCGTCTTTGAACGACAATTCACATTTGTACCTGGAAAATCACGTTTAAAGATAAAATGAGATGTTTAAAGTGATTTTCATGCTTCCAGGGGCCTTAAACACGAGATTTGAGGAATGGGTAAAAGTGAATGAAAATGGCCAATTTACTCTCTCTGCGGCCTTAAAAAGTGTTTCTCCTCCACAGAAAGTGAATTAAATAACATTTGTAGGCCTTTATTGTTAAAGCAAAAACGCCCGATTTTTGACGAAAGAGATAACCATCCCCCCTTACGACATGCTTCAGAGACTAAAAAAATCTTCTGTTTTCAAATGTTGCCTCTTTGAACTACAATTCACATTTGTACGTGGAAAATCACTTTTAAAGATAAAATGAGATGTTTAAAGTGATTTTCATGCTTCCAGGGGCCTTAAACACGAGATTTGAGGAATGGGTAAAAGTGAATGAAAATGGCCAATTTACTCACTCTGAGGCCTTCAAATGTGTTTCTCCTCCACGGGAAGTGAATAAAATACCATTTGGAGGCCTTTATTGTTCAATCAAAAACGCCAGTTTTTTGGTGAAAGAGATAGCCACCCCCCCTTACGACATGCTTCAGAAACGAAAAAAATGATCCATTTTCAAATGTGGCGTCTTTAAACTACAATTCACATTTGTACGTGGATAATCACTTTTAGAGATGAAATTAGATGTTTAAAGTGATTTTCAACCTTCCAGGGGCCGTAAACACAAGATTTGAGGAATGGGTAAATGTGAATGAAAATGGCCAATTTATGCACTCTGAGGCCTTAAAAGTTTTTTTCCACCCCAGCAAGTGAATTAAATAACATTTGTAGGCCTTTATTGTTCAATCAAAAACGCCCGAGTTTTTGATGAAAGAGATAACCACCCCCCCTTACGACATGCTTCAGAAACTAAAAAAATGGTCCGTTTTCAAAAGTTGCCTCTTTGAACTACAATTCACATTTGTACGTGGAAAATCACTTTTAAAGATAAAATGAGATGTTTAAAGTGATTTTCATGCTTCCAGGGGCCTTAAACACAAGATTTGAGGAATGGGTAAAAGTGAATGAAAATGGCCAATTTACTCATTCTGAGGCCTTAAAAAGTGTTTCTCCTCCACGGGAAGTGAATTAAGTAATATTTGTAGGCCTTTATTGTTCAAGCGAAAACGCCCGATTTTTGACGAAAGAGATAACCACCCCCCCTTACGACATGCTTCAGAAACTAAAAAAATGGTCCGTTTTCAAATGTTGCCTCTTTGAACTACAATTCACATTTGTACGTGGAAAATCACTTTTAAAGATAAAATGAGATGTTTAAAGTTATTTTCATGCTTCCAGGGGCCTTAAACACGAGATTTGAGGAATGGGTAAAAGTGAATGAAAATGGCCAATTTACTCACTCTGCGGCCTTAAAAAGTGTTTCTCCTCCACGGGAAGTGAATAAAATACCATTTGGAGGCATTTATAGTTCAATCAAAAACGCCTGTTTTTTGGTGAAAGAGATAACCACCCCCCCTTACGACATGCTTCAGAAATGAAAAAAATGGTCCATTTTCAAATGTTGCGTCTTTGAACGACAATTCACATTTGTACCTGGAAAATCACGTTTAAAGATAAAATGAGATGTTTAAAGTGATTTTCATGCTTCCAGGGGCCTTAAACACGAGATTTGAGGAATGGGTAAAAGTGAATGAAAATGGCCAATTTACTCACTCTGCGGCCTTAAAAAGTGTTTCTCCTCCACAGAAAGTGAATTAAATAACATTTGTAGGCCTTTATTGTTAAAGCAAAAACGCCCGATTTTTGACGAAAGAGATAACCATCCCCCCTTACGACATGCTTCAGAGACTAAAAAAATCTTCTGTTTTCAAATGTTGCCTCTTTGAACTACAATTCACATTTGTACGTGGAAAATCACTTTTATAGATAAAATGAGATGTTTAAAGTGATTTTCATGCTTCCAGGGGCCTTAAACACAAGATTTGAGGAATGGGTAAAAGTGAATGAAAATGGCCAATTTACTCATTCTGAGGCCTTAGAAAGTGTTTCTCCTCCACGGGAAGTGAATTAAATAACATTTGTAGGCCTTTATTGTTCAAGCGAAAACGCCCGATTTTTGACGAAAGAGATAATCACCCCCCCTTACGACATGCTTCAGAAACTAAAAAACTTAAAAATGAACCGTTTTCAAATGTTGCCTCTTTGAACTACAATTCACATTTGTTTGTGGAAAATCTATTTTAAAGATAAAATGAGATGTTTAAGGTGATTTTCATGCTTCCAGGGGCCTTAAACACGAGATTTGAGGAATGGGTAAAAGTGAATGAAAATGGCCAATTTACTCACTCTGCAGCCTTAAAAAGGGTTTCTCCTCCACGGGAAGTGAATAAAATACCATTTGGAGGCCTTTATTGTTCAATCAAAAACACCAGTTTTTTGGTGAAAGAGATAGCCACCCCCCCTTACGACATGCTTCAGAAACGAAAAAAATGGTCCATTTTCAAATGTTCCGTCTTTGAACTACAATTCACATTTGTACGTGGATAATCACTTTTAGAGATAACATTAGATGTTTAAAGTGATTTTCAAGCTTCCAGGGGCCGTAAACACAAGATTTGAGGAATGGGTAAATGTGAATGAAAATGGCCAATTTATTCACTCTGAGCCCTAAAAAGTTTTTCTCCACCCCAGCAAGTGAATTAAATACCATTTGGAGGCCTTTATTGTTCAATCAAAAACGCCCGTTTTTTGAAGAAAGAGATAACCACCCCCCCCTTACGACATGCTTCAGAAACTAAAAAAATGGTCCGTTTTCAAATGTTGCGTCTTTGAACTACAATTAACATTGTACATGGATAATCACTTTTAGAGATAAAATTAGATGTTTAAAGTGATTTTCAAGCTTCCAGGGGCCCTAAACACAAGATTTGAGAAATGGGTAAAAGTGAATGAAAATGGCCAATTTGCTCACTCTGAGGCCTGAAAAAGTGTTTCTCCTCCACGGGAAGTGAATAAAATACCATTTGGAGGACTTTAGTGTTGAACCAAAAACGCCCATTTTTTGGTGAAAGAGATAACCACCCCCCCCTTACGACATGCTTCAGAAACGAAAAAAATGGTCCATTTTCAAATGTTGCGTCTTTGAACTACAATTAACATTGTACATGGATAATCACTTTTAGAGATAAAATGAGATGTTTAAAGTGATTTTCAAGCTTCCAGGGACCCTAAACACAAGATTTGAGAAATGGGTAAAAGTGAATGAAAATGGCCAATTTACTCACTCCGCGGCCTTAAAAAGTGTTTCTCCTCCACGGGAAGTGAATTAAGTAATATTTGTAGGCCTTTATTGTTCAAGCGAAAACGCCCGATTTTTGACGAAAGAGATAACCACCCCCCCTTACGACATGCTTCAGAAACTAAAAAAATGGTCCGTTTTCAAATGTTGCCTCTTTGAACTACAATTCACATTTGTACGTGGAAAATCACTTTTAAAGATAAAATGAGATGTTTAAAGTGATTTTCATGCTTCCAGGGGCCTTAAACACAAGATTTGAGGAATGGGTAAAAGTGAATGAAAATGGCCAATTTACTCACTCTGCGGCCTTAAAAAGTGTTTCTCCTCCACGGGAAGTGAATAAAATACCATTTGGAGGCATTTATAGTTCAATCAAAAACGCCTGTTTTTCGGTGAAAGAGATAACCACCCCCCCTTACGACATGCTTCAGAAACGAAAAAAATGGTCCATTTTCAAATGTTGCGTCTTTGAACGACAATTCACATTTGTACGTGGATAATCACTTTTAGAGATAAAATTAGATGTTTAAAGTGATTTTCAAGCTTCCAGGGGCCCTAAACACAAGATTTGAGAAATGGGTAAAAGTGAATGAAAATGGCCAATTTACTCACTCTGAGGCCTTAAAATGTGTTTCTCCTCCACGGGAAGTGAATAAAATAACATTTGGAGGCCTTTATTGTTCAATCAAAAACGCCAGTTTTTTGGTGAAAGAGTTAACCACCCCCCCTTACGACATGCTTCAGAAACGAAAAAAATGGTTCATTTTCAAATGTTGCGTCTTTGAACTACAATTCAGATTTGTACGTGGATAATCACTTTTAGAGATAAAATTAGATGTTTAAATTGATTTTCAAGCTTCCAGGGGCGGTAAACACAAGATTTGAGGAATGGGTAAATGTGAATGAAAATGGCCAATTTATGCACTGTGAGGCCTTAAAAGTTTTTCTCCACCCCAGCAAGTGAATTAAATAACATTTGTAGGCCTTTATTGTTCAATCAAAAACGCCCGAGTTTTTGATGAAAGAGATAACCACCCCCCCTTACGACATGCTTCAGAAACTAAAAAAATGGTCCGTTTTCAAAAGTTGCCTCTTTGAACTACAATTCACATTTGTACGTGGAAAATCACTTTTAAAGATAAAATGAGATGTTTAAAGTGATTTTCATGCTTCCAGGGGCCTTAAACACAAGATTTGAGGAATGGGTAAAAGTGAATAAAAATGGCCAATTTACTCATTCTGAGGCCTTAAAAAGTGTTTCTCCTCCACGGGAAGTGAATTAAGTAATATTTGTAGGCCTTTATTGTTCAAGCGAAAACGCCCGATTTTTGACGAAAGAGATAACCACCCCCCCTTACGACATGCTTCAGAAACTAAAAAAATGGTCCGTTTTCAAATGTTGCCTCTTTGAACTACAATTCACATTTGTACGTGGAAAATCACTTTTAAAGATAAAATGAGATGTTTAAAGTGATTTTCATGCTTCCAGGGGCCTTAAACACGAGATTTGAGGAATGGGTAAAAGTGAATGAAAATGGCCAATTTACTCACTCTGCGGCCTTAAAAAGTGTTTCTCCTCCACGGGAAGTGAATAAAATACCATTTGGAGGCATTTATAGTTCAATCAAAAACGCCTGTTTTTTGGTGAAAGAGATAACCACCCCCCCTTACGACATGCTTCAGAAATGAAAAAAATGGTCCATTTTCAAATGTTGCGTCTTTGAACTACAATTCACATTTGTACGTGGATAATCACTTTTAGAGATAAAATTAGATGTTTAAAGTGATTTTCAAGCTTCCAGGGGCCGTAAACACAAGATTTGAGGAATGGGTAAATGTGAATGAAAATGGCCAATTTATTCACTCTGAGCCCTAAAAAGTTTTTCTCCACCCCAGCAAGTGAATTAAATACCATTTGAAGGCCTTTATTGTTCAATCAAAAACGCCCGTTTTTTGAAGAAAGAGATAACCACCCCCCCCCCTTACGACATGCTTCAGAAACTAAAAAAATGGCCCGTTTTCAAATGTTGCCTCTTTGAACTACAATTCACATTTGTACGTGGAAAATCACTTTTAAAGATAAAATGAGATGTTTAAAGTGATTTTCATGCTTCCAGGGGCCTTAAACACAAGATTTGAGGAATGGGTAAAAGTGAATGAAAATGGCCATTTTACTCATTCTGAGGCCTTAAAAAGTGTTTCTCCTCCACGGGAAGTGAATTAAGTAATATTTGTAGGCCTTTATTGTTCAAGCGAAAACGCCCGATTTTTGACGAAAGAGATAACCACCCCCCCTTACGACATGCTTCAGAAACTAAAAAAATGGTCCGTTTTCAAATGTTGCCTCTTTGAACTACAATTCACATTTGTACGTGGAAAATCACTTTTAAAGATAAAATGAGATGTTTAAAGTTATTTTCATGCTTCCAGGGGCCTTAAACACGAGATTTGAGGAATGGGGAAAAGTGAATGAAAATGGCCAATTTACTCACTCTGCGGCCTTAAAAAGTGTTTCTCCTCCACGGGAAGTGAATAAAATACCATTTGGAGGCATTTATAGTTCAATCAAAAACGCCTGTTTTTTGGTGAAAGAGATAACCACCCCCCCTTACGACATGCTTCAGAAATGAAAAAAATGGTCCATTTTCAAATGTTGCGTCTTTGAACGACAATTCACATTTGTACCTGGAAAATCACGTTTAAAGATAAAATGAGATGTTTAAAGTGATTTTCATGCTTCCAGGGGCCTTAAACACGAGATTTGAGGAATGGGTAAAAGTGAATGAAAATGGCCAATTTACTCACTCTGCGGCCTTAAAAAGTGTTTCTCCTCCACAGAAAGTGAATTAAATAACATTTGTAGGCCTTTATTGTTAAAGCAAAAACGCCCGATTTTTGACGAAAGAGATAACCATCCGCCCTTACGACATGCTTCAGAGACTAAAAAAATCTTCCGTTTTCAAATGTTGCCTCTTTGAACTACAATTCACATTTGTACGTGGAAAATCACTTTTATAGATAAAATGAGATGTTTAAAGTGATTTTCATGCTTCCAGGGGCCTTAAACACAAGATTTGAGGAATGGGTAAAAGTGAATGAAAATGGCCAATTTACTCATTCTGAGGCCTTAAAAAGTGTTTCTCCTCCACGGGAAGTGAATTAAATAACATTTGTAGGCCTTTATTGTTCAAGCGAAAACGCCCGATTTTTGACGAAAGAGATAATCACCCCCCCTTACGACATGCTTCAGAAACTAAAAAACTTAAAAATGAACCGTTTTCAAATGTTGCCTCTTTGAACTACAATTCACATTTGTTTGTGGAAAATCTATTTTAAAGATAAAATGAGATGTTTAAGGTGATTTTCATGCTTCCAGGGGCCTTAAACACGAGATTTGAGGAATGGGTAAAAGTGAATGAAAATGGCCAATTTACTCACTCTGCAGCCTTAAAAAGGGTTTCTCCTCCACGGGAAGTGAATAAAATACCATTTGGAGGCCTTTATTGTTCAATCAAAAACGCCAGTTTTTTGGTGAAAGAGATAGCCACCCCCCTTACGACATGCTTCAGAAACGAAAAAAATGGTCCATTTTCAAATGTTGCGTCTTTGAACTACAATTCAGATTTGTACATGGATAATCACTTTTAGAGATAAAATTAGATGTTTAAAGTGATTTTCAAGCTTCCAGGGGCCGTAAACACAAGATTTGAGGAATGGGTAAATGTGAATGAAAATGGCCAATTTATGCACTGTGAGGCCTTAAAAGTTTTTCTCCACCCCAGCAAGTGAATTAAATAACATTTGTAGGCCTTTATTGTTCAATCAAAAACGCCCGAGTTTTTGATGAAAGAGATAACCACCCCCCCTTACGACATGCTTCAGAAACTAAAAAAATGGTCCGTTTTCAAAAGTTGCCTCTTTGAACTACAATTCACATTTGTACGTGGAAAATCACTTTTAAAGATAAAATGCGATGTTTAAAGTGATTTTCATGCTTCCAGGGGCCTTAAACACAAGATTTGAGGAATGGGTAAAAGTGAATGAAAATGGCCAATTTACTCATTCTGAGGCCTTAAAAAGTGTTTCTCCTCCACGGGAAGTGAATTAAGTAATATTTGTAGGCCTTTATTGTTCAAGCGAAAACACCCGATTTTTGACGAAAGAGATAACCACCCCCCCTTACGACATGCTTCAGAAACTAAAAAAATGGTCCGTTTTCAAATGTTGCCTCTTTGAACTACAATTCACATTTGTACGTGGAAAATCACTTTTAAAGATAAAATGAGATGTTTAAAGTGATTTTCATGCTTCCAGGGGCCTTAAACACGAGATTTGAGGAATGGGTAAAAGTGAATGAAAATGGCCAATTTACTCACTCTGCGGCCTTAAAAAGTGTTTCTCCTCCACGGGAAGTGAATAAAATACCATTTGGAGGCATTTATAGTTCAATCAAAAACGCCTGTTTTTTTGGTGAAAGAGATAACCACCCCCCCCCCCTTACGACATGCTTCAGAAATGAAAAAAATGGTCCATTTTCAAATGTTGCCTCTTTGAACGACAATTCACATTTGTACGTGGAAAATCACGTTTAAAGATAAAATGAGATGTTTAAAGTGATTTTCATGCTTCCAGGGGCCTTAAACACGAGATTTGAGGAATGGGTAAAAGTGAATGAAAATGGCCAATTTACTCACTCTGCGGCCTTAAAAAGTGTTTCTCCTCCACGGGAAGTGAATAAAATACCATTTGGAGGCATTTATAGTTCAATCAAAAACGCCCGAGTTTTTGATGAAAGAGATAACCACCCCCCCTTACGACATGCTTCAGAAACTAAAAAAATGGTCCGTTTTCAAAAGTTGCCTCTCTGAACTACAATTCACATTTGTACGTGGAAAATCACTTTTAAAGATAAAATGAGATGTTTAAAGTGATTTTCATGCTTCCAGGGGCCTTAAACACAAGATTTGAGGAATGGGTAAAAGTGAATGAAAATGGCCAATTTACTCATTCTGAGGCCTTAAAAAGTGTTTCTCCTCCACTGGAAGTGAATTAAGTAATATTTGTAGGCCTTTATTGTTCAAGCGAAAACGCCCGATTTTTGACGAAAGAGATAACCACCCCCCCTTACGACATGCTTCAGAAACTAAAAAAATGGTCCGTTTTCAAATGTTGCCTCTTTGAACTACAATTCACATTTGTACGTAGAAAATCACTTTTAAAGATAAAATGAGATGTTTAAAGTGATTTTCATGCTTCCAGGGGCCTTAAACACGAGATTTGAGGAATGGGTAAAAGTGAATGAAAATGGCCAATTTACTCACTCTGCGGCCTTAAAAAGTGTTTCTCCTCCACGGGAAGTGAATAAAATACCATTTGGAGGCATTTATAGTTCAATCAAAAACGCCTGTTTTTTTGGTGAAAGAGATAACCACCCCCCCCTTACGACATGCTTCAGAAATGAAAAATATGGTCCATTTTCAAATGTTGGGTCTTTGAATGACAATT
The DNA here is from genome assembly GCF_964204655.1 of Triturus cristatus. Classification (NCBI taxonomy): domain Eukaryota; kingdom Metazoa; phylum Chordata; class Amphibia; order Caudata; family Salamandridae; genus Triturus; species Triturus cristatus. The sequence continues at coordinate 471,547,967 of NC_140592.1, forward strand.
CACATTTGTACGTGGAAAATCACGTTTAAAGATAAAATGAGATGTTTAAAGTGATTTTCATGCTTCCAGGGGCCTTAAACACGAGATTTGAGGAATGGGTAAAAGTGAATGAAAATGGCCAATTTACTCACTCTGCGGCCTTAAAAAGTGTTTCTCCTCCACGGGAAGTGAATTAAATAACATTTGTAGACCTTTATTGTTAAAGCAAAAACGCCCGATTTTTGACGAAAGAGATAACCACCCCCCCTTACGACATGCTTCAGAAACTAAAAAAATGGTCCGTTTTCAAATGTTGCCTCTTTGAACTACAATTCACATTTGTACGTGGAAAATCACTTTTAAAGATAAAATGAGATGTTTAAAGTGATTTTCATGCTTCCAGGGGCCTTAAACACGAGATTTGAGGAATGGGTAAAAGTGAATGAAAATGGCCAATTTACTCACTCTGCGGCCTTAAAAAGTGTTTCTCCTCCACGGGAAGTGAATAAAATACCATTTGGAGGCATTTATAGTTCAATCAAAAACGCCTGTTTTTTTGGTGAAAGAGATAACCACCCCCCCCCTTACGACATCCTTCAGAAATGAAAAAAATGGTCCATTTTCAAATGTTGCGTCTTTGAACGACAATTCACATTTGTACGTGGAAAATCACGTTTAAAGATAAAATGAGATGTTTAAAGTGATTTTCATGCTTCCAGGGGCCTTAAACACGAGATTTGAGGAATGGGTAAAAGTGAATGAAAATGGCCAATTTACTCACTCTGCGGCCTTAAAAAGTGTTTCTCCTCCACGGGAAGTGAATAAAATACCATTTGGAGGCATTTATAGTTCAATCAAAAACGCCTGTTTTTTGGTGAAAGAGATAACCATCCCCCCTTACGACATGCTTCAGAAACTAAAAAAATGGTCCATTTTCAAATGTTGCGTCTTTGAACGACAATTCACATTTGTACGTGGATAATCACTTTTAGAGATAAAACTAGATGTTTAAAGTGATTTTCAAGCTTCCAGGGGCCGTAAACACAAGATTTGAGGAATGGGTAAATGTGAATGAAAATGGCCAATGTATGCACTCTGAGGCCTTAAAAAGTTTTTCTCCACCCCAGCAAGTGAATTAAATAACATTTGTAGGCCTTTATTGTTCAATCAAAAACGTCCGAGTTTTTGATGAAAGAGATAACCACCCCCCCCTTACGACATGCTTCAGAAACTAAAAAAATGGTCCGTTTTCAAATGTTGCGTCTTTGAACGACAATTCACATTTGTATGTGGAAAATCACGTTTAAAGATAAAATGAGATGTTTAAAGTGATTTTCATGCTTCCAGGGGCCTTAAACACGAGATTTGAGGAATGGGTAAAAGTGAATGAAAATGGCCAATTTACTCACTCTGCGGCCTTAAAAAGTGTTTCTCCTCCACGGGAAGTGAATTAAATAACATTTGTAGGCCTTTATTGTTAAAGCAAAAATGCCCGATTTTTGACGAAAGAGATAACCACCCCCCCTTACGACATGCTTCAGAAACTAAAAAAATGGTCCGTTTTCAAATGTTGCCTCTTTGAACTACAATTCACATTTGTACGTGGAAAATCACTTTTAAAGATAAAATGAGATGTTTAAAGTGATTTTCATGCTTCCAGGGGCCTTAAACACGAGATTTGAGGAATGGGTAAAAGTGAATGAAAATGGCCAATTTACTCACTCTGCGGCCTTAAAAAGTGTTTCTCCTCCACGGGAAGTGAATAAAATACCATTTGGAGGCATGTATAGTTCAATCAAAAGCGCCTGTTTTTTGGTGAAAGAGATAACCACCCCCCCTTACGACATGCTTCAGAAACGAAAAAAATGGTCCATTTTCAAATGTTGCGTCTTTGAACGACAATTCACATTTGTACGTGGAAAATCACGTTTAAAGATAAAATGAGATGTTTAAAGTGATTTTCATGCTTCCAGGGGCCTTAAACACGAGATTAGTGGAATGGGTAAAAGTGAATGAAAATGGCCAATTTACTCACTCTGCGGCCTTAAAAAGTGTTTCTCCTCCACGGGAAGTGAATAAAATACCATTTGGAGGCCTTTATTGTTCAATCAAAAACGCCTGTTTTTTGGTGAAAGGGATAACCATCCCCCCTTACGACATGCTTCAGAAACTAAAAAAATGGTCCATTTTCAAATGTTGCGTCTTTGAACTACAATTCAGATTTGTACGTGGATAATCACTTTTAGAGATAAAATTAGATGTTTAAAGTGATTTTCAAGCTTCCAGGGGCCGTAAACACAAGATTTGAGGAATGGGTAAATGTGAATGAAAATGGCCAATGTATGCACTCTGAGGCCTTAAAAAGTTTTTCTCCACCCCAGCAAGTGAATTAAATAACATTTGTAGGCCTTTATTGTTCAATCAAAAACGTCCGAGTTTTTGATGAAAGAGATAACCACCCCCCCCTTACGACATGCTTCAGAAACTAAAAAAATGGTCCGTTTTCAAATGTTGCGTCTTTGAACGACAATTCACATTTGTATGTGGAAAATCACGTTTAAAGATAAAATGAGATGTTTAAAGTGATTTTCATGCTTCCAGGGGCCTTAAACACGAGATTTGAGGAATGGGTAAAAGTGAATGAAAATGGCCAATTTACTCACTCTGCGGCCTTAAAAAGTGTTTCTCCTCCACGGGAAGTGAATTAAATAACATTTGTAGGCCTTTATTGTTAAAGCAAAAATGCCCGATTTTTGACGAAAGAGATAACCACCCCCCCTTACGACATGCTTCAGAAACTAAAAAAATGGTCCGTTTTCAAATGTTGCCTCTTTGAACTACAATTCACATTTGTACGTGGAAAATCACTTTTAAAGATAAAATGAGATGTTTAAAGTGATTTTCATGCTTCCAGGGGCCTTAAACACGAGATTTGAGGAATGGGTAAAAGTGAATGAAAATGGCCAATTTACTCACTCTGCGGCCTTAAAAAGTGTTTCTCCTCCACGGGAAGTGAATAAAATACCATTTGGAGGCATGTATAGTTCAATCAAAAGCGCCTGTTTTTTGGTGAAAGAGATAACCACCCCCCCTTACGACATGCTTCAGAAACGAAAAAAATGGTCCATTTTCAAATGTTGCGTCTTTGAACGACAATTCACATTTGTACGTGGATAATCACTTTTAGAGATAAAATTAGATGTTTAAAGTGATTTTCAAGCTTCCAGGGGCCCTAAACACAAGATTTGAGAAATGGGTAAAAGTGAATGAAAATGGCCAATTTACTCACTCTGAGGCCTTAAAAAGTGTTTCTCCTCCACGGGAAGTGAATAAAATAACATTTGGAGGCCTTTATTGTTCAATCAAAAACGCCAGTTTTTTGGTGAAAGAGTTAACCACCCCCCCTTACGACATGCTTCAGAAACGAAAAAAATGGTTCATTTTCAAATGTTGCGTCTTTGAACTACAATTCAGATTTGTACGTGGATAATCACTTTTAGAGATAAAATTAGATGTTTAAAGTGATTTTCAAGCTTCCAGGGGCCGTAAACACAAGATTTGAGGAATGGGTAAATGTGAATGAAAATGGCCAATTTATGCACTCTGAGGCCTTAAAAAGTTTTTCTCCACCCCAGCAAGTGAATTAAATACCATTTGTAGGCCTTTATTGTTCAATCAAAAACGCCAGAGTTTTTGATGAAAGAGATAACCACCCCCCCCTTACGACATGCTTCAGAAACTAAAAAAATGGTCCGTTTTCAAATGTTGCCTCTTTGAACTACAATTCACATTTGTACGTGGAAAATCACTTTTAAAGATAAAATGAGATGTTTAAAGTGATTTTCATGCTTCCAGGGGCCTTAAACACGAGATTTGAGGAATGGGTAAAAGTGAATGAAAATGGCCAATTTACTCACTCTGCGGCCTTAAAAAGTGTTTCTCCTCCACGGGAAGTGAATAAAATACCATTTGGAGGCATTTATAGTTCAATCAAAAACGCCTGTTTTTTGGTGAAAGAGATAACCATCCCCCCTTACGACATGCTTCAGAAACGAAAAAAATGGTCCATTTTCAAATGTTGCGTCTTTGAACGACAATTCACATTTGTACGTGGATAATCACTTTTAGAGATAAAATTAGATGTTTAAAGTGATTTTCAAGCTTCCAGGGGCCGTAAACACAAGATTTGAGGAATGGGTAAATGTGAATGAAAATGGCCAATTTATTCACTCTGAGCCCTAAAAAGCTTTTCTCCACCCCAGCAAGTGAATTAAATACCATTTGGAGGCCTTTATTGTTCAATCAAAAACGCCCGTTTTTTGAAGAAAGAGATAACCACCCCCCCCTTACGACATGCTTCAGAAACTAAAAAAATGGTCCGTTTTCAAATGTTGCCTCTTTGAACTACAATTCACATTTGTACGTGGAAAATCACTTTTAAAGATAAAATGAGATGTTTAAAGTTATTTTCATGCTTCCAGGGGCCTTAAACACGAGATTTGAGGAATGGGGAAAAGTGAATGAAAATGGCCAATTTACTCACTCTGCGGCCTTAAAAAGTGTTTCTCCTCCACGGGAAGTGAATAAAATACCATTTGGAGGCATTTATAGTTCAATCAAAAACGCCTGTTTTTTGGTGAAAGAGATAACCACCCCCCCTTACGACATGCTTCAGAAATGAAAAAAATGGTCCATTTTCAAATGTTGCGTCTTTGAACGACAATTCACATTTGTACCTGGAAAATCACGTTTAAAGATAAAATGAGATGTTTAAAGTGATTTTCATGCTTCCAGGGGCCTTAAACACGAGATTTGAGGAATGGGTAAAAGTGAATGAAAATGGCCAATTTACTCACTCTGCGGCCTTAAAAAGTGTTTCTCCTCCACAGAAAGTGAATTAAATAACATTTGTAGGCCTTTATTGTTAAAGCAAAAACGCCCGATTTTTGACGAAAGAGATAACCATCCCCCCTTACGACATGCTTCAGAGACTAAAAAAATCTTCCGTTTTCAAATGTTGCCTCTTTGAACTACAATTCACATTTGTACGTGGAAAATCACTTTTATAGATAAAATGAGATGTTTAAAGTGATTTTCAAGCTTCCAGGGGCCGTAAACACAAGATTTGAGGAATGGGTAAATGTGAATGAAAATGGCCAATTTATGCACTGTGAGGCCTTAAAAGTTTTTCTCCACCCCAGCAAGTGAATTAAATAACATTTGTAGGCCTTTATTGTTCAATCAAAAACGCCCAAGTTTTTGATGAAAGAGATAACCACCCCCCCTTACGACATGCTTCAGAAACTAAAAAAATGGTCCATTTTCAAAAGTTGCCTCTTTGAACTACAATTCACATTTGTACGTGGAAAATCACTTTTAAAGATAAAATGAGATGTTTAAAGTGATTTTCATGCTTCCAGGGGCCTTAAACACAAGATTTGAGGAATGGGTAAAAGTGAATGAAAATGGCCAATTTACTCATTCTGAGGCCTTAAAAAGTGTTTCTCCTCCACGGGAAGTGAATTAAGTAATATTTGTAGGCCTTTATTGTTCAAGCGAAAACGCCCGATTTTTGACGAAAGAGATAACCAGCCCCCCTTACGACATGCTTCAGAAACTAAAAAAATGGTCCGTTTTCAAATGTTGCCTCTTTGAACTACAATTCACATTTGTACGTGGAAAATCACTTTTAAAGATAAAATGAGATGTTTAAAGTGATTTTCATGCTTCCAGGGGCCTTAAACACGAGATTTGAGGAATGGGTAAAAGTGAATGAAAATGGCCAATTTACTCACTCTGCGGCCTTAAAAAGTGTTTCTCCTCCACGGGAAGTGAATACAATACCATTTGGAGGCATTTATAGTTCAATCAAAAACGCCTGTTTTTTTGGTGAAAGAGATAACCACCCCCCCTTACGACATGCTTCAGAAACGAAAAAAATGGTTCATTTTCAAATGTTGCGTCTTTGAACTACAATTCAGATTTGTATGTGGATAATCACTTTTAGAGATAAAATTAGATGTTTAAAGTGATTTTCAAGCTTCCAGGGGCCTTAAACACGAGATTTGAGGAATGGGTAAAAGTGAATGAAAATGGCCAATTTACTCACTCTGCGGCCTTAAAAAGTGTTTCTCCTCCACGGGAAGTGAATAAAATACCATTTGGAGGCATTTATAGTTCAATCAAAAACGCCAGTTTTTTGGTGAAAGAGTTAACCACCCCCCCTTACGACATGCTTCAGAAACGAAAAAAATGGTTCATTTTCAAATGTTGCGTCTTTGAACTACAATTCAGATTTGTATGTGGATAATCACTTTTAGAGATAAAATTAGATGTTTAAAGTGATTTTCAAGCTTCCAGGGGCCGTAAACACAAGATTTGAGGAATGGGTAAATGTGAATGAAAATGGCCAATTTATGCACTCTGAGGCCTTAAAAAGTTTTTCTCCACCCCAGCAAGTGAATTAAATAACATTTGTAGGCCTTTATTGTTCAATCAAAAACGCCCGAGTTTTTGATGAAAGAGATAACCACCCCCCCTTACGACATGCTTCAGAAACTAAAAAAATGGTCCGTTTTCAAAAGTTGCCTCTCTGAACTACAATTCACATTTGTACGTGGAAAATCACTTTTAAAGATAAAATGAGATGTTTAAAGTGATTTTCATGCTTCCAGGGGCCTTAAACACAAGATTTGAGGAATGGGTAAAAGTGAATGAAAATGGCCAATTTACTCATTCTGAGGCCTTAAAAAGTGTTTCTCCTCCACTGGAAGTGAATTAAGTAATATTTGTAGGCCTTTATTGTTCAAGCGAAAACGCCCGATTTTTGACGAAAGAGATAACCACCCCCCTTACGACATGCTTCAGAAACTAAAAAAATGGTCCGTTTTCAAATGTTGCCTCTTTGAACTACAATTCACATTTGTACGTAGAAAATCACTTTTAAAGATAAAATGAGATGTTTAAAGTGATTTTCATGCTTCCAGGGGCCTTAAACACGAGATTTGAGGAATGGGTAAAAGTGAATGAAAATGGCCAATTTACTCACTCTGCGGCCTTAAAAAGTGTTTCTCCTCCACGGGAAGTGAATAAAATACCATTTGGAGGCATTTATAGTTCAATCAAAAACGCCTGTTTTTTTGGTGAAAGAGATAACCACCCCCCCCTTACGACATGCTTCAGAAATGAAAAAAATGGTCCATTTTCAAATGTTGGGTCTTTGAATGACAATTCACATTTGTACGTGGAAAATCACGTTTAAAGATAAAATGAGATGTTTAAAGTGATTTTCATGCTTCCAGGGGCCTTAAACACGAGATTTGAGGAATGGGTAAAAGTGAATGAAAATGGCCAATTTACTCACTCTGCGGCCTTAAAAAGTGTTTCTCCTCCACGGGAAGTGAATTAAATAACATTTGTAGACCTTTATTGTTAAAGCAAAAACGCCCGATTTTTGATGAAAGAGATAACCACCCCCCCTTACGACATGCTTCAGAAACTAAAAAAATGGTCCGTTTTCAAATGTTGCGTCTTTGAACGACAATTCACATTTGTATGTGGAAAATCACGTTTAAAGATAAAATGAGATGTTTAAAGTGATTTTCATGCTTCCAGGGGCCTTAAACACGAGATTTGAGGAATGGGTAAAAGTGAATGAAAATGGCCAATTTACTCACTCTGCGGCCTTAAAAAGTGTTTCTCCTCCACGGGAAGTGAATTAAATAACATTTGTAGGCCTTTATTGTTAAAGCAAAAATGCCCGATTTTTGACGAAAGAGATAACCACCCCCCCTTACGACATGCTTCAGAAACTAAAAAAATGGTCCGTTTTCAAATGTTGCCTCTTTGAACTACAATTCACATTTGTACGTGGAAAATCACTTTTAAAGATAAAATGAGATGTTTAAAGTGATTTTCATGCTTCCAGGGGCCTTAAACACGAGATTTGAGGAATGGGTAAAAGTGAATGAAAATGGCCAATTTACTCACTCTGCGGCCTTAAAAAGTGTTTCTCCTCCACGGGAAGTGAATAAAATACCATTTGGAGCCATGTATAGTTCAATCAAAAGCGCCTGTTTTTTGGTGAAAGAGATAACCACCCCCCCTTACGACATGCTTCAGAAACGAAAAAAATGGTCCATTTTCAAATGTTGCGTCTTTGAACGACAATTCACATTTGTACGTGGATAATCACTTTTAGAGATAAAATTAGATGTTTAAAGTGATTTTCAAGCTTCCAGGGGCCCTAAACACAAGATTTGAGAAATGGGTAAAAGTGAATGAAAATGGCCAATTTACTCACTCTGAGGCCTTAAAAAGTGTTTCTCCTCCACGGAAAGTGAATAAAATAACATTTGGAGGCCTTTATTGTTCAATCAAAAACGCCAGTTTTTTGGTGAAAGAGTTAACCACCCCCCCTTACGACATGCTTCAGAAACGAAAAAAATGGTTCATTTTCAAATGTTGCGTCTTTGAACTACAATTCAGATTTGTACGTGGATAATCACTTTTAGAGATAAAATTAGATGTTTAAAGTGATTTTCAAGCTTCCAGGGGCCGTAAACACAAGATTTGAGGAATGGGTAAATGTGAATGAAAATGGCCAATTTATGCACTCTGAGGCCTTAAAAAGTTTTTCTCCACCCCAGCAAGTGAATTAAATACCATTTGTAGGCCTTTATTGTTCAATCAAAAACGCCAGAGTTTTTGATGAAAGAGATAACCACCCCCCCCTTACGACATGCTTCAGAAACTAAAAAAATGGTCCGTTTTCAAATGTTGCCTCTTTGAACTACAATTCACATTTGTACGTGGAAAATCACTTTTAAAGATAAAATGAGATGTTTAAAGTGATTTTCATGCTTCCAGGGGCCTTAAACACGAGATTTGAGGAATGGGTAAAAGTGAATGAAAATGGCCAATTTACTCACTCTGCGGCCTTAAAAAGTGTTTCTCCTCCACGGGAAGTGAATAAAATACCATTTGGAGGCATTTATAGTTCAATCAAAAACGCCTGTTTTTTGGTGAAAGAGATAACCATCCCCCCTTACGACATGCTTCAGAAACGAAAAAAATGGTCCATTTTCAAATGTTGCGTCTTTGAACGACAATTCACATTTGTACGTGGATAATCACTTTTAGAGATAAAATTAGATGTTTAAAGTGATTTTCAAGCTTCCAGGGGCCGTAAACACAAGATTTGAGGAATGGGTAAATGTGAATGAAAATGGCCAATGTATGCACTCTGAGGCCTTAAAAAGTTTTTCTCCACCCCAGCAAGTCAATTAAATAACATTTGTAGGCCTTTATTGTTCAATCAAAAACGTCCGAGTTTTTGATGAAAGAGATAACCACCCCCCCCTTACGACATGCTTCAGAAACTAAAAAAATGGTCCGTTTTCAAATGTTGCGTCTTTGAACGACAATTCACATTTGTATGTGGAAAATCACGTTTAAAGATAAAATGAGATGTTTAAAGTGATTTTCATGCTTCCAGGGGCCTTAAACACGAGATTTGAGGAATGGGTAAAAGTGAATGAAAATGGCCAATTTACTCACTCTGCGGCCTTAAAAAGTGTTTCTCCTCCACGGGAAGTGAATTAAATACCATTTGTAGGCCTTTATTGTTAAAGCAAAATGCCCGATTTTTGACGAAAGAGATAACCACCCCCCCTTACGACATGCTTCAGAAACTAAAAAAATGGTCCGTTTTCAAATGTTGCCTCTTTGAACTACAATTCACATTTGTACGTGGAAAATCACTTTTAAAGATAAAATGAGATGTTTAAAGTGATTTTCATGCTTCCAGGGGCCTTAAACACAAGATTTGAGGAATGGGTAAAAGTGAATGAAAATGGCCAATTTACTCATTCTGAGGCCTTAAAAAGTGTTTCTCCTCCACGGGAAGTGAATTAAGTAATATTTGTAGGCCTTTATTGTTCAAGCGAAAACGCCCGATTTTTGACGAAAGAGATAACCACCCCCCCTTACGACATGCTTCAGAAACTAAAAAAATGGTCCGTTTTCAAATGTTGCCTCTTTGAACTACAATTCACATTTGTACGTGGAAAATCACTTTTAAAGATAAAATGAGATGTTTAAAGTGATTTTCATGCTTCCAGGGGCCTTAAACACGAGATTTGAGGAATGGGTAAAAGTGAATGAAAATGGCCAATTTACTCACTCTGCGGCCTTAAAAAGTGTTTCTCCTCCACGGGAAGTGAATAAAATACCATTTGGAGGCATTTATAGTTCAATCAAAAACGCCTGTTTTTTTGGTGAAAGAGATAACCACCCCCCCCCCTTACGACATGCTTCAGAAATGAAAAAAATGGTCCATTTTCAAATGTTGCCTCTTTGAACGACAATTCACATTTGTACGTGGAAAATCACGTTTAAAGATCAAATGAGATGTTTAAAGTGATTTTCATGCTTCCAGGGGCCTTAAACACGAGATTTGAGGAATGGGTAAAAGTGAATGAAAATGGCCAATTTACTCACTCTGCGGCCTTAAAAAGTGTTTCTCCTCCACGGGAAGTGAATAAAATACCATTTGGAGGCATTTATAGTTCAATCAAAAACGCCTGTTTTTTGGTGAAAGAGATAACCACCCCCCCTTACGACATGCTTCAGAAACGAAAAAAATGGTCCATTTTCAAATGTTGCGTCTTTGAACGACAATTCACATTTGTACGTGGATAATCACTTTTAGAGATAAAATTAGATGTTTAAAGTGATTTTCAAGCTTCTAGGGGCCCTAAACACAAGATTTGAGAAATGGGTAAAAGTGAATGAAAATGGCCAATTTACTCACTCTGAGGCCTTAAAATGTGTTTCTCCTCCACGGGAAGTGAATAAAATAACATTTGGAGGCCTTTATTGTTCAATCAAAAACGCCAGTTTTTTGGTGAAAGAGTTAACCACCCCCCCTTACGACATGCTTCAGAAACGAAAAAAATGGTTCATTTTCAAATGTTGCGTCTTTGAACTACAATTCAGATTTGTATGTGGATAATCACTTTTAGAGATAAAATTAGATGTTTAAAGTGATTTTCAAGCTTCCAGGGGCCGTAAACACAAGATTTGAGGAATGGGTAAATGTGAATGAAAATGGCCAATTTATGCACTCTGAGGCCTTAAAAAGTTTTTCTCCACCCCAGCAAGTGAATTAAATAACATTTGTAGGCCTTTATTGATCAATCAAAAACGCCCGAGTTTTTGATGAAAGAGATAACCACCCCCCCTTACGACATGCTTCAGAAACTAAAAAAATGGTCCGTTTTCAAAAGTTGCCTCTCTGAACTACAATTCACATTTGTACGTGGAAAATCACTTTTAAAGATAAAATGAGATGTTTAAAGTGATTTTCATGCTTCCAGGGGCCTTAAACACAAGATTTGAGGAATGGGTAAAAGTGAATGAAAATGGCCAATTTACTCATTCTGAGGCCTTAAAAAGTGTTTCTCCTCCACTGGAAGTGAATTAAGTAATATTTGTAGGCCTTTATTGTTCAAGCGAAAACGCCCGATTTTTGACGAAAGAGATAACCACCCCCCCTTACGACATGCTTCAGAAACTAAAAAAATGGTCCGTTTTCAAATGTTGCCTCTTTGAACTACAATTCACATTTGTACGTGGAAAATCACTTTTAAAGATAAAATGAGATGTTTAAAGTGATTTTCATGCTTCCAGGGGCCTTAAACACGAGATTTGAGGAATGGGTAAAAGTGAATGAAAATGGCCAATTTACTCACTCTGCGGCCTTAAAAAGTGTTTCTCCTCCACGGGAAGTGAATAAAATACCATTTGGAGGCATTTATAGTTCAATCAAAAACGCCTGTTTTTTTGGTGAAAGAGATAACCACCCCCCCCCCCCTTACGACATCCTTCAGAAATGAAAAAAATGGTCCATTTTCAAATGTTGCGTCTTTGAACGACAATTCACATTTGTACGTGGAAAATCACGTTTAAAGATAAAATGAGATGTTTAAAGTGATTTTCATGCTTCCAGGGGCCTTAAACACGAGATTTGAGGAATGGGTAAAAGTGAATGAAAATGGCCAATTTACTCACTCTGCGGCCTTAAAAAGTGTTTCTCCTCCACGGGAAGTGAATAAAATACCATTTGGAGGCATTTATAGTTCAATCAAAAACGCCTGTTTTTTGGTGAAAGAGATAACCATCCCCCCTTACGACATGCTTCAGAAACTAAAAAAATGGTCCATTTTCAAATGTTGCGTCTTTGAACGACAATTCACATTTGTACGTGGATAATCACTTTTAGAGATAAAACTAGATGTTTAAAGTGATTTTCAAGCTTCCAGGGGCCGTAAACACAAGATTTGAGGAATGGGTAAATGTGAATGAAAATGGCCAATGTATGCACTCTGAGGCCTTAAAAAGTTTTTCTCCACCCCAGCAAGTGAATTAAATAACATTTGTAGGCCTTTATTGTTCAATCAAAAACGTCCGAGTTTTTGATGAAAGAGATAACCACCCCCCCTTACGACATGCTTCAGAAACTAAAAAAATGGTCCGTTTTCAAATGTTGCGTCTTTGAACGACAATTCACATTTGTATGTGGAAAATCACGTTTAAAGATAAAATGAGATGTTTAAAGTGATTTTCATGCTTCCAGGGGCCTTAAACACGAGATTTGAGGAATGGGTAAAAGTGAATGAAAATGGCCAATTTACTCACTCTGCGGCCTTAAAAAGTGTTTCTCCTCCACGGGAAGTGAATTAAATAACATTTGTAGGCCTTTATTGTTAAAGCAAAAATGCCCGATTTTTGACGAAAGAGATAACCACCCCCCCTTACGACATGCTTCAGAAACTAAAAAAATGGTCCGTTTTCAAATGTTGCCTCTTTGAACTACAATTCACATTTGTACGTGGAAAATCACTTTTAAAGATAAAATGAGATGTTTAAAGTGATTTTCATGCTTCCAGGGGCCTTAAACACGAGATTTGAGGAATGGGTAAAAGTGAATGAAAATGGCCAATTTACTCACTCTGCGGCCTTAAAAAGTGTTTCTCCTCCACGGGAAGTGAATAAAATACCATTTGGAGGCATGTATAGTTCAATCAAAAGCGCCTGTTTTTTGGTGAAAGAGATAACCACCCCCCCTTACGACATGCTTCAGAAACGAAAAAAATGGTCCATTTTCAAATGTTGCGTCTTTGAACGACAATTCACATTTGTGCGTGGATAATCACTTTTAGAGATAAAATTAGATGTTTAAAGTGATTTTCAAGCTTCCAGGGGCCCTAAACACAAGATTTGAGAAATGGGTAAAAGTGAATGAAAATGGCCAATTTACTCACTCTGAGGCCTTAAAAAGTGTTTCTCCTCCACGGGAAGTGAATAAAATAACATTTGGAGGCCTTTATTGTTCAATCAAAAACGCCAGTTTTTTGGTGAAAGAGTTAACCACCCCCCCTTACGACATGCTTCAGAAACGAAAAAAATGGTTCATTTTCAAATGTTGCGTCTTTGAACTACAATTCAGATTTGTACGTGGATAATCACTTTTAGAGATAAAATTAGATGTTTAAAGTGATTTTCAAGCTTCCAGGGGCCGTAAACACAAGATTTGAGGAATGGGTAAATGTGAATGAAAATGGCCAATTTATGCACTCTGAGGCCTTAAAAAGTTTTTCTCCACCCCAGCAAGTGAATTAAATACCATTTGTAGGCCTTTATTGTTCAATCAAAAACGCCAGAGTTTTTGATGAAAGAGATAACCACCCCCCCCTTACGACATGCTTCAGAAACTAAAAAAATGGTCCGTTTTCAAAAGTTGCCTCTTTGAACTACAATTCACATTTGTACGTGGAAAATCACTTTTAAAGATAAAATGAGATGTTTAAAGTGATTTTCATGCTTCCAGGGGCCTTAAACACAAGATTTGAGGAATGGGTAAAAGTGAATGAAAATGGCCAATTTACTCATTCTGAGGCCTTAAAAAGTGTTTCTCCTCCACGGGAAGTGAATTAAGTAATATTTGTAGGCCTTTATTGTTCAAGCGAAAACGCCCGATTTTTGACGAAAGAGATAACCACCCCCCCTTACGACATGCTTCAGAAACTAAAAAAATGGTCCGTTTTCAAATGTTGCCTCTTTGAACTACAATTCACATTTGTACGTGGAAAATCACTTTTAAAGATAAAATGAGATGTTTAAAGTGATTTTCATGCTTCCAGGGGCCTTAAACACGAGATTTGAGGAATGGGTAAAAGTGAATGAAAATGGCCAATTTACTCACTCTGCGGCCTTAAAAAGTGTTTCTCCTCCACGGGAAGTGAATAAAATACCATTTGGAGGCATTTATAGTTCAATCAAAAACGCCTGTTTTTTGGTGAAAGAGATAACCATCCCCCCTTACGACATGCTTCAGAAACGAAAAAAATGGTCCATTTTCAAATGTTGCGTCTTTGAACGACAATTCACATTTGTACGTGGATAATCACTTTTAGAGATAAAATTAGATGTTTAAAGTGATTTTCAAGCTTCCAGGGGCCCTAAACACAAGATTTGAGAAATGGGTAAAAGTGAATGAAAATGGCCAATTTACTCACTCTGAGGCCTTAAAATGTGTTTCTCCTCCACGGGAAGTGAATAAAATAACATTTGGAGGCCTTTATTGTTCAATCAAAAACGCCAGTTTTTTGGTGAAAGAGTTAACCACCCCCCCTTACGACATGCTTCAGAAACGAAAAAAATGGTTCATTTTCAAATGTTGCGTCTTTGAACTACAATTCAGATTTGTACGTGGATAATCACTTTTAGAGATAAAATTAGATGTTTAAAGTGATTTTCAAGCTTCCAGGGGCCGTAAACACAAGATTTGAGGAATGGGTAAATGTGAATGAAAATGGCCAATTTATGCACTGTGAGGCCTTAAAAGTTTTTCTCCACCCCAGCAAGTGAATTAAATAACATTTGTAGGCCTTTATTGTTCAATCAAAAACGCCCGAGTTTTTGATGAAAGAGATAACCACCCCCCCTTACGACATGCTTCAGAAACTAAAAAAATGGTCCGTTTTCAAAAGTTGCCTCTTTGAACTACAATTCACATTTGTACGTGGAAAATCACTTTTAAAGATAAAATGAGATGTTTAAAGTGATTTTCATGCTTCCAGGGGCCTTAAACACAAGATTTGAGGAATGGGTAAAAGTGAATGAAAATGGCCAATTTACTCATTCTGAGGCCTTAAAAAGTGTTTCTCCTCCACGGGAAGTGAATTAAGTAATATTTGTAGGCCTTTATTGTTCAAGCGAAAACGCCCGATTTTTGACGAAAGAGATAACCACCCCCCCTTACGACATGCTTCAGAAACTAAAAAAATGGTCCGTTTTCAAATGTTGCCTCTTTGAACTACAATTCACATTTGTACGTGGAAAATCACTTTTAAAGATAAAATGAGATGTTTAAAGTGATTTTCATGCTTCCAGGGGCCTTAAACACGAGATTTGAGGAATGGGTAAAAGTGAATGAAAATGGCCAATTTACTCACTCTGCGGCCTTAAAAAGTGTTTCTCCTCCACGGGAAGTGAATAAAATACCATTTGGAGGCATTTATAGTTCAATCAAAAACGCCTGTTTTTTTGGTGAAAGAGATATCCACCCCCCCCTTACGACATGCTTCAGAAATGAAAAAAATGGTCCATTTTCAAATGTTGCGTCTTTGAACGACAATTCACATTTGTACGTGGAAAATCACGTTTAAAGATAAAATGAGATGTTTAAAGTGATTTTCATGCTTCCAGGGGCCTTAAACACGAGATTTGAGGAATGGGTAAAAGTGAATGAAAATGGCCAATTTACTCACTCTGCGGCCTTAAAAAGTGTTTCTCCTCCACGGGAAGTGAATAAAATACCATTTGGAGGCATTTATAGTTCAATCAAAAACGCCTGTTTTTTGGTGAAAGAGATAACCACCCCCCCTTACGACATGCTTCAGAAACGAAAAAAATTGTCCATTTTCAAATGTTGCGTCTTTGAACGACAATTCACATTTGTACGTGGATAATCACTTTTAGAGATAAAATTAGATGTTTAAAGTGATTTTCAAGCTTCCAGGGGCCCTAAACACAAGATTTGAGAAATGGGTAAAAGTGAATGAAAATGGCCAATTTACTCACTCTGAGGCCTTAAAAAGTGTTTCTCCTCCACGGGAAGTGAATTAAGTAATATTTGTAGGCCTTTATTGTTCAAGCGAAAACACCCGATTTTTGACGAAAGAGATAACCACCCCCCCTTACGACATGCTTCAGAAACTAAAAAAATGGTCCGTTTTCAAATGTTGCCTCTTTGAACTACAATTCACATTTATACGTGGAAAATCACTTTTAAAGATAAAATGAGATGTTTAAAGTGATTTTCATGCTTCCAGGGGCCTTAAACACAAGATTTGAGGAATGGGTAAAAGTGAATGAAAATGGCCAATTTACTCATTCTGAGGCCTTAAAAAGTGTTTCTCCTCCACGGGAAGTGAATTAAGTAATATTTGTAGGCCTTTATTGTTCAAGCGAAAACGCCCGATTTTTGACGAAAGAGATAACCACCCCCCCTTACGACATGCTTCAGAAACTAAAAAAATGGTCCGTTTTCAAATGTTGCCTCTTTGAACTACAATTCACATTTGTACGTGGAAAATCACTTTTAAAGATAAAATGAGATGTTTAAAGTGATTTTCATGCTTCCAGGGGCCTTAAACACGAGATTTGAGGAATGGGTAAAAGTGAATGAAAATGGCCAATTTACTCACTCTGCGGCCTTAAAAAGTGTTTCTCCTCCACGGGAAGTGAATAAAATACCATTTGGAGGCATTTATAGTTCAATCAAAAACGCCTGTTTTTTGGTGAAAGAGATAACCATCCCCCCTTACGACATGCTTCAGAAACGAAAAAAATGGTCCATTTTCAAATGTTGCGTCTTTGAACGACAATTCACATTTGTACGTGGATAATCACTTTTAGAGATAAAATTAGATGTTTAAAGTGATTTTCAAGCTTCCAGGGGCCTTAAACACGAGATTTGAGGAATGGGTAAAAGTGAATGAAAATGGCCAATTTACTCACTCTGCGGCCTTAAAAAGTGTTTCTCCTCCACGGGAAGTGAATTAAATAACATTTGTAGGCCTTTATTGTTAAAGCAAAAATGCCCGATTTTTGACGAAAGAGATAGCCACCCCCCCTTACGACATGCTTCAGAAACTAAAAAAATGGTCCGTTTTCAAATGTTGCCTCTTTGAACTACAATTCACATTTGTACGTGGAAAATCACTTTTAAAGATAAAATGAGATGTTTAAAGTGATTTTCATGCTTCCAGGGGCCTTAAACACGAGATTTGAGGAATGGGTAAAAGTGAATGAAAATGGCCAATTTACTCACTCTGCGGCCTTAAAAAGTGTTTCTCCTCCACGGGAAGTGAATAAAATACCATTTGGAGGCATGTACAGTTCAATCAAAAGCGCCTGTTTTTTGGTGAAAGAGATAACCACCCCCCCTTACGACATGCTTCAGAAACGAAAAAAATGGTCCATTTTCAAATGTTGCGTCTTTGAACGACAATTCACATTTGTACGTGTATAATCACTTTTAGAGATAAAATTAGATGTTTAAAGTGATTTTCAAGCTTCATGGGGCCCTAAACACAAGATTTGAGAAATGGGTAAAAGTGAATGAAAATGGCCAATTTACTCACTCTGAGGCCTTAAAATGTGTTTCTCCTCCACGGGAAGTGAATAAAATAACATTTGGAGGCCTTTATTGTTCAATCAAAAACGCCAGTTTTTTGGTGAAAGAGATAACCACCCCCCCTTACGACATGCTTCAGAAACGAAAAAAATGGTTCATTTTCAAATGTTGTGTCTTTGAACTACAATTCAGATTTGTACGTGGATAATCACTTTTAGAGATAAAATTAGATGTTTAAAGTGATTTTCAAGCTTCCAGGGGCCGTAAACACAAGATTTGAGGAATGGGTAAATGTGAATGAAAATGGCCAATTTATGCACTGTGAGGCCTTAAAAGTTTTTCTCCACCCCAGCAAGTGAATTAAATAACATTTGTAGGCCTTTATTGTTCAATCAAAAACGCCCGAGTTTTTGATGAAAGAGATAACCACCCCCCCTTACGACATGCTTCAGAAACTAAAAAAATGGTCCGTTTTCAAAAGTTGCCTCTTTGAACTACAATTCACATTTGTACGTGGAAAATCACTTTTAAAGATAAAATGAGATGTTTAAAGTGATTTTCATGCTTCCAGGGGCCTTAAACACAAGATTTGAGGAATGGGTAAAAGTGAATGAAAATGGCCAATTTACTCATTCTGAGGCCTTAAAAAGTGTTTCTCCTCCACGGGAAGTGAATTAAGTAATATTTGTAGGCCTTTATTGTTCAAGCGAAAACGCCCGATTTTTGACGAAAGAGATAACCACCCCCCCTTACGACATGCTTCAGAAACTAAAAAAATGGTCCGTTTTCAAATGTTGCCTCTTTGAACTACAATTCACATTTGTACGTGGAAAATCACTTTTAAAGATAAAATGAGATGTTTAAAGTGATTTTCATGCTTCCAGGGGCCTTAAACACGAGATTTGAGGAATGGGTAAAAGTGAATGAAAATGGCCAATTTACTCACTCTGCGGCCTTAAAAAGTGTTTCTCCTCCACGGGAAGTGAATAAAATACCATTTGGAGGCATTTATAGTTCAATCAAAAACGCCTGGTATTTTGGTGAAAGAGTTAACCACCCCCCCTTACGACATGCTTCAGAAACGAAAAAAATGGTTCATTTTCAAATGTTGCGTCTTTGAACTACAATTCAGATTTGTATGTGGATAATCACTTTTAGAGATAAAATTAGATGTTTAAAGTGATTTTCAAGCTTCCAGGGGCCGTAAACACAAGATTTGAGGAATGGGTAAATGTGAATGAAAATGGCCAATTTATGCACTCTGAGGCCTTAAAAAGTTTTTCTCCACCCCAGCAAGTGAATTAAATAACATTTGTAGGCCTTTATTGTTCAATCAAAAACGCCCGAGTTTTTGATGAAAGAGATAACCACCCCCCCTTACGACATGCTTCAGAAACTAAAAAAATGGTCCGTTTTCAAAAGTTGCCTCTCTGAACTACAATTCACATTTGTACGTGGAAAATCACTTTTAAAGATAAAATGAGATGTTTAAAGTGATTTTCATGCTTCCAGGGGCCTTAAACACAAGATTTGAGGAATGGGTAAAAGTGAATGAAAATGGCCAATTTACTCATTCTGAGGCCTTAAAAAGTGTTTCTCCTCCACTGGAAGTGAATTAAGTAATATTTGTAGGCCTTTATTGTTCAAGCGAAAACGCCCGATTTTTGACGAAAGAGATAACCACCCCCCCTTACGACATGCTTCAGAAACTAAAAAAATGGTCCGTTTTCAAATGTTGCCTCTTTGAACTACAATTCACATTTGTACGTAGAAAATCACTTTTAAAGATAAAATGAGATGTTTAAAGTGATTTTCATGCTTCCAGGGGCCTTAAACACGAGATTTGAGGAATGGGTAAAAGTGAATGAAAATGGCCAATTTACTCACTCTGCGGCCTTAAAAAGTGTTTCTCCTCCACGGGAAGTGAATAAAATACCATTTGGAGGCATTTATAGTTCAATCAAAAACGCCTGTTTTTTTGGTGAAAGAGATAACCACCCCCCCCCCTTACGACATGCTTCAGAAATGAAAAAAATGGTCCATTTTCAAATGTTGCGTCTTTGAATGACAATTCACATTTGTACGTGGAAAATCACGTTTAAAGATAAAATGAGATGTTTAAAGTGATTTTCATGCTTCCAGGGGCCTTAAACACGAGATTTGAGGAATGGGTAAAAGTGAATGAAAATGGCCAATTTACTCACTCTGCGGCCTTAAAAAGTGTTTCTCCTCCACGGGAAGTGAATTAAATAACATTTGTAGACCTTTATTGTTAAAGCAAAAACGCCCGATTTTTGACGAAAGAGATAACCACCCCCCCTTACGACATGCTTCAGAAACTAAAAAAATGGTCCGTTTTCAAATGTTGCCTCTTTGAACTACAATTCACATTTGTACGTGGAAAATCACTTTTAAAGATAAAATGAGATGTTTAAAGTGATTTTCATGCTTCCAGGGGCCTTAAACACGAGATTTGAGGAATGGGTAAAAGTGAATGAAAATGGCCAATTTACTCACTCTGCGGCCTTAAAAAGTGTTTCTCCTCCACGGGAAGTGAATAAAATACCATTTGGAGGCATTTATAGTTCAATCAAAAACGCCTGTTTTTTTGGTGAAAGAGATAACCACCCCCCCTTACGACATCCTTCAGAAATGAAAAAAATGGTCCATTTTCAAATGTTGCGTCTTTGAACGACAATTCACATTTGTACGTGGAAAATCACGTTTAAAGATAAAATGAGATGTTTAAAGTGATTTTCATGCTTCCAGGGGCCTTAAACACGAGATTTGAGGAATGGGTAAAAGTGAATGAAAATGGCCAATTTACTCACTCTGCGGCCTTAAAAAGTGTTTCTCCTCCACGGGAAGTGAATAAAATACCATTTGGAGGCATGTATAGTTCAATCAAAAGCGCCTGTTTTTTGGTGAAAGAGATAACCACCCCCCCTTACGACATGCTTCAGAAACGAAAAAAATGGTCCATTTTCAAATGTTGCGTCTTTGAACGACAATTCACATTTGTACGTGGATAATCACTTTTAGAGATAAAATTAGATGTTTAAAGTGATTTTCAAGCTTCCAGGGGCCCTAAACACAAGATTTGAGAAATGGGTAAAAGTGAATGAAAATGGCCAATTTACTCACTCTGAGGCCTTAAAATGTGTTTCTCCTCCACGGGAAGTGAATAAAATAACATTTGGAGGCCTTTATTGTTCAATCAAAAACGCCAGTTTTTTGGTGAAAGAGTTAACCACCCCCCCTTACGACATGCTTCAGAAACGAAAAAAATGGTTCATTTTCAAATGTTGCGTCTTTGAACTACAATTCAGATTTGTACGTGGATAATCACTTTTAGAGATAAAATTAGATGTTTAAAGTGATTTTCAAGCTTCCAAGGGCCGTAAACACAAGATTTGAGGAATGGGTAAATGTGAATGAAAATGGCCAATTTATGCACTCTGAGGCCTTAAAAGTTTTTCTCCACCCCAGCAAGTGAATTAAATAACATTTGTAGGCCTTTATTGTTCAATCAAAAACGCCCGAGTTTTTGATGAAAGAGATAACCACCCCCCCTTACGACATGCTTCAGAAACTAAAAAAATGGTCCGTTTTCAAAAGTTGCCTCTTTGAACTACAATTCACATTTGTACATGGAAAATCACTTTTAAAGATAAAATGAGATGTTTAAAGTGATTTTCATGCTTCCAGGGGCCTTAAACACAAGATTTGAGGAATGGGTAAAAGTGAATGAAAATGGCCAATTTACTCATTCTGAGGCCTTAAAAAGTGTTTCTCCTCCACGGGAAGTGAATTAAGTAATATTTGTAGGCCTTTATTGTTCAAGCGAAAACGCCCGATTTTTGATGAAAGAGATAACCACCCCCCCTTACGACATGCTTCAGAAACTAAAAAAATGGTCCGTTTTCAAATGTTGCCTCTTTGAACTACAATTCACATTTGTACGTGGAAAATCACTTTTAAAGATAAAATGAGATGTTTAAAGTGATTTTCATGCTTCCAGGGGCCTTAAACACGAGATTTGAGGAATGGGTAAAAGTGAATGAAAATGGCCAATTTACTCATTCTGTGGCCTTAAAAAGTGTTTCTCCTCCACGGGAAGTGAATAAAATACCATTTGGAGGCATTTATAGTTCAATCAAAAACGCCTGTTTTTTGGTGAAAGAGATAACCACCCCCCCTTACGACATGCTTCAGAAACGAAAAAAATTGTCCATTTTCAAATGTTGCGTCTTTGAACGACAATTCACATTTGTACGTGGATAATCACTTTTAGAGATAAAATTAGATGTTTAAAGTGATTTTCAAGCTTCCAGGGGCCCTAAACACAAGATTTGAGAAATGGGTAAAAGTGAATGAAAATGGCCAATTTACTCACTCTGAGGCCTTAAAAAGTGTTTCTCCTCCACGGGAAGTGAATAAAATAACATTTGGAGGCCTTTATTGTTCAATCAAAAATGCCAGTTTTTTGGTGAAAGAGTTAACCACCCCCCCTTACGACATGCTTCAGAAACGAAAAAAATGGTTCATTTTCAAATGTTGCGTCTTTGAACTACAATTCAGATTTGTACGTGGATAATCACTTTTAGAGATAAAATTAGATGTTTAAAGTGATTTTCAAGCTTCCAGGGGCCGTAAACACAAGATTTGAGGAATGGGTAAATGTGAATGAAAATGGCCAATTTATGCACTCTGAGGCCTTAAAAAGTTTTTCTCCACCCCAGCAAGTGAATTAAATACCATTTGTAGGCCTTTATTGTTCAATCAAAAACGCCAGAGTTTTTGATGAAAGAGATAACCACCCCCCCCTTACGACATGCTTCAGAAACTAAAAAAATGGTCCGTTTTCAAAAGTTGCCTCTTTGAACTACAATTCACATTTGTACGTGGAAAATCACTTTTAAAGATAAAATGAGATGTTTAAAGTGATTTTCATGCTTCCAGGGGCCTTAAACACAAGATTTGAGGAATGGGTAAAAGTGAATGAAAATGGCCAATTTACTCATTCTGAGGCCTTAAAAAGTGTTTCTCCTCCACGGGAAGTGAATTAAGTAATATTTGTAGGCCTTTATTGTTCAAGCGAAAACGCCCGATTTTTGACGAAAGAGATAACCACCCCCCCTTACGACATGCTTCAGAAACTAAAAAAATGGTCCGTTTTCAAATGTTGCCTCTTTGAACTACAATTCACATTTGTACGTGGAAAATCACTTTTAAAGATAAAATGAGATGTTTAAAGTGATTTTCATGCTTCCAGGGGCCTTAAACACGAGATTTGAGGAATGGGTAAAAGTGAATGAAAATGGCCAATTTACTCACTCTGCGGCCTTAAAAAGTGTTTCTCCTCCACGGGAAGTGAATAAAATACCATTTGGAGGCATTTATAGTTCAATCAAAAACGCCTGTTTTTTGGTGAAAGAGATAACCATCCCCCCTTACGACATGCTTCAGAAACGAAAAAAATGGTCCATTTTCAAATGTTGCGTCTTTGAACGACAATTCACATTTGTACGTGGATAATCACTTTTAGAGATAAAATTAGATGTTTAAAGTGATTTTCAAGCTTCCAGGGGCCGTAAACACAAGATTTGAGGAATGGGTAAATGTGAATGAAAATGGCCAATGTATGCACTCTGAGGCCTTAAAAAGTTTTTCTCCACCCCAGCAAGTGAATTAAATAACATTTGTAGGCCTTTATTGTTCAATCAAAAACGTCCGAGGTTTTGATGAAAGAGATAACCACCCCCCCTTACGACATGCTTCAGAAACTAAAAAAATGGTCCGTTTTCAAATGTTGCGTCTTTGAACGACAATTCACATTTGTATGTGGAAAATCACGTTTAAAGATAAAATGAGATGTTTAAAGTGATTTTCATGCTTCCAGGGGCCTTAAACACGAGATTTGAGGAATGGGTAAAAGTGAATGAAAATGGCCAATTTATTCACTCTGCGGCCTTAAAAAGTGTTTCTCCTCCACGGGAAGTGAATTAAATAACATTTGTAGGCCTTTATTGTTAAAGCAAAAATGCCCGATTTTTGACGAAAGAGATAACCACCCCCCCTTATGACATGCTTCAGAAACTAAAAAAATGGTCCGTTTTCAAATGTTGCCTCTTTGAACTACAATTCACATTTGTACTTGGAAAATCACTTTTAAAGATAAAATGAGATGTTTAAAGTGATTTTCATGCTTCCAGGGGCCTTAAACACGAGATTTGAGGAATGGGTAAAAGTGAATGAAAATGGCCAATTTACTCACTCTGCGGCCTTAAAAAGTGTTTCTCCTCCACGGGAAGTGAATAAAATACCATTTGGAGGCATGTATAGTTCAATCAAAAGCGCCTGTTTTTTGGTGAAAGAGATAACCACCCCCCCTTACGACATGCTTCAGAAACGAAAAAAATGGTCCATTTTCAAATGTTGCGTCTTTGAACGACAATTCACATTTGTACGTGGATAATCACTTTTAGAGATAAAATTAGATGTTTAAAGTGATTTTCAAGCTTCCGGGGGCCCTAAACACAAGATTTGAGAAATGGGTAAAAGTGAATGAAAATGGCCAATTTACTCACTCTGAGGCCTTAAAATGTGTTTCTCCTCCACGGGAAGTGAATAAAATAACATTTGGAGGCCTTTATTGTTCAATCAAAAACGCCAGTTTTTTGGTGAAAGAGTTAACCACCCCCCCTTACGACATGCTTCAGAAACGAAAAAAATGGTTCATTTTCAAATGTTGCGTCTTTGAACTACAATTCAGATTTGTACGTGGATAATCACTTTTAGAGATAAAATTAGATGTTTAAAGTGATTTTCATGCTTCCAGGGGCCTTAAACACGAGATTTGAGGAATGGGTAAAAGTGAATGAAAATGGCCAATTTACTCACTCTGCGGCCTTAAAAAGTGTTTCTCCTCCACGGGAAGTGAATAAAATACCATTTGGAGGCATTTATAGTTCAATCAAAAACGCCTGTTTTTTTGGTGAAAGAGATATCCACCCCCCCTTACGACATGCTTCAGAAATGAAAAAAATGGTCCATTTTCAAATGTTGCGTCTTTGAATGACAATTCACATTTGTACGTGGAAAATCACGTTTAAAGATAAAATGAGATGTTTAAAGTGATTTTCATGCTTCCAGGGGCCTTAAACACGAGATTTGAGGAATGGGTAAAAGTGAATGAAAATGGCCAATTTACTCACTCTGCGGCCTTAAAAAGTGTTTCTCCTCCACGGGAAGTGAATAAAATACCATTTGGAGGCATTTATAGTTCAATCAAAAACGCCTGTTTTTTGGTGAAAGAGATAACCACCCCCCCTTACGACATGCTTCAGAAATGAAAAAAATTGTCCATTTTCAAATGTTGCGTCTTTGAACGACAATTCACATTTGTACGTGGATAATCACTTTTAGAGATAAAATTAGATGTTTAAAGTGATTTTCAAGCTTCCAGGGGCCCAAAACACAAGATTTGAGAAATGGGTAAAAGTGAATGAAAATGGCCAATTTACTCACTCTGAGGCCTTAAAAAGTGTTTCTCCTCCACGGGAAGTGAATTAAGTAATATTTGTAGGCCTTTATTGTTCAAGCGAAAACACCCGATTTTTGACGAAAGAGATAACCACCCCCCCTTACGACATGCTTCAGAAACTAAAAAAATGGTCCGTTTTCAAATGTTGCCTCTTTGAACTACAATTCACATTTATACGTGGAAAATCACTTTTAAAGATAAAATGAGATGTTTAAAGTGATTTTCATGCTTCCAGGGGCCTTAAACACGAGATTTGAGGAATGGGTAAAAGTGAATGAAAATGGCCAATTTACTCACTCTGCGGCCTTAAAAAGTGTTTCTCCTCCACGGGAAGTGAATTAAATAACATTTGTAGGCCTTTATTGTTAAAGCAAAAATGCCCGATTTTTGACGAAAGAGATAACCACCCCCCCTTACGACATGCTTCAGAAACGAAAAAAATGGTCCATTTTCAAATGTTGCGTCTTTGAACGACAATTCACATTTGTACGTGGATAATCACTTTTAGAGATAAAATTAGATGTTTAAAGTGATTTTCAAGCTTCCAGGGGCCCTAAACACAAGATTTGAGAAATGGGTAAAAGTGAATGAAAATGGCCAATTTACTCACTCTGAGGCCTTAAAATGTGTTTCTCCTCCACGGGAAGTGAATAAAATAACATTTGGAGGCCTTTATTGTTCAATCAAAAACGCCAGTTTTTTGGTGAAAGAGTTAACCACCCCCCCTTACGACATGCTTCAGAAACGAAAAAAATGGTTCATTTTCAAATGTTGCGTCTTTGAACTACAATTCAGATTTGTACGTGGATAATCACTTTTAGAGATAAAATTAGATGTTTAAAGTGATTTTCAAGCTTCCAGGGGCCGTAAACACAAGATTTGAGGAATGGGTAAATGTGAATGAAAATGGCCAATTTATGCACTCTGAGGCCTTAAAAGTTTTTCTCCACCCCAGCAAGTGAATTAAATAACATTTGTAGGCCTTTATTGTTCAATCAAAAACGCCCGAGTTTTTGATGAAAGAGATAACCACCCCCCCTTACGACATGCTTCAGAAACTAAAAAAATGGTCCGTTTTCAAAAGTTGCCTCTTTGAACTACAATTCACATTTGTACGTGGAAAATCACTTTTAAAGATAAAATGAGATGTTTAAAGTGATTTTCATGCTTCCAGGGGCCTTAAACACAAGATTTGAGAAATGGGTAAAAGTGAATGAAAATGGCCAATTTACTCACTCTGAGGCCTTAAAATGTGTTTCTCCTCCACGGGAAGTGAATAAAATAACATTTGGAGGCCTTTATTGTTCAATCAAAAACGCCAGTTTTTTGGTGAAAGAGTTAACCACCCCCCCTTACGACATGCTTCAGAAACGAAAAAAATGGTTCATTTTCAAATGTTGCGTCTTTGAACTACAATTCAGATTTGTAGGTGGATAATCACTTTTAGAGATAAAATTAGATGTTTAAAGTGATTTTCAAGCTTCCAGGGGCCGTAAACACAAGATTTGAGGAATGGGTAAATGTGAATGAAAATGGCCA
The DNA here is from genome assembly GCF_964204655.1 of Triturus cristatus. NCBI lineage: Eukaryota > Metazoa > Chordata > Amphibia > Caudata > Salamandridae > Triturus > Triturus cristatus. The sequence goes on from NC_140592.1 coordinate 471,574,735, forward strand.
ATTTATGCACTCTTAGGCCTTAAAAGTTTTTCTCCACCCCAGCAAGTGAATTAAATAACATTTGTAGGCCTTTATTGTTCAATCAAAAACGCCCGAGTTTTTGATGAAAGAGATAATCACCCCCCCCTTACGACATGCTTCAGAAACTAAAAAAATGGTCCGTTTTCAAAAGTTGCCTCTTTGAACTACAATTCACATTTGTACGTGGAAAATCACTTTTAAAGATAAAATGAGATGTTTAAAGTGATTTTCATGCTTCCAGGGGCCTTAAACACAAGATTTGAGGAATGGGTAAAAGTGAATGAAAATGGCCAATTTACTCATTCTGAGGCCTTAAAAAGTGTTTCTCCTCCACGGGAAGTGAATTAAGTAATATTTGTAGGCCTTTATTGTTCAAGCGAAAACTCCTGATTTTTGGCGAAAGAGATAACCACCCCCCCTTACGACATGCTTCAGAAACTAAAAAAATGGTCCGTTTTCAAATGTTGCGTCTTTGAACGACAATTCACATTTGTACGTGGAAATTCACGTTTAAAGATAAAATGAGATGTTTAAAGTGATTTTCATGCTTCCAGGGGCCTTAAACATGAGATTTGAGGAATGGGTAAAAGTGAATGAAAATGGCCAATTTACTCACTCTGCGGCCTTAAAAAGTGTTTCTCCTCCACAGGAAGTGAATAAAATACCATTTGGAGGCATTTATAGTTCAATCAAAAACGCCTGTTTTTTAGTGAAAGAGATAACCACCCCCCCTTACGACATGCTTCAGAAATGAAAAAAATGTCCATTTTCAAATGTTGCGTCTTTGAACGACTATTCACATTTGTACGTGGAAAATCACGTTTAAAGATAAAATGAGATGTTTAAAGTGATTTTCATGCTTCCAGGGGCCTTAAACACGAGATTTGAGGAATGGGTAAAAGTGAATGAAAATGTCCAATTTACTCACTCTGCGGCCTTAAAAAGTGTTTCTCCTCCACGGGAAGTGAATTAAATAACATTTGTAGGCCTTTATTGTTAAAGCAAAAACGCCCGATTTTTGACGAAAGAGATAACCACCCCCCCTTACGACATGCTTCAGAAACTAAAAAAATGGTCCGTTTTCAAATGTTGCCTCTTTGAACTACAATTCACATTTGTACGTGGAAAATCACTTTTAAAGATAAAATGAGATGTTTAAAGTGATTTTCATGCTTCCAGGGGCCTTAAACACGAGATTTGAGGAATGGGTAAAAGTGAATGAAAATGGCCAATTTACTCACTCTGCGGCCTTAAAAAGTGTTTCTCCTCCACGGGAAGTGAATAAAATACCATTTGGAGGCATTTATAGTTCAATCAAAAACGCATGTTTTTTGGTGAAAGAGATAACCACCCCCCCTTACGACATGCTTCAGAAACGAAAAAAAATGGTCCACTTTCAAATGTTGCGTCTTTGAACGACAATTCACATTTGTACGTGGATAATCACTTTTAGAGATAAAATTACATGTTTAAAGTGATTTTCAAGCTTCCAGGGGCCGTAAACACAAGATTTGAGGAATGGGTAAAAGTGAATGAAAATGGCCAATTTACTCACTCTGAGGCCTTAAAAAGTGTTTCTCCTCCACGGGAAGTGAATTAAGTAACATTTGTAGGCCTTTATTGTTCAATCAAAAACGCCCGATTTTTGACGAAAGAGATAACCACCCCCCCTTACGACATGCTTCAGAAACTAAAAAAATGGTCCATTTTCAAATGTTGCGTCTTTGAACGACAATTCACATTTGTACGTGGATAATGACTTTTAGAGATAAAATTAGATGTTTAAAGTGATTTTCAAGCTTCCAGGGGCCCTAAACACAAGATTTGAGAAATGGGTAAAAGTGAATGAAAATGGCCAATTTACTCACTCTGAGGCCTTAAAAAGTGTTTCTCCTCCACGGGAAGTGAATAAAATACCATTTGGAGGCATTTATAGTTCAATCAAAAGCGCCTGTTTTTTGGTGAAAGAGATAACCACCCCCCCTTACGACATGCTTCAGAAACTAAAAAAATGGTCCGTTTTCAAATGTTGCCTCTTTGAACTACAATTCACATTTGTACGTGGAAAATCACTTTTAAAGATAAAATGAGATGTTTAAAGTGATTTTCATGCTTCCAGGGGCCTTAAACACGAGATTTGAGGAATGGGTAAAAGTGAATGAAAATGGCCAATTTACTCACTCTGCGGCCTTAAAAAGTGTTTCTCCTCCACGGGAAGTGAATAAAATACCATTTGGAGGCATTTATAGTTCAATCAAAAACGCCTGTTTTTTTGGTGAAAGAGATAACCACCCCCCCTTACGACATCCTTCAGAAATGAAAAAAATGGTCCATTTTCAAATGTTGCGTCTTTGAACGACAATTCACATTTGTACGTGGAAAATCACGTTTAAAGATAAAATGAGATGTTTAAAGTGATTTTCATGCTTCCAGGGGCCTTAAACACGAGATTTGAGGAATGGGTAAAAGTGAATGAAAATGGCCAATTTACTCACTCTGCGGCCTTAAAAAGTGTTTCTCCTCCACGGGAAGTGAATAAAATACCATTTGGAGGCATGTATAGTTCAATCAAAAGCGCCTGTTTTTTGGTGAAAGAGATAACCACCCCCCCTTACGACATGCTTCAGAAACGAAAAAAATGGTCCATTTTCAAATGTTGCGTCTTTGAACGACAATTCACATTTGTACGTGGATAATCACTTTTAGAGATAAAATTAGATGTTTAAAGTGATTTTCAAGCTTCCAGGGGCCCTAAACACAAGATTTGAGAAATGGGTAAAAGTGAATGAAAATGGCCAATTTACTCACTCTGAGGCCTTAAAATGTGTTTCTCCTCCACGGGAAGTGAATAAAATAACATTTGGAGGCCTTTATTGTTCAATCAAAAACGCCAGTTTTTTGGTGAAAGAGTTAACCACCCCCCCTTACGACATGCTTCAGAAACGAAAAAAATGGTTCATTTTCAAATGTTGCGTCTTTGAACTACAATTCAGATTTGTACGTGGATAATCACTTTTAGAGATAAAATTAGATGTTTAAAGTGATTTTCAAGCTTCCAAGGGCCGTAAACACAAGATTTGAGGAATGGGTAAATGTGAATGAAAATGGCCAATTTATGCACTCTGAGGCCTTAAAAGTTTTTCTCCACCCCAGCAAGTGAATTAAATAACATTTGTAGGCCTTTATTGTTCAATCAAAAACGCCCGAGTTTTTGATGAAAGAGATAACCACCCCCCCTTACGACATGCTTCAGAAACTAAAAAAATGGTCCGTTTTCAAAAGTTGCCTCTTTGAACTACAATTCACATTTGTACATGGAAAATCACTTTTAAAGATAAAATGAGATGTTTAAAGTGATTTTCATGCTTCCAGGGGCCTTAAACACAAGATTTGAGGAATGGGTAAAAGTGAATGAAAATGGCCAATTTACTCATTCTGAGGCCTTAAAAAGTGTTTCTCCTCCACGGGAAGTGAATTAAGTAATATTTGTAGGCCTTTATTGTTCAAGCGAAAACGCCCGATTTTTGATGAAAGAGATAACCACCCCCCCTTACGACATGCTTCAGAAACTAAAAAAATGGTCCGTTTTCAAATGTTGCCTCTTTGAACTACAATTCACATTTGTACGTGGAAAATCACTTTTAAAGATAAAATGAGATGTTTAAAGTGATTTTCATGCTTCCAGGGGCCTTAAACACGAGATTTGAGGAATGGGTAAAAGTGAATGAAAATGGCCAATTTACTCATTCTGTGGCCTTAAAAAGTGTTTCTCCTCCACGGGAAGTGAATAAAATACCATTTGGAGGCATTTATAGTTCAATCAAAAACGCCTGTTTTTTGGTGAAAGAGATAACCACCCCCCCTTACGACATGCTTCAGAAACGAAAAAAATTGTCCATTTTCAAATGTTGCGTCTTTGAACGACAATTCACATTTGTACGTGGATAATCACTTTTAGAGATAAAATTAGATGTTTAAAGTGATTTTCAAGCTTCCAGGGGCCCTAAACACAAGATTTGAGAAATGGGTAAAAGTGAATGAAAATGGCCAATTTACTCACTCTGAGGCCTTAAAAAGTGTTTCTCCTCCACGGGAAGTGAATAAAATAACATTTGGAGGCCTTTATTGTTCAATCAAAAATGCCAGTTTTTTGGTGAAAGAGTTAACCACCCCCCCTTACGACATGCTTCAGAAACGAAAAAAATGGTTCATTTTCAAATGTTGCGTCTTTGAACTACAATTCAGATTTGTACGTGGATAATCACTTTTAGAGATAAAATTAGATGTTTAAAGTGATTTTCAAGCTTCCAGGGGCCGTAAACACAAGATTTGAGGAATGGGTAAATGTGAATGAAAATGGCCAATTTATGCACTCTGAGGCCTTAAAAAGTTTTTCTCCACCCCAGCAAGTGAATTAAATACCATTTGTAGGCCTTTATTGTTCAATCAAAAACGCCAGAGTTTTTGATGAAAGAGATAACCACCCCCCCCTTACGACATGCTTCAGAAACTAAAAAAATGGTCCGTTTTCAAAAGTTGCCTCTTTGAACTACAATTCACATTTGTACGTGGAAAATCACTTTTAAAGATAAAATGAGATGTTTAAAGTGATTTTCATGCTTCCAGGGGCCTTAAACACAAGATTTGAGGAATGGGTAAAAGTGAATGAAAATGGCCAATTTACTCATTCTGAGGCCTTAAAAAGTGTTTCTCCTCCACGGGAAGTGAATTAAGTAATATTTGTAGGCCTTTATTGTTCAAGCGAAAACGCCCGATTTTTGACGAAAGAGATAACCACCCCCCCTTACGACATGCTTCAGAAACTAAAAAAATGGTCCGTTTTCAAATGTTGCCTCTTTGAACTACAATTCACATTTGTACGTGGAAAATCACTTTTAAAGATAAAATGAGATGTTTAAAGTGATTTTCATGCTTCCAGGGGCCTTAAACACGAGATTTGAGGAATGGGTAAAAGTGAATGAAAATGGCCAATTTACTCACTCTGCGGCCTTAAAAAGTGTTTCTCCTCCACGGGAAGTGAATAAAATACCATTTGGAGGCATTTATAGTTCAATCAAAAACGCCTGTTTTTTGGTGAAAGAGATAACCATCCCCCCTTACGACATGCTTCAGAAACGAAAAAAATGGTCCATTTTCAAATGTTGCGTCTTTGAACGACAATTCACATTTGTACGTGGATAATCACTTTTAGAGATAAAATTAGATGTTTAAAGTGATTTTCAAGCTTCCAGGGGCCGTAAACACAAGATTTGAGGAATGGGTAAATGTGAATGAAAATGGCCAATGTATGCACTCTGAGGCCTTAAAAAGTTTTTCTCCACCCCAGCAAGTGAATTAAATAACATTTGTAGGCCTTTATTGTTCAATCAAAAACGTCCGAGGTTTTGATGAAAGAGATAACCACCCCCCCTTACGACATGCTTCAGAAACTAAAAAAATGGTCCGTTTTCAAATGTTGCGTCTTTGAACGACAATTCACATTTGTATGTGGAAAATCACGTTTAAAGATAAAATGAGATGTTTAAAGTGATTTTCATGCTTCCAGGGGCCTTAAACACGAGATTTGAGGAATGGGTAAAAGTGAATGAAAATGGCCAATTTATTCACTCTGCGGCCTTAAAAAGTGTTTCTCCTCCACGGGAAGTGAATTAAATAACATTTGTAGGCCTTTATTGTTAAAGCAAAAATGCCCGATTTTTGACGAAAGAGATAACCACCCCCCCTTATGACATGCTTCAGAAACTAAAAAAATGGTCCGTTTTCAAATGTTGCCTCTTTGAACTACAATTCACATTTGTACTTGGAAAATCACTTTTAAAGATAAAATGAGATGTTTAAAGTGATTTTCATGCTTCCAGGGGCCTTAAACACGAGATTTGAGGAATGGGTAAAAGTGAATGAAAATGGCCAATTTACTCACTCTGCGGCCTTAAAAAGTGTTTCTCCTCCACGGGAAGTGAATAAAATACCATTTGGAGGCATGTATAGTTCAATCAAAAGCGCCTGTTTTTTGGTGAAAGAGATAACCACCCCCCCTTACGACATGCTTCAGAAACGAAAAAAATGGTCCATTTTCAAATGTTGCGTCTTTGAACGACAATTCACATTTGTACGTGGATAATCACTTTTAGAGATAAAATTAGATGTTTAAAGTGATTTTCAAGCTTCCGGGGGCCCTAAACACAAGATTTGAGAAATGGGTAAAAGTGAATGAAAATGGCCAATTTACTCACTCTGAGGCCTTAAAATGTGTTTCTCCTCCACGGGAAGTGAATAAAATAACATTTGGAGGCCTTTATTGTTCAATCAAAAACGCCAGTTTTTTGGTGAAAGAGTTAACCACCCCCCCTTACGACATGCTTCAGAAACGAAAAAAATGGTTCATTTTCAAATGTTGCGTCTTTGAACTACAATTCAGATTTGTACGTGGATAATCACTTTTAGAGATAAAATTAGATGTTTAAAGTGATTTTCATGCTTCCAGGGGCCTTAAACACGAGATTTGAGGAATGGGTAAAAGTGAATGAAAATGGCCAATTTACTCACTCTGCGGCCTTAAAAAGTGTTTCTCCTCCACGGGAAGTGAATAAAATACCATTTGGAGGCATTTATAGTTCAATCAAAAACGCCTGTTTTTTTGGTGAAAGAGATATCCACCCCCCCTTACGACATGCTTCAGAAATGAAAAAAATGGTCCATTTTCAAATGTTGCGTCTTTGAATGACAATTCACATTTGTACGTGGAAAATCACGTTTAAAGATAAAATGAGATGTTTAAAGTGATTTTCATGCTTCCAGGGGCCTTAAACACGAGATTTGAGGAATGGGTAAAAGTGAATGAAAATGGCCAATTTACTCACTCTGCGGCCTTAAAAAGTGTTTCTCCTCCACGGGAAGTGAATAAAATACCATTTGGAGGCATTTATAGTTCAATCAAAAACGCCTGTTTTTTGGTGAAAGAGATAACCACCCCCCCTTACGACATGCTTCAGAAATGAAAAAAATTGTCCATTTTCAAATGTTGCGTCTTTGAACGACAATTCACATTTGTACGTGGATAATCACTTTTAGAGATAAAATTAGATGTTTAAAGTGATTTTCAAGCTTCCAGGGTCCCAAAACACAAGATTTGAGAAATGGGTAAAAGTGAATGAAAATGGCCAATTTACTCACTCTGAGGCCTTAAAAAGTGTTTCTCCTCCACGGGAAGTGAATTAAGTAATATTTGTAGGCCTTTATTGTTCAAGCGAAAACACCCGATTTTTGACGAAAGAGATAACCACCCCCCCTTACGACATGCTTCAGAAACTAAAAAAATGGTCCGTTTTCAAATGTTGCCTCTTTGAACTACAATTCACATTTATACGTGGAAAATCACTTTTAAAGATAAAATGAGATGTTTAAAGTGATTTTCATGCTTCCAGGGGCCTTAAACACGAGATTTGAGGAATGGGTAAAAGTGAATGAAAATGGCCAATTTACTCACTCTGCGGCCTTAAAAAGTGTTTCTCCTCCACGGGAAGTGAATTAAATAACATTTGTAGGCCTTTATTGTTAAAGCAAAAATGCCCGATTTTTGACGAAAGAGATAACCACCCCCCCTTACGACATGCTTCAGAAACGAAAAAAATGGTCCATTTTCAAATGTTGCGTCTTTGAACGACAATTCACATTTGTACGTGGATAATCACTTTTAGAGATAAAATTAGATGTTTAAAGTGATTTTCAAGCTTCCAGGGGCCCTAAACACAAGATTTGAGAAATGGGTAAAAGTGAATGAAAATGGCCAATTTACTCACTCTGAGGCCTTAAAATGTGTTTCTCCTCCACGGGAAGTGAATAAAATAACATTTGGAGGCCTTTATTGTTCAATCAAAAACGCCAGTTTTTTGGTGAAAGAGTTAACCACCCCCCCTTACGACATGCTTCAGAAACGAAAAAAATGGTTCATTTTCAAATGTTGCGTCTTTGAACTACAATTCAGATTTGTACGTGGATAATCACTTTTAGAGATAAAATTAGATGTTTAAAGTGATTTTCAAGCTTCCAGGGGCCGTAAACACAAGATTTGAGGAATGGGTAAATGTGAATGAAAATGGCCAATTTATGCACTCTGAGGCCTTAAAAGTTTTTCTCCACCCCAGCAAGTGAATTAAATAACATTTGTAGGCCTTTATTGTTCAATCAAAAACGCCCGAGTTTTTGATGAAAGAGATAACCACCCCCCCTTACGACATGCTTCAGAAACTAAAAAAATGGTCCGTTTTCAAAAGTTGCCTCTTTGAACTACAATTCACATTTGTACGTGGAAAATCACTTTTAAAGATAAAATGAGATGTTTAAAGTGATTTTCATGCTTCCAGGGGCCTTAAACACAAGATTTGAGAAATGGGTAAAAGTGAATGAAAATGGCCAATTTACTCACTCTGAGGCCTTAAAATGTGTTTCTCCTCCACGGGAAGTGAATAAAATAACATTTGGAGGCCTTTATTGTTCAATCAAAAACGCCAGTTTTTTGGTGAAAGAGTTAACCACCCCCCCTTACGACATGCTTCAGAAACGAAAAAAATGGTTCATTTTCAAATGTTGCGTCTTTGAACTACAATTCAGATTTGTAGGTGGATAATCACTTTTAGAGATAAAATTAGATGTTTAAAGTGATTTTCAAGCTTCCAGGGGCCGTAAACACAAGATTTGAGGAATGGGTAAATGTGAATGAAAATGGCCAATTTATGCACTCTTAGGCCTTAAAAGTTTTTCTCCACCCCAGCAAGTGAATTAAATAACATTTGTAGGCCTTTATTGTTCAATCAAAAACGCCCGAGTTTTTGATGAAAGAGATAATCACCCCCCCCTTACGACATGCTTCAGAAACTAAAAAAATGGTCCGTTTTCAAAAGTTGCCTCTTTGAACTACAATTCACATTTGTACGTGGAAAATCACTTTTAAAGATAAAATGAGATGTTTAAAGTGATTTTCATGCTTCCAGGGGCCTTAAACACAAGATTTGAGGAATGGGTAAAAGTGAATGAAAATGGCCAATTTACTCATTCTGAGGCCTTAAAAAGTGTTTCTCCTCCACGGGAAGTGAATTAAGTAATATTTGTAGGCCTTTATTGTTCAAGCGAAAACTCCTGATTTTTGGCGAAAGAGATAACCACCCCCCCTTACGACATGCTTCAGAAACTAAAAAAATGGTCCGTTTTCAAATGTTGCGTCTTTGAACGACAATTCACATTTGTACGTGGAAATTCACGTTTAAAGATAAAATGAGATGTTTAAAGTGATTTTCATGCTTCCAGGGGCCTTAAACATGAGATTTGAGGAATGGGTAAAAGTGAATGAAAATGGCCAATTTACTCACTCTGCGGCCTTAAAAAGTGTTTCTCCTCCACAGGAAGTGAATAAAATACCATTTGGAGGCATTTATAGTTCAATCAAAAACGCCTGTTTTTTAGTGAAAGAGATAACCACCCCCCCTTACGACATGCTTCAGAAATGAAAAAAATGTCCATTTTCAAATGTTGCGTCTTTGAACGACTATTCACATTTGTACGTGGAAAATCACGTTTAAAGATAAAATGAGATGTTTAAAGTGATTTTCATGCTTCCAGGGGCCTTAAACACGAGATTTGAGGAATGGGTAAAAGTGAATGAAAATGTCCAATTTACTCACTCTGCGGCCTTAAAAAGTGTTTCTCCTCCACGGGAAGTGAATTAAATAACATTTGTAGGCCTTTATTGTTAAAGCAAAAACGCCCGATTTTTGACGAAAGAGATAACCACCCCCCCTTACGACATGCTTCAGAAACTAAAAAAATGGTCCGTTTTCAAATGTTGCCTCTTTGAACTACAATTCACATTTGTACGTGGAAAATCACTTTTAAAGATAAAATGAGATGTTTAAAGTGATTTTCATGCTTCCAGGGGCCTTAAACACGAGATTTGAGGAATGGGTAAAAGTGAATGAAAATGGCCAATTTACTCACTCTGCGGCCTTAAAAAGTGTTTCTCCTCCACGGGAAGTGAATAAAATACCATTTGGAGGCATTTATAGTTCAATCAAAAACGCATGTTTTTTGGTGAAAGAGATAACCACCCCCCCTTACGACATGCTTCAGAAACGAAAAAAAATGGTCCACTTTCAAATGTTGCGTCTTTGAACGACAATTCACATTTGTACGTGGATAATCACTTTTAGAGATAAAATTACATGTTTAAAGTGATTTTCAAGCTTCCAGGGGCCGTAAACACAAGATTTGAGGAATGGGTAAAAGTGAATGAAAATGGCCAATTTACTCACTCTGAGGCCTTAAAAAGTGTTTCTCCTCCACGGGAAGTGAATTAAGTAACATTTGTAGGCCTTTATTGTTCAATCAAAAACGCCCGATTTTTGACGAAAGAGATAACCACCCCCCCTTACGACATGCTTCAGAAACTAAAAAAATGGTCCATTTTCAAATGTTGCGTCTTTGAACGACAATTCACATTTGTACGTGGATAATGACTTTTAGAGATAAAATTAGATGTTTAAAGTGATTTTCAAGCTTCCAGGGGCCCTAAACACAAGATTTGAGAAATGGGTAAAAGTGAATGAAAATGGCCAATTTACTCACTCTGAGGCCTTAAAAAGTGTTTCTCCTCCACGGGAAGTGAATAAAATACCATTTGGAGGCATTTATAGTTCAATCAAAAGCGCCTGTTTTTTGGTGAAAGAGATAACCACCCCCCCTTACGACATGCTTCAGAAACTAAAAAAATGGTCCGTTTTCAAATGTTGCCTCTTTGAACTACAATTCACATTTGTACGTGGAAAATCACTTTTAAAGATAAAATGAGATGTTTAAAGTGATTTTCATGCTTCCAGGGGCCTTAAACACGAGATTTGAGGAATGGGTAAAAGTGAATGAAAATGGCCAATTTACTCACTCTGCGGCCTTAAAAAGTGTTTCTCCTCCACGGGAAGTGAATAAAATACCATTTGGAGGCATTTATAGTTCAATCAAAAACGCCTGTTTTTTTGGTGAAAGAGATAACCACCCCCCCTTACGACATCCTTCAGAAATGAAAAAAATGGTCCATTTTCAAATGTTGCGTCTTTGAACGACAATTCACATTTGTACGTGGAAAATCACGTTTAAAGATAAAATGAGATGTTTAAAGTGATTTTCATGCTTCCAGGGGCCTTAAACACGAGATTTGAGGAATGGGTAAAAGTGAATGAAAATGGCCAATTTACTCACTCTGCGGCCTTAAAAAGTGTTTCTCCTCCACGGGAAGTGAATAAAATACCATTTGGAGGCATGTATAGTTCAATCAAAAGCGCCTGTTTTTTGGTGAAAGAGATAACCACCCCCCCTTACGACATGCTTCAGAAACGAAAAAAATGGTCCATTTTCAAATGTTGCGTCTTTGAACGACAATTCACATTTGTACGTGGATAATCACTTTTAGAGATAAAATTAGATGTTTAAAGTGATTTTCAAGCTTCCAGGGGCCCTAAACACAAGATTTGAGAAATGGGTAAAAGTGAATGAAAATGGCCAATTTACTCACTCTGAGGCCTTAAAATGTGTTTCTCCTCCACGGGAAGTGAATAAAATAACATTTGGAGGCCTTTATTGTTCAATCAAAAACGCCAGTTTTTTGGTGAAAGAGTTAACCACCCCCCCTTACGACATGCTTCAGAAACGAAAAAAATGGTTCATTTTCAAATGTTGCGTCTTTGAACTACAATTCAGATTTGTACGTGGATAATCACTTTTAGAGATAAAATTAGATGTTTAAAGTGATTTTCAAGCTTCCAAGGGCCGTAAACACAAGATTTGAGGAATGGGTAAATGTGAATGAAAATGGCCAATTTATGCACTCTGAGGCCTTAAAAGTTTTTCTCCACCCCAGCAAGTGAATTAAATAACATTTGTAGGCCTTTATTGTTCAATCAAAAACGCCCGAGTTTTTGATGAAAGAGATAACCACCCCCCCTTACGACATGCTTCAGAAACTAAAAAAATGGTCCGTTTTCAAAAGTTGCCTCTTTGAACTACAATTCACATTTGTACATGGAAAATCACTTTTAAAGATAAAATGAGATGTTTAAAGTGATTTTCATGCTTCCAGGGGCCTTAAACACAAGATTTGAGGAATGGGTAAAAGTGAATGAAAATGGCCAATTTACTCATTCTGAGGCCTTAAAAAGTGTTTCTCCTCCACGGGAAGTGAATTAAGTAATATTTGTAGGCCTTTATTGTTCAAGCGAAAACGCCCGATTTTTGATGAAAGAGATAACCACCCCCCCTTACGACATGCTTCAGAAACTAAAAAAATGGTCCGTTTTCAAATGTTGCCTCTTTGAACTACAATTCACATTTGTACGTGGAAAATCACTTTTAAAGATAAAATGAGATGTTTAAAGTGATTTTCATGCTTCCAGGGGCCTTAAACACGAGATTTGAGGAATGGGTAAAAGTGAATGAAAATGGCCAATTTACTCATTCTGTGGCCTTAAAAAGTGTTTCTCCTCCACGGGAAGTGAATAAAATACCATTTGGAGGCATTTATAGTTCAATCAAAAACGCCTGTTTTTTGGTGAAAGAGATAACCACCCCCCCTTACGACATGCTTCAGAAACGAAAAAAATTGTCCATTTTCAAATGTTGCGTCTTTGAACGACAATTCACATTTGTACGTGGATAATCACTTTTAGAGATAAAATTAGATGTTTAAAGTGATTTTCAAGCTTCCAGGGGCCCTAAACACAAGATTTGAGAAATGGGTAAAAGTGAATGAAAATGGCCAATTTACTCACTCTGAGGCCTTAAAAAGTGTTTCTCCTCCACGGGAAGTGAATAAAATAACATTTGGAGGCCTTTATTGTTCAATCAAAAATGCCAGTTTTTTGGTGAAAGAGTTAACCACCCCCCCTTACGACATGCTTCAGAAACGAAAAAAATGGTTCATTTTCAAATGTTGCGTCTTTGAACTACAATTCAGATTTGTACGTGGATAATCACTTTTAGAGATAAAATTAGATGTTTAAAGTGATTTTCAAGCTTCCAGGGGCCGTAAACACAAGATTTGAGGAATGGGTAAATGTGAATGAAAATGGCCAATTTATGCACTCTGAGGCCTTAAAAAGTTTTTCTCCACCCCAGCAAGTGAATTAAATACCATTTGTAGGCCTTTATTGTTCAATCAAAAACGCCAGAGTTTTTGATGAAAGAGATAACCACCCCCCCCTTACGACATGCTTCAGAAACTAAAAAAATGGTCCGTTTTCAAAAGTTGCCTCTTTGAACTACAATTCACATTTGTACGTGGAAAATCACTTTTAAAGATAAAATGAGATGTTTAAAGTGATTTTCATGCTTCCAGGGGCCTTAAACACAAGATTTGAGGAATGGGTAAAAGTGAATGAAAATGGCCAATTTACTCATTCTGAGGCCTTAAAAAGTGTTTCTCCTCCACGGGAAGTGAATTAAGTAATATTTGTAGGCCTTTATTGTTCAAGCGAAAACGCCCGATTTTTGACGAAAGAGATAACCACCCCCCCTTACGACATGCTTCAGAAACTAAAAAAATGGTCCGTTTTCAAATGTTGCCTCTTTGAACTACAATTCACATTTGTACGTGGAAAATCACTTTTAAAGATAAAATGAGATGTTTAAAGTGATTTTCATGCTTCCAGGGGCCTTAAACACGAGATTTGAGGAATGGGTAAAAGTGAATGAAAATGGCCAATTTACTCACTCTGCGGCCTTAAAAAGTGTTTCTCCTCCACGGGAAGTGAATAAAATACCATTTGGAGGCATTTATAGTTCAATCAAAAACGCCTGTTTTTTGGTGAAAGAGATAACCATCCCCCCTTACGACATGCTTCAGAAACGAAAAAAATGGTCCATTTTCAAATGTTGCGTCTTTGAACGACAATTCACATTTGTACGTGGATAATCACTTTTAGAGATAAAATTAGATGTTTAAAGTGATTTTCAAGCTTCCAGGGGCCGTAAACACAAGATTTGAGGAATGGGTAAATGTGAATGAAAATGGCCAATGTATGCACTCTGAGGCCTTAAAAAGTTTTTCTCCACCCCAGCAAGTGAATTAAATAACATTTGTAGGCCTTTATTGTTCAATCAAAAACGTCCGAGGTTTTGATGAAAGAGATAACCACCCCCCCCCTTACGACATGCTTCAGAAACTAAAAAAATGGTCCGTTTTCAAATGTTGCGTCTTTGAACGACAATTCACATTTGTATGTGGAAAATCACGTTTAAAGATAAAATGAGATGTTTAAAGTGATTTTCATGCTTCCAGGGGCCTTAAACACGAGATTTGAGGAATGGGTAAAAGTGAATGAAAATGGCCAATTTATTCACTCTGCGGCCTTAAAAAGTGTTTCTCCTCCACGGGAAGTGAATTAAATAACATTTGTAGGCCTTTATTGTTAAAGCAAAAATGCCCGATTTTTGACGAAAGAGATAACCACCCCCCCTTATGACATGCTTCAGAAACTAAAAAAATGGTCCGTTTTCAAATGTTGCCTCTTTGAACTACAATTCACATTTGTACTTGGAAAATCACTTTTAAAGATAAAATGAGATGTTTAAAGTGATTTTCATGCTTCCAGGGGCCTTAAACACGAGATTTGAGGAATGGGTAAAAGTGAATGAAAATGGCCAATTTACTCACTCTGCGGCCTTAAAAAGTGTTTCTCCTCCACGGGAAGTGAATAAAATACCATTTGGAGGCATGTATAGTTCAATCAAAAGCGCCTGTTTTTTGGTGAAAGAGATAACCACCCCCCCTTACGACATGCTTCAGAAACGAAAAAAATGGTCCATTTTCAAATGTTGCGTCTTTGAACGACAATTCACATTTGTACGTGGATAATCACTTTTAGAGATAAAATTAGATGTTTAAAGTGATTTTCAAGCTTCCGGGGGCCCTAAACACAAGATTTGAGAAATGGGTAAAAGTGAATGAAAATGGCCAATTTACTCACTCTGAGGCCTTAAAATGTGTTTCTCCTCCACGGGAAGTGAATAAAATAACATTTGGAGGCCTTTATTGTTCAATCAAAAACGCCAGTTTTTTGGTGAAAGAGTTAACCACCCCCCCTTACGACATGCTTCAGAAACGAAAAAAATGGTTCATTTTCAAATGTTGCGTCTTTGAACTACAATTCAGATTTGTACGTGGATAATCACTTTTAGAGATAAAATTAGATGTTTAAAGTGATTTTCATGCTTCCAGGGGCCTTAAACACGAGATTTGAGGAATGGGTAAAAGTGAATGAAAATGGCCAATTTACTCACTCTGCGGCCTTAAAAAGTGTTTCTCCTCCACGGGAAGTGAATAAAATACCATTTGGAGGCATTTATAGTTCAATCAAAAACGCCTGTTTTTTTGGTGAAAGAGATATCCACCCCCCCTTACGACATGCTTCAGAAATGAAAAAAATGGTCCATTTTCAAATGTTGCGTCTTTGAATGACAATTCACATTTGTACGTGGAAAATCACGTTTAAAGATAAAATGAGATGTTTAAAGTGATTTTCATGCTTCCAGGGGCCTTAAACACGAGATTTGAGGAATGGGTAAAAGTGAATGAAAATGGCCAATTTACTCACTCTGCGGCCTTAAAAAGTGTTTCTCCTCCACGGGAAGTGAATAAAATACCATTTGGAGGCATTTATAGTTCAATCAAAAACGCCTGTTTTTTGGTGAAAGAGATAACCACCCCCCCTTACGACATGCTTCAGAAATGAAAAAAATTGTCCATTTTCAAATGTTGCGTCTTTGAACGACAATTCACATTTGTACGTGGATAATCACTTTTAGAGATAAAATTAGATGTTTAAAGTGATTTTCAAGCTTCCAGGGGCCCAAAACACAAGATTTGAGAAATGGGTAAAAGTGAATGAAAATGGCCAATTTACTCACTCTGAGGCCTTAAAAAGTGTTTCTCCTCCACGGGAAGTGAATTAAGTAATATTTGTAGGCCTTTATTGTTCAAGCGAAAACACCCGATTTTTGACGAAAGAGATAACCACCCCCCCTTACGACATGCTTCAGAAACTAAAAAAATGGTCCGTTTTCAAATGTTGCCTCTTTGAACTACAATTCACATTTATACGTAGAAAATCACTTTTAAAGATAAAATGAGATGTTTAAAGTGATTTTCATGCTTCCAGGGGCCTTAAACACGAGATTTGAGGAATGGGTAAAAGTGAATGAAAATGGCCAATTTACTCACTCTGCGGCCTTAAAAAGTGTTTCTCCTCCACGGGAAGTGAATTAAATAACATTTGTAGGCCTTTATTGTTAAAGCAAAAATGCCCGATTTTTGACGAAAGAGATAACCACCCCCCCTTACGACATGCTTCAGAAACGAAAAAAATGGTCCATTTTCAAATGTTGCGTCTTTGAACGACAATTCACATTTGTACGTGGATAATCACTTTTAGAGATAAAATTAGATGTTTAAAGTGATTTTCAAGCTTCCAGGGGCCCTAAACACAAGATTTGAGAAATGGGTAAAAGTGAATGAAAATGGCCAATTTACTCACTCTGAGGCCTTAAAATGTGTTTCTCCTCCACGGGAAGTGAATAAAATAACATTTGGAGGCCTTTATTGTTCAATCAAAAACGCCAGTTTTTTGGTGAAAGAGTTAACCACCCCCCCTTACGACATGCTTCAGAAACGAAAAAAATGGTTCATTTTCAAATGTTGCGTCTTTGAACTACAATTCAGATTTGTACGTGGATAATCACTTTTAGAGATAAAATTAGATGTTTAAAGTGATTTTCAAGCTTCCAGGGGCCGTAAACACAAGATTTGAGGAATGGGTAAATGTGAATGAAAATGGCCAATTTATGCACTCTGAGGCCTTAAAAGTTTTTCTCCACCCCAGCAAGTGAATTAAATAACATTTGTAGGCCTTTATTGTTCAATCAAAAACGCCCGAGTTTTTGATGAAAGAGATAACCACCCCCCCTTACGACATGCTTCAGAAACTAAAAAAATGGTCCGTTTTCAAAAGTTGCCTCTTTGAACTACAATTCACATTTGTACGTGGAAAATCACTTTTAAAGATAAAATGAGATGTTTAAAGTGATTTTCATGCTTCCAGGGGCCTTAAACACAAGATTTGAGAAATGGGTAAAAGTGAATGAAAATGGCCAATTTACTCACTCTGAGGCCTTAAAATGTGTTTCTCCTCCACGGGAAGTGAATAAAATAACATTTGGAGGCCTTTATTGTTCAATCAAAAACGCCAGTTTTTTGGTGAAAGAGTTAACCACCCCCCTTACGACATGCTTCAGAAACGAAAAAAATGGTTCATTTTCAAATGTTGCGTCTTTGAACTACAATTCAGATTTGTAGGTGGATAATCACTTTTAGAGATAAAATTAGATGTTTAAAGTGATTTTCAAGCTTCCAGGGGCCGTAAACACAAGATTTGAGGAATGGGTAAATGTGAATGAAAATGGCCAATTTATGCACTCTTAGGCCTTAAAAGTTTTTCTCCACCCCAGCAAGTGAATTAAATAACATTTGTAGGCCTTTATTGTTCAATCAAAAACGCCCGAGTTTTTGATGAAAGAGATAACCACCCCCCCCTTACGACATGCTTCAGAAACTAAAAAAATGGTCCGTTTTCAAAAGTTGCCTCTTTGAACTACAATTCACATTTGTACGTGGAAAATCACTTTTAAAGATAAAATGAGATGTTTAAAGTGATTTTCATGCTTCCAGGGGCCTTAAACACAAGATTTGAGGAATGGGTAAAAGTGAATGAAAATGGCCAATTTACTCATTCTGAGGCCTTAAAAAGTGTTTCTCCTCCACGGGAAGTGAATTAAGTAATATTTGTAGGCCTTTATTGTTCAAGCGAAAACTCCTGATTTTTGGCGAAAGAGATAACCACCCCCCCTTACGACATGCTTCAGAAACTAAAAAAATGGTCCGTTTTCAAATGTTGCCTCTTTGAACTACAATTCACAATTGTACGTGGAAAATCACTTTTAAAGATAAAATGAGATGTTTAAAGTGATTTTCATGCTTCCAGGGGCCTTAAACATGAGATTTGAGGAATGGGTAAAAGTGAATGAAAATGGCCAATTTACTCACTCTGCGGCCTTAAAAAGTGTTTCTCCTCCACAGGAAGTGAATAAAATACCATTTGGAGGCATTTATAGTTCAATCAAAAACGCCTGTTTTTTAGTGAAAGAGATAACCACCCCCCCTTACGACATGCTTCAGAAATGAAAAAAATGTCCATTTTCAAATGTTGCGTCTTTGAACGACTATTCACATTTGTACGTGGAAAATCACGTTTAAAGATAAAATGAGATGTTTAAAGTGATTTTCATGCTTCCAGGGGCCTTAAACACGAGATTTGAGGAATGGGTAAAAGTGAATGAAAATGTCCAATTTACTCACTCTGCGGCCTTAAAAAGTGTTTCTCCTCCACGGGAAGTGAATTAAATAACATTTGTAGGCCTTTATTGTTAAAGCAAAAACGCCCGATTTTTGACGAAAGAGATAACCACCCCCCCTTACGACATGCTTCAGAAACTAAAAAAATGGTCCGTTTTCAAATGTTGCCTCTTTGAACTACAATTCACATTTGTACGTGGAAAATCACTTTTAAAGATAAAATGAGATGTTTAAAGTGATTTTCATGCTTCCAGGGGCCTTAAACACGAGATTTGAGGAATGGGTAAAAGTGAATGAAAATGGCCAATTTACTCACTCTGCGGCCTTAAAAAGTGTTTCTCCTCCACGGGAAGTGAATAAAATACCATTTGGAGGCATTTATAGTTCAATCAAAAACGCATGTTTTTTGGTGAAAGAGATAACCACGCCCCCTTACGACATGCTTCAGAAACGAAAAAAAATGGTCCACTTTCAAATGTTGCGTCTTTGAACGACAATTCACATTTGTACGTGGATAATCACTTTTAGAGATAAAATTACATGTTTAAAGTGATTTTCAAGCTTCCAGGGGCCGTAAACACAAGATTTGAGGAATGGGTAAAAGTGAATGAAAATGGCCAATTTACTCACTCTGAGGCCTTAAAAAGTGTTTCTCCTCCACGGGAAGTGAATTAAGTAACATTTGTAGGCCTTTATTGTTCAATCAAAAACGCCCGATTTTTGACGAAAGAGATAACCACCCCCCCTTACGACATGCTTCAGAAACTAAAAAAATGGTCCATTTTCAAATGTTGCGTCTTTGAACGACAATTCACATTTGTACGTGGATAATGACTTTTAGAGATAAAATTAGATGTTTAAAGTGATTTTCAAGCTTCCAGGGGCCCTAAACACAAGATTTGAGAAATGGGTAAAAGTGAATGAAAATGGCCAATTTACTCACTCTGAGGCCTTAAAAAGTGTTTCTCCTCCACGGGAAGTGAATAAAATACCATTTGGAGGCATTTATAGTTCAATCAAAAGCGCCTGTTTTTTGGTGAAAGAGATAACCACCCCCCCTTACGACATGCTTCAGAAACGAAAAAAATGGTCCATTTTCAAATGTTGCGTCTTTGAACGACAATTCACATTTGTACGTGGATAATGACTTTTAGAGATAAAATTAGATGTTTAAAGTGATTTTCAAGCTTCCAGGGGCCCTAAACACAAGATTTGAGAAATGGGTAAAAGTGAATGAAAATGGCCAATTTACTCACTCTGAGGCCTTAAAATGTGTTTCTCCTCCACGGGAAGTGAATTAAGTAATATTTGTAGGCCTTTATTGTTCAAGCGAAAACACCCGATTTTTGACGAAAGAGATAACCACCCCCCCTTACGACATGCTTCAGAAACTAAAAAAATGGTCCGTTTTCAAATGTTGCCTCTTTGAACTACAATTCACATTTGTACGTGGAAAATCACTTTTAAAGATAAAATGAGATGTTTAAAGTGATTTTCATGCTTCCAGGGGCCTTAAACACGAGATTTGAGGAATGGGTAAAAGTGAATGAAAATGGCCAATTTACTCACACTGCGGCCTTAAAAAGTGTTTCTCCTCCACGGGAAGTGAATAAAATACCATTTGGAGGCATTTATAGTTCAATCAAAAACGCCTGTTTTTTTGGTGAAAGAGATAACCACCCCCCCCTTACGACATGCTTCAGAAACTAAAAAAATGGTCCGTTTTCAAATGTTGCGTCTTTGAACGACAATTCACATTTGTATGTGGAAAATCACGTTTAAAGATAAAATGAGATGTTTAAAGTGATTTTCATGCTTCCAGGGGCCTTAAACACGAGATTTGAGGAATGGGTAAAAGTGAATGAAAATGGCCAATTTACTCACTCTGCGGCCTTAAAAAGTGTTTCTCCTCCACGGGAAGTGAATTAAATAACATTTGTAGGCCTTTATTGTTAAAGCAAAAATGCCCGATTTTTGACGAAAGAGATAACCACCCCCCCTTACGACATGCTTCAGAAACGAAAAAAATGGTCCATTTTCAAATGTTGCATCTTTGAACGACAATTCACATTTGTACGTGGATAATCACTTTTAGAGATAAAATTAGATGTTTAAAGTGATTTTCAAGCTTCCAGGGGCCCTAAACACAAGATTTGAGAAATGGGTAAAAGTGAATGAAAATGGCCAATTTACTCACTCTGAGGCCTTAAAATGTGTTTCTCCTCCACGGGAAGTGAATAAAATAACATTTGGAGGCCTTTATTGTTCAATCAAAAACGCCAGTTTTTTGGTGAAAGAGTTAACCACCCCCCCTTACGACATGCTTCAGAAACGAAAAAAATGGTTCATTTTCAAATGTTGCGTCTTTGAACTACAATTCAGATTTGTACGTGGATAATCACTTTTAGAGATAAAATTAGATGTTTAAAGTGATTTTCAAGCTTCCAGGGGCCGTAAACACAAGATTTGAGGAATGGGTAAATGTGAATGAAAATGGCCAATTTATGCACTCTGAGGCCTTAAAAGTTTTTCTCCACCCCAGCAAGTGAATTAAATAACATTTGTAGGCCTTTATTGTTAAAGCAAAAATGCCCGATTTTTGACGAAAGAGATAACCACCCCCCCTTACGACATGCTTCAGAAACTAAAAAAATGGTCCGTTTTCAAATGTTGCCTCTTTGAACTACAATTCACATTTGTACGTGGAAAATCACTTTTAAAGATAAAATGAAATGTTTAAAGTGATTTTCATGCTTCCAGGGGCCTTAAACACGAGATTTGAGGAATGGGTAAAAGTGAATGAAAATGGCCAATTTACTCACTCTGCGGCCTTAAAAAGTGTTTCTCCTCCACGGGAAGTGAATAAAATACCATTTGGAGGCATTTATAGTTCAATCAAAAGCGCCTGTTTTTTGGTGAAAGAGATAACCACCCCCCCTTACGACATGCTTCAGAAACGAAAAAAATGGTCCATTTTCAAATGTTGCGTCTTTGAACGACAATTCACATTTGTACGTGGATAATGACTTTTAGAGATAAAATTAGATGTTTAAAGTGATTTTCAAGCTTCCAGGGGCCCTAAACACAAGATTTGAGAAATGGGTAAAAGTGAATGAAAATGGCCAATTTACTCACTCTGAGGCCTTAAAATGTGTTTCTCCTCCACGGGAAGTGAATAAAATAACATTTGGAGGCCTTTATTGTTCAATCAAAAACGCCAGTTTTTTGGTGAAAGAGTTAACCACCCCCCCTTACGACATGCTTCAGAAACGAAAAAAATGGTTCATTTTCAAATGTTGCGTCTTTGAACTACAATTCAGATTTGTACGTGGATAATCACTTTTAGAGATAAAATTAGATGTTTAAAGTGATTTTCAAGCTTCCAGGGGCCGTAAACACAAGATTTGAGGAATGGGTAAATGTGAATGAAAATGGCCAATTTATGCACTCTGAGGCCTTAAAAGTTTTTCTCCACCCCAGCAAGTGAATTAAATAACATTTGTAGGCCTTTATTGTTCAATCAAAAACGCCCGAGTTTTTGATGAAAGAGATAACCACCCCCCCTTACGACATGCTTCAGAAACTAAAAAAATGGTCCGTTTTCAAAAGTTGCCTCTTTGAACTACAATTCACATTTGTACGTGGAAAATCACTTTTAAAGATAAAATGAGATGTTTAAAGTGATTTTCATGCTTCCAGGGGCCTTAAACACAAGATTTGAGGAATGGGTAAAAGTGAATGAAAATGGCCAATTTACTCATTCTGAGGCCTTAAAAAGTGTTTCTCCTCCACGGGAAGTGAATTAAGTAATATTTGTAGGCCTTTATTGTTCAAGCGAAAACGCCCGATTTTTGACGAAAGAGATAACCACCCCCCCTTACGACATGCTTCAGAAACTAAAAAAATGGTCCGTTTTCAAATGTTGCCTCTTTGAACTACAATTCACATTTGTACGTGGAAAATCACTTTTAAAGATAAAATGAGATGTTTAAAGGGATTTTCATGCTTCCAGGGGCCTTAAACACGAGATTTGAGGAATGGGTAAAAGTGAATGAAAATGGCCAATTTACTCACTCTGCGGCCTTAAAAAGTGTTTCTCCTCCACGGGAAGTGAATAAAATACCATTTGGAGGCATTTATAGTTCAATCAAAAACGCCTGTTTTTTTGGTGAAAGAGATATCCACCCCCCCTTACGACATGCTTCAGAAATGAAAAAAATGGTCCATTTTCAAATGTTGCGTCTTTGAACGACAATTCACATTTGTACGTGGATAATCACTTTTAGAGATAAAATTAGATGTTTAAAGTGATTTTCAAGCTTCCAGGGGCCGTAAACACAAGATTTGAGAAATGGGTAAAAGTGAATGAAAATGGCCAATTTACTCACTCTGAGGCCTTAAAATGTGTTTCTCCTCCACGGGAAGTGAATAAAATAACATTTGGAGGCCTTTATTGTTCAATCAAAAACACCAGTTTTTTGGTGAAAGAGTTAACCACCCCCCCTTACGACATGCTTCAGAAACGAAAAAAATGGTTCATTTTCAAATGTTGCGTCTTTGAACTACAATTCAGATTTGTAGGTGGATAATCACTTTTAGAGATAAAATTAGATGTTTAAAGTGATTTTCAAGCTTCCAGGGGCCGTAAACACAAGATTTGAGGAATGGGTAAATGTGAATGAAAATGGCCAATTTATGCACTCTGAGGCCTTAAAAAGTTTTTCTCCACCCCAGCAAGTGAATTAAATAACATTTGTAGGCCTTTATTGTTCAATCAAAAACGCCCGAGTTTTTGATGAAAGAGATAACCACCCCCCCTTACGACATGCTTCAGAAACTAAAAAAATGGTCCGTTTTCAAAAGTTGCCTCTTTGAACTACAATTCACATTTGTACGTGGAAAATCACTTTTAAAGATAAAATGAGATGTTTAAAGTGATTTTCATGCTTCCAGGGGCCTTAAACACAAGATTTGAGGAATGGGTAAAAGTGAATGAAAATGGCCAATTTACTCATTCTGAGGCCTTAAAAAGTGTTTCTCCTCCACGGGAAGTGAATTAAGTAATATTTGTAGGCCTTTATTGTTCAAGCGAAAACGCCCGATTTTTGATGAAAGAGATAACCACCCCCCCTTACGACATGCTTCAGAAACTAAAAAAATGGTCCGTTTTCAAATGTTGCCTCTTTGAACTACAATTCACATTTGTACGTGGAAAATCACTTTTAAAGATAAAATGAGATGTTTAAAGTGATTTTCATGCTTCCAGGGGCCTTAAACACGAGATTTGAGGAATGGGTAAAAGTGAATGAAAATGGCCAATTTACTCACTCTGCGGCCTTAAAAAGTGTTTCTCCTCCACGGGAAGTGAATAAAATACCATTTGCAGGCATTTATAGTTCAATCAAAAACACCTGTTTTTTGGTGAAAGAGATAACCACCCCCCCTTACGACATGCTTCAGAAACGAAAAAAATTGTCCATTTTCAAATGTTGCGTCTTTGAACGACAATTCACATTTGTACGTGGATAATCACTTTTAGAGATAAAATTAGATGTTTAAAGTGATTTTCAAGCTTCCAGGGGCCCTAAACACAAGATTTGAGAAATGGGTAAAAGTGAATGAAAATGGCCAATTTACTCACTCTGAGGCCTTAAAAAGTGTTTCTCCTCCACGGGAAGTGAATTAAGTAATATTTGTAGGCCTTTATTGTTCAAGCGAAAACACCCGATTTTTGACGAAAGAGATAACCACCCCCCCTTACGACATGCTTCAGAAACTAAAAAAATGGTCCGTTTTCAAATGTTGCCTCTTTGAACTACAATTCACATTTGTACGTGGAAAATCACTTTTAAAGATAAAATGAGATGTTTAAAGTGATTTTCATGCTTCCAGGGGTCTTAAACACGAGATTTGAGGAATGGGTAAAAGTGAATGAAAATGGCCAATTTACTCACACTGCGGCCTTAAAAAGTGTTTCTCCTCCACGGGAAGTGAATAAAATACCATTTGGAGGCATTTATAGTTCAATCAAAAACGCCTGTTTTTTTGGTGAAAGAGATAACCACCCCCCCCTTACGACATGCTTCAGAAACTAAAAAAATGGTCCGTTTTCAAATGTTGCATCTTTGAACGACAATTCACATTTGTATGTGGAAAATCACGTTTAAAGATAAAATGAGATGTTTAAAGTGATTTTCATGCTTCCAGGGGCCTTAAACACGAGATTTGAGGAATGGGTAAAAGTGAATGAAAATGGCCAATTTACTCACTCTGCGGCCTTAAAAAGTGTTTCTCCTCCACGGGAAGTGAATTAAATAACATTTGTAGGCCTTTATTGTTAAAGCAAAAATGCCCGATTTTTGACGAAAGAGATAACCACCCCCCCTTACGACATGCTTCAGAAACGAAAAAAATGGTCCATTTTCAAATGTTGCGTCTTTGAACGACAATTCACATTTGTACGTGGATAATCACTTTTAGAGATAAAATTAGATGTTTAAAGTGATTTTCAAGCTTCCAGGGGCCCTAAACACAAGATTTGAGAAATGGGTAAAAGTGAATGAAAATGGCCAATTTACTCACTCTGAGGCCTTAAAATGTGTTTCTCCTCCACGGGAAGTGAATAAAATAACATTTGGAGGCCTTTATTTTTCAATCAAAAACGCCAGTTTTTTGGTGAAAGAGTTAACCACCCCCCCTTACGACATGCTTCAGAAACGAAAAAAATGGTTCATTTTCAAATGTTGCGTCTTTGAACTACAATTCAGATTTGTACGTGGATAATCACTTTTAGAGATAAAATTAGATGTTTAAAGTGATTTTCAAGCTTCCAGGGGCCGTAAACACAAGATTTGAGGAATGGGTAAATGTGAATGAAAATGGCCAATTTATGCACTCTGAGGCCTTAAAAGTTTTTCTCCACCCCAGCAAGTGAATTAAATAACATTTGTAGGCCTTTATTGTTCAATCAAAAACGCCCGAGTTTTTGATGAAAGAGATAACCACCCCCCCTTACAACATGCTTCAGAAACTAAAAAAATGGTCCGTTTTCAAAAGTTGCCTCTTTGAACTACAATTCACATTTGTACGTGGAAAATCACTTTTAAAGATAAAATGAGATGTTTAAAGTGATTTTCATGCTTCCAGGGGCCTTAAACACAAGATTTGAGAAATGGGTAAAAGTGAATGAAAATGGCCAATTTACTCACTCTGAGGCCTTAAAATGTGTTTCTCCTCCACGGGAAGTGAATAAAATAACATTTGGAGGCCTTTATTGTTCAATCAAAAACGCCAGTTTTTTGGTGAAAGAGTTAACCACCCCCCCTTACGACATGCTTCAGAAACGAAAAAAATGGTTCATTTTCAAATGTTGCGTCTTTGAACTACAATTCAGATTTGTAGGTGGATAATCACTTTTAGAGATAAAATTAGATGTTTAAAGTGATTTTCAAGCTTCCAGGGGCCGTAAACACAAGATTTGAGGAATGGGTAAATGTGAATGAAAATGGCCAATTTACTCATTCTGAGGCCTTAAAAAGTGTTTCTCCTCCACGGGAAGTGAATTAAGTAATATTTGTAGGCCTTTATTGTTCAAGCGAAAACTCCTGATTTTTGGCGAAAGAGATAACCACCCCCCCTTACGACATGCTTCAGAAACTAAAAAAATGGTCCGTTTTCAAATGTTGCCTCTTTGAACTACAATTCACAATTGTACGTGGAAAATCACTTTTAAAGATAAAATGAGATGTTTAAAGTGATTTTCATGCTTCCAGGGGCCTTAAACATGAGATTTGAGGAATGGGTAAAAGTGAATGAAAATGGCCAATTTACTCACTCTGCGGCCTTAAAAAGTGTTTCTCCTCCACAGGAAGTGAATAAAATACCATTTGGAGGCATTTATAGTTCAATCAAAAACGCCTGTTTTTTAGTGAAAGAGATAACCACCCCCCCTTACGACATGCTTCAGAAATGAAAAAAATGTCCATTTTCAAATGTTGCGTCTTTGAACGACTATTCACATTTGTACGTGGAAAATCACGTTTAAAGATAAAATGAGATGTTTAAAGTGATTTTCATGCTTCCAGGGGCCTTAAACACGAGATTTGAGGAATGGGTAAAAGTGAATGAAAATGTCCAATTTACTCACTCTGCGGCCTTAAAAAGTGTTTCTCCTCCACGGGAAGTGAATTAAATAACATTTGTAGGCCTTTATTGTTAAAGCAAAAACGCCCGATTTTTGACGAAAGAGATAACCACCCCCCCTTACGACATGCTTCAGAAACTAAAAAAATGGTCCGTTTTCAAATGTTGCCTCTTTGAACTACAATTCACATTTGTACGTGGAAAATCACTTTTAAAGATAAAATGAGATGTTTAAAGTGATTTTCATGCTTCCAGGGGCCTTAAACACGAGATTTGAGGAATGGGTAAAAGTGAATGAAAATGGCCAATTTACTCACTCTGCGGCCTTAAAAAGTGTTTCTCCTCCACGGGAAGTGAATAAAATACCATTTGGAGGCATTTATAGTTCAATCAAAAACGCATGTTTTTTGGTGAAAGAGATAACCACCCCCCCTTACGACATGCTTCAGAAACGAAAAAAAATGGTCCACTTTCAAATGTTGCGTCTTTGAACGATAATTCACATTTGTACGTGGATAATCACTTTTAGAGATAAAATTAGATGTTTAAAGTGATTTTCAAGCTTCCAGGGGCCCTAAACACAAGATTTGAGAAATGGGTAAAAGTGAATGAAAATGGCCAATTTACTCACTCTGAGGCCTTAAAATGTGTTTCTCCTCCACGGGAAGTGAATAAAATAACATTTGGAGGCCTTTATTGTTCAATCAAAAACGCCAGTTTTTTGGTGAAAGAGTTAACCACCCCCCCTTACGACATGCTTCAGAAACGAAAAAAATGGTTCATTTTCAAATGTTGCGTCTTTGAACTACAATTCAGATTTGTACGTGGATAATCACTTTTAGAGATAAAATTACATGTTTAAAGTGATTTTCAAGCTTCCAGGGGCCGTAAACACAAGATTTGAGGAATGGGTAAATGTGAATGAAAATGGCCAATTTATGCACTCTGAGGCCTTAAAAAGTTTTTCTCCACCCCAGCAAGTGAATTAAATAACATTTGTAGGCCTTTATTGTTCAATCAAAAACGCCCGATTTTTGACGAAAGAGATAACCACCCCCCCTTACGACATGCTTCAGAAACTAAAAAAATGGTCCGTTTTCAAAAGTTGCCTCTTTGAACTACAATTCACATTTGTACGTGGAAAATCACTTTTAAAGATAAAATGAGATGTTTAAAGTGATTTTCATGCTTCCAGGGGCCTTAAACACAAGATTTGAGGAATGGGTAAAAGTGAATGAAAATGGCCAATTTACTCATTCTGAGGCCTTAAAAAGTGTTTCTCCTCCACGGGAAGTGAATTAAGTAATATTTGTAGGCCTTTATTGTTCAAGCGAAAACGCCCGATTTTTGACGAAAGAGATAACCACCCCCCCTTACGACATGCTTCAGAAACTAAAAAAATGGTCCGTTTTCAAATGTTGCCTCTTTGAACTACAATTCACATTTGTACGTGGAAAATCACTTTTAAAGATAAAATGAGATGTTTAAAGTGATTTTCATGCTTCCAGGGGCCTTAAACACGAGATTTGAGGAATGGGTAAAAGTGAATGAAAATGGTCAATTTACTCACTCTGCGGCCTTAAAAAGTGTTTCTCCTCCACGGGAAGTGAATAAAATACCATTTGGAGGCATTTATAGTTCAATCAAAAACGCCTGTTTTTTTGGTGAAAGAGATAACCACCCCCCCTTACGACATGCTTCAGAAATGAAAAAAATGGTCCATTTTCAAATGTTGCGTCTTAAAACGACAATTCACATTTGTACGTGGAAAATCACGTTTAAAGATAAAATGAGATGTTTAAAGTGATTTTCATGCTTCCAGGGGCCTTAAACACGAGATTTGAGGAATGGGTAAAAGTGAATGAAAATGGCCAATTTACTCACTCTGCGGCCTTAAAAAGTGTTTCTCCTCCACGGGAAGTGAATAAAATACCATTTGGAGGCATTTATAGTTCAATCAAAAACGCCAGTTTTTTGGTGAAAGAGATAACCACCCCCCCCTTACGACATGCTTCAGAAACGAAAAAAATGGTTCATTTTCAAATGTTGCGTCTTTGAACTACAATTCACATTTGTACGTGGATAATCACTTTTAGAGATAAAATTAGATGTTTAAAGTGATTTTCAAGCTTCCAGGTGCCGTAAACACAAGATTTGAGGAATGGGTAAATGTGAATGAAAATGGCCAATTTATGCACTCTGAGGCCTTAAAAAGTTTTTCTCCACCCCAGCAAGTGAATTAAATAACATTTGTAGGCCTTTATTGTTCAATCAAAAACGTCCGAGTTTTTGATGAAAGAGATAACCACCCCCCCTTACGACATGCTTCAGAAACTAAAAAAATGGTCCGTTTTCAAATGTTGCCTCTTTGAACTACAATTCACATTTGTACGTGGAAAATCACTTTTAAAGATAAAATGAGATGTTTAAAGTGATTTTCATGCTTCCAGGGGCCTTAAACACAAGATTTGAGGAATGGGTAAAAGTGAATGAAAATGGCCAATTTACTCATTCTGAGGCCTTAAAAAGTGTTTCTCCTCCACGGGAAGTGAATTAAGTAATATTTGTAGGCCTTTATTGTTCAAGCGAAAACTCCTGATTTTTGGCGAAAGAGATAACCACCCCCCCTTACGAAATGCTTCAGAAACTAAAAAAATGGTCCGTTTTCAAATGTTGCCTCTTTGAACTACAATTCACAATTGTACGTGGAAAATCACTTTTAAAGATAAAATGAGATGTTTAAAGTGATTTTCATGCTTCCAGGGGCCTTAAACACGAGATTTGAGGAATGGGTAAAAGTGAATGAAAATGGCCAATTTACTCACTCTGCGGCCTTAAAAAGTGTTTCTCCTCCACAGGAAGTGAATAAAATACCATTTGGAGGCATTTATAGTTCAATCAAAAACGCCTGTTTTTTAGTGAAAGAGATAACCACCCCCCTTACGACATGCTTCAGAAATGAAAAAAATGTCCATTTTCAAATGTTGCGTCTTTGAACGACTATTCACATTTGTACGTGGAAAATCACGTTTAAAGATAAAATGAGATGTTTAAAGTGATTTTCATGCTTCCAGGGGCCTTAAACACGAGATTTGAGGAATGGGTAAAAGTGAATGAAAATGGCCAATTTACTCACTCTGCGGCCTTAAAAAGTGTTTCTCCTCCACGGGAAGTGAATTAAATAACATTTGTAGGCCTTTATTGTTAAAGCAAAAACGCCCGATTTTTGACGAAAGAGATAACCACCCCCCCTTACGACATGCTTCAGAAACTAAAAAAATGGTCCGTTTTCAAATGTTGCCTCTTTGAACTACAATTCACATTTGTACGTGGAAAATCACTTTTAAAGATAAAATGAGATGTTTAAAGTGATTTTCATGCTTCCAGGGGCCTTAAACACGAGATTTGAGGAATGGGTAAAAGTGAATGAAAATGGCCAATTTACTCACTCTGCGGCCTTAAAAAGTGTTTCTCCTCCACAGGAAGTGAATAAAATACCATTTGGAGGCATTTATAGTTCAATCAAAAACGCCTGTTTTTTAGTGAAAGAGATAACCACCCCCCCTTACGACATGCTTCAGAAATGAATAAAATGTCCAGTTTCAAATGTTGCGTCTTTGAACGACAATTCACATTTGTACGTGGAAAATCACGTTTAAAGATAAAATGAGATGTTTAAAGTGATTTTCATGCTTCCAGGGGCCTTAAACACGAGATTTGAGGAATGGGTAAAAGTGAATGAAAATGGCCAATTTACTCACTCTGCGGCCTTAAAAAGTGTTTCTCCTCCACGGGAAGTGAATTAAATAACATTTGTAGGCCTTTATTGTTAAAGCAAAAACGCCCGATTTTTGACGAAAGAGATAACCACCCCCCCTTACGACATGCTTCAGAAACTAAAAAAATGGTCCGTTTTCAAATGTTGCCTCTTTGAACTACAATTCACATTTGTACGTGGAAAATCACTTTTAAAGATAAAATGAGATGTTTAAAGTGATTTTCATGCTTCCAGGGGCCTTAAACACGAGATTTGAGGAATGGGTAAAAGTGAATGAAAATGGCCAATTTACTCACTCTGCGGCCTTAAAAAGTGTTTCTCCTCTACGGGAAGTGAATAAAATACCATTTGGAGGCATTTATAGTTCAATCAAAAACACCTGTTTTTTGGTGAAAGAGATAACCACCCCCCCTACGACATGCTTCAGAAACGAAAAAAATGGTTCATTTTCAAATGTTGCGTCTTTGAACTACAATTCACATTTGTACGTGGATAATCACTTTTAGAGATAAAATTAGATGTTTAACGTGATTTTCAAGCTTCCAGGGGCCGTAAACACAAGATTTGAGGAATGGGTAAATGTGAATGAAAATGGCCAATTTATGCACTCTGAGGCCTTAAAAAGTTTTTCTCCACCCCAGCAAGTGAATTAAATAACATTTGTAGGCCTTTATTGTTCAATCAAAAACGCCCGATTTTTGACGAAAGAGATAACCACCCCCCCTTACGACATGCTTCAGAAACTAAAAAAATGGTCCGTTTTCAAAAGTTGCCTCTTTGAACTACAATTCACATTTGTACGTGGAAAATCACTTTTAAAGATAAAATGAGATGTTTAAAGTGATTTTCATGCTTCCAGGGGCCTTAAACACAAGATTTGAGGAATGGGTAAAAGTGAATGAAAATGGCCAATTTACTCATTCTGAGGCCTTAAAAAGTGTTTCTCCTCCACGGGAAGTGAATTAAGTAATATTTGTAGGCCTTTATTGTTCAAGCGAAAACGCCCGATTTTTGACGAAAGAGATAACCACCCCCCCTTACGACATGCTTCAGAAACTAAAAAAATGGTCCGTTTTCAAATGTTGCCTCTTTGAACTACAATTCACATTTGTACGTGGAAAATCACTTTTAAAGATAAAATGAGATGTTTAAAGTGATTTTCATGCTTCCAGGGGCCTTAAACACGAGATTTGAGGAATGGGTAAAAGTGAATGAAAATGGTCAATTTACTCACTCTGCGGCCTTAAAAAGTGTTTCTCCTCCACGGGAAGTGAATAAAATACCATTTGGAGGCATTTATAGTTCAATCAAAAACGCCTGTTTTTTTGGTGAAAGAGATAACCACCCCCCCTTACGACATGCTTCAGAAATGAAAAAAATGGTCCATTTTCAAATGTTGCGTCTTAGAACGACAATTCACATTTGTACGTGGAAAATCACGTTTAAAGATAAAATGAGATGTTTAAAGTGATTTTCATGCTTCCAGGGGCCTTAAACACGAGATTTGAGGAATGGGTAAAAGTGAATGAAAATGGCCAATTTACTCACTCTGCGGCCTTAAAAAGTGTTTCTCCTCCACGGGAAGTGAATAAAATACCATTTGGAGGCATTTATAGTTCAATCAAAAACGCCAGTTTTTTGGTGAAAGAGATAACCACCCCCCCCTTACGACATGCTTCAGAAACGAAAAAAATGGTTCATTTTCAAATGTTGCGTCTTTGAACTACAATTCACATTTGTACGTGGATAATCACTTTTAGAGATACAATTAGATGTTTAAAGTGATTTTCAAGCTTCCAGGTGCCGTAAACACAAGATTTGAGGAATGGGTAAATGTGAATGAAAATGGCCAATTTATGCACTCTGAGGCCTTAAAAAGTTTTTCTCCACCCCAGCAAGTGAATTAAATAACATTTGTAGGCCTTTATTGTTCAATCAAAAACGTCCGAGTTTTTGATGAAAGAGATAACCACCCCCCCTTACGACATGCTTCAGAAACTAAAAAAATGGTCCGTTTTCAAATGTTGCCTCTTTGAACTACAATTCACATTTGTACGTGGAAAATCACTTTTAAAGATAAAATGAGATGTTTAAAGTGATTTTCATGCTTCCAGGGGCCTTAAACACAAGATTTGAGGAATGGGTAAAAGTGAATGAAAATGGCCAATTTACTCATTCTGAGGCCTTAAAAAGTGTTTCTCCTCCACGGGAAGTGAATTAAGTAATATTTGTAGGCCTTTATTGTTCAAGCGAAAACTCCTGATTTTTGGCGAAAGAGATAACCACCCCCCCTTACGAAATGCTTCAGAAACTAAAAAAATGGTCCGTTTTCAAATGTTGCCTCTTTGAACTACAATTCACAATTGTACGTGGAAAATCACTTTTAAAGATAAAATGAGATGTTTAAAGTGATTTTCATGCTTCCAGGGGCCTTAAACACGAGATTTGAGGAATGGGTAAAAGTGAATGAAAATGGCCAATTTACTCACTCTGCGGCCTTAAAAAGTGTTTCTCCTCCACAGGAAGTGAATAAAATACCATTTGGAGGCATTTATAGTTCAATCAAAAACGCCTGTTTTTTAGTGAAAGAGATAACCACCCCCCTTACGACATGCTTCAGAAATGAAAAAAATGTCCATTTTCAAATGTTGCGTCTTTGAACGACTATTCACATTTGTACGTGGAAAATCACGTTTAAAGATAAAATGAGATGTTTAAAGTGATTTTCATGCTTCCAGGGGCCTTAAACACGAGATTTGAGGAATGGGTAAAAGTGAATGAAAATGGCCAATTTACTCACTCTGCGGCCTTAGAAAGTGTTTCTCCTCCACGGGAAGTGAATTAAATAACATTTGTAGGCCTTTATTGTTAAAGCAAAAACGCCCGATTTTTGACGAAAGAGATAACCACCCCCCCTTACGACATGCTTCAGAAACTAAAAAAATGGTCCGTTTTCAAATGTTGCCTCTTTGAACTACAATTCACATTTGTACGTGGAAAATCACTTTTAAAGATAAAATGAGATGTTTAAAGTGATTTTCATGCTTCCAGGGGCCTTAAACACGAGATTTGAGGAATGGGTAAAAGTGAATGAAAATGGCCAATTTACTCACTCTGCGGCCTTAAAAAGTGTTTCTCCTCCACAGGAAGTGAATAAAATACCATTTGGAGGCATTTATAGTTCAATCAAAAACGCCTGTTTTTTAGTGAAAGAGATAACCACCCCCCCTTACGACATGCTTCAGAAATGAATAAAATGTCCAGTTTCAAATGTTGCGTCTTTGAACGACAATTCACATTTGTACGTGGAAAATCACGTTTAAAGATAAAATGAGATGTTTAAAGTGATTTTCATGCTTCCAGGGGCCTTAAACACGAGATTTGAGGAATGGGTAAAAGTGAATGAAAATGGCCAATTTACTCACTCTGCGGCCTTAAAAAGTGTTTCTCCTCCACGGGAAGTGAATTAAATAACATTTGTAGGCCTTTATTGTTAAAGCAAAAACGCCCGATTTTTGACGAAAGAGATAACCACCCCCCCTTACGACATGCTTCAGAAACTAAAAAAATGGTCCGTTTTCAAATGTTGCCTCTTTGAACTACAATTCACATTTGTACGTGGAAAATCACTTTTAAAGATAAAATGAGATGTTTAAAGTGATTTTCATGCTTCCAGGGGCCTTAAACACGAGATTTGAGGAATGGGTAAAAGTGAATGAAAATGGCCAATTTACTCACTCTGCGGCCTTAAAAAGTGTTTCTCCTCTACGGGAAGTGAATAAAATACCATTTGGAGGCATTTATAGTTCAATCAAAAACACCTGTTTTTTGGTGAAAGAGATAACCACCCCCCCTACGACATGCTTCAGAAACGAAAAAAATGGTTCATTTTCAAATGTTGCGTCTTTGAACTACAATTCACATTTGTACGTGGATAATCACTTTTAGAGATAAAATTAGATGTTTAACGTGATTTTCAAGCTTCCAGGGGCCGTAAACACAAGATTTGAGGAATGGGTAAATGTGAATGAAAATGGCCAATTTATGCACTCTGAGGCCTTAAAAAGTTTTTCTCCACCCCAGCAAGTGAATTAAATAACATTTGTAGGCCTTTATTGTTCAATCAAAAACATCCGAGTTTTTGATGAAAGAGATAACCACCCCCCCTTACGACATGCTTCAGAAACTAAAAAAATGGTCCGTTTTCAAATGTTGCCTCTTTGAACTACAATTCACATTTGTACGTGGAAAATCACTTTTAAAGATAAAATGAGATGTTTAAAGTGATTT
This sequence comes from Triturus cristatus, assembly GCF_964204655.1. NCBI lineage: Eukaryota > Metazoa > Chordata > Amphibia > Caudata > Salamandridae > Triturus > Triturus cristatus. The sequence continues at coordinate 471,609,432 of NC_140592.1, forward strand.
TCATGCTTCCAGGGGCCTTAAACACAAGATTTGAGGAATGGGTAAAAGTGAATGAAAATGGCCAATTTACTCATTCTGAGGCCTTAAAAAGTGTTTCTCCTCCACGGGAAGTGAATTAAGTAATATTTGTAGGCCTTTATTGTTCAAGCGAAAACTCCTGATTTTTGGCGAAAGAGATAACCCCCCCCTTATGACATGCTTCAGAAACTAAAAAAATGGTCCGTTTTCAAATGTTGCCTCTTTGAACTACAATTCACAATTGTACGTGGAAAATCACTTTGAAAGATAAAATGAGATGTTTAAAGTGATTTTCATGCTTCCAGGGGCCTTAAACACGAGATTTGAGGAATGGGTAAAAGTGAATGAAAATGGCCAATTTACTCACTCTGCGGCCTTAAAAAGTGTTTCTCCTCCACAGGAAGTGAATAAAATACCATTTGGAGGCATTTATAGTTCAATCAAAAACGCCTGTTTTTTAGTGAAAGAGATAACCACCCCCCCTTACGACATGCTTCAGAAATGAAAAAAATGTCCATTTTCAAATGTTGCGTCTTTGAACGACAATTCACATTTGTACGTGGAAAATCACGTTTAAAGATAAAATGAGATGTTTAAAGTGATTTTCATGCTTCCAGGGGCCTTAAACACGAGATTTGAGGAATGGGTAAAAGTGAATGAAAATGGCAAATTTACTCACTCTGCGGCCTTAAAAAGTGTTTCTCCTCCACGGGAAGTGAATTAAATAACATTTGTAGGCCTTTATTGTTAAAGCAAAAACGCCCGATTTTTGACGAAAGAGATAACCACCCCCCCTTACGACATGCTTCAGAAACTAAAAAAATGGTCCGTTTTCAAATGTTGCCTCTTTGAACTACAATTCACATTTGTACGTGGAAAATCACTTTTAAAGATAAAATGAGATGTTTAAAGTGATTTTCATGCTTCCAGGGGCCTTAAACACGAGATTTGAGGAATGGGTAAAAGTGAATGAAAATGGCCAATTTACTCACTCTGCGGCCTTAAAAAGTGTTTCTCCTCTACGGGAAGTGAATAAAATACCATTTGGAGGCATTTATAGTTCAATCAAAAACGCCTGTTTTTTGGTGAAAGAGATAACCACCCCCCCTTACGACATGCTTCAGAAATAAGAAAAAATGGTCCATTTTCAAATGTTGCGTCTTTGAACGACAATTCACATTTGTACGTGGATAATCACTTTTAGAGATAAAATTAGACGTTTAAAGTGATTTTCAAGCTTCCAGGGGCCCTAAACACAAGATTTGAGAAATGGGTAAAAGTGAATGAAAATGGCAAATTTACTCACTCTGAGGCCTTAAAATGTGTTTCTCCTCCACGGGAAGTGAATAAAATAACATTTGGAGGCCTTTATTGTTCAATCAAAAACGCCAGTTTTTTGGTGAAAGAGTTAACCACCCCCCCTTACGTCATGCTTCAGAAACGAAAAAAATGGTTCATTTTCAAATGTTGCGTCTTTGAACTACAATTCAGATTTGTACGTGGATAATCACTTTTAGAGATAAAATTAGATGTTTAAAGTGATTTTCAAGCTTCCAGGGGCCGTAAACACAAGATTTGAGGAATGGGTAAATGTGAATGAAAATGGCCAATTTATGCACTCTGAGGCCTTAAAAAGTTTTTCTCCACCCCAGCAAGTGAATTAAATAACATTTGTAGGCCTTTATTGTTCAATCAAAAACGCCCGAGTTTTTGATGAAAGAGATAACCACCCCCCCTTACGACATGCTTCAGAAACTAAAAAAATGGTCCGTTTTCAAAAGTTGCCTCTTTGAACTACAATAAACATTTGTACGTGGAATATCACGTTTAAAGATAAAATGAGATGTTTAAAGTGATTTTCAAGCTTCCAGGGGCCCTAAACACAAGATTTGAGGAATGGGTAAAAGTGAATGAAAATGGCCAATTTACTCACTCTGCGGCCTTAAAAAGTGTTTCTCCTCCACGGGAAGTGAATTAAATAACATTTGTAGGCCTTTATTGTTAAAGCAAAAATGCCCGATTTTTGACGAAAGAGATAACCACCCCCCTTACGACATGCTTCAGAAACTAAAAAAATGGTCCGTTTTCAAAAGTTGCCTCTTTGAACTACAATTCACATTTGTACGTGGAAAATCACTTTTAAAGATAAAATTAGATGTTTAAAGTGATTTTCATGCTTCCAGGGGCCTTAAACACAAGATTTGAGGAATGGGTAAAAGTGAATGAAAATGGCCAATTTACTCATTCTGAGGCCTTAAAAAGTGTTTCTCCTCCACGGGAAGTGAATTAAGTAATATTTGTAGGCCTTTATTGTTCAAGCGAAAACGCCCGATTTTTGACGAAAGAGATAACCACCCCCCCTTACGACATGCTTCAGAAACTAAAAAAATGGTCCGTTTTCAAATGTTGCCTCTTTGAACTACAATTCACATTTGTACGTGGAAAATCACTTTTAAAGATAAAATGAGATGTTTAAAGTGATTTTCATGCTTCCAGGGGCCTTAAACACGAGATTTGAGGAATGGGTAAAAGTGAATGAAAATGGTCAATTTACTCACTCTGCGGCCTTAAAAAGTGTTTCTCCTCCACGGGAAGTGAATAAAATACCATTTGGAGGCATTTATAGTTCAATCAAAAACGCCTGTTTTTTTGGTGAAAGAGATAACCACCCCCCCTTACGACATGCTTCAGAAATGAAAAAAATGGTCCATTTTCAAATGTTGCGTCTTAGAACGACAATTCACATTTGTACGTGGAAAATCACATTTAAAGATAAAATGAGATGTTTAAAGTGATTTTCATGCTTCCAGGGGCCTTAAACACGAGATTTGAGGAATGGGTAAAAGTGAATGAAAATGGCCAATTTACTCACTCTGCGGCCTTAAAAAGTGTTTCTCCTCCACGGGAAGTGAATAAAATACCATTTGGAGGCATTTATAGTTCAATCAAAAACGCCAGTTTTTTGGTGAAAGAGATAACCACCCCCCCTTACGACATGCTTCAGAAACGAAAAAAATGGTTCATTTTCAAATGTTGCGTCTTTGAACTACAATTCACATTTGTACGTGGATAATCACTTTTAGAGATAAAATTAGATGTTTAAAGTGATTTTCAAGCTTCCAGGTGCCGTAAACACAAGATTTGAGGAATGGGTAAATGTGAATGAAAATGGCCAATTTATGCACTCTGAGGCCTTAAAAAGTTTTTCTCCACCCCAGCAAGTGAATTAAATAACATTTGTAGGCCTTTATTGTTCAATCAAAAACGTCCGAGTTTTTGATGAAAGAGATAACCACCCCCCCCTTACGACATGCTTCAGAAACTAAAAAAATGGTCCGTTTTCAAATGTTGCCTCTTTGAACTACAATTCACATTTGTACGTGGAAAATCACTTTTAAAGATAAAATGAGATGTTTAAAGTGATTTTCATGCTTCCAGGGGCCTTAAACACAAGATTTGAGGAATGGGTAAAAGTGAATGAAAATGGCCAATTTACTCATTCTGAGGCCTTAAAAAGTGTTTCTCCTCCACTGGAAGTGAATTAAGTAATATTTGTAGGCCTTTATTGTTCAAGCGAAAACGCCCGATTTTTGACGAAAGAGATAACCACCCCCCCTTACGACATGCTTCAGAAACTAAAAAAATGGTCCGTTTTCAAAAGTTGCCTCTTTGAACTACAATTCACATTTGTACGTGGAAAATCACTTTTGAAGATAAAATGAGATGTTTAAAGTGATTTTCATGCTTCCAGGGGCCTTAAACACAAGATTTGAGGAATGGGTAAAAGTGAATGAAAATGGCCAATTTACTCAATCTGAGGCCTTAAAAAGTGTTTCTCCTCCACGGGAAGTGAATTAAGTAATATTTGTAGGCCTTTATTGTTCAAGCGAAAACGCCCGATTTTTGACGAAAGAGATAACCACCCCCCCTTACGACATGCTTCAGAAACTAAAAAAATGGTCCGTATTCAAATGTTGCCTCTTTGAACTACAATTCACATTTGTACGTGGAAAATCACTTTTAAAGAGAAAATGAGATGTTTAAAGTGATTTTCATGCTTCCAGGGGCCTTAAACACAAGATTTGAGGAATGGGTAAAAGTGAATGAAAATGGCCAATTTACTCATTCTGAGGCCTTAAAAAGTGTTTCTCCTCCACGGGAAGTGAATTAAGTAATATTTGTAGGCCTTTATTGTTCAAGCGAAAACTCCTGATTTTTGGCGAAAGAGATAACCCCCCCCTTACGACATGTTTCAGAAACTAAAAAAATGGTCCGTTTTCAAATGTTGCCTCTTTGAACTACAATTCACAATTGTACGTGGAAAATCACTTTGAAAGATAAAATGAGATGTTTAAAGTGATTTTCATGCTTCCAGGGGCCTTAAACACGAGATTTGAGGAATGGGTAAAAGTGAATGAAAATGGCCAATTTACTCACTCTGCGGCCTTAAAAAGTGTTTCTCCTCCACAGGAAGTGAATAAAATACCATTTTGAGGCATTTATAGTTCAATTAAAAACGCCTGTTTTTTAGTGAAAGAGATAACCACCCCCCCTTACGACATGCTTCAGAAATGAAAAAAATGTCCATTTTCAAATGTTGCGTCTTTGAACGACAATTCACATTTGTACGTGGAAAATCACGTTTAAAGATAAAATGAGATGTTTAAAGTGATTTTCATGCTTCCAGGGGCCTTAAACACGAGATTTGAGGAATGGGTAAAAGTGAATGAAAATGGCCAATTTACTCACTCTGCGGCCTTAAAAAGTGTTTCTCCTCCACGGGAAGTGAATTAAATAACATTTGTAGGCCTTTATTGTTAAAGCAAAAACGCCCGATTTTTGACGAAAGAGATAACCACCCCCCCTTACGACATGCTTCAGGAACTAAAAAAATGGACCGTTTTCAAATGTTGCCTCTTTGAACTACAATTCACATTTGTACGTGGAAAATCACTTTTAAAGATAAAATGAGATGTTTAAAGTGATTTTCATGCTTCCAGGGGCCTTAAACACGAGATTTGAGGAATGGGTAAAAGTGAATGAAAATGGCCAATTTACTCACTCTGCGGCCTTAAAAAGTGTTTCTCCTCCACGGGAAGTGAATTAAATAACATTTGTAGGCCTTTATTGTTAAAGCAAAAACGCCCGATTTTTGACGAAAGAGATAACCACCCCCCCTTACGACATGCTTCAGAAACTAAAAAAATGGTCCGTTTTCAAATGTTGCCTCTTTGAACTACAATTCACATTTGTACGTGGAAAATCACTTTTAAAGATAAAATGAGATGTTTAAAGTGATTTTCATGCTTCCAGGGGCCTTAAACACGAGATTTGAGGAATGGGTAAAAGTGAATGAAAATGGCCAATTTACTCACTCTGCGGCCTTAAAAAGTGTTTCTCCTCTACGGGAAGTGAATAAAATACCATTTGGAGGCATTTATAGTTCAATCAAAAACGCCTGTTTTTTGGTGAAAGAGATAACCACCCCCCCCCTTACGACATGCTTCAGAAACGAAAAAAATGGTCCATTTTCAAATGTTGCGTCTTTGAACGACAATTCACATTTGTACGTGGATAATCACTTTTAGAGATAAAATTAGATGTTTAAAGTGATTTTCAAGCTTCCAGGGGCCCTAAACACAAGATTTGAGAAATGGGTAAAAGTGAATGAAAATGGCCAATTTACTCACTCTGAGGCCTTAAAATGTGTTTCTCCTCCACGGGAAGTGAATAAAATAACATTTGGAGGCCTTTATTGTTCAATCAAAAACGCCAGTTTTTTGGTGAAAGAGTTAACCACCCCCCCCTTACGACATGCTTCAGAAACGAAAAAAATGGTTCATTTTCAAATGTTGCGTCTTTGAACTACAATTCAGATTTGTACGTGGATAATCACTTTTAGAGATAAAATTAGATGTTTAAAGTGATTTTCAAGCTTCCAGGGACCGTAAACACAAGATTTGAGGAATGGGTAAATGTGAATGAAAATGGCCAATTTATGCACTCTGAGGCCTTAAAAAGTTTTTCTCCACCCCAGCAAGTGAATTAAATAACATTTGTAGGCCTTTATTGTTCAATCAAAAACGCCCGAGTTTTTGATGAAAGAGATAACCACCCCCCCTTACGACATGCTTCAGAAACTAAAAAAATGGTCCGTTTTCAAAAGTTGCCTCTTTGAACTACAATAAACATTTGTACGTGGAATATCACGTTTAAAGATAAAATGAGATGTTTAAAGTGATTTTCAAGCTTCCAGGGGCCCTAAACACAAGATTTGAGGAATGGGTAAAAGTGAATGAAAATGGCCAATTTACTCACTCTGCGGCCTTAAAAAGTGTTTCTCCTCCACGGGAAGTGAATTAAATAACATTTGTAGGCCTTTATTGTTAAAGCAAAAATGCCCGATTTTTGACGAAAGAGATAACCACCCCCCCTTACGACATGCTTCAGAAACTAAAAAAATGGTCCGTTTTCAAATGTTGCCTCTTTGAACGACAATTCACATTTGTACGTGGAAAATCACTTTTAAAGATAAAATGAGCTGTTTAAAGTGATTTTCATGCTTCCAGGGGCCTTAAACATGAGATTTGAGGAATGGGTAAAAGTGAATGAAAATGGCCAATATACTCACTCTGCGGCCTTAAAAAGTGTTTCTCCTCCACGGGAAGTGAATAAAATACCATTTGGAGGCATTTATAGTTCAATCAAAAACGCCTGTTTTTTGGTGAAAGAGATAACCACCCCCCCTTACGACATGCTTCAGAAACGAAAAAAATGGTCCATTTTCAAATGTTGCGTCTTTGAACGACAATTCACATTTGTACGTGGATAATCACTTTTAGAGATAAAATTAGATGTTTAAAGTGAATTTCAAGCTTCCAGGGGCCCTAAACACAAGATTTGAGAAATGGGTAAAAGTGAATGAAAATGGCCAATTTACTCACTCTGAGGCTTTAAAATGTGTTTCTCCTCCACGGGAAGTGAATAAAATAACATTTGGAGGCCTTTATTGTTCAATCAAAAACGCCAGTTTTTTGGTGAAAGAGTTAACCACCCCCCCTTACGAAATGCTTCAGAAACGGAAAAAAATGGTTCATTTTCAAATGTTGTGTCTTTGAACTACAATTCAGATTTGTACGTGGATAATCAATTTTAGAGATAAAATTAGATGTTTATAGTGATTTTCAAGCTTCCAGGGGCCGTAAACACAAGATTTGAGGAATGGGTAAATGTGAATGAAAATGGCCAATTTATGCACTCTGAGGCCTTAAAAAGTTTTTCTCCACCCCAGCAAGTGAATTAAATAACATTTGTAGGCCTTTATTGTTTAATCAAAAACGCCCGAGTTTTTGATGAAAGAGATAACCACCCCCCCTTACGACATGCTTCAGAAACTAAAAAAATGGTCCGTTTTCAAATGTTGCCTCTTTGAACTACAATTCACATTTGTATGTGGAAAATCACTTTTAGAGATTAAATTAGATGTTTAAAGTGATTTTCAAGCTTCCAGGGGCCCTAAATACAAGAATTGAGGAATGGGTAAATGTGAATGAAAATGGCCAATGTACTCACTCTGCGGCCTTAAAAAGTGTTTCTCCTCCACAGGAAGTGAATAAAATACCATTTGGAGGCATTTATAGTTCAATCAAAAACGCCTGTTTTTTAGTGAAAAAGATAACCACCCCCCCTTACGACATGCTTCAGAAATTAAAAAAATGTCCATTTTCAAATGTTGCGTCTTTGAACGACAATTCACATTTGTACGTGGAAAATCACGTTTAAAGATAAAATGAGATGTTTAAAGTGATTTTCATGCTTCCAGGGGCCTTAAACACGAGATTTGAGGAATGGGTAAAAGTGAATGAAAATGGCCAATTTACTCACTCTGCGGCCTTAAAAAGTGTTTCTCCTCCACGGGAAGTGAATTAAATAACATTTGTAGGCCTTTATTGTTAAAGCAAAAACGCCCGATTTTTGACGAAAGAGATAACCACCCCCCCTTACGACATGCTTCAGAAACTAAAAAAATGGTCCGTTTTCAAATGTTGCGTCTTTGAACGACAATTCACATTTGTACGTGGAAAATCACGTTTAAAGATAAAATGAGATGTTTAAAGTGATTTTCATGCTTCCAGGGGCCTTAAACACGAGATTTGAGGAATGGGTAAAAGTGAATGAAAATGGCCAATTTACTCACTCTGCGGCCTTAAAAAGTGTTTCTCCTCCACGGGAAGTGAATTAAATAACATTAAGTAGGCCTTTATTGTTCAATCAAAAACGCCAGTTTTTTGGTGAAAGAGTTAACCACCCCCACTTACAACATGCTTCAGAAACGAAAAAAATGGTTCATTTTCAAATGTTGCGTCTTTGAACTACAATTCAGATTTGTACGTGGATAATCACTTTTAGAGATAAAATTACATGTTTAAAGTGATTTTCAAGCTTCCAGGGGCCGTAAACACAAGATTTGAGGAATGGGTAAATGTGAATGAAAATGGCCAATTTATGCACTCTGAGGCCTTAAAAAGTTTTTCTCCACCCCAGCAAGTGAATTAAATAACATTTGTAGGCCTTTATTGTTCAATCAAAAACGCCCTAGTTTTTGATGAAAGAGATAACCACCCCCCCTTACGACATGCTTCAGAAACTAAAAAAATGGTCCGTTTTCAAAAGTTGCCTCTTTGAACTACAATTCACATTTGTACGTGGAAAATCACGTTTAAAGATAAAATGAGATGTTTAAAGTGATTTTCATGCTTCCAGGGGCCTTAAACACGAGATTTGAGGAATGGGTAAAAGTGAATGAAAATGGCCAATTTACTCACTCTGCAGCCTTAAAAAGTGTTTCTCCTCCACGGGAAGTGAATAAAATACCATTTGGAGGCATTTATAGTTCAATCAAAAACGCCAGTTTTTTGGTGAAAGAGATAACCACGCCCCCTTACGACATGCTTCAGAAATGAAAAAAATGGTTCATTTTCAAATGTTGCGTCTTTGAACTACAATTCACATTTGTACGTGGAAAATCACTTTTAAAGATAAAATGAGATGTTTAAAGTGATTTTCATGCTTCCAGGGGCCTTAAACACGAGATTTGAGGAATGGGTAAAAGTGAATGAAAATGGCCAATTTACTCACTCTGCGGCCTTAAAAAGTGTTTCTCCTCTACGGGAAGTGAATAAAATACCATTTGGAGGCATTTATAGTTCAATCAAAAACGCCTGTTTTTTGGTGAAAGAGATAACCACCCCCCCTTACGACATGCTTCAGAAACGAAAAAAATGGTCCATTTTCAAATGTTGCGTCTTTGAACGACAATTCACATTTGTACGTGGATAATCACTTTTAGAGATAAAATTAGACGTTTAAAGTGATTTTCAAGCTTCCAGGGGCCCTAAACACAAGATTTGAGAAATGGGTAAAAGTGAATGAAAATGGCGAATTTACTCACTCTGAGGCCTTAAAATGTGTTTCTCCTCCACGGGAAGTGAATAAAATAACATTTGGAGGCCTTTATTGTTCAATCAAAAACGCCAGTTTTTTGGTGAAAGAGTTAACCACCCCCCCTTACGTCATGCTTCAGAAACGAAAAAAATGGTTCATTTTCAAATGTTGCGTCTTTGAACTACAATTCAGATTTGTACGTGGATAATCACTTTTAGAGATAAAATTAGATGTTTAAAGTGATTTTCAAGCTTCCAGGGGCCGTAAACACAAGATTTGAGGAATGGGTAAATGTGAATGAAAATGGCCAATTTATGCACTCTGAGGCCTTAAAAAGTTTTTCTCCACCCCAGCAAGTGAATTAAATAACATTTGTAGGCCTTTATTGTTCAATCAAAAACGCCCGAGTTTTTTATGAAAGAGATAACCACCTCCCCTTACGACATGCTTCAGAAACTAAAAAAATGGTCCGTTTTCAAAAGTTGCCTCTTTGAACTACAATAAACATTTGTACGTGGAATATCACGTTTAAAGATAAAATGAGATGTTTAAAGTGATTTTCAAGCTTCCAGGGGCCCTAAACACAAGATTTGAGGAATGGGTAAAAGTGAATGAAAATGGCCAATTTACTCACTCTGCGGCCTTAAAAAGTGTTTCTCCTCCACGGGAAGTGAATTAAATAACATTTGTAGGCCTTTATTGTTAAAGCAAAAATGCCCGATTTTTGACGAAAGAGATAACCACCCCCCCTTACGACATGCTTCAGAAACTAAAAAAATGGTCCGTTTTCAAAAGTTGCCTCTTTGAACTACAATTCACATTTGTACGTGGAAAATCACTTTTAAAGATAAAATGAGATGTTTAAAGTGATTTTCATGCTTCCAGGGGCCTTAAACACAAGATTTGAGGAATGGGTAAAAGTGAATGAAAATGGCCAATTTACTCATTCTGAGGCCTTAAAAAGTGTTTCTCCTCCACGGGAAGTGAATTAAGTAATATTTGTAGGCCTTTATTGTTCAAGCGAAAACGCCCGATTTTTGACGAAAGAGATAACCACCCCCCCTTACGACATGCTTCAGAAACTAAAAAAATGGTCCGTTTTCAAATGTTGCCTCTTTGAACTACAATTCACATTTGTACGTGGAAAATCACTTTTAAAGATAAAATGAGATGTTTAAAGTGATTTTCATGCTTCCAGGGGCCTTAAACACGAGATTTGAGGAATGGGTAAAAGTGAATGAAAATGGTCAATTTACTCACTCTGCGGCCTTAAAAAGTGTTTCTCCTCCACGGGAAGTGAATAAAATACCATTTGGAGGCATTTATAGTTCAATCAAAAACGCCTGTTTTTTTGGTGAAAGAGATAATCACCCCCCCTTACGACATGCTTCAGAAATGAAAAAAATGGTCCATTTTCAAATGTTGCGTCTTAGAACGACAATTCACATTTGTACGTGGAAAATCACGTTTAAAGATAAAATGAGATGTTTAAAGTGATTTTCATGCTTCCAGGGGCCTTAAACACGAGATTTGAGGAATGGGTAAAAGTGAATGAAAATGGCCAATTTACTCACTCTGCGGCCTTAAAAAGTGTTTCTCCTCCACGGGAAGTGAATAAAATACCATTTGGAGGCATTTATAGTTCAATCAAAAACGCCAGTTTTTTGGTGAAAGAGATAACCACCCCCCCTTACGACATGCTTCAGAAACGAAAAAAATGGTTCATTTTCAAATGTTGCGTCTTTGAACTACAATTCACATTTGTACGTGGATAATCACTTTTAGAGATAAAATTAGATGTTTAAAGTGATTTTCAAGCTTCCAGGTGCCGTAAACACAAGATTTGAGGAATGGGTAAATGTGAATGAAAATGGCCAATTTATGCACTCTGAGGCCTTAAAAAGTTTTTCTCCACCCCAGCAAGTGAATTAAATAACATTTGTAGGCCTTTATTGTTCAATCAAAAACGTCCGAGTTTTTGATGAAAGAGATAACCACCCCCCCTTACGACATGCTTCAGAAACTAAAAAAATGGTCCGTTTTCAAATGTTGCCTCTTTGAACTACAATTCACATTTGTACGTGGAAAATCACTTTTAAAGATAAAATGAGATGTTTAAAGTGATTTTCATGCTTCCAGGGGCCTTAAACACGAGATTTGAGGAATGGGTAAAAGTGAATGAAAATGGCCAATTTACTCACTCTGCGGCCTTAAAAAGTGTTTCTCCTCCACAGGAAGTGAATAAAATACCATTTGGAGGCATTTATAGTTCAATCAAAAACGCCTGTTTTTTAGTGAAAGAGATAACCACCCCCCCTTACGACATGCTTCAGAAATGAAAAAAATGTCCATTTTCAAATGTTGCGTCTTTGAACGACTATTCACATTTGTACGTGGAAAATCACGTTTAAAGATAAAATGAGATGTTTAAAGTGATTTTCATGCTTCCAGGGGCCTTAAACACGAGATTTGAGGAATGGGTAAAAGTGAATGAAAATGGCCAATTTACTCACTCTGCGGCCTTAAAAAGTGTTTCTCCTCCACGGGAAGTGAATTAAATAACATTTGTAGGCCTTTATTGTTAAAGCAAAAACGCCCGATTTTTGACGAAAGAGATAACCACCCCCCCTTACGACATGCTTCAGAAACTAAAAAAATGGTCCGTTTTCAAATGTTGCCTCTTTGAACTACAATTCACATTTGTACGTGGAAAATCACTTTTAAAGATAAAATGAGATGTTTAAAGTGATTTTCATGCTTCCAGGGGCCTTAAACACGAGATTTGAGGAATGGGTAAAAGTGAATGAAAATGGCCAATTTACTCACTCTGCGGCCTTAAAAAGTGTTTCTCCTCCACGGGAAGTGAATTAAATAACATTTGTAGGCCTTTATTGTTAAAGCAAAAACGCCCGATTTTTGACGAAAGAGATAACCACCCCCCCCTTACGACATGCTTCAGAAACTAAAAAAATGGTCCGTTTTCAAATGTTGCCTCTTTGAACTACAATTCACATTTGTACGTGGAAAATCACTTTTAAAGATAAAATGAGATGTTTAAAGTGATTTTCATGCTTCCAGGGGCCTTAAACACGAGATTTGAGGAATGGGTAAAAGTGAATGAAAATGGCCAATTTACTCACTCTGCGGCCTTAAAAAGTGTTTCTCCTCTACGGGAAGTGAATAAAATACCATTTGGAGGCATTTATAGTTCAATCAAAAACGCCTGTTTTTTGGTGAAAGAGATAACCACCCCCCCTTACGACATGCTTCAGAAATAAGAAAAAATGGTCCATTTTCAAATGTTGCGTCTTTGAACGACAATTCACATTTGTACGTGGATAATCACTTTTAGAGATAAAATTAGACGTTTAAAGTGATTTTCAAGCTTCCAGGGGCCCTAAACACAAGATTTGAGAAATGGGTAAAAGTGAATGAAAATGGCAAATTTACTCACTCTGAGGCCTTAAAATGTGTTTCTCCTCCACGGGAAGTGAATAAAATAACATTTGGAGGCCTTTATTGTTCAATCAAAAACGCCAGTTTTTTGGTGAAAGAGTTAACCACCCCCCCTTACGTCATGCTTCAGAAACGAAAAAAATGGTTCATTTTCAAATGTTGCGTCTTTGAACTACAATTCAGATTTGTACGTGGATAATCACTTTTAGAGATAAAATTAGATGTTTAAAGTGATTTTCAAGCTTCCAGGGGCCGTAAACACAAGATTTGAGGAATGGGTAAATGTGAATGAAAATGGCCAATTTATGCACTCTGAGGCCTTAAAAAGTTTTTCTCCACCCCAGCAAGTGAATTAAATAACATTTGTAGGCCTTTATTGTTCAATCAAAAACGCCCGAGTTTTTGATGAAAGAGATAACCACCCCCCCTTACGACATGCTTCAGAAACTAAAAAAATGGTCCGTTTTCAAAAGTTGCCTCTTTGAACTACAATAAACATTTGTACGTGGAATATCACGTTTAAAGATAAAATGAGATGTTTAAAGTGATTTTCAAGCTTCCAGGGGCCCTAAACACAAGATTTGAGGAATGGGTAAAAGTGAATGAAAATGGCCAATTTACTCATTCTGAGGCCTTAAAAAGTGTTTCTCCTCCACGGGAAGTGAATTAAGTAATATTTGTAGGCCTTTATTGTTCAAGCGAAAACGCCCGATTTTTGACGAAAGAGATAACCACCCCCCCTTACGACATGCTTCAGAAACTAAAAAAATGGTCCGTTTTCAAATGTTGCCTCTTTGAACTACAATTCACATTTGTACATGGAAAATCACTTTTGAAGATAAAATGAGATGTTTAAAGTGATTTTCATGCTTCCAGGGGCCTTAAACACGAGATTTGAGGAATGGGTAAAAGTGAATGAAAATGGTCAATTTACTCACTCTGCGGCCTTAAAAAGTGTTTCTCCTCCACGGGAAGTGAATAAAATACCATTTGGAGGCATTTATAGTTCAATCAAAAACGCCTGTTTTTTTGGTGAAAGAGATAACCACCCCCCCTTACGACATGCTTCAGAAATGAAAAAAATGGTCCATTTTCAAATGTTGCGTCTTAGAACGACAATTCACATTTGTACGTGGAAAATCACGTTTAAAGATAAAATGAGATGTTTAAAGTGATTTTCATGCTTCCAGGGGCCTTAAACACGAGATTTGAGGAATGGGTAAAAGTGAATGAAAATGGCCAATTTACTCACTCTGCGGCCTTAAAAAGTGTTTCTCCTCCACGGGAAGTGAATAAAATACCATTTGGAGGCATTTATAGTTCAATCAAAAACGCCAGTTTTTTGGTGAAAGAGATAACCACCCCCCTTACGACATGCTTCAGAAACGAAAAAAATGGTTCATTTTCAAATGTTGCGTCTTTGAACTACAATTCACATTTGTACGTGGATAATCACTTTTAGAGATAAAATTAGATGTTTAAAGTGATTTTCAAGCTTCCAGGTGCCGTAAACACAAGATTTGAGGAATGGGTAAATGTGAATGAAAATGGCCAATTTATGCACTCTGAGGCCTTAAAAAGTTTTTCTCCACCCCAGCAAGTGAATTAAATAACATTTGTAGGCCTTTATTGTTCAATCAAAAACGTCCGAGTTTTTGATGAAAGAGATAACCACCCCCCCTTTCGACATGCTTCAGAAACTAAAAAAATGGTCCGTTTTCAAATGTTGCCTCTTTGAACTACAATTCACATTTGTACGTGGAAAATCACTTTTAAAGATAAAATGAGATGTTTAAAGTGATTTTCATGCTTCCAGGGGCCTTAAACACAAGATTTGAGGAATGGGTAAAAGTGAATGAAAATGGCCAATTTACTCACTCTGCGGCCTTAAAAAGTGTTTCTCCTCCACGGGAAGTGAATTAAATAACATTTGTAGGCCTTTATTGTTAAAGCAAAAATGCCCGATTTTTGACGAAAGAGATAACCACCCCCCTTACGACATGCTTCAGAAACTAAAAAAATGGTCCGTTTTCAAAAGTTGCCTCTTTGAACTACAATTCACATTTGTACGTGGAAAATCACTTTTAAAGATAAAATGAGATGTTTAAAGTGATGTTCATGCTTCCAGGGGCCTTAAACACGAGATTTGAGGAATGGGTAAAAGTGAATAAAAATGGCCAATTTACTCACTCTGCGGCCTTAAAAAGTGTTTCTCCTCCACGGGAAGTGAATTAAATAACATTTGTAGGCCTTTATTGTTAAAGCAAAAACGCCCGATTTTTGACGAAAGAGATAACCATCCCCCCTTACGACATGCTTCAGAAACTAAAAAAATGGTCCGTTTTCAAATGTTGCCTCTTTGAACTACAATTCACATTTGTACGTGGAAAATCACTTTTAAAGATAAAATGAGATGTTTAAAGTGATTTTCATGCTTCCAGGGGCCTTAAACACGAGATTTGAGGAATGGGTAAAAGTGAATGAAAATGGCCAATTTACTCACTCTGCGGCCTTAAAAAGTGTTTCTCCTCCACGGGAAGTGAATTAAGTAATATTTGTAGGCCTTTATTGTTCAAGCGAAAACGCCTGATTTTTGACGAAAGAGATAACCACCCCCCCTTACGACATGCTTCAGAAACTAAAAAAATGGTCCGTATTCAAATGTTGCCTCTTTGAACTACAATTCACATTTGTACGTGGAAAATCACTTTTAAAGATAAAATGAGATGTTTAAAGTGATTTTCATGCTTCCAGGGGCCTTAAACACGAGATTTGAGGAATGGGTAAAAGTGAATGAAAATGGCCAATTTACTCACTCTGCGGCCTTAAAAAGTGTTTCTCCTCCACGGGAAGTGAATAAAATACCATTTGGAGGCATTTATAGTTCAATCAAAAACGCCTGTTTTTTGGTGAAAGAGATAACCACCCCCCCTTACGACATGCTTCAGAAACGAAAAAAATGGTCCATTTTCAAATGTTGCGTCTTTGAACGACAATTCACATTTGTACGTGGATAATCCCTTTTAGAGATAAAATTAGATGTTTAAAGTGATTTTCAAGCTTCCAGGGGCCCTAAACACAAGATTTGAGAAATGGGTAAAAGTGAATGAAAATGGCCAATTTACTCACTCTGAGGCCTTAAAAAGTGTTTCTCCTCCACGGGAAGTGAATAAAATAACATTTGGAGGCCTTTATTGTTCAATCAAAAACACCAGTTTTTTGGTGAAAGAGATAACCACCCCCCCTTACGACATGCTTCAGAAACGAAAAAAATGGTTCATTTTCAAATGTTGCGTCTTTGAACTACAATTCACATTTGTACGTGGATAATCACTTTTAGAGATAAAATTAGATGTTTAACGTGATTTTCAAGCTTCCAGGGGCCGTAAACACAAGATTTGAGGAATGGGTAAATGTGAATGAAAATCGCCAATTTATGCACTCTGAGGCCTTAAAAAGTTTTTCTCCACCCCAGCAAGTGAATTAAATAACATTTGTAGGCCTTTATTGTTCAATCAAAAACGTCCGAGTTTTTGATGAAAGAGATAACCACCCCCCCTTACGACATGCTTCAGAAACTAAAAAAATGGTCCGTTTTCAAATGTTGCCTCTTTGAACTACAATTCACATTTGTACGTGGAAAATCACTTTTAAAGAGAAAATGAGATGTTTAAAGTGATTTTCATGCTTCCAGGGGCCTTAAACACAAGATTTGAGGAATGGGTAAAAGTGAATGAAAATGGCCAATTTACTCATTCTGAGGCCTTAAAAAGTGTTTCTCCTCCATGGGAAGTGAATTAAGTAATATTTGTAGGCCTTTATTGTTCAAGCGAAAACTCCTGATTTTTGGCGAAAGAGATAACCTCCCCCTTACGACATGTTTCAGAAACTAAAAAAATGGTCCGTTTTCAAATGTTGCCTCTTTGAACTACAATTCACAATTGTACGTGGAAAATCACTTTGAAAGATAAAATGAGATGTTTAAAGTGATTTTCATGCTTCCAGGGGCCTTAAACACGAGATTTGAGGAATGGGTAAAAGTGAATGAAAATGGCCAATTTACTCACTCTGCGGCCTTAAAAAGTGTTTCTCCTCCACAGGAAGTGAATAAAATACCATTTGGAGGCATTTACAGTTCAATTAAAAACGCCTGTTTTTTAGTGAAAGAGATAACCACCCCCCCTTACGACATGCTTCAGAAATGAAAAAAATGTCCATTTTCAAATGTTGCGTCTTTGAACGACAATTCACATTTGTACGTGGAAAATCACGTTTAAAGATAAAATGAGATGTTTAAAGTGATTTTCATGCTTCCAGGGGCCTTAAACACGAGATTTGAGGAATGGGTAAAAGTGAATGAAAATGGCCAATTTACTCACTCTGCGGCCTTAAAAAGTGTTTCTCCTCCACGGGAAGTGAATTAAATAACATTTGTAGGCCTTTATTGTTAAAGCAAAAACGCCCGATTTTTGACGAAAGAGATAACCACCCCCCCTTACGACATGCTTCAGGAACTAAAACAATGGTCCGTTTTCAAATGTTGCCTCTTTGAACTACAATTCACATTTGTACGTGGAAAATCACTTTTAAAGATAAAATGAGATGTTTAAAGTGATTTTCATGCTTCCAGGGGCCTTAAACACGAGATTTGAGGAATGGGTAAAAGTGAATGAAAATGGCCAATTTACTCACTCTGCGGCCTTAAAAAGTGTTTCTCCTCCACGGGAAGTGAATTAAATAACATTTGTAGGCCTTTATTGTTAAAGCAAAAACGCCCGATTTTTGACGAAAGAGATAACCACCCCCCCTTACGACAAGCTTCAGAAACTAAAAAAATGGTCCGTTTTCAAATGTTGCCTCTTTGAACTACAATTCACATTTGTACGTGGAAAATCACTTTTAAAGATAAAATGAGATGTTTAAAGTGATTTTCATGCTTCCAGGGGCCTTAAACACGAGATTTGAGGAATGGGTAAAAGTGAATGAAAATGGCCAATTTATGCACTCTGAGGCCTTAAAAAGTTTTTCTCCACCCCAGCAAGTGAATTAAATAACATTTGTAGGCCTTTATTGTTCAATCAAAAACGCCCGAGTTTTTGATGAAAGAGATAACCACCCCCCCTTACGACATGCTTCAGAAACTAAAAAAATGGTCCGTTTTCAAAAGTTGCCTCTTTGAACTACAATAAACATTTGTACGTGGAATATCACGTTTAAAGATAAAATGAGATGTTTAAAGTGATTTTCAAGCTTCCAGGGGCCCTAAACACAAGATTTGAGGAATGGGTAAAAGTGAATGAAAATGGCCAATTTACTCACTCTGCGGCCTTAAAAAGTGTTTCTCCTCCACGGGAAGTGAATTAAATAACATTTGTAGGCCTTTATTGTTAAAGCAAAAATGCCCGATTTTTGACGAAAGAGATAACCACCCCCCCTTACGACATGCTTCAGAAACTAAAAAAATGGTCCGTTTTCAAATGTTGCCTCTTTGAACGACAATTCACATTTGTACGTGGAAAATCACTTTTAAAGATAAAATGAGATGTTTAAAGTGATTTTCATGCTTCCAGGGACCTTAAACACGAGATTTGAGGAATGGGTAAAAGTGAATGAAAATGGCCAATATACTCACTCTGCGGCCTTAAAAAGTGTTTCTCCTCCACGGGAAGTGAATAAAATACCATTTGGAGGCATTTATAGTTCAATCAAAAACGCCTGTTTTTTGGTGAAAGAGATAACCACCCCCCCTTACGACATGCTTCAGAAACGAAAAAAATGGTCCATTTTCAAATGTTGCGTCTTTGAACGACAATTCACATTTGTACGTGGATAATCACTTTTAGAGATAAAATTAGATGTTTAAAGTGAATTTCAAGCTTCCAGGGGCCCTAAACACAAGATTTGAGAAATGGGTAAAAGTGAATGAAAATGGCCAATTTACTCACTCTGAGGCCTTAAAATGTGTTTCTCCTCCACGGGAAGTGAATAAAATAACATTTGGAGGCCTTTATTGTTCAATCAAAAACGCCAGTTTTTTGGTGAAAGAGTTAACCACCCCCCCTTACGAAATGCTTCAGAAACGAAAAAAATGGTTCATTTTCAAATGTTGTGTCTTTGAACTACAATTCAGATTTGTACGTGGATAATCAATTTTAGAGATAAAATTAGATGTTTATAGTGATTTTCAAGCTTCCAGGGGCCGTAAACACAAGATTTGAGGAATGGGTAAATGTGAATGAAAATGGCCAATTTATGCACTCTGAGGCCTTAAAAAGTTTTTCTCCACCCCAGCAAGTGAATTAAATAACATTTGTAGGCCTTTATTGTTTAATCAAAAACGCCCGAGTTTTTGATGAAAGAGATAACCACCCCCCCTTACGACATGCTTCAGAAACTAAAAAAATGGTCCGTTTTCAAAAGTTGCCTCTTTGAACTACAATTCACATTTGTACGTGGAAAATCACTTTTAAAGATAAAATGAGATGTTTAAAGTGATTTTCATGCTTCCAGGGGCCTTAAACACAAGATTTGAGGAATGGGTAAAAGTGAATGAAAATGGCCAATTTACTCATTCTGAGGCCTTAAAAAGTGTTTCTCCTCCAAGGGAAGTGAATTAAGTAATATTTGTAGGCCTTTATTGTTCAAGCGAAAACGCCTGATTTTTGACGAAAGAGATAACCACCCCCCCTTACGACATGCTTCAGAAACTAAAAAAATGGTCCGTTTTCAAATGTTGCCTCTTTGAACTACAATTCACATTTGTATGTGGAAAATCACTTTTAGAGATTAAATTAGATGTTTAAAGTGATTTTCAAGCTTCCAGGGGCCCTAAATACAAGAATTGAGGAATGGGTAAATGTGAATGAAAATGGCCAATTTACTCACTCTGCGGCCTTAAAAAGTGTTTCTCCTCCACAGGAAGTGAATAAAATACCATTTGGAGGCATTTATAGTTCAATCAAAAACGCCTGTTTTTTAGTGAAAAAGATAACCACCCCCCCCTTACGACATGCTTCAGAAATTAAAAAAATGTCCATTTTCAAATGTTGCGTCTTTGAACGACAATTCACATTTGTACGTGGAAAATCACGTTTAAAGATAAAATGAGATGTTTAAAGTGATTTTCATGCTTCCAGGGGCCTTAAACACGAGATTTGAGGAATGGGTAAAAGTGAATGAAAATGGCCAATTTACTCACTCTGCGGCCTTAAAAAGTGTTTCTCCTCCACGGGAAGTGAATTAAAAAACATTTGTAGGCCTTTATTGTTCAATCAAAAACGCCAGTTTTTTGGTGAAAGAGTTAACCACCCCCACTTACAACATGCTTCAGAAACGAAAAAAATGGTTCATTTTCAAATGTTGCGTCTTTGAACTACAATTCAGATTTGTACGTGGATAATCACTTTTAGAGATAAAATTACATGTTTAAAGTGATTTTCAAGCTTCCAGGGGCCGTAAACACAAGATTTGAGGAATGGGTAAATGTGAATGAAAATGGCCAATTTATGCACTCTGAGGCCTTAAAAAGTTTTTCTCCACCCCAGCAAGTGAATTAAATAACATTTGTAGGCCTTTATTGTTCAATCAAAAACGCCCTAGTTTTTGATGAAAGAGATAACCACCCCCCCTTACGACATGCTTCAGAAACTAAAAAAATGGTCCGTTTTCAAAAGTTGCCTCTTTGAACTACAATTCACATTTGTACGTGGAAAATCACGTTTAAAGATAAAATGAGATGTTTAAAGTGATTTTCATGCTTCCAGGGGCCTTAAACACGAGATTTGAGGAATGGGTAAAAGTTAATGAAAATGGCCAATTTACTCACTCTGCAGCCTTAAAAAGTGTTTCTCCTCCACGGGAAGTGAATAAAATACCATTTGGAGGCATTTATAGTTCAATCAAAAACGCCAGTTTTTTGGTGAAAGAGATAACCACCCCCCCTTACGACATGCTTCAGAAATGAAAAAAATGGTTCATTTTCAAATGTTGCGTCTTTGAACTACAATTCACATTTGTACGTGGAAAATCACTTTTAAAGATAAAATGAGATGTTTAAAGTGATTTTCATGCTTCCAGGGGCCTTAAACACGAGATTTGAGGAATGGGTAAAAGTGAATGAAAATGGCCAATTTACTCACTCTGCGGCCTTAAAAAGTGTTTCTCCTCTACGGGAAGTGAATAAAATACCATTTGGAGGCATTTATAGTTCAATCAAAAACGCCTGTTTTTTGGTGAAAGAGATAACCACCCCCCCTTACGACATGCTTCAGAAACGAAAAAAATGGTCCATTTTCAAATGTTGCGTCTTTGAACGACAATTCACATTTGTACGTGGATAATCACTTTTAGAGATAAAATTAGATGTTTAAAGTGATTTTCAAGCTTCCAGGGGCCGTAAACACAAGATTTGAGGAATGGGTAAATGTGAATGAAAATGGCCAATTTATGCACTCTGAGGCCTTAAAAAGTTTTTCTCCACCCCAGCAAGTGAATTAAATAACATTTGTAGGCCTTTATTGTTCAATCAAAAACGCCCAAGTTTTTGATGAAAGAGATAACCACCTCCCCTTACGACATGCTTCAGAAACTAAAAAAATGGTCCGTTTTCAAAAGTTGCCTCTTTGAACTACAATAAACATTTGTACGTGGAATATCACGTTTAAAGATAAAATGAGATGTTTAAAGTGATTTTCAAGCTTCCAGGGGCCCTAAACACAAGATTTGAGGAATGGGTAAAAGTGAATGAAAATGGCCAATTTACTCACTCTGCGGCCTTAAAAAGTGTTTCTCCTCCACGGGAAGTGAATTAAATAACATTTGTAGGCCTTTATTGTTAAAGCAAAAATGCCCGATTTTTGACGAAAGAGATAACCACCCCCCCTTACGACATGCTTCAGAAACTAAAAAAATGGTCCGTTTTCAAAAGTTGCCTCTTTGAACTACAATTCACATTTGTACGTGGAAAATCACTTTTAAAGATAAAATGAGATGTTTAAAGTGATTTTCATGCTTCCAGGGGCCTTAAACACAAGATTTGAGGAATGGGTAAAAGTGAATGAAAATGGCCAATTTACTCATTCTGAGGCCTTAAAAAGTGTTTCTCCTCCACGGGAAGTGAATTAAGTAATATTTGTAGGCCTTTATTGTTCAAGCGAAAACGCCCGATTTTTGACGAAAGAGATAACCACCCCCCCTTACGACATGCTTCAGAAACTAAAAAAATGGTCCGTTTTCAAATGTTGCCTCTTTGAACTACAATTCACATTTGTACGTGGAAAATCACTTTTAAAGATAAAATGAGATGTTTAAAGTGATTTTCATGCTTCCAGGGGCCTTAAACACGAGATTTGAGGAATGGGTAAAAGTGAATGAAAATGGTCAATTTACTCACTCTGCGGCCTTAAAAAGTGTTTCTCCTCCACGGGAAGTGAATAAAATACCATTTGGAGGCATTTATAGTTCAATCAAAAACGCCTGTTTTTTTGGTGAAAGAGATAACCACCCCCCCTTACGACATGCTTCAGAAATGAAAAAAATGGTCCATTTTCAAATGTTGCGTCTTAGAACGACAATTCACATTTGTACGTGGAAAATCACGTTTAAAGATAAAATGAGATGTTTAAAGTGATTTTCATGCTTCCAGGGGCCTTAAACACGAGATTTGAGGAATGGGTAAAAGTGAATGAAAATGGCCAATTTACTCACTCTGCGGCCTTAAAAAGTGTTTCTCCTCCACGGGAAGTGAATAAAATACCATTTGGAGGCATTTATAGTTCAATCAAAAACGCCAGTTTTTTGGTGAAAGAGATAACCACTCCCCCTTACGACATGCTTCAGAAACGAAAAAAATGGTTCATTTTCAAATGTTGCGTCTTTGAACTACAATTCACATTTGTACGTGGATAATCACTTTTAGAGATAAAATTAGATGTTTAAAGTGATTTTCAAGCTTCCAGGTGCCGTAAACACAAGATTTGAGGAATGGGTAAATGTGAATGAAAATGGCCAATTTATGCACTCTGAGGCCTTAAAAAGTTTTTCTCCACCCCAGCAAGTGAATTAAATAACATTTGTAGGCCTTTATTGTTCAATCAAAAACGTCCGAGTTTTTGATGAAAGAGATAACCACCCCCCCTTACGACATGCTTCAGAAACTAAAAAAATGGTCCGTTTTCAAATGTTGCCTCTTTGAACTACAATTCACATTTGTACGTGGAAAATCACTTTTAAAGATAAAATGAGATGTTTAAAGTGATTTTCATGCTTCCAGGGGCCTTAAACACAAGATTTGAGGAATGGGTCAAAGTGAATGAAAATGGCCACTTTACTCATTCTGAGGCCTTAAAAAGTGTTTCTCCTCCACGGGAAGTGAATTAAGTAATATTTGTAGGCCTTTATTGTTCAAGCGAAAACGCCCGATTTTTGACGAAAGAGATAACCACCCCCCCTTACGACATGCTTCAGAAACTAAAAAAATGGTCCGTTTTCAAATGTTGCCTCTTTGAACTACAATTCACATTTGTACGTGGAAAATCACTTTTAAAGATAAAATGAGATGTTTAAAGTGATTTTCATGCTTCCAGGGGCCTTAAACACGAGATTTGAGGAATGGGTAAAAGTGAATGAAAATGGTCAATTTACTCACTCTGCGGCCTTAAAAAGTGTTTCTCCTCCACGGGAAGTGAATAAAATACCATTTGGAGGCATTTATAGTTCAATCAAAAACGCCTGTTTTTTTGGTGAAAGAGATAACCACCCCCCCTTACGACATGCTTCAGAAATGAAAAAAATGGTCCATTTTCAAATGTTGCGTCTTAGAACGACAATTCACATTTGTACGTGGAAAATCACGTTTAAAGATAAAATGAGATGTTTAAAGTGATTTTCATGCTTCCAGGGGCCTTAAACACGAGATTTGAGGAATGGGTAAAAGTGAATGAAAATGGCCAATTTACTCACTCTGCGGCCTTAAAAAGTGTTTCTCCTCCACGGGAAGTGAATAAAATACCATTTGGAGGCATTTATAGTTCAATCAAAAACGCCAGTTTTTTGGTGAAAGAGATAACCACCCCCCCTTACGACATGCTTCAGAAACGAAAAAAATGGTTCATTTTCAAATGTTGCGTCTTTGAACTACAATTCACATTTGTACGTGGATAATCACTTTTAGAGATAAAATTAGATGTTTAAAGTGATTTTCAAGCTTCCAGGTGCCGTAAACACAAGATTTGAGGAATGGGTAAATGTGAATGAAAATGGACAATTTATGCACTCTGAGGCCTTAAAAAGTTTTTCTCCACCCCAGCAAGTGAATTAAATAACATTTGTAGGCCTTTATTGTTCAATCAAAAACGTCCGAGTTTTTGATGAAAGAGATAACCACCCCCCCTTACGACATGCTTCAGAAACTAAAAAAATGATCCGTTTTCAAATGTTGCCTCTTTGAACTACAATTCACATTTGTACGTGGAAAATCACTTTTAAAGATAAAATGAGATGTTTAAAGTGATTTTCATGCTTCCAGGGGCCTTAAACACAAGATTTGAGGAATGGGTAAAAGTGAATGAAAATGGCCACTTTACTCATTCTGAGGCCTTAAAAAGTGTTTCTCCTCCACGGGAAGTGAATTAAGTAATATTTGTAGGCCTTTATTGTTCAAGCGAAAACTCCTGATTTTTGGCGAAAGAGATAACCACCCCCCCTTACGACATGCTTCAGAAACTAAAAAAATGGTCCGTTTTCAAATGTTGCCTCTTTGAACTACAATTCACAATTGTACGTGGAAAATCACTTTTAAAGATAAAATGAGATGTTTAAAGTGATTTTCATGCTTCCAGGGGCCTTAAACACGAGATTTGAGGAATGGGTAAAAGTGAATGAAAATGGCCAATTTACTCACTCTGCGGCCTTAAAAAGTGTTTCTCCTCCACAGGAAGTGAATAAAATACCATTTGGAGGCATTTATAGTTCAATCAAAAACGCCTGTTTTTTAGTGAAAGAGATAACCACCCCCCCTTACGACATGCTTCAGAAATGAAAAAAATGTCGATTTTCAAATGTTGCGTCTTTGAACGACTATTCACATTTGTACGTGGAAAATCACGTTTAAAGATAAAATGAGATGTTTAAAGTGATTTTCATGCTTCCAGGGGCCTTAAACACGAGATTTGAGGAATGGGTAAAAGTGAATGAAAATGGCCAATTTACTCACTCTGCGGCCTTAAAAAGTGTTTCTCCTCCACGGGAAGTGAATTAAATAACATTTGTAGGCCTTTATTGTTAAAGCAAAAACGCCTGTTTATTGGTGAAAGAGATAACCACCCCCCTTACGACATGCTTCAGAAACGAAAAAAATGGTCCACTTTCAAATGTTGCGTCTTTGAACGACAATTCACATTTGTACGTGGATAATCACTTTTAGAGATAAAATTAGATGTTTAAAGTGATTTTCAAGCTTCCAGGGGCCCTAAACACAAGATTTGAGAAATGGGTAAAAGTGAATGAAAATGGCCAATTTACTCACTCTGAGGCCTTAAAATGTGTTTCTCCTCCACGGGAAGTGAATAAAATAACATTTGGAGGACTTTATTGTTCAATCAAAAACGCCAGTTTTTTGGTGAAAGAGTTAACCACCCCCCCTTACGACATGCTTCAGAAACTAAAAAAATGGTCCGTTTTCAAATGTTGCCTCTTTGAACTACAATTCACATTTGTACGTGGAAAATCACTTTTAAAGATAAAATGAGATGTTTAAAGTGATTTTCATGCTTCCAGGGGCCTTAAACACGAGATTTGAGGAATGGGTAAAAGTGAATGAAAATGGCCAATTTACTCACTCTGCGGCCTTAAAAAGTGTTTCTCCTCCACAGGAAGTGAATAAAATACCATTTGGAGGCATTTATAGTTCAATCAAAAACGCCTGTTTTTTAGTGAAAGAGATAACCACCCCCCCTTACGACATGCTTCAGAAATGAAAAAAATGTCCATTTTCAAATGTTGCGTCTTTGAACGACAATTCACATTTGTACGTGGAAAATCACGTTTAAAGATAAAATGAGATGTTTAAAGTGATTTTCATGCTTCCAGGGGCCTTAAACACGAGATTTGAGGAATGGGTAAAAGTGAATGAAAATGGCCAATTTACTAACTCTGCGGCCTTAAAAAGTGTTTCTCCTCCACGGGAAGTGAATAAAATACCATTTGGAGGCATTTATAGTTCAATCAAAAACGCCTGTTTTTTGGTGAAAGTGATAACCACCCCCCCTTACGACATGCTTCAGAAACGAAAAAAATGGTCCATTTTCAAATGTTGCGTCTTTGAATGACAATTCACATTTGTACGTGGATAATCACTTTTAGAGATAAAATTAGATATTTAAAGTGATTTTCAAGCTTCCAGGGGCCGTAAACACAAGATTTGAGGAATGGGTAAATGTGAATGAAAATGGCCAATTTATGCACTCTGAGGTCTTAAAAAGTTTTTCTCCACCCCAGCAAGTGAATTAAATAACATTTGTAGGCCTTTATTGTTCAATCAAAAACGCCCGAGTTTTTGATGAAAGAGATAACCACCCCCCCTTACGACATGCTTCAGAAACTAAAAAAATGGTCCGTTTTCAAAAGTTGCCTCTTTGAACTACAATTCACATTTGTACGTGGAAAATCACTTTTAAAGATAAAATGAGATGTTTAAAGTGATTTTCATGCTTCCAGGGGCCTTAAACACAAGATTTGAGGAATGGGTAAAAGTGAATGAAAATGGCCAATTTACTCATTCTGAGGCCTTAAAAAGTGTTTCTCCTCCACGGGAAGTGAATTAAGTAATATTTGTAGGCCTTTATTGTTCAAGCGAAAACGCCCGATTTTTGACGAAAGAGATAACCACCCCCCCTTACGACATGCTTCAGAAACTAAAAAAATGGTCCGTATTCAAATGTTGCCTCTTTGAACTACAATTCACATTTGTACGTGGAAAATCACTTTTAAAGATAAAATGAGATGTTTAAAGTGATTTTCATGCTTCCAGGGGCCTTAAACACGAGATTTGAGGAATGGGTAAAAGTGAATGAAAATGGCCAATTTACTCACTCTGCGGCCTTAAAAAGTGTTTCTCCTCCACGGGAAGTGAATAAAATACCATTTGGAGGCATTTATAGTTCAATCAAAAACGCCTGTTTTTTGGTGAAAGAGATAACCACCCCCCCTTACGACATGCTTCAGAAACGAAAAAAATGGTCCATTTTCAAATGTTGCGTCTTTGAACGACAATTCACATTTGTACGTGGATAATCCCTTTTAGAGATAAAATTAGATGTTTAAAGTGATTTTCAAGCTTCCAGGGGCCCTAAACACAAGATTTGAGAAATGGGTAAAAGTGAATGAAAATGGCCAATTTACTCACTCTGAGGCCTTAAAAAGTGTTTCTCCTCCACGGGAAGTGAATAAAATAACATTTGGAGGCCTTTATTGTTCAATCAAAAACACCAGTTTTTTGGTGAAAGAGATAACCACCCCCCCTTACGACATGCTTCAGAAACGAAAAAAATGGTTCATTTTCAAATGTTGCGTCTTTGAACTACAATTCACATTTGTACGTGGATAATCACTTTTAGAGATAAAATTAGATGTTTAACGTGATTTTCAAGCTTCCAGGGGCCGTAAACACAAGATTTGAGGAATGGGTAAATGTGAATGAAAATGGCCAATTTATGCACTCTGAGGCCTTAAAAAGTTTTTCTCCACCCCAGCAAGTGAATTAAATAACATTTGTAGGCCTTTATTGTTCAATCAAAAACGTCCGAGTTTTTGATGAAAGAGATAACCACCCCCCCTTACGACATGCTTCAGAAACTAAAAAAATGGTCCGTTTTCAAATGTTGCCTCTTTGAACTACAATTCACATTTGTACGTGGAAAATCACTTTTAAAGAGAAAATGAGATGTTTAAAGTGATTTTCATGCTTCCAGGGGCCTTAAACACAAGATTTGAGGAATGGGTAAAAGTGAATGAAAATGGCCAATTTACTCATTCTGAGGCCTTAAAAAGTGTTTCTCCTCCACGGGAAGTGAATTAAGTAATATTTGTAGGCCTTTATTGTTCAAGCGAAAACTCCTGATTTTTGGCGAAAGAGATAACCCCCCCTTACGACATGTTTCAGAAACTAAAAAAATGGTCCGTTTTCAAATGTTGCCTCTTTGAACTACAATTCACAATTGTACGTGGAAAATCACTTTGAAAGATAACATGAGATGTGTAAAGTGATTTTCATGCTTCCAGGGGCCTTAAACACGAGATTTGAGGAATGGGTAAAAGTGAATGAAAATGGCCAATTTACTCACTCTGCGGCCTTAAAAAGTGTTTCTCCTCCACAGGAAGTGAATAAAATACCATTTGGAGGCATTTATAGTTCAATCAAAAACGCCTGTTTTTTAGTGAAAGAGATAACCACCCCCCTTACGACATGCTTCAGAAATGAAAAAAATGTCCATTTTCAAATGTTGCGTCTTTGAACGACAATTCACATTTGTACGTGGAAAATCACGTTTAAAGATAAAATGAGATGTTTAAAGTGATTTTCATGCTTCCAGGGGCCTTAAACACGAGATTTGAGGAATGGGTAAAAGTGAATGAAAATGGCCAATTTACTCACTCTGCGGCCTTAAAAAGTGTTTCTCCTCCACGGGAAGTGAATTAAATAACATTTGTAGGCCTTTATTGTTAAAGCAAAAACGCCCGATTTTTGACGAAAGAGATAACCACCCCCCCTTACGACATGCTTCAGAAACTAAAAAAATGGTCCGTTTTCAAATGTTGCCTCTTTGAACTACAATTCACATTTGTACGTGGAAAATCACTTTTAAAGATAAAATGAGATGTTTAAAGTGATTTTCATGCTTCCAGGGGCCTTAAACACGAGATTTGAGGAATGGGTAAAAGTGAATGAAAATGGCCAATTTACTCACTCTGCGGCCTTAAAAAGTGTTTCTCCTCTACGGGAAGTGAATAAAATACCATTTGGAGGCATTTATAGTTCAATCAAAAACGCCTGTTTTTTGGTGAAAGAGATAACCACCCCCCCCTTACGACATGCTTCAGAAACTAAAAAAATGGTCCATTTTCAAATGTTGCGTCTTTGAACGACAATTCACATTTGTACGTGGATAATCACTTTTAGAGATAAAATTAGATGTTTAAAGTGATTTTCAAGCTTCCAGGGGCCCTAAACACAAGATTTGAGAAATGGGTAAAAGTGAATGAAAATGGCCAATTTACTCACTCTGAGGCCTTAAAATGTGTTTCTCCTCCACGGGAAGTGAATAAAATAACATTTGGAGGCCTTTATTGTTCAATCAAAAACGCCAGTTTTTTGGTGAAAGAGTTAACCACCCCCCCTTACGACATGCTTCAGAAACGAAAAAAATGGTTCATTTTCAAATGTTGCGTCTTTGAACTACAATTCAGATTTGTACGTGGATAATCACTTTTAGAGATAAAATTAGATGTTTAAAGTGATTTTCATGCTTCCAGGGGCCTTAAACACGAGATTTGAGGAATGGGTAAAAGTGAATGAAAATGGCCAATTTACTCACTCTGCAGCCTTAAAAAGTGTTTCTCCTCCACGGGAAGTGAATAAAATACCATTTGGAGGCATTTATAGTTCAATCAAAAACGCCTGTTTTTTGGTGAAAGAGATAACCACCCCCCCTTACGACATGCTTCAGAAACGAAAAAAATGGTCCATTTTCAAATGTTGCGTCTTTGAACGACAATTCACATTTGTACGTGGATAATCCCTTTTAGAGATAAAATTAGATGTTTAAAGTGATTTTCAAGCTTCCAGGGGCCCTAAACACAAGATTTGAGAAATGGGTAAAAGAGAATGAAAATGGCCAATTTACTCACTCTGAGGCCTTAAAAAGTGTTTCTCCTCCAGGGGAAGTGAATTAAGTAATATTTGTAGGCCTTTATTGTTCAAGCGAAAACTCCTGATTTTTGGCGAAAGAGATAACCCCCCCCTTACGACATGTTTCAGAAACTAAAAAAATGGTCCGTTTTCAAATGTTGCCTCTTTGAACTACAATTCACAATTGTACGTGGAAAATCACTTTGAAAGATAAAATGAGATGTTTAAAGTGATTTTCATGCTTCCAGGGGCCTTAAACACGAGATTTGAGGAATGGGTAAAAGTGAATGAAAATGGCCAATTTACTCACTCTGCGGCCTTAAAAAGTGTTTCTCCTCCACAGGAAGTGAATAAAATACCATTTGGAGGCATTTATAGTTCAATCAAAAACGCCTGTTTTTTAGTGAAAGAGATAACCACCCCCCTTACGACATGCTTCAGAAATGAAAAAAATGTCCATTTTCAAATGTTGCGTCTTTGAACGACAATTCACATTTGTACGTGGAAAATCACGTTTAAAGATAAAATGAGATGTTTAAAGTGATTTTCATGCTTCCAGGGGCCTTAAACACGAGATTTGAGGAATGGGTAAAAGTGAATGAAAATGGCCAATTTACTCACTCTGCGGCCTTAAAATGTGTTTCTCCTCCACGGGAAGTGAATTAAATAACATTTGTAGGCCTTTATTGTTAAAGCAAAAACGCCCGATTTTTGACGAAAGAGATAACCACCCCCCCTTACGACATGCTTCAGAAACTAAAAAAATGGTCCGTTTTCAAAAGTTGCCTCTTTGAACTACAATTCACATTTGTACGTGGAAAATCACTTTTAAAGATAAAATGAGATGTTTAAAGTGATTTTCATGCTTCCAGGGGCCTTAAACACGAGATTTGAGGAATGGGTAAAAGTGAATGAAAATGGCCAATTTACTCACTCTGCGGCCTTAAAAAGTGTTTCTCCTCTACGGGAAGTGAATAAAATACCATTTGGAGGCATTTATAGTTCAATCAAAAACGCCTGTTTTTTGGTGAAAGAGATAACCACCCCCCCTTACGACATGCTTCAGAAACTAAAAAAATGGTCCATTTTCAAATGTTGCGTCTTTGAACGACAATTCACATTTGTACGTGGATAATCACTTTTAGAGATAAAATTAGATGTTTAAAGTGATTTTCAAGCTTCCAGGGGCCCTAAACACAAGATTTGAGAAATGGGTAAAAGTGAATGAAAATGGCCAATTTACTCACTCTGAGGCCTTAAAATGTGTTTCTCCTCCACGGGAAGTGAATAAAATAACATTTGGAGGCCTTTATTGTTCAATCAAAAACGCCAGTTTTTTGGTGAAAGAGTTAACCACCCCCCCTTACGACATGCTTCAGAAACGAAAAAAATGGTTCATTTTCAAATGTTGCGTCTTTGAACTACAATTCAGATTTGTACGTGGATAATCACTTTTAGAGATAAAATTAGATGTTTAAAGTGATTTTCAAGCTTCCAGGGACCGTAAACACAAGATTTGAGGAATGGGTAAATGTGAATGAAAATGGCCAATTTATGCACTCTGAGGCCTTAAAAAGTTTTTCTCCACCCCAGCAAGTGAATTAAATAACATTTGTAGGCCTTTATTGTTCAATCAAAAACGCCCGAGTTTTTGATGAAAGAGATAACCACCCCCCCTTACGACATGCTTCAGAAACTAAAAAAATGGTCCGTTTTCAAATGTTGCCTCTTTGAACGACAATTCACATTTGTACGTGGAAAATCACTTTTAAAGATAAAATGAGATGTTTAAAGTGATTTTCATGCTTCCAGGGGCCTTAAACACGAGATTTGAGGAATGGGTAAAAGTGAATGAAAATGGCCAATTTACTCACTCTGCGGCCTTAAAAAGTGTTTCTCCTCCACGGGAAGTGAATAAAATACCATTTGGAGGCATTTATAGTTCAATCAAAAACGCCTGTTTTTTGGTGAAAGAGATAACCACCCCCCCTTACGACATGCTTCAGAAACGAAAAAAATGGTCCATTTTCAAATGTTGCGTCTTTGAACGACAATTCACATTTGTACGTGGATAATCACTTTTAGAGATAAAATTAGATGTTTAAAGTGAATTTCAAGCTTCCAGGGGCCCTAAACACAAGATTTGAGAAATGGGTAAAAGTGAATGAAAATGGCCAATTTACTCACTCTGAGGCCTTAAAATGTGTTTCTCCTCCACGGGAAGTGAATAAAATAACATTTGGAGGCCTTTATTGTTCAATCAAAAACGCCAGTTTTTTGGTGAAAGAGTTAACCACCCCCCATTACGAAATGCTTCAGAAACGAAAAAAATGGTTCATTTTCAAATGTTGTGTCTTTGAACTACAATTCAGATTTGTACGTGGATAATCAATTTTAGAGATAAAATTAGATGTTTATAGTGATTTTCAAGCTTCCAGGGGCCGTAAACACAAGATTTGAGGAATGGGTAAATGTGAATGAAAATGGCCAATTTATGCACTCTGAGGCCTTAAAAAGTTTTTCTCCACCCCAGCAAGTGAATTAAATAACATTTGTAGGCCTTTATTGTTCAATCAAAAACGCCCGAGTTTTTGATGAAAGAGATAACCACCCCCCCTTACGACATGCTTCAGAAACTAAAAAAATGGTCTGTTTTCAAAAGTTGCCTCTTTGAACTACAATTCACATTTGTACGTGGAAAATCACTTTTAAAGATAAAATGAGATGTTTAAAGTGATTTTCATGCTTCCAGGGGCCTTAAACACAAGATTTGAGGAATGGGTAAAAGTGAATGAAAATGGCCAATTTACTCATTCTGAGGCCTTAAAAAGTGTTTCTCCTCCACGGGAATGGAATTAAGTAATATTTGTAGGCCTTTATTGTTCAAGCGAAAACGCCTGATTTTCGACGAAAGAGATAACCACCCCCCCTTACGACATGCTTCAGAAACTAAAAAAATGGTCCGTTTTCAAATGTTGCCTCTTTGAACTACAATTCACATTTGTATGTGGAAAATCACTTTTAAAGATAAAATGAGATGTTTAAAGTGATTTTCATGCTTCCAGGGGCCTTAAACACGAGATTTGAGGAATGGGTAAAAGTGAATGAAAATGGCCAATTTACTCACTCTGCGGCCTTAAAAAGTGTTTCTCCTCCACAGGAAGTGAATAAAATACCATTTGGAGGCATTTATAGTTCAATCAAAAACGCCTGTTTTTTAGTGAAAGAGATAACCACCCCCCCTTACGACATGCTTCAGAAATGAAAAAAATGTCCATTTTCAAATGTTGCGTCTTTGAACGACAATTCACATTTGTACGTGGAAAATCACGTTTAAAGATAAAATGAGATGTTTAAAGTGATTTTCATGCTTCCAGGGGCCTTAAACACGAGATTTGAGGAATGGGTAAAAGTGAATGAAAATGGCCAATTTACTCACTCTGCGGCCTTAAAAAGTGTTTCTCCTCCACGGGAAGTGAATTAAATAACATTTGTAGGCCTTTATTGTTAAAGCAAAAATACCCGATTTTTGACTAAAGAGATAACCACCCCCCCTTACGACATGCTTCAGAAACTAAAAAAATGGTCCGTTTTCAAATGTTGCCTCTTTGAACTACAATTCACATTTGTACGTGGAAAATCACTTTTAAAGATAAAATGAGATGTTTAAAGTGATTTTCATGCTTCCAGGGGCCTTAAACACGAGATTTGAGGAATGGGTAAAAGTGAATGAAAATGGCCAATTTACTCACTCTGCGGCCTTAAAAAGTGTTTCTCCTCCACGGGAAGTGAATAAAATACCATTTTGAGGCATTTATAGTTCAATCAAAAACGCCTGTTTTTTGGTGAAAGAGATAACCACCCCCCCTTACGACATGCTTCAGAAACGAAAAAAATGGTCCATTTTCAAATGTTGCGTCTTTGAACGACAATTCACATTTGTACGTGGATAATCACTTTTAGAGATAAAATTAGATGTTTAAAGTGATTTTCAAACTTCCAGGGGCCCTAAACACAAGATTTGAGAAATGGGTAAAAGTGAATGAAAATGGCCAATTTACTCACTCTGAGGCCTTAAAATGTGTTTCTCCTCCACGGGAAGTGAATAAAATAACATTTGGAGGCCTTTATTGTTCAATCAAAAACGCCAGTTTTTTGGTGAAAGAGTTAACCACCCCCCCTTACGACATGCTTCAGAAACGAAAAAAATGGTTCATTTTCAAATGTTGCGTCTTTGAACTACAATTCAGATTTGTACGTGGATAATCACTTTTAGAGATAAAATTAGATATTTAAAGTGATTTTCAAGCTTCCAGGGGCCGTAAACACAAGATTTGAGGAATGGGTAAATGTGAATGAAAATGGCCAATTTATGCACTCTGAGGCCTTAAAAAGTTTTTCTCCACCCCAGCAAGTGAATTAAATAACATTTGTAGGCCTTTATTGTTCAATCAAAAACGCCCGAGTTTTTGATGAAAGAGATAACCACCCCCCCTTACGACATGCTTCAGAAACTAAAAAAATGGTCCGTTTTCAAAAGTTGCCTCTTTGAACTACAGTTCACATTTGTACGTGGAAAATCACTTTTAAAGATAAAATGAGATGTTTAAAGTGATTTTCATGCTTCCAGGGGCCTTAAACACAAGATTTGAGGAATGGGTAAAAGTGAATGAAAATGGCCAATTTACTCATTCTGAGGCCTTAAAAAGTGTTTCTCCTCCACGGGAAGTGAATTAAGTAATATTTGTAGGCCTTTATTGTTCAAGCGAAAACACCCGATTTTTGACGAAAGAGATAACCACCCCCCCTTACGACATGCTTCAGAAACTAAAAAAATGGTCCGTTTTCAAATGTTGCCTCTTTGAACTACAATTCACATTTGTACGTGGAAAATCACTTTTAAAGATAAAATGAGATGTTTAAAGTGATTTTCATGCTTCCAGGGGCCTTAAACACGAGATTTGAGGAATGGGTAAAAGTGAATGAAAATGGCCAATTTACTCACTCTGCGGCCTTAAAAAGTGTTTCTCCTCCACAGGAAGTGAATAAAATACCATTTGGAGGCATTTATAGTTCAATCAAAAACGCCTGTTTTTTAGTGAAAGAGATAACCACCCCCCTTACGACATGCTTCAGAAATGAAAAAAATGTCCATTTTCAAATGTTGCGTCTTTGAACGACAATTCACATTTGTACGTGGAAAATCACGTTTAAAGATAAAATGAGATGTTTAAAGTGATTTTCATGCTTCCAGGGGCCTTAAACACGAGATTTGAGGAATGGGTAAAAGTGAATGAAAATGGCCAATTTACTAACTCTGCGGCCTTAAAAAGTGTTTCTCCTCCACGGGAAGTGAATAAAATACCATTTGGAGGCATTTATAGTTCAATCAAAAACGCCTGTTTTTTGGTGAAAGAGATAACCACCCCCCCTTACGACATGCTTCAGAAACGAAAAAAATGGTCCATTTTCAAATGTTGCGTCTTTGAATTACAATTCACATTTGTACGTGGATAATCACTTTTAGAGATAAAATTAGATATTTAAAGTGATTTTCAAGCTTCCAGGGGCCGTAAACACAAGATTTGAGGAATGGGTAAATGTGAATGAAAATGGCCAATTTATGCACTCTGAGGCCTTAAAAAGTTTTTCTCCACCCCAGCAAGTGAATTAAATAACATTTGTAGGCCTTTATTGTTCAATCAAAAACGCCCGAGTTTTTGATGAAAGAGATAACCACCCCCCTTACGACATGCTTCAGAAACTAAAAAAATGGTCCGTTTTCAAAAGTTGCCTCTTTGAACTACAATTCACATTTGTACGTGGAAAATCACTTTTAAAGATAAAATGAGACGTTTAAAGTGATTTTCATGCTTCCAGGGGCCTTAAACACAAGATTTGAGGAATGGGTAAAAGTGAATGAAAATGGCCAATTTACTCATTCTGAGGCCTTAAAAAGTGTTTCTCCTCCACGGGAAGTGAATTAAGTAATATTTGTAGGCCTTTATTGTTCAAGCGAAAACGCCCGATTTTTGACGAAAGAGATAACCACCCCCCCTTACGACATGCTTCAGAAACTAAAAAAATGGTCCGTTTTCAAATGTTGCCTCTTTGAACTACAATTCACATTTGTACGTGGAAAATCACTTTTAAAGATAAAATGAGATGTTTAAAGTGATTTTCATGCTTCCAGGGGCCTTAAACACGAGATTTGAGGAATGGGTAAAAGTGAATGAAAATGGCCAATTTACTCACTCTGCGGCCTTAAAAAGTGTTTCTCCTCCACGGGAAGAGAATAAAATACCATTTGGAGGCATTTATAGTTCAATCAAAAACGCCTGTTTTTTTGGTGAAAGAGATAACCACCCCCCCCTTACGACATGCTTCAGAAACGAAAAAAATGGTTTATTTTCAAATGTTGCGTCTTTGAACTACAATTCAGATTTGTACGTGGATAATCACTTTTAGAGATAAAATTAGATGTTTAAAGTGATTTTCAAGCTTCCAGGGGCCGTAAACACAAGATTTGAGGAATGGGTAAATGTGAATGAAAATGGCCAATTTATGCACTCTGAGGCCTTAAAAAGTTTTTCTCCACCCCAGCAAGTGAATTAAATAACATTTGTAGGCCTTTATTGTTCAATCAAAAACGCCCAAGTTTTTGATGAAAGAGATAACCACCCCCCCTTACGACATGCTTCAGAAACTAAAAAAATGGTCCGTTTTCAAAAGTTGCCTCTTTGAACTACAATTCACATTTGTACGTGGAAAATCACTTTTAAAGATAAAATGAGATGTTTAAAGTGATTTTCATGCTTCCAGAGGCCTTAAACACAAGATTTGAGGAATGGGTAAAAGTGAATGAAAATGGCCAATTTACTCATTCTGAGGCCTTAAAAAGTGTTTCTCCTCCACGGGAAGTGAATTAAGTAATATTTGTAGGCCTTTATTGTTCAAGCGAAAATGCCCGATTTTTGACGAAAGAGATAACCACCCCCCCTTACGACATGCTTCAGAAACGAAAAAAATGGTCCATTTTCAAATGTTGCGTCTTTGAATTACAATTCACATTTGTACGTGGATAATCACTTTTAGAGATAAAATTAGATATTTAAAGTGATTTTCAAGCTTCCAGGGGCCGTAAACACAAGATTTGAGGAATGGGTAAATGTGAATGAAAATGGCCAATTTATGCACTCTGAGGCCTTAAAAAGTTTTTCTCCACCCCTTACGACATGCTTCAGAAACTAAAAAAATGGTCCGTTTTCAAAAGTTGCCTTTTTGAACTACAATTCACATTTGTACGTGGAAAATCACTTTTAAAGATAAAATGAGATGTTTAAAGTGATTTTCATGCTTCCAGGGGCCTTAAACACAAGATTTGAGGAATGGGTAAAAGTGAATGAAAATGGCCAATTTACTCATTCTGCGGCCTTAAAAAGTGTTTCTCCTCCACGGGAAGTGAATAAAATACCATTTGGAGGCATTTATAGTTCAATCAAAAACGCCTGTTTTTTTGGTGAAAGAGATAACCACCCCCCCTTACGACATGCTTCAGAAATGAAAAAAATGGTCCATTTTCAAATGTTGCGTCTTAGAACGACAATTCACATTTGTACGTGGAAAATCACGTTTAAAGATAAAATGAGATGTTTAAAGTGATTTTCATGCTTCCAGGGGCCTTAAACACGAGATTTGAGGAATGGGTAAAAGTGAATGAAAATGGCCAATTTACTCACTCTGCGGCCTTAAAAAGTGTTTCTCCTCCACGGGAAGTGAATAAAATACCATTTGGAGGCATTTATAGTTCAACCAAAAACGCCAGTTTTTTGGTGAAAGAGATAACCACCCCCCCTTACGACATGCTTCAGAAACGAAAAAAATGGTTCATTTTCAAATGTTGCGTCTTTGAACTACAATTTACATTTGTACGTGGATAATCACTTTTAGAGATAAAATTAGATGTTTAAAGTGATTTTCAAGCTTCCAGGTGCCGTAAACACAAGATTTGAGGAATGGGTAAATGTGAATGAAAATGGCCAATTTATGCACTCTGAGGCCTTAAAAAGTTTTTCTCCACCCCAGCAAGTGAATTAAATAACATTTGTAGGCCTTTATTGTTCAATCAAAAACGTCCGAGTTTTTGATGAAAGAGATAACCACCCCCCCTTACGACATGCTTCAGAAACTAAAAAAATGGTCCGTTTTCAAATGTTGCCTCTTTGAACTACAATTCACATTTGTACGTGGAAAATCACTTTTAAAGATAAAATGAGATGTTTAAAGTGATTTTCATGCTTCCAGGGGCCTTAAACACAAGATTTGAGGAATGGGTAAAAGTGAATGAAAATGGCCAATTTACTCATTCTGAGGCCTTAAAAAGTGTTTCTCCTCCACGGGAAGTGAATAAAATACCATTTGGAGGCATTTATAGTTCAATCAAAAACACCTGTTTTTTAGTGAAAGAGATAACCACCCCCCCTTACGACATGCTTCAGAAATGAAAAAAATGTCCATTTTCAAATGTTGCGTCTTTGAACGACTATTCACATTTGTACGTGGAAAATCACGTTTAAAGATAAAATGAGATGTTTAAAGTGATTTTCATGCTTCCAGGGGCCTTAAACACGAGATTTGAGGAATGGGTAAAAGTGAATGAAAATGGCCAATTTACTCACTCTGCGGCCTTAAAAAGTGTTTCTCCTCCACGGGAAGTGAATTAAATAACATTTGTAGGCCTTTATTGTTAAAGCAAAAACGCCCGATTTTTGACGAAAGAGATAACCACCCCCCCTTACGACATGCTTCAGAAACTAAAAAAATGGTCCGTTTTCAAATGTTGCCTCTTTGAACTACAATTCACATTTGTACGTGGAAAATCACTTTTAAAGATAAAATGAGATGTTTAAAGTGATTTTCATGCTTCCAGGGGCCTTAAACACGAGATTTGAGGAATGGGTAAAAGTGAATGAAAATGGCCAATTTACTCACTCTGCGGCCATAAAAAGTGTTTCTCCTCTACGGGAAGTGAATAAAATACCATTTGGAGGCATTTATAGTTCAATCAAAAACGCCTGTTTTTTGGTGAAAGAGATAACCACCCCCCCCTTACGACATGCTTCAGAAACGAAAAAAATGGTCCATTTTCAAATGTTGCGTCTTTGAACGACAATTCACATTTGTACGTGGATAATCACTTTTAGAGATAAAATTAGATGTTTAAAGTGATTTTCAAGCTTCCAGGGGCCCTAAACACAAGATTTGAGAAATGGGTAAAAGTGAATGAAAATGGCCAATTTACTCACTCTGAGGCCTTAAAATGTGTTTCTCCTCCACGGGAAGTGAATAAAATAACATTTGGAGGCCTTTATTGTTCAATCAAAAACGCCAGTTTTTTGGTGAAAGAGTTAACCACCCCCCCTTACGACATGCTTCAGAAACGAAAAAAATGGTTCATTTTCAAATGTTGCGTCTTTGAACTACAATTCAGATTTGTACGTGGATAATCACTTTTAGAGATAAAATTAGATGTTTAAAGTGATTTTCAAGCTTCCAGGGACCGTAAACACAAGATTTGAGGAATGGGTAAATGTGAATGAAAATGGCCAATTTATGCACTCTGAGGCCTTAAAAAGTTTTTCTCCACCCCAGCAAG
Source organism: Triturus cristatus (assembly GCF_964204655.1). NCBI lineage: Eukaryota > Metazoa > Chordata > Amphibia > Caudata > Salamandridae > Triturus > Triturus cristatus. The sequence goes on from NC_140592.1 coordinate 471,648,908, forward strand.
TGAATTAAATAACATTTGTAGGCCTTTATTGTTCAATCAAAAACGCCCGAGTTTTTGATGAAAGAGATAACCACCCCCCCTTACGACATGCTTCAGAAACTAAAAAAATGGTCCGTTTTCAAAAGTTGCCTCTTTGAACTACAGTTCACATTTGTACGTGGAAAATCACTTTTAAAGATAAAATGAGATGTTTAAAGTGATTTTCATGCTTCCAGGGGCCTTAAACACAAGATTTGAGGAATGGGTAAAAGTGAATGAAAATGGCCAATTTACTCATTCTGAGGCCTTAAAAAGTGTTTCTCCTCCACGGGAAGTGAATTAAGTAATATTTGTAGGCCTTTATTGTTCAAGCGAAAACACCCGATTTTTGACGAAAGAGATAACCACCCCCCCTTACGACATGCTTCAGAAACTAAAAAAATGGTCCGTTTTCAAATGTTGCCTCTTTGAACTACAATTCACATTTGTACGTGGAAAATCACTTTTAAAGATAAAATGAGATGTTTAAAGTGATTTTCATGCTTCCAGGGGCCTTAAACAGGAGATTTGAGGAATGGGTAAAAGTGAATGAAAATGGCCAATTTACTCACTCTGCGGCCTTAAAAAGTGTTTCTCCTCCACAGGAAGTGAATAAAATACCATTTGGAGGCATTTATAGTTCAATCAAAAACGCCTGTTTTTTAGTGAAAGAGATAACCACCCCCCCTTACGACATGCTTCTGAAATGAAAAAAATGTCCATTTTCAAATGTTGCGTCTTTGAACGACAATTCACATTTGTACGTGGAAAATCACGTTTAAAGATAAAATGAGATGTTTAAAGTGATTTTCATGCTTCCAGGGGCCTTAAACACGAGATTTGAGGAATGGGTAAAAGTGAATGAAAATGGCCAATTTACTAACTCTGCGGCCTTAAAAAGTGTTTCTCCTCCACGGGAAGTGAATAAAATACCATTTGGAGGCATTTATAGTTCAATCAAAAACGCCTGTTTTTTGGTGAAAGTGATAACCACCCCCCCTTACGACATGCTTCAGAAACGAAAAAAATGGTCCATTTTCAAATGTTGCGTCTTTGAATGACAATTCACATTTGTACGTGGATAATCACTTTTAGAGATAAAATTAGATATTTAAAGTGATTTTCAAGCTTCCAGGGGCCGTAAACACAAGATTTGAGGAATGGGTAAATGTGAATGAAAATGGCCAATTTATGCACTCTGAGGTCTTAAAAAGTTTTTCTCCACCCCAGCAAGTGAATTAAATAACATTTGTAGGCCTTTATTGTTCAATCAAAAACGCCCGAGTTTTTGATGAAAGAGATAACCACCCCCCCTTACGACATGCTTCAGAAACTAAAAAAATGGTCCGTTTTCAAAAGTTGCCTCTTTGAACTACAATTCACATTTGTACGTGGAAAATCACTTTTAAAGATAAAATGAGATGTTTAAAGTGATTTTCATGCTTCCAGGGGCCTTAAACACAAGATTTGAGGAATGGGTAAAAGTGAATGAAAATGGCCAATTTACTCATTCTGAGGCCTTAAAAAGTGTTTCTCCTCCACGGGAAGTGAATTAAGTAATATTTGTAGGCCTTTATTGTTCAAGCGAAAACGCCCGATTTTTGACGAAAGAGATAACCACCCCCCCTTACGACATGCTTCAGAAACTAAAAAAATGGTCCGTATTCAAATGTTGCCTCTTTGAACTACAATTCACATTTGTACGTGGAAAATCACTTTTAAAGATAAAATGAGATGTTTAAAGTGATTTTCATGCTTCCAGGGGCCTTAAACACGAGATTTGAGGAATGGGTAAAAGTGAATGAAAATGGCCAATTTACTTACTCTGCGGCCTTAAAAAGTGTTTCTCCTCCACGGGAAGTGAATAAAATACCATTTGGAGGCATTTATAGTTCAATCAAAAACGCCTGTTTTTTGGTGAAAGAGATAACCACCCCCCCTTACGACATGCTTCAGAAACGAAAAAAATGGTCCATTTTCAAATGTTGCGTCTTTGAACGACAATTCACATTTGTACGTGGATAATCCCTTTTAGAGATAAAATTAGATGTTTAAAGTGATTTTCAAGCTTCCAGGGGCCCTAAACACAAGATTTGAGAAATGGGTAAAAGTGAATGAAAATGGCCAATTTACTCACTCTGAGGCCTTAAAAAGTGTTTCTCCTCCACGGGAAGTGAATAAAATAACATTTGGAGGCCTTTATTGTTCAATCAAAAACACCAGTTTTTTGGTGAAAGAGATAACCACCCCCCCTTACGACATGCTTCAGAAACGAAAAAAATGGTTCATTTTCAAATGTTGCGTCTTTGAACTACAATTCACATTTGTACGTGGATAATCACTTTTAGAGATAAAATTAGATGTTTAACGTGATTTTCAAGCTTCCAGGGGCCGTAAACACAAGATTTGAGGAATGGGTAAATGTGAATGAAAATGGCCAATTTATGCACTCTGAGGCCTTAAAAAGTTTTTCTCCACCCCAGCAAGTGAATTAAATAACATTTGTAGGCCTTTATTGTTCAATCAAAAACGTCCGAGTTTTTGATGAAAGAGATAACCACCCCCCCTTACGACATGCTTCAGAAACTAAAAAAATGGTCCGTTTTCAAATGTTGCCTCTTTGAACTACAATTCACATTTGTACGTGGAAAATCACTTTTAAAGAGAAAATGAGATGTTTAAAGTGATTTTCATGCTTCCAGGGGCCTTAAACACAAGATTTGAGGAATGGGTAAAAGTGAATGAAAATGGCCAATTTACTCATTCTGAGGCCTTAAAAAGTGTTTCTCCTCCACGGGAAGTGAATTAAGTAATATTTGTAGGCCTTTATTGTTCAAGCGAAAACTCCTGATTTTTGGCGAAAGAGATAACCCCCCCCTTACGACATGTTTCAGAAACTAAAAAAATGGTCCGTTTTCAAATGTTGCCTCTTTGAACTACAATTCACAATTGTACGTGGAAAATCACTTTGAAAGATAAAATGAGATGTGTAAAGTGATTTTCATGCTTCCAGGGGCCTTAAACACGAGATTTGAGGAATGGGTAAAAGTGAATGAAAATGGCCAATTTACTCACTCTGCGGCCTTAAAAAGTGTTTCTCCTCCACAGGAAGTGAATAAAATACCATTTGGAGGCATTTATAGTTCAATCAAAAACGCCTGTTTTTTAGTGAAAGAGATAACCACCCCCCTTACGACATGCTTCAGAAATTAAAAAAATGTCCATTTTCAAATGTTGCGTCTTTGAACGACAATTCACATTTGTACGTGGAAAATCACGTTTAAAGATAAAATGAGATGTTTAAAGTGATTTTCATGCTTCCAGGGGCCTTAAACACGAGATTTGAGGAATGGGTAAAAGTGAATGAAAATGGCCAATTTACTCACTCTGCGGCCTTAAAAAGTGTTTCTCCTCCACGGGAAGTGAATTAAATAACATTTGTAGGCCTTTATTGTTAAAGCAAAAACGCCCGATTTTTGACGAAAGAGATAACCACCCCCCCTTACGACATGCTTCAGAAACTAAAAAAATGGTCCGTTTTCAAATGTTGCCTCTTTGAACTACAATTCACATTTGTACGTGGAAAATCACTTTTAAAGATAAAATGAGATGTTTAAAGTGATTTTCATGCTTCCAGGGGCCTTAAACACGAGATTTGAGGAATGGGTAAAAGTGAATGAAAATGGCCAATTTACTCACTCTGCGGCCTTAAAAAGTGTTTCTCCTCTACGGGAAGTGAATAAAATACCATTTGGAGGCATTTATAGTTCAATCAAAAACGCCTGTTTTTTGGTGAAAGAGATAACCACCCCCCCCTTACGACATGCTTCAGAAACTAAAAAAATGGTCCATTTTCAAATGTTGCGTCTTTGAACGACAATTCACATTTGTACGTGGATAATCACTTTTAGAGATAAAATTAGATGTTTAAAGTGATTTTCAAGCTTCCAGGGGCCCTAAACACAAGATTTGAGAAATGGGTAAAAGTGAATGAAAATGGCCAATTTACTCACTCTGAGGCCTTAAAATGTGTTTCTCCTCCACGGGAAGTGAATAAAATAACATTTGGAGGCCTTTATTGTTCAATCAAAAACGCCAGTTTTTTGGTGAAAGAGTTAACCACCCCCCCTTACGACATGCTTCAGAAACGAAAAAAATGGTTCATTTTCAAATGTTGCGTCTTTGAACTACAATTCAGATTTGTACGTGGATAATCACTTTTAGAGATAAAATTAGATGTTTAAAGTGATTTTCAAGCTTCCAGGGACCGTAAACACAAGATTTGAGGAATGGGTAAATGTGAATGAAAATGGCCAATTTATGCACTCTGAGGCCTTAAAAAGTTTTTCTCCTCCCCAGCAAGTGAATTAAATAACATTTGTAGGCCTTTATTGTTCAATCAAAAACGCCCGAGTTTTTGATGAAAGAGATAACCACCCCCCCTTACGACATGCTTCAGAAACTAAAAAAATGGTCCGTTTTCAAATGTTGCCTCTTTGAACGACAATTCACATTTGTACGTGGAAAATCACTTTTAAAGATAAAATGAGATGTTTAAAGTGATTTTCATGCTTCCAGGGGCCTTAAACACGAGATTTGAGGAATGGGTAAAAGTGAATGAAAATGGCCAATTTACTCACTCTGCGGCCTTAAAAAGTGTTTCTCCTCCACGGGAAGTGAATAAAATACCATTTGGAGGCATTTATAGTTCAATCAAAAACGCCTGTTTTTTGGTGAAAGAGATAACCACCCCCCCTTACGACATGCTTCAGAAACGAAAAAAATGGTCCATTTTCAAATGTTGCGTCTTTGAACGACAATTCACATTTGTACGTGGATAATCCCTTTTAGAGATAAAATTAGATGTTTAAAGTGATTTTCAAGCTTCCAGGGGCCCTAAACACAAGATTTGAGAAATGGGTAAAAGTGAATGAAAATGGCCAATTTACTCACTCTGAGGCCTTAAAAAGTGTTTCTCCTCCACGGGAAGTGAATTAAGTAATATTTGTAGGCCTTTATTGTTCAAGCGAAAACTCCTGATTTTTGGCGAAAGAGATAACCCCCCCCTTACGACATGTTTCAGAAACTAAAAAAATGGTCCGTTTTCAAATGTTGCCTCTTTGAACTACAATTCACAATTGTACGTGGAAAATCACTTTGAAAGATAAAATGAGATGTTTAAAGTGATTTTCATGCTTCCAGGGGCCTTAAACACGAGATTTGAGGAATGGGTAAAAGTGAATGAAAATGGCCAATTTACTCACTCTGCGGCCTTAAAAAGTGTTTCTCCTCCACAGGAAGTGAATAAAATACCATTTGGAGGCATTTATAGTTCAATCAAAAATGCCTGTTTTTTAGTGAAAGAGATAACCACCCCCCTTACGACATGCTTCAGAAATGAAAAAAATGTCCATTTTCAAATGTTGCGTCTTTGAACGACAATTCACATTTGTACGTGGAAAATCACGTTTAAAGATAAAATGAGATGTTTAAAGTGATTTTCATGCTTCCAGGGGCCTTAAACACGAGATTTGAGGAATGGGTAAAAGTGAATGAAAATGGCCAATTTACTCACTCTGCGGCCTTAAAAAGTGTTTCTCCTCCACAGGAAGTGAATTAAATAACATTTGTAGGCCTTTATTGTTAAAGCAAAAACGCCCGATTTTTGACGAAAGAGATAACCACCCCCCCTTACGACATGCTTCAGAAACTAAAAAAATGGTCCGTTTTCAAATGTTGCCTCTTTGAACTACAATTCACATTTGTACGTGGAAAATCACTTTTAAAGATAAAATGAGATGTTTAAAGTGATTTTCATGCTTCCAGGGGCCTTAAACACGAGATTTGAGGAATGGGTAAAAGTGAATGAAAATGGCCAATTTACTCACTCTGCGGCCTTAAAAAGTGTTTCTCCTCTACGGGAAGTGAATAAAATACCATTTGGAGGCATTTATAGTTCAATCAAAAACGCCTGTTTTTTGGTGAAAGAGATAACCACCCCCCCTTACGACATGCTTCAGAAACTAAAAAAATGGTCCATTTTCAAATGTTGCGTCTTTGAACGACAATTCACATTTGTACGTGGATAATCACTTTTAGAGATAAAATTAGATGTTTAAAGTGATTTTCAAGCTTCCAGGGGCCCTAAACACAAGATTTGAGAAATGGGTAAAAGTGAATGAAAATGGCCAATTTACTCACTCTGAGGCCTTAAAATGTGTTTCTCCTCCACGGGAAGTGAATAAAATAACATTTGGAGGCCTTTATTGTTCAATCAAAAACGCCAGTTTTTTGGTGAAAGAGTTAACCACCCCCCCTTACGACATGCTTCAGAAACGAAAAAAATGGTTCATTTTCAAATGTTGCGTCTTTGAACTACAATTCAGATTTGTACGTGGATAATCACTTTTAGAGATAAAATTAGATGTTTAAAGTGATTTTCAAGCTTCCAGGGACCGTAAACACAAGATTTGAGGAATGGGTAAATGTGAATGAAAATGGCCAATTTATGCACTCTGAGGCCTTAAAAAGTTTTTCTCCACCCCAGCAAGTGAATTAAATAACATTTGTAGGCCTTTATTGTTCAATCAAAAACGCCCGAGTTTTTGATGAAAGAGATAACCACCCCCCCTTACGACATGCTTCAGAAACTAAAAAAATGGTCCGTTTTCAAATGTTGCCTCTTTGAACGACAATTCACATTTGTACGTGGAAAATCACTTTTAAAGATAAAATGAGATGTTTAAAGTGATTTTCATGCTTCCAGGGGCCTTAAACACGAGATTTGAGGAATGGGTAAAAGTGAATGAAAATGGCCAATTTACTCACTCTGCGGCCTTAAAAAGTGTTTCTCCTCCACGGGAAGTGAATAAAATACCATTTGGAGGCATTTATAGTTCAATCAAAAACGCCTGTTTTTTGGTGAAAGAGATAACCACCCCCCCTTACGACATGCTTCAGAAACGAAAAAAATGGTCCATTTTCAAATGTTGCGTCTTTGAACGACAATTCACATTTGTACGTGGATAATCACTTTTAGAGATAAAATTAGATGTTTAAAGTGAATTTCAAGCTTCCAGGGGCCCTAAACACAAGATTTGAGAAATGGGTAAAAGTGAATGAAAATGGCCAATTTACTCACTCTGAGGCCTTAAAATGTGTTTCTCCTCCACGGGAAGTGAATAAAATAACATTTGGAGGCCTTTATTGTTCAATCAAAAACGCCAGTTTTTTGGTGAAAGAGTTAACCACCCCCCCTTACGAAATGCTTCAGAAACGAAAAAAATGGTTCATTTTCAAATGTTGTGTCTTTGAACTACAATTCAGATTTGTACGTGGATAATCAATTTTAGAGATAAAATTAGATGTTTATAGTGATTTTCAAGCTTCCAGGGGCCGTAAACACAAGATTTGAGGAATGGGTAAATGTGAATGAAAATGGCCAATTTATGCACTCTGAGGCCTTAAAAAGTTTTTCTCCACCCCAGCAAGTGAATTAAATAACATTTGTAGGCCTTTATTGTTCAATCAAAAACGCCCGAGTTTTTGATGAAAGAGATAACCACCCCCCTTACGACATGCTTCAGAAACTAAAAAAATGGTCTGTTTTCAAAAGTTGCCTCTTTGAACTACAATTCACATTTGTACGTGGAAAATCACTTTTAAAGATAAAATGAGATGTTTAAAGTGATTTTCATGCTTCCAGGGGCCTTAAACACAAGATTTGAGGAATGGGTAAAAGTGAATGAAAATGGCCAATTTACTCATTCTGAGGCCTTAAAAAGTGTTTCTCCTCCACGGGAAGTGAATTAAGTAATATTTGTAGGCCTTTATTGTTCAAGCGAAAACGCCTGATTTTTGACGAAAGAGATAACCACCCCCCCTTACGACATGCTTCAGAAACTAAAAAAATGGTCCGTTTTCAAATGTTGCCTCTTTGAACTACAATTCACATTTGTATGTGGAAAATCACTTTTAAAGATAAAATGAGATGTTTAAAGTGATTTTCATGCTTCCAGGGGCCTTAAACACGAGATTTGAGGAATGGGTAAAAGTGAATGAAAATGGCCAATTTACTCACTCTGCGGCCTTAAAAAGTGTTTCTCCTCCACAGGAAGTGAATAAAATACCATTTGGAGGCATTTATAGTTCAATCAAAAACGCCTGTTTTTTAGTGAAAGAGATAACCACCCCCCCTTACGACATGCTTCAGAAATGAAAAAAATGTCCATTTTCAAATGTTGCGTCTTTGAACGACAATTCACATTTGTACGTGGAAAATCACGTTTAAAGATAAAATGAGATGTTTAAAGTGATTTTCATGCTTCCAGGGGCCTTAAACACGAGATTTGAGGAATGGGTAAAAGTGAATGAAAATGGCCAATTTACTCACTCTGCGGCCTTAAAAAGTGTTTCTCCTCCACGGGAAGTGAATTAAATAACATTTGTAGGCCTTTATTGTTAAAGCAAAAATACCCGATTTTTGACTAAAGAGATAACCACCCCCCCTTACGACATGCTTCAGAAACTAAAAAAATGGTCCGTTTTCAAATGTTGCCTCTTTGAACTACAATTCACATTTGTACGTGGAAAATCACTTTTAAAGATAAAATGAGATGTTTAAAGTGATTTTCATGCTTCCAGGGGCCTTAAACACGAGATTTGAGGAATGGGTAAAAGTGAATGAAAATGGCCAATTTACTCACTCTGCGGCCTTAAAAAGTGTTTCTCCTCCACGGGAAGTGAATAAAATACCATTTTGAGGCATTTATAGTTCAATCAAAAACGCCTGTTTTTTGGTGAAAGAGATAACCACCCCCCCTTACGACATGCTTCAGAAACGAAAAAAATGGTCCATTTTCAAATGTTGCGTCTTTGAACGACAATTCACATTTGTACGTGGATAATCACTTTTAGAGATAAAATTAGATGTTTAAAGTGATTTTCAAGCTTCCAGGGGCCCTAAACACAAGATTTGAGAAATGGGTAAAAGTGAATGAAAATGGCCAATTTACTCACTCTGAGGCCTTAAAATGTGTTTCTCCTCCACGGGAAGTGAATAAAATAACATTTGGAGGCCTTTATTGTTCAATCAAAAACGCCAGTTTTTTGGTGAAAGAGTTAACCACCCCCCCTTACGACATGCTTCAGAAACGAAAAAAATGGTTCATTTTCAAATGTTGCGTCTTTGAACTACAATTCAGATTTGTACGTGGATAATCACTTTTAGAGATAAAATTAGATATTTAAAGTGATTTTCAAGCTTCCAGGGGCCGTAAACACAAGATTTGAGGAATGGGTAAATGTGAATGAAAATGGCCAATTTATGCACTCTGAGGCCTTAAAAAGTTTTTCTCCACCCCAGCAAGTGAATTAAATAACATTTGTAGGCCTTTATTGTTCAATCAAAAACGCCCGAGTTTTTGATGAAAGAGATAACCACCCCCCCTTACGACATGCTTCAGAAACTAAAAAAATGGTCCGTTTTCAAAAGTTGCCTCTTTGAACTACAGTTCACATTTGTACGTGGAAAATCACTTTTAAAGATAAAATGAGATGTTTAAAGTGATTTTCATGCTTCCAGGGGCCTTAAACACAAGATTTGAGGAATGGGTAAAAGTGAATGAAAATGGCCAATTTACTCATTCTGAGGCCTTAAAAAGTGTTTCTCCTCCACGGGAAGTGAATTAAGTAATATTTGTAGGCCTTTATTGTTCAAGCGAAAACACCCGATTTTTGACGAAAGAGATAACCACCCCCCCTTACGACATGCTTCAGAAACTAAAAAAATGGTCCGTTTTCAAAAGTTGCCTCTTTGAACTACAATTCACATTTGTACGTGGAAAATCACTTTTAAAGATAAAATGAGATGTTTAAAGTGATTTTCATGCTTCCAGGGGCCTTAAACACGAGATTTGAGGAATGGGTAAAAGTGAATGAAAATGGCCAATTTACTCACTCTGCGGCCTTAAAAAGTGTTTCTCCTCCACAGGAAGTGAATAAAATACCATTTGGAGGCATTTATAGTTCAATCAAAAACGCCTGTTTTTTAGTGAAAGAGATAACCACCCCCCTTACGACATGCTTCAGAAATGAAAAAAATGTCCATTTTCAAATGTTGCGTCTTTGAACGACAATTCACATTTGTACGTGGAAAATCACGTTTAAAGATAAAATGAGATGTTTAAAGTGATTTTCATGCTTCCAGGGGCCTTAAACACGAGATTTGAGGAATGGGTAAAAGTGAATGAAAATGGCCAATTTACTAACTCTGCGGCCTTAAAAAGTGTTTCTCCTCCACGGGAAGTGAATAAAATACCATTTGGAGGCATTTATAGTTCAATCAAAAACGCCTGTTTTTTGGTGAAAGAGATAACCACCCCCCCTTACGACATGCTTCAGAAACGAAAAAAATGGTCCATTTTCAAATGTTGCGTCTTTGAATTACAATTCACATTTGTACGTGGATAATCACTTTTAGAGATAAAATTAGATATTTAAAGTGATTTTCAAGCTTCCAGGGGCCGTAAACACAAGATTTGAGGAATGGGTAAATGTGAATGAAAATGGCCAATTTATGCACTCTGAGGCCTTAAAAAGTTTTTCTCCACCCCAGCAAGTGAATTAAATAACATTTGTAGGCCTTTATTGTTCAATCAAAAACGCCCGAGTTTTTGATGAAAGAGATAACCACCCCCCTTACGACATGCTTCAGAAACTAAAAAAATGGTCCGTTTTCAAAAGTTGCCTCTTTGAACTACAATTCACATTTGTACGTGGAAAATCACTTTTAAAGATAAAATGAGACGTTTAAAGTGATTTTCATGCTTCCAGGGGCCTTAAACACAAGATTTGAGGAATGGGTAAAAGTGAATGAAAATGGCCAATTTACTCATTCTGAGGCCTTAAAAAGTGTTTCTCCTCCACGGGAAGTGAATTAAGTAATATTTGTAGGCCTTTATTGTTCAAGCGAAAACGCCCGATTTTTGACGAAAGAGATAACCACCCCCCCTTACGACATGCTTCAGAAACTAAAAAAATGGTCCGTTTTCAAATGTTGCCTCTTTGAACTACAATTCACATTTGTACGTGGAAAATCACTTTTAAAGATAAAATGAGATGTTTAAAGTGATTTTCATGCTTCCAGGGGCCTTAAACATGAGATTTGAGGAATGGGTAAAAGTGAATGAAAATGGCCAATTTACTCACTCTGCGGCCTTAAAAAGTGTTTCTCCTCCACGGGAAGTGAATAAAATACCATTTGGAGGCATTTATAGTTCAATCAAAAACGCCTGTTTTTTTGGTGAAAGAGATAACCACCCCCCCCCTTACGACATGCTTCAGAAACGAAAAAAATGGTTCATTTTCAAATGTTGCGTCTTTGAACTACAATTCAGATTTGTACGTGGATAATCACTTTTAGAGATAAAATTAGATGTTTAAAGTGATTTTCAAGCTTCCAGGGGCCGTAAACACAAGATTTGAGGAATGGGTAAATGTGAATGAAAATGGCCAATTTATGCACTCTGAGGCCTTAAAAAGTTTTTCTCCACCCCAGCAAGTGAATTAAATAACATTTGTAGGCCTTTATTGTTCAATCAAAAACGCCCAAGTTTTTGATGAAAGAGATAACCACCCCCCCTTACGACATGCTTCAGAAACTAAAAAAATGGTCCGTTTTCAAAAGTTGCCTCTTTGAACTACAATTCACATTTGTACGTGGAAAATCACTTTTAAAGATAAAATGAGATGTTTAAAGTGATTTTCATGCTTCCAGAGGCCTTAAACACAAGATTTGAGGAATGGGTAAAAGTGAATGAAAATGGCCAATTTACTCATTCTGAGGCCTTAAAAAGTGTTTCTCCTCCACGGGAAGTGAATTAAGTAATATTTGTAGGCCTTTATTGTTCAAGCGAAAATGCCCGATTTTTGACGAAAGAGATAACCCCCCCCTTACGACATGCTTCAGAAACTAAAAAAATGGTCCGTTTTCAAAAGTTGCCTCTTTGAACTACAATTCACATTTGTACGTGGAAAATCACTTTTAAAGATAAAATGAGATGTTTAAAGTGATTTTCATGCTTCCAGGGGCCTTAAACACAAGATTTGAGGAATGGGTAAAAGTGAATGAAAATGGCCAATTTACTCATTCTGAGGCCTTAAAAAGTGTTTCTCCTCCACGGAAAGTGAATTAAGTAATATTTGTAGGCCTTTATTGTTCAAGCGAAAACGCCCGATTTTTGACGAAAGAGATAACCACCCCCCCTTACGACATGCTTCAGAAACTAAAAAAATGGTCCGTTTTCAAATGTTGCCTCTTTGAACTACAATTCACATTTGTACGTGGAAAATCACTTTTAAAGATAAAATGAGATGTTTAAAGTGATTTTCATGCTTCCAGGGGCCTTAAACACGAGATTTGAGGAATGGGTAAAAGTGAATGAAAATGGTCAATTTACTCACTCTGCGGCCTTAAAAAGTGTTTCTCCTCCACGGGAAGTGAATAAAATACCATTTGGAGGCATTTATAGTTCAATCAAAAACGCCTGTTTTTTTAGTGAAAGAGATAACCACCCCCCCTTACGACATGCTTCAGAAATGAAAAAAATGGTCCATTTTCAAATGTTGCGTCTTAGAACGACAATTCACATTTGTACGTGGAAAATCACGTTTAAAGATAAAATGAGATGTTTAAAGTGATTTTCATGCTTCCAGGGGCCTTAAACACGAGATTTGAGGAATGGGTAAAAGTGAATGAAAATGGCCAATTTACTCACTCTGCGGCCTTAAAAAGTGTTTCTCCTCCACGGGAAGTGAATAAAATACCATTTGGAGGCATTTATAGTTCAATCAAAAACGCCAGTTTTTTGGTGAAAGAGATAACCACCCCCCCTTACGACATGCTTCAGAAACGAAAAAAATGGTTCATTTTCAAATGTTGCGTCTTTGAACTACAATTCACATTTGTACGTGGATAATCACTTTTAGAGATAAAATTAGATGTTTAAAGTGATTTTCAAGCTTCCAGGTGCCGTAAACACAAGATTTGAGGAATGGGTAAATGTGAATGAAAATGGCCAATTTATGCACTCTGAGGCCTTAAAAAGTTTTTCTCCACCCCAGCAAGTGAATTAAATAACATTTGTAGGCCTTTATTGTTCAATCAAAAACGTCCGAGTTTTTGATGAAAGAGATAACCACCCCCCCTTACGACATGCTTCAGAAACTAAAAAAATGGTCCGTTTTCAAATGTTGCCTCTTTGAACTACAATTCACATTTGTACGTGGAAAATCACTTTTAAAGATAAAATGAGATGTTTAAAGTGATTTTCATGCTTCCAGGGGCCTTAAACACGAGATTTGAGGAATGGGTAAAAGTGAATGAAAATGGCCAATTTACTCACTCTGCGGCCTTAAAAAGTGTTTCTCCTCCACAGGAAGTGAATAAAATACCATTTGGAGGCATTTATAGTTCAATCAAAAACGCCTGTTTTTTAGTGAAAGAGATAACCACCCCCCCCTACGACATGCTTCAGAAATGAAAAAAATGTCCATTTTCAAATGTTGCGTCTTTGAACGACAATTCACATTTGTACGTGGAAAATCACGTTTAAAGATAAAATGAGATGTTTAAAGTGATTTTCATGCTTCCAGGGGCCTTAAACACGAGATTTGAGGAATGGGTAAAAGTGAATGAAAATGGCCAATTTACTCACTCTGCGGCCTTAAAAAGTGTTTCTCCTCCACGGGAAGTGAATTAAATAACATTTGTAGGCCTTTATTGTTAAAGCAAAAACGCCCGATTTTTGACGAAAGAGATAACCACCCCCCCTTACGACATGCTTCAGAAACTAAAAAAATGGTCCGTTTTCAAATGTTGCCTCTTTGAACTACAATTCACATTTGTACGTGGAAAATCACTTTTAAAGATAAAATGAGATGTTTAAAGTGATTTTCATGCTTCCAGGGGCCTTAAACACGAGATTTGAGGAATGGGTAAAAGTGAATGAAAATGGCCAATTTACTCACTCTGCGGCCTTAAAAAGTGTTTCTCCTCCACGGGAAGTGAATAAAATACCATTTGGAGGCATTTATAGTTCAATCAAAAACGCCTGTTTATTGGTGAAAGAGATAACCACCCCCCTTACGACATGCTTCAGAAACGAAAAAAATGGTCCACTTTCAAATGTTGCGTCTTTGAACGACAATTCACATTTGTACGTGGATAATCACTTTTAGAGATAAAATTAGATGTTTAAAGTGATTTTCAAGCTTCCAGGGGCCCTAAACACAAGATTTGAGAAATGGGTAAAAGTGAATGAAAATGGCCAATTTACTCACTCTGAGGCCTTAAAATGTGTTTCTCCTCCACGGGAAGTGAATAAAATAACATTTGGAGGACTTTATTGTTCAATCAAAAACGCCAGTTTTTTGGTGAAAGAGTTAACCACCCCCCCTTACGACATGCTTCAGAAACGAAAAAAATGGTTCATTTTCAAATGTTGCGTCTTTGAACTACAATTCAGATTTGTACGTGGATAATCACTTTTAGAGATAAAATTACATGTTTAAAGTGATTTTCAAGCTTCCAGGGGCCGTAAACACAAGATTTGAGGAATGGGTAAATGTGAAGGAAAATGGCCAATTTATGCACTCTGAGGTCTTAAAAAGTTTTTCTCCACCCCAGCAAGTGAATAAAATAACATTTGGAGGCCTTTATTGTTCAATCAAAAACGCCAGTTTTTTGGTGAAAGAGTTAACCACCCCCCCTTACGACATGCTTCAGAAACGAAAAAAATGGTTCATTTTCAAATGTTGCGTCTTTGAACTACAATTCAGATTTGTACGTGGATAATCACTTTTAGAGATAAAATTAGATATTTAAAGTGATTTTCAAGCTTCCAGGGGCCGTAAACACAAGATTTGAGGAATGGGTAAATGTGAATGAAAATGGCCAATTTATGCACTCTGAGGCCTTAAAAAGTTTTTCTCCACCCCAGCAAGTGAATTAAATAACATTTGTAGGCCTTTATTGTTCAATCAAAAACGCCCGAGTTTTTGATGAAAGAGATAACCACCCCCCCTTACGACATGCTTCAGAAACTAAAAAAATGGTCCGTTTTCAAAAGTTGCCTCTTTGAACTACAGTTCACATTTGTACGTGGAAAATCACTTTTAAAGATAAAATGAGATGTTTAAAGTGATTTTCATGCTTCCAGGGGCCTTAAACACAAGATTTGAGGAATGGGTAAAAGTGAATGAAAATGGCCAATTTACTCATTCTGAGGCCTTAAAAAGTGTTTCTCCTCCACGGGAAGTGAATTAAGTAATATTTGTAGGCCTTTATTGTTCAAGCGAAAACACCCGATTTTTGACGAAAGAGATAACCACCCCCCCTTACGACATGCTTCAGAAACTAAAAAAATGGTCCGTTTTCAAAAGTTGCCTCTTTGAACTACAATTCACATTTGTACGTGGAAAATCACTTTTAAAGATAAAATGAGATGTTTAAAGTGATTTTCATGCTTCCAGGGGCCTTAAACACGAGATTTGAGGAATGGGTAAAAGTGAATGAAAATGGCCAATTTACTCACTCTGCGGCCTTAAAAAGTGTTTCTCCTCCACAGGAAGTGAATAAAATACCATTTGGAGGCATTTATAGTTCAATCAAAAACGCCTGTTTTTTAGTGAAAGAGATAACCACCCCCCTTACGACATGCTTCAGAAATGAAAAAAATGTCCATTTTCAAATGTTGCGTCTTTGAACGACAATTCACATTTGTACGTGGAAAATCACGTTTAAAGATAAAATGAGATGTTTAAAGTGATTTTCATGCTTCCAGGGGCCTTAAACACGAGATTTGAGGAATGGGTAAAAGTGAATGAAAATGGCCAATTTACTAACTCTGCGGCCTTAAAAAGTGTTTCTCCTCCACGGGAAGTGAATAAAATACCATTTGGAGGCATTTATAGTTCAATCAAAAACGCCTGTTTTTTGGTGAAAGAGATAACCACCCCCCCTTACGACATGCTTCAGAAACGAAAAAAATGGTCCATTTTCAAATGTTGCGTCTTTGAATTACAATTCACATTTGTACGTGGATAATCACTTTTAGAGATAAAATTAGATATTTAAAGTGATTTTCAAGCTTCCAGGGGCCGTAAACACAAGATTTGAGGAATGGGTAAATGTGAATGAAAATGGCCAATTTATGCACTCTGAGGCCTTAAAAAGTTTTTCTCCACCCCAGCAAGTGAATTAAATAACATTTGTAGGCCTTTATTGTTCAATCAAAAACGCCCGAGTTTTTGATGAAAGAGATAACCACCCCCCTTACGACATGCTTCAGAAACTAAAAAAATGGTCCGTTTTCAAAAGTTGCCTCTTTGAACTACAATTCACATTTGTACGTGGAAAATCACTTTTAAAGATAAAATGAGACGTTTAAAGTGATTTTCATGCTTCCAGGGGCCTTAAACACAAGATTTGAGGAATGGGTAAAAGTGAATGAAAATGGCCAATTTACTCATTCTGAGGCCTTAAAAAGTGTTTCTCCTCCACGGGAAGTGAATTAAGTAATATTTGTAGGCCTTTATTGTTCAAGCGAAAACGCCCGATTTTTGACGAAAGAGATAACCACCCCCCCTTACGACATGCTTCAGAAACTAAAAAAATGGTCCGTTTTCAAATGTTGCCTCTTTGAACTACAATTCACATTTGTACGTGGAAAATCACTTTTAAAGATAAAATGAGATGTTTAAAGTGATTTTCATGCTTCCAGGGGCCTTAAACATGAGATTTGAGGAATGGGTAAAAGTGAATGAAAATGGCCAATTTACTCACTCTGCGGCCTTAAAAAGTGTTTCTCCTCCACGGGAAGTGAATAAAATACCATTTGGAGGCATTTATAGTTCAATCAAAAACGCCTGTTTTTTTGGTGAAAGAGATAACCACCCCCCCCCTTACGACATGCTTCAGAAACGAAAAAAATGGTTCATTTTCAAATGTTGCGTCTTTGAACTACAATTCAGATTTGTACGTGGATAATCACTTTTAGAGATAAAATTAGATGTTTAAAGTGATTTTCAAGCTTCCAGGGGCCGTAAACACAAGATTTGAGGAATGGGTAAATGTGAATGAAAATGGCCAATTTATGCACTCTGAGGCCTTAAAAAGTTTTTCTCCACCCCAGCAAGTGAATTAAATAACATTTGTAGGCCTTTATTGTTCAATCAAAAACGCCCAAGTTTTTGATGAAAGAGATAACCACCCCCCCTTACGACATGCTTCAGAAACTAAAAAAATGGTCCGTTTTCAAAAGTTGCCTCTTTGAACTACAATTCACATTTGTACGTGGAAAATCACTTTTAAAGATAAAATGAGATGTTTAAAGTGATTTTCATGCTTCCAGAGGCCTTAAACACAAGATTTGAGGAATGGGTAAAAGTGAATGAAAATGGCCAATTTACTCATTCTGAGGCCTTAAAAAGTGTTTCTCCTCCACGGGAAGTGAATTAAGTAATATTTGTAGGCCTTTATTGTTCAAGCGAAAATGCCCGATTTTTGACGAAAGAGATAACCCCCCCTTACGACATGCTTCAGAAACTAAAAAAATGGTCCGTTTTCAAAAGTTGCCTCTTTGAACTACAATTCACATTTGTACGTGGAAAATCACTTTTAAAGATAAAATGAGATGTTTAAAGTGATTTTCATGCTTCCAGGGGCCTTAAACACAAGA
The DNA here is from genome assembly GCF_964204655.1 of Triturus cristatus. Taxonomy (NCBI): domain Eukaryota; kingdom Metazoa; phylum Chordata; class Amphibia; order Caudata; family Salamandridae; genus Triturus; species Triturus cristatus. The sequence goes on from NC_140592.1 coordinate 471,666,664, forward strand.
TTTGAGGAATGGGTAAAAGTGAATGAAAATGGCCAATTTACTCATTCTGAGGCCTTAAAAAGTGTTTCTCCTCCACGGAAAGTGAATTAAGTAATATTTGTAGGCCTTTATTGTTCAAGCGAAAACGCCCGATTTTTGACGAAAGAGATAACCACCCCCCCTTACGACATGCTTCAGAAACTAAAAAAATGGTCCGTTTTCAAATGTTGCCTCTTTGAACTACAATTCACATTTGTACGTGGAAAATCACTTTTAAAGATAAAATGAGATGTTTAAAGTGATTTTCATGCTTCCAGGGGCCTTAAACACGAGATTTGAGGAATGGGTAAAAGTGAATGAAAATGGTCAATTTACTCACTCTGCGGCCTTAAAAAGTGTTTCTCCTCCACGGGAAGTGAATAAAATACCATTTGGAGGCATTTATAGTTCAATCAAAAACGCCTGTTTTTTTAGTGAAAGAGATAACCACCCCCCCTTACGACATGCTTCAGAAATGAAAAAAATGGTCCATTTTCAAATGTTGCGTCTTAGAACGACAATTCACATTTGTACGTGGAAAATCACGTTTAAAGATAAAATGAGATGTTTAAAGTGATTTTCATGCTTCCAGGGGCCTTAAACACGAGATTTGAGGAATGGGTAAAAGTGAATGAAAATGGCCAATTTACTCACTCTGCGGCCTTAAAAAGTGTTTCTCCTCCACGGGAAGTGAATAAAATACCATTTGGAGGCATTTATAGTTCAATCAAAAACGCCAGTTTTTTGGTGAAAGAGATAACCACCCCCCCTTACGACATGCTTCAGAAACGAAAAAAATGGTTCATTTTCAAATGTTGCGTCTTTGAACTACAATTCACATTTGTACGTGGATAATCACTTTTAGAGATAAAATTAGATGTTTAAAGTGATTTTCAAGCTTCCAGGTGCCGTAAACACAAGATTTGAGGAATGGGTAAATGTGAATGAAAATGGCCAATTTATGCACTCTGAGGCCTTAAAAAGTTTTTCTCCACCCCAGCAAGTGAATTAAATAACATTTGTAGGCCTTTATTGTTCAATCAAAAACGTCCGAGTTTTTGATGAAAGAGATAACCACCCCCCCTTACGACATGCTTCAGAAACTAAAAAAATGGTCAGTTTTCAAATGTTGCCTCTTTGAACTACAATTCACATTTGTACGTGGAAAATCACTTTTAAAGATAAAATGAGATGTTTAAAGTGATTTTCATGCTTCCAGGGGCCTTAAACACGAGATTTGAGGAATGGGTAAAAGTGAATGAAAATGGCCAATTTACTCACTCTGCGGCCTTAAAAAGTGTTTCTCCTCCACAGGAAGTGAATAAAATACCATTTGGAGGCATTTATAGTTCAATCAAAAACGCCTGTTTTTTAGTGAAAGAGATAACCACCCCCCCCTACGACATGCTTCAGAAATGAAAAAAATGTCCATTTTCAAATGTTGCGTCTTTGAACGACAATTCACATTTGTACGTGGAAAATCACGTTTAAAGATAAAATGAGATGTTTAAAGTGATTTTCATGCTTCCAGGGGCCTTAAACACGAGATTTGAGGAATGGGTAAAAGTGAATGAAAATGGCCAATTTACTCACTCTGCGGCCTTAAAAAGTGTTTCTCCTCCACGGGAAGTGAATTAAATAACATTTGTAGGCCTTTATTGTTAAAGCAAAAACGCCCGATTTTTGACGAAAGAGATAACCACCCCCCCTTACGACATGCTTCAGAAACTAAAAAAATGGTCCGTTTTCAAATGTTGCCTCTTTGAACTACAATTCACATTTGTACGTGGAAAATCACTTTTAAAGATAAAATGAGATGTTTAAAGTGATTTTCATGCTTCCAGGGGCCTTAAACACGAGATTTGAGGAATGGGTAAAAGTGAATGAAAATGGCCAATTTACTCACTCTGCGGCCTTAAAAAGTGTTTCTCCTCCACGGGAAGTGAATAAAATACCATTTGGAGGCATTTATAGTTCAATCAAAAACGCCTGTTTATTGGTGAAAGAGATAACCACCCCCCTTACGACATGCTTCAGAAACGAAAAAAATGGTCCACTTTCAAATGTTGCGTCTTTGAACGACAATTCACATTTGTACGTGGATAATCACTTTTAGAGATAAAATTAGATGTTTAAAGTGATTTTCAAGCTTCCAGGGGCCCTAAACACAAGATTTGAGAAATGGGTAAAAGTGAATGAAAATGGCCAATTTACTCACTCTGAGGCCTTAAAATGTGTTTCTCCTCCACGGGAAGTGAATAAAATAACATTTGGAGGACTTTATTGTTCAATCAAAAACGCCAGTTTTTTGGTGAAAGAGTTAACCACCCCCCCTTACGACATGCTTCAGAAACGAAAAAAATGGTTCATTTTCAAATGTTGCGTCTTTGAACTACAATTCAGATTTGTACGTGGATAATCACTTTTAGAGATAAAATTACATGTTTAAAGTGATTTTCAAGCTTCCAGGGGCCGTAAACACAAGATTTGAGGAATGGGTAAATGTGAAGGAAAATGGCCAATTTATGCACTCTGAGGTCTTAAAAAGTTTTTCTCCACCCCAGCAAGTGAATTAAATAACATTTGTAGGCCTTTATTGTTCAATCAAAAACGCCCGAGTTTTTGATGAAAGAGATAACCACCCCCCCTTACGACATGCTTCAGAAACTAAAAAAATGGTCCGTTTTCAAAAGTTGCCTCTTTGAACTACAATTCACATTTGTACGTGGAAAATCACTTTTAAAGATAAAATGAGATGTTTAAAGTGATTTTCATGCTTCCAGGGGCCTTAAACACAAGATTTGAGTAATGGGTAAAAGTGAATGAAAATGGCCAATTTACTCATTCTGAGGCCTTAAAAAGTGTTTCTCCTCCACGGGAAGTGAATTAAGTAATATTTGTAGGCCTTTATTGTTCAAGCGAAAACGCCCGATTTTTGACGAAAGAGATAACCACCCCCCCTTACGACATGCTTCAGAAACTAAAAAAATGGTCCGTATTCAAATGTTGCCTCTTTGAACTACAATTCACATTTGTACGTGGAAAATCACTTTTAAAGATAAAATGAGATGTTTAAAGTGATTTTCATGCTTCCAGGGGCCTTAAACACGAGATTTGAGGAATGGGTAAAAGTGAATGAAAATGGCCAATTTACTCACTCTGCGGCCTTAAAAAGTGTTTCTCCTCCACGGGAAGTGAATAAAATACCATTTGGAGGCATTTATAGTTCAATCAAAAACGCCTGTTTTTTGGTGAAAGAGATAACCACCCCCCCTTACGACATGCTTCAGAAACGAAAAAAATGGTCCATTTTCAAATGTTGCGTCTTTGAACGACAATTCACATTTGTACGTGGATAATCCCTTTTAGAGATAAAATTAGATGTTTAAAGTGATTTTCAAGCTTCCAGGGGCCCTAAACACAAGATTTGAGAAATGGGTAAAAGTGAATGAAAATGGCCAATTTACTCACTCTGAGGCCTTAAAAAGTGTTTCTCCTCCACGGGAAGTGAATAAAATAACATTTGGAGGCCTTTATTGTTCAATCAAAAACACCAGTTTTTTGGTGAAAGAGATAACCACCCCCCCTTACGACATGCTTCAGAAACGAAAAAAATGGTTCATTTTCAAATGTTGCGTCTTTGAACTACAATTCACATTTGTACGTGGATAATCACTTTTAGAGATAAAATTAGATGTTTAAAGTGATTTTCAAGCTTCCAGGGGCCGTAAACACAAGATTTGAGGAATGGGTAAATGTGAAGGAAAATGGCCAATTTATGCACTCTGAGGTCTTAAAAAGTTTTTCTCCACCCCAGCAAGTGAATTAAATAACATTTGTAGGCCTTTATTGTTCAATCAAAAACGCCCGAGTTTTTGATGAAAGAGATAACCACCCCCCCTTACGACATGCTTCAGAAACTAAAAAAATGGTCCGTTTTCAAAAGTTGCCTCTTTGAACTACAATTCACATTTGTACGTGGAAAATCACTTTTAAAGATAAAATGAGATGTTTAAAGTGATTTTCATGCTTCCAGGGGCCTTAAACACAAGATTTGAGGAATGGGTAAAAGTGAATGAAAATGGCCAATTTACTCATTCTGAGGCCTTAAAAAGTGTTTCTCCTCCACGGGAAGTGAATTAAGTAATATTTGTAGGCCTTTATTGTTCAAGCGAAAACGCCCGATTTTTGACGAAAGAGATAACCACCCCCCCTTACGACATGCTTCAGAAACTAAAAAAATGGTCCGTATTCAAATGTTGCCTCTTTGAACTACAATTCACATTTGTACGTGGAAAATCACTTTTAAAGATAAAATGAGATGTTTAAAGTGATTTTCATGCTTCCAGGGGCCTTAAACACGAGATTTGAGGAATGGGTAAAAGTGAATGAAAATGGCCAATTTACTCACTCTGCGGCCTTAAAAAGTGTTTCTCCTCCACGGGAAGTGAATAAAATACCATTTGGAGGCATTTATAGTTCAATCAAAAACGCCTGTTTTTTGGTGAAAGAGATAACCACCCCCCCTTACGACATGCTTCAGAAACGAAAAAAATGGTCCATTTTCAAATGTTGCGTCTTTGAACGACAATTCACATTTGTACGTGGATAATCCCTTTTAGAGATAAAATTAGATGTTTAAAGTGATTTTCAAGCTTCCAGGGGCCCTAAACACAAGATTTGAGAAATGGGTAAAAGTGAATGAAAATGGCCAATTTACTCACTCTGAGGCCTTAAAAAGTGTTTCTCCTCCACGGGAAGTGAATAAAATAACATTTGGAGGCCTTTATTGTTCAATCAAAAACACCAGTTTTTTGGTGAAAGAGATAACCACCCCCCCTTACGACATGCTTCAGAAACTAAAAAAATGGTCCGTATTCAAATGTTGCCTCTTTGAACTACAATTCACATTTGTACGTGGAAAATCACTTTTAAAGATAAAATGAGATGTTTAAAGTGATTTTCATGCTTCCAGGGGCCTTAAACACAAGATTTGAGGAATGGGTAAATGTGAATGAAAATGGCCAATTTACTCACTCTGCGGCCTTAAAAAGTGTTTCTCCTCTACGGGAAGTGAATAAAATACCATTTGGAGGCATTTATAGTTCAATCAAAAACGCCTGTTTTTTGGTGAAAGAGATAACCACCCCCCCTTACGACATGCTTCAGAAACGAAAAAAATGGTCCATTTTCAAATGTTGCGTCTTTGAACGACAATTCACATTTGTACGTGGATAATCACTTTTAGAGATAAAATTAGATGTTTAAAGTGATTTTCAAGCTTCCAGGGGCCCTAAACACAAGATTTGAGAAATGGGTAAAAGTGAATGAAAATGGCCAATTTACTCACTCTGAGGCCTTAAAATGTGTTTCTCCTCCACAGGAAGTGAATAAAATACCATTTGGAGGCATTTATAGTTCAATCAAAAACGCCTGTTTTTTAGTGAAAGAGATAACCACCCCCCCTTACGACATGCTTCAGAAATGAAAAAAATGTCCATTTTCAAATGTTGCGTCTTTGAACGACTATTCACATTTGTACGTGGAAAATCACGTTTAAAGATAAAATGAGATGTTTAAAGTGATTTTCATGCTTCCAGGGGCCTTAAACACGAGATTTGAGGAATGGGTAAAAGTGAATGAAAATGGCCAATTTACTCACTCTGCGGCCTTAAAAAGTGTTTCTCCTCCACGGGAAGTGAATTAAATAACATTTGTAGGCCTTTATTGTTAAAGCAAAAACGCCCGATTTTTGACGAAAGAGATAACCACCCCCCCTTACGACATGCTTCAGAAACTAAAAAAATGGTCCGTTTTCAAATGTTGCCTCTTTGAACTACAATTCACATTTGTACGTGGAAAATCACTTTTAAAGATAAAATGAGATGTTTAAAGTGATTTTCATGCTTCCAGGGGCCTTAAACACGAGATTTGAGGAATGGGTAAAAGTGAATGAAAATGGCCAATTTACTCACTCTGTGGCCTTAAAAAGTGTTTCTCCTCCACGGGAAGTGAATAAAATACCATTTGGAGGCATTTATAGTTCAATCAAAAACGCCTGTTTATTGGTGAAAGAGATAACCACCCCCCTTACGACATGCTTCAGAAACGAAAAAAATGGTCCACTTTCAAATGTTGCGTCTTTGAACGACAATTCACATTTGTACGTGGATAATCACTTTTAGAGATAAAATTAGATGTTTAAAGTGATTTTCAAGCTTCCAGGGGCCCTAAACACAAGATTTGAGAAATGGGTAAAAGTGAATGAAAATGGCCAATTTACTCACTCTGAGGCCTTAAAATGTGTTTCTCCTCCACGGGAAGTGAATAAAATAACATTTGGAGGACTTTATTGTTCAATCAAAAACGCCAGTTTTTTGGTGAAAGAGTTAACCACCCCCCCTTACGACATGCTTCAGAAACGAAAAAAATGGTTCATTTTCAAATGTTGCGTCTTTGAACTACAATTCAGATTTGTACGTGGATAATCACTTTTAGAGATAAAATTACATGTTTAAAGTGATTTTCAAGCTTCCAGGGGCCGTAAACACAAGATTTGAGGAATGGGTAAATGTGAAGGAAAATGGCCAATTTATGCACTCTGAGGTCTTAAAAAGTTTTTCTCCACCCCAGCAAGTGAATTAAATAACATTTGTAGGCCTTTATTGTTCAATCAAAAACGCCCGAGTTTTTGATGAAAGAGATAACCACCCCCCCTTACGACATGCTTCAGAAACTAAAAAAATGGTCCGTTTTCAAAAGTTGCCTCTTTGAACTACAATTCACATTTGTACGTGGAAAATCACTTTTAAAGATAAAATGAGATGTTTAAAGTGATTTTCATGCTTCCAGGGGCCTTAAACACAAGATTTGAGTAATGGGTAAAAGTGAATGAAAATGGCCAATTTACTCATTCTGAGGCCTTAAAAAGTGTTTCTCCTCCACGGGAAGTGAATTAAGTAATATTTGTAGGCCTTTATTGTTCAAGCGAAAACGCCCGATTTTTGACGAAAGAGATAACCACCCCCCCTTACGACATGCTTCAGAAACTAAAAAAATGGTCCGTATTCAAATGTTGCCTCTTTGAACTACAATTCACATTTGTACGTGGAAAATCACTTTTAAAGATAAAATGAGATGTTTAAAGTGATTTTCATGCTTCCAGGGGCCTTAAACACGAGATTTGAGGAATGGGTAAAAGTGAATGAAAATGGCCAATTTACTCACTCTGCGGCCTTAAAAAGTGTTTCTCCTCCACGGGAAGTGAATAAAATACCATTTGGAGGCATTTATAGTTCAATCAAAAACGCCTGTTTTTTGGTGAAAGAGATAACCACCCCCCCTTACGACATGTTCAGAAACGAAAAAAATGGTCCATTTTCAAATGTTGCGTCTTTGAACGACAATTCACATTTGTACGTGGATAATCCCTTTTAGAGATAAAATTAGATGTTTAAAGTGATTTTCAAGCTTCCAGGGGCCCTAAACACAAGATTTGAGAAATGGGTAAAAGTGAATGAAAATGGCCAATTTACTCACTCTGAGGCCTTAAAAAGTGTTTCTCCTCCACGGGAAGTGAATAAAATAACATTTGGAGGCCTTTATTGTTCAATCAAAAACACCAGTTTTTTGGTGAAAGAGATAACCACCCCCCCTTACGACATGCTTCAGAAACGAAAAAAATGGTTCATTTTCAAATGTTGCGTCTTTGAACTACAATTCACATTTGTACGTGGATAATCACTTTTAGAGATAAAATTAGATGTTTAAAGTGATTTTCAAGCTTCCAGGGGCCGTAAACACAAGATTTGAGGAATGGGTAAATGTGAAGGAAAATGGCCAATTTATGCACTCTGAGGTCTTAAAAAGTTTTTCTCCACCCCAGCAAGTGAATTAAATAACATTTGTAGGCCTTTATTGTTCAATCAAAAACGCCCGAGTTTTTGATGAAAGAGATAACCACCCCCCCTTACGACATGCTTCAGAAACTAAAAAAATGGTCCGTTTTCAAAAGTTGCCTCTTTGAACTACAATTCACATTTGTACGTGGAAAATCACTTTTAAAGATAAAATGAGATGTTTAAAGTGATTTTCATGCTTCCAGGGGCCTTAAACACAAGATTTGAGGAATGGGTAAAAGTGAATGAAAATGGCCAATTTACTCATTCTGAGGCCTTAAAAAGTGTTTCTCCTCCACGGGAAGTGAATTAAGTAATATTTGTAGGCCTTTATTGTTCAAGCGAAAACGCCCGATTTTTGACGAAAGAGATAACCACCCCCCTTACGACATGCTTCAGAAACTAAAAAAATGGTCCGTATTCAAATGTTGCCTCTTTGAACTACAATTCACATTTGTACGTGGAAAATCACTTTTAAAGATAAAATGAGATGTTTAAAGTGATTTTCATGCTTCCAGGGGCCTTAAACACGAGATTTGAGGAATGGGTAAAAGTGAATGAAAATGGCCAATTTACTCACTCTGCGGCCTTAAAAAGTGTTTCTCCTCCACGGGAAGTGAATAAAATACCATTTGGAGGCATTTATAGTTCAATCAAAAACGCCTGTTTTTTGGTGAAAGAGATAACCACCCCCCCTTACGACATGCTTCAGAAACGAAAAAAATGGTCCATTTTCAAATGTTGCGTCTTTGAACGACAATTCACATTTGTACGTGGATAATCCCTTTTAGAGATAAAATTAGATGTTTAAAGTGATTTTCAAGCTTCCAGGGGCCCTAAACACAAGATTTGAGAAATGGGTAAAAGTGAATGAAAATGGCCAATTTACTCACTCTGAGGCCTTAAAAAGTGTTTCTCCTCCACGGGAAGTGAATAAAATAACATTTGGAGGCCTTTATTGTTCAATCAAAAACACCAGTTTTTTGGTGAAAGAGATAACCACCCCCCCTTACGACATGCTTCAGAAACGAAAAAAATGGTTCATTTTCAAATGTTGCGTCTTTGAACTACAATTCACATTTGTACGTGGATAATCACTTTTAGAGATAAAATTAGATGTTTAACGTGATTTTCAAGCTTCCAGGGGCCGTAAACACAAGATTTGAGGAATGGGTAAATGTGAATGAAAATGGCCAATTTATGCACTCTGAGGCCTTAAAAAGTTTTTCTCCACCCCAGCAAGTGAATTAAATAACATTTGTAGGCCTTTATTGTTCAATCAAAAACGTCCGAGTTTTTGATGAAAGAGATAACCACCCCCCCTTACGACATGCTTCAGAAACTAAAAAAATGGTCCGTTTTCAAATGTTGCCTCTTTGAACTACAATTCACATTTGTACGTGGAAAATCACTTTTAAAGAGAAAATGAGATGTTTAAAGTGATTTTCATGCTTCCAGGGGCCTTAAACACAAGATTTGAGGAATGGGTAAAAGTGAATGAAAATGGCCAATTTACTCATTCTGCGGCCTTAAAAAGTGTTTCTCCTCCACGGGAAGTGAATTAAATAACATTTGTAGGCCTTTATTGTTAAAGCAAAAACGCCCGATTTTTGACGAAAGAGATAACCACCCCCCCTTACGACATGCTTCAGAAACTAAAAAAATGGTCCGTTTTCAAATGTTGCCTCTTTGAACTACAATTCACATTTGTACGTGGAAAATCACTTTTAAAGATAAAATGAGATGTTTAAAGTGATTTTCATGCTTCCAGGGGCCTTAAACACGAGATTTGAGGAATGGGTAAAAGTGAATGAAAATGGCCAATTTACTCACTCTGCGGCCTTAAAAAGTGTTTCTCCTCTACGGGAAGTGAATAAAATACCATTTGGAGGCATTTATAGTTCAATCAAAAACGCCTGTTTTTTGGTGAAAGAGATAACCACCCCCCCTTACGACATGCTTCAGAAACGAAAAAAATGGTCCATTTTCAAATGTTGCGTCTTTGAACGACAATTCACATTTGTACGTGGATAATCACTTTTAGAGATAAAATTAGATGTTTAAAGTGATTTTCAAGCTTCCAGGGGCCCTAAACACAAGATTTGAGAAATGGGTAAAAGTGAATGAAAATGGCCAATTTACTCACTCTGAGGCCTTAAAATGTGTTTCTCCTCCACGGGAAGTGAATAAAATAACATTTGGAGGCCTTTATTGTTCAATCAAAAACGCCAGTTTTTTGGTGAAAGAGTGAACCACCCCCCCCTTACGACATGCTTCAGAAACGAAAAAAATGGTTCATTTTCAAATGTTGCGTCTTTGAACTACAATTCAGATTTGTACGTGGATAATCACTTTTAGAGATAAAATTAGATGTTTAAAGTGATTTTCAAGCTTCCAGGGACCGTAAACACAAGATTTGAGGAATGGGTAAATGTGAATGAAAATGGCCAATTTATGCACTCTGAGGCCTTAAAAAGTTTTTCTCCACCCCAGCAAGTGAATTAAATAACATTTGTAGGCCTTTATTGTTCAATCAAAAACGCCCGAGTTTTTGATGAAAGAGATAACCACCCCCCCTTACGACATGCTTCAGAAACTAAAAAAATGGTCCGTTTTCAAAAGTTGCCTCTTTGAACTACAATAAACATTTGTACGTGGAATATCACGTTTAAAGATAAAATGAGATGTTTAAAGTGATTTTCAAGCTTCCAGGGGCCCTAAACACAAGATTTGAGGAATGGGTAAAAGTGAATGAAAATGGCCAATTTACTCACTCTGCGGCCTTAAAAAGTGTTTCTCCTCCACGGGAAGTGAATTAAATAACATTTGTAGGCCTTTAATGTTAAAGCAAAAATGCCCGATTTTTGACGAAAGAGATAACCACCCCCCCTTACGACATGCTTCAGAAACTAAAAAAATGGTCCGTTTTCAAATGTTGCCTCTTTGAACGACAATTCACATTTGTACGTGGAAAATCACTTTTAAAGATAAAATGAGATGTTTAAAGTGATTTTCATGCTTCCAGGGGCCTTAAACACGAGATTTGAGGAATGGGTAAAAGTGAATGAAAATGGCCAATTTACTCACTCTGCGGCCTTAAAAAGTGTTTCTCCTCCACGGGAAGTGAATAAAATACCATTTGGAGGCATTTATAGTTCAATCAAAAACGCCTGTTTTTTGGTGAAAGAGATAACCACCCCCCCTTACGACATGCTTCAGAAACGAAAAAAATGGTCCATTTTCAAATGTTGCGTCTTTGAACGACAATTCACATTTGTACGTGGATAATCACTTTTAGAGATAAAATTAGATGTTTAAAGTGATTTTCAAGCTTCCAGGGGCCCTAAACACAAGATTTGAGAAATGGGTAAAAGTGAATGAAAATGGCCAATTTACTCACTCTGCGGCCTTAAAAAGTGTTTCTCCTCTACGGGAAGTAATTAAAATACCATTTGGAGGCATTTATAGTTCAATCAAAAACGCCTGTTTTTTGGTGAAAGAGATAACCACCCCCCCCTTACGACATGCTTCAGAAACTAAAAAAATGGTCCATTTTCAAATGTTGCGTCTTTGAACGACAATTCACATTTGTACGTGGATAATCACTTTTAGAGATAAAATTAGATGTTTAAAGTGATTTTCAAGCTTCCAGGGGCCCTAAACACAAGATTTGAGAAATGGGTAAAAGTGAATGAAAATGGCCAATTTACTCACTCTGAGGCCTTAAAATGTGTTTCTCCTCCACGGGAAGTGAATAAAATAACATTTGGAGGCCTTTATTGTTCAATCAAAAACGCCAGTTTTTTGGTGAAAGAGTTAACCACCCCCCCTTACGACATGCTTCAGAAACGAAAAAAATGGTTCATTTTCAAATGTTGCGTCTTTGAACTACAATTCAGATTTGTACGTGGATAATCACTTTTAGAGATAAAATTAGATGTTTAAAGTGATTTTCAAGCTTCCAGGGACCGTAAACACAAGATTTGAGGAATGGGTAAATGTGAATGAAAATGGCCAATTTATGCACTCTGAGGCCTTAAAAAGTTTTTCTCCACCCCAGCAAGTGAATTAAATAACATTTGTAGGCCTTTATTGTTCAATCAAAAACGCCCGAGTTTTTGATGAAAGAGATAACCACCCCCCCTTACGACATGCTTCAGAAACTAAAAAAATGGTCCGTTTTCAAATGTTGCCTCTTTGAACGACAATTCACATTTGTACGTGGAAAATCACTTTTAAAGATAAAATGAGATGTTTAAAGTGATTTTCATGCTTCCAGGGGCCTTAAACACGAGATTTGAGGAATGGGTAAAAGTGAATGAAAATGGCCAATTTACTCACTCTGCGGCCTTAAAAAGTGTTTCTCCTCCACGGGAAGTGAATAAAATACCATTTGGAGGCATTTATAGTTCAATCAAAAACGCCTGTTTTTTGGTGAAAGAGATAACCACCCCCCCTTACGACATGCTTCAGAAACGAAAAAAATGGTCCATTTTCAAATGTTGCGTCTTTGAACGACAATTCACATTTGTACGTGGATAATCCCTTTTAGAGATAAAATTAGATGTTTAAAGTGATTTTCAAGCTTCCAGGGGCCCTAAACACAAGATTTGAGAAATGGGTAAAAGTGAATGAAAATGGCCAATTTACTCACTCTGAGGCCTTAAAAAGTGTTTCTCCTCCACGGGAAGTGAATTAAGTAATATTTGTAGGCCTTTATTGTTCAAGCGAAAACTCCTGATTTTTGGCGAAAGAGATAACCCCCCCCTTACGACATGTTTCAGAAACTAAAAAAATGGTCCGTTTTCAAATGTTGCCTCTTTGAACTACAATTCACAATTGTACGTGGAAAATCACTTTGAAAGATAAAATGAGATGTTTAAAGTGATTTTCATGCTTCCAGGGGCCTTAAACACGAGATTTGAGGAATGGGTAAAAGTGAATGAAAATGGCCAATTTACTCACTCTGCGGCCTTAAAAAGTGTTTCTCCTCCACAGGAAGTGAATAAAATACCATTTGGAGGCATTTATAGTTCAATCAAAAACGCCTGTTTTTTAGTGAAAGAGATAACCACCCCCCTTACGACATGCTTCAGAAATGAAAAAAATGTCCATTTTCAAATGTTGCGTCTTTGAACGACAATTCACATTTGTACGTGGAAAATCACGTTTAAAGATAAAATGAGATGTTTAAAGTGATTTTCATGCTTCCAGGGGCCTTAAACACGAGATTTGAGGAATGGGTAAAAGTGAATGAAAATGGCCAATTTACTCACTCTGCGGCCTTAAAAAGTGTTTCTCCTCCACAGGAAGTGAATTAAATAACATTTGTAGGCCTTTATTGTTAAAGCAAAAACGCCCGATTTTTGACGAAAGAGATAACCACCCCCCCTTACGACATGCTTCAGAAACTAAAAAAATGGTCCGTTTTCAAATGTTGCCTCTTTGAACTACAATTCACATTTGTACGTGGAAAATCACTTTTAAAGATAAAATGAGATGTTTAAAGTGATTTTCATGCTTCCAGGGGCCTTAAACACGAGATTTGAGGAATGGGTAAAAGTGAATGAAAATGGCCAATTTACTCACTCTGCGGCCTTAAAAAGTGTTTCTCCTCTACGGGAAGTGAATAAAATACCATTTGGAGGCATTTATAGTTCAATCAAAAACGCCTGTTTTTTGGTGAAAGAGATAACCACCCCCCCCTTACGACATGCTTCAGAAACTAAAAAAATGGTCCATTTTCAAATGTTGCGTCTTTGAACGACAATTCACATTTGTACGTGGATAATCACTTTTAGAGATAAAATTAGATGTTTAAAGTGATTTTCAAGCTTCCAGGGGCCCTAAACACAAGATTTGAGAAATGGGTAAAAGTGAATGAAAATGGCCAATTTACTCACTCTGAGGCCTTAAAATGTGTTTCTCCTCCACGGGAAGTGAATAAAATAACATTTGGAGGCCTTTATTGTTCAATCAAAAACGCCAGTTTTTTGGTGAAAGAGTTAACCACCCCCCCTTACGACATGCTTCAGAAACGAAAAAAATGGTTCATTTTCAAATGTTGCGTCTTTGAACTACAATTCAGATTTGTACGTGGATAATCACTTTTAGAGATAAAATTAGATGTTTAAAGTGATTTTCAAGCTTCCAGGGACCGTAAACACAAGATTTGAGGAATAGGTAAATGTGAATGAAAATGGCCAATTTATGCACTCTGAGGCCTTAAAAAGTTTTTCTCCACCCCAGCAAGTGAATTAAATAACATTTGTAGGCCTTTATTGTTCAATCAAAAACGCCCGAGTTTTTGATGAAAGAGATAACCACCCCCCCTTACGACATGCTTCAGAAACTAAAAAAATGGTCCGTTTTCAAATGTTGCCTCTTTGAACGACAATTCACATTTGTACGTGGAAAATCACTTTTAAAGATAAAATGAGATGTTTAAAGTGATTTTCATGCTTCCAGGGGCCTTAAACACGAGATTTGAGGAATGGGTAAAAGTGAATGAAAATGGCCAATTTACTCACTCTGCGGCCTTAAAAAGTGTTTCTCCTCCACGGGAAGTGAATAAAATACCATTTGGAGGCATTTATAGTTCAATCAAAAACGCCTGTTTTTTGGTGAAAGAGATAACCACCCCCCCTTACGACATGCTTCAGAAACGAAAAAAATGGTCCATTTTCAAATGTTGCGTCTTTGAACGACAATTCACATTTGTACGTGGATAATCACTTTTAGAGATAAAATTAGATGTTTAAAGTGAATTTCAAGCTTCCAGGGGCCCTAAACACAAGATTTGAGAAATGGGTAAAAGTGAATGAAAATGGCCAATTTACTCACTCTGAGGCCTTAAAATGTGTTTCTCCTCCACGGGAAGTGAATAAAATAACATTTGGAGGCCTTTATTGTTCAATCAAAAACGCCAGTTTTTTGGTGAAAGAGTTAACCACCCCCCCTTACGAAATGCTTCAGAAACGAAAAAAATGGTTCATTTTCAAATGTTGTGTCTTTGAACTACAATTCAGATTTGTACGTGGATAATCAATTTTAGAGATAAAATTAGATGTTTATAGTGATTTTCAAGCTTCCAGGGGCCGTAAACACAAGATTTGAGGAATGGGTAAATGTGAATGAAAATGGCCAATTTATGCACTCTGAGGCCTTAAAAAGTTTTTCTCCACCCCAGCAAGTGAATTAAATAACATTTGTAGGCCTTTATTGTTCAATCAAAAACGCCCGAGTTTTTGATGAAAGAGATAACCACCCCCCCTTACGACATGCTTCAGAAACTAAAAAAATGGTCTGTTTTCAAAAGTTGCCTCTTTGAACTACAATTCACATTTGTACGTGGAAAATCACTTTTAAAGATAAAATGAGATGTTTAAAGTGATTTTCATGCTTCCAGGGGCCTTAAACACAAGATTTGAGGAATGGGTAAAAGTGAATGAAAATGGCCAATTTACTCATTCTGAGGCCTTAAAAAGTGTTTCTCCTCCACGGGAAGTGAATTAAGTAATATTTGTAGGCCTTTATTGTTCAAGCGAAAACGCCTGATTTTTGACGAAAGAGATAACCACCCCCCCTTACGACATGCTTCAGAAACTAAAAAAATGGTCCGTTTTCAAATGTTGCCTCTTTGAACTACAATTCACATTTGTATGTGGAAAATCACTTTTAAAGATAAAATGAGATGTTTAAAGTGATTTTCATGCTTCCAGGGGCCTTAAACACGAGATTTGAGGAATGGGTAAAAGTGAATGAAAATGGCCAATTTACTCACTCTGCGGCCTTAAAAAGTGTTTCTCCTCCACAGGAAGTGAATAAAATACCATTTGGAGGCATTTATAGTTCAATCAAAAACGCCTGTTTTTTAGTGAAAGAGATAACCACCCCCCCTTACGACATGCTTCAGAAATGAAAAAAATGTCCATTTTCAAATGTTGCGTCTTTGAACGACAATTCACATTTGTACGTGGAAAATCACGTTTAAAGATAAAATGAGATGTTTAAAGTGATTTTCATGCTTCCAGGGGCCTTAAACACGAGATTTGAGGAATGGGTAAAAGTGAATGAAAATGGCCAATTTACTCACTCTGCGGCCTTAAAAAGTGTTTCTCCTCCACGGGAAGTGAATTAAATAACATTTGTAGGCCTTTATTGTTAAAGCAAAAATACCCGATTTTTGACTAAAGAGATAACCACCCCCCCTTACGACATGCTTCAGAAACTAAAAAAATGGTCCGTTTTCAAATGTTGCCTCTTTGAACTACAATTCACATTTGTACGTGGAAAATCACTTTTAAAGATAAAATGAGATGTTTAAAGTGATTTTCATGCTTCCAGGGGCCTTAAACACGAGATTTGAGGAATGGGTAAAAGTGAATGAAAATGGCCAATTTACTCACTCTGCGGCCTTAAAAAGTGTTTCTCCTCCACGGGAAGTGAATAAAATACCATTTTGAGGCATTTATAGTTCAATCAAAAACGCCTGTTTTTTGGTGAAAGAGATAACCACCCCCCCTTACGACATGCTTCAGAAACGAAAAAAATGGTCCATTTTCAAATGTTGCGTCTTTGAACGACAATTCACATTTGTACGTGGATAATCACTTTTAGAGATAAAATTAGATGTTTAAAGTGATTTTCAAGCTTCCAGGGGCCCTAAACACAAGATTTGAGAAATGGGTAAAAGTGAATGAAAATGGCCAATTTACTCACTCTGAGGCCTTAAAATGTGTTTCTCCTCCACGGGAAGTGAATAAAATAACATTTGGAGGCCTTTATTGTTCAATCAAAAACGCCAGTTTTTTGGTGAAAGAGTTAACCACCCCCCCTTACGACATGCTTCAGAAACGAAAAAAATGGTTCATTTTCAAATGTTGCGTCTTTGAACTACAATTCAGATTTGTACGTGGATAATCACTTTTAGAGATAAAATTAGATATTTAAAGTGATTTTCAAGCTTCCAGGGGCCGTAAACACAAGATTTGAGGAATGGGTAAATGTGAATGAAAATGGCCAATTTATGCACTCTGAGGCCTTAAAAAGTTTTTCTCCACCCCAGCAAGTGAATTAAATAACATTTGTAGGCCTTTATTGTTCAATCAAAAACGCCCGAGTTTTTGATGAAAGAGATAACCACCCCCCCTTACGACATGCTTCAGAAACTAAAAAAATGGTCCGTTTTCAAAAGTTGCCTCTTTGAACTACAGTTCACATTTGTACGTGGAAAATCACTTTTAAAGATAAAATGAGATGTTTAAAGTGATTTTCATGCTTCCAGGGGCCTTAAACACAAGATTTGAGGAATGGGTAAAAGTGAATGAAAATGGCCAATTTACTCATTCTGAGGCCTTAAAAAGTGTTTCTCCTCCACGGGAAGTGAATTAAGTAATATTTGTAGGCCTTTATTGTTCAAGCGAAAACACCCGATTTTTGACGAAAGAGATAACCACCCCCCCTTACGACATGCTTCAGAAACTAAAAAAATGGTCCGTTTTCAAAAGTTGCCTCTTTGAACTACAATTCACATTTGTACGTGGAAAATCACTTTTAAAGATAAAATGAGATGTTTAAAGTGATTTTCATGCTTCCAGGGGCCTTAAACACGAGATTTGAGGAATGGGTAAAAGTGAATGAAAATGGCCAATTTACTCACTCTGCGACCTTAAAAAGTGTTTCTCCTCCACAGGAAGTGAATAAAATACCATTTGGAGGCATTTATAGTTCAATCAAAAACGCCTGTTTTTTAGTGAAAGAGATAACCACCCCCCTTACGACATGCTTCAGAAATGAAAAAAATGTCCATTTTCAAATGTTGCGTCTTTGAACGACAATTCACATTTGTACGTGGAAAATCACGTTTAAAGATAAAATGAGATGTTTAAAGTGATTTTCATGCTTCCAGGGGCCTTAAACACGAGATTTGAGGAATGGGTAAAAGTGAATGAAAATGGCCAATTTACTAACTCTGCGGCCTTAAAAAGTGTTTCTCCTCCACGGGAAGTGAATAAAATACCATTTGGAGGCATTTATAGTTCAATCAAAAACGCCTGTTTTTTGGTGAAAGAGATAACCACCCCCCCTTACGACATGCTTCAGAAACGAAAAAAATGGTCCATTTTCAAATGTTGCGTCTTTGAATTACAATTCACATTTGTACGTGGATAATCACTTTTAGAGATAAAATTAGATATTTAAAGTGATTTTCAAGCTTCCAGGGGCCGTAAACACAAGATTTGAGGAATGGGTAAATGTGAATGAAAATGGCCAATTTATGCACTCTGAGGCCTTAAAAAGTTTTTCTCCACCCCAGCAAGTGAATTAAATAACATTTGTAGGCCTTTATTGTTCAATCAAAAACGCCCGAGTTTTTGATGAAAGAGATAACCACCCCCCTTACGACATGCTTCAGAAACTAAAAAAATGGTCCGTTTTCAAAAGTTGCCTCTTTGAACTACAATTCACATTTGTACGTGGAAAATCACTTTTAAAGATAAAATGAGACGTTTAAAGTGATTTTCATGCTTCCAGGGGCCTTAAACACAAGATTTGAGGAATGGGTAAAAGTGAATGAAAATGGCCAATTTACTCATTCTGAGGCCTTAAAAAGTGTTTCTCCTCCACGGGAAGTGAATTAAGTAATATTTGTAGGCCTTTATTGTTCAAGCGAAAACGCCCGATTTTTGACGAAAGAGATAACCACCCCCCCTTACGACATGCTTCAGAAACTAAAAAAATGGTCCGTTTTCAAATGTTGCCTCTTTGAACTACAATTCACATTTGTACGTGGAAAATCACTTTTAAAGATAAAATGAGATGTTTAAAGTGATTTTCATGCTTCCAGGGGCCTTAAACACGAGATTTGAGGAATGGGTAAAAGTGAATGAAAATGGCCAATTTACTCACTCTGCGGCCTTAAAAAGTGTTTCTCCTCCACGGGAAGTGAATAAAATACCATTTGGAGGCATTTATAGTTCAATCAAAAACGCCTGTTTTTTTGGTGAAAGAGATAACCACCCCCCCCCTTACGACATGCTTCAGAAACGAAAAAAATGGTTCATTTTCAAATGTTGCGTCTTTGAACTACAATTCAGATTTGTACGTGGATAATCACTTTTAGAGATAAAATTAGATGTTTAAAGTGATTTTCAAGCTTCCAGGGGCCGTAAACACAAGATTTGAGGAATGGGTAAATGTGAATGAAAATGGCCAATTTATGCACTCTGAGGCCTTAAAAAGTTTTTCTCCACCCCAGCAAGTGAATTAAATAACATTTGTAGGCCTTTATTGTTCAATCAAAAACGCCCAAGTTTTTGATGAAAGAGATAACCACCCCCCCTTACGACATGCTTCAGAAACTAAAAAAATGGTCCGTTTTCAAAAGTTGCCTCTTTGAACTACAATTCACATTTGTACGTGGAAAATCACTTTTAAAGATAAAATGAGATGTTTAAAGTGATTTTCATGCTTCCAGAGGCCTTAAACACAAGATTTGAGGAATGGGTAAAAGTGAATGAAAATGGCCAATTTACTCATTCTGAGGCCTTAAAAAGTGTTTCTCCTCCATGGGAAGTGAATTAAGTAATATTTGTAGGCCTTTATTGTTCAAGCGAAAATGCCCGATTTTTGACGAAAGAGATAACCCCCCCCTTACGACATGCTTCAGAAACTAAAAAAATGGTCCGTTTTCAAAAGTTGCCTCTTTGAACTACAATTCACATTTGTACGTGGAAAATCACTTTTAAAGATAAAATGAGATGTTTAAAGTGATTTTCATGCTTCCAGGGGCCTTAAACACAAGATTTGAGGAATGGGTAAAAGTGAATGAAAATGGCCAATTTACTCATTCTGAGGCCTTAAAAAGTGTTTCTCCTCCACGGAAAGTGAATTAAGTAATATTTGTAGGCCTTTATTGTTCAAGCGAAAACGCCCGATTTTTGACGAAAGAGATAACCACCCCCCCTTACGACATGCTTCAGAAACTAAAAAAATGGTCCGTTTTCAAATGTTGCCTCTTTGAACTACAATTCACATTTGTACGTGGAAAATCACTTTTAAAGATAAAATGAGATGTTTAAAGTGATTTTCATGCTTCCAGGGGCCTTAAACACGAGATTTGAGGAATGGGTAAAAGTGAATGAAAATGGTCAATTTACTCACTCTGCGGCCTTAAAAAGTGTTTCTCCTCCACGGGAAGTGAATAAAATACCATTTGGAGGCATTTATAGTTCAATCAAAAACGCCTGTTTTTTTAGTGAAAGAGATAACCACCCCCCCTTACGACATGCTTCAGAAATGAAAAAAATGGTCCATTTTCAAATGTTGCGTCTTAGAACGACAATTCACATTTGTACGTGGAAAATCACGTTTAAAGATAAAATGAGATGTTTAAAGTGATTTTCATGCTTCCAGGGGCCTTAAACACGAGATTTGAGGAATGGGTAAAAGTGAATGAAAATGGCCAATTTACTCACTCTGCGGCCTTAAAAAGTGTTTCTCCTCCACGGGAAGTGAATAAAATACCATTTGGAGGCATTTATAGTTCAATCAAAAACGCCAGTTTTTTGGTGAAAGAGATAACCACCCCCCCTTACGACATGCTTCAGAAACGAAAAAAATGGTTCATTTTCAAATGTTGCGTCTTTGAACTACAATTCACATTTGTACGTGGATAATCACTTTTAGAGATAAAATTAGATGTTTAAAGTGATTTTCAAGCTTCCAGGTGCCGTAAACACAAGATTTGAGGAATGGGTAAATGTGAATGAAAATGGCCAATTTATGCACTCTGAGGCCTTAAAAAGTTTTTCTCCACCCCAGCAAGTGAATTAAATAACATTTGTAGGCCTTTATTGTTCAATCAAAAACGTCCGAGTTTTTGATGAAAGAGATAACCACCCCCCCTTACGACATGCTTCAGAAACTAAAAAAATGGTCCGTTTTCAAATGTTGCCTCTTTGAACTACAATTCACATTTGTACGTGGAAAATCACTTTTAAAGATAAAATGAGATGTTTAAAGTGATTTTCATGCTTCCAGGGGCCTTAAACACAAGATTTGAGGAATGGGTAAAAGTGAATGAAAATGGCCAATTTACTCATTCTGAGGCCTTAAAAAGTGTTTCTCCTCCACGGGAAGTGAATAAAATACCATTTGGAGGCATTTATAGTTCAATCAAAAACGCCTGTTTTTTAGTGAAAGAGATAACCACCCCCCCTTACGACATGCATCAGAAATGAAAAAAATGTCCATTTTCAAATGTTGCGTCTTTGAACGACTATTCACATTTGTACGTGGAAAATCACGTTTAAAGATAAAATGAGATGTTTAAAGTGATTTTCATGCTTCCAGGGGCCTTAAACACGAGATTTGAGGAATGGGTAAAAGTGAATGAAAATGGCCAATTTACTCACTCTGCGGCCTTAAAAAGTGTTTCTCTTCCACGGGAAGTGAATTAAATAACATTTGTAGGCCTTTATTGTTAAAGCAAAAACGCCCGATTTTTGACGAAAGAGATAACCACCCCCCCTTACGACATGCTTCAGAAACTAAAAAAATGGTCCGTTTTCAAATGTTGCCTCTTTGAACTACAATTCACATTTGTACGTGGAAAATCACTTTTAAAGATAAAATGAGATGTTTAAAGTGATTTTCATGCTTCCAGGGGCCTTAAACACGAGATTTGAGGAATGGGTAAAAGTGAATGAAAATGGCCAATTTACTCACTCTGCGGCCTTAAAAAGTGTTTCTCCTCCACGGGAAGTGAATAAAATACCATTTGGAGGCATTTATAGTTCAATCAAAAACGCCTGTTTATTGGTGAAAGAGATAACCACCCCCCTTACGACATGCTTCAGAAACGAAAAAAATGGTCCACTTTCAAATGTTGCGTCTTTGAACGACAATTCACATTTGTACGTGGATAATCACTTTTAGAGATAAAATTAGATGTTTAAAGTGATTTTCAAGCTTCCAGGGGCCCTAAACACAAGATTTGAGAAATGGGTAAAAGTGAATGAAAATGGCCAATTTACTCACTCTGAGGCCTTAAAATGTGTTTCTCCTCCACGGGAAGTGAATAAAATAACATTTGGAGGACTTTATTGTTCAATCAAAAACGCCAGTTTTTTGGTGAAAGAGTTAACCACCCCCCCTTACGACATGCTTCAGAAACGAAAAAAATGGTTCATTTTCAAATGTTGCGTCTTTGAACTACAATTCAGATTTGTACGTGGATAATCACTTTTAGAGATAAAATTACATGTTTAAAGTGATTTTCAAGCTTCCAGGGGCCGTAAACACAAGATTTGAGGAATGGGTAAATGTGAAGGAAAATGGCCAATTTATGCACTCTGAGGTCTTAAAAAGTTTTTCTCCACCCCAGCAAGTGAATTAAATAACATTTGTAGGCCTTTATTGTTCAATCAAAAACGCCCGAGTTTTTGATGAAAGAGATAACCACCCCCCTTACGACATGCTTCAGAAACTAAAAAAATGGTCCGTTTTCAAAAGTTGCCTCTTTGAACTACAATTCACATTTGTACGTGGAAAATCACTTTTAAAGATAAAATGAGATGTTTAAAGTGATTTTCATGCTTCCAGGGGCCTTAAACACAAGATTTGAGTAATGGGTAAAAGTGAATGAAAATGGCCAATTTACTCATTCTGAGGCCTTAAAAAGTGTTTCTCCTCCACGGGAAGTGAATTAAGTAATATTTGTAGGCCTTTATTGTTCAAGCGAAAACGCCCGATTTTTGACGAAAGAGATAACCACCCCCCCTTACGACATGCTTCAGAAACTAAAAAAATGGTCCGTATTCAAATGTTGCCTCTTTGAACTACAATTCACATTTGTACGTGGAAAATCACTTTTAAAGATAAAATGAGATGTTTAAAGTGATTTTCATGCTTCCAGGGGCCTTAAACACGAGATTTGAGGAATGGGTAAAAGTGAATGAAAATGGCCAATTTACTCACTCTGCGGCCTTAAAAAGTGTTTCTCCTCCACGGGAAGTGAATAAAATACCATTTGGAGGCATTTATAGTTCAATCAAAAACGCCTGTTTTTTGGTGAAAGAGATAACCACCCCCCCTTACGACATGCTTCAGAAACGAAAAAAATGGTCCATTTTCAAATGTTGCGTCTTTGAACGACAATTCACATTTGTACGTGGATAATCCCTTTTAGAGATAAAATTAGATGTTTAAAGTGATTTTCAAGCTTCCAGGGGCCCTAAACACAAGATTTGAGAAATGGGTAAAAGTGAATGAAAATGGCCAATTTACTCACTCTGAGGCCTTAAAAAGTGTTTCTCCTCCACGGGAAGTGAATAAAATAACATTTGGAGGCCTTTATTGTTCAATCAAAAACACCAGTTTTTTGGTGAAAGAGATAACCACCCCCCCTTACGACATGCTTCAGAAACGAAAAAAATGGTTCATTTTCAAATGTTGCGTCTTTGAACTACAATTCACATTTGTACGTGGATAATCACTTTTAGAGATAAAATTAGATGTTTAAAGTGATTTTCAAGCTTCCAGGGGCCGTAAACACAAGATTTGAGGAATGGGTAAATGTGAAGGAAAATGGCCAATTTATGCACTCTGAGGTCTTAAAAAGTTTTTCTCCACCCCAGCAAGTGAATTAAATAACATTTGTAGGCCTTTATTGTTCAATCAAAAACGCCCGAGTTTTTGATGAAAGAGATAACCACCCCCCCTTACGACATGCTTCAGAAACTAAAAAAATGGTCCGTTTTCAAAAGTTGCCTCTTTGAACTACAATTCACATTTGTACGTGGAAAATCACTTTTAAAGATAAAATGAGATGTTTAAAGTGATTTTCATGCTTCCAGGGGCCTTAAACACAAGATTTGAGGAATGGGTAAAAGTGAATGAAAATGGCCAATTTACTCATTCTGAGGCCTTAAAAAGTGTTTCTCCTCCACGGGAAGTGAATTAAGTAATATTTGTAGGCCTTTATTGTTCAAGCGAAAACGCCCGATTTTTGACGAAAGAGATAACCACCCCCCCTTACGACATGCTTCAGAAACTAAAAAAATGGTCCGTATTCAAATGTTGCCTCTTTGAACTACAATTCACATTTGTACGTGGAAAATCACTTTTAAAGATAAAATGAGATGTTTAAAGTGATTTTCATGCTTCCAGGGGCCTTAAACACGAGATTTGAGGAATGGGTAAAAGTGAATGAAAATGGCCAATTTACTCACTCTGCGGCCTTAAAAAGTGTTTCTCCTCCACGGGAAGTGAATAAAATACCATTTGGAGGCATTTATAGTTCAATCAAAAACGCCTGTTTTTTGGTGAAAGAGATAACCACCCCCCCTTACGACATGCTTCAGAAACGAAAAAAATGGTCCATTTTCAAATGTTGCGTCTTTGAACGACAATTCACATTTGTACGTGGATAATCCCTTTTAGAGATAAAATTAGATGTTTAAAGTGATTTTCAAGCTTCCAGGGGCCCTAAACACAAGATTTGAGAAATGGGTAAAAGTGAATGAAAATGGCCAATTTACTCACTCTGAGGCCTTAAAAAGTGTTTCTCCTCCACGGGAAGTGAATAAAATAACATTTGGAGGCCTTTATTGTTCAATCAAAAACACCAGTTTTTTGGTGAAAGAGATAACCACCCCCCCTTACGACATGCTTCAGAAACGAAAAAAATGGTTCATTTTCAAATGTTGCGTCTTTGAACTACAATTCACATTTGTACGTGGATAATCACTTTTAGAGATAAAATTAGATGTTTAACGTGATTTTCAAGCTTCTAGGGGCCGTAAACACAAGATTTGAGGAATGGGTAAATGTGAATGAAAATGGCCAATTTACTCACTCTGCGGCCTTAAAAAGTGTTTCTCCTCTACGGGAAGTGAATAAAATACCATTTGGAGGCATTTATAGTTCAATCAAAAACGCCTGTTTTTTGGTGAAAGAGATAACCACCCCCCCTTACGACATGCTTCAGAAACGAAAAAAATGGTCCATTTTCAAATGTTGCGTCTTTGAACGACAATTCACATTTGTACGTGGATAATCACTTTTAGAGATAAAATTAGATGTTTAAAGTGATTTTCAAGCTTCCAGGGGCCCTAAACACAAGATTTGAGAAATGGGTAAAAGTGAATGAAAATGGCCAATTTACTCACTCTGAGGCCTTAAAATGTGTTTCTCCTCCACGGGAAGTGAATAAAATAACATTTGGAGGACTTTATTGTTCAATCAAAAACGCCAGTTTTTTGGTGAAAGAGTTAACCACCCCCCCTTACGACATGCTTCAGAAACGAAAAAAATGGTTCATTTTCAAATGTTGCGTCTTTGAACTACAATTCAGATTTGTACGTGGATAATCACTTTTAGAGATAAAATTACATGTTTAAAGTGATTTTCAAGCTTCCAGGGGCCGTAAACACAAGATTTGAGGAATGGGTAAATGTGAATGAAAATGGCCAATTTATGCACTCTGAGGTCTTAAAAAGTTTTTCTCCACCCCAGCAAGTGAATTAAATAACATTTGTAGGCCTTTATTGTTCAATCAAAAACGCCCGAGTTTTTGATGAAAGAGATAACCACCCCCCCTTACGACATGCTTCAGAAACTAAAAAAATGGTCCGTTTTCAAAAGTTGCCTCTTTGAACTACAATTCACATTTGTACGTGGAAAATCACTTTTAAAGATAAAATGAGATGTTTAAAGTGATTTTCATGCTTCCAGGGGCCTTAAACACAAGATTTGAGGAATGGGTAAAAGTGAATGAAAATGGCCAATTTACTCATTCTGAGGCCTTAAAAAGTGTTTCTCCTCCACGGGAAGTGAATTAAGTAATATTTGTAGGCCTTTATTGTTCAAGCGAAAACGCCCGATTTTTGACGAAAGAGATAACCACCCCCCCTTACGACATGCTTCAGAAACTAAAAAAATGGTCCGTATTCAAATGTTGCCTCTTTGAACTACAATTCACATTTGTACGTGGAAAATCACTTTTAAAGATAAAATGAGATGTTTAAAGTGATTTTCATGCTTCCAGGGGCCTTAAACACGAGATTTGAGGAATGGGTAAAAGTGAATGAAAATGGCCAATTTACTCACTCTGCGGCCTTAAAAAGTGTTTCTCCTCCACGGGAAGTGAATAAAATACCATTTGGAGGCATTTATAGTTCAATCAAAAACGCCTGTTTTTTGGTGAAAGAGATAACCACCCCCCCTTACGACATGCTTCAGAAACGAAAAAAATGGTCCATTTTCAAATGTTGCGTCTTTGAACGACAATTCACATTTGTACGTGGATAATCCCTTTTAGAGATAAAATTAGATGTTTAAAGTGATTTTCAAGCTTCCAGGGGCCCTAAACACAAGATTTGAGAAATGGGTAAAAGTGAATGAAAATGGCCAATTTACTCACTCTGAGGCATTAAAAAGTGTTTCTCCTCCACGGGAAGTGAATAAAATAACATTTGGAGGCCTTTATTGTTCAATCAAAAACACCAGTTTTTTGGTGAAAGAGATAACCACCCCCCCTTACGACATGCTTCAGAAACGAAAAAAATGGTTCATTTTCAAATGTTGCGTCTTTGAACTACAATTCACATTTGTACGTGGATAATCACTTTTAGAGATAAAATTAGATGTTTAACGTGATTTTCAAGCTTCCAGGGGCCGTAAACACAAGATTTGAGGAATGGGTAAATGTGAATGAAAATGGCCAATTTATGCACTCTGAGGCCTTAAAAAGTTTTTCTCCACCCCAGCAAGTGAATTAAATAACATTTGTAGGCCTTTATTGTTCAATCAAAAACGTCCGAGTTTTTGATGAAAGAGATAACCACCCCCCCTTACGACATGCTTCAGAAACTAAAAAAATGGTCCGTTTTCAAATGTTGCCTCTTTGAACTACAATTCACATTTGTACGTGGAAAATCACTTTTAAAGAGAAAATGAGATGTTTAAAGTGATTTTCATGCTTCCAGGGGCCTTAAACACAAGATTTGAGGAATGGGTAAAAGTGAATGAAAATGGCCAATTTACTCATTCTGCGGCCTTAAAAAGTGTTTCTCCTCCACGGGAAGTGAATTAAATAACATTTGTAGGCCTTTATTGTTAAAGCAAAAACGCCCGATTTTTGACGAAAGAGATAACCACCCCCCCTTACGACATGCTTCAGAAACTAAAAAAATGGTCCGTTTTCAAATGTTGCCTCTTTGAACTACAATTCACATTTGTACGTGGAAAATCACTTTTAAAGATAAAATGAGATGTTTAAAGTGATTTTCATGCTTCCAGGGGCCTTAAACACGAGATTTGAGGAATGGGTAAAAGTGAATGAAAATGGCCAATTTACTCACTCTGCGGCCTTAAAAAGTGTTTCTCCTCTACGGGAAGTGAATAAAATACCATTTGGAGGCATTTATAGTTCAATCAAAAACGCCTGTTTTTTGGTGAAAGAGATAACCACCCCCCCTTACGACATGCTTCAGAAACGAAAAAAATGGTCCATTTTCAAATGTTGCGTCTTTGAACGACAATTCACATTTGTACGTGGATAATCACTTTTAGAGATAAAATTAGATGTTTAAAGTGATTTTCAAGCTTCCAGGGGCCCTAAACACAAGATTTGAGAAATGGGTAAAAGTGAATGAAAATGGCCAATTTACTCACTCTGAGGCCTTAAAATGTGTTTCTCCTCCACGGGAAGTGAATAAAATAACATTTGGAGGCCTTTATTGTTCAATCAAAAACGCCAGTTTTTTGGTGAAAGAGTGAACCACCCCCCCTTACGACATGCTTCAGAAACGAAAAAAATGGTTCATTTTCAAATGTTGCGTCTTTGAACTACAATTCAGATTTGTACGTGGATAATCACTTTTAGAGATAAAATTAGATGTTTAAAGTGATTTTCAAGCTTCCAGGGACCGTAAACACAAGATTTGAGGAATGGGTAAATGTGAATGAAAATGGCCAATTTATGCACTCTGAGGCCTTAAAAAGTTTTTCTCCACCCCAGCAAGTGAATTAAATAACATTTGTAGGCCTTTATTGTTCAATCAAAAACGCCCGAGTTTTTGATGAAAGAGATAACCACCCCCCCTTACGACATGCTTCAGAAACTAAAAAAATGGTCCGTTTTCAAAAGTTGCCTCTTTGAACTACAATAAACATTTGTACGTGGAATATCACGTTTAAAGATAAAATGAGATGTTTAAAGTGATTTTCAAGCTTCCAGGGGCCCTAAACACAAGATTTGAGGAATGGGTAAAAGTGAATGAAAATGGCCAATTTACTCACTCTGCGGCCTTAAAAAGTGTTTCTCCTCCACGGGAAGTGAATTAAATAACATTTGTAGGCCTTTAATGTTAAAGCAAAAATGCCCGATTTTTGACGAAAGAGATAACCACCCCCCCTTACGACATGCTTCAGAAACTAAAAAAATGGTCCGTTTTCAAATGTTGCCTCTTTGAACGACAATTCACATTTGTACGTGGAAAATCACTTTTAAAGATAAAATGAGATGTTTAAAGTGATTTTCATGCTTCCAGGGGCCTTAAACACGAGATTTGAGGAATGGGTAAAAGTGAATGAAAATGGCCAATTTACTCACTCTGCGGCCTTAAAAAGTGTTTCTCCTCCACGGGAAGTGAATAAAATACCATTTGGAGGCATTTATAGTTCAATCAAAAACGCCTGTTTTTTGGTGAAAGAGATAACCACCCCCCCTTACGACATGCTTCAGAAACGAAAAAAATGGTCCATTTTCAAATGTTGCGTCTTTGAACGACAATTCACATTTGTACGTGGATAATCACTTTTAGAGATAAAATTAGATGTTTAAAGTGAATTTCAAGCTTCCAGGGGCCCTAAACACAAGATTTGAGAAATGGGTAAAAGTGAATGAAAATGGCCAATTTACTCACTCTGAGGCCTTAAAATGTGTTTCTCCTCCACGGGAAGTGAATAAAATAACATTTGGAGGCCTTTATTGTTCAATCAAAAACGCCAGTTTTTTGGTGAAAGAGTTAACCACCCCCCCTTACGAAATGCTTCAAAAACGAAAAAAATGGTTCATTTTCAAATGTTGTGTCTTTGAACTACAATTCAGATTTGTACGTGGATAATCAATTTTAGAGATAAAATTAGATGTTTATAGTGATTTTCAAGCTTCCAGGGGCCGTAAACACAAGATTTGAGGAATGGGTAAATGTGAATGAAAATGGCCAATTTATGCACTCTGAGGCCTTAAAAAGTTTTTCTCCACCCCAGCAAGTGAATTAAATAACATTTGTAGGCCTTTATTGTTCAATCAAAAACGCCCGAGTTTTTGATGAAAGAGATAACCACCCCCCCCTTACGACATGCTTCAGAAACTAAAAAAATGGTCCGTTTTCAAAAGTTGCCTCTTTGAACTACAATTCACATTTGTACGTGGAAAATCACTTTTAAAGATAAAATGAGATGTTTAAAGTGATTTTCATGCTTCCAGGGGCCTTAAACACAAGATTTGAGGAATGGGTAAAAGTGAATGAAAATGGCCAATTTACTCATTCTGAGGCCTTAAAAAGTGTTTCTCCTCCACGGGAAGTGAATTAAGTAATATTTGTAGGCCTTTATTGTTCAAGCGAAAACGCCTGATTTTTGACGAAAGAGATAACCACCCCCCCTTACGACATGCTTCAGAAACTAAAAAAATGGTCCGTTTTCAAATGTTGCCTCTTTGAACTACAATTCACATTTGTATGTGGAAAATCACTTTTAAAGATAAAATGAGATGTTTAAAGTGATTTTCATGCTTCCAGGGGCCTTAAACACGAGATTTGAGGAATGGGTAAAAGTGAATGAAAATGGCCAATTTACTCACTCTGCGGCCTTAAAAAGTGTTTCTCCTCCACAGGAAGTGAATAAAATACCATTTGGAGGCATTTATAGTTCAATCAAAAACGCCTGTTTTTTAGTGAAAGAGATAACCATCCCCCCTTACGACATGCTTCAGAAATGAAAAAAATGTCCATTTTCAAATGTTGCGTCTTTGAACGACAATTCACATTTGTACGTGGAAAATCACGTTTAAAGATAAAATGAGATGTTTAAAGTGATTTTCATGCTTCTAGGGGCCTTAAACACGAGATTTGAGGAATGGGTAAAAGTGAATGAAAATGGCCAATTTACTCACTCTGCGGCCTTAAAAAGTGTTTCTCCTCCACGGGTAGTGAATTAAATAACATTTGTAGGCCTTTATTGTTAAAGCAAAAATACCCGATTTTTGACTAAAGAGATAACCACCCCCCCTTACGACATGCTTCAGAAACTAAAAAAATGGTCCGTTTTCAAATGTTGCCTCTTTGAACTACAATTCACATTTGTACGTGGAAAATCACTTTTAAAGATAAAATGAGATGTTTAAAGTGATTTTCATGCTTCCAGGGGCCTTAAACACGAGATTTGAGGAATGGGTAAAAGTGAATGAAAATGGCCAATTTACTCACTCTGCGGCCTTAAAAAGTGTTTCTCCTCCACGGGAAGTGAATAAAATACCATTTGGAGGCATTTATAGTTCAATCAAAAACGCCTGTTTTTTGGTGAAAGAGATAACCACCCCCCCTTACGACATGCTTCAGAAACGAAAAAAATGGTCCATTTTCAAATGTTGCGTCTTTGAACGACAATTCACATTTGTACGTGGATAATCACTTTTAGAGATAAAATTAGATGTTTAAAGTGATTTTCAAGCTTCCAGGGGCCCTAAACACAAGATTTGAGAAATGGGTAAAAGTGAATGAAAATGGCCAATTTACTCACTCTGAGGCCTTAAAATGTGTTTCTCCTCCACGGGAAGTGAATAAAATAACATTTGGAGGCCTTTATTGTTCAATCAAAAACGCCAGTTTTTTGGTGAAAGAGTTAACCACCCCCCCTTACGACATGCTTCAGAAATGAAAAAAATGGTTCATTTTCAAATGTTGCGTCTTTGAACTACAATTCAGATTTGTATGTGGATAATCACTTTTAGAGATAAAATTAGATATTTAAAGTGATTTTCAAGCTTCCAGGGGCCGTAAACACAAGATTTGAGGAATGGGTAAATGTGAATGAAAATGGCCAATTTATGCACTCTGAGGCCTTAAAAAGTTTTTCTCCACCCCAGCAAGTGAATTAAATAACATTTGTAGGCCTTTATTGTTCAATCAAAAACGCCCGAGTTTTTGATGAAAGAGATAACCACCCCTCCTTACGACATGCTTCAGAAACTAAAAAAATGGTCCGTTTTCAAATGTTGCCTCTTTGAACTACAATTCACATTTGTACGTGGAAAATCACTTTTAAAGATAAAATGAGATGTTTAAAGTGATTTTCATGCTTCCAGGGGCCTTAAACACGAGATTTGAGGAATGGGTAAAAGTGAATGAAAATGGCCAATTTACTCACTCTGCGGCCTTAAAAAGTGTTTCTCCTCCACAGGAAGTGAATAAAATACCATTTGGAGGCATTTATAGTTCAATCAAAAACGCCTGTTTTTTAGTGAAAGAGATAACCACCCCCCCTTACGACATGCTTCAGAAATGAAAAAAATGTCCATTTTCAAATGTTGCGTCTTTGAACGACAATTCACATTTGTACGTGGAAAATCACGTTTAAAGATAAAATGAGATGTTTAAAGTGATTTTCATGCTTCCAGGGGCCTTAAACACGAGATTTGAGGAATGGGTAAAAGTGAATGAAAATGGCCAATTTACTCACTCTGCGGCCTTAAAAAGTGTTTCTCCTCTACGGGAAGTGAATAAAATACCATTTGGAGGCATTTATAGTTCAATCAAAAACGCCTGTTTTTTGGTGAAAGAGATAACCACCCCCCCTTACGACATGCTTCAGAAACGAAAAAAATGGTCCATTTTCAAATGTTGCGTCTTTGAACGACAATTCACATTTGTACGTGGATAATCACTTTTAGAGATAAAATTAGATGTTTAAAGTGATTTTCAAGCTTCCAGGGGCCCTAAACACAAGATTTGAGAAATGGGTAAAAGTGAATGAAAATGGCCAATTTACTCACTCTGAGGCCTTAAAATGTGTTTCTCCTCCACGGGAAGTGAATAAAATAACATTTGGAGGCCTTTATTGTTCAATCAAAAACGCCAGTTTTTTGGTGAAAGAGTGAACCACCCCCCCTTACGACATGCTTCAGAAACGAAAAAAATGGTTCATTTTCAAATGTTGCGTCTTTGAACTACAATTCAGATTTGTACGTGGATAATCACTTTTAGAGATAAAATTAGATGTTTAAAGTGATTTTCAAGCTTCCAGGGACCGTAAACACAAGATTTGAGGAATGGGTAAATGTGAATGAAAATGGCCAATTTATGCACTCTGAGGCCTTAAAAAGTTTTTCTCCACCCCAGCAAGTGAATTAAATAACATTTGTAGGCCTTTATTGTTCAATCAAAAACGCCCGAGTTTTTGATGAAAGAGATAACCACCCCCCCTTACGACATGCTTCAGAAACTAAAAAAATGGTCCGTTTTCAAAAGTTGCCTCTTTGAACTACAATAAACATTTGTACGTGGAATATCACGTTTAAAGATAAAATGAGATGTTTAAAGTGATTTTCAAGCTTCCAGGGGCCCTAAACACAAGATTTGAGGAATGGGTAAAAGTGAATGAAAATGGCCAATTTACTCACTCTGCGGCCTTAAAAAGTGTTTCTCCTCCACGGGAAGTGAATTAAATAACATTTGTAGGCCTTTAATGTTAAAGCAAAAATGCCCGATTTTTGACGAAAGAGATAACCACCCCCCCTTACGACATGCTTCAGAAACTAAAAAAATGGTCCGTTTTCAAATGTTGCCTCTTTGAACGACAATTCACAAATGTACGTGGAAAATCACTTTTAAAGATAAAATGAGATGTTTAAAGTGATTTTCATGCTTCCAGGGGCCTTAAACACGAGATTTGAGGAATGGGTAAAAGTGAATGAAAATGGCCAATTTACTCACTCTGCGGCCTTAAAAAGTGTTTCTCCTCCACAGGAAGTGAATAAAATACCATTTGGAGGCATTTATAGTTCAATCAAAAACGCCTGTTTTTTAGTGAAAGAGATAACCACCCCCCCTTACGACATGCTTCAGAAATGAAAAAAATGTCCATTTTCAAATGTTGCGTCTTTGAACGACAATTCACATTTGTACGTGGAAAATCACGTTTAAAGATAAAATGAGATGTTTAAAGTGATTTTCATGCTTCTAGGGGCCTTAAACACGAGATTTGAGGAATGGGTAAAAGTGAATGAAAATGGCCAATTTACTCACTCTGCGGCCTTAAAAAGTGTTTCTCCTCCACTGGAAGTGAATTAAATAACATTTGTAGGCCTTTATTGTTAAAGCAAAAATGCCCGATTTTTGACTAAAGAGATAACCACCCCCCCTTACGACATGCTTCAGAAACTAAAAAAATGGTCCGTTTTCAAATGTTGCCTCTTTGAACTACAATTCACATTTGTACGTGGAAAATCACTTTTAAAGATAAAATGAGATGTTTAAAGTGATTTTCATGCTTCCAGGGGCCTTAAACACGAGATTTGAGGAATGGGTAAAAGTGAATGAAAATGGCCAATTTACTCACTCTGCGGCCTTAAAAAGTGTTTCTCCTCCACGGGAAGTGAATAAAATACCATTTGGAGGCATTTATAGTTCAATCAAAAACGCCTGTTTTTTGGTGAAAGTGATAACCACCCCCCCTTACGACATGCTTCAGAAACAAAAAAAATGGTTCATTTTCAAATGTTGCGTCTTTGAACGACAATTCACATTTGTACGTGGATAATCACTTTTAGAGATAAAATTAGATGTTTAAAGTGATTTTCAAGCTTCCAGGGGCCCTAAACACAAGATTTGAGAAATGGGTAAAAGTGAATGAAAATGGCCAATTTACTCACTCTGAGGCCTTAAAATGTGTTTCTCCTCCATGGGAAGTGAACAAAATAACATTTGGAGGCCTTTATTGTTCAATCAAAAACGCCAGTTTTTTGGTGAAAGAGTTAACCACCCCCCCTTACGACATGGTTCAGAAACAAAAAAAATGGTTCATTTTCAAATGTTGCGTCTTTGAACTACAATTCAGATTTGTACGTGGATAATCACTTTTAGAGATAAAATTAGATGTTTAAAGTGATTTTCAAGCTTCCAGGGGCCGTAAACACGAGATTTGAGGAATGGGTAAAAGTGAATGAAAATGGCCAATTTACTCACTCTGCGGCCTTAAAAAGTGTTTCTCCTCCACGGGAAGTGAATTAAATAACATTTGTAGGCCTTTATTGTTAAAGCAAAAATGCCCGAGTTTTTGATGAAAGAGATAACCACCCCCCCTTGCGACATGCTTCAGAAACTAAAAAAATGGTCCGTTTTCAAATGTTGCCTCTCTGAACTACAATTCACATTTGTACGTGGAAAATCACTTTTAAAGATAAAATGAGATGTTTAAAGTGATTTTCATGCTTCCAGGGGCCTTAAACACGAGATTTGAGGAATGGGTAAAAGTGAATGAAAATGGCCAATTTACTCACTCTGCGGCCTTAAAAAGTGTTTCTCCTCCACGGGAAGTGAATAAAATACCATTTGGAGGCATTTATAGTTCAATCAAAAACGCCTGTTTTTTGGTGAAAGAGATAACCACCCCCCCTTACGACATGCTTCAGAAACGAAAAAAATGGTTCATTTTCAAATGTTGCGTCTTTGAACGACAATTCACATTTGTACGTGGATAATCACTTTTAGAGATAAAATTAGATGTTTAAAGTGATTTTCAAGCTTCCAGGGGCCCTAAACACAAGATTTGAGAAATGGGTAAAAGTGAATGAAAATGGCCAATTTACTCACTCTGAGGCCTTAAAATGTGTTTCTCCTCCACGGGAAGTGAATAAAATAACATTTGGAGGCCTTTATTGTTCAATCAAAAACGCCAGTTTTTTGGTGAAAGAGTTAACCACCCCCCCTTACGACATGCTTCAGAAACGAAAAAAATGGTTCATTTTCAAATGTTGCGTCTTTGAACTACAATTCAGATTTGTACGTGGATAATCACTTTTAGAGATAAAATTAGATGTTTAAAGTGATTTTCAAGCTTCCAGGGGCCGTAAACACAAGATTTGAGGAATGGGTAAATGTGAATGAAAATGGCCAATTTATGCACTCTGAGGCCTTAAAAAGTGTTTCTCCTCCACGGGAAGTGAATTAAGTAATATTTGTAGGCCTTTATTGTTCAAGCGAAAACGCCCGATTTTTTACGAAAGAGATAACCACCCCCCCTTACGACATGCTTCAGAAACTAAAAAAATGGTCCGTTTTCAAATGTTGCCTCTTTGAACTACAATTCACATTTGTACGTGGAAAATCACTTTTAAAGATAAAATGAGATGTTTAAAGTGATTTTCATGCTTCCAGGGGCCTTAAACACGAGATTTGAGGAATGGGTAAAAGTGAATGAAAATGGCCAATTTACTCACTCTGCGGCCTTAAAAAGTGTTTCTCCTCCACGGGAAGTGAATAAAATACCATTTGGAGGCATTTATAGTTCAATCAAAAACGCCTGTTTTTTTGGTGAAAGAGATAACCACCCCCCCCTTACGACATGCTTCAGAAACGAAAAAAATGGTTCATTTTCAAATGTTGCGTCTTTGAACTACAATTCAGATTTGTACGTGGATAATCACTTTTAGAGATAAAATTAGATGTTTAAAGTGATTTTCAAGCTTCCAGGGGCCGTAAACACAAGATTTGAGGAATGGGTAAATGTGAATGAAAATGGCCAAATTATGCACTCTGAGGCCTTCAAAAGTTTTTCTCCACCCCAGCAAGTGAATTAAATAACATTTGTAGGCCTTTATTGTTCAATCAAAAACGCCTGAGTTTTTGATGAAAGAGATAACCACCCCCCTTACGACATGCTTCAGAAACTAAAAAAATGGTCCGTTTTCAAAAGTTGCCTCTTTGAACTACAATTCACATTTGTACGTGGAAAATCACTTTTAAAGATAAAATGAGATGTTTAAAGTGATTTTCATGCTTCCAGGGGCCTTAAACACAAGATTTGAGGAATGGGTAAAAGTGAATGAAAATGGCCAATTTACTCATTCTGAGGCCTTAAAAAGTGTTTCTCCTCCACGGGAAGTGAATTAAGTAATATTTGTAGGCCTTTATTGTTCAAGCGAAAACGCCCGATTTTTGACGAAAGAGATAACCACCCCCCCTTACGACATGCTTCAGAAACTAAAAAAATGGTCCGTTTTCAAATGTTGCCTCTTTGAACTACAATTCACATTTGTACGTGGAAAATCACTTTTAAAGATAAAATGAGATGTTTAAAGTGATTTTCATGCTTCCAGGGGCCTTAAACACAAGATTTGAGGAATGGGTAAAAGTGAATGAAAATGGCCAATTTACTCCTTCTGAGGCCTTAAAAAGTGTTTCTCCTCCACGGAAAGTGAATTAAGTAATATTTGTAGGCCTTTATTGTTCAAGCGAAAATGCCCGATTTTTGACGAAAGAGATAACCACCCCCCCTTACGACATGCTTCAGAAACTAAAAAAATGGTCCGTTTTCAAATGTTGCCTCTTTGAACTACAATTCACATTTGTACGTGGAAAATCACTTTTAAAGATAAAATGAGATGTTTAAAGTGAGTTTCATGCTTCCAGGGGCCTTAAACACGAGATTTGAGGAATGGGTAAAAGTGAATGAAAATGGCCAATTTACTCACTCTGCGGCCTTAAAAAGTGTTTCTCCTCCACGGGAAGTGAATAAAATACCATTTGGAGGCATTTATAGTTCAATCAAAAACGCCTGTTTTTTGGTGAAAGAGATAACCACCCCCCCTTACGACATGCTTCAGAAACGAAAAAAATGGTTCATTTTCAAATGTTGCGTCTTTGAACGACAATTCACATTTGTACGTGGATAATCACTTTTAGAGATAAAATTAGATGTTTAAAGTGATTTTCAAGCTTCCAGGGGCCCTAAACACAAGATTTGAGAAATGGGTAAAAGTGAATGAAAATGGCCAATTTACTCACTCTGAGGCCTTAAAATGTGTTTCTCCTCCACGGGAAGTGAATAAAATAACATTTGGAGGCCTTTATTGTTCAATCAAAAACGCCAGTTTTTTGGTGAAAGAGTTAACCACCCCCCCTTACGACATGCTTCAGAAACGAAAAAAATGGTTCATTTTCAAATGTTGCGTCTTTGAACTACAATTCAGATTTGTACGTGGATAATCACTTTTAGAGATAAAATTAGATGTTTAAAGTGATTTTCAAGCTTCCAGGGGCCGTAAACACAAGATTTGAGGAATGGGTAAATGTGAATGAAAATGGCCAATTTATGCACTCTGAGGCCTTAAAAGTTTTTCTCCACCCCAGCAAGTGAATTAAATAACATTTGTAGGCCTTTATTGTTCAATCAAAAACGCCCGAGTTTTTGATGAAAGAGATAACCACCCCCCCTTACAACATGCTTCAGAAACTAAAAAAATGGTCCGATTTCAAAAGTTGCCTCTTTGAACTACAATTCACATTTGTACGTGGAAAATCACTTTTAAAGATAAAATGAGATGTTTAAAGTGATTTTCATGCTTCCAGGGGCCTTAAACACAAGATTTGAGGAATGGGTAAAAGTGAATGAAAATGGCCAATTTACTCATTGTGAGGCCTTAAAAAGTGTTTCTCCTCCACGGGAAGTGAATAAAATACCATTTGGAGGCATTTATAGTTCAATCAAAAACGCCTGTTTTTTTGGTGAAAGAGATAACCACCCCCCCCTTACGACATGCTTCAGAAATGAAAAAAATGGTCCATTTTCAAATGTTGCGTCTTTGAACGACAATTCACATTTGTACGTGGAATATCACATTTAAAGATAAAATGAGATGTTTAAAGTGATTTTCAAGCTTCCAGGGGCCCTAAACACAAGATTTGAGGAATGGGTAAAAGTGAATGAAAATGGCCAATTTACTCACTCTGCGGCCTTAAAAAGTGTTTCTCCTCCACGGGAAGTGAATTAAATAACATTTGTAGGCCTTTATTGTTAAAGCAAAAATGCCCGATTTTTGACGAAAGAGATAACCACCCCCCCTTACGACATGCTTCAGAAACTAAAAAAATGGTCCGTTTTCAAATGTTGCCTCTTTGAACTACAATTCACATTTGTACGTGGAAAATCACTTTTAAAGATAAAATGAGATGTTTAAAGTGATTTTCATGCTTCCAGGGGCCTTAAACACGAGATTTGAGGAATGGGTAAAAGTGAATGAAAATGGCCAATTTACTCACTCTGCGGCCTTAAAAAGTGTTTCTCCTCCACGGGAAGTGAATAAAATACCATTTGGAGGCATTTATAGTTCAATCAAAAACGCCTGTTTTTTTGGTGAAAGAGATAACCACCCCCCCCTTACGACATGCTTCAGAAATGAAAAAAATGGTCCATTTTCAAATGTTGCGTCTTTGAACGACAATTCACATTTGTACGTGGAATATCACATTTAAAGATAAAATGAGATGTTTAAAGTGATTTTCAAGCTTCCAGGGGCCCTAAACACAAGATTTGAGGAATGGGTAAAAGTGAATGAAAATGGCCAATTTACTCACTCTGCGGCCTTAAAAAGTGTTTCTCCTCCACGGGAAGTGAATTAAATAACATTTGTAGGCCTTTATTGTTAAAGCAAAACTGCCCGATTTTTGACGAAAGAGATAACCACCCCCCCTTACGACATGCTTCAGAAACTAAAAAAATGGTCCGTTTTCAAATGTTGCCTCTTTGAACTACAATTCACATTTGTACGTGGAAAATCACTTTTAAAGATAAAATGAGATGTTTAAAGTGATTTTCAAGCTTCCAGGGCCTTAAACACGAGATTTGAGGAATGGGTAAAAGTGAATGAAAATGGCCAATTTACTCATTCTGAGGCCTTAAAAAGTGTTTCTCCTCCACGGGAAGTGAATTAAGTAATATTTGTAGGCCTTTATTGTTCAAGCGAAAACGCCCGATTTTTGACGAAAGAGATAACCACCCCCCCTTACGACATGCTTCAGAAACTAAAAAAATGGTCCGTTTTCAAATGTTGCCTCTTTGAACTACAATTCACATTTGTACGTGGAAAATCACTTTTAAAGATAAAATGAGATGTTTAAAGTGATTTTCATGCTTCCAGGGGCCTTAAACACAAGATTTGAGGAATGGGTAAAAGTGAATGAAAATGGCCAATTTACTCATTCTGAGGCCTTAAAAAGTGTTTCTCCTCCACGGGAAGTGAATTAAGTAATATTTGTAGGCCTTTATTGTTCAAGCGAAAACGCCCGATTTTTGACGAAAGAGATAACCCCCCCTTACGACATGCTTCAGAAACTAAAAAAATGGTCCGTTTTCAAATGTTGCCTCTTTGAACTACAATTCACAATTGTACATGGAAAATCACTTTTAAAGATAAAATGAGATGTTTAAAGTGATTTTCATGCTTCCAGGGGCCTTAAACACGAGATTTGAGGAATGGGTAAAAGTGAATGAAAATGGCCAATTTACTCACTCTGCGGCCTTAAAAAGTGTTTCTCCTCCACAGGAAGTGAATAAAATACCATTTGGAGGCATTTATAGTTCAATCAAAAACGCCTGTTTTTTGGTGAAAGAGATAACCACCCCCCCTTACGACATGCTTCAGAAACGAAAAAAATGGTTCATTTTCAAATGTTGCGTCTTTGAACGACAATTCACATTTGTACGTGGATAATCACTTTTAGAGATAAAATTAGATGTTTAAAGTGATTTTCAAGCTTCCAGGGGCCCTAAACACAAGATTTGAGAAATGGGTAAAAGTGAATGAAAATGGCCAATTTACTCACTCTGAGGCCTTAAAATGTGTTTCTCCTCCACGGGAAGTGAATAAAATAACATTTGGAGGCCTTTATTGTTCAATCAAAAACGCCAGTTTTTTGGTGAAAGAGTTAACCACCCCCCCTTACGACATGGTTCAGAAACGAAAAAAATGGTTCATTTTCAAATGTTGCGTCTTTGAACTACAATTCAGATTTGTACGTGGATAATCACTTTTAGAGATAAAATTAGATGTTTAAAGTGATTTTCAAGCTTCCAGGGGCCGTAAACACAAGATTTGAGGAATGGGTAAATGTGAATGAAAATGGCCAATTTATGCAGTCTGAGGCCTTAAAAAGTTTTTCTCCACCCCAGCAAGTGAATTAAATAACATTTGTAGGCCTTTATTGTTCAATCAAAAACGCCCGAGTTTTTGATGAAAGAGATAACCACCCCCCCTTACGACATGCTTCAGAAACTAAAAAAATGGTCCGTTTTCAAAAGTTGCCTCTTTGAACTACAATTCACATTTGTACGTGGAAAATCACTTTTAAAGATAAAATGAGATGTTTAAAGTGATTTTCATGCTTCCAGGGGCCTTAAACACAAGATTTGAGGAATGGGTAAAAGTGAATGAAAATGGCCAATTTACTCATTCTAAGGCCTTAAAAAGTGTTTCTCCTCCACGGGAAGTGAATAAAATACCATTTGGAGGCATTTATAGTTCAATCAAAAACGCCTGTTTTTTTGGTGAAAGAGATAACCACCCCCCCTTACGACATGCTTCAGAAATGAAAAAAATGGTCCATTTTCAAATGTTGCGTCTTTGAACGACAATTCACATTTGTACGTAGAATATCACGTTTAAAGATAAAATGAGATGTTTAAAGTGATTTTCAAGCTTCCAGGGGCCCTAAACACAAGATTTGAGGAATGGGTAAAAGTGAATGAAAATGGCCAATTTACTCACTCTGCGGCCTTAAAAAGTGTTTCTCCTCCACGGGAAGTGAATTAAATAACATTTGTAGGCCTTTATTGTTAAAGCAAAAATGCCCGATTTTTGACGAAAGAGATAACCACCCCCCCTTACGACATGCTTCAGAAACTAAAAAAATGGTCCGTTTTCAAATGTTGCCTCTTTGAACTACAATTCACATTTGTACGTGGAAAATCACTTTTAAAGATAAAATGAGATGTTTAAAGTGATTTTCGTGCTTCCAGGGGCCTTAAACACGAGATTTGAGGAATGGGTAAAAGTGAATGAAAATGGCCAATTTACTCACTCCGCGGCCTTAAAAAGTGTTTCTCCTCCACGGGAAGTGAATAAAATACCATTTGGAGGCATTTATAGTTCAATCAAAAACGCCTGTTTTTTGGTGAAAGAGATAACCACCCCCCCTTACGACATGCTTCAGAAACGAAAAAAATGGTCCATTTTCAAATGTTGCGTCTTTGAACGACAATTCACATTTGTACGTGGATAATCAATTTTAGAGATAAAATTAGATGTTTATAGTGATTTTCAAGCTTCCAGGGGCCGTAAACACAAGATTTGAGGAATGGGTAAAAGTGAATGAAAATGGCCAATTTACTCACTCTGAGGCCGTAAAATGTGTTTCTCCTCCACGGGAAGTGAATAAAATAACATTTGGAGGCCTTTATTGTTCAATCAAAAACGCCAGTTTTTTGGTGAAAGAGTTAACCACCCCCCCTTACGACATGCTTCAGAAACGAAAAAAATGGTTCATTTTCAAATGTTGCGTCTTTGAACTACAATTCAGATTTGTACGTGGATAATCAATTTTAGAGATAAAATTAGATGTTTATAGTGATTTTCAAGCTTCCAGGGGCCGTAAACACAAGATTTGAGGAATGGGTAAATGTGAATGAAAATGGCCAATTTATGCACTCTGAGGCCTTAAAAAGTTTTTCTCCACCCCAGCAAGTGAATTAAATAACATTTGTAGGCCTTTATTGTTCAATCAAAAACGCCCGAGTTTTTGATGAAAGAGATAACCACCCCCCCTTACGACATGCTTCAGAAACTAAAAAAATGGTCCGTTTTCAAAAGTTGCCTCTTTGAACTACAATTCACATTTGTACGTGGAAAATCACTTTTAAAGATAAAATGAGATGTTTAAAGTGATTTTCATGCTTCCAGGGGCCTTAAACACAAGATTTGAGGAATGGGTAAAAGTGAATGAAAATGGCCAATTTACTCACTCTGCGGCCTTAAAAAGTGTTTCTCCTCCACGGGAAGTGAATAAAATACCATTTGGAGGCATTTATAGTTCAATCAAAAACGCCCGAGTTTTTGATGAAAGAGATAACCACCCCCCCTTACGACATGCTTCAGAAACGAAAAAAATTGTCCATTTTCAAATGTTGCGTCTTTGAACGACAATTCACATTTGTACGTGGATAATCACTTTTAGAGATAAAATTAGATGTTTAAAGTGATTTTCAAGCTTCCAGGGGCCCTAAACACAAGATTTGAGAAATGGGTAAAAGTGAATGAAAATGGCCAATTTACTCACTCTGAGGCCTTAAAATGTGTTTCTCCTCCACGGAAAGTGAATAAAATAACATTTGGAGGCCTTTATTGTTCAATCAAAAACGCCAGTTTTTTGGTGAAAGAGATAACCACCCCCCCTTACGACATGCTTCAGAAACGAAAAAAATTGTCCATTTTCAAATGTTGCGTCTTTGAACGACAATTCACATTTGTACGTGGATAATCACTTTTAGAGATAAAATTAGATGTTTAAAGTGATTTTCAAGCTTCCAGGGGCCGTAAACACAAGATTTGAGGAATGGGTAAATGTGAATGAAAATGGCCAATTTATGCACTCTGAGGCCTTAAAAAGTTTTTCTCCACCCCAGCAAGTGAATTAAATAACATTTGTAGGCCTTTATTGTTCAATCAAAAACGCCCGAGTTTTTGATGAAAGAGATAACCACCCCCCCTTACGACATGCTTCAGAAACTAAAAAAATGGTCCGTTTTCAAAAGTTGCCTCTTTGAACTACAATTCACATTTGTACGTGGAAAATCACTTTTAAAGATAAAATGAGATGTTTAAAGTGATTTTCATGCTTCCAGGGGCCTTAAACACAAGATTTGAGGAATGGGTAAAAGTGAATGAAAATGGCCAATTTACTCATTCTGAGGCCTTAAAAAGTGTTTCTCCTCCACGGGAAGTGAATTAAGTAATATTTGTAGGCCTTTATTGTTCAAGCAAAAACGCCCGAGTTTTTGATGAAAGAGATAACCACCCCCCCTTACGACATGCTTCAGAAACTAAAAAAATGGTCCGTTTTCAAAAGTTGCCTCTTTGAACTACAATTCACATTTGTACGTGGAAAATCACTTTTAAAGATAAAATGAGATGTTGAAAGTGATTTTCATGCTTCCAGGGGCCTTAAACACAAGATTTGAGGAATGGGTAAAAGTGAATGAAAATGGCCAATTTACTCATTCTGAGGCCTTAAAAAGTGTTTCTCCTCCACGGGAAGTGAATTAAGTAATATTTGTAGGCCTTTATTGTTCAAGCGAAAACGCCCGATTTTTGACGAAAGAGATAACCACCCCCCCTTACGACATGCTTCAGAAACTAAAAAAATGGTCCGTTTTCAAATGTTGCCTCTTTGAACTACAATTCACATTTGTACGTGGAAAATCACTTTTAAAGATAAAATGAGATGTTTAAAGTGATTTTCATGCTTCCAGGGGCCTTAAACACGAGATTTGAGGAATGGGTAAAAGTGAATGAAAATGGCCAATTTACTCACTCTGCGGCCTTAAAAAGTGTTTCTCCTCCACGGGAAGTGAATAAAATACCATTTGGAGGCATTTATAGTTCAATCAAAAACGCCTGTTTTTTTGGTGAAAGAGATAACCACCCCCCCTTACGACATGCTTCAGAAACTAAAAAAATGGTCCGTTTTCAAATGTTGCCTCTTTGAACTACAATTCACATTTGTACGTGGAAAATCACTTTTAAAGATAAAATGAGATGTTCAAAGTGATTTTCATGCTTCCAGGGGCCTTAAACA
Organism: Triturus cristatus; assembly: GCF_964204655.1. Classification (NCBI taxonomy): domain Eukaryota; kingdom Metazoa; phylum Chordata; class Amphibia; order Caudata; family Salamandridae; genus Triturus; species Triturus cristatus. Next base: position 471,710,498 of record NC_140592.1, read on the forward strand.
CGAGATTTGAGGAATGGGTAAAAGTGAATGAAAATGGCCAATTTACTCACTCTGCGGCCTTAAAAAGTGTTTCTCCTCTACGGGAAGTGAATAAAATACCATTTGGAGGCATTTATAGTTCAATCAAAAACGCCTGTTTTTTGGTGAAAGAGATAACCACCCCCCCTTACGACATGCTTCAGAAACGAAAAAAATGGTTCATTTTCAAATGTTGCGTCTTTGAACGACAATTCACATTTGTACGTGGATAATCACTTTTAGAGATAAAATTAGATGTTTAAAGTGATTTTCAAGCTTCCAGGGGGCTTAAACACAAGATTTGAGGAATGGGTAAAAGTGAATGAAAATGGCCAATTTACTCACTCTGCGGCCTTAAAAAGTGTTTCTCCTCCACGGGAAGTGAATTAAATAACATTTGTAGGCCTTTAATGTTAAAGCAAAAATGCCCGATTTTTGACGAAAGAGATAACCACCCCCCCTTACGACATGCTTCAGACACTAAAAAAATGGTCCGTTTTCAAATGTTGCCTCTTTGAATGACAATTCACAAATGTACGTGGAAAATCACTTTTAAAGATAAAATGAGATGTTTAAAGTGATTTTCATGCTTCCAGGGGCCTTAAACACGAGATTTGAGGAATGGGTAAAAGTGAATGAAAATGGCCAATTTACTCACTCTGCGGCCTTAAAAAGTGTTTCTCCTCCACAGGAAGTGAATAAAATACCATTTGGAGGCATTTATAGTTCAATCAAAAACGCCTGTTTTTTAGTGAAAGAGATAACCACCCCCCCTTACGACATGCTTCAGAAATGAAAAAAATGTCCATTTTCAAATGTTGCGTCTTTGAACGACAATTCACATTTGTACGTGGAAAATCACGTTTAAAGATAAAATGAGATGTTTAAAGTGATTTTCATGCTTCTAGGGGCCTTAAACACGAGATTTGAGGAATGGGTAAAAGTGAATGAAAATGGCCAATTTACTCACTCTGCGGCCTTAAAAAGTGTTTCTCCTCCACTGGAAGTGAATTAAATACCATTTGTAGGCCTTTATTGTTAAAGCAAAAATGCCCGATTTTTGACTAAAGAGATAACCACCCCCCCTTACGACATGCTTCAGAAACTAAAAAAATGGTCCGTTTTCAAATGTTGCCTCTTTGAACTACAATTCACATTTGTACGTGGAAAATCACTTTTAAAGATAAAATGAGATGTTTAAAGTGATTTTCATGCTTCCAGGGGCCTTAAACACGAGATTTGAGGAATGGGTAAAAGTGAATGAAAATGGCCAATTTACTCACTCTGCGGCCTTAAAAAGTGTTTCTCCTCCACGGGAAGTGAATAAAATACCATTTGGAGGCATTTATAGTTCAATCAAAAACGCCTGTTTTTTGGTGAAAGTGATAACCACCCCCCCTTACGACATGCTTCAGAAACAAAAAAAATGGTTCATTTTCAAATGTTGCGTCTTTGAACGACAATTCACATTTGTACGTGGATAATCACTTTTAGAGATAAAATTAGATGTTTAAAGTGATTTTCAAGCTTCCAGGGGCCCTAAACACAAGATTTGAGAAATGGGTAAAAGTGAATGAAAATGGCCAATTTACTCACTCTGAGGCCTTAAAATGTGTTTCTCCTCCATGGGAAGTGAACAAAATAACATTTGGAGGCCTTTATTGTTCAATCAAAAACGCCAGTTTTTTGGTGAAAGAGTTAACCACCCCCCCTTACGACATGGTTCAGAAACAAAAAAAATGGTTCATTTTCAAATGTTGCGTCTTTGAACTACAATTCAGATTTGTACGTGGATAATCACTTTTAGAGATAAAATTAGATGTTTAAAGTGATTTTCAAGCTTCCAGGGGCCGTAAACACGAGATTTGAGGAATGGGTAAAAGTGAATGAAAATGGCCAATTTACTCACTCTGCGGCCTTAAAAAGTGTTTCTCCTCCACGGGAAGTGAATTAAATAACATTTGTAGGCCTTTATTGTTAAAGCAAAAATGCCCGAGTTTTTGATGAAAGAGATAACCACCCCCCCTTACGACATGCTTCAGAAACGAAAAAAATGGTTCATTTTCAAATGTTGCGTCTTTGAACGACAATTCACATTTGTACGTGGATAATCACTTTTAGAGATAAAATTAGATGTTTAAAGTGATTTTCAAGCTTCCAGGGGCCCTAAACACAAGATTTGAGAAATGGGTAAAAGTGAATGAAAATGGCCAATTTACTCACTCTGAGGCCTTAAAATGTGTTTCTCCTCCACGGGAAGTGAATAAAATAACATTTGGAGGCCTTTATTGTTCAATCAAAAACGCCAGTTTTTTGGTGAAAGAGTTAACCACCCCCCCTTACGACATGCTTCAGAAACGAAAAAAATGGTTCATTTTCAAATGTTGCGTCTTTGAACTACAATTCAGATTTGTACGTGGATAATCACTTTTAGAGATAAAATTAGATGTTTAAAGTGATTTTCAAGCTTCCAGGGGCCGTAAACACAAGATTTGAGGAATGGGTAAATGTGAATGAAAATGGCCAATTTATGCACTCTGAGGCCTTAAAAAGTGTTTCTCCTCCACGGGAAGTGAATTAAGTAATATTTGTAGGCCTTTATTGTTCAAGCGAAAACGCCCGATTTTTTACGAAAGAGATAACCACCCCCCCTTACGACATGCTTCAGAAACTAAAAAAATGGTCCGTTTTCAAATGTTGCCTCTTTGAACTACAATTCACATTTGTACGTGGAAAATCACTTTTAAAGATAAAATGAGATGTTTAAAGTGATTTTCATGCTTCCAGGGGCCTTAAACACGAGATTTGAGGAATGGGTAAAAGTGAATGAAAATGGCCAATTTACTCACTCTGCGGCCTTAAAAAGTGTTTCTCCTCCACGGGAAGTGAATAAAATACCATTTGGAGGCATTTATAGTTCAATCAAAAACGCCTGTTTTTTTGGTGAAAGAGATAACCACCCCCCCCTTACGACATGCTTCAGAAACGAAAAAAATGGTTCATTTTCAAATGTTGCGTCTTTGAACTACAATTCAGATTTGTACGTGGATAATCACTTTTAGAGATAAAATTAGATGTTTAAAGTGATTTTCAAGCTTCCAGGGGCCGTAAACACAAGATTTGAGGAATGGGTAAATGTGAATGAAAATGGCCAAATTATGCACTCTGAGGCCTTCAAAAGTTTTTCTCCACCCCAGCAAGTGAATTAAATAACATTTGTAGGCCTTTATTGTTCAATCAAAAACGCCTGAGTTTTTGATGAAAGAGATAACCACCCCCCTTACGACATGCTTCAGAAACTAAAAAAATGGTCCGTTTTCAAAAGTTGCCTCTTTGAACTACAATTCACATTTGTACGTGGAAAATCACTTTTAAAGATAAAATGAGATGTTTAAAGTGATTTTCATGCTTCCAGGGGCCTTAAACACAAGATTTGAGGAATGGGTAAAAGTGAATGAAAATGGCCAATTTACTCATTCTGAGGCCTTAAAAAGTGTTTCTCCTCCACGGGAAGTGAATTAAGTAATATTTGTAGGCCTTTATTGTTCAAGCGAAAACGCCCGATTTTTGACGAAAGAGATAACCACCCCCCCTTACGACATGCTTCAGAAACTAAAAAAATGGTCCGTTTTCAAATGTTGCCTCTTTGAACTACAATTCACATTTGTACGTGGAAAATCACTTTTAAAGATAAAATGAGATGTTTAAAGTGATTTTCATGCTTCCAGGGGCCTTAAACACAAGATTTGAGGAATGGGTAAAAGTGAATGAAAATGGCCAATTTACTCCTTCTGAGGCCTTAAAAAGTGTTTCTCCTCCACGGAAAGTGAATTAAGTAATATTTGTAGGCCTTTATTGTTCAAGCGAAAATGCCCGATTTTTGACGAAAGAGATAACCACCCCCCCTTACGACATGCTTCAGAAACTAAAAAAATGGTCCGTTTTCAAATGTTGCCTCTTTGAACTACAATTCACATTTGTACGTGGAAAATCACTTTTAAAGATAAAATGAGATGTTTAAAGTGAGTTTCATGCTTCCAGGGGCCTTAAACACGAGATTTGAGGAATGGGTAAAAGTGAATGAAAATGGCCAATTTACTCACTCTGCGGCCTTAAAAAGTGTTTCTCCTCCACGGGAAGTGAATAAAATACCATTTGGAGGCATTTATAGTTCAATCAAAAACGCCTGTTTTTTGGTGAAAGAGATAACCACCCCCCCTTACGACATGCTTCAGAAACGAAAAAAATGGTTCATTTTCAAATGTTGCGTCTTTGAACGACAATTCACATTTGTACGTGGATAATCACTTTTAGAGATAAAATTAGATGTTTAAAGTGATTTTCAAGCTTCCAGGGGCCCTAAACACAAGATTTGAGAAATGGGTAAAAGTGAATGAAAATGGCCAATTTACTCACTCTGAGGCCTTAAAATGTGTTTCTCCTCCACGGGAAGTGAATAAAATAACATTTGGAGGCCTTTATTGTTCAATCAAAAACGCCAGTTTTTTGGTGAAAGAGTTAACCACCCCCCCTTACGACATGCTTCAGAAACGAAAAAAATGGTTCATTTTCAAATGTTGCGTCTTTGAACTACAATTCAGATTTGTACGTGGATAATCACTTTTAGAGATAAAATTAGATGTTTAAAGTGATTTTCAAGCTTCCAGGGGCCGTAAACACAAGATTTGAGGAATGGGTAAATGTGAATGAAAATGGCCAATTTATGCACTCTGAGGCCTTAAAAGTTTTTCTCCACCCCAGCAAGTGAATTAAATAACATTTGTAGGCCTTTATTGTTCAATCAAAAACGCCCGAGTTTTTGATGAAAGAGATAACCACCCCCCTTACAACATGCTTCAGAAACTAAAAAAATGGTCCGATTTCAAAAGTTGCCTCTTTGAACTACAATTCACATTTGTACGTGGAAAATCACTTTTAAAGATAAAATGAGATGTTTAAAGTGATTTTCATGCTTCCAGGGGCCTTAAACACAAGATTTGAGGAATGGGTAAAAGTGAATGAAAATGGCCAATTTACTCATTGTGAGGCCTTAAAAAGTGTTTCTCCTCCACGGGAAGTGAATAAAATACCATTTGGAGGCATTTATAGTTCAATCAAAAACGCCTGTTTTTTTGGTGAAAGAGATAACCACCCCCCCCTTACGACATGCTTCAGAAATGAAAAAAATGGTCCATTTTCAAATGTTGCGTCTTTGAACGACAATTCACATTTGTACGTGGAATATCACATTTAAAGATAAAATGAGATGTTTAAAGTGATTTTCAAGCTTCCAGGGGCCCTAAACACAAGATTTGAGGAATGGGTAAAAGTGAATGAAAATGGCCAATTTACTCACTCTGCGGCCTTAAAAAGTGTTTCTCCTCCACGGGAAGTGAATTAAATAACATTTGTAGGCCTTTATTGTTAAAGCAAAAATGCCCGATTTTTGACGAAAGAGATAACCACCCCCCCTTACGACATGCTTCAGAAACTAAAAAAATGGTCCGTTTTCAAATGTTGCCTCTTTGAACTACAATTCACATTTGTACGTGGAAAATCACTTTTAAAGATAAAATGAGATGTTTAAAGTGATTTTCATGCTTCCAGGGGCCTTAAACACGAGATTTGAGGAATGGGTAAAAGTGAATGAAAATGGCCAATTTACTCACTCTGCGGCCTTAAAAAGTGTTTCTCCTCCACGGGAAGTGAATAAAATACCATTTGGAGGCATTTATAGTTCAATCAAAAACGCCTGTTTTTTTGGTGAAAGAGATAACCACCCCCCCCTTACGACATGCTTCAGAAATGAAAAAAATGGTCCATTTTCAAATGTTGCGTCTTTGAACGACAATTCACATTTGTACGTGGAATATCACATTTAAAGATAAAATGAGATGTTTAAAGTGATTTTCAAGCTTCCAGGGGCCCTAAACACAAGATTTGAGGAATGGGTAAAAGTGAATGAAAATGGCCAATTTACTCACTCTGCGGCCTTAAAAAGTGTTTCTCCTCCACGGGAAGTGAATTAAATAACATTTGTAGGCCTTTATTGTTAAAGCAAAACTGCCCGATTTTTGACGAAAGAGATAACCACCCCCCCTTACGACATGCTTCAGAAACTAAAAAAATGGTCCGTTTTCAAATGTTGCCTCTTTGAACTACAATTCACATTTGTACGTGGAAAATCACTTTTAAAGATAAAATGAGATGTTTAAAGTGATTTTCAAGCTTCCAGGGCCTTAAACACGAGATTTGAGGAATGGGTAAAAGTGAATGAAAATGGCCAATTTACTCATTCTGAGGCCTTAAAAAGTGTTTCTCCTCCACGGGAAGTGAATTAAGTAATATTTGTAGGCCTTTATTGTTCAAGCGAAAACGCCCGATTTTTGACGAAAGAGATAACCACCCCCCCTTACGACATGCTTCAGAAACTAAAAAAATGGTCCGTTTTCAAATGTTGCCTCTTTGAACTACAATTCACATTTGTACGTGGAAAATCACTTTTAAAGATAAAATGAGATGTTTAAAGTGATTTTCATGCTTCCAGGGGCCTTAAACACAAGATTTGAGGAATGGGTAAAAGTGAATGAAAATGGCCAATTTACTCATTCTGAGGCCTTAAAAAGTGTTTCTCCTCCACGGGAAGTGAATTAAGTAATATTTGTAGGCCTTTATTGTTCAAGCGAAAACGCCCGATTTTTGACGAAAGAGATAACCCCCCCTTACGACATGCTTCAGAAACTAAAAAAATGGTCCGTTTTCAAATGTTGCCTCTTTGAACTACAATTCACAATTGTACATGGAAAATCACTTTTAAAGATAAAATGAGATGTTTAAAGTGATTTTCATGCTTCCAGGGGCCTTAAACACGAGATTTGAGGAATGGGTAAAAGTGAATGAAAATGGCCAATTTACTCACTCTGCGGCCTTAAAAAGTGTTTCTCCTCCACAGGAAGTGAATAAAATACCATTTGGAGGCATTTATAGTTCAATCAAAAACGCCTGTTTTTTGGTGAAAGAGATAACCACCCCCCCTTACGACATGCTTCAGAAACGAAAAAAATGGTTCATTTTCAAATGTTGCGTCTTTGAACGACAATTCACATTTGTACGTGGATAATCACTTTTAGAGATAAAATTAGATGTTTAAAGTGATTTTCAAGCTTCCAGGGGCCCTAAACACAAGATTTGAGAAATGGGTAAAAGTGAATGAAAATGGCCAATTTACTCACTCTGAGGCCTTAAAATGTGTTTCTCCTCCACGGGAAGTGAATAAAATAACATTTGGAGGCCTTTATTGTTCAATCAAAAACGCCAGTTTTTTGGTGAAAGAGTTAACCACCCCCCCTTACGACATGGTTCAGAAACGAAAAAAATGGTTCATTTTCAAATGTTGCGTCTTTGAACTACAATTCAGATTTGTACGTGGATAATCACTTTTAGAGATAAAATTAGATGTTTAAAGTGATTTTCAAGCTTCCAGGGGCCGTAAACACAAGATTTGAGGAATGGGTAAATGTGAATGAAAATGGCCAATTTATGCAGTCTGAGGCCTTAAAAAGTTTTTCTCCACCCCAGCAAGTGAATTAAATAACATTTGTAGGCCTTTATTGTTCAATCAAAAACGCCCGAGTTTTTGATGAAAGAGATAACCACCCCCCCTTACGACATGCTTCAGAAACTAAAAAAATGGTCCGTTTTCAAAAGTTGCCTCTTTGAACTACAATTCACATTTGTACTTGGAAAATCACTTTTAAAGATAAAATGAGATGTTTAAAGTGATTTTCATGCTTCCAGGGGCCTTAAACACAAGATTTGAGGAATGGGTAAAAGTGAATGAAAATGGCCAATTTACTCATTCTAAGGCCTTAAAAAGTGTTTCTCCTCCACGGGAAGTGAATAAAATACCATTTGGAGGCATTTATAGTTCAATCAAAAACGCCTGTTTTTTTGGTGAAAGAGATAACCACCCCCCCTTACGACATGCTTCAGAAATGAAAAAAATGGTCCATTTTCAAATGTTGCGTCTTTGAACGACAATTCACATTTGTACGTAGAATATCACGTTTAAAGATAAAATGAGATGTTTAAAGTGATTTTCAAGCTTCCAGGGGCCCTAAACACAAGATTTGAGGAATGGGTAAAAGTGAATGAAAATGGCCAATTTACTCACTCTGCGGCCTTAAAAAGTGTTTCTCCTCCACGGGAAGTGAATTAAATAACATTTGTAGGCCTTTATTGTTAAAGCAAAAATGCCCGATTTTTGACGAAAGAGATAACCACCCCCCCTTACGACATGCTTCAGAAACTAAAAAAATGGTCCGTTTTCAAATGTTGCCTCTTTGAACTACAATTCACATTTGTACGTGGAAAATCACTTTTAAAGATAAAATGAGATGTTTAAAGTGATTTTCGTGCTTCCAGGGGCCTTAAACACGAGATTTGAGGAATGGGTAAAAGTGAATGAAAATGGCCAATTTACTCACTCCGCGGCCTTAAAAAGTGTTTCTCCTCCACGGGAAGTGAATAAAATACCATTTGGAGGCATTTATAGTTCAATCAAAAACGCCTGTTTTTTGGTGAAAGAGATAACCACCCCCCCTTACGACATGCTTCAGAAACGAAAAAAATGGTCCATTTTCAAATGTTGCGTCTTTGAACGACAATTCACATTTGTACGTGGATAATCAATTTTAGAGATAAAATTAGATGTTTATAGTGATTTTCAAGCTTCCAGGGGCCGTAAACACAAGATTTGAGGAATGGGTAAAAGTGAATGAAAATGGCCAATTTACTCACTCTGAGGCCGTAAAATGTGTTTCTCCTCCACGGGAAGTGAATAAAATAACATTTGGAGGCCTTTATTGTTCAATCAAAAACGCCAGTTTTTTGGTGAAAGAGTTAACCACCCCCCCTTACGACATGCTTCAGAAACGAAAAAAATGGTTCATTTTCAAATGTTGCGTCTTTGAACTACAATTCAGATTTGTACGTGGATAATCAATTTTAGAGATAAAATTAGATGTTTATAGTGATTTTCAAGCTTCCAGGGGCCGTAAACACAAGATTTGAGGAATGGGTAAATGTGAATGAAAATGGCCAATTTATGCACTCTGAGGCCTTAAAAAGTTTTTCTCCACCCCAGCAAGTGAATTAAATAACATTTGTAGGCCTTTATTGTTCAATCAAAAACGCCCGAGTTTTTGATGAAAGAGATAACCACCCCCCCTTACGACATGCTTCAGAAACTAAAAAAATGGTCCGTTTTCAAAAGTTGCCTCTTTGAACTACAATTCACATTTGTACGTGGAAAATCACTTTTAAAGATAAAATGAGATGTTTAAAGTGATTTTCATGCTTCCAGGGGCCTTAAACACAAGATTTGAGGAATGGGTAAAAGTGAATGAAAATGGCCAATTTACTCACTCTGCGGCCTTAAAAAGTGTTTCTCCTCCACGGGAAGTGAATAAAATACCATTTGGAGGCATTTATAGTTCAATCAAAAACGCCCGAGTTTTTGATGAAAGAGATAACCACCCCCCCTTACGACATGCTTCAGAAACGAAAAAAATTGTCCATTTTCAAATGTTGCGTCTTTGAACGACAATTCACATTTGTACGTGGATAATCACTTTTAGAGATAAAATTAGATGTTTAAAGTGATTTTCAAGCTTCCAGGGGCCCTAAACACAAGATTTGAGAAATGGGTAAAAGTGAATGAAAATGGCCAATTTACTCACTCTGAGGCCTTAAAATGTGTTTCTCCTCCACGGAAAGTGAATAAAATAACATTTGGAGGCCTTTATTGTTCAATCAAAAACGCCAGTTTTTTGGTGAAAGAGATAACCACCCCCCCTTACGACATGCTTCAGAAACGAAAAAAATTGTCCATTTTCAAATGTTGCGTCTTTGAACGACAATTCACATTTGTACGTGGATAATCACTTTTAGAGATAAAATTAGATGTTTAAAGTGATTTTCAAGCTTCCAGGGGCCGTAAACACAAGATTTGAGGAATGGGTAAATGTGAATGAAAATGGCCAATTTATGCACTCTGAGGCCTTAAAAAGTTTTTCTCCACCCCAGCAAGTGAATTAAATAACATTTGTAGGCCTTTATTGTTCAATCAAAAACGCCCGAGTTTTTGATGAAAGAGATAACCACCCCCCCTTACGACATGCTTCAGAAACTAAAAAAATGGTCCGTTTTCAAAAGTTGCCTCTTTGAACTACAATTCACATTTGTACGTGGAAAATCACTTTTAAAGATAAAATGAGATGTTTAAAGTGATTTTCATGCTTCCAGGGGCCTTAAACACAAGATTTGAGGAATGGGTAAAAGTGAATGAAAATGGCCAATTTACTCATTCTGAGGCCTTAAAAAGTGTTTCTCCTCCACGGGAAGTGAATTAAGTAATATTTGTAGGCCTTTATTGTTCAAGCAAAAACGCCCGAGTTTTTGATGAAAGAGATAACCACCCCCCCTTACGACATGCTTCAGAAACTAAAAAAATGGTCCGTTTTCAAAAGTTGCCTCTTTGAACTACAATTCACATTTGTACGTGGAAAATCACTTTTAAAGATAAAATGAGATGTTGAAAGTGATTTTCATGCTTCCAGGGGCCTTAAACACAAGATTTGAGGAATGGGTAAAAGTGAATGAAAATGGCCAATTTACTCATTCTGAGGCCTTAAAAAGTGTTTCTCCTCCACGGGAAGTGAATTAAGTAATATTTGTAGGCCTTTATTGTTCAAGCGAAAACGCCCGATTTTTGACGAAAGAGATAACCACCCCCCCTTACGACATGCTTCAGAAACTAAAAAAATGGTCCGTTTTCAAATGTTGCCTCTTTGAACTACAATTCACATTTGTACGTGGAAAATCACTTTTAAAGATAAAATGAGATGTTTAAAGTGATTTTCATGCTTCCAGGGGCCTTAAACACGAGATTTGAGGAATGGGTAAAAGTGAATGAAAATGGCCAATTTACTCACTCTGCGGCCTTAAAAAGTGTTTCTCCTCCACGGGAAGTGAATAAAATACCATTTGGAGGCATTTATAGTTCAATCAAAAACGCCTGTTTTTTTGGTGAAAGAGATAACCACCCCCCCTTACGACATGCTTCAGAAACTAAAAAAATGGTCCGTTTTCAAATGTTGCCTCTTTGAACTACAATTCACATTTGTACGTGGAAAATCACTTTTAAAGATAAAATGAGATGTTCAAAGTGATTTTCATGCTTCCAGGGGCCTTAAACACGAGATTTGAGGAATGGGTAAAAGTGAATGAAAATGGCCAATTTACTCACTCTGCGGCCTTAAAAAGTGTTTCTCCTCTACGGGAAGTGAATAAAATACCATTTGGAGGCATTTATAGTTCAATCAAAAACGCCTGTTTTTTGGTGAAAGAGATAACCACCCCCCCCTTACGACATGCTTCAGAAACGAAAAAAATGGTTCATTTTCAAATGTTGCGTCTTTGAACGACAATTCACATTTGTACGTGGATAATCACTTTTAGAGATAAAATTAGATGTTTAAAGTGATTTTCAAGCTTCCAGGGGGCTTAAACACAAGATTTGAGAAATGGGTAAAAGTGAATGAAAATGGCCAATTTACTCACTCTGAGGCCTTAAAATGTGTTTCTCCTCCACGGGAAGTGAATAAAATAACATTTGGAGGCATTTATAGTTCAATCAAAAACGCCTGTTTTTTGGTGAAAGAGTTAACCACCCCCCCTTACGACATGCTTTAGAAACGAAAAAAATGGTTCATTTTCAAATGTTGCGTCTTTGAACTACAATTCAGATTTGTACGTGGATAATCACTTTTAGAGATAAAATTAGATGTTTAAAGTGATTTTCAAGCTTCCAGGGGCCGTAAACACAAGATTTGAGGAATGGGTAAATGTGAATGAAAATGGCCAATTTATGCACTCTGAGGCCTTAAAAAGAGTTCTCCACCCCAGCAAGTGAATTAAATAACATTTGTAGGCCTTTATTGTTCAATCAAAAACGCCCGAGTTTTTGATGAAAGAGATAACCACCCCCCCTTACGACATGCTTCAGAAACTAAAAAAATGGTCCGTTTTCAAAAGTTGCCTCTTTGAACTACAATTCACATTTGTACGTGGAAAATCACTTTTAAAGATAAAATGAGATGTTTAAAGTGATTTTCATGCTTCCAGGGGTCTTAAACACAAGATTTGAGGAATGGGTAAAAGTGAATGAAAATGGCCAATTTACTCATTCTGAGGCCTTAAAAAGTGTTTCTCCTCCACGGGAAGTGAATTAAGTAATATTTGTAGGCCTTTATTGTTCAAGCGAAAACGCCCGATTTTTGACGAAAGAGATAACCACCCCCCCTTACGACATGCTTCAGAAACTAAAAAAATGGTCCGTTTTCAAATGTTGCCTCTTTGAACTACAATTCACATTTGTACGTGGAAAATCACTTTTAAAGATAAAATGAGATGTTTAAAGTGATTTTCATGCTTCCAGGGGCCTTAAACACGAGATTTGAGGAATGGGTAAAAGTGAATGAAAATGGCCAATTTACTCACTCTGCGGCCTTAAAAAGTGTTTCTCCTCTACGGGAAGTGAATAAAATACCATTTGGAGGCATTTATAGTTCAATCAAAAACGCCTGTTTTTTGGTGAAAGAGATAACCACCCCCCCTTACGACATGCTTCAGAAACGAAAAAAATGGTTCATTTTCAAATGTTGCGTCTTTGAACGACAATTCACATTTGTACGTGGATAATCACTTTTAGAGATAAAATTAGATGTTTAAAGTGATTTTCAAGCTTCCAGGGGGCTTAAACACAAGATTTGAGAAATGGGTAAAAGTGAATGAAAATGGCCAATTTACTCACTCTGAGGCCTTAAAATGTGTTTCTCCTCCACGGGAAGTGAATAAAATAACATTTGGAGGCCTTTATTGTTCAATCAAAAACGCCAGTTTTTTGGTGAAAGAGTTAACCACCCCCCCTTACGACATGCTTTAGAAACGAAAAAAATGGTTCATTTTCAAATGTTGCGTCTTTGAACTACAATTCAGATTTGTACGTGGATAATCACTTTTAGAGATAAAATTAGATGTTTAAAGTGATTTTCAAGCTTCCAGGGGCCGTAAACACAAGATTTGAGGAATGGGTAAATGTGAATGAAAATGGCCAATTTATGCACTCTGTGGCCTTAAAAAGTGTTTCTCCTCCACGGGAAGTGAATTAAGTAATATTTGTAGGCCTTTATTGTTCAAGCGAAAACGCCCGATTTTTGACGAAAGAGATAACCACCCCCCCTTACGACATGCTTCAGAAACTAAAAAAATGGTCCGTTTTCAAATGTTGCCTCTTTGAACTACAATTCACATTTGTACGTGGAAAATCACTTTTAAAGATAAAATGAGATGTTTAAAGTGATTTTCATGCTTCCAGGGGCCTTAAACACGAGATTTGAGGAATGGGTAAAAGTGAATGAAAATGGCCAATTTACTCACTCTGCGGCCTTAAAAAGTGTTTCTCCTCCACGGGAAGTGAATAAAATAACATTTGGAGGCATTTATAGTTCAATCAAAAACGCCAGTTTTTTGGTGAAAGAGTTAACCACCCCCCCTTACGACATGGTTCAGAAACGAAAAAAATGGTTCATTTTCAAATGTTGCGTCTTTGAACTACAATTCAGATTTGTACGTGGATAATCACTTTTAGAGATAAAATTAGATGTTTAAAGTGATTTTCAAGCTTCCAGGGGCCGTAAACACAAGATTTGAGGAATGGGTAAATGTGAATGAAAATGGCCAATTTATGCAGTCTGAGGCCTTAAAAAGTTTTTCTCCACCCCAGCAAGTGAATTAAATAACATTTGTAGGCCTTTATTGTTCAATCAAAAACGCCCGAGTTTTTGATGAAAGAGATAACCACCCCCCCTTACGACATGCTTCAGAAACTAAAAAAATGGTCCGTTTTCAAAAGTTGCCTCTTTGAACTACAATTCACATTTGTACGTGGAAAATCACTTTTAAAGATAAAATGAGATGTTTAAAGTGATTTTCATGCTTCCAGGGGCCTTAAACACAAGATTTGAGGAATGGGTAAAAGTGAATGAAAATGGCCAATTTACTCATTCTAAGGCCTTAAAAAGTGTTTCTCCTCCACAGGAAGTGAATAAAATACCATTTGGAGGCATTTATAGTTCAATCAAAAACGCCTGTTTTTTTGGTGAAAGAGATAACCACCCCCCTTACGACATGCTTCAGAAATGAAAAAAATGGTCCATTTTCAAATGTTGCGTCTTTGAACGACAATTCACATTTGTACGTAGAATATCACGTTTAAAGATAAAATGAGATGTTTAAAGTGATTTTCAAGCTTCCAGGGGCCCTAAACACAAGATTTGAGGAATGGGTAAAAGTGAATGAAAATGGCCAATTTACTCACTCTGCGGCCTTAAAAAGTGTTTCTCCTCCACGGGAAGTGAATTAAATAACATTTGTAGGCCTTTATTGTTAAAGCAAAAATGCCCGATTTTTGACGAAAGAGATAACCACCCCCCCTTACGACATGCTTCAGAAACTAAAAAAATGGTCCGTTTTCAAATGTTGCCTCTTTGAACTACAATTCACATTTGTACGTGGAAAATCACTTTTAAAGATAAAATGAGATGTTTAAAGTGATTTTCGTGCTTCCAGGGGCCTTAAACACGAGATTTGAGGAATGGGTAAAAGTGAATGAAAATGGCCAATTTACTCACTCCGCGGCCTTAAAAAGTGTTTCTCCTCCACGGGAAGTGAATAAAATACCATTTGGAGGCATTTATAGTTCAATCAAAAACGCCTGTTTTTTGGTGAAAGAGATAACCACCCCCCCTTACGACATGCTTCAGAAACGAAAAAAATGGTCCATTTTCAAATGTTGCGTCTTTGAACGACAATTCACATTTGTACGTGGATAATCAATTTTAGAGATAAAATTAGATGTTTATAGTGATTTTCAAGCTTCCAGGGGCCGTAAACACAAGATTTGAGGAATGGGTAAAAGTGAATGAAAATGGCCAATTTACTCACTCTGCGGCCTTAAAAAGTGTTTCTCCTCCACGGGAAGTGAATAAAATACCATTTGGAGGCATTTATAGTTCAATCAAAAACGCCCGAGTTTTTGATGAAAGAGATAACCACCCCCCCTTACGACATGCTTCAGAAACGAAAAAAATTGTCCATTTTCAAATGTTGCGTCTTTGAACGACAATTCACATTTGTACGTGGATAATCACTTTTAGAGATAAAATTAGATGTTTAAAGTGATTTTCAAGCTTCCAGGGGCCCTAAACACAAGATTTGAGAAATGGGTAAAAGTGAATGAAAATGGCCAATTTACTCACTCTGAGGCCTTAAAATGTGTTTCTCCTCCACGGAAAGTGAATAAAATAACATTTGGAGGCCTTTATTGTTCAATCAAAAACGCCAGTTTTTTGGTGAAAGAGATAACCACCCCCCCTTACGACATGCTTCAGAAACGAAAAAAATTGTCCATTTTCAAATGTTGCGTCTTTGAACGACAATTCACATTTGTACGTGGATAATCACTTTTAGAGATAAAATTAGATGTTTAAAGTGATTTTCAAGCTTCCAGGGGCCGTAAACACAAGATTTGAGGAATGGGTAAATGTGAATGAAAATGGCCAATTTATGCACTCTGAGGCCTTAAAAAGTTTTTCTCCACCCCAGCAAGTGAATTAAATAACATTTGTAGGCCTTTATTGTTCAATCAAAAACGCCCGAGTTTTTGATGAAAGAGATAACCACCCCCCCTTACGACATGCTTCAGAAACTAAAAAAATGGTCCGTTTTCAAAAGTTGCCTCTTTGAACTACAATTCACATTTGTACGTGGAAAATCACTTTTAAAGATAAAATGAGATGTTTAAAGTGATTTTCATGCTTCCAGGGGCCTTAAACACAAGATTTGAGGAATGGGTAAAAGTGAATGAAAATGGCCAATTTACTCATTCTGAGGCCTTAAAAAGTGTTTCTCCTCCACGGGAAGTGAATTAAGTAATATTTGTAGGCCTTTATTGTTCAAGCAAAAACGCCCGAGTTTTTGATGAAAGAGATAACCACCCCCCCTTACGACATGCTTCAGAAACTAAAAAAATGGTCCGTTTTCAAAAGTTGCCTCTTTGAACTACAATTCACATTTGTACGTGGAAAATCACTTTTAAAGATAAAATGAGATGTTGAAAGTGATTTTCATGCTTCCAGGGGCCTTAAACACAAGATTTGAGGAATGGGTAAAAGTGAATGAAAATGGCCAATTTACTCATTCTGAGGCCTTAAAAAGTGTTTCTCCTCCACGGGAAGTGAATTAAGTAATATTTGTAGGCCTTTATTGTTCAAGCGAAAACGCCCGATTTTTGACGAAAGAGATAACCACCCCCCCTTACGACATGCTTCAGAAACTAAAAAAATGGTCCGTTTTCAAATGTTGCCTCTTTGAACTACAATTCACATTTGTACGTGGAAAATCACTTTTAAAGATAAAATGAGATGTTTAAAGTGATTTTCATGCTTCCAGGGGCCTTAAACACGAGATTTGAGGAATGGGTAAAAGTGAATGAAAATGGCCAATTTACTCACTCTGCGGCCTTAAAAAGTGTTTCTCCTCCACGGGAAGTGAATAAAATACCATTTGGAGGCATTTATAGTTCAATCAAAAACGCCTGTTTTTTTGGTGAAAGAGATAACCACCCCCCCTTACGACATGCTTCAGAAACTAAAAAAATGGTCCGTTTTCAAATGTTGCCTCTTTGAACTACAATTCACATTTGTACGTGGAAAATCACTTTTAAAGATAAAATGAGATGTTCAAAGTGATTTTCATGCTTCCAGGGGCCTTAAACACGAGATTTGAGGAATGGGTAAAAGTGAATGAAAATGGCCAATTTACTCACTCTGCGGCCTTAAAAAGTGTTTCTCCTCTACGGGAAGTGAATAAAATACCATTTGGAGGCATTTATAGTTCAATCAAAAACGCCTGTTTTTTGGTGAAAGAGATAACCACCCCCCCTTACGACATGCTTCAGAAACGAAAAAAATGGTTCATTTTCAAATGTTGCGTCTTTGAACGACAATTCACATTTGTACGTGGATAATCACTTTTAGAGATAAAATTAGATGTTTAAAGTGATTTTCAAGCTTCCAGGGGGCTTAAACACAAGATTTGAGAAATGGGTAAAAGTGAATGAAAATGGCCAATTTACTCACTCTGAGGCCTTAAAATGTGTTTCTCCTCCACGGGAAGTGAATAAAATAACATTTGGAGGCATTTATAGTTCAATCAAAAACGCCTGTTTTTTGGTGAAAGAGTTAACCACCCCCCCTTACGACATGCTTTAGAAACGAAAAAAATGGTTCATTTTCAAATGTTGCGTCTTTGAACTACAATTCAGATTTGTACGTGGATAATCACTTTTAGAGATAAAATTAGATGTTTAAAGTGATTTTCAAGCTTCCAGGGGCCGTAAACACAAGATTTGAGGAATGGGTAAATGTGAATGAAAATGGCCAATTTATGCACTCTGAGGCCTTAAAAAGAGTTCTCCACCCCAGCAAGTGAATTAAATAACATTTGTAGGCCTTTATTGTTCAATCAAAAACGCCCGAGTTTTTGATGAAAGAGATAACCACCCCCCCTTACGACATGCTTCAGAAACTAAAAAAATGGTCCGTTTTCAAAAGTTGCCTCTTTGAACTACAATTCACATTTGTACGTGGAAAATCACTTTTAAAGATAAAATGAGATGTTTAAAGTGATTTTCATGCTTCCAGGGGTCTTAAACACAAGATTTGAGGAATGGGTAAAAGTGAATGAAAATGGCCAATTTACTCATTCTGAGGCCTTAAAAAGTGTTTCTCCTCCACGGGAAGTGAATTAAGTAATATTTGTAGGCCTTTATTGTTCAAGCGAAAACGCCCGATTTTTGACGAAAGAGATAACCACCCCCCCTTACGACATGCTTCAGAAACTAAAAAAATGGTCCGTTTTCAAATGTTGCCTCTTTGAACTACAATTCACATTTGTACGTGGAAAATCACTTTTAAAGATAAAATGAGATGTTTAAAGTGATTTTCATGCTTCCAGGGGCCTTAAACACGAGATTTGAGGAATGGGTAAAAGTGAATGAAAATGGCCAATTTACTCACTCTGCGGCCTTAAAAAGTGTTTCTCCTCTACGGGAAGTGAATAAAATACCATTTGGAGGCATTTATAGTTCAATCAAAAACGCCTGTTTTTTGGTGAAAGAGATAACCACCCCCCCTTACGACATGCTTCAGAAACGAAAAAAATGGTTCATTTTCAAATGTTGCGTCTTTGAACGACAATTCACATTTGTACGTGGATAATCACTTTTAGAGATAAAATTAGATGTTTAAAGTGATTTTCAAGCTTCCAGGGGGCTTAAACACAAGATTTGAGAAATGGGTAAAAGTGAATGAAAATGGCCAATTTACTCACTCTGAGGCCTTAAAATGTGTTTCTCCTCCACGGGAAGTGAATAAAATAACATTTGGAGGCCTTTATTGTTCAATCAAAAACGCCAGTTTTTTGGTGAAAGAGTTAACCACCCCCACTTACGACATGCTTTAGAAACGAAAAAAATGGTTCATTTTCAAATGTTGCGTCTTTGAACTACAATTCAGATTTGTACGTGGATAATCACTTTTAGAGATAAAATTAGATGTTTAAAGTGATTTTCAAGCTTCCAGGGGCCGTAAACACAAGATTTGAGGAATGGGTAAATGTGAATGAAAATGGCCAATTTATGCACTCTGTGGCCTTAAAAAGTGTTTCTCCTCCACGGGAAGTGAATTAAGTAATATTTGTAGGCCTTTATTGTTCAAGCGAAAACGCCCGATTTTTGACGAAAGAGATAACCACCCCCCCTTACGACATGCTTCAGAAACTAAAAAAATGGTCCGTTTTCAAATGTTGCCTCTTTGAACTACAATTCACATTTGTACGTGGAAAATCACTTTTAAAGATAAAATGAGATGTTTAAAGTGATTTTCATGCTTCCAGGGGCCTTAAACACGAGATTTGAGGAATGGGTAAAAGTGAATGAAAATGGCCAATTTACTCACTCTGCGGCCTTAAAAAGTGTTTCTCCTCCACGGGAAGTGAATAAAATACCATTTGGAGGCATTTATAGTTAAATCAAAAACGCCTGTTTTTTTGGTGAAAGAGATAACCACCCCCCCCTTACGACATGCTTCAGAAACGAAAAAAATGGTTCATTTTCAAATGTTGCGTCTTTGAACTACAATTCAGATTTGTACGTGGATAATCACTTTTAGAGATAAAATTAGATGTTTAAAGTGATTTTCAAGCTTCCAGGGGCCGTAAACACAAGATTTGAGGAATGGGTAAATGTGAATGAAAATGGCCAAATTATGCACTCTGAGGCCTTCAAAAGTTTTTCTCCACCCCAGCAAGTGAATTAAATAACATTGGTAGGCCTTTATTGTTCAATCAAAAACGCCCGAGTTTTTGATGAAAGAGATAACCACCCCCCCTTACGACATGCTTCAGAAACTAAAAAAATGGTCCGTTTTCAAAAGTTGCCTCTTTGAACTACAATTCACATTTGTACGTGGAAAATCACTTTTAAAGATAAAATGAGATGTTTAAAGTGATTTTCATGCTTCCAGGGGCCTTAAACACAAGATTTGAGGAATGGGTAAAAGTGAATGAAAATGGCCAATTTACTCATTCTGAGGCCTTAAAAAGTGTTTCTCCTCCACGGGAAGTGAATTAAGTAATATTTGTAGGCCTTTATTGTTCAAGCGAAAACGCCCGATTTTTGACGAAAGAGATAACCACCCCCCCTTACGACATGCTTCAGAAACTAAAAAAATGGTCCGTTTTCAAATGTTGCCTCTTTGAACTACAATTCACATTTGTACGTGGAAAATCACTTTTAAAGATAAAATGAGATGTTTAAAGTGATTTTCATGCTTCCAGGGGCCTTAAACACAAGATTTGAGGAATGGGTAAAAGTGAATGAAAATGGCCAATTTACTCCTTCTGAGGCCTTAAAAAGTGTTTCTCCTCCACGGGAAGTGAATTAAGTAATATTTGTAGGCCTTTATTGTTCAAGCGAAAACGCCAGATTTTTGACGAAAGAGATAACCCCCCCCCCTTACGACATGCTTCAGAAACTAAAAAAATGGTCCGTTTTCAAATGTTGCCTCTTTGAACTACAATTCACAATTGTACGTGGAAAATCACTTTTAAAGATAAAATGAGATGTTTAAAGTGATTTTCATGCTTCCAGGGGCCTTAAACACGAGATTTGAGGAATGGGTAAAAGTGAATGAAAATGGCCAATTTACTCACTCTGCGGCCTTAAAAAGTGTTTCTCCTCCACGGGAAGTGAATAAAATACCATTTGGAGGCATTTATAGTTCAATCAAAAACGCCTGTTTTTTGGTGAAAGAGATAACCACCCCCCCCCTTACGACATGCTTCAGAAACGAAAAAAATGGTCCATTTTCAAATGTTGCGTCTTTGAACGCCAATTCACATTTGTACGTGGATAATCACTTTTAGAGATAAAATTAGATGTTTAAAGTGATTTTCAAGCTTCCAGGGGCCCTAAACACAAGATTTGAGAAATGGGTAAAAGTGAATGAAAATGGACAATTTACTCACTCTGAGGCCTTAAAATGTGTTTCTCCTCCACGGGAAGTGAATAAAATAACATTTGGAGGCCTTTATTGTTCAATCAAAAACGCCAGTTTTTTGGTGAAAGAGTTAACCACCCCCCCTTACGACATGCTTCAGAAACGAAAAAAATGGTTCATTTTCAAATGTTGCGTCTTTGAACTACAATTCAGATTTGTACGTGGATAATCACTTTTAGAGATAAAATTAGATGTTTAAAGTGATTTTCAAGCTTCCAGGGGCCGTAAACACAAAATTTGAGGAATGGGTAAATGTGAATGAAAATGGCCAATTTATGCACTCTGAGGCCTTAAAAAGTTTTTCTCCACCCCAGCAAGTGAATTAAATAACATTTGTAGGCCTTTATTGTTCAATCAAAAACTCCGGGTTTTTGATGAAAGAGATAACCACCCCCCCTTACGACATGCTTCAGAAACGAAAAAAATGGTCCGTTTTCAAATGTTGCCTCTTTGAACTACAATTCACATTTGTACGTGGAAAATCACTTTTAAAGATAAAATGAGATGTTTAAAGTGATTTTCATGCTTCCAGGGGCCTTAAACACAAGATTTGAGGAATGGGTAAAAGTGAATGAAAATGGCCAATTTACTCATTCTGAGGCCTTAAAAAGTGTTTCTCCTCCACGGGAAGTGAATTAAGTAATATTTGTAGGCCTTTATTGTTCAAGCGAAAACGCCCGATTTTTGACGAAAGAGATAACCACCCCCCCTTACGACATGCTTCAGAAACTAAAAAAATGGTCCGTTTTCAAATGTTGCCTCTTTGAACTACAATTCACATTTGTACGTGGAAAATCACTTTTAAAGATAAAATGAGATGTTTAAAGTGATTTTCATGCTTCCAGGGGCCTTAAACACGAGATTTGAGGAATGGGTAAAAGTGAATGAAAATGGCCAATTTACTCACTCTGCGGCCTTAAAAAGTGTTTCTCCTCCACAGGAAGTGAATAAAATACCATTTGGAGGCATTTATAGTTCAATCAAAAACGCCGGTTTTTTAGTGAAAGAGATAACCACCCCCCCTTACGACATGCTTCAGAAACGAAAAAAATGGTCCATTTTCAAATGTTGCGTCTTTGAACGACAATTCACATTTGTACGTGGATAATCACTTTTAGAGATAAAATTAGATGTTTAAAGTGATTTTCAAGCTTCCAGGGGCCCTAAACACAAGATTTGAGAAATGGGTAAAAGTGAATGAAAATGGCCAATTTACTCACTCTGAGGCCTTAAAATGTGTTTCTCCTCCACGGGAAATAACATTTGGAGGCCTTTATTGTTCAATCAAAAACGCCAGTTTTTTGGTGAAAGAGTTAACCACCCCCCCTTACGACATGCTTCAGAAACGAAAAAAATGGTTCATTTTCAAATGTTGCGTCTTTGAACTACAATTCAGATTTGTACGTGGATAATCACTTTTAGAGATAAAATTAGATGTTTAAAGTGATTTTCAAGCTTCCAGGGGCCGTAAACACAAGATTTGAGGAATGGGTAAATGTGAATGAAAATGGCCAATTTATGCACTCTGAGGCCTTAAAAAGTTTTTCTCCACCCCAGCAAGTGAATTAAATAACATTTGTAGGCCTTTATTGTTCAATCAAAAACGTCCGAGTTTTTGATGAAAGAGATAACCACCCCCCCTTACGACATGCTTCAGAAACTAAAAAAATGGTCCGTTTTCAAATGTTGCCTCTTTGAACTACAATTCACATTTGTACGTGGAAAATCACGTTTAAAGATAAAATGAGATGTTTAAAGTGATTTTCATGCTTCCAGGGGCCTTAAACACGAGATTTGAGGAATGGGTAAAAGTGAATGAAAATGGCCAATTTACTCACTCTGCGGCCTTAAAAAGTGTTTCTCCTCCACGGGAAGTGAATAAAATACCATTTGGAGGCATTTATAGTTCAATCAAAAACGCCTGTTTTTTGGTGAAAGAGATAACCACCCCCCCTTACGACATGCTTCAGAAACGAAAAAAATGGTCCATTTTCAAATGTTGCGTCTTTGAACGACAATTCACATTTGTACGTGGAAAATCACTTTTAAAGATAAAATGAGATGTTTAAAGTGATTTTCATGCTTCCAGGGGCCTTAAA
Source organism: Triturus cristatus (assembly GCF_964204655.1). Lineage (NCBI taxonomy): Eukaryota > Metazoa > Chordata > Amphibia > Caudata > Salamandridae > Triturus > Triturus cristatus. The sequence goes on from NC_140592.1 coordinate 471,733,356, forward strand.
CACGAGATTTGAGGAATGGGTAAAAGTGAATGAAAATGGCCAATTTACTCACTCTGCGGCCTTAAAAAGTGTTTCTCCTCCACGGGAAGTGAATTAAATAACATTTGTAGGCCTTTATTGTTAAAGCAAAAACGCCCGATTTTTGACGAAAGAGATAACCACCCCCCCTTACGTCATGCTTCAGAAACTAAAAAAATGGTCCGTTTTCAAATGTTGCCTCTTTGAACTACAATTCACATTTGTACGTGGAAAATAACTTTTAAAGATAAAATGAGATGTTTAAAGTGATTTTCATGCTTCCAGGGGCCTTAAACACGAGATTTGAGGAATGGGTAAAAGTGAATGAAAATGGCCAATTTACTCATTCTGAGGCCTTAAAAAGTGTTTCTCCTCCACGGGAAGTGAATTAAGTAATATTTGTAGGCCTTTATTGTTCAAGCGAAAACGCCCGATTTTTGACGAAAGAGATAACCACCCCCCCTTACGACATGCTTCAGAAACTAAAAAAATGGTCCGTTTTCAAATGTTGCCTCTTTGAACTACAATTCACATTTGTACGTGGAAAATCACTTTTAAAGATAAAATGAGATGTTTAAAGTGATTTTCATGCTTCCAGGGGCCTTAAACACGAGATTTGAGGAATGGGTAAAAGTGAATGAAAATGGCCAATTTACTCATTCTGAGGCCTTAAAAAGTGTTTCTCCTCCACGGGAAGTGAATTAAGTAATATTTGTAGGCCTTTATTGTTCAAGCGAAAACTCCTGATTTTTGACGAAAGAGATAACCACCCCCCCTTACGACATGCTTCAGAAACTAAAAAAATGGTCCGTTTTCAAATGTTGCCTCTTTGAACTACAATTCACATTTGTACGTGGAAAATCACTTTTAAAGATAAAATGAGATGTTTAAAGTGATTTTCATGCTTCCAGGGGCCTTAAACACGAGATTTGAGGAATGGGTAAAAGTGAATGAAAATGGCCAATTTACTCATTCTGAGGCCTTAAAAAGTGTTTCTCCTCCACGGGAAGTGAATTAAGTAATATTTGTAGGCCTTTATTGTTCAAGCGAAAACTCCTGATTTTTGGCGAAAGAGATAACCACCCCCCCTTACGACATGCTTCAGAAACTAAAAAAATGGTCCGTTTTCAAATGTTGCCTCTTTGAACTACAATTCACAATTGTACGTGGAAAATCACTTTTAAAGATAAAATGAGATGTTTAAAGTGATTTTCATGCTTCCAGGGGCCTTAAACACGAGATTTGAGGAATGGGTAAAAGTGAATGAAAATGGCCAATTTACTCACTCTGCGGCCTTAAAAAGTGTTTCTCCTCCACAGGAAGTGAATAAAATACCATTTGGAGGCATTTATAGTTCAATCAAAAACGCCTGTTTTTTAGTGAAAGAGATAACCACCCCCCCTTACGACATGCTTCAGAAATGAAAAAAATGTCCATTTTCAAATGTTGCGTCTTTGAACGACAATTCACATTTGTACGTGGAAAATCACGTTTAAAGATAAAATGAGATGTTTAAAGTGATTTTCATGCTTCCAGGGGCCTTAAACACGAGATTTGAGGAATGGGTAAAAGTGAATGAAAATGGCCAATTTACTCACTCTGCGGCCTTAAAAAGTGTTTCTCCTCCACGGGAAGTGAATTAAATAACATTTGTAGGCCTTTATTGTTAAAGCAAAAACGCCCGATTTTTGACGAAAGAGATAACCACCCCCCCTTACGACATGCTTCAGAAACTAAAAAAATGGTCCGTTTTCAAATGTTGCCTCTTTGAACTACAATTCACATTTGTACGTGGAAAATCACTTTTAAAGATAAAATGAGATGTTTAAAGTGATTTTCATGCTTCCAGGGGCCTTAAACACGAGATTTGAGGAATGGGTAAAAGTGAATGAAAATGGCCAATTTACTCACTCTGCGGCCTTAAAAAGTGTTTCTCCTCCATGGGAAGTGAATAAAATACCATTTGGAGGCATTTATAGTTCAATCAAAAACGCCTGTTTTTTGGTGAAAGAGATAACCACCCCCCCTTACGACATGCTTCAGAAACGAAAAAAATGGTCCATTTTCAAATGTTGCGTCTTTGAATGACAATTCACATTTGTACGTGGATAATCACTTTTAGAGATAAAATTAGATGTTTAAAGTGATTTTCAAGCTTCCAGGGGCCGTAAACACAAGATTTGAGAAATGGGTAAAAGTGAATGAAAATGGCCAATTTACTCACTCTGAGGCCTTAAAATGTGTTTCTCCTCCACGGGAAGTGAATAAAATGACATTTGGAGGCCTTTATTGTTCAATCAAAAACGCCAGTTTTTTGGTGAAAGAGTTAACCACCCCCCCCTTACGACATGCTTCAGAAACGAAAAAAATGGTTCATTTTCAAATGTTGCGTCTTTGAACTACAATTCAGATTTGTACGTGGATAATCACTTTTAGAGATAAAATTAGATGTTTAAAGTGATTTTCAAGCTTCCAGGGGCCGTAAACACAAGATTTGAGGAATGGGTATATGTGAATGAAAATGGCCAATTTATGCACTCTGAGGCCTTAAAAAGTTTTTCTCCACCCCAGCAAGTGAATTAAATAACATTTGTAGGCCTTATTGTTCAATCAAAAACGCCCGAGTTTTTGTTGAAAGAGATAACCACCCCCCCTTACGACATGCTTCAGAAACTAAAAAAATGGTCCGTTTTCAAAAGTTGCCTCTTTGAACTACAATTCACATTTGTACGTGGAAAATCACTTTTAAAGATAAAATGAGATGTTTAAAGTGATTTTCATGCTTCCAGGGGCCTTAAACACAAGATTTGAGGAATGGGTAAAAGTGAATGAAAATGGCCAATTTACTCATTCTGAGACCTTAAAAAGTGTTTCTCCTCCACGGGAAGTGAATTAAGTAATATTTGTAGGCCTTTATTGTTCAAGCGAAAACGCCCGATTTTTGACGAAAGAGATAACCACCCCCCCTTACGACATGCTTCAGAAACTAAAAAAATGGTCCGTTTTCAAATGTTGCCTCTTTGAACTACAATTCACATTTGAACGTGGAAAATCACTTTTAAAGATAAAATGAGATGTTTAAAGTGATTTTCATGCTTCCAGGGGCCTTAAACACGAGATTTGAGGAATGGATAAAAGTGAATGAAAATGGCCAATTTACTCACTCTGCGGCCTTAAAAAGGGTTTCTCCTCCACGGGAAGTGAATAAAATACCATTTGGAGGCATTTATAGTTCAATCAAAAACGCCTGTTTTTTTGGTGAAAGAGATAACCACCCCCCCTTACGACATGCTTCAGAAATGAAAAAAATGGTCCATTTTCAAATGTTGCGTCTTTGAACGACAATTCACATTTGTACGTGGAAAATATACGTTTAAAGATAAAATGAGATGTTTAAAGTGATTTTCATGCTTCCAGGGGCCTTAAACACGAGATTTGAAGAATGGGTAAAAGTGAATGAAAATGGCCAATTCACTCACTCTGCGGCCTTAAAAAGTGTTTCTCCTCCACGGGAAGTGAATAAAATACCATTTGGAGGCATTTATAGTTCAATCAAAAACGCCTGTTTTTTGGTGAAAGAGATAACCACCCCCCCTTACGACATGCTTCAGAAACTAAAAAAATGGTCCGTTTTCAAATGTTGCCTCTTTGAACTACAATTCACATTTGTACGTGGAAAATCACTTTTAAAGATAAAATGAGATGTTTAAAGTGATTTTCATGCTTCCAGGGGACTTAAACACAAGATTTGAGGAATGGGTAAAAGTGAATGAAAATGGCCAATTTACTCATTCTGAGGCCTTAAAAAGTGTTTCTCCTCCACGGGAAGTGAATTAAGTAATATTTGTAGGCCTTTATTGTTCAAGCGAAAACTCCTGATTTTTGGCGAAAGAGATAACCACCCCCCCTTACGACATGCTTCAGAAACTAAAAAAATGGTCCGTTTTCAAATGTTGCCTCTTTGAACTACAATTCACAATTGTACGTGGAAAATCACTTTTAAAGATAAAATGAGATGTTTAAAGTGATTTTCATGCTTCCAGGGGCCTTAAACACGAGATTTGAGGAATGGGTAAAAGTGAATGAAAATGGCCAATTTACTCACTCTGCGGCCTTAAAAATGTTTCTCCTCCACAGGAAGTGAATAAAATACCATTTGGAGGCATTTATAGTTCAATCAAAAACACCTGTTTTTTAGTGAAAGAGATAACCACCCCCCCTTACGACATGCTTCAGAAATGAAAAAAATGTCCATTTTCAAATGTTGCGTCTTTGAACGACAATTCACATTTGTACGTGGAAAATCACGTTTAAAGATAAAATGAGATGTTTAAAGTGATTTTCATGCTTCCAGGGGCCTTAAACACGAGATTTGAGGAATGGGTAAAAGTGAATGAAAATGGCCAATTTACTCACTCTGCGGCCTTAAAAAGTGTTTCTCCTCCACGGGAAGTGAATTAAATGACATTTGTAGGCCTTTATTGTTAAAGCAAAAACGCCCGATTTTTGACGAAAGAGATAACCACCCCCCCTTACGACATGCTTCAGAAACTAAAAAAATGGTCCGTTTTCAAATGTTGCCTCTTTGAACTACAATTCACATTTGTACGTGGAAAATCACTTTTAAAGATAAAATGAGATGTTTAAAGTGATTTTCATGCTTCCAGGGGCCTTAAACACGAGATTTGAAGAATGGGTAAAAGTGAATGAAAATGGCCAATTTACTCACTCTGCGGCCTTAAAAAGTGTTTCTCCTCCACGGGAAGTGAATAAAATACCATTTGGAGGCATTTATAGTTCAATCAAAAACGCCTGTTTTTTGGTGAAAGAGATAACCACCCCCCCCTTACGACATGCTTCAGAAACGAAAAAAATGGTCCATTTTCAAATGTTGCGTCTTTGAACGACAATTCACATTTGTACGTGGATAATCACTTTTAGAGATAAAATTAGATGTTTAAAGTGATTTTCAAGCTTCCAGGGGCCCTAAACACAAGATTTGAGAAATGGGTAAAAGTGAATGAAAATGGCCAATTTACTCACTCTGAGGCCTTAAAATGTGTTTCTCCTCCACGGGAAGTGAATAAAATAACATTTGGAGGCCTTTATTGTTCAATCAAAAACGCCAGTTTTTTGGTGAAAGAGTTAACCACCCCCCCTTACGACATGCTTCAGAAACGAAAAAAATGGTTCATTTTCAAATGTTGCGTCTTTGAACTACAATTCAGATTTGTACGTGGATAATCACTTTTAGAGATAAAATTAGATGTTTAAAGTGATTTTCAAGCTTCCAGGGGCCGTAAACACAAAATTTGAGGAATGGGTAAATGTGAATGAAAATGGCCAATTTATGCACTCTGAGGCCTTAAAAAGTTTTTCTCCACCCCAGCAAGTGAATTAAATAACATTTGTAGGCCTTTATTGTTCAATCAAAAACTCCGGGTTTTTGATGAAAGAGATAACCACCCCCCCTTACGACATGCTTCAGAAACTAAAAAAATGGTCCGTTTTCAAAAGTTGCCTCTTTGAACTACAATTCACATTTGTACGTGGAAAATCACTTTTAAAGATAAAATGAGATGTTTAAAGTGATTTTCATGCTTCCAGGGGCCTTAAACACAAGATTTGAGGAATGGGTAAAAGTGAATGAAAATGGCCAATTTACTCATTCTGAGGCCTTAAAAAGTGTTTCTCCTCCACGGGAAGTGAATTAAGTAATATTTGTAGGCCTTTATTGTTCAAGCGAAAACGCCCGATTTTTGACGAAAGAGATAACCACCCCCCCTTACGACATGCTTCAGAAACTAAAAAAATGGTCCGTTTTCAAATGTTGCCTCTTTGAACTACAATTCACATTTGTACGTGGAAAATCACTTTTAAAGATAAAATGAGATGTTTAAAGTGATTTTCATGCTTCCAGGGGCCTTAAACACAAGATTTGAGGAATGGGTAAAAGTGAATGAAAATGGCCAATTTACTCCTTCTGAGGCCTTAAAAAGTGTTTCTCCTCCACGGGAAGTGAATTAAGTAATATTTGTAGGCCTTTATTGTTCAAGCGAAAACGCCAGATTTTTGACGAAAGAGATAACCCCCCCCCCTTACGACATGCTTCAGAAACTAAAAAAATGGTCCGTTTTCAAATGTTGCCTCTTTGAACTACAATTCACAATTGTACGTGGAAAATCACTTTTAAAGATAAAATGAGATGTTTAAAGTGATTTTCATGCTTCCAGGGGCCTTAAACACGAGATTTGAGGAATGGGTAAAAGTGAATGAAAATGGCCAATTTACTCACTCTGCGGCCTTAAAAAGTGTTTCTCCTCCACGGGAAGTGAATAAAATACCATTTGGAGGCATTTATAGTTCAATCAAAAACGCCTGTTTTTTGGTGAAAGAGATAACCACCCCCCCCCTTACGACATGCTTCAGAAACGAAAAAAATGGTCCATTTTCAAATGTTGCGTCTTTGAACGCCAATTCACATTTGTACGTGGATAATCACTTTTAGAGATAAAATTAGATGTTTAAAGTGATTTTCAAGCTTCCAGGGGCCCTAAACACAAGATTTGAGAAATGGGTAAAAGTGAATGAAAATGGACAATTTACTCACTCTGAGGCCTTAAAATGTGTTTCTCCTCCACGGGAAGTGAATAAAATAACATTTGGAGGCCTTTATTGTTCAATCAAAAACGCCAGTTTTTTGGTGAAAGAGTTAACCACCCCCCCTTACGACATGCTTCAGAAACGAAAAAAATGGTTCATTTTCAAATGTTGCGTCTTTGAACTACAATTCAGATTTGTACGTGGATAATCACTTTTAGAGATAAAATTAGATGTTTAAAGTGATTTTCAAGCTTCCAGGGGCCGTAAACACAAAATTTGAGGAATGGGTAAATGTGAATGAAAATGGCCAATTTATGCACTCTGAGGCCTTAAAAAGTTTTTCTCCACCCCAGCAAGTGAATTAAATAACATTTGTAGGCCTTTATTGTTCAATCAAAAACTCCGGGTTTTTGATGAAAGAGATAACCACCCCCCCTTACGACATGCTTCAGAAACGAAAAAAATGGTCCGTTTTCAAATGTTGCCTCTTTGAACTACAATTCACATTTGTACGTGGAAAATCACTTTTAAAGATAAAATGAGATGTTTAAAGTGATTTTCATGCTTCCAGGGGCCTTAAACACAAGATTTGAGGAATGGGTAAAAGTGAATGAAAATGGCCAATTTACTCATTCTGAGGCCTTAAAAAGTGTTTCTCCTCCACGGGAAGTGAATTAAGTAATATTTGTAGGCCTTTATTGTTCAAGCGAAAACGCCCGATTTTTGACGAAAGAGATAACCACCCCCCCTTACGACATGCTTCAGAAACTAAAAAAATGGTCCGTTTTCAAATGTTGCCTCTTTGAACTACAATTCACATTTGTACGTGGAAAATCACTTTTAAAGATAAAATGAGATGTTTAAAGTGATTTTCATGCTTCCAGGGGCCTTAAACACGAGATTTGAGGAATGGGTAAAAGTGAATGAAAATGGCCAATTTACTCACTCTGCGGCCTTAAAAAGTGTTTCTCCTCCACAGGAAGTGAATAAAATACCATTTGGAGGCATTTATAGTTCAATCAAAAACGCCGGTTTTTTAGTGAAAGAGATAACCACCCCCCCTTACGACATGCTTCAGAAACGAAAAAAATGGTCCATTTTCAAATGTTGCGTCTTTGAACGACAATTCACATTTGTACGTGGATAATCACTTTTAGAGATAAAATTAGATGTTTAAAGTGATTTTCAAGCTTCCAGGGGCCCTAAACACAAGATTTGAGAAATGGGTAAAAGTGAATGAAAATGGCCAATTTACTCACTCTGAGGCCTTAAAATGTGTTTCTCCTCCACGGGAAATAACATTTGGAGGCCTTTATTGTTCAATCAAAAACGCCAGTTTTTTGGTGAAAGAGTTAACCACCCCCCCTTACGACATGCTTCAGAAACGAAAAAAATGGTTCATTTTCAAATGTTGCGTCTTTGAACTACAATTCAGATTTGTACGTGGATAATCACTTTTAGAGATAAAATTAGATGTTTAAAGTGATTTTCAAGCTTCCAGGGGCCGTAAACACAAGATTTGAGGAATGGGTAAATGTGAATGAAAATGGCCAATTTATGCACTCTGAGGCCTTAAAAAGTTTTTCTCCACCCCAGCAAGTGAATTAAATAACATTTGTAGGCCTTTATTGTTCAATCAAAAACGTCCGAGTTTTTGATGAAAGAGATAACCACCCCCCCTTACGACATGCTTCAGAAACTAAAAAAATGGTCCGTTTTCAAATGTTGCCTCTTTGAACTACAATTCACATTTGTACGTGGAAAATCACGTTTAAAGATAAAATGAGATGTTTAAAGTGATTTTCATGCTTCCAGGGGCCTTAAACACGAGATTTGAGGAATGGGTAAAAGTGAATGAAAATGGCCAATTTACTCACTCTGCGGCCTTAAAAAGTGTTTCTCCTCCACGGGAAGTGAATAAAATACCATTTGGAGGCATTTATAGTTCAATCAAAAACGCCTGTTTTTTGGTGAAAGAGATAACCACCCCCCCTTACGACATGCTTCAGAAACGAAAAAAATGGTCCATTTTCAAATGTTGCGTCTTTGAACGACAATTCACATTTGTACGTGGAAAATCACTTTTAAAGATAAAATGAGATGTTTAAAGTGATTTTCATGCTTCCAGGGGCCTTAAACACGAGATTTGAGGAATGGGTAAAAGTGAATGAAAATGGCCAATTTACTCACTCTGCGGCCTTAAAAAGTGTTTCTCCTCCACGGGAAGTGAATTAAATAACATTTGTAGGCCTTTATTGTTAAAGCAAAAACGCCCGATTTTTGACGAAAGAGATAACCACCCCCCCTTACGTCATGCTTCAGAAACTAAAAAAATGGTCCGTTTTCAAATGTTGCCTCTTTGAACTACAATTCACATTTGTACGTGGAAAATAACTTTTAAAGATAAAATGAGATGTTTAAAGTGATTTTCATGCTTCCAGGGGCCTTAAACACGAGATTTGAGGAATGGGTAAAAGTGAATGAAAATGGCCAATTTACTCATTCTGAGGCCTTAAAAAGTGTTTCTCCTCCACGGGAAGTGAATTAAGTAATATTTGTAGGCCTTTATTGTTCAAGCGAAAACGCCCGATTTTTGACGAAAGAGATAACCACCCCCCCTTACGACATGCTTCAGAAACTAAAAAAATGGTCCGTTTTCAAATGTTGCCTCTTTGAACTACAATTCACATTTGTACGTGGAAAATCACTTTTAAAGATAAAATGAGATGTTTAAAGTGATTTTCATGCTTCCAGGGGCCTTAAACACGAGATTTGAGGAATGGGTAAAAGTGAATGAAAATGGCCAATTTACTCATTCTGAGGCCTTAAAAAGTGTTTCTCCTCCACGGGAAGTGAATTAAGTAATATTTGTAGGCCTTTATTGTTCAAGCGAAAACTCCTGATTTTTGACGAAAGAGATAACCACCCCCCCTTACGACATGCTTCAGAAACTAAAAAAATGGTCCGTTTTCAAATGTTGCCTCTTTGAACTACAATTCACATTTGTACGTGGAAAATCACTTTTAAAGATAAAATGAGATGTTTAAAGTGATTTTCATGCTTCCAGGGGCCTTAAACACGAGATTTGAGGAATGGGTAAAAGTGAATGAAAATGGCCAATTTACTCATTCTGAGGCCTTAAAAAGTGTTTCTCCTCCACGGGAAGTGAATTAAGTAATATTTGTAGGCCTTTATTGTTCAAGCGAAAACTCCTGATTTTTGGCGAAAGAGATAACCACCCCCCCTTACGACATGCTTCAGAAACTAAAAAAATGGTCCGTTTTCAAATGTTGCCTCTTTGAACTACAATTCACAATTGTACGTGGAAAATCACTTTTAAAGATAAAATGAGATGTTTAAAGTGATTTTCATGCTTCCAGGGGCCTTAAACACGAGATTTGAGGAATGGGTAAAAGTGAATGAAAATGGCCAATTTACTCACTCTGCGGCCTTAAAAAGTGTTTCTCCTCCACAGGAAGTGAATAAAATACCATTTGGAGGCATTTATAGTTCAATCAAAAACGCCTGTTTTTTAGTGAAAGAGATAACCACCCCCCCTTACGACATGCTTCAGAAATGAAAAAAATGTCCATTTTCAAATGTTGCGTCTTTGAACGACAATTCACATTTGTACGTGGAAAATCACGTTTAAAGATAAAATGAGATGTTTAAAGTGATTTTCATGCTTCCAGGGGCCTTAAACACGAGATTTGAGGAATGGGTAAAAGTGAATGAAAATGGCCAATTTACTCACTCTGCGGCCTTAAAAAGTGTTTCTCCTCCACGGGAAGTGAATTAAATAACATTTGTAGGCCTTTATTGTTAAAGCAAAAACGCCCGATTTTTGACGAAAGAGATAACCACCCCCCCTTACGACATGCTTCAGAAACTAAAAAAATGGTCCGTTTTCAAATGTTGCCTCTTTGAACTACAATTCACATTTGTACGTGGAAAATCACTTTTAAAGATAAAATGAGATGTTTAAAGTGATTTTCATGCTTCCAGGGGCCTTAAACACGAGATTTGAGGAATGGGTAAAAGTGAATGAAAATGGCCAATTTACTCACTCTGCGGCCTTAAAAAGTGTTTCTCCTCCATGGGAAGTGAATAAAATACCATTTGGAGGCATTTATAGTTCAATCAAAAACGCCTGTTTTTTGGTGAAAGAGATAACCACCCCCCCTTACGACATGCTTCAGAAACGAAAAAAATGGTCCATTTTCAAATGTTGCGTCTTTGAATGACAATTCACATTTGTACGTGGATAATCACTTTTAGAGATAAAATTAGATGTTTAAAGTGATTTTCAAGCTTCCAGGGGCCGTAAACACAAGATTTGAGAAATGGGTAAAAGTGAATGAAAATGGCCAATTTACTCACTCTGAGGCCTTAAAATGTGTTTCTCCTCCACGGGAAGTGAATAAAATGACATTTGGAGGCCTTTATTGTTCAATCAAAAACGCCAGTTTTTTGGTGAAAGAGTTAACCACCCCCCCCTTACGACATGCTTCAGAAACGAAAAAAATGGTTCATTTTCAAATGTTGCGTCTTTGAACTACAATTCAGATTTGTACGTGGATAATCACTTTTAGAGATAAAATTAGATGTTTAAAGTGATTTTCAAGCTTCCAGGGGCCGTAAACACAAGATTTGAGGAATGGGTATATGTGAATGAAAATGGCCAATTTATGCACTCTGAGGCCTTAAAAAGTTTTTCTCCACCCCAGCAAGTGAATTAAATAACATTTGTAGGCCTTATTGTTCAATCAAAAACGCCCGAGTTTTTGTTGAAAGAGATAACCACCCCCCCTTACGACATGCTTCAGAAACTAAAAAAATGGTCCGTTTTCAAAAGTTGCCTCTTTGAACTACAATTCACATTTGTACGTGGAAAATCACTTTTAAAGATAAAATGAGATGTTTAAAGTGATTTTCATGCTTCCAGGGGCCTTAAACACAAGATTTGAGGAATGGGTAAAAGTGAATGAAAATGGCCAATTTACTCATTCTGAGACCTTAAAAAGTGTTTCTCCTCCACGGGAAGTGAATTAAGTAATATTTGTAGGCCTTTATTGTTCAAGCGAAAACGCCCGATTTTTGACGAAAGAGATAACCACCCCCCCTTACGACATGCTTCAGAAACTAAAAAAATGGTCCGTTTTCAAATGTTGCCTCTTTGAACTACAATTCACATTTGAACGTGGAAAATCACTTTTAAAGATAAAATGAGATGTTTAAAGTGATTTTCATGCTTCCAGGGGCCTTAAACACGAGATTTGAGGAATGGATAAAAGTGAATGAAAATGGCCAATTTACTCACTCTGCGGCCTTAAAAAGGGTTTCTCCTCCACGGGAAGTGAATAAAATACCATTTGGAGGCATTTATAGTTCAATCAAAAACGCCTGTTTTTTTGGTGAAAGAGATAACCACCCCCCCTTACGACATGCTTCAGAAATGAAAAAAATGGTCCATTTTCAAATGTTGCGTCTTTGAACGACAATTCACATTTGTACGTGGAAAATATACGTTTAAAGATAAAATGAGATGTTTAAAGTGATTTTCATGCTTCCAGGGGCCTTAAACACGAGATTTGAAGAATGGGTAAAAGTGAATGAAAATGGCCAATTCACTCACTCTGCGGCCTTAAAAAGTGTTTCTCCTCCACGGGAAGTGAATAAAATACCATTTGGAGGCATTTATAGTTCAATCAAAAACGCCTGTTTTTTGGTGAAAGAGATAACCACCCCCCCTTACGACATGCTTCAGAAACTAAAAAAATGGTCCGTTTTCAAATGTTGCCTCTTTGAACTACAATTCACATTTGTACGTGGAAAATCACTTTTAAAGATAAAATGAGATGTTTAAAGTGATTTTCATGCTTCCAGGGGACTTAAACACAAGATTTGAGGAATGGGTAAAAGTGAATGAAAATGGCCAATTTACTCATTCTGAGGCCTTAAAAAGTGTTTCTCCTCCACGGGAAGTGAATTAAGTAATATTTGTAGGCCTTTATTGTTCAAGCGAAAACTCCTGATTTTTGGCGAAAGAGATAACCACCCCCCCTTACGACATGCTTCAGAAACTAAAAAAATGGTCCGTTTTCAAATGTTGCCTCTTTGAACTACAATTCACAATTGTACGTGGAAAATCACTTTTAAAGATAAAATGAGATGTTTAAAGTGATTTTCATGCTTCCAGGGGCCTTAAACACGAGATTTGAGGAATGGGTAAAAGTGAATGAAAATGGCCAATTTACTCACTCTGCGGCCTTAAAAATGTTTCTCCTCCACAGGAAGTGAATAAAATACCATTTGGAGGCATTTATAGTTCAATCAAAAACACCTGTTTTTTAGTGAAAGAGATAACCACCCCCCCTTACGACATGCTTCAGAAATGAAAAAAATGTCCATTTTCAAATGTTGCGTCTTTGAACGACAATTCACATTTGTACGTGGAAAATCACGTTTAAAGATAAAATGAGATGTTTAAAGTGATTTTCATGCTTCCAGGGGCCTTAAACACGAGATTTGAGGAATGGGTAAAAGTGAATGAAAATGGCCAATTTACTCACTCTGCGGCCTTAAAAAGTGTTTCTCCTCCACGGGAAGTGAATTAAATGACATTTGTAGGCCTTTATTGTTAAAGCAAAAACGCCCGATTTTTGACGAAAGAGATAACCACCCCCCCTTACGACATGCTTCAGAAACTAAAAAAATGGTCCGTTTTCAAATGTTGCCTCTTTGAACTACAATTCACATTTGTACGTGGAAAATCACTTTTAAAGATAAAATGAGATGTTTAAAGTGATTTTCATGCTTCCAGGGGCCTTAAACACGAGATTTGAAGAATGGGTAAAAGTGAATGAAAATGGCCAATTTACTCACTCTGCGGCCTTAAAAAGTGTTTCTCCTCCACGGGAAGTGAATAAAATACCATTTGGAGGCATTTATAGTTCAATCAAAAACGCCTGTTTTTTGGTGAAAGAGATAACCACCCCCCCCTTACGACATGCTTCAGAAACGAAAAAAATGGTCCATTTTCAAATGTTGCGTCTTTGAACGACAATTCACATTTGTACGTGGATAATCACTTTTAGAGATAAAATTAGATGTTTAAAGTGATTTTCAAGCTTCCAGGGGCCCTAAACACAAGATTTGAGAAATGGGTAAAAGTGAATGAAAATGGCCAATTTACTCACTCTGAGGCCTTAAAATGTGTTTCTCCTCCACGGGAAGTGAATAAAATAACATTTGGAGGCCTTTATTGTTCAATCAAAAACGCCAGTTTTTTGGTGAAAGAGTTAACCACCCCCCCTTACGACATGCTTCAGAAACGAAAAAAATGGTTCATTTTCAAATGTTGCGTCTTTGAACTACAATTCAGATTTGTACGTGGATAATCACTTTTAGAGATAAAATTAGATGTTTAAAGTGATTTTCAAGCTTCCAGGGGCCGTAAACACAAAATTTGAGGAATGGGTAAATGTGAATGAAAATGGCCAATTTATGCACTCTGAGGCCTTAAAAAGTTTTTCTCCACCCCAGCAAGTGAATTAAATAACATTTGTAGGCCTTTATTGTTCAATCAAAAACTCCGGGTTTTTGATGAAAGAGATAACCACCCCCCCTTACGACATGCTTCAGAAACGAAAAAAATGGTCCGTTTTCAAATGTTGCCTCTTTGAACTACAATTCACATTTGTACGTGGAAAATCACTTTTAAAGATAAAATGAGATGTTTAAAGTGATTTTCATGCTTCCAGGGGCCTTAAACACAAGATTTGAGGAATGGGTAAAAGTGAATGAAAATGGCCAATTTACTCATTCTGAGGCCTTAAAAAGTGTTTCTCCTCCACGGGAAGTGAATTAAGTAATATTTGTAGGCCTTTATTGTTCAAGCGAAAACGCCCGATTTTTGACGAAAGAGATAACCACCCCCCCTTACGACATGCTTCAGAAACTAAAAAAATGGTCCGTTTTCAAATGTTGCCTCTTTGAACTACAATTCACATTTGTACGTGGAAAATCACTTTTAAAGATAAAATGAGATGTTTAAAGTGATTTTCATGCTTCCAGGGGCCTTAAACACGAGATTTGAGGAATGGGTAAAAGTGAATGAAAATGGCCAATTTACTCACTCTGCGGCCTTAAAAAGTGTTTCTCCTCCACAGGAAGTGAATAAAATACCATTTGGAGGCATTTATAGTTCAATCAAAAACGCCGGTTTTTTAGTGAAAGAGATAACCACCCCCCCTTACGACATGCTTCAGAAACGAAAAAAATGGTCCATTTTCAAATGTTGCGTCTTTGAACGACAATTCACATTTGTACGTGGATAATCACTTTTAGAGATAAAATTAGATGTTTAAAGTGATTTTCAAGCTTCCAGGGGCCCTAAACACAAGATTTGAGAAATGGGTAAAAGTGAATGAAAATGGCCAATTTACTCACTCTGAGGCCTTAAAATGTGTTTCTCCTCCACGGGAAGTGAATAAAATAACATTTGGAGGCCTTTATTGTTCAATCAAAAACGCCAGTTTTTTGGTGAAAGAGTTAACCACCCCCCCTTACGACATGCTTCAGAAACGAAAAAAATGGTTCATTTTCAAATGTTGCGTCTTTGAACTACAATTCAGATTTGTACGTGGATAATCACTTTTAGAGATAAAATTAGATGTTTAAAGTGATTTTCAAGCTTCCAGGGGCCGTAAACACAAGATTTGAGGAATGGGTAAATGTGAATGAAAATGGCCAATTTATGCACTCTGAGGCCTTAAAAAGTTTTTCTCCACCCCAGCAAGTGAATTAAATAACATTTGTAGGCCTTTATTGTTCAATCAAAAACGTCCGAGTTTTTGATGAAAGAGATAACCACCCCCCCTTACGACATGCTTCAGAAACTAAAAAAATGGTCCGTTTTCAAATGTTGCCTCTTTGAACTACAATTCACATTTGTACGTGGAAAATCACTTTTAAAGATAAAATGAGATGTTTAAAGTGATTTTCATGCTTCCAGGGGCCTTAAACACAAGATTTGAGGAATGGGTAAAAGTGAATGAAAATGGCCAATTTACTCATTCTGAGGCCTTAAAAAGTGTTTCTCCTCCACGGGAAGTGAATTAAGTAATATTTGTAGGCCTTTATTGTTCAAGCGAAAACTCCTGATTTTTGGCGAAAGAGATAACCACCCCCCCTTACGACATGCTTCAGAAACTAAAAAAATGGTCCGTTTTCAAATGTTGCCTCTTTGAACTACAATTCACAATTGTACGTGGAAAATCACTTTTAAAGATAAAATGAGATGTTTAAGTGATTTTCATGCTTCCAGGCGCCTTAAACACGAGATTTGAGGAATGGGTAAAAGTGAATGAAAATGGCCAATTTACTCACTCTGCGGCCTTAAAAAGTGTTTCTCCTCCACGGGAAGTGAATAAAATACCATTTGGAGGCATTTATAGTTCAATCAAAAACGCCTGTTTTTTGGTGAAAGAGATAACCACCCCCCCTTACGACATGCTTCAGAAACGAAAAAAATGGTCCATTTTCAAATGTTGCGTCTTTGAACGACAATTCACATTTGTACGTGGAAAATCACTTTTAAAGATAAAATGAGATGTTTAAAGTGATTTTCATGCTTCCAGGGGCCTTAAACACGAGATTTGAGGAATGGGTAAAAGTGAATGAAAATGGCCAATTTACTCATTCTGAGGCCTTAAAAAGTGTTTCTCCTCCACGGGAAGTGAATTAAGTAATATTTGTAGGCCTTTATTGTTCAAGCGAAAATGCCCGATTTTTGACGAAAGAGATAACCCCCCCCTTACGACATGCTTCAGAAACTAAAAAAATGGTCCGTTTTCAAATGTTGCGTCTTTGAATGACAATTCACATTTGTACGTGGAAAATCACTTTTAAAGATAAAATGAGATGTTTAAAGTGATTGTCATGCTTCCAGGGGCCTTAAACACGAGATTTGAGGAATGGGTAAAAGTGAATGAAAATGGCCAATTTACTCACTCTGCGGCCTTAAAAAGTGTTTCTCCTCCACGGGAAGTGAATAAAATACCATTTGGAGGCATTTATAGTTCAATCAAAAACGCCTGTTTTTTGGTGAAAGAGTTAACCACCCCCCCTTACGACATGCTTCAGAAACGAAAAAAATGGTTCATTTTCAAATGTTGCGTCTTTGAACTACAATTCAGATTTGTACGTGGATAATCACTTTTAGAGATAAAATTAGATGTTTAAAGTGATTTTCAAGCTTCCAGGGGCCCTAAACACAAGATTTGAGGAATGGGTAAAAGTGAATGAAAATGGCCAATTTACTCATTCTGAGGCCTTAAAAAGTGTTTCTCCTCCACGGGAAGTGAATTAAGTAATATTTGTAGGCCTTTATTGTTCAATCACAAACGCCTGTTTTTTTGGTGAAAGAGATAACCACCCCCCCCTTACGACATGCTTCAGAAATGAAAAAAATGGTCCATTTTCAAATGTTGCGTCTTTGAACGACAATTCACATTTGTACGTGGAAAATCACGTTTAAAGATAAAATGAGATGTTTAAAGTGATTTTCATGCTTCCAGGGGCCTTAAACACGAGATTTGAGGAATGGGTAAAAGTGAATGAAAATGGCCAATTTACTCACTCTGCGGCCTTAAAAAGTGTTTCTCCTCCACGGGAAGTGAATAAAATACCATTTGGAGGCATTTATAGTTCAATCAAAAACGCCTGTTTTTTGGTGAAAGAGATAACCACCCCCCCTTACGACATGCTTCAGAAACGAAAAAAATGGTCCATTTTCAAATGTTGCGTCTTTGAACGACAATTCACATTTGTACGTGGATAATCACTTTTAGAGATAAAATTAGATGTTCAAAGTGATTTTCAAGCTTCCAGGGGCCCTAAACACAAGATTTGAGAAATGGGTAAAAGTGAATGAAAATGGCCAATTTACTCACTCTGAGGCCTTAAAATGTGTTTCTCCTCCACGGGAAGTGAATAAAATAACATTTGGAGGCCTTTATTGTTCAATCAAAAACGCCAGTTTTTTGGTGAAAGAGTTAACCAGCCCCCCTTACGACATGCTTCAGAAACGAAAAAAATGGTTCATTTTCAAATGTTGCGTCTTTGAACTACAATTCAGATTTGTACGTGGATAATCACTTTTAGAGATAAAATTAGATGTTTAAAGTGATTTTCAAGCTTCCAGGGGCCGTAAACACAAGATTTGAGGAATGGGTAAATGTGAATGAAAATGGCCAATTTATGCACTCTGAGGCCTTAAAAAGTTTTTCTCCACCCCAGCAAGTGAATTAAATAACATTTGTAGGCCTTTATTGTTCAATCAAAAACTCCGGGTTTTTGATGAAAGAGATAACCACCCCCCCTTACGACATGCTTCAGAAATGAAAAAAATGGTCCATTTTCAAATGTTGCGTCTTTGAACGACAATTCACATTTGTACGTGGAAAATCACTTTTAAAGATAAAATGAGATGTTTAAAGTGATTTTCATGCTTCCAGGGGCCTTAAACACGAGATTTGAGGAATGGGTAAAAGTGAATGAAAATGGCCAATTTACTCACTCTGCGGCCTTAAAAAGTGTTTCTCCTCCACAGGAAGTGAATAAAATACCATTTGGAGGCATTTATAGTTCAATCAAAAACACCTGTTTTTTAGTGAAAGAGATAACCACCCCCCCTTACGACATGCTTCAGAAATGAAAAAAATGTCCATTTTCAAATGTTGCGTCTTTGAACGACAATTCACATTTGTACGTGGAAAATCACGTTTAAAGATAAAATGAGATGTTTAAAGTGATTTTCATGCTTCCAGGGGCCTTAAACACGAGATTTGAGGAATGGGTAAAAGTGAATGAAAATGGCCAATTTACTCACTCTGCGGCCTTAAAAAGTGTTTCTCCTCCACGGGAAGTGAATTAAATAACATTTGTAGGCCTTTATTGTTAAAGCAAAAACGCCCGATTTTTGACGAAAGAGATAACCACCCCCCCTTACGTCATGCTTCAGAAACTAAAAAAATGGTCCGTTTTCAAATGTTGCCTCTTTGAACTACAATTCACATTTGTACGTGGAAAATCACTTTTAAAGATAAAATGAGATGTTTAAAGTGATTTTCATGCTTTCAGGCGCCTTAAACACGAGATTTGAGGAATGGGTAAAAGTGAATGAAAATGGCCAATTTACTCACTCTGCGGCCTTAAAAAGTGTTTCTCCTCCACGGGAAGTGAATAAAATACCATTTGGAGGCATTTATAGTTCAATCAAAAACGCCTGTTTTTTGGTGAAAGAGATAACCACCCCCCCCTTACGACATGCTTCAGAAACGAAAAAAATGGTCCATTTTCAAATGTTGCGTCTTTGAACGACAATTCACATTTGTACGTGGATAATCACTTTTAGAGATAAAATTAGATGTTTAAAGTGATTTTCAAGCTTCCAGGGGCCCTAAACACAAGATTTGAGAAATGGGTAAAAGTGAATGAAAATGGCCAATTTACTTACTCTGAGGCCTTAAAATGTGTTTCTCCTCCACGGGAAGTGAATAAAATAACATTTGGAGGCCTTTAATGTTCAATCAAAAACGCCAGTTTTTTGGTGAAAGAGTTAACCACCCCCCCTTACGACATGCTTCAGAAACGACAAAAATGGTTCATTTTCAAATGTTGCGTCTTTGAACTACAATTCAGATTTGTACGTGGATAATCACTTTTAGAGATAAAATTAGATGTTTAAAGTGATTTTCAAGCTTCCAGGGGCCCTAAACACAAGATTTGAGGAATGGGTAAATGTGAATGAAAATGGCCAATTTATGCACTCTGAGGCCTGAAAAAGTTTTTCTCCACCCCAGCAAGTGAATTAAATAACATTTGTAGGCCTTTATTGTTCAATCAAAAACTCCGGGTTTTTGATGAAAGAGATAACCACCCCCCCTTACGACATGCTTCAGAAACGAAAAAAATGGTCCGTTTTCAAATGTTGCCTCTTTGAACTACAATTCACATTTGTACGTGGAAAATCACTTTTAAAGATAAAATGAGATGTTTAAAGTGATTTTCATGCTTCCAGGGGCCTTAAACACAAGATTTGAGGAATGGGTAAAAGTGAATGAAAATGGCCAATTTACTCATTCTGAGGCCTTAAAAAGTGTTTCTCCTCCACGGGAAGTGAATTAAGTAATATTTGTAGGCCTTTATTGTTCAATCACAAACGCCTGTTTTTTTGGTGAAAGAGATAACCACCCCCCCCTTACGACATGCTTCAGAAATGAAAAAAATGGTCCATTTTCAAATGTTGCGTCTTTGAACGACAATTCACATTTGTACGTGGAAAATCACGTTTAAAGATAAAATGAGATGTTTAAAGTGATTTTCATGCTTCCAGGGGCCTTAAACACGAGATTTGAGGAATGGGTAAAAGTGAATGAAAATGGCCAATTTACTCACTCTGCGGCCTTAAAAAGTGTTTCTCCTCCACGGGAAGTGAATAAAATACCATTTGGAGGCATTTATAGTTCAATCAAAAACGCCTGTTTTTTGGTGAAAGAGATAACCACCCCCCCTTACGACATGCTTCAGAAACGAAAAAAATGGTCCAGTTTCAAATGTTGCGTCTTTGAACGACAATTCACATTTGTACGTGGATAATCACTTTTAGAGATAAAATTAGATGTTCAAAGTGATTTCCAAGCTTCCAGGGGCCCTAAACACAAGATTTGAGAAATGGGTAAAAGTGAATGAAAATGGCCAATTTACTCACTCTGAGGCCTTAAAATGTGTTTCTCCTCCACGGGAAGTGAATAAAATAACATTTGGAGGCCTTTATTGTTCAATCAAAAACGCCAGTTTTTTGGTGAAAGAGTTAACCAGCCCCCCTTACGACATGCTTCAGAAACGAAAAAAATGGTTCATTTTCAAATGTTGCGTCTTTGAACTACAATTCAGATTTGTACGTGGATAATCACTTTTAGAGATAAAATTAGATGTTTAAAGTGATTTTCAAGCTTCCAGGGGCCGTAAACACAAGATTTGAGGAATGGGTAAATGTGAGTGAAAATGGCCAATTTATGCACTCTGAGGCCTTAAAAAGTTTTTCTCCACCCCAGCAAGTGAATTAAATAACATTTGTAGGCCTTTATTGTTCAATCAAAAACTCAGGGTTTTTGATGAAAGAGATAACCACCCCCCCTTACGACATGCTTCAGAAACGAAAAAAATGGTCCGTTTTCAAATGTTGCCTCTTTGAACTACAATTCACATTTGTACGTGGAAAATCACTTTTAAAGATAAAATGAGATGTTTAAAGTGATTTTCATGCTTCCAGGGGCCTTAAACACAAGATTTGAGGAATGGGTAAAAGTGAATGAAAATGGCCAATTTACTCATTCTGAGGCCTTAAAAAGTGTTTCTCCTCCACGGGAAGTGAATTAAGTAATATTTGTAGGCCTTTATTGTTCAAGCGAAAACGCCCGATTTTTGACGAAAGAGATAACCACCCCCCCTTACGACATGCTTCAGAAACTAAAAAAATGGTCCGTTTTCAAATGTTGCCTCTTTGAACTACAATTCACATTTGTACGTGGAAAATCACTTTTAAAGATAAAATGAGATGTTTAAAGTGATTGTCATGCTTCCAGGGGCCTTAAACACGAGATTTGAGGAATGGGTAAAAGTGAATGAAAATGGCCAATTTACTCACTCTGCGGCCTTAAAAAGTGTTTCTCCTCCACGGGAAGTGAATAAAATACCATTTGGAGGCATTTATAGTTCAATCAAAAACGCCTGTTTTTTGGTGAAAGAGATAACCACCCCCCCTTACGACATGCTTCAGAAACGAAAAAAATGGTTCATTTTCAAATGTTGCGTCTTTGAACTACAATTCACATTTGTACGTGGATAATCGCTTTTAGAGATAAAATTAGATGTTTAAAGTGATTTTCAAGCTTCCAGGGGCCGTAAACACAAGATTTGAGGAATGGGTAAATGTGAATGAAAATGGCCAATTTATTCACTCTGAGGGCTTAAAAAGTTTTTCTCCACCCCAGCAAGTGAATTAAATAACATTTGTAGGCCTTTATTGTTCAATCAAAAACGTCTGAGTTTTTGATGAAAGAGATAACCACCCCCCCTTACGACATGCTTCAGAAACTCAAAAAATGGTCCGTTTTCAAATGTTGCCTCTTTGAACTACAATTCACATTTGCACGTGGAAAATCACTTTTAAAGATAAAATGAGATGTTTAAAGTGATTTTCATGCTTCCAGGGGCCTTAAACACAAGATTTGAGGAATGGGTAAAAGTGAATGAAAATGGCCAATTTACTCATTCTGAGGCCTTAAAAAGTGTTTCTCCTCCACGGGAAGTGAATTAAGTAATATTTGTAGGCCTTTATTGTTCAAGCGAAAACTCCTGATTTTTGGCGAAAGAGATAACCACCCCCCCTTACGACATGCTTCAGAAACTAAAAAAATGGTCCGTTTTCAAATGTTGCCTCTTTGAACTACAATTCACAATTGTACGTGGAAAATCACTTTTAAAGATAAAATGAGATGTTTAAAGTGATTTTCATGCTTCCAGGGGCCTTAAACACGAGATTTGAGGAATGGGTAAAAGTGAATGAAAATGGCCAATTTACTCACTCTGCGGTCTTAAAAAGTGTTTCTCCTCCACAGGAAGTGAATAAAATACCATTTGGAGGCATTTATAGTTCAATCAAAAACACCTGTTTTTTAGTGAAAGAGATAACCACCCCCCCTTACGACATGCTTCAGAAATGAAAAAAATGTCCATTTTCAAATGTTGCGTCTTTGAACGACAATTCACATTTGTACGTGGAAAATCACGTTTAAAGATAAAATGAGATGTTTAAAGTGATTTTCATGCTTCCAGGGGCCTTAAACACGAGATTTGAGGAATGGGTAAAAGTGAATGAAAATGGCCAATTTACTCACTCTGCGGCCTTAAAAAGTGTTTCTCCTCCACGGGAAGTGAATTAAATAACATTTGTAGGCCTTTATTGTTAAAGCAAAAACGCCCGATTTTTGACGAAAGAGATAACCACCCCCCCTTACGTCATGCTTCAGAAACTAAAAAAATGGTCCGTTTTCAAATGTTGCCTCTTTGAACTACAATTCACATTTGTACGTGGAAAATCACTTTTAAAGATAAAATGAGATGTTTAAAGTGATTTTCATGCTTCCAGGCGCCTTAAACACGAGATTTGAGGAATGGGTAAAAGTGAATGAAAATGGCCAATTTACTCACTCTGCGGCCTTAAAAAGTGTTTCTCCTCCACGGGAAGTGAATAAAATACCATTTGGAGGCATTTATAGTTCAATCAAAAACGCCTGTTTTTTGGTGAAAGAGATAACCACCCCCCCTTACGACATGCTTCAGAAACGAAAAAAATGGTCCATTTTCAAATGTTGCGTCTTTGAACGACAATTCACATTTGTACGTGGATAATCACTTTTAGAGATAAAATTAGATGTTTAAAGTGATTTTCAAGCTTCCAGGGGCCCTAAACACAAGATTTGAGAAATGGGTAAAAGTGAATGAAAATGGCCAATTTACTCACTCTGAGGCCTTAAAATGTGTTTCTCCTCCACGGGAAGTGAATAAAATAACATTTGGAGGCCTTTAATGTTCAATCAAAAACGCCAGTTTTTTGGTGAAAGAGTTAACCACCCCCCCTTACGACATGCTTCAGAAACGAAAAAAATCGTTCATTTTCAAATGTTGCGTCTTTGAACTACAATTCAGATTTGTACGTGGATAATCACTTTTAGAGATAAAATTAGATGTTTAAAGTGATTTTCAAGCTTCCAGGGGCCCTAAACACAAGATTTGAGGAATGGGTAAATGTGAATGAAAATGGCCAATTTATGCACTCTGAGGCCTGAAAAAGTTTTTCTCCACCCCAGCAAGTGAATTAAATAACATTTGTAGGCCTTTATTGTTCAATCAAAAACTCCGGGTTTTTGATGAAAGAGATAACCACCCCCCCTTACGACATGCTTCAGAAACGAAAAAAATGGTCCGTTTTCAAATGTTGCCTCTTTGAACTACAATTCACATTTGTACGTGGAAAATCACTTTTAAAGATAAAATTAGATGTTTAAAGTGATTTTCATGCTTGAAGGGGCCTTAAACACAAGATTTGAGGAATGGGTAAAAGTGAATGAAAATGGCCAATTTACTCACTCTGCGGCCTTAAAAAGTGTTTCTCCTCCACGGGAAGTGAATTAAGTAATATTTGTAGGCCTTTATTGTTCAAGCAAAAACGCCCGATTTTTGACGAAAGAGATAACCACCCCCCCTTACGTCATGCTTCAGAAACTAAAAAAATGGTCCGTTTTCAAATGTTGCCTCTTTGAACTACAATTCACATTTGTACGTGGAAAATCACTTTTAAAGATAAAATGAGATGTTTAAAGTGATTTTCATGCTTCCAGGCGCCTTAAACACGAGATTTGAGGAATGGGTAAAAGTGAATGAAAATGGCCAATTTACTCACTCTGCGGCCTTAAAAAGTGTTTCTCCTCCACGGGAAGTGAATAAAATACCATTTGGAGGCATTTATAGTTCAATCAAAAACGCCTGTTTTTTGGTGAAAGAGCTAACCACCCCCCCTTACGACATGCTTCAGAAACGAAAAAAATGGTTCATTTTCAAATGTTGCGTCTTTGAACGACAATTCACATTTGTACGTGGATAATCACTTTTAGAGATAAAATTAGATGTTTAAAGTGATTTTCAAGCTTCCAGGGGCCCTAAACACAAGATTTGAGGAATGGGTAAATGTGAATGAAAATGGCCAATTTATGCACTCTGAGGCCTGAAAAAGTTTTTCTCCACCCCAGCAAGTGAATTAAATAACATTTGTAGGCCTTTATTGTTCAATCAAAAACTCCGGGTTTTTGATGAAAGAGATAACCACCCCCCCTTACGACATGCTTCAGAAACGAAAAAAATGGTCCGTTTTCAAATGTTGCCTCTTTGAACTACAATTCACATTTGTACGTGGAAAATCACTTTTAAAGATAAAATGAGATGTTTAAAGTGATTTTCATGCTTCCAGGGGCCTTAAACACAAGATTTGAGGAATGGGTAAAAGTGAATGAAAATGGCCAATTTACTCATTCTGAGGCCTTAAAAAGTGTTTCTCCTCCACGGGAAGTGAATTAAGTAATATTTGTAGGCCTTTATTGTTCAAGCGAAAACGCCCGATTTTTGACGAAAGAGATAACCACCCCCCCTTACGACATGCTTCAGAAACTAAAAAAATGGTCCGTTTTCAAATGTTGCCTCTTTGAACTACAATTCACATTTGTACGTGGAAAATCACTTTTAAAGATAAAATGAGATGTTTAAAGTGATTTTCATGCTTCCAGGGGCCTTAAACACGAGATTTGAGGAATGGGTAAAAGTGAATGAAAATTGCCAATTTACTCACTCTGCGGCCTTAAAAAGTGTTTCTCCTCCACGGGAAGTGAATAAAATACCATTTGGAGGCATTTATAGTTCAATCAAAAACGCCTGTTTTTTGGTGAAAGTGATAACCACCCCCCCTTACGACATGCTTCAGAAATGAAAAAAATGGTCCATTTTCAAATGTTTCGTCTTTGAACGACAATTCACATTTGTACGTGGATAATCACTTTTAGAGATAAAATTAGATGTTTAAAGTGATTTTCAAGCTTCCAGGGGCCCTAAACACAAGATTTGAGAAATGGGTAAAAGTGAATGAAAATGGCCAATTTACTCACTCTGAGGCCTTAAAAAGTGTTTCTCCTCCACGGGAAGTGAATAAAATAACTTTGGAGGCCTTTATTGTTCAATCAAAAACACCAGTTTTTTGGTGAAAGAGATAACCACCCCCCCTTACGACATGCTTCAGAAACGAAAAAAATGGTTCATTTTCAAATGTTGCGTCTTTGAACTACAATTCACATTTGTACGTGGATAATCGCTTTTAGAGATAAAATTAGATGTTTAAAGTGATTTTCAAGCTTCCAGGGGCCGTAAACACAAGATTTGAGGAATGGGTAAATGTGAATGAAAATGGCCAATTTATGCACTCTGAGGCCTTAAAAAGTTTTTCTCCACCCCAGCAAGTGAATTAAATAACATTTGTAGGCCTTTATTGTTCAATCAAAAAAGTCCGAGTTTTTGATGAAAGAGATAACCACCCCCCCTTACGACATGCTTCAGAAACTAAAAAAATGGTCCGTTTTCAAATGATTCCTCTTTGAACTACAATTCACATTTGTACGTGGAAAATCACTTTTAAAGATAAAATGAGATGTTTAAAGTGATTTTCATGCTTCCAGGGGCCTTAAACACAAGATTTGAGGAATGGGTAAAAGTGAATGAAAATGGCCAATTTACTCACTCTGCGGCCTTAAAAAGTGTTTCTCCTCCACAGGAAGTGAATAAAATACCATTTGGAGGCATTTATAGTTCAATCAAAAACACCTGTTTTTTAGTGAAAGAGATAACCACCCCCCCTTACGACATGCTTCAGAAATGAAAAAAATGTCCATTTTCAAATGTTGCGTCTTTGAACGACAATTCACATTTGTACGTGGAAAATCACGTTTAAAGATAAAATGAGATGTTTAAAGTGATTTTCATGCTTCCAGGGGCCTTAAACACGAGATTTGAGGAATGGGTAAAAGTGAATGAAAATGGCCAATTTACTCACTCTGCGGCCTTAAAATGTGTTTCTCCTCCTCGGGAAGTGAATAAAATACCATTTGGAGGCATTTATAGTTCAATCAAAAACGCCTGTTTTTTGGTGAAAGAGATAACCACCCCCCCTTACGACATGCTTCAGAAACGAAAAAAATGGTTCATTTTCAAATGTTGCGTCTTTGAACGACAATTCACATTTGTACGTGGATAATCACTTTTAGAGATAAAATTAGATGTTTAAAGTGATTTTCAAGCTTCCAGGGGCCCTAAACACAAGATTTGAGAAATGGGTAAAAGTGAATGAAAATGGCCAATTTACTCACTCTGAGGCCTTAAAATGTGTTTCTCCTCCACGGGAAGTGAATAAAATAACATTTGGAGGCCTTTATTGTTCAATCAAAAACGCCAGTTTTTTGGTGAAAGAGTTAACCACCCCCCCTTACGACATGCTTCAGAAACGAAAAAAATGGTTCATTTTCAAATGTTGCGTCTTTGAACTACAATTCAGATTTGTACGTGGATAATCACTTTTAGAGATAAAATTAGATGTTTAAAGTGATTTTCAAGCTTCCAGGGGCCGTAAACACAAGATTTGAGGAATGGGTAAATGTGAGTGAAAATGGCCAATTTATGCACTCTGAGGCCTTAAAAAGTTTTTCTCCACCCCAGCAAGTGAATTAAATAACATTTGTAGGCCTTTATTGTTCAATCAAAAACTCAGGGTTTTTGATGAAAGAGATAACCACCCCCCCTTACGACATGCTTCAGAAACGAAAAAAATGGTCCGTTTTCAAATGTTGCCTCTTTGAACTACAATTCACATTTGTACGTGGAAAATCACTTTTAAAGATAAAATGAGATGTTTAAAGTGATTTTCATGCTTCCAGGGGCCTTAAACACAAGATTTGAGGAATGGGTAAAAGTGAATGAAAATGGCCAATTTACTCATTCTGAGGCCTTAAAAAGTGTTTCTCCTCCACGGGAAGTGAATTAAGTAATATTTGTAGGCCTTTATTGTTCAAGCGAAAACGCCCGATTTTTGACGAAAGAGATAACCACCCCCCCTTACGACATGCTTCAGAAACTAAAAAAATGGTCCGTTTTCAAATGTTGCCTCTTTGAACTACAATTCACATTTGTACGTGGAAAATCACTTTTAAAGATAAAATGAGATGTTTAAAGTGATTGTCATGCTTCCAGGGGCCTTAAACACGAGATTTGAGGAATGGGTAAAAGTGAATGAAAATGGCCAATTTACTCACTCTGCGGCCTTAAAAAGTGTTTCTCCTCCACGGGAAGTGAATAAAATACCATTTGGAGGCATTTATAGTTCAATCAAAAACGCCTGTTTTTTGGTGAAAGAGATAACCACCCCCCCTTACGACATGCTTCAGAAACGAAAAAAATGGTTCATTTTCAAATGTTGCGTCTTTGAACTACAATTCACATTTGTACGTGGATAATCGCTTTTAGAGATAAAATTAGATGTTTAAAGTGATTTTCAAGCTTCCAGGGGCCGTAAACACAAGATTTGAGGAATGGGTAAATGTGAATGAAAATGGCCAATTTATTCACTCTGAGGGCTTAAAAAGTTTTTCTCCACCCCAGCAAGTGAATTAAATAACATTTGTAGGCCTTTATTGTTCAATCAAAAACGTCTGAGTTTTTGATGAAAGAGATAACCACCCCCCCTTACGACATGCTTCAGAAACTCAAAAAATGGTCCGTTTTCAAATGTTGCCTCTTTGAACTACAATTCACATTTGCACGTGGAAAATCACTTTTAAAGATAAAATGAGATGTTTAAAGTGATTTTCATGCTTCCAGGGGCCTTAAACACAAGATTTGAGGAATGGGTAAAAGTGAATGAAAATGGCCAATTTACTCATTCTGAGGCCTTAAAAAGTGTTTCTCCTCCACGGGAAGTGAATTAAGTAATATTTGTAGGCCTTTATTGTTCAAGCGAAAACTCCTGATTTTTGGCGAAAGAGATAACCACCCCCCCTTACGACATGCTTCAGAAACTAAAAAAATGGTCCGTTTTCAAATGTTGCCTCTTTGAACTACAATTCACAATTGTACGTGGAAAATCACTTTTAAAGATAAAATGAGATGTTTAAAGTGATTTTCATGCTTCCAGGGGCCTTAAACACGAGATTTGAGGAATGGGTAAAAGTGAATGAAAATGGCCAATTTACTCACTCTGCGGTCTTAAAAAGTGTTTCTCCTCCACAGGAAGTGAATAAAATACCATTTGGAGGCATTTATAGTTCAATCAAAAACACCTGTTTTTTAGTGAAAGAGATAACCACCCCCCCTTACGACATGCTTCAGAAATGAAAAAAATGTCCATTTTCAAATGTTGCGTCTTTGAACGACAATTCACATTTGTACGTGGAAAATCACGTTTAAAGATAAAATGAGATGTTTAAAGTGATTTTCATGCTTCCAGGGGCCTTAAACACGAGATTTGAGGAATGGGTAAAAGTGAATGAAAATGGCCAATTTACTCACTCTGCGGCCTTAAAAAGTGTTTCTCCTCCACGGGAAGTGAATTAAATAACATTTGTAGGCCTTTATTGTTAAAGCAAAAACGCCCGATTTTTGACGAAAGAGATAACCACCCCCCCTTACGTCATGCTTCAGAAACTAAAAAAATGGTCCGTTTTCAAATGTTGCCTCTTTGAACTACAATTCACATTTGTACGTGGAAAATCACTTTTAAAGATAAAATGAGATGTTTAAAGTGATTTTCATGCTTCCAGGCGCCTTAAACACGAGATTTGAGGAATGGGTAAAAGTGAATGAAAATGGCCAATTTACTCACTCTGCGGCCTTAAAAAGTGTTTCTCCTCCACGGGAAGTGAATAAAATACCATTTGGAGGCATTTATAGTTCAATCAAAAACGCCTGTTTTTTGGTGAAAGAGATAACCACCCCCCCTTACGACATGCTTCAGAAACGAAAAAAATGGTCCATTTTCAAATGTTGCGTCTTTGAACGACAATTCACATTTGTACGTGGATAATCACTTTTAGAGATAAAATTAGATGTTTAAAGTGATTTTCAAGCTTCCAGGGGCCCTAAACACAAGATTTGAGAAATGGGTAAAAGTGAATGAAAATGGCCAATTTACTCACTCTGAGGCCTTAAAATGTGTTTCTCCTCCACGGGAAGTGAATAAAATAACATTTGGAGGCCTTTAATGTTCAATCAAAAACGCCAGTTTTTTGGTGAAAGAGTTAACCACCCCCCCTTACGACATGCTTCAGAAACGAAAAAAATCGTTCATTTTCAAATGTTGCGTCTTTGAACTACAATTCAGATTTGTACGTGGATAATCACTTTTAGAGATAAAATTAGATGTTTAAAGTGATTTTCAAGCTTCCAGGGGCCCTAAACACAAGATTTGAGGAATGGGTAAATGTGAATGAAAATGGCCAATTTATGCACTCTGAGGCCTGAAAAAGTTTTTCTCCACCCCAGCAAGTGAATTAAATAACATTTGTAGGCCTTTATTGTTCAATCAAAAACTCCGGGTTTTTGATGAAAGAGATAACCACCCCCCCTTACGACATGCTTCAGAAACGAAAAAAATGGTCCGTTTTCAAATGTTGCCTCTTTGAACTACAATTCACATTTGTACGTGGAAAATCACTTTTAAAGATAAAATTAGATGTTTAAAGTGATTTTCATGCTTGAAGGGGCCTTAAACACAAGATTTGAGGAATGGGTAAAAGTGAATGAAAATGGCCAATTTACTCACTCTGCGGCCTTAAAAAGTGTTTCTCCTCCACGGGAAGTGAATTAAGTAATATTTGTAGGCCTTTATTGTTCAAGCAAAAACGCCCGATTTTTGACGAAAGAGATAACCACCCCCCCTTACGTCATGCTTCAGAAACTAAAAAAATGGTCCGTTTTCAAATGTTGCCTCTTTGAACTACAATTCACATTTGTACGTGGAAAATCACTTTTAAAGATAAAATGAGATGTTTAAAGTGATTTTCATGCTTCCAGGCGCCTTAAACACGAGATTTGAGGAATGGGTAAAAGTGAATGAAAATGGCCAATTTACTCACTCTGCGGCCTTAAAAAGTGTTTCTCCTCCACGGGAAGTGAATAAAATACCATTTGGAGGCATTTATAGTTCAATCAAAAACGCCTGTTTTTTGGTGAAAGAGCTAACCACCCCCCCTTACGACATGCTTCAGAAACGAAAAAAATGGTTCATTTTCAAATGTTGCGTCTTTGAACGACAATTCACATTTGTACGTGGATAATCACTTTTAGAGATAAAATTAGATGTTTAAAGTGATTTTCAAGCTTCCAGGGGCCCTAAACACAAGATTTGAGGAATGGGTAAATGTGAATGAAAATGGCCAATTTATGCACTCTGAGGCCTGAAAAAGTTTTTCTCCACCCCAGCAAGTGAATTAAATAACATTTGTAGGCCTTTATTGTTCAATCAAAAACTCCGGGTTTTTGATGAAAGAGATAACCACCCCCCCTTACGACATGCTTCAGAAACGAAAAAAATGGTCCGTTTTCAAATGTTGCCTCTTTGAACTACAATTCACATTTGTACGTGGAAAATCACTTTTAAAGATAAAATGAGATGTTTAAAGTGATTTTCATGCTTCCAGGGGCCTTAAACACAAGATTTGAGGAATGGGTAAAAGTGAATGAAAATGGCCAATTTACTCATTCTGAGGCCTTAAAAAGTGTTTCTCCTCCACGGGAAGTGAATTAAGTAATATTTGTAGGCCTTTATTGTTCAAGCGAAAACGCCCGATTTTTGACGAAAGAGATAACCACCCCCCCTTACGACATGCTTCAGAAACTAAAAAAATGGTCCGTTTTCAAATGTTGCCTCTTTGAACTACAATTCACATTTGTACGTGGAAAATCACTTTTAAAGATAAAATGAGATGTTTAAAGTGATTTTCATGCTTCCAGGGGCCTTAAACACGAGATTTGAGGAATGGGTAAAAGTGAATGAAAATTGCCAATTTACTCACTCTGCGGCCTTAAAAAGTGTTTCTCCTCCACGGGAAGTGAATAAAATACCATTTGGAGGCATTTATAGTTCAATCAAAAACGCCTGTTTTTTGGTGAAAGTGATAACCACCCCCCCTTACGACATGCTTCAGAAATGAAAAAAATGGTCCATTTTCAAATGTTTCGTCTTTGAACGACAATTCACATTTGTACGTGGATAATCACTTTTAGAGATAAAATTAGATGTTTAAAGTGATTTTCAAGCTTCCAGGGGCCCTAAACACAAGATTTGAGAAATGGGTAAAAGTGAATGAAAATGGCCAATTTACTCACTCTGAGGCCTTAAAAAGTGTTTCTCCTCCACGGGAAGTGAATAAAATAACTTTGGAGGCCTTTATTGTTCAATCAAAAACACCAGTTTTTTGGTGAAAGAGATAACCACCCCCCCTTACGACATGCTTCAGAAACGAAAAAAATGGTTCATTTTCAAATGTTGCGTCTTTGAACTACAATTCACATTTGTACGTGGATAATCGCTTTTAGAGATAAAATTAGATGTTTAAAGTGATTTTCAAGCTTCCAGGGGCCGTAAACACAAGATTTGAGGAATGGGTAAATGTGAATGAAAATGGCCAATTTATGCACTCTGAGGCCTTAAAAAGTTTTTCTCCACCCCAGCAAGTGAATTAAATAACATTTGTAGGCCTTTATTGTTCAATCAAAAAAGTCCGAGTTTTTGATGAAAGAGATAACCACCCCCCCTTACGACATGCTTCAGAAACTAAAAAAATGGTCCGTTTTCAAATGATTCCTCTTTGAACTACAATTCACATTTGTACGTGGAAAATCACTTTTAAAGATAAAATGAGATGTTTAAAGTGATTTTCATGCTTCCAGGGGCCTTAAACACAAGATTTGAGGAATGGGTAAAAGTGAATGAAAATGGCCAATTTACTCACTCTGCGGCCTTAAAAAGTGTTTCTCCTCCACAGGAAGTGAATAAAATACCATTTGGAGGCATTTATAGTTCAATCAAAAACACCTGTTTTTTAGTGAAAGAGATAACCACCCCCCCTTACGACATGCTTCAGAAATGAAAAAAATGTCCATTTTCAAATGTTGCGTCTTTGAACGACAATTCACATTTGTACGTGGAAAATCACGTTTAAAGATAAAATGAGATGTTTAAAGTGATTTTCATGCTTCCAGGGGCCTTAAACACGAGATTTGAGGAATGGGTAAAAGTGAATGAAAATGGCCAATTTACTCACTCTGCGGCCTTAAAATGTGTTTCTCCTCCTCGGGAAGTGAATAAAATACCATTTGGAGGCATTTATAGTTCAATCAAAAACGCCTGTTTTTTGGTGAAAGAGATAACCACCCCCCCTTACGACATGCTTCAGAAACGAAAAAAATGGTTCATTTTCAAATGTTGCGTCTTTGAACGACAATTCACATTTGTACGTGGATAATCACTTTTAGAGATAAAATTAGATGTTTAAAGTGATTTTCAAGCTTCCAGGGGCCCTAAACACAAGATTTGAGAAATGGGTAAAAGTGAATGAAAATGGCCAATTTACTCACTCTGAGGCCTTAAAATGTGTTTCTCCTCCACGGGAAGTGAATAAAATAACATTTGGAGGCCTTTATTGTTCAATCAAAAACGCCAGTTTTTTGGTGAAAGAGTTAACCACCCCCCCTTACGACATGCTTCAGAAACGAAAAAAATGGTTCATTTTCAAATGTTGCGTCTTTGAACTACAATTCAGATTTGTACGTGGATAATCACTTTTAGAGATAAAATTAGATGTTTAAAGTGATTTTCAAGCTTCCAGGGGCCGTAAACACAAGATTTGAGGAATGGGTAAATGTGAATGAAAATGGCCAATTTATGCACTCTGAGGCCTTAAAAAGTTTTTCTCCACCCCAGCAAGTGAATTAAATAACATTTGTAGGCCTTTATTGTTCAATCAAAAACTCCGGGTTTTTGATGAAAGAGATAACCACCCCCCCTTACGACATGCTTCAGAAACGAAAAAAATGGTCCGTTTTCAAATGTTGCCTCTTTGAACTACAATTCACATTTGTACGTGGAAAATCACTTTTAAAGATAAAATGAGATGTTTAAAGTGATTTTCATGCTTCCAGGGGCCTTAAACACAAGATTTGAGGAATGGGTAAAAGTGAATGAAAATGGCCAATTTACTCATTCTGAGGCCTTAAAAAGTGTTTCTCCTCCACGGGAAGTGAATTAAGTAATATTTGTAGGCCTTTATTGTTCAAGCGAAAACGCCCGATTTTTGACGAAAGAGATAACCACCCCCCCTTACGACATGCTTCAGAAACTAAAAAAATGGTCCGTTTTCAAATGTTGCCTCTTTGAACTACAATTCACATTTGTACGTGGAAAATCACTTTTAAAGATAAAATGAGATGTTTAAAGTGATTTTCATGCTTCCAGGGGCCTTAAACACGAGATTTGAGGAATGGGTAAAAGTGAATGAAAATGGCCAATTTACTCACTCTGCGGCCTTAAAAAGTGTTTCTCCTCCACGGGAAGTGAATAAAATACCATTTGGAGGCATTTATAGTTCAATCAAAAACGCCTGTTTTTTGGTGAAAGTGATAACCACCCCCCCTTACGACATGCTTCAGAAATGAAAAAAATGGTCCATTTTCAAATGTTTCGTCTTTGAACGACAATTCACATTTGTACGTGGATAATCACTTTTAGAGATAAAATTAGATGTTTAAAGTGATTTTCAAGCTTCCAGGGGCCCTAAACACAAGATTTGAGAAATGGGTAAAAGTGAATGAAAATGGCCAATTTACTCACTCTGAGGCCTTAAAAAGTGTTTCTCCTCCACGGGAAGTGAATAAAATAACATTTGGAGGCCTTTATTGTTCAATCAAAAACACCAGTTTTTTGGTGAAAGAGATAACCACCCCCCCTTACGACATGCTTCAGAAACGAAAAAAATGGTTCATTTTCAAATGTTGCGTCTTTGAACTACAATTCACATTTGTACGTGGATAATCGCTTTTAGAGATAAAATTAGATGTTTAAAGTGATTTTCAAGCTTCCAGGGGCCGTAAACACAAGATTTGAGGAATGGGTAAATGTGAATGAAAATGGCCAATTTATGCACTCTGAGGCCTTAAAAAGTTTTTCTCCACCCCAGCAAGTGAATTAAATAACATTTGTAGGCCTTTATTGTTCAATCAAAAACGTCCGAGTTTTTGATGAAAGAGATAACCACCCCCCCTTACGACATGCTTCAGAAACTAAAAAAATGGTCCGTTTTCAAATGTTGCCTCTTTGAACTACAATTCACATTTGTACGTGGAAAATCACTTTTAAAGATAAAATGAGATGTTTAAAGTGATTTTCATGCTTCCAGGGGCCTTAAACACAAGATTTGAGGAATGGGTAAAAGTGAATGAAAATGGCCAATTTACTCATTCTGAGGCCTTAAAAAGTGTTTCTCCTCCACGGGAAGTGAATTAAGTAATATTTGTAGGCCTTTATTGTTCAAGCGAAAACTCCTGATTTTTGGCGAAAGAGATAACCACCCCCCCTTACGACATGCTTCAGAAACTAAAAAAATGGTCCGTTTTCAAATGTTGCCTCTTTGAACTACAATTCACAATTGTACGTGGAAAATCACTTTTAAAGATAAAATGAGATGTTTAAAGTGATTTTCATGCTTCCAGGGGCCTTAAACACGAGATTTGAGGAATGGGTAAAAGTGAATGAAAATGGCCAATTTACTCACTCTGCGGCCTTAAAAAGTGTTTCTCCTCCACAGGAAGTGAATAAAATACCATTTGGAGGCATTTATAGTTCAATCAAAAACACCTGTTTTTTAGTGAAAGAGATAACCACCCCCCCTTACGACATGCTTCAGAAATGAAAAAAATGTCCATTTTCAAATGTTGCGTCTTTGAACGACAATTCACATTTGTACGTGGAAAATCACGTTTAAAGATAAAATGAGATGTTTAAAGTGATTTTCATGCTTCCAGGGGCCTTAAACACGAGATTTGAGGAATGGGTAAAAGTGAATGAAAATGGCCAATTTACTCACTCTGAGGCCTTAAAAAGTGTTTCTCCTCCACGGGAAGTGAATAAAATAACATTTGGAGGCCTTTATTGTTCAATCAAAAACACCAGTTTTTTGGTGAAAGAGATAACCACCCCCCTTAAGACATGCTTCAGAAACGAAAAAAATGGTTCATTTTCAAATGTTGCGTCTTTGAACTACAATTCACATTTGTACGTGGATAATCGCTTTTAGAGATAAAATTAGATGTTTAAAGTGATTTTCAAGCTTCCAGGGGCCGTAAACACAAGATTTGAGGAATGGGTAAATGTGAATGAAAATGGCCAATTTATGCACTCTGAGGCCTTAAAAAGTTTTTCTCCACCCCAGCAAGTGAATTAAATAACATTTGTAGGCCTTTATTGTTCAATCAAAAACGTCCGAGTTTTTGATGAAAGAGATAACCACCCCCCCTTACGACATGCTTCAGAAACTAAAACAATGGTCCGTTTTCAAATGTTGCCTCTTTGAACTACAATTCACATTTGTACGTGGAAAATCACTTTTAAAGATAAAATGAGATGTTTAAAGTGATTTTCATGCTTCCAGGGGCCTTAAACACAAGATTTGAGGAATGGGTAAAAGTGAATGAAAATGGCCAATTTACTCATTCTGAGGCCTTAAAAAGTGTTTCTCCTCCACGGGAAGTGAATTAAGTAATATTTGTAGGCCTTTATTGTTCAATCAAAAACGCCTGTTTTTTTGGTGAAAGAGATAACCACCCCCCCCCTTACGACATGCTTCAGAAATGAAAAAAATGGCCATTTTCAAATGTTGCGTCTTTGAACGACAATTCACATTTGTACGTGGAAAATCACGTTTAAAGATAAAATGAGATGTTTAAAGTGATTTTCATGCTTCCAGGGGCCTTAAACACGAGATTTGAGGAATGGGTAAAAGTGAAGGAAAATGGCCAATTTACTCACTCTGCGGCCTTAAAAAGTGTTTCTCCTCCACGGGAAGTGAATAAAATACCATTTGGAGGCATTTATAGTTCAATCAAAAACGCCTGTTTTTTGGTGAAAGTGATAACCACCCCCCCTTACGACATGCTTCAGAAATGAAAAAAATGGTCCATTTTCAAATGTTTCGTCTTTGAACGACAATTCACATTTGTACGTGGATAATCACTTTTAGAGATAAAATTAGATGTTTAAAGTGATTTTCAAGCTTCCAGGGGCCCTAAACACAAGATTTGAGAAATGGGTAAAAGTGAATGAAAATGGCCAATTTACTCACTCTGAGGCCTTAAAAAGTGTTTCTCCTCCACGGGAAGTGAATAAAATAACATTTGGAGGCCTTTATTGTTCAATCAAAAACACCAGTTTTTTGGTGAAAGAGATAACCACCCCCCCTTACGACATGCTTCAGAAACGAAAAAAATGGTTCATTTTCAAATGTTGCGTCTTTGAACTACAATTCACATTTGTACGTGGATATTCGCTTTTAGAGATAAAATTAGATGTTTAAAGTGATTTTCAAGCTTCCAGGGGCCGTAAACACAAGATTTGAGGAATGGGTAAATGTGAATGAAAATGGCCAATTTATGCACTCTGAGGCCTTAAAAAGTTTTTCTCCACCCCAGCAAGTGAATTAAATAACATTTGTAGGCCTTTATTGTTCAATCAAAAACGTCCG
This sequence comes from Triturus cristatus, assembly GCF_964204655.1. NCBI lineage: Eukaryota > Metazoa > Chordata > Amphibia > Caudata > Salamandridae > Triturus > Triturus cristatus. Next base: position 471,770,426 of record NC_140592.1, read on the forward strand.
AGTTTTTGATGAAAGAGATAACCACCCCCCCTTACGACATGCTTCAGAAACTAAAAAAATGGTCCGTTTTCAAATGTTGCCTCTTTGAACTACAATTCACAATTGTACGTGGAAAATCACTTTTAAAGATAAAATGAGATGTTTAAAGTGATTTTCATGCTTCCAGGGGCCTTAAACACGAGATTTGAGGAATGGGTAAAAGTGAATGAAAATGGCCAATTTACTCACTCTGCGGCCTTAAAAAGTGTTTCTCCTCCACAGGAAGTGAATAAAATACCATTTGGAGGCATTTATAGTTCAATCAAAAACACCTGTTTTTTAGTGAAAGAGATAACCACCCCCCCTTACGACATGCTTCAGAAATGAAAAAAATGTCCATTTTCAAATGTTGCGTCTTTGAACGACAATTCACATTTGTACGTGGAAAATCACGTTTAAAGATAAAATGAGATGTTTAAAGTGATTTTCATGCTTCCAGGGGCCTTAAACACGAGATTTGAGGAATGGGTAAAAGTGAATGAAAATGGCCAATTTACTCACTCTGAGGCCTTAAAAAGTGTTTCTCCTCCACGGGAAGTGAATAAAATAACATTTGGAGGCCTTTATTGTTCAATCAAAAACACCAGTTTTTTGGTGAAAGAGATAACCACCCCCCCTTACGACATGCTTCAGAAACGAAAAAAATGGTTCATTTTCAAATGTTGCGTCTTTGAACTACAATTCACATTTGTACGTGGATATTCGCTTTTAGAGATAAAATTAGATGTTTAAAGTGATTTTCAAGCTTCCAGGGGCCGTAAACACAAGATTTGAGGAATGGGTAAATGTGAATGAAAATGGCCAATTTATGCACTCTGAGGCCTTAAAAAGTTTTTCTCCACCCCAGCAAGTGAATTAAATAACATTTGTAGGCCTTTATTGTTCAATCAAAAACGTCCGAGTTTTTGATGAAAGAGATAACCACCCCCCCTTACGACATGCTTCAGAAACTAAAACAATGGTCCGTTTTCAAATGTTGCCTCTTTGAACTACAATTCACATTTGTACGTGGAAAATCACTTTTAAAGATAAAATGAGATGTTTAAAGTGATTTTCATGCTTCCAGGGGCCTTAAACACAAGATTTGAGGAATGGGTAAAAGTGAATGAAAATGGCCAATTTACTCATTCTGAGGCCTTAAAAAGTGTTTCTCCTCCACAGGAAGTGAATTAAGTAATATTTGTAGGCCTTTATTGTTAAAGCAAAAACGCCCGATTTTTGACGAAAGAGATAACCACCCCCCCTTACGTCATGCTTCAGAAACTAAAAAAATGGTCCGTTTTCAAATGTTGCCTCTTTGAACTACAATTCACATTTGTACGTGGAAAATCACTTTTAAAGATAAAATGAGATGTTTAAAGTGATTTTCATGCTTCCAGGCGCCTTAAACACGAGATTTGAGGAATGGGTAAAAGTGAATGAAAATGGCCAATTTACTCACTCTGCGGCCTTAAAAAGTGTTTCTCCTCCACGGGAAGTGAATAAAATACCATTTGGAGGCATTTATAGTTCAATCAAAAACGCCTGTTTTTTGGTGAAAGAGATAACCACCCCCCCTTACGACATGCTTCAGAAACGAAAAAAATGGTCCATTTTCAAATGTTGCGTCTTTGAACGACAATTCACATTTGTACGTGGATAATCACTTTTAGAGATAAAATTAGATGTTTAAAGTGATTTTCAAGCTTCCAGGGGCCCTAAACACAAGATTTGAGAAATGGGTAAAAGTGAATGAAAATGGCCAATTTACTCACTCTGAGGCCTTAAAATGTGTTTCTCCTCCACGGGAAGTGAATAAAATAACATTTGGAGGCCTTTAATGTTCAATCAAAAACGCCAGTTTTTTGGTGAAAGAGTTAACCACCCCCCCTTACGACATGCTTCAGAAACGAAAAAAATGGTTCATTTTCAAATGTTGCGTCTTTGAACTACAATTCAGATTTGTACGTGGATAATCACTTTTAGAGATAAAATTAGATGTTTAAAGTGATTTTCAAGCTTCCAGGGGCCCTAAACACAAGAGTTGAGGAATGGGTAAATGTGAATGAAAATGGCCAATTTATGCACTCTGAGGCCTGAAAAAGTTTTTCTCCACCCCAGCAAGTGAATTAAATAACATTTGTAGGCCTTTATTGTTCAATCAAAAACTCCGGGTTTTTGATGAAAGAGATAACCACCCCCCCTTACGACATGCTTCAGAAACGAAAAAAATGGTCCGTTTTCAAATGTTGCCTCTTTGAACTACAATTCACATTTGTACGTGGAAAATCACTTTTAAAGATAAAATGAGATGTTTAAAGTGATTTTCATGCTTCCAGGGGCCTTAAACACAAGATTTGAGGAATGGGTAAAAGTGAATGAAAATGGCCAATTTACTCATTCTGAGGCCTTAAAAAGTGTTTCTCCTCCACGGGAAGTGAATTAAGTAATATTTGTAGGCCTTTATTGTTCAATCAAAAACGCCTGTTTTTTTGGTGAAAGAGATAACCACCCCCCCTTACGACATGCTTCAGAAATGAAAAAAATGGTCCATTTTCAAATGTTGCGTCTTTGAACGACAATTCACATTTGTACGTGGAAAATCACGTTTAAAGATAAAATGAGATGTTTAAAGTGATTTTCATGCTTCCAGGGGCCTTAAACACGAGATTTGAGGAATGAGTAAAAGTGAATGAAAACGGCCAATTTACTCACTCTGCGGCCTTAAAAAGTGTTTCTCCTCCACGGGAAGTGAATAAAATACCATTTGGAGGCATTTTTAGTTCAATCAAAAACACCAGTTTTTTGGTGAAAGAGATAACCACCCCCCCTTACGACATGCTTCAGAAACGAAAAAAATGGTTCATTTTCAAATGTTGCGTCTTTGAACTACAATTCACATTTGTACGTGGATAATCGCTTTTAGAGATAAAATTAGATGTTTAAAGTGATTTTCAAGCTTCCAGGGGCCGTAAACACAAGATTTGAGGAATGGGTAAATGTGAATGAAAATGGCCAATTTATGCACTCTGAGGCCTTAAAAAGTTTTTCTCCACCCCAGCAAGTGAATTAAATAACATTTGTAGGCCTTTATTGTTCAATCAAAAACGTCCGAGTTTTTGATGAAAGAGATAACCACCCCCCCTTACGACATGCTTCAGAAACTAAAAAAATGGTCCGTTTTCAAATGTTGCCTCTTTGAACTACAATTCACATTTGTACGTGGAAAATCACTTTTAAAGATAAAATGAGATGTTTAAAGTGATTTTCATGCTTCCAGGGGCCTTAAACACAAGATTTGAGGAATGGGTAAAAGTGAATGAAAATGGCCAATTTACTCATTCTGAGGCCTTAAAAAGTGTTTCTCCTCCACGGGAAGTCAATTAAGTAATATTTGTAGGCCTTTATTGTTCAAGCGAAAACTCCTGATTTTTGGCGAAAGAGATAACCACCCCCCCTTACGACATGCTTCAGAAACTAAAAAAATGGTCCGTTTTCAAATGTTGCCTCTTTGAACTACAATTCACAATTGTACGTGGAAAATCACTTTTAAAGATAAAATGAGATGTTTAAAGTGATTTTCATGCTTCCAGGGGCCTTAAACACGAGATTTGAGGAATGGGTAAAAGTGAATGAAAATGGCCAATTTACTCACTCTGCGGCCTTAAAAAGTGTTTCTCCTCCACAGGAAGTGAATAAAATACCATTTGGAGGCATTTATAGTTCAATCAAAAACACCTGTTTTTTAGTGAAAGAGATAACCACCCCCCTTACGACATGCTTCAGAAATGAAAAAAATGTCCATTTTCAAATGTTGCGTCTTTGAACGACAATTCACATTTGTACGTGGAAAATCACGTTTAAAGATAAAATGAGATGTTTAAAGTGATTTTCATGCTTCCAGGGGCCTTAAACACGAAATTTGAGGAATGGGTAAAAGTGAATGAAAATGGCCAATTTACTCACTCTGCGGCCTTAAAAAGTGTTTCTCCTCCACGGGAAGTGAATTAAATAACATTTGTAGGCCTTTATTGTTAAAGCAAAAACGCCCGTTTTTTGACGAAAGAGATAACCACCCCCCCTTACGTCATGCTTCAGAAACTAAAAAAATGGTCCGTTTTCAAATGTTGCCTCTTTGAACTACAATTCACATTTGTACGTGGAAAATCACTTTTAAAGATAAAATGAGATGTTTAAAGTGATTTTCATGCTTCCAGGCGCCTTAAACACGAGATTTGAGGAATGGGTAAAAGTGAATGAAAATGGCCAATTTACTCACTCTGCAGCCTTAAAAAGTGTTTCTCCTCCACGGGAAGTGAATAAAATACCATTTGGAGGCATTTATAGTTCAATCAAAAACGCCTGTTTTTTGGTGAAAGAGATAACCACCCCCCCTTACGACATGCTTCAGAAACGAAAAAAATGGTCCATTTTCAAATGTTGCGTCTTTGAATGACAATTCACATTTGTACGTGGATAATCACTTTTAGAGATAAAATTAGATGTTTAAAGTGATTTTCAAGCTTCCAGGGGCCCTAAACACAAGATTTGAGAAATGGGTAAAAGTGAATGAAAATGGCCAATTTACTCACTCTGAGGCCTTGAAATGTGTTTCTCCTCCACGGGAAGTGAATAAAATAACATTTGGAGGCCTTTAATGTTCAATCAAAAACACCAGTTTTTTGGTGAAAGAGTTAACCACCCCCCCTTACGACATGCTTCAGAAACGAAAAAAATGGTTCATTTTCAAATGTTGCGTCTTTGAACTACAATTCAGATTTGTACGTGGATAATCACTTTTAGAGATAAAATTAGATGTTTAAAGTGATTTTCAAGCTTCCAGGGGCCCTAAACACAAGATTTGAGGAATGGGTAAATGTGAATGAAAATGGCCAATTTATGCACTCTGAGGCCTGAAAAAGTTTTTCTCCACCCCAGCAAGTGAATTAAATAACATTTGTAGGCCTTTATTGTTCAATCAAAAACTCCGGGTTTTTGATGAAAGAGATAACCAGCCCCCCTTACGACATGCTTCAGAAACGAAAAAAATGGTCCGTTTTCAAATGTTGCCTCTTTGAACTACAATTCACATTTGTACGTGGAAAATCACTTTTAAAGATAAAATGAGATGTTTAAAGTGATTTTCATGCTTCCAGGGGCCTTAAACACAAGATTTGAGGAATGGGTAAAAGTGAATGAAAATGGCCAATTTACTCATTCTGAGGCCTTAAAAAGTGTTTCTCCTCCACGGGAAGTGAATTAAGTAATATTTGTAGGCCTTTATTGTTCAATCAAAAACGCCTGTTTTTTTGGTGAAAGAGATAACCACCCCCCCTTACGACATGCTTCAGAAATGAAAAAAATGGTCCATTTTCAAATGTTGCGTCTTTGAACGACAATTCACATTTGTACGTGGAAAATCACGTTTAAAGATAAAATCAGATGTTTAAAGTGATTTTCATGCTTCCAGGGGCCTTAAACACGAGATTTGAGGAATGGGTAAAAGTGAATGAAAATGGCCAATTTACTCACTCTGCGGCCTTAAAAAGTGTTTCTCCTCCACGGGAAGTGAATAAAATACCTTTTGGAGGCATTTATAGTTCAATCAAAAACGCCTGTTTTTTGGTGAAAGAGATAACCACCCCCCCTTACGACATGCTTCAGAAACGAAAAAAATGGTCCATTTTCAAATGTTGCGTCTTTGAACGACAATTCACATTTGTACGTGGATAATCACTTTTAGAGATAAAATTAGATGTTTAAAGTGATTTTCAAGCTTCCAGGGGCCCTAAACACAAGATTTGAGAAATGGGTAAAAGAGAATGAAAATGGCCAATTTACTCACTCTGAGGCCTTAAAAAGTGTTTCTCCTCCACGGGAAGTGAATAAAATACCATTTGGAGGCCTTTATTGTTCAATCAAAAACACCAGTTTTTTGGTGAAAGAGATAACCACCCCCCCTTACGACATGCTTCAGAAACTAAAAAAATGGTCCGTTTTCAAATGTTGCCTCTTTGAACTACAATTCACATTTGTACGTGGAAAATCACTTTTAAAGATAAAATGAGATGTTTAAAGTGATTTTCATGCTTCCAGGGGCCTTAAACACAAGATTTGAGGAATGGGTAAAAGTGAATGAAAATGGCCAATTTACTCATTCTGAGGCCTTAAAAAGTGTTTCTCCTCCACGGGAAGTGAATTAAGTAATATTTGTAGGCCTTTATTTTTCAAGCGAAAACTCCTGATTTTTGGCGAAAGAGATAACCACCCCCCCTTACGACATGCTTCAGAAACTAAAAAAATGGTCAGTTTTCAAATGTTGCCTCTTTGAACTACAATTCACAATTGTACGTGGAAAATCACTTTTAAAGATAAAATGAGATGTTTAAAGTGATTTTCATGCTTCCAGGGGCCTTAAACACGAGATTTGAGGAATGGGTAAAAGTGAATGAAAATGGCCAATTTACTCACTCTGCGGCCTTAAAAAGTGTTTCTCCTCCACAGGAAGTGAATAAAATACCATTTGGAGGCATTTATAGTTCAATCAAAAACGCCTGTTTTTTAGTGAAAGAGATAACCACCCCCCCTTACGACATGCTTCAGAAATGAAAAAAATGTCCATTTTCAAATGTTGCGTCTTTGAACGACAATTCACATTTGTATGTGGAAAATCACGTTTAAAGATAAAATGAGATGTTTAAAGTGATTTTCATGCTTCCAGGGGCCTTAAACACGAGATTTGAGGAATGGGTAAAAGTGAATGAAAATGGCCAATTTACTCACTCTGCGGCCTTAAAAAGTGTTTCTCCTCCACGGGAAGTGAATTAAATACCATTTGTAGGCCTTTATTGTTGAAGCAAAAACGCACGATTTTTGACGAAAGAGATAACCACCCCCCCTTACGACATGCTTCAGAAACTAAAAAAATGGTCCGTTTTCAAATGTTGCCTCTTTGAACTACAATTCACATTTGTACGTGGAAAATCACTTTTAAAGATAAAATGAGATGTTTAAAGTGATTTTCATGCTTCCAGGGGCCTTAAACACGAGATTTGAGGAATGGGTAAATGTGAATGAAAATGGCCAATTTACTCACTCTGCGGCCTTAAAAAGTGTTTCTCCTCCACGGGAAGTGAATAAAATACCATTTGGAGGCATTTATAGTTCAATCAAAAACGCCTGTTTTTTGGTGAAAGTGATAACCACCCCCCCTTACGACATGCTTCAGAAATGAAAAAAATGGTCCATTTTCAAATGTTTCGTCTTTGAACGACAATTCACATTTGTACGTGGAAAATCACTTTTAAAGATAAAATGAGATGTTTAAAGTGATTTTCATGCTTCCAGGGGCCTTAAACATGAGATTGGAGGAATGGGTAAAAGTGAATGAAAATGGCCAATTTACACACTCTGCGGCCTTAAAAAGTGTTTCTCCTCCACGGGAAGTGAATAAAATACCATTTGGAGGCCTTTATTGTTCAATCAAAAACACCAGTTTTTTGGTGAAAGAGATAACCACCCCCCCTTACGTCATGCTTCAGAAACTAAAAAAATGGTCCGTTTTCAAATGTTGCCTCTTTGAACTACAATTCACATTTGTACGTGGAAAATCACTTTTAAAGATAAAATGAGATGTTTAAAGTGATTTTCATGCTTCCAGGGGCCTTAAACACGAGATTTGAGGAATGGGTAAAAGTGAATGAAAATGGCCAATTTACTCACTCTGCGGCCTTAAAAAGTGTTTCTCCTCCACGGGAAGTGAATAAAATACCATTTGGAGGCATTTATAGTTCAATCAAAAACGCCTGTTTTTTGGTGAAAGAGATAACCACCCCCCCTTACGACATGCTTCAGAAACGAAGAAAATGGTCCATTTTCAAATGTTGCGTCTTTGAACGACAATTCACATTTGTACGTGGATAATCACTTTTCGAGATAAAATTAGATGTTTAAAGGGATTTTCAAGCTTCCAGGGGCCCTAAACACAAGATTTGAGAAATGGGTAAAAGTGAATGAAAATGGCCAATTTACTCACTCTGAGGCCTTAAAAAGTGTTTCTCCTCCACGGGAAGTGAATAAAATACCATTTGGAGGCCTTTATTGTTCAATCAAAAACACCAGTTTTTTGGTGAAAGAGATAACCACCCCCCCTTACGTCATGCTTCAGAAACTAAAAAAATGGTCCGTTTTCAAATGTTGCCTCTTTGAACTACAATTCACATTTGTACGTGGAAAATCACTTTTAAAGATAAAATGAAAATGTTTAAAGTGATTTTCATGCTTCCAGGGGCCTTAAACACGAGATTTGAGGAATGGGTAAAAGTGAATGAAAATGGCCAATTTACTCACTCTGCGGCCTTAAAAAGTGTTTCTCCTCCACAGGAAGTGAATAAAATACCATTTGGAGGCATTTATAGTTCAATCAAAAACGACTGTTTTTTGGTGAAAGAGATAACCACCCCCCCTTACGACATGCTTCAGAAACGAAAAAAAATGGTCCATTTTCAAATGTTGCGTTTTTGAACGACAATTCACATTTGTACGTGGAAAATCACGTTTAAAGATAAAATGAGATGTTTAAAGTGATTTTCATGCTTCCAGGGGCCTTAAACACGAGATTTGAGGAATGGGTAAAAGTGAATGAAAATGGCCAATTTACTCACTCTGCGGCCTTAAAAAGTGTTTCTCCTCCACGGGAAGTGAATAAAATACCATTTGGAGGCATTTATAGTTCAATCAAAAACGCCTGTTTTTTGGTGAAAGAGATAACCACCCCCCCTTACAACATGCTTCAGAAACGAAAAAAATGGTCCATTTTCAAATGTTGCGTCTTTGAACGACAATTCACATTTGTACGTGGATAATCACTTTTAGAGATAAAATTAGATGTTTAAAGTGATTTTCAAGCTTCCAGGGGCCGTAAACACAAGATTTGAGGAATGGGTAAATGTGAATGAAAATGGACAATTTATGCACTCTGAGGCCTTAAAAAGTTTTTCTCCACCCCAGCAAGTGAATTAAATAACATTTGTAGGCCTTTATTGTTCAACCAAAAACGCCCGAGTTTTTGATGAAAGAGATAACCACCCCCCCTTACGACATGCTTCAGAAACTAAAAAAATGGTCCGTTTTCAAAAGTTGCCTCTTTGAACTACAATTCACATTTGTACGTGGAAAATCACTTTTAAAGATAAAATGAGATGTTTAAAGTGATTTTCATGCTTCCAGGGGCCTTAAACACAAGATTTGAGGAATGGGTAAAAGTGAATGAAAATGGCCAATTTACTCATTCTGAGGCCTTAAAAAGTGTTTCTCCTCCACGGGAAGTGAATAAAATACCATTTGGAGGCATTTATAGTTCAATCAAAAACGCCTGTTTTTTTGGTGAAAGAGATAACCACCCGCCCCTTACGACATGCTTCAGAAATGAAAAAAATGGTCCATTTTCAAATGTTGCGTCTTTGAACGACAATTCACATTTGTACGTGGAAAATCACGTTTAAAGATAAAATGAGATGTTTAAAGTGATTTTCATGCTTCCAGGGGCCTTAAACACGAGATTTGAGGAATGGGTAAAAGTGAATGAAAATGGCCAATTTACTCACTCTGCGGCCTTAAAAAGTGTTTCTCCTCCACGGGAAGTGAATAAAATACCATTTGGAGGCATTTATAGTTCAATCAAAAACGCCTGTTTTTTGGTGAAAGAGATAACCACCCCCCCTTACGACATGCTTCAGAAACGAAAAAAATGGTCCATTTTCAAATGTTGCGTCTTTGAACGACAATTCACATTTGTACGTGGATAATCACTTTTAGAGAAAAAATTAGATGTTTAAAGTGATTTTCAAAGCTTCCAGGGGCCCTAAACACAAGATTTGAGGAATGGGTAAATGTGAATGAAAATGGCCAATTTATGCACTCTGAGGCCTTAAAAAGTTTTTCTCCACCCCAGCAAGTGAATTAAATAACATTTGTAGGCCTTTATTGTTCAATCAAAAACGCCCGAGTTTTTGATGAAAGAGATAACCACCCCCCCTTACGACATGCTTCAGAAACTAAAAAAATGGTCCGTTTTCAAAAGTTGCCTCTTTGAACTACAATTCACATTTGTACGTGGAAAATCACTTTTAAAGATAAAATGAGATGTTTAAAGTGATTTTCATGCTTCCAGGGGCCTTAAACACAAGATTTGAGGAATGGGTAAAAGTGAATGAAAATGGCCAATTTACTCATTCTGAGGCCTTAAAAAGTGTTTCTCCTCCACGGGAAGTGAATAAAATACCATTTGGAGGCATTTATAGTTCAATCAAAAACGCCTGTTTTTTTGGTGAAAGAGAAAACCACCCGCCCCTTACGACATGCTTCAGAAATGAAAAAAATGGTCCATTTTCAAATGTTGCGTCTTTGAACGACAATTCACATTTGTACGTGGAAAATCACGTTTAAAGATAAAATGAGATGTTTAAAGTGATTTTCATGCTTCCAGGGGCCTTAAACACGAGATTTGAGGAATGGGTAAAAGTGAATGAAAATGGCCAATTTACTCACTCTGCGGCCTTAAAAAGTGTTTCTCCTCCACGGGAAGTGAATAAAATACCATTTGGAGGCATTTATAGTTCAATCAAAAACGCCTGTTTTTTGGTGAAAGAGATAACCACCCCCCCTTACGACATGCTTCAGAAACGAAAAAAATGGTCCATTTTCAAATGTTGCGTCTTTGAACTACAATTCACATTTGTACGTGGATAATCGCTTTTAGAGATAAAATTAGATGTTTAAAGTGATTTTCAAGCTTCCAGGGGCCGTAAACACAAGATTTGACAAATGGTTAAATGTGAATGAAAATGGCCAATTTATGCACTCTGAGGCCTTAAAAAGTTTTTCTCCACCCCAGCAAGTGAATTAAATACCATTTGTAGGCCTTTATTGTTCAATCAAAAACGTCCGAGTTTTTGATGAAAGAGATAACCACCCCCCCTCACGACATGCTTCAGAAACTAAAAAAATGGTCCGTTTTCAAATGTTGCCTCTTTGAACTACAATTCACATTTGTACGTGGAAAATCACTTTTAAAGATAAAATGAGATGTTTAAAGTGATTTTCATGCTTCCAGGGGCCTTAAACACAAGATTTGAGGAATGGGTAAAAGTGAATGAAAATGGCCAATTTACTCATTCTGAGGCCTTAAAAAGTGTTTCTCCTCTACGGGAAGTGAATTAAGTAATATTTGTAGGCCTTTATTGTTCAAGCGAAAACTCCTGATTTTTGGCGAAAGAGATAACCACCCCCCCTTACGACATGCTTCAGAAACTAAAAAAATGGTCCGTTTTCAAATGTTGCCTCTTTGAACTACAATTCACAATTGTACGTGGAAAATCACTTTTAAAGATAAAATGAGATGTTTAAAGTGATTTTCATGCTTCCAGGGGCCTTAAACACGAGATTTGAGGAATGGGTAAAAGTGAATGAAAATGGCCAATTTACTCACTCTGCGGCCTTAAAAAGTGTTTCTCCTCCACAGGAAGTGAATAAAATACCATTTGGAGGCATTTATAGTTCAATCAAAAACGCCTGTGTTTTAGTGAAAGAGATAACCACCCCCCCTTACGACATGCTTCAGAAACTAAAAAAATGGTCCGTTTTCAAAAGTTGCCTCTTTGAACTACAATTCACATTTGTACGTGGAAAATCACTTTTAAAGATAAAATGAGATGTTTAAAGTGATTTTCATGCTTCCAGGGGCCTTAAACACAAGATTTGAGGAATGGGTAAAAGTGAATGAAAATGGCCAATTTACTCATTCTGAGGCCTTAAAAAGTGTTTCTCCTCCACGGGAAGTGAATTAAGTAATATTTGTAGGCCTTTATTGTTCAAGCGAAAACGCCCGATTTTTGACGAAAGAGATAACCACCCCCCCTTACGACATGCTTCAGAAACTAAAAAAATGGTCCGTTTTCAAATGTTGCCTCTTTGAACTACAATTCACATTTGTACGTGGAAAATCACTTTTAAAGATAAAATGAGATGTTTAAAGTGATTTTCATGCTTCCAGGGGCCTTAAACACGAGATTGGAGGAATGGGTAAAAGTGAATGAAAATGGCCAATTTACTCACTCTGCGGCCTTAAAAAGTGTTTCTCCTCCACGGGAAGTGAATAAAATACCATTTGGAGGCATTTATAGTTCAATCAAAAACGCCTGTTTTTTTGGTGAAAGAGATAACCACCCCCCCCTTACGACATGCTTCAGAAATGAAAAAAATGGTCCATTTTCAAATGTTGCGTCTTTGAACGACAATTCACATTTGTACTTGGAAAATCACGTTTAAAGATAAAATGAGATGTTTAAAGTGATTTTCATGCTTCCAGGGGCCTTAAACACGAGAGTTTAAGGAATGGGTAAAAGTGAATGAAAATGGCCAATTTACTCACTCTGCGGCCTTAAAAAGTTTTTCTCCTCCACGGGAAGTGAATAAAATACCATTTGGAGGCATTTATAGTTCAATCAAAAACGCCTGTTTTTTGGTGAAAGAGATAACCACCCCCCCTTACGACATGCTTCAGAAACGAAAAAAAAGGTTCATTTTCAAATGTTGCGTCTTTGAACTACAATTCACATTTGTACGTGGATAATCGCTTTTAGAGATAAAATTAGATGTTTAAAGTGATTTTCAAGCTTCCAGGGGCCGTAAACACAAGATTTGAGGAATGGGTAAATGTGAATGAAAATGGCCAATTTATGCACTCTGAGGCCTTAAAAAGTTTTTCTCCACCCCAGCAAGTGAATTAAATAACATTTGTAGGCCTTTATTGTTCAATCAAAAACGTCCGAGTTTTTGATGAAAGAGATAACCACCCCCCTCACAACATGCTTCAGAAACTAAAAAAATGGTCCGTTTTCGAATGTTGCCTCTTTGAACTACAATTCACATTTGTACGTGGAAAATCACTTTTAAAGATAAAATGAGATGTTTAAAGTGATTTTCATGCTTCCAGGGGCCTTAAACACAAGATTTGAGGAATGGGTAAAGGTGAATGAAAATGGCCAATTTACTCATTCTGAGGCCTTAAAAAGTGTTTCTCCTCCACGGGAAGTGAATTAAGTAATATTTGTAGGCCTTTATTGTTCAAGCGAAAACTCCTGATTTTTGGCGAAAGAGATAACCACCCCCCCTTACGACATGCTTCAGAAACTAAAAAAATGGTCCGTTTTCAAATGTTGCCTCTTTGAACTACAATTCACAATTGTACGTGGAAAATCACTTTTAAAGATAAAATGAGATGTTTAAAGTGATTTTCATGCTTCCAGGGGCCTTAAACACGAGATTTGAGGAATGGGTAAAAGTGAATGAAAATGGCCAATTTACTCACTCTGCGGCCTTAAAAAGTGTTTCTCCTCCACAGGAAGTGAATAAAATACCATTTGGAGGCATTTATAGTTCAATCAAAAACGCCTGTTTTTTAGTGAAAGAGATAACCACCCCCCCCTTACGACATGCTTCAGAAACTAAAAAAATGGTCCGTTTTCAAAAGTTGCCTCTTTGAACTACAATTCACATTTGTACGTGGAAAATCACTTTTAAAGATAAAATGAGATGTTTAAAGTGATTTTCATGCTTCCAGGGGCCTTAAACACAAGATTTGAGGAATGGGTAAAAGTGAATGAAAATGGCCAATTTACTCATTCTGAGGCCTTAAAAAGTGTTTCTCCTCCACGGGAAGTGAATTAAGTAATATTTGTAGGCCTTTATTGTTCAATCAAAAACGTCCGAGTTTTTGATGAAAGAGATAACCACCCCCCTCACGACATGCTTCAGAAACTAAAAAAATGGTCCGTTTTCTAATGTTGCCTCTTTGAACTACAATTCACATTTGTACGTGGAAAATCACTTTTAAAGATAAAATGAGATGTTTAAAGTGATTTTCATGCTTCCAGGGGCCTTAAACACAAGATTTGAGGAATGGGTAAAAGTGAATGAAAATGGCCAATTTACTCATTCTGAGGCCTTAAAAAGTGTTTCTCCTCCACGGGAAGTGAATTAAGTAATATTTGTAGGCCTTTATTGTTCAAGCGAAAACTCCTGATTTTTGGCGAAAGAGATAACCACCCCCCCTTACGACATGCTTCAGAAACTAAAAAAATGGTCCGTTTTCAAATGTTGCCTCTTTGAACTACAATTCACAATTGTACGTGGAAAATCACTTTTAAAGATAAAATGAGATGTTTAAAGTGATTTTCATGCTTCCAGGGGCCTTAAACACGAGATTTGAGGAATGGGTAAAAGTGAATGAAAATGGCCAATTTACTCACTCTGCGGCCTTAAAAAGTGTTTCTCCTCCACGGGAAGTGAATAAAATACCATTTGGAGGCATTTATAGTTCAATCAAAAACGCCTGTTTTTTTGGTGAAAGAGATAACCACCCCCCCCTTACGACATGCTTCAGAAATGAAAAAAATGGTCCATTTTCAAATGTTGCGTCTTTGAACGACAATTCACATTTGTACTTGGAAAATCACGTTTAAAGATAAAATGAGATGTTTAAAGTGATTTTCATGCTTCCAGGGGCCTTAAACACGAGATTTGAGGAATGGGTAAAAGTGAATGAAAATGGCCAATTTACTCACTCTGCGGCCTTAAAAAGTGTTTCTCCTCCACGGGAAGTGAATAAAATACCATTTGGAGGCATTTATAGTTCAATCAAAAACGCCTGTTTTTTGGTGAAAGAGATAACCACCCCCCCTTACGACATGCTTCAGAAACGAAAAAAATGGTCCATTTTCAAATGTTGCGTCTTTGAACGACAATTCACATTTGTACGTGGATAATCACTTTTAGAGATAAAATTAGATGTTTAAAGTGATTTTCAAGCTTCCAGGGGCCCTAAACACAAGATTTGAGAAATGGGTAAAAGTGAATGAAAATGGCCAATTTACTCACTCTGAGGCCTTAAAAAGTGTTTCTCCTCCACGGGAAGTGAATTAAATAACATTTGTAGGCCTTTATTGTTAAAGCAAAAACGCCCAATTTTTGACGAAAGAGATAACCACCCCCCCTTACGACATGCTTCAGAAACTAAAAAAATGGTCCGTTTTGAAATGTTGCCTCTTTGAACTACAATTCACATTTGTACGTGGAAAATCACTTTTAAAGATAAAATGAGATGTTTAAAGTGATTTTCATGCTTCCAGGGGCCTTAAACACGAGATTTGAGGAATGGGTAAAAGTGAATGAAAATGGCCAATTTACTCACTCTGCGGCCTTAAAAAGTGTTTCTCCTCCACGGGAAGTGAATAAAATACCATTTGGAGGCATTTATAGTTCAATCAAAAACGCCTGTTTTTTGGTGAAAGAGATAACCACCCCCCCTTACGACATGCTTCAGAAACGAAAAAAAAGGTCCATTTTCAAATGTTGCGTCTTTGAACGACAATTCACATTTGTACGTGGATAATCACTTTTAGAGAAAAAATTAGATGTTTAAAGTGATTTTCAAGCTTCCAGGGGCCCTAAACACAAGATTTGAGGAATGGGTAAATGTGAATGAAAATGGCCAATTTATGCACTCTGAGGCCTTAAAAAGTTTTTCTCCACCCCAGCAAGTGAATTAAATAACATTTGTAGGCCTTTATTGTTCAACCAAAAACGCCCGAGTTTTTGATGAAAGAGATAACCACCCCCCCTTACGACATGCTTCAGAAATTAAAAAAATGGTCCGTTTTCAAAAGTTGCCTCTTTGAACTACAATTCACATTTGTACGTGGAAAATCACTTTTAAAGATAAAATGAGATGTTTAAAGTGATTTTCATGCTTCCAGGGGCCTTAAACACAAGATTTGAGGAATGGGTAAAAGTGAATGAAAATGGCCAATTTACTCATTCTGAGGCCTTAAAAAGTGTTTCTCCTCCACGGGAAGTGAATAAAATACCATTTGGAGGCATTTATAGTTCAATCAAAAACGCCTGTTTTTTTGGTGAAAGAGATAACCACCCGCCCCTTACGACATGCTTCAGAAATGAAAAAAATGGTCCATTTTCAAATGTTGCGTCTTTGAACGACAATTCACATTTGTACGTGGAAAATCACGTTTAAAGATAAAATGAGATGTTTAAAGTGATTTTCATGCTTCCAGGGGCCTTAAACACGAGATTTGAGGAATGGGTAAAAGTGAATGAAAATGGCCAATTTACTCACTCTGCGGCCTTAAAAAGTGTTTCTCCTCCACGGGAAGTGAATAAAATACCATTTGGAGGCATTTATAGTTCAATCAAAAACGCCTGTTTTTTGGTGAAAGAGATAACCACCCCCCCTTACGACATGCTTCAGAAACGAAAAAAATGGTCCATTTTCAAATGTTGCGTCTTTGAACGACAATTCACATTTGTACGTGGATAATCACTTTTAGAGAAAAAAATTAGATGTTTAAAGTGATTTTCAAAGCTTCCAGGGGCCCTAAACACAAGATTTGAGGAATGGGTAAATGTGAATGAAAATGGCCAATTTATGCACTCTGAGGCCTTAAAAAGTTTTTCTCCACCCCAGCAAGTGAATTAAATAACATTTGTAGGCCTTTATTGTTCAATCAAAAACGCCCGAGTTTTTGATGAAAGAGATAACCACCCCCCCTTACGACATGCTTCAGAAACTAAAAAAATGGTCCGTTTTCAAAAGTTGCCTCTTTGAACTACAATTCACATTTGTACGTGGAAAATCACTTTTAAAGATAAAATGAGATGTTTAAAGTGATTTTCATGCTTCCAGGGGCCTTAAACACAAGATTTGAGGAATGGGTAAAAGTGAATGAAAATGGCCAATTTACTCATTCTGAGGCCTTAAAAAGTGTTTCTCCTCCACGGGAAGTGAATAAAATACCATTTGGAGGCATTTATAGTTCAATCAAAAACGCCTGTTTTTTTGGTGAAAGAGAAAACCACCCGCCCCTTACGACATGCTTCAGAAATGAAAAAAATGGTCCATTTTCAAATGTTGCGTCTTTGAACGACAATTCACATTTGTACGTGGAAAATCACGTTTAAAGATAAAATGAGATGTTTAAAGTGATTTTCATGCTTCCAGGGGCCTTAAACACGAGATTTGAGGAATGGGTAAAAGTGAATGAAAATGGCCAATTTACTCACTCTGCGGCCTTAAAAAGTGTTTCTCCTCCACGGGAAGTGAATAAAATACCATTTGGAGGCATTTATAGTTCAATCAAAAACGCCTGTTTTTTGGTGAAAGAGATAACCACCCCCCTTACGACATGCTTCAGAAACGAAAAAAATGGTCCATTTTCAAATGTTGCGTCTTTGAACTACAATTCACATTTGTACGTGGATAATCGCTTTTAGAGATAAAATTAGATGTTTAAAGTGATTTTCAAGCTTCCAGGGGCCGTAAACACAAGATTTGACAAATGGTTAAATGTGAATGAAAATGGCCAATTTATGCACTCTGAGGCCTTAAAAAGTTTTTCTCCACCCCAGCAAGTGAATTAAATACCATTTGTAGGCCTTTATTGTTCAATCAAAAACGTCCGAGTTTTTGATGAAAGAGATAACCACCCCCCCTCACGACATGCTTCAGAAACTAAAAAAATGGTCCGTTTTCAAATGTTGCCTCTTTGAACTACAATTCACATTTGTACGTGGAAAATCACTTTTAAAGATAAAATGAGATGTTTAAAGTGATTTTCATGCTTCCAGGGGCCTTAAACACAAGATTTGAGGAATGGGTAAAAGTGAATGAAAATGGCCAATTTACTCATTCTGAGGCCTTAAAAAGTGTTTCTCCTCTACGGGAAGTGAATTAAGTAATATTTGTAGGCCTTTATTGTTCAAGCGAAAACTCCTGATTTTTGGCGAAAGAGATAACCACCCCCCCTTACGACATGCTTCAGAAACTAAAAAAATGGTCCGTTTTCAAATGTTGCCTCTTTGAACTACAATTCACAATTGTACGTGGAAAATCACTTTTAAAGATAAAATGAGATGTTTAAAGTGATTTTCATGCTTCCAGGGGCCTTAAACACAAGATTTGAGGAATGGGTAAAAGTGAATGAAAATGGCCAATTTACTCATTCTGAGGCCTTAAAAAGTGTTTCTCCTCCACGGGAAGTGAATTAAGTAATATTTGTAGGCCTTTATTGTTCAAGCGAAAACGCCCGATTTTTGACGAAAGAGATAACCACCCCCCCTTACGACATGCTTCAGAAACTAAAAAAATGGTCCGTTTTCAAATGTTGCCTCTTTGAACTACAATTCACATTTGTACGTGGAAAATCACTTTTAAAGATAAAATGAGATGTTTAAAGTGATTTTCATGCTTCCAGGGGCCTTAAACACGAGATTGGAGGAATGGGTAAAAGTGAATGAAAATGGCCAATTTACTCACTCTGCGGCCTTAAAAAGTGTTTCTCCTCCACGGGAAGTGAATAAAATACCATTTGGAGGCATTTATAGTTCAATCAAAAACGCCTGTTTTTTTGGTGAAAGAGATAACCACCCCCCCCCTTACGACATGCTTCAGAAATGAAAAAAATGGTCCATTTTCAAATGTTGCGTCTTTGAACGACAATTCACATTTGTACTTGGAAAATCACGTTTAAAGATAAAATGAGATGTTTAAAGTGATTTTCATGCTTCCAGGGGCCTTAAACACGAGAGTTTAAGGAATGGGTAAAAGTGAATGAAAATGGCCAATTTACTCACTCTGCGGCCTTAAAAAGTGTTTCTCCTCCACGGGAAGTGAATAAAATACCATTTGGAGGCATTTATAGTTCAATCAAAAACGCCTGTTTTTTGGTGAAAGAGATAACCACCCCCCCTTACGACATGCTTCAGAAACGAAAAAAATGGTCCATTTTCAAATGTTGCGTCTTTGAACGACAATTCACATTTGTACGTGGATAATCACTTTTAGAGATAAAATTAGATGTTTAAAGTGATTTTCAAGCTTCCAGGGGCCCTAAACACAAGATTTGAGAAATGGGTAAAAGTGAATGAAAATGGCCAATTTACTCACTCTGAGGCCTTAAAAAGTGTTTCTCCTCCACGGGAAGTGAATTAAATAACATTTGTAGGCCTTTATTGTTAAAGCAAAAACGCCCAATTTTTGACGAAAGAGATAACCACCCCCCTTACGACATGCTTCAGAAACTAAAAAAATGGTCCGTTTTGAAATGTTGCCTCTTTGAACTACAATTCACATTTGTACGTGGAAAATCACTTTTAAAGATAAAATGAGATGTTTAAAGTGATTTTCATGCTTCCAGGGGCCTTAAACACGAGATTTGAGGAATGGGTAAAAGTGAATGAAAATGGCCAATTTACTCACTCTGCGGCCTTAAAAAGTGTTTCTCCTCCACGGGAAGTGAATAAAATACCATTTGGAGGCATTTATAGTTCAATCAAAAACGCCTGTTTTTTGGTGAAAGAGATAACCACCCCCCCTTACGACATGCTTCAGAAACGAAAAAAAAGGTCCATTTTCAAATGTTGCGTCTTTGAACGACAATTCACATTTGTACGTGGATAATCACTTTTAGAGAAAAAATTAGATGTTTAAAGTGATTTTCAAGCTTCCAGGGGCCCTAAACACAAGATTTGAGGAATGGGTAAATGTGAATGAAAATGGCCAATTTATGCACTCTGAGGCCTTAAAAAGTTTTTCTCCACCCCAGCAAGTGAATTAAATAACATTTGTAGGCCTTTATTGTTCAACCAAAAACGCCCGAGTTTTTGATGAAAGAGATAACCACCCCCCCTTACGACATGCTTCAGAAATTAAAAAAATGGTCCGTTTTCAAAAGTTGCCTCTTTGAACTACAATTCACATTTGTACGTGGAAAATCACTTTTAAAGATAAAATGAGATGTTTAAAGTGATTTTCATGCTTCCAGGGGCCTTAAACACAAGATTTGAGGAATGGGTAAAAGTGAATGAAAATGGCCAATTTACTCATTCTGAGGCCTTAAAAAGTGTTTCTCCTCCACGGGAAGTGAATAAAATACCATTTGGAGGCATTTATAGTTCAATCAAAAACGCCTGTTTTTTTGGTGAAAGAGATAACCACCCGCCCCTTACGACATGCTTCAGAAATGAAAAAAATGGTCCATTTTCAAATGTTGCGTCTTTGAACGACAATTCACATTTGTACGTGGAAAATCACGTTTAAAGATAAAATGAGATGTTTAAAGTGATTTTCATGCTTCCAGGGGCCTTAAACACGAGATTTGAGGAATGGGTAAAAGTGAATGAAAATGGCCAATTTACTCACTCTGCGGCCTTAAAAAGTGTTTCTCCTCCACGGGAAGTGAATAAAATACCATTTGGAGGCATTTATAGTTCAATCAAAAACGCCTGTTTTTTGGTGAAAGAGATAACCACCCCCCCTTACGACATGCTTCAGAAACGAAAAAAATGGTCCATTTTCAAATGTTGCGTCTTTGAACGACAATTCACATTTGTACGTGGATAATCACTTTTAGAGAAAAAAATTAGATGTTTAAAGTGATTTTCAAAGCTTCCAGGGGCCCTAAACACAAGATTTGAGGAATGGGTAAATGTGAATGAAAATGGCCAATTTATGCACTCTGAGGCCTTAAAAAGTTTTTCTCCACCCCAGCAAGTGAATTAAATAACATTTGTAGGCCTTTATTGTTCAATCAAAAACGCCCGAGTTTTTGATGAAAGAGATAACCACCCCCCCTTACGACATGCTTCAGAAACTAAAAAAATGGTCCGTTTTCAAAAGTTGCCTCTTTGAACTACAATTCACATTTGTACGTGGAAAATCACTTTTAAAGATAAAATGAGATGTTTAAAGTGATTTTCATGCTTCCAGGGGCCTTAAACACAAGATTTGAGGAATGGGTAAAAGTGAATGAAAATGGCCAATTTACTCATTCTGAGGCCTTAAAAAGTGTTTCTCCTCCACGGGAAGTGAATAAAATACCATTTGGAGGCATTTATAGTTCAATCAAAAACGCCTGTTTTTTTGGTGAAAGAGAAAACCACCCGCCCCTTACGACATGCTTCAGAAATGAAAAAAATGGTCCATTTTCAAATGTTGCGTCTTTGAACGACAATTCACATTTGTACGTGGAAAATCACGTTTAAAGATAAAATGAGATGTTTAAAGTGATTTTCATGCTTCCAGGGGCCTTAAACACGAGATTTGAGGAATGGGTAAAAGTGAATGAAAATGGCCAATTTACTCACTCTGCGGCCTTAAAAAGTGTTTCTCCTCCACGGGAAGTGAATAAAATACCATTTGGAGGCATTTATAGTTCAATCAAAAACGCCTGTTTTTTGGTGAAAGAGATAACCACCCCCCTTACGACATGCTTCAGAAACGAAAAAAATGGTCCATTTTCAAATGTTGCGTCTTTGAACTACAATTCACATTTGTACGTGGATAATCGCTTTTAGAGATAAAATTAGATGTTTAAAGTGATTTTCAAGCTTCCAGGGGCCGTAAACACAAGATTTGACAAATGGTTAAATGTGAATGAAAATGGCCAATTTATGCACTCTGAGGCCTTAAAAAGTTTTTCTCCACCCCAGCAAGTGAATTAAATACCATTTGTAGGCCTTTATTGTTCAATCAAAAACGTCCGAGTTTTTGATGAAAGAGATAACCACCCCCCCTCACGACATGCTTCAGAAACTAAAAAAATGGTCCGTTTTCAAATGTTGCCTCTTTGAACTACAATTCACATTTGTACGTGGAAAATCACTTTTAAAGATAAAATGAGATGTTTAAAGTGATTTTCATGCTTCCAGGGGCCTTAAACACAAGATTTGAGGAATGGGTAAAAGTGAATGAAAATGGCCAATTTACTCATTCTGAGGCCTTAAAAAGTGTTTCTCCTCTACGGGAAGTGAATTAAGTAATATTTGTAGGCCTTTATTGTTCAAGCGAAAACTCCTGATTTTTGGCGAAAGAGATAACCACCCCCCCTTACGACATGCTTCAGAAACTAAAAAAATGGTCCGTTTTCAAATGTTGCCTCTTTGAACTACAATTCACAATTGTACGTGGAAAATCACTTTTAAAGATAAAATGAGATGTTTAAAGTGATTTTCATGCTTCCAGGGGCCTTAAACACAAGATTTGAGGAATGGGTAAAAGTGAATGAAAATGGCCAATTTACTCATTCTGAGGCCTTAAAAAGTGTTTCTCCTCCACGGGAAGTGAATTAAGTAATATTTGTAGGCCTTTATTGTTCAAGCGAAAACGCCCGATTTTTGACGAAAGAGATAACCACCCCCCCTTACGACATGCTTCAGAAACTAAAAAAATGGTCCGTTTTCAAATGTTGCCTCTTTGAACTACAATTCACATTTGTACGTGGAAAATCACTTTTAAAGATAAAATGAGATGTTTAAAGTGATTTTCATGCTTCCAGGGGCCTTAAACACGAGATTGGAGGAATGGGTAAAAGTGAATGAAAATGGCCAATTTACTCACTCTGCGGCCTTAAAAAGTGTTTCTCCTCCACGGGAAGTGAATAAAATACCATTTGGAGGCATTTATAGTTCAATCAAAAACGCCTGTTTTTTTGGTGAAAGAGATAACCACCCCCCCCCTTACGACATGCTTCAGAAATGAAAAAAATGGTCCATTTTCAAATGTTGCGTCTTTGAACGACAATTCACATTTGTACTTGGAAAATCACGTTTAAAGATAAAATGAGATGTTTAAAGTGATTTTCATGCTTCCAGGGGCCTTAAACACGAGAGTTTAAGGAATGGGTAAAAGTGAATGAAAATGGCCAATTTACTCACTCTGCGGCCTTAAAAAGTGTTTCTCCTCCACGGGAAGTGAATAAAATACCATTTGGAGGCATTTATAGTTCAATCAAAAACGCCTGTTTTTTGGTGAAAGAGATAACCACCCCCCCTTACGACATGCTTCAGAAACGAAAAAAATGGTCCATTTTCAAATGTTGCGTCTTTGAACGACAATTCACATTTGTACGTGGATAATCACTTTTAGAGATAAAATTAGATGTTTAAAGTGATTTTCAAGCTTCCAGGGGCCCTAAACACAAGATTTGAGAAATGGGTAAAAGTGAATGAAAATGGCCAATTTACTCACTCTGAGGCCTTAAAAAGTGTTTCTCCTCCACGGGAAGTGAATTAAATAACATTTGTAGGCCTTTATTGTTAAAGCAAAAACGCCCAATTTTTGACGAAAGAGATAACCACCCCCCCTTACGACATGCTTCAGAAACTAAAAAAATGGTCCGTTTTGAAATGTTGCCTCTTTGAACTACAATTCACATTTGTACGTGGAAAATCACTTTTAAAGATAAAATGAGATGTTTAAAGTGATTTTCATGCTTCCAGGGGCCTTAAACACGAGATTTGAGGAATGGGTAAAAGTGAATGAAAATGGCCAATTTACTCACTCTGCGGCCTTAAAAAGTGTTTCTCCTCCACGGGAAGTGAATAAAATACCATTTGGAGGCATTTATAGTTCAATCAAAAACGCCTGTTTTTTGGTGAAAGAGATAACCACCCCCCCTTACGACATGCTTCAGAAACGAAAAAAAAGGTCCATTTTCAAATGTTGCGTCTTTGAACGACAATTCACATTTGTACGTGGATAATCACTTTTAGAGAAAAAATTAGATGTTTAAAGTGATTTTCAAGCTTCCAGGGGCCCTAAACACAAGATTTGAGAAATGGGTAAAAGTGAATGAAAATGGCCAATTTACTCACTCTGAGGCCTTAAAAAGTGTTTCTCCTCCACGGGAAGTGAATAAAATAACATTTGGAGGCCTTTATT
Source organism: Triturus cristatus (assembly GCF_964204655.1). Taxonomy (NCBI): domain Eukaryota; kingdom Metazoa; phylum Chordata; class Amphibia; order Caudata; family Salamandridae; genus Triturus; species Triturus cristatus. The sequence goes on from NC_140592.1 coordinate 471,794,235, forward strand.
GTTCAATCAAAAACACCAGTTTTTTGGTGAAAGAGATAACCACCCCCCCTTACGACATGCTTCAGAAACGAAAAAAAAGGTTCATTTTCAAATGTTGCGTCTTTGAACTACAATTCACATTTGTACGTGGATAATCGCTTTTAGAGATAAAATTAGATGTTTAAAGTGATTTTCAAGCTTCCAGGGGCCGTAAACACAAGATTTGAGGAATGGGTAAATGTGAATGAAAATGGCCAATTTATGCACTCTGAGGCCTTAAAAAGTTTTTCTCCACCCCAGCAAGTGAATTAAATAACATTTGTAGGCCTTTATTGTTCAATCAAAAACGTCCGAGTTTTTGATGAAAGAGATAACCACCCCCCTCACAACATGCTTCAGAAACTAAAAAAATGGTCCGTTTTCGAATGTTGCCTCTTTGAACTACAATTCACATTTGTACGTGGAAAATCACTTTTAAAGATAAAATGAGATGTTTAAAGTGATTTTCATGCTTCCAGGGGCCTTAAACACAAGATTTGAGGAATGGGTAAAAGTGAATGAAAATGGCCAATTTACTCATTCTGAGGCCTTAAAAAGTGTTTCTCCTCCACGGGAAGTGAATTAAGTAATATTTGTAGGCCTTTATTGTTCAAGCGAAAACTCCTGATTTTTGGCGAAAGAGATAACCACCCCCCCTTACGACATGCTTCAGAAACTAAAAAAATGGTCCGTTTTCAAATGTTGCCTCTTTGAACTACAATTCACAATTGTACGTGGAAAATCACTTTTAAAGATAAAATGAGATGTTTAAAGTGATTTTCATGCTTCCAGGGGCCTTAAACACGAGATTTGAGGAATGGGTAAAAGTGAATGAAAATGGCCAATTTACTCACTCTGCGGCCTTAAAAAGTGTTTCTCCTCCACGGGAAGTGAATAAAATACCATTTGGAGGCATTTATAGTTCAATCAAAAACGCCTGTTTTTTGGTGAAAGAGATAACCACCCCCCCTTACGACATGCTTCAGAAACGAAAAAAATGGTCCATTTTCAAATGTTGCGTCTTTGAACGACAATTCACATTTGTACGTGGATAATCACTTTTAGAGATAAAATTAGATGTTTAAAGTGATTTTCAAGCTTCCAGGGGCCCTAAACACAAGATTTGAGAAATGGGTAAAAGTGAATGAAAATGGCCAATTTACTCACTCTGAGGCCTTAAAAAGTGTTTCTCCTCCACGGGAAGTGAATTAAATAACATTTGTAGGCCTTTATTGTTAAAGCAAAAACGCCCAATTTTTGACGAAAGAGATAACCACCCCCCCTTACGACATGCTTCAGAAACTAAAAAAATGGTCCGTTTTGAAATGTTGCCTCTTTGAACTACAATTCACATTTGTACGTGGAAAATCACTTTTAAAGATAAAATGAGATGTTTAAAGTGATTTTCATGCTTCCAGGGGCCTTAAACACGAGATTTGAGGAATGGGTAAAAGTGAATGAAAATGGCCAATTTACTCACTCTGCGGCCTTAAAAAGTGTTTCTCCTCCACGGGAAGTGAATAAAATACCATTTGGAGGCATTTATAGTTCAATCAAAAACGCCTGTTTTTTGGTGAAAGAGATAACCACCCCCCCTTACGACATGCTTCAGAAACGAAAAAAAAGGTCCATTTTCAAATGTTGCGTCTTTGAACGACAATTCACATTTGTACGTGGATAATCACTTTTAGAGAAAAAATTAGATGTTTAAAGTGATTTTCAAGCTTCCAGGGGCCCTAAACACAAGATTTGAGGAATGGGTAAATGTGAATGAAAATGGCCAATTTATGCACTCTGAGGCCTTAAAAAGTTTTTCTCCACCCCAGCAAGTGAATTAAATAACATTTGTAGGCCTTTATTGTTCAACCAAAAACGCCCGAGTTTTTGATGAAAGAGATAACCACCCCCCCTTACGACATGCTTCAGAAATTAAAAAAATGGTCCGTTTTCAAAAGTTGCCTCTTTGAACTACAATTCACATTTGTACGTGGAAAATCACTTTTAAAGATAAAATGAGATGTTTAAAGTGATTTTCATGCTTCCAGGGGCCTTAAACACAAGATTTGAGGAATGGGTAAAAGTGAATGAAAATGGCCAATTTACTCATTCTGAGGCCTTAAAAAGTGTTTCTCCTCCACGGGAAGTGAATAAAATACCATTTGGAGGCATTTATAGTTCAATCAAAAACGCCTGTTTTTTTGGTGAAAGAGATAACCACCCGCCCCTTACGACATGCTTCAGAAATGAAAAAAATGGTCCATTTTCAAATGTTGCGTCTTTGAACGACAATTCACATTTGTACGTGGAAAATCACGTTTAAAGATAAAATGAGATGTTTAAAGTGATTTTCATGCTTCCAGGGGCCTTAAACACGAGATTTGAGGAATGGGTAAAAGTGAATGAAAATGGCCAATTTACTCACTCTGCGGCCTTAAAAAGTGTTTCTCCTCCACGGGAAGTGAATAAAATACCATTTGGAGGCATTTATAGTTCAATCAAAAACGCCTGTTTTTTGGTGAAAGAGATAACCACCCCCCCTTACGACATGCTTCAGAAACGAAAAAAATGGTCCATTTTCAAATGTTGCGTCTTTGAACGACAATTCACATTTGTACGTGGATAATCACTTTTAGAGAAAAAAATTAGATGTTTAAAGTGATTTTCAAAGCTTCCAGGGGCCCTAAACACAAGATTTGAGGAATGGGTAAATGTGAATGAAAATGGCCAATTTATGCACTCTGAGGCCTTAAAAAGTTTTTCTCCACCCCAGCAAGTGAATTAAATAACATTTGTAGGCCTTTATTGTTCAATCAAAAACGCCCGAGTTTTTGATGAAAGAGATAACCACCCCCCCTTACGACATGCTTCAGAAACTAAAAAAATGGTCCGTTTTCAAAAGTTGCCTCTTTGAACTACAATTCACATTTGTACGTGGAAAATCACTTTTAAAGATAAAATGAGATGTTTAAAGTGATTTTCATGCTTCCAGGGGCCTTAAACACAAGATTTGAGGAATGGGTAAAAGTGAATGAAAATGGCCAATTTACTCATTCTGAGGCCTTAAAAAGTGTTTCTCCTCCACGGGAAGTGAATAAAATACCATTTGGAGGCATTTATAGTTCAATCAAAAACGCCTGTTTTTTTGGTGAAAGAGAAAACCACCCGCCCCTTACGACATGCTTCAGAAATGAAAAAAATGGTCCATTTTCAAATGTTGCGTCTTTGAACGACAATTCACATTTGTACGTGGAAAATCACGTTTAAAGATAAAATGAGATGTTTAAAGTGATTTTCATGCTTCCAGGGGCCTTAAACACGAGATTTGAGGAATGGGTAAAAGTGAATGAAAATGGCCAATTTACTCACTCTGCGGCCTTAAAAAGTGTTTCTCCTCCACGGGAAGTGAATAAAATACCATTTGGAGGCATTTATAGTTCAATCAAAAACGCCTGTTTTTTGGTGAAAGAGATAACCACCCCCCCTTACGACATGCTTCAGAAACGAAAAAAATGGTCCATTTTCAAATGTTGCGTCTTTGAACTACAATTCACATTTGTACGTGGATAATCGCTTTTAGAGATAAAATTAGATGTTTAAAGTGATTTTCAAGCTTCCAGGGGCCGTAAACACAAGATTTGACAAATGGTTAAATGTGAATGAAAATGGCCAATTTATGCACTCTGAGGCCTTAAAAAGTTTTTCTCCACCCCAGCAAGTGAATTAAATACCATTTGTAGGCCTTTATTGTTCAATCAAAAACGTCCGAGTTTTTGATGAAAGAGATAACCACCCCCCCTCACGACATGCTTCAGAAACTAAAAAAATGGTCCGTTTTCAAATGTTGCCTCTTTGAACTACAATTCACATTTGTACGTGGAAAATCACTTTTAAAGATAAAATGAGATGTTTAAAGTGATTTTCATGCTTCCAGGGGCCTTAAACACAAGATTTGAGGAATGGGTAAAAGTGAATGAAAATGGCCAATTTACTCATTCTGAGGCCTTAAAAAGTGTTTCTCCTCTACGGGAAGTGAATTAAGTAATATTTGTAGGCCTTTATTGTTCAAGCGAAAACTCCTGATTTTTGGCGAAAGAGATAACCACCCCCCCTTACGACATGCTTCAGAAACTAAAAAAATGGTCCGTTTTCAAATGTTGCCTCTTTGAACTACAATTCACAATTGTACGTGGAAAATCACTTTTAAAGATAAAATGAGATGTTTAAAGTGATTTTCATGCTTCCAGGGGCCTTAAACACAAGATTTGAGGAATGGGTAAAAGTGAATGAAAATGGCCAATTTACTCATTCTGAGGCCTTAAAAAGTGTTTCTCCTCCACGGGAAGTGAATTAAGTAATATTTGTAGGCCTTTATTGTTCAAGCGAAAACGCCCGATTTTTGACGAAAGAGATAACCACCCCCCCTTACGACATGCTTCAGAAACTAAAAAAATGGTCCGTTTTCAAATGTTGCCTCTTTGAACTACAATTCACATTTGTACGTGGAAAATCACTTTTAAAGATAAAATGAGATGTTTAAAGTGATTTTCATGCTTCCAGGGGCCTTAAACACGAGATTGGAGGAATGGGTAAAAGTGAATGAAAATGGCCAATTTACTCACTCTGCGGCCTTAAAAAGTGTTTCTCCTCCACGGGAAGTGAATAAAATACCATTTGGAGGCATTTATAGTTCAATCAAAAACGCCTGTTTTTTTGGTGAAAGAGATAACCACCCCCCCCCTTACGACATGCTTCAGAAATGAAAAAAATGGTCCATTTTCAAATGTTGCGTCTTTGAACGACAATTCACATTTGTACTTGGAAAATCACGTTTAAAGATAAAATGAGATGTTTAAAGTGATTTTCATGCTTCCAGGGGCCTTAAACACGAGAGTTTAAGGAATGGGTAAAAGTGAATGAAAATGGCCAATTTACTCACTCTGCGGCCTTAAAAAGTGTTTCTCCTCCACGGGAAGTGAATAAAATACCATTTGGAGGCATTTATAGTTCAATCAAAAACGCCTGTTTTTTGGTGAAAGAGATAACCACCCCCCCTTACGACATGCTTCAGAAACGAAAAAAAAGGTTCATTTTCAAATGTTGCGTCTTTGAACTACAATTCACATTTGTACGTGGATAATCGCTTTTAGAGATAAAATTAGATGTTTAAAGTGATTTTCAAGCTTCCAGGGGCCGTAAACACAAGATTTGAGGAATGGGTAAATGTGAATGAAAATGGCCAATTTATGCACTCTGAGGCCTTAAAAAGTTTTTCTCCACCCCAGCAAGTGAATTAAATAACATTTGTAGGCCTTTATTGTTCAATCAAAAACGTCCGAGTTTTTGATGAAAGAGATAACCACCCCCCTCACAACATGCTTCAGAAACTAAAAAAATGGTCCGTTTTCGAATGTTGCCTCTTTGAACTACAATTCACATTTGTACGTGGAAAATCACTTTTAAAGATAAAATGAGATGTTTAAAGTGATTTTCATGCTTCCAGGGGCCTTAAACACAAGATTTGAGGAATGGGTAAAAGTGAATGAAAATGGCCAATTTACTCATTCTGAGGCCTTAAAAAGTGTTTCTCCTCCACGGGAAGTGAATTAAGTAATATTTGTAGGCCTTTATTGTTCAAGCGAAAACTCCTGATTTTTGGCGAAAGAGATAACCACCCCCCCTTACGACATGCTTCAGAAACTAAAAAAATGGTCCGTTTTCAAATGTTGCCTCTTTGAACTACAATTCACAATTGTACGTGGAAAATCACTTTTAAAGATAAAATGAGATGTTTAAAGTGATTTTCATGCTTCCAGGGGCCTTAAACACGAGATTTGAGGAATGGGTAAAAGTGAATGAAAATGGCCAATTTACTCACTCTGCGGCCTTAAAAAGTGTTTCTCCTCCACGGGAAGTGAATAAAATACCATTTGGAGGCATTTATAGTTCAATCAAAAACGCCTGTTTTTTGGTGAAAGAGATAACCACCCCCCCTTACGACATGCTTCAGAAACGAAAAAAATGGTCCATTTTCAAATGTTGCGTCTTTGAACGACAATTCACATTTGTACGTGGATAATCACTTTTAGAGATAAAATTAGATGTTTAAAGTGATTTTCAAGCTTCCAGGGGCCCTAAACACAAGATTTGAGAAATGGGTAAAAGTGAATGAAAATGGCCAATTTACTCACTCTGAGGCCTTAAAAAGTGTTTCTCCTCCACGGGAAGTGAATTAAATAACATTTGTAGGCCTTTATTGTTAAAGCAAAAACGCCCAATTTTTGACGAAAGAGATAACCACCCCCCCTTACGACATGCTTCAGAAACTAAAAAAATGGTCCGTTTTGAAATGTTGCCTCTTTGAACTACAATTCACATTTGTACGTGGAAAATCACTTTTAAAGATAAAATGAGATGTTTAAAGTGATTTTCATGCTTCCAGGGGCCTTAAACACGAGATTTGAGGAATGGGTAAAAGTGAATGAAAATGGCCAATTTACTCACTCTGCGGCCTTAAAAAGTGTTTCTCCTCCACGGGAAGTGAATAAAATACCATTTGGAGGCATTTATAGTTCAATCAAAAACGCCTGTTTTTTGGTGAAAGAGATAACCACCCCCCCTTACGACATGCTTCAGAAACGAAAAAAAAGGTCCATTTTCAAATGTTGCGTCTTTGAACGACAATTCACATTTGTACGTGGATAATCACTTTTAGAGAAAAAATTAGATGTTTAAAGTGATTTTCAAGCTTCCAGGGGCCCTAAACACAAGATTTGAGGAATGGGTAAATGTGAATGAAAATGGCCAATTTATGCACTCTGAGGCCTTAAAAAGTTTTTCTCCACCCCAGCAAGTGAATTAAATAACATTTGTAGGCCTTTATTGTTCAACCAAAAACGCCCGAGTTTTTGATGAAAGAGATAACCACCCCCCCTTACGACATGCTTCAGAAATTAAAAAAATGGTCCGTTTTCAAAAGTTGCCTCTTTGAACTACAATTCACATTTGTACGTGGAAAATCACTTTTAAAGATAAAATGAGATGTTTAAAGTGATTTTCATGCTTCCAGGGGCCTTAAACACAAGATTTGAGGAATGGGTAAAAGTGAATGAAAATGGCCAATTTACTCATTCTGAGGCCTTAAAAAGTGTTTCTCCTCCACGGGAAGTGAATAAAATACCATTTGGAGGCATTTATAGTTCAATCAAAAACGCCTGTTTTTTTGGTGAAAGAGATAACCACCCGCCCCTTACGACATGCTTCAGAAATGAAAAAAATGGTCCATTTTCAAATGTTGCGTCTTTGAACGACAATTCACATTTGTACGTGGAAAATCACGTTTAAAGATAAAATGAGATGTTTAAAGTGATTTTCATGCTTCCAGGGGCCTTAAACACGAGATTTGAGGAATGGGTAAAAGTGAATGAAAATGGCCAATTTACTCACTCTGCGGCCTTAAAAAGTGTTTCTCCTCCACGGGAAGTGAATAAAATACCATTTGGAGGCATTTATAGTTCAATCAAAAACGCCTGTTTTTTGGTGAAAGAGATAACCACCCCCCCTTACGACATGCTTCAGAAACGAAAAAAATGGTCCATTTTCAAATGTTGCGTCTTTGAACGACAATTCACATTTGTACGTGGATAATCACTTTTAGAGAAAAAAATTAGATGTTTAAAGTGATTTTCAAAGCTTCCAGGGGCCCTAAACACAAGATTTGAGGAATGGGTAAATGTGAATGAAAATGGCCAATTTATGCACTCTGAGGCCTTAAAAAGTTTTTCTCCACCCCAGCAAGTGAATTAAATAACATTTGTAGGCCTTTATTGTTCAATCAAAAACGCCCGAGTTTTTGATGAAAGAGATAACCACCCCCCCTTACGACATGCTTCAGAAACTAAAAAAATGGTCCGTTTTCAAAAGTTGCCTCTTTGAACTACAATTCACATTTGTACGTGGAAAATCACTTTTAAAGATAAAATGAGATGTTTAAAGTGATTTTCATGCTTCCAGGGGCCTTAAACACAAGATTTGAGGAATGGGTAAAAGTGAATGAAAATGGCCAATTTACTCATTCTGAGGCCTTAAAAAGTGTTTCTCCTCCACGGGAAGTGAATAAAATACCATTTGGAGGCATTTATAGTTCAATCAAAAACGCCTGTTTTTTTGGTGAAAGAGAAAACCACCCGCCCCTTACGACATGCTTCAGAAATGAAAAAAATGGTCCATTTTCAAATGTTGCGTCTTTGAACGACAATTCACATTTGTACGTGGAAAATCACGTTTAAAGATAAAATGAGATGTTTAAAGTGATTTTCATGCTTCCAGGGGCCTTAAACACGAGATTTGAGGAATGGGTAAAAGTGAATGAAAATGGCCAATTTACTCACTCTGCGGCCTTAAAAAGTGTTTCTCCTCCACGGGAAGTGAATAAAATACCATTTGGAGGCATTTATAGTTCAATCAAAAACGCCTGTTTTTTGGTGAAAGAGATAACCACCCCCCCTTACGACATGCTTCAGAAACGAAAAAAATGGTCCATTTTCAAATGTTGCGTCTTTGAACTACAATTCACATTTGTACGTGGATAATCGCTTTTAGAGATAAAATTAGATGTTTAAAGTGATTTTCAAGCTTCCAGGGGCCGTAAACACAAGATTTGACAAATGGTTAAATGTGAATGAAAATGGCCAATTTATGCACTCTGAGGCCTTAAAAAGTTTTTCTCCACCCCAGCAAGTGAATTAAATACCATTTGTAGGCCTTTATTGTTCAATCAAAAACGTCCGAGTTTTTGATGAAAGAGATAACCACCCCCCCTCACGACATGCTTCAGAAACTAAAAAAATGGTCCGTTTTCAAATGTTGCCTCTTTGAACTACAATTCACATTTGTACGTGGAAAATCACTTTTAAAGATAAAATGAGATGTTTAAAGTGATTTTCATGCTTCCAGGGGCCTTAAACACAAGATTTGAGGAATGGGTAAAAGTGAATGAAAATGGCCAATTTACTCATTCTGAGGCCTTAAAAAGTGTTTCTCCTCTACGGGAAGTGAATTAAGTAATATTTGTAGGCCTTTATTGTTCAAGCGAAAACTCCTGATTTTTGGCGAAAGAGATAACCACCCCCCCTTACGACATGCTTCAGAAACTAAAAAAATGGTCCGTTTTCAAATGTTGCCTCTTTGAACTACAATTCACAATTGTACGTGGAAAATCACTTTTAAAGATAAAATGAGATGTTTAAAGTGATTTTCATGCTTCCAGGGGCCTTAAACACAAGATTTGAGGAATGGGTAAAAGTGAATGAAAATGGCCAATTTACTCATTCTGAGGCCTTAAAAAGTGTTTCTCCTCCACGGGAAGTGAATTAAGTAATATTTGTAGGCCTTTATTGTTCAAGCGAAAACGCCCGATTTTTGACGAAAGAGATAACCACCCCCCCTTACGACATGCTTCAGAAACTAAAAAAATGGTCCGTTTTCAAATGTTGCCTCTTTGAACTACAATTCACATTTGTACGTGGAAAATCACTTTTAAAGATAAAATGAGATGTTTAAAGTGATTTTCATGCTTCCAGGGGCCTTAAACACGAGATTGGAGGAATGGGTAAAAGTGAATGAAAATGGCCAATTTACTCACTCTGCGGCCTTAAAAAGTGTTTCTCCTCCACGGGAAGTGAATAAAATACCATTTGGAGGCATTTATAGTTCAATCAAAAACGCCTGTTTTTTTGGTGAAAGAGATAACCACCCCCCCCCTTACGACATGCTTCAGAAATGAAAAAAATGGTCCATTTTCAAATGTTGCGTCTTTGAACGACAATTCACATTTGTACTTGGAAAATCACGTTTAAAGATAAAATGAGATGTTTAAAGTGATTTTCATGCTTCCAGGGGCCTTAAACACGAGAGTTTAAGGAATGGGTAAAAGTGAATGAAAATGGCCAATTTACTCACTCTGCGGCCTTAAAAAGTGTTTCTCCTCCACGGGAAGTGAATAAAATACCATTTGGAGGCATTTATAGTTCAATCAAAAACGCCTGTTTTTTGGTGAAAGAGATAACCACCCCCCCTTACGACATGCTTCAGAAACGAAAAAAAAGGTTCATTTTCAAATGTTGCGTCTTTGAACTACAATTCACATTTGTACGTGGATAATCGCTTTTAGAGATAAAATTAGATGTTTAAAGTGATTTTCAAGCTTCCAGGGGCCGTAAACACAAGATTTGAGGAATGGGTAAATGTGAATGAAAATGGCCAATTTATGCACTCTGAGGCCTTAAAAAGTTTTTCTCCACCCCAGCAAGTGAATTAAATAACATTTGTAGGCCTTTATTGTTCAATCAAAAACGTCCGAGTTTTTGATGAAAGAGATAACCACCCCCTTCACAACATGCTTCAGAAACTAAAAAAATGGTCCGTTTTCGAATGTTGCCTCTTTGAACTACAATTCACATTTGTACGTGGAAAATCACTTTTAAAGATAAAATGAGATGTTTAAAGTGATTTTCATGCTTCCAGGGGCCTTAAACACAAGATTTGAGGAATGGGTAAAAGTGAATGAAAATGGCCAATTTACTCATTCTGAGGCCTTAAAAAGTGTTTCTCCTCCACGGGAAGTGAATTAAGTAATATTTGTAGGCCTTTATTGTTCAAGCGAAAACTCCTGATTTTTGGCGAAAGAGATAACCACCCCCCCTTACGACATGCTTCAGAAACTAAAAAAATGGTCCGTTTTCAAATGTTGCCTCTTTGAACTACAATTCACAATTGTACGTGGAAAATCACTTTTAAAGATAAAATGAGATGTTTAAAGTGAGTTTCATGCTTCCAGGGGCCTTAAACACGAGATTTGAGGAATGGGTAAAAGTGAATGAAAATGGCCAATTTACTCACTCTGCGGCCTTAAAAAGTGTTTCTCCTCCACAGGAAGTGAATAAAATACCATTTGGAGGCATTTATAGTTCAATCAAAAACGCCTGTTTTTTAGTGAAAGAGATAACCACCCCCCCCTTACGACATGCTTCAGAAACTAAAAAAATGGTCCGTTTTCAAAAGTTGCCTCTTTGAACTACAATTCACATTTGTACGTGGAAAATCACTTTTAAAGATAAAATGAGATGTTTAAAGTGATTTTCATGCTTCCAGGGGCCTTAAACACAAGATTTGAGGAATGGGTAAAAGTGAATGAAAATGGCCAATTTACTCATTCTGAGGCCTTAAAAAGTGTTTCTCCTCCACGGGAAGTGAATTAAGTAATATTTGTAGGCCTTTATTGTTCAATCAAAAACGTCCGAGTTTTTGATGAAAGAGATAACCACCCCCCTCACGACATGCTTCAGAAACTAAAAAAATGGTCCGTTTTCTAATGTTGCCTCTTTGAACTACAATTCACATTTGTACCTGGAAAATCACTTTTAAAGATAAAATGAGATGTTTAAAGTGATTTTCATGCTTCCAGGGGCCTTAAACACAAGATTTGAGGAATGGGTAAAAGTGAATGAAAATGGCCAATTTACTCATTCTGAGGCCTTAAAAAGTGTTTCTCCTCCACGGGAAGTGAATTAAGTAATATTTGTAGGCCTTTATTGTTCAAGCGAAAACTCCTGATTTTTGGCGAAAGAGATAACCACCCCCCCTTACGACATGCTTCAGAAACTAAAAAAATGGTCCGTTTTCAAATGTTGCCTCTTTGAACTACAATTCACAATTGTACGTGGAAAATCACTTTTAAAGATAAAATGAGATGTTTAAAGTGATTTTCATGCTTCCAGGGGCCTTAAACACGAGATTTGAGGAATGGGTAAAAGTGAATGAAAATGGCCAATTTACTCACTCTGCGGCCTTAAAAAGTGTTTCTCCTCCACGGGAAGTGAATAAAATACCATTTGGAGGCATTTATAGTTCAATCAAAAACGCCTGTTTTTTTGGTGAAAGAGATAACCACCCCCCCTTACGACATGCTTCAGAAATGAAAAAAATGGTCCATTTTCAAATGTTGCGTCTTTGAACGACAATTCACATTTGTACTTGGAAAATCACGTTTAAAGATAAAATGAGATGTTTAAAGTGATTTTCATGCTTCCAGGGGCCTTAAACACGAGATTTGAGGAATGGGTAAAAGTGAATGAAAATGGCCAATTTACTCACTCTGCGGCCTTAAAAAGTGTTTCTCCTCCACGGGAAGTGAATAAAATACCATTTGGAGGCATTTATAGTTCAATCAAAAACGCCTGTTTTTTGGTGAAAGAGATAACCACCCCCCCTTACGACATGCTTCAGAAACGAAAAAAATGGTTCATTTTCAAATGTTGCGTCTTTGAACTACAATTCACATTTGTACGTGGATAATCGCTTTGAGAGATAAAATTAGATGTTTAAAGTGATTTTCAAGCTTCCAGGGGCCGTAAACACAAGATTTGAGGAATGGGTAAATGTGAATGAAAATGGCCAATTTATGCACTCTGAGGCCTTAAAAAGTTTTTCTCCACCCCAGCAAGTGAATTAAATAACATTTGTAGGCCTTTATTGTTCAATCAAAAACGTCCGAGTTTTATATGAAAGAGATAACCACCCCCCCTTACGACATGCTTCAGAAACTAAAAAAATGGTCCGTTTTCAAATGTTGCCTCTTTGAACTACAATTCACATTTGTACGTGGAAAATCACTTTTAAAGATAAAATGAGATGTTTAAAGTGATTTTCATGCTTCCAGGGGCCTTAAACACAAGATTTGAGGAATGGGTAAAAGTGAATGAAAATGGCCAATTTACTCATTCTGAGGCCTTAAAAAGTGTTTCTCCTCCACGGGAAGTGAATTAAGTAATATTTGTAGGCCTTTATTGTTCAAGCGAAAACTCCTGATTTTTGGCGAAAGAGATAACCACCCCCCCTTACGACATGCTTCAGAAACTAAAAAAATGGTCCGTTTTCAAATGTTGCCTCTTTGAACTACAATTCACAATTGTACGTGGAAAATCACTTTTAAAGATAAAATGAGATGTTTAAAGTGATTTTCATGCTTCCAGGGGCCTTAAACACGAGATTTGAGGAATGGGTAAAAGTGAATGAAAATGGCCAATTTACTCACTCTGCGGCCTTAAAAAGTGTTTCTCCTCCACAGGAAGTGAATAAAATACCATTTGGAGGCATTTATAGTTCAATCAAAAACGCCTGTTTTTTAGTGAAAGAGATAACCACCCCCCCTTACGACATGCTTCAGAAATGAAAAAAATGTCCATTTTCAAATGTTGCGTCTTTGAACGACAATTCACATTTGTACGTGGAAATTCACGTTTAAAGATAAAATGAGATGTTTAAAGTGATTTTCATGCTTCCAGGGGCCTTAAACACGAGATTTGAGGAATGGGTAAAAGTGAATGAAAATGGCCAATTTACTCACTCTGCGGCCTTAAAAAGTGTTTCTCCTCCACGGGAAGTGAATTAAGTAATATTTGTAGGCCTTTATTGTTAAAGCAAAAACGCCCGATTTTTGACGAAAGAGATAACCACCCCCCCTTACGTCATGCTTCAGAAACTAAAAAAATGGTCCGTTTTCAAATGTTGCCTCTTTGAACTACAATTCACATTTGTACGTGGAAAATCACTTTTAAAGATAAAATGAGATGTTTAAAGTGATTTTCATGCTTCCAGGGGCCTTAAACACGAGATTTGAGGAATGGGTAAAAGTGAATGAAAATGGCCAATTTACTCACTCTGCGGCCTTAAAAAGTGTTTCTCCTCCACAGGAAGTGAATAAAATACCATTTGGAGGCATTTATAGTTCAATCAAAAACGCCTGTTTTTTGGTGAAAGAGATAACCACCCCCCCTTACGACATGCTTCAGAAACGAAAAAAATGGTCCATTTTCAAATGTTGCGTCTTTGAACGACAATTCACATTTGTACGTGGATAATCACTTTTAGAGATAAAATTAGATGTTTAAAGTGATTTTCAAGCTTCCAGGGGCCCTAAACTCAAGATTTGAGAAATGGGTAAAAGTGAATGAAAATGGCCAATTTACTCACTCTGAGGCCTTAAAATGTGTTTCTCCTCCACGGGAAGTGAATAAAATAACATTTGGAGGCCTTTAATGTTCAATCAAAAACGCCAGTTTTTTGGTGAAAGAGTTAACCACCCCCCCTTACGACATGCTTCAGAAACTAAAAAAATGGTCCGTTTTCAAATGCTGCCTCTTTGAACTACAATTCACATTTGTACGTGGAAAATCACTTTTAAAGATAAAATGAGATGTTTAAAGTGATTTTCATGCTTCCAGGGGCCTTAAACACAAGATTTGAGGAATGGGTAAAAGTGAATGAAAATGGCCAATTTACTCATTCTGAGGCCTTAAAAAGTGTTTCTCCTCCACGGGAAGTGAATTAAGTAATATTTGTAGGCCTTTATTGTTCAATCAAAAACGTCCGAGTTTTTGATGAAAGAGATAACCACCCCCCTCACGACATGCTTCAGAAACTAAAAAAATGGTCCGTTTTCTAATGTTGCCTCTTTGAACTACAATTCACATTTGTACCTGGAAAATCACTTTTAAAGATAAAATGAGATGTTTAAAGTGATTTTCATGCTTCCAGGGGCCTTAAACACAAGATTTGAGGAATGGGTAAAAGTGAATGAAAATGGCCAATTTACTCATTCTGAGGCCTTAAAAAGTGTTTCTCCTCCACGGGAAGTGAATTAAGTAATATTTGTAGGCCTTTATTGTTCAAGCGAAAACTCCTGATTTTTGGCGAAAGAGATAACCACCCCCCCTTACGACATGCTTCAGAAACTAAAAAAATGGTCCGTTTTCAAATGTTGCCTCTTTGAACTACAATTCACAATTGTACGTGGAAAATCACTTTTAAAGATAAAATGAGATGTTTAAAGTGATTTTCATGCTTCCAGGGGCCTTAAACACGAGATTTGAGGAATGGGTAAAAGTGAATGAAAATGGCCAATTTACTCACTCTGCGGCCTTAAAAAGTGTTTCTCCTCCACGGGAAGTGAATAAAATACCATTTGGAGGCATTTATAGTTCAATCAAAAACGCCTGTTTTTTTGGTGAAAGAGATAACCACCCCCCCTTACGACATGCTTCAGAAATGAAAAAAATGGTCCATTTTCAAATGTTGCGTCTTTGAACGACAATTCACATTTGTACTTGGAAAATCACGTTTAAAGATAAAATGAGATGTTTAAAGTGATTTTCATGCTTCCAGGGGCCTTAAACACGAGATTTGAGGAATGGGTAAAAGTGAATGAAAATGGCCAATTTACTCACTCTGCGGCCTTAAAAAGTGTTTCTCCTCCACGGGAAGTGAATAAAATACCATTTGGAGGCATTTATAGTTCAATCAAAAACGCCTGTTTTTTGGTGAAAGAGATAACCACCCCCCCTTACGACATGCTTCAGAAACGAAAAAAATGGTTCATTTTCAAATGTTGCGTCTTTGAACTACAATTCACATTTGTACGTGGATAATCGCTTTGAGAGATAAAATTAGATGTTTAAAGTGATTTTCAAGCTTCCAGGGGCCGTAAACACAAGATTTGAGGAATGGGTAAATGTGAATGAAAATGGCCAATTTATGCACTCTGAGGCCTTAAAAAGTTTTTCTCCACCCCAGCAAGTGAATTAAATAACATTTGTAGGCCTTTATTGTTCAATCAAAAACGTCCGAGTTTTATATGAAAGAGATAACCACCCCCCCTTACGACATGCTTCAGAAACTAAAAAAATGGTCCGTTTTCAAATGTTGCCTCTTTGAACTACAATTCACATTTGTACGTGGAAAATCACTTTTAAAGATAAAATGAGATGTTTAAAGTGATTTTCATGCTTCCAGGGGCCTTAAACACAAGATTTGAGGAATGGGTAAAAGTGAATGAAAATGGCCAATTTACTCATTCTGAGGCCTTAAAAAGTGTTTCTCCTCCACGGGAAGTGAATTAAGTAATATTTGTAGGCCTTTATTGTTCAAGCGAAAACTCCTGATTTTTGGCGAAAGAGATAACCACCCCCCCTTACGACATGCTTCAGAAACTAAAAAAATGGTCCGTTTTCAAATGTTGCCTCTTTGAACTACAATTCACAATTGTACGTGGAAAATCACTTTTAAAGATAAAATGAGATGTTTAAAGTGATTTTCATGCTTCCAGGGGCCTTAAACACGAGATTTGAGGAATGGGTAAAAGTGAATGAAAATGGCCAATTTACTCACTCTGCGGCCTTAAAAAGTGTTTCTCCTCCACAGGAAGTGAATAAAATACCATTTGGAGGCATTTATAGTTCAATCAAAAACGCCTGTTTTTTAGTGAAAGAGATAACCACCCCCCCTTACGACATGCTTCAGAAATGAAAAAAATGTCCATTTTCAAATGTTGCGTCTTTGAACGACAATTCACATTTGTACGTGGAAATTCACGTTTAAAGATAAAATGAGATGTTTAAAGTGATTTTCATGCTTCCAGGGGCCTTAAACACGAGATTTGAGGAATGGGTAAAAGTGAATGAAAATGGCCAATTTACTCACTCTGCGGCCTTAAAAAGTGTTTCTCCTCCACGGGAAGTGAATTAAGTAATATTTGTAGGCCTTTATTGTTAAAGCAAAAACGCCCGATTTTTGACGAAAGAGATAACCACCCCCCCTTACGTCATGCTTCAGAAACTAAAAAAATGGTCCGTTTTCAAATGTTGCCTCTTTGAACTACAATTCACATTTGTACGTGGAAAATCACTTTTAAAGATAAAATGAGATGTTTAAAGTGATTTTCATGCTTCCAGGGGCCTTAAACACGAGATTTGAGGAATGGGTAAAAGTGAATGAAAATGGCCAATTTACTCACTCTGCGGCCTTAAAAAGTGTTTCTCCTCCACAGGAAGTGAATAAAATACCATTTGGAGGCATTTATAGTTCAATCAAAAACGCCTGTTTTTTGGTGAAAGAGATAACCACCCCCCCTTACGACATGCTTCAGAAACGAAAAAAATGGTCCATTTTCAAATGTTGCGTCTTTGAACGACAATTCACATTTGTACGTGGATAATCACTTTTAGAGATAAAATTAGATGTTTAAAGTGATTTTCAAGCTTCCAGGGGCCCTAAACTCAAGATTTGAGAAATGGGTAAAAGTGAATGAAAATGGCCAATTTACTCACTCTGAGGCCTTAAAATGTGTTTCTCCTCCACGGGAAGTGAATAAAATAACATTTGGAGGCCTTTAATGTTCAATCAAAAACGCCAGTTTTTTGGTGAAAGAGTTAACCACCCCCCCTTACGACATGCTTCAGAAACTAAAAAAATGGTCCGTTTTCAAATGCTGCCTCTTTGAACTACAATTCACATTTGTACGTGGAAAATCACTTTTAAAGATAAAATGAGATGTTTAAAGTGATTTTCATGCTTCCAGGGGCCTTAAACACAAGATTTGAGGAATGGGTAAAAGTGAATGAAAATGGCCAATTTACTCATTCTGAGGCCTTAAAAAGTGTTTCTCCTCCACGGGAAGTGAATTAAGTAATATTTGTAGGCCTTTATTGTTCAAGCGAAAACGCCCGATTTTTGACGAAAGAGATAACCACCCCCCCTTACGACATGCTTCAGAAACTAAAAAAATGGTCCATTTTCAAATGTTGCGTCTTTGAACTACAATTCACATTTGTACGTGGATAATCGCTTTTAGAGATAAAATTAGATGTTTAAAGTGATTTTCAAGCTTCCAGGGGCCGTAAACACAAGATTTGACAAATGGTTAAATGTGAATGAAAATGGCCAATTTATGCACTCTGAGGCCTTAAAAAGTTTTTCTCCACCCCAGCAAGTGAATTAAATACCATTTGTAGGCCTTTATTGTTCAATCAAAAACGTCCGAGTTTTTGATGAAAGAGATAACCACCCCCCCTCACGACATGCTTCAGAAACTAAAAAAATGGTCCGTTTTCAAATGTTGCCTCTTTGAACTACAATTCACATTTGTACGTGGAAAATCACTTTTAAAGATAAAATGAGATGTTTAAAGTGATTTTCATGCTTCCAGGGGCCTTAAACACAAGATTTGAGGAATGGGTAAAAGTGAATGAAAATGGCCAATTTACTCATTCTGAGGCCTTAAAAAGTGTTTCTCCTCTACGGGAAGTGAATTAAGTAATATTTGTAGGCCTTTATTGTTCAAGCGAAAACTCCTGATTTTTGGCGAAAGAGATAACCACCCCCCCTTACGACATGCTTCAGAAACTAAAAAAATGGTCCGTTTTCAAATGTTGCCTCTTTGAACTACAATTCACAATTGTACGTGGAAAATCACTTTTAAAGATAAAATGAGATGTTTAAAGTGATTTTCATGCTTCCAGGGGCCTTAAACACAAGATTTGAGGAATGGGTAAAAGTGAATGAAAATGGCCAATTTACTCATTCTGAGGCCTTAAAAAGTGTTTCTCCTCCACGGGAAGTGAATTAAGTAATATTTGTAGGCCTTTATTGTTCAAGCGAAAACGCCCGATTTTTGACGAAAGAGATAACCACCCCCCCTTACGACATGCTTCAGAAACTAAAAAAATGGTCCGTTTTCAAATGTTGCCTCTTTGAACTACAATTCACATTTGTACGTGGAAAATCACTTTTAAAGATAAAATGAGATGTTTAAAGTGATTTTCATGCTTCCAGGGGCCTTAAACACGAGATTGGAGGAATGGGTAAAAGTGAATGAAAATGGCCAATTTACTCACTCTGCGGCCTTAAAAAGTGTTTCTCCTCCACGGGAAGTGAATAAAATACCATTTGGAGGCATTTATAGTTCAATCAAAAACGCCTGTTTTTTTGGTGAAAGAGATAACCACCCCCCCCTTACGACATGCTTCAGAAATGAAAAAAATGGTCCATTTTCAAATGTTGCGTCTTTGAACGACAATTCACATTTGTACTTGGAAAATCACGTTTAAAGATAAAATGAGATGTTTAAAGTGATTTTCATGCTTCCAGGGGCCTTAAACACGAGAGTTTAAGGAATGGGTAAAAGTGAATGAAAATGGCCAATTTACTCACTCTGCGGCCTTAAAAAGTGTTTCTCCTCCACGGGAAGTGAATAAAATACCATTTGGAGGCATTTATAGTTCAATCAAAAACGCCTGTTTTTTGGTGAAAGAGATAACCACCCCCCCTTACGACATGCTTCAGAAACGAAAAAAAAGGTTCATTTTCAAATGTTGCGTCTTTGAACTACAATTCACATTTGTACGTGGATAATCGCTTTTAGAGATAAAATTAGATGTTTAAAGTGATTTTCAAGCTTCCAGGGGCCGTAAACACAAGATTTGAGGAATGGGTAAATGTGAATGAAAATGGCCAATTTATGCACTCTGAGGCCTTAAAAAGTTTTTCTCCACCCCAGCAAGTGAATTAAATAACATTTGTAGGCCTTTATTGTTCAATCAAAAACGTCCGAGTTTTTGATGAAAGAGATAACCACCCCCCTCACAACATGCTTCAGAAACTAAAAAAATGGTCCGTTTTCGAATGTTGCCTCTTTGAACTACAATTCACATTTGTACGTGGAAAATCACTTTTAAAGATAAAATGAGATGTTTAAAGTGATTTTCATGCTTCAAGGGGCCTTAAACACAAGATTTGAGGAATGGGTAAAAGTGAATGAAAATGGCCAATTTACTCATTCTGAGGCCTTAAAAAGTGTTTCTCCTCCACGGGAAGTGAATTAAGTAATATTTGTAGGCCTTTATTGTTCAAGCGAAAACTCCTGATTTTTGGCGAAAGAGATAACCACCCCCCCTTACGACATGCTTCAGAAACTAAAAAAATGGTCCGTTTTCAAATGTTGCCTCTTTGAACTACAATTCACAATTGTACGTGGAAAATCACTTTTAAAGATAAAATGAGATGTTTAAAGTGATTTTCATGCTTCCAGGGGCCTTAAACACGAGATTTGAGGAATGGGTAAAAGTGAATGAAAATGGCCAATTTACTCACTCTGCGGCCTTAAAAAGTGTTTCTCCTCCACAGGAAGTGAATAAAATACCATTTGGAGGCATTTATAGTTCAATCAAAAACGCCTGTTTTTTAGTGAAAGAGATAACCACCCCCCCCTTACGACATGCTTCAGAAACTAAAAAAATGGTCCGTTTTCAAAAGTTGCCTCTTTGAACTACAATTCACATTTGTACATGGAAAATCACTTTTAAAGATAAAATGAGATGTTTAAAGTGATTTTCATGCTTCCAGGGGCCTTAAACACAAGATTTGAGGAATGGGTATAAGTGAATGAAAATGGCCAATTTACTCATTCTGAGGCCTTAAAAAGTGTTTCTCCTCCACGGGAAGTGAATTAAGTAATATTTGTAGGCCTTTATTGTTCAATCAAAAACGTCCGAGTTTTTGATGAAAGAGATAACCACCCCCCTCACGACATGCTTCAGAAACTAAAAAAATGGTCCGTTTTCTAATGTTGCCTCTTTGAACTACAATTCACATTTGTACGTGGAAAATCACTTTTAAAGATAAAATGAGATGTTTAAAGTGATTTTCATGCTTCCAGGGGCCTTAAACACAAGATTTGAGGAATGGGTAAAAGTGAATGAAAATGGCCAATTTACTCATTCTGAGGCCTTAAAAAGTGTTTCTCCTCCACGGGAAGTGAATTAAGTAATATTTGTAGGCCTTTATTGTTCAAGCGAAAACTCCTGATTTTTGGCGAAAGAGATAACCACCCCCCCTTACGACATGCTTCAGAAACTAAAAAAATGGTCCGTTTTCAAATGTTGCCTCTTTGAACTACAATTCACAATTGTACGTGGAAAATCACTTTTAAAGATAAAATGAGATGTTTAAAGTGATTTTCATGCTTCCAGGGGCCTTAAACACGAGATTTGAGGAATGGGTAAAAGTGAATGAAAATGGCCAATTTACTCACTCTGCGGCCTTAAAAAGTGTTTCTCCTCCACGGGAAGTGAATAAAATACCATTTGGAGGCATTTATAGTTCAATCAAAAACGCCTGTTTTTTGGTGAAAGAGATAACCACCCCCCCTTACGACATGCTTCAGAAACGAAAAAAATGGTTCATTTTCAAATGTTGCGTCTTTGAACTACAATTCACATTTGTACGTGGATAATCGCTTTGAGAGATAAAATTAGATGTTTAAAGTGATTTTCAAGCTTCCAGGGGCCGTAAACACAAGATTTGAGGAATGGGTAAATGTGAATGAAAATGGCCAATTTATGCACTCTGAGGCCTTAAAAAGTTTTTCTCCACCCCAGCAAGTGAATTAAATAACATTTGTAGGCCTTTATTGTTCAATCAAAAACGTCCGAGTTTTTGATGAAAGAGATAACCACCCCCCCTTACGACATGCTTCAGAAACTAAAAAAATGGTCCGTTTTCAAATGTTGCCTCTTTGAACTACAATTCACATTTGTACGTGGAAAATCACTTTTAAAGATAAAATGAGATGTTTAAAGTGATTTTCATGCTTCCAGGGGCCTTAAACACAAGATTTGAGGAATGGGTAAAAGTGAATGAAAATGGCCAATTTACTCATTCTGAGGCCTTAAAAAGTGTTTCTCCTCCACGGGAAGTGAATTAAGTAATATTTGTAGGCCTTTATTGTTCAAGCGAAAACTCCTGATTTTTGGCGAAAGAGATAACCACCCCCCCTTACGACATGCTTCAGAAACTAAAAAAATGGTCCGTTTTCAAATGTTGCCTCTTTGAACTACAATTCACAATTGTACGTGGAAAATCACTTTTAAAGATAAAATGAGATGTTTAAAGTGATTTTTATGCTTCCAGGGGCCTTAAACACGAGATTTGAGGAATGGGTAAAAGTGAATGAAAATGGCCAATTTACTCACTCTGCGGCCTTAAAAAGTGTTTCTCCTCCACAGGAAGTGAATAAAATACCATTTGGAGGCATTTATAGTTCAATCAAAAACGCCTGTTTTTTAGTGAAAGAGATAACCACCCCCCCTTACGACATGCTTCAGAAATGAAAAAAATGTCCATTTTCAAATGTTGCGTCTTTGAACGACAATTCACATTTGTACGTGGAAATTCACGTTTAAAGATAAAATGAGATGTTTAAAGTGATTTTCATGCTTCCAGGGGCCTTAAACACGAGATTTGAGGAATGGGTAAAAGTGAATGAAAATGGCCAATTTACTCACTCTGCGGCCTTAAAAAGTGTTTCTCCTCCACGGGAAGTGAATTAAGTAATATTTGTAGGCCTTTATTGTTAAAGCAAAAACGCCCGATTTTTGACGAAAGAGATAACCACCCCCCCTTACGTCATGCTTCAGAAACTAAAAAAATGGTCCGTTTTCAAATGTTGCCTCTTTGAACTACAATTCACATTTGTACGTGGAAAATCACTTTTAAAGATAAAATGAGATGTTTAAAGTGATTTTCATGCTTCCAGGGGCCTTAAACACGAGATTTGAGGAATGGGTAAAAGTGAATGAAAATGGCCAATTTACTCACTCTGCGGCCTTAAAAAGTGTTTCTCCTCCACAGGAAGTGAATAAAATACCATTTGGAGGCATTTATAGTTCAATCAAAAACGCCTGTTTTTTGGTGAAAGAGATAACCACCCCCCCTTACGACATGCTTCAGAAACGAAAAAAATGGTCCATTTTCAAATGTTGCGTCTTTGATCGACAATTCACATTTGTACGTGGATAATCACTTTTAGAGATAAAATTAGATGTTTAAAGTGATTTTCAAGCTTCCAGGGGCCCTAAACTCAAGATTTGAGAAATGGGTAAAAGTGAATGAAAATGGCCAATTTACTCACTCTGAGGCCTTAAAATGTGTTTCTCCTCCACGGGAAGTGAATAAAATAACATTTGGAGGCCTTTAATGTTCAATCAAAAACGCCAGTTTTTTGGTGAAAGAGTTAACCACCCCCCCTTACGACATGCTTCAGAAACGAAAAAAATGGTTCATTTTCAAATGTTGCGTCTTTGAACTACAATTCAGATTTGTACGTGGATAATCACTTTTAGAGATAAAATTAGATGTTTAAAGTGATTTTCAAGCTTCCAGGGGCCGTAAACACAAGATTTGAGGAATGGGTAAATGTGAATGAAAATGGCCAATTTATGCACTCTGAGGCCTTAAAAAGTGTTTCTCCTCCACGGGAAGTGAATAAAATAACATTTGGAGGCCTTTATTGTTCAATCAAAAACACCAGTTTTTTGGTGAAAGAGATAACCACCCCCCCTTACGACATGCTTCAGAAACTAAAAAAATGGTCCGTTTTCAAATGTTGCCTCTTTGAACTACAATTCACATTTGTACGTGGAAAATCACTTTTAAAGATAAAATGAGATGTTTAAAGTGATTTTCATGCTTCCAGGGGCCTTAAACACAAGATTTGAGGAATGGGTAAAAGTGAATGAAAATGGCCAATTTACTCATTCTGAGGCCTTAAAAAGTGTTTCTCCTCCACGGGAAGTGAATTAAGTAATATTTGTAGGCCTTTATTGTTCAAGCGAAAACTCCTGATTTTTGGCGAAAGAGATAACCACCCCCCCTTACGACATGCTTCAGAAACTAAAAAAATGGTCCGTTTTCAAATGTTGCCTCTTTGAACTACAATTCACATTTGTACGTGGAAAATCACTTTTAAAGATAAAATGAGATGTTTAAAGTGATTTTCATGCTTCCAGGGGCCTTAAACACGAGATTTGAGGAATGGGTAAAAGTGAATGAAAATGGCCAATTTACTCACTCTGCGGCCTTAAAAAGTGTTTCTCCTCCACGGGAAGTGAATAAAATACCATTTGGAGGCATTTATAGTTCAATCAAAAACGCCTGTTTTTTTGGTGAAAGAGATAACCACCCCCCCCTTACGACATGCTTCAGAAATGAAAAAAATGGTCCATTTTCAAATGTTGCGTCTTTGAACGACAATTCACATTTGTACTTGGAAAATCACGTTTAAAGATAAAATGAGATGTTTAAAGTGATTTTCATGCTTCCAGGGGCCTTAAACACGAGATTTGAGGAATGGGTAAAAGTGAATGAAAATGGCCAATTTACTCACTCTGCGGCCTTAAAAAGTGTTTCTCCTCCACGGGAAGTGAATAAAATACCATTTGGAGGCATTTATAGTTCAATCAAAAACGCCTGTTTTTTGGTGAAAGAGATAACCACCCCCCCCCCTTACGACATGCTTCAGAAACGAAAAAAATGGTTCATTTTCAAATGTTGCGTCTTTGAACTACAATTCACATTTGTACGTGGATAATCGCTTTGAGAGATAAAATTAGATGTTTAAAGTGATTTTCAAGCTTCCAGGGGCCGTAAACACAAGATTTGAGGAATGGGTAAATGTGAATGAAAATGGCCAATTTATGCACTCTGAGGCCTTAAAAAGTTTTTCTCCACCCCAGCAAGTGAATTAAATAACATTTGTAGGCCTTTATTGTTCAATCAAAAACGTCCGAGTTTTTGATGAAAGAGATAACCACCCCCCCTTACGACATGCTTCAGAAACTAAAAAAATGGTCCGTTTTCAAATGTTGCCTCTTTGAACTACAATTCACATTTGTACGTGGAAAATCACTTTTAAAGATAAAATGAGATGTTTAAAGTGATTTTCATGCTTCCAGGGGCCTTAAACACAAGATTTGAGGAATGGGTAAAAGTGAATGAAAATGGCCAATTTACTCATTCTGAGGCCTTAAAAAGTGTTTCTCCTCCACGGGAAGTGAATTAAGTAATATTTGTAGGCCTTTATTGTTCAAGCGAAAACTCCTGATTTTTGGCGAAAGAGATAACCACCCCCCCTTACGACATGCTTCAGAAACTAAAAAAATGGTCCGTTTTCAAATGTTGCCTCTTTGAACTACAATTCACAATTGTACGTGGAAAATCACTTTTAAAGATAAAATGAGATGTTTAAAGTGAGTTTCATGCTTCCAGGGGCCTTAAACACGAGATTTGAGGAATGGGTAAAAGTGAATGAAAATGGCCAATTTACTCACTCTGCGGCCTTAAAAAGTGTTTCTCCTCCACAGGAAGTGAATAAAATACCATTTGGAGGCATTTATAGTTCAATCAAAAACGCCTGTTTTTTAGTGAAAGAGATAACCACCCCCCCCTTACGACATGCTTCAGAAACTAAAAAAATGGTCCGTTTTCAAAAGTTGCCTCTTTGAACTACAATTCACATTTGTACGTGGAAAATCACTTTTAAAGATAAAATGAGATGTTTAAAGTGATTTTCATGCTTCCAGGGGCCTTAAACACAAGATTTGAGGAATGGGTAAAAGTGAATGAAAATGGCCAATTTACTCATTCTGAGGCCTTAAAAAGTGTTTCTCCTCCACGGGAAGTGAATTAAGTAATATTTGTAGGCCTTTATTGTTCAATCAAAAACGTCCGAGTTTTTGATGAAAGAGATAACCACCCCCCTCACGACATGCTTCAGAAACTAAAAAAATGGTCCGTTTTCTAATGTTGCCTCTTTGAACTACAATTCACATTTGTACCTGGAAAATCACTTTTAAAGATAAAATGAGATGTTTAAAGTGATTTTCATGCTTCCAGGGGCCTTAAACACAAGATTTGAGGAATGGGTAAAAGTGAATGAAAATGGCCAATTTACTCATTCTGAGGCCTTAAAAAGTGTTTCTCCTCCACGGGAAGTGAATTAAGTAATATTTGTAGGCCTTTATTGTTCAAGCGAAAACTCCTGATTTTTGGCGAAAGAGATAACCACCCCCCCTTACGACATGCTTCAGAAACTAAAAAAATGGTCCGTTTTCAAATGTTGCCTCTTTGAACTACAATTCACAATTGTACGTGGAAAATCACTTTTAAAGATAAAATGAGATGTTTAAAGTGATTTTCATGCTTCCAGGGGCCTTAAACACGAGATTTGAGGAATGGGTAAAAGTGAATGAAAATGGCCAATTTACTCACTCTGCGGCCTTAAAAAGTGTTTCTCCTCCACGGGAAGTGAATAAAATACCATTTGGAGGCATTTATAGTTCAATCAAAAACGCCTGTTTTTTTGGTGAAAGAGATAACCACCCCCCCCTTACGACATGCTTCAGAAATGAAAAAAATGGTCCATTTTCAAATGTTGCGTCTTTGAACGACAATTCACATTTGTACTTGGAAAATCACGTTTAAAGATAAAATGAGATGTTTAAAGTGATTTTCATGCTTCCAGGGGCCTTAAACACGAGATTTGAGGAATGGGTAAAAGTGAATGAAAATGGCCAATTTACTCACTCTGCGGCCTTAAAAAGTGTTTCTCCTCCACGGGAAGTGAATAAAATACCATTTGGAGGCATTTATAGTTCAATCAAAAACGCCTGTTTTTTGGTGAAAGAGATAACCACCCCCCCTTACGACATGCTTCAGAAACGAAAAAAATGGTTCATTTTCAAATGTTGCGTCTTTGAACTACAATTCACATTTGTACGTGGATAATCGCTTTGAGAGATAAAATTAGATGTTTAAAGTGATTTTCAAGCTTCCAGGGGCCGTAAACACAAGATTTGAGGAATGGGTAAATGTGAATGAAAATGGCCAATTTATGCACTCTGAGGCCTTAAAAAGTTTTTCTCCACCCCAGCAAGTGAATTAAATAACATTTGTAGGCCTTTATTGTTCAATCAAAAACGTCCGAGTTTTATATGAAAGAGATAACCACCCCCCCTTACGACATGCTTCAGAAACTAAAAAAATGGTCCGTTTTCAAATGTTGCCTCTTTGAACTACAATTCACATTTGTACGTGGAAAATCACTTTTAAAGATAAAATGAGATGTTTAAAGTGATTTTCATGCTTCCAGGGGCCTTAAACACAAGATTTGAGGAATGGGTAAAAGTGAATGAAAATGGCCAATTTACTCATTCTGAGGCCTTAAAAAGTGTTTCTCCTCCACGGGAAGTGAATTAAGTAATATTTGTAGGCCTTTATTGTTCAAGCGAAAACTCCTGATTTTTGGCGAAAGAGATAACCACCCCCCCTTACGACATGCTTCAGAAACTAAAAAAATGGTCCGTTTTCAAATGTTGCCTCTTTGAACTACAATTCACAATTGTACGTGGAAAATCACTTTTAAAGATAAAATGAGATGTTTAAAGTGATTTTCATGCTTCCAGGGGCCTTAAACACGAGATTTGAGGAATGGGTAAAAGTGAATGAAAATGGCCAATTTACTCACTCTGCGGCCTTAAAAAGTGTTTCTCCTCCACAGGAAGTGAATAAAATACCATTTGGAGGCATTTATAGTTCAATCAAAAACGCCTGTTTTTTAGTGAAAGAGATAACCACCCCCCCTTACGACATGCTTCAGAAATGAAAAAAATGTCCATTTTCAAATGTTGCGTCTTTGAACGACAATTCACATTTGTACGTGGAAATTCACGTTTAAAGATAAAATGAGATGTTTAAAGTGATTTTCATGCTTCCAGGGGCCTTAAACACGAGATTTGAGGAATGGGTAAAAGTGAATGAAAATGGCCAATTTACTCACTCTGCGGCCTTAAAAAGTGTTTCTCCTCCACGGGAAGTGAATTAAGTAATATTTGTAGGCCTTTATTGTTAAAGCAAAAACGCCCGATTTTTGACGAAAGAGATAACCACCCCCCCTTACGTCATGCTTCAGAAACTAAAAAAATGGTCCGTTTTCAAATGTTGCCTCTTTGAACTACAATTCACATTTGTACGTGGAAAATCACTTTTAAAGATAAAATGAGATGTTTAAAGTGATTTTCATGCTTCCAGGGGCCTTAAACACGAGATTTGAGGAATGGGTAAAAGTGAATGAAAATGGCCAATTTACTCACTCTGCGGCCTTAAAAAGTGTTTCTCCTCCACAGGAAGTGAATAAAATACCATTTGGAGGCATTTATAGTTCAATCAAAAACACCTGTTTTTTGGTGAAAGAGATAACCACCCCCCCTTACGACATGCTTCAGAAACGAAAAAAATGGTCCATTTTCAAATGTTGCGTCTTTGAACGACAATTCACATTTGTACGTGGATAATCACTTTTAGAGATAAAATTAGATGTTTAAAGTGATTTTCAAGCTTCCAGGGGCCCTAAACTCAAGATTTGAGAAATGGGTAAAAGTGAATGAAAATGGCCAATTTACTCACTCTGAGGCCTTAAAATGTGTTTCTCCTCCACGGGAAGTGAATAAAATAACATTTGGAGGCCTTTAATGTTCAATCAAAAACGCCAGTTTTTTGGTGAAAGAGTTAACCACCCCCCCTTACGACATGCTTCAGAAACTAAAAAAATGGTCCGTTTTCAAATGCTGCCTCTTTGAACTACAATTCACATTTGTACGTGGAAAATCACTTTTAAAGATAAAATGAGATGTTTAAAGTGATTTTCATGCTTCCAGGGGCCTTAAACACAAGATTTGAGGAATGGGTAAAAGTGAATGAAAATGGCCAATTTACTCATTCTGAGGCCTTAAAAAGTGTTTCTCCTCCACGGGAAGTGAATTAAGTAATATTTGTAGGCCTTTATTGTTCAAGCGAAAACGCCCAATTTTTGACGAAAGAGATAACCACCCCCCCTTACGACATGCTTCAGAAACTAAAAAAATGGTCCATTTTCAAATGTTGCGTCTTTGAACTACAATTCACATTTGTACGTGGATAATCGCTTTTAGAGATAAAATTAGATGTTTAAAGTGATTTTCAAGCTTCCAGGGGCCGTAAACACAAGATTTGACAAATGGTTAAATGTGAATGAAAATGGCCAATTTATGCACTCTGAGGCCTTAAAAAGTTTTTCTCCACCCCAGCAAGTGAATTAAATACCATTTGTAGGCCTTTATTGTTCAATCAAAAACGTCCGAGTTTTTGATGAAAGAGATAACCACCCCCCCTCACGACATGCTTCAGAAACTAAAAAAATGGTCCGTTTTCAAATGTTGCCTCTTTGAACTACAATTCACATTTGTACGTGGAAAATCACTTTTAAAGATAAAATGAGATGTTTAAAGTGATTTTCATGCTTCCAGGGGCCTTAAACACAAGATTTGAGGAATGGGTAAAAGTGAATGAAAATGGCCAATTTACTCATTCTGAGGCCTTAAAAAGTGTTTCTCCTCTACGGGAAGTGAATTAAGTAATATTTGTAGGCCTTTATTGTTCAAGCGAAAACTCCTGATTTTTGGCGAAAGAGATAACCACCCCCCCTTACGACATGCTTCAGAAACTAAAAAAATGGTCCGTTTTCAAATGTTGCCTCTTTGAACTACAATTCACAATTGTACGTGGAAAATCACTTTTAAAGATAAAATGAGATGTTTAAAGTGATTTTCATGCTTCCAGGGGCCTTAAACACAAGATTTGAGGAATGGGTAAAAGTGAATGAAAATGGCCAATTTACTCATTCTGAGGCCTTAAAAAGTGTTTCTCCTCCACGGGAAGTGAATTAAGTAATATTTGTAGGCCTTTATTGTTCAAGCGAAAACGCCCGATTTTTGACGAAAGAGATAACCACCCCCCCTTACGACATGCTTCAGAAACTAAAAAAATGGTCCGTTTTCAAATGTTGCCTCTTTGAACTACAATTCACATTTGTACGTGGAAAATCACTTTTAAAGATAAAATGAGATGTTTAAAGTGATTTTCATGCTTCCAGGGGCCTTAAACACGAGATTGGAGGAATGGGTAAAAGTGAATGAAAATGGCCAATTTACTCACTCTGCGGCCTTAAAAAGTGTTTCTCCTCCACGGGAAGTGAATAAAATACCATTTGGAGGCATTTATAGTTCAATCAAAAACGCCTGTTTTTTTGGTGAAAGAGATAACCACCCCCCCCTTACGACATGCTTCAGAAATGAAAAAAATGGTCCATTTTCAAATGTTGCGTCTTTGAACGACAATTCACATTTGTACTTGGAAAATCACGTTTAAAGATAAAATGAGATGTTTAAAGTGATTTTCATGCTTCCAGGGGCCTTAAACACGAGAGTTTAAGGAATGGGTAAAAGTGAATGAAAATGGCCAATTTACTCACTCTGCGGCCTTAAAAAGTGTTTCTCCTCCACGGGAAGTGAATAAAATACCATTTGGAGGCATTTATAGTTCAATCAAAAACGCCTGTTTTTTGGTGAAAGAGATAACCACCCCCCCTTACGACATGCTTCAGAAACGAAAAAAAAGGTTCATTTTCAAATGTTGCGTCTTTGAACTACAATTCACATTTGTACGTGGATAATCGCTTTTAGAGATAAAATTAGATGTTTAAAGTGATTTTCAAGCTTCCAGGGGCCGTAAACACAAGATTTGAGGAATGGGTAAATGTGAATGAAAATGGCCAATTTATGCACTCTGAGGCCTTAAAAAGTTTTTCTCCACCCCAGCAAGTGAATTAAATAACATTTGTAGGCCTTTATTGTTCAATCAAAAACGTCCGAGTTTTTGATGAAAGAGATAACCACCCCCCTCACAACATGCTTCAGAAACTAAAAAAATGGTCCGTTTTCGAATGTTGCCTCTTTGAACTACAATTCACATTTGTACGTGGAAAATCACTTTTAAAGATAAAATGAGATGTTTAAAGTGATTTTCATGCTTCAAGGGGCCTTAAACACAAGATTTGAGGAATGGGTAAAAGTGAATGAAAATGGCCAATTTACTCATTCTGAGGCCTTAAAAAGTGTTTCTCCTCCACGGGAAGTGAATTAAGTAATATTTGTAGGCCTTTATTGTTCAAGCGAAAACTCCTGATTTTTGGCGAAAGAGATAACCACCCCCCCTTACGACATGCTTCAGAAACTAAAAAAATGGTCCGTTTTCAAATGTTGCCTCTTTGAACTACAATTCACAATTGTACGTGGAAAATCACTTTTAAAGATAAAATGAGATGTTTAAAGTGATTTTCATGCTTCCAGGGGCCTTAAACACGAGATTTGAGGAATGGGTAAAAGTGAATGAAAATGGCCAATTTACTCACTCTGCGGCCTTAAAAAGTGTTTCTCCTCCACAGGAAGTGAATAAAATACCATTTGGAGGCATTTATAGTTCAATCAAAAACGCCTGTTTTTTAGTGAAAGAGATAACCACCCCCCCCTTACGACATGCTTCAGAAACTAAAAAAATGGTCCGTTTTCAAAAGTTGCCTCTTTGAACTACAATTCACATTTGTACATGGAAAATCACTTTTAAAGATAAAATGAGATGTTTAAAGTGATTTTCATGCTTCCAGGGGCCTTAAACACAAGATTTGAGGAATGGGTATAAGTGAATGAAAATGGCCAATTTACTCATTCTGAGGCCTTAAAAAGTGTTTCTCCTCCACGGGAAGTGAATTAAGTAATATTTGTAGGCCTTTATTGTTCAATCAAAAACGTCCGAGTTTTTGATGAAAGAGATAACCACCCCCCTCACGACATGCTTCAGAAACTAAAAAAATGGTCCGTTTTCTAATGTTGCCTCTTTGAACTACAATTCACATTTGTACGTGGAATATCACTTTTAAAGATAAAATGAGATGTTTAAAGTGATTTTCATGCTTCCAGGGGCCTTAAACACAAGATTTGAGGAATGGGTAAAAGTGAATGAAAATGGCCAATTTACTCATTCTGAGGCCTTAAAAAGTGTTTCTCCTCCACGGGAAGTGAATTAAGTAATATTTGTAGGCCTTTATTGTTCAAGCGAAAACTCCTGATTTTTGGCGAAAGAGATAACCACCCCCCCTTACGACATGCTTCAGAAACTAAAAAAATGGTCCGTTTTCAAATGTTGCCTCTTTGAACTACAATTCACAATTGTACGTGGAAAATCACTTTTAAAGATAAAATGAGATGTTTAAAGTGATGTTCATGCTTCCAGGGGCCTTAAACACGAGATTTGAGGAATGGGTAAAAGTGAATGAAAATGGCCAATTTACTCACTCTGCGGCCTTAAAAAGTGTTTCTCCTCCACGGGAAGTGAATAAAATACCATTTGGAGGCATTTATAGTTCAATCAAAAACGCCTGTTTTTTTGGTGAAAGAGATAACCACCCCCCCCTTACGACATGCTTCAGAAATGAAAAAAATGGTCCATTTTCAAATGTTGCGTCTTTGAACGACAATTCACATTTGTACTTGGAAAATCACGTTTAAAGATAAAATGAGATGTTTAAAGTGATTTTCATGCTTCCAGGGGCCTTAAACACGAGATTTGAGGAATGGGTAAAAGTGAATGAAAATGGCCAATTTACTCACTCTGCGGCCTTAAAAAGTGTTTCTCCTCCACGGGAAGTGAATAAAATACCATTTGGAGGCATTTATAGTTCAATCAAAAACGCCTGTTTTTTGGTGAAAGAGATAACCACCCCCCCTTACGACATGCTTCAGAAACGAAAAAAATGGTTCATTTTCAAATGTTGCGTCTTTGAACTACAATTCACATTTGTACGTGGATAATCGCTTTGAGAGATAAA
Source organism: Triturus cristatus (assembly GCF_964204655.1). Classification (NCBI taxonomy): domain Eukaryota; kingdom Metazoa; phylum Chordata; class Amphibia; order Caudata; family Salamandridae; genus Triturus; species Triturus cristatus. Next base: position 471,826,675 of record NC_140592.1, read on the forward strand.
ATTAGATGTTTAAAGTGATTTTCAAGCTTCCAGGGGCCGTAAACACAAGATTTGAGGAATGGGTAAATGTGAATGAAAATGGCCAATTTATGCACTCTGAGGCCTTAAAAAGTTTTTCTCCACCCCAGCAAGTGAATTAAATAACATTTGTAGGCCTTTATTGTTCAATCAAAAACGTCCGAGTTTTTGATGAAAGAGATAACCACCCCCCCTTACGACATGCTTCAGAAACTAAAAAAATGGTCCGTTTTCAAATGTTGCCTCTTTGAACTACAATTCACATTTGTACGTGGAAAATCATTTTTAAAGATAAAATGAGATGTTTAAAGTGATTTTCATGCTTCCAGGGGCCTTAAACACAAGATTTGAGGAATGGGTAAAAGTGAATGAAAATGGCCAATTTACTCATTCTGAGGCCTTAAAAAGTGTTTCTCCTCCACGGGAAGTGAATTAAGTAATATTTGTAGGCCTTTATTGTTCAAGCGAAAACTCCTGATTTTTGGCGAAAGAGATAACCACCCCCCCTTACGACATGCTTCAGAAACTAAAAAAATGGTCCGTTTTCAAATGTTGCCTCTTTGAACTACAATTCACAATTGTACGTGGAAAATCACTTTTAAAGATAAAATGAGATGTTTAAAGTGATTTTCATGCTTCCAGGGGCCTTAAACACGAGATTTGAGGAATGGGTAAAAGTGAATGAAAATGGCCAATTTACTCACTCTGCGGCCTTAAAAAGTGTTTCTCCTCCACAGGAAGTGAATAAAATACCATTTGGAGGCATTTATAGTTCAATCAAAAACGCCTGTTTTTTAGTGAAAGAGATAACCACCCCCCCTTACGACATGCTTCAGAAATGAAAAAAATGTCCATTTTCAAATGTTGCGTCTTTGAACGACAATTCACATTTGTACGTGGAAATTCACGTTTAAAGATAAAATGAGATGTTTAAAGTGATTTTCATGCTTCCAGGGGCCTTAAACACGAGATTTGAGGAATGGGTAAAAGTGAATGAAAATGGCCAATTTACTCACTCTGCGGCCTTAAAAAGTGTTTCTCCTCCACGGGAAGTGAATTAAGTAATATTTGTAGGCCTTTATTGTTAAAGCAAAAACGCCCGATTTTTGACGAAAGAGATAACCACCCCCCCTTACGTCATGCTTCAGAAACTAAAAAAATGGTCCGTTTTCAAATGTTGCCTCTTTGAACTACAATTCACATTTGTACGTGGAAAATCACTTTTAAAGATAAAATGAGATGTTTAAAGTGATTTTCATGCTTCCAGGGGCCTTAAACACGAGATTTGAGGAATGGGTAAAAGTGAATGAAAATGGCCAATTTACTCACTCTGCGGCCTTAAAAAGTGTTTCTCCTCCACAGGAAGTGAATAAAATACCATTTGGAGGCATTTATAGTTCAATCAAAAACGCCTGTTTTTTGGTGAAAGAGATAACCACCCCCCCTTACGACATGCTTCAGAAACGAAAAAAATGGTCCATTTTCAAATGTTGCGTCTTTGAACGACAATTCACATTTGTACGTGGATAATCACTTTTAGAGATAAAATTAGATGTTTAAAGTGATTTTCAAGCTTCCAGGGGCCCTAAACTCAAGATTTGAGAAATGGGTAAAAGTGAATGAAAATGGCCAATTTACTCACTCTGAGGCCTTAAAATGTGTTTCTCCTCCACGGGAAGTGAATAAAATAACATTTGGAGGCCTTTAATGTTCAATCGAAAACGCCAGTTTTTTGGTGAAAGAGTTAACCACCCCCCCTTACGACATGCTTCAGAAACGAAAAAAATGGTTCATTTTCAAATGTTGCGTCTTTGAACTACAATTCAGATTTGTACGTGGATAATCACTTTTAGAGATAAAATTAGATGTTTAAAGTGATTTTCAAGCTTCCAGGGGCCGTAAACACAAGATTTGAGGAATGGGTAAATGTGAATGAAAATGGCCAATTTATGCACTCTGAGGCCTTAAAAAGTGTTTCTCCTCCACGGGAAGTGAATAAAATAACATTTGGAGGCCTTTATTGTTCAATCAAAAACACCAGTTTTTTGGTGAAAGAGATAACCACCCCCCCTTACGACATGCTTCAGAAACTAAAAAAATGGTCCGTTTTCAAATGTTGCCTCTTTGAACTACAATTCACATTTGTACGTGGAAAATCACTTTTAAAGATAAAATGAGATGTTTAAAGTGATTTTCATGCTTCCAGGGGCCTTAAACACAAGATTTGAGGAATGGGTAAAAGTGAATGAAAATGGCCAATTTACTCATTCTGAGGCCTTAAAAAGTGTTTCTCCTCCACGGGAAGTGAATTAAGTAATATTTGTAGGCCTTTATTGTTCAAGCGAAAACTCCTGATTTTTGGCGAAAGAGATAACCACCCCCCCTTACGACATGCTTCAGAAACTAAAAAAATGGTCCGTTTTCAAATGTTGCCTCTTTGAACTACAATTCACATTTGTACGTGGAAAATCACTTTTAAAGATAAAATGAGATGTTTAAAGTGATTTTCATGCTTCCAGGGGCCTTAAACACGAGATTTGAGGAATGGGTAAAAGTGAATGAAAATGGCCAATTTACTCACTCTGCGGCCTTAAAAAGTGTTTCTCCTCCACGGGAAGTGAATAAAATACCATTTGGAGGCATTTATAGTTCAATCAAAAACGCCTGTTTTTTTGGTGAAAGAGATAACCACCCCCCCCTTACGACATGCTTCAGAAATGAAAAAAATGGTCCATTTTCAAATGTTGCGTCTTTGAACGACAATTCACATTTGTACTTGGAAAATCACGTTTAAAGATAAAATGAGATGTTTAAAGTGATTTTCATGCTTCCAGGGGCCTTAAACACGAGATTTGAGGAATGGGTAAAAGTGAATGAAAATGGCCAATTTACTCACTCTGCGGCCTTAAAAAGTGTTTCTCCTCCACGGGAAGTGAATAAAATACCATTTGGAGGCATTTATAGTTCAATCAAAAACGCCTGTTTTTTGGTGAAAGAGATAACCACCCCCCCCCTTACGACATGCTTCAGAAACGAAAAAAATGGTTCATTTTCAAATGTTGCGTCTTTGAACTACAATTCACATTTGTACGTGGATAATCGCTTTGAGAGATAAAATTAGATGTTTAAAGTGATTTTCAAGCTTCCAGGGGCCGTAAACACAAGATTTGAGGAATGGGTAAATGTGAATGAAAATGGCCAATTTATGCACTCTGAGGCCTTAAAAAGTTTTTCTCCACCCCAGCAAGTGAATTAAATAACATTTGTAGGCCTTTATTGTTCAATCAAAAACGTCCGAGTTTTTGATGAAAGAGATAACCACCCCCCCTTACGACATGCTTCAGAAACTAAAAAAATGGTCCGTTTTCAAATGTTGCCTCTTTGAACTACAATTCACATTTGTACGTGGAAAATCACTTTTAAAGATAAAATGAGATGTTTAAAGTGATTTTCATGCTTCCAGGGGCCTTAAACACAAGATTTGAGGAATGGGTAAAAGTGAATGAAAATGGCCAATTTACTCATTCTGAGGCCTTAAAAAGTGTTTCTCCTCCACGGGAAGTGAATTAAGTAATATTTGTAGGCCTTTATTGTTCAAGCGAAAACTCCTGATTTTTGGCGAAAGAGATAACCACCCCCCCTTACGACATGCTTCAGAAACTAAAAAAATGGTCCGTTTTCAAATGTTGCCTCTTTGAACTACAATTCACAATTGTACGTGGAAAATCACTTTTAAAGATAAAATGAGATGTTTAAAGTGATTTTCATGCTTCCAGGGGCCTTAAACACGAGATTTGAGGAATGGGTAAAAGTGAATGAAAATGGCCAATTTACTCACTCTGCGGCCTTAAAAAGTGTTTCTCCTCCACAGGAAGTGAATAAAATACCATTTGGAGGCATTTATAGTTCAATCAAAAACGCCTGTTTTTTAGTGAAAGAGATAACCACCCCCCCTTACGACATGCTTCAGAAATGAAAAAAATGTCCATTTTCAAATGTTGCGTCTTTGAACGACAATTCACATTTGTACGTGGAAATTCACGTTTAAAGATAAAATGAGATGTTTAAAGTGATTTTCATGCTTCCAGGGGCCTTAAACACGAGATTTGAGGAATGGGTAAAAGTGAATGAAAATGGCCAATTTACTCACTCTGCGGCCTTAAAAAGTGTTTCTCCTCCACGGGAAGTGAATTAAGTAATATTTGTAGGCCTTTATTGTTAAAGCAAAAACGCCCGATTTTTGACGAAAGAGATAACCACCCCCCCTTACGTCATGCTTCAGAAACTAAAAAAATGGTCCGTTTTCAAATGTTGCCTCTTTGAACTACAATTCACATTTGTACGTGGAAAATCACTTTTAAAGATAAAATGAGATGTTTAAAGTGATTTTCATGCTTCCAGGGGCCTTAAACACGAGATTTGAGGAATGGGTAAAAGTGAATGAAAATGGCCAATTTACTCACTCTGCGGCCTTAAAAAGTGTTTCTCCTCCATAGGAAGTGAATAAAATACCATTTGGAGGCATTTATAGTTCAATCAAAAACGCCTGTTTTTTGGTGAAAGAGATAACCACCCCCCCTTACGACATGCTTCAGAAACGAAAAAAATGGTCCATTTTCAAATGTTGCGTCTTTGAACGACAATTCACATTTGTACGTGGATAATCACTTTTAGAGATAAAATTAGATGTTTAAAGTGATTTTCAAGCTTCCAGGGGCCCTAAACTCAAGATTTGAGAAATGGGTAAAAGTGAATGAAAATGGCCAATTTACTCACTCTGAGGCCTTAAAATGTGTTTCTCCTCCACGGGAAGTGAATAAAATAACATTTGGAGGCCTTTAATGTTCAATCAAAAACGCCAGTTTTTTGGTGAAAGAGTTAACCACCCCCCCTTACGACATGCTTCAGAAACGAAAAAAATGGTTCATTTTCAAATGTTGCGTCTTTGAACTACAATTCAGATTTGTACGTGGATAATCACTTTTAGAGATAAAATTAGATGTTTAAAGTGATTTTCAAGCTTCCAGGGGCCGTAAACACAAGATTTGAGGAATGGGTAAATGTGAATGAAAATGGCCAATTTATGCACTCTGAGGCCTTAAAAAGTGTTTCTCCTCCACGGGAAGTGAATAAAATAACATTTGGAGGCCTTTATTGTTCAATCAAAAACACCAGTTTTTTGGTGAAAGAGATAACCACCCCCCCTTACGACATGCTTCAGAAACTAAAAAAATGGTCCGTTTTCAAATGTTGCCTCTTTGAACTACAATTCACATTTGTACGTGGAAAATCACTTTTAAAGATAAAATGAGATGTTTAAAGTGATTTTCATGCTTCCAGGGGCCTTAAACACAAGATTTGAGGAATGGGTAAAAGTGAATGAAAATGGCCAATTTACTCATTCTGAGGCCTTAAAAAGTGTTTCTCCTCCACGGGAAGTGAATTAAGTAATATTTGTAGGCCTTTATTGTTCAAGCGAAAACTCCTGATTTTTGGCGAAAGAGATAACCACCCCCCCTTACGACATGCTTCAGAAACTAAAAAAATGGTCCGTTTTCAAATGTTGCCTCTTTGAACTACAATTCACATTTGTACGTGGAAAATCACTTTTAAAGATAAAATGAGATGTTTAAAGTGATTTTCATGCTTCCAGGGGCCTTAAACACGAGATTTGAGGAATGGGTAAAAGTGAATGAAAATGGCCAATTTACTCACTCTGCGGCCTTAAAAAGTGTTTCTCCTCCACGGGAAGTGAATAAAATACCATTTGGAGGCATTTATAGTTCAATCAAAAACGCCTGTTTTTTTGGTGAAAGAGATAACCACCCCCCCCTTACGACATGCTTCAGAAATGAAAAAAATGGTCCATTTTCAAATGTTGCGTCTTTGAACGACAATTCACATTTGTACTTGGAAAATCACGTTTAAAGATAAAATGAGATGTTTAAAGTGATTTTCATGCTTCCAGGGGCCTTAAACACGAGATTTGAGGAATGGGTAAAAGTGAATGAAAATGGCCAATTTACTCACTCTGCGGCCTTAAAAAGTGTTTCTCCTCCACGGGAAGTGAATAAAATACCATTTGGAGGCATTTATAGTTCAATCAAAAACGCCTGTTTTTTGGTGAAAGAGATAACCACCCCCCCCCCTTACGACATGCTTCAGAAACGAAAAAAATGGTTCATTTTCAAATGTTGCGTCTTTGAACTACAATTCACATTTGTACGTGGATAATCGCTTTGAGAGATAAAATTAGATGTTTAAAGTGATTTTCAAGCTTCCAGGGGCCGTAAACACAAGATTTGAGGAATGGGTAAATGTGAATGAAAATGGCCAATTTATGCACTCTGAGGCCTTAAAAAGTTTTTCTCCACCCCAGCAAGTGAATTAAATAACATTTGTAGGCCTTTATTGTTCAATCAAAAACGTCCGAGTTTTTGATGAAAGAGATAACCACCCCCCCTTACGACATGCTTCAGAAACTAAAAAAATGGTCCGTTTTCAAATGTTGCCTCTTTGAACTACAATTCACATTTGTACGTGGAAAATCACTTTTAAAGATAAAATGAGATGTTTAAAGTGATTTTCATGCTTCCAGGGGCCTTAAACACAAGATTTGAGGAATGGGTAAAAGTGAATGAAAATGGCCAATTTACTCATTCTGAGGCCTTAAAAAGTGTTTCTCCTCCACGGGAAGTGAATTAAGTAATATTTGTAGGCCTTTATTGTTCAAGCGAAAACTCCTGATTTTTGGCGAAAGAGATAACCACCCCCCCTTACGACATGCTTCAGAAACTAAAAAAATGGTCCGTTTTCAAATGTTGCCTCTTTGAACTACAATTCACAATTGTACGTGGAAAATCACTTTTAAAGATAAAATGAGATGTTTAAAGTGAGTTTCATGCTTCCAGGGGCCTTAAACACGAGATTTGAGGAATGGGTAAAAGTGAATGAAAATGGCCAATTTACTCACTCTGCGGCCTTAAAAAGTGTTTCTCCTCCACAGGAAGTGAATAAAATACCATTTGGAGGCATTTATAGTTCAATCAAAAACGCCTGTTTTTTAGTGAAAGAGATAACCACCCCCCCCTTACGACATGCTTCAGAAACTAAAAAAATGGTCCGTTTTCAAAAGTTGCCTCTTTGAACTACAATTCACATTTGTACGTGGAAAATCACTTTTAAAGATAAAATGAGATGTTTAAAGTGATTTTCATGCTTCCAGGGGCCTTAAACACAAGATTTGAGGAATGGGTAAAAGTGAATGAAAATGGCCAATTTACTCATTCTGAGGCCTTAAAAAGTGTTTCTCCTCCACGGGAAGTGAATTAAGTAATATTTGTAGGCCTTTATTGTTCAATCAAAAACGTCCGAGTTTTTGATGAAAGAGATAACCACCCCCCTCACGACATGCTTCAGAAACTAAAAAAATGGTCCGTTTTCTAATGTTGCCTCTTTGAACTACAATTCACATTTGTACCTGGAAAATCACTTTTAAAGATAAAATGAGATGTTTAAAGTGATTTTCATGCTTCCAGGGGCCTTAAACACAAGATTTGAGGAATGGGTAAAAGTGAATGAAAATGGCCAATTTACTCATTCTGAGGCCTTAAAAAGTGTTTCTCCTCCACGGGAAGTGAATTAAGTAATATTTGTAGGCCTTTATTGTTCAAGCGAAAACTCCTGATTTTTGGCGAAAGAGATAACCACCCCCCCTTACGACATGCTTCAGAAACTAAAAAAATGGTCCGTTTTCAAATGTTGCCTCTTTGAACTACAATTCACAATTGTACGTGGAAAATCACTTTTAAAGATAAAATGAGATGTTTAAAGTGATTTTCATGCTTCCAGGGGCCTTAAACACGAGATTTGAGGAATGGGTAAAAGTGAATGAAAATGGCCAATTTACTCACTCTGCGGCCTTAAAAAGTGTTTCTCCTCCACGGGAAGTGAATAAAATACCATTTGGAGGCATTTATAGTTCAATCAAAAACGCCTGTTTTTTTGGTGAAAGAGATAACCACCCCCCCCTTACGACATGCTTCAGAAATGAAAAAAATGGTCCATTTTCAAATGTTGCGTCTTTGAACGACAATTCACATTTGTACTTGGAAAATCACGTTTAAAGATAAAATGAGATGTTTAAAGTGATTTTCATGCTTCCAGGGGCCTTAAACACGAGATTTGAGGAATGGGTAAAAGTGAATGAAAATGGCCAATTTACTCACTCTGCGGCCTTAAAAAGTGTTTCTCCTCCACGGGAAGTGAATAAAATACCATTTGGAGGCATTTATAGTTCAATCAAAAACGCCTGTTTTTTGGTGAAAGAGATAACCACCCCCCCTTACGACATGCTTCAGAAACGAAAAAAATGGTTCATTTTCAAATGTTGCGTCTTTGAACTACAATTCACATTTGTACGTGGATAATCGCTTTGAGAGATAAAATTAGATGTTTAAAGTGATTTTCAAGCTTCCAGGGGCCGTAAACACAAGATTTGAGGAATGGGTAAATGTGAATGAAAATGGCCAATTTATGCACTCTGAGGCCTTAAAAAGTTTTTCTCCACCCCAGCAAGTGAATTAAATAACATTTGTAGGCCTTTATTGTTCAATCAAAAACGTCCGAGTTTTATATGAAAGAGATAACCACCCCCCCTTACGACATGCTTCAGAAACTAAAAAAATGGTCCGTTTTCAAATGTTGCCTCTTTGAACTACAATTCACATTTGTACGTGGAAAATCACTTTTAAAGATAAAATGAGATGTTTAAAGTGATTTTCATGCTTCCAGGGGCCTTAAACACAAGATTTGAGGAATGGGTAAAAGTGAATGAAAATGGCCAATTTACTCATTCTGAGGCCTTAAAAAGTGTTTCTCCTCCACGGGAAGTGAATTAAGTAATATTTGTAGGCCTTTATTGTTCAAGCGAAAACTCCTGATTTTTGGCGAAAGAGATAACCACCCCCCCTTACGACATGCTTCAGAAACTAAAAAAATGGTCCGTTTTCAAATGTTGCCTCTTTGAACTACAATTCACAATTGTACGTGGAAAATCACTTTTAAAGATAAAATGAGATGTTTAAAGTGATTTTCATGCTTCCAGGGGCCTTAAACACGAGATTTGAGGAATGGGTAAAAGTGAATGAAAATGGCCAATTTACTCACTCTGCGGCCTTAAAAAGTGTTTCTCCTCCACAGGAAGTGAATAAAATACCATTTGGAGGCATTTATAGTTCAATCAAAAACGCCTGTTTTTTAGTGAAAGAGATAACCACCCCCCCTTACGACATGCTTCAGAAATGAAAAAAATGTCCATTTTCAAATGTTGCGTCTTTGAACGACAATTCACATTTGTACGTGGAAATTCACGTTTAAAGATAAAATGAGATGTTTAAAGTGATTTTCATGCTTCCAGGGGCCTTAAACACGAGATTTGAGGAATGGGTAAAAGTGAATGAAAATGGCCAATTTACTCACTCTGCGGCCTTAAAAAGTGTTTCTCCTCCACGGGAAGTGAATTAAGTAATATTTGTAGGCCTTTATTGTTAAAGCAAAAACGCCCGATTTTTGACGAAAGAGATAACCACCCCCCTTACGTCATGCTTCAGAAACTAAAAAAATGGTCCGTTTTCAAATGTTGCCTCTTTGAACTACAATTCACATTTGTACGTGGAAAATCACTTTTAAAGATAAAATGAGATGTTTAAAGTGATTTTCATGCTTCCAGGGGCCTTAAACACGAGATTTGAGGAATGGGTAAAAGTGAATGAAAATGGCCAATTTACTCACTCTGCGGCCTTAAAAAGTGTTTCTCCTCCACAGGAAGTGAATAAAATACCATTTGGAGGCATTTATAGTTCAATCAAAAACACCTGTTTTTTGGTGAAAGAGATAACCACCCCCCCTTACGACATGCTTCAGAAACGAAAAAAATGGTCCATTTTCAAATGTTGCGTCTTTGAACGACAATTCACATTTGTACGTGGATAATCACTTTTAGAGATAAAATTAGATGTTTAAAGTGATTTTCAAGCTTCCAGGGGCCCTAAACTCAAGATTTGAGAAATGGGTAAAAGTGAATGAAAATGGCCAATTTACTCACTCTGAGGCCTTAAAATGTGTTTCTCCTCCACGGGAAGTGAATAAAATAACATTTGGAGGCCTTTAATGTTCAATCAAAAACGCCAGTTTTTTGGTGAAAGAGTTAACCACCCCCCCTTACGACATGCTTCAGAAACTAAAAAAATGGTCCGTTTTCAAATGCTGCCTCTTTGAACTACAATTCACATTTGTACGTGGAAAATCACTTTTAAAGATAAAATGAGATGTTTAAAGTGATTTTCATGCTTCCAGGGGCCTTAAACACAAGATTTGAGGAATGGGTAAAAGTGAATGAAAATGGCCAATTTACTCATTCTGAGGCCTTAAAAAGTGTTTCTCCTCCACGGGAAGTGAATTAAGTAATATTTGTAGGCCTTTATTGTTCAAGCGAAAACGCCCAATTTTTGACGAAAGAGATAACCACCCCCCCTTACGACATGCTTCAGAAACTAAAAAAATGGTCCATTTTCAAATGTTGCGTCTTTGAACTACAATTCACATTTGTACGTGGATAATCGCTTTTAGAGATAAAATTAGATGTTTAAAGTGATTTTCAAGCTTCCAGGGGCCGTAAACACAAGATTTGACAAATGGTTAAATGTGAATGAAAATGGCCAATTTATGCACTCTGAGGCCTTAAAAAGTTTTTCTCCACCCCAGCAAGTGAATTAAATACCATTTGTAGGCCTTTATTGTTCAATCAAAAACGTCCGAGTTTTTGATGAAAGAGATAACCACCCCCCCTTACGACATGCTTCAGAAACTAAAAAAATGGTCCGTTTTCAAATGTTGCCTCTTTGAACTACAATTCACAATTGTACGTGGAAAATCACTTTTAAAGATAAAATGAGATGTTTAAAGTGATTTTCATGCTTCCAGGGGCCTTAAACACAAGATTTGAGGAATGGGTAAAAGTGAATGAAAATGGCCAATTTACTCATTCTGAGGCCTTAAAAAGTGTTTCTCCTCCACGGGAAGTGAATTAAGTAATATTTGTAGGCCTTTATTGTTCAAGCGAAAACGCCCGATTTTTGACGAAAGAGATAACCACCCCCCCTTACGACATGCTTCAGAAACTAAAAAAATGGTCCGTTTTCAAATGTTGCCTCTTTGAACTACAATTCACATTTGTACGTGGAAAATCACTTTTAAAGATAAAATGAGATGTTTAAAGTGATTTTCATGCTTCCAGGGGCCTTAAACACGAGATTGGAGGAATGGGTAAAAGTGAATGAAAATGGCCAATTTACTCACTCTGCGGCCTTAAAAAGTGTTTCTCCTCCACGGGAAGTGAATAAAATACCATTTGGAGGCATTTATAGTTCAATCAAAAACGCCTGTTTTTTTGGTGAAAGAGATAACCACCCCCCCCTTACGACATGCTTCAGAAATGAAAAAAATGGTCCATTTTCAAATGTTGCGTCTTTGAACGACAATTCACATTTGTACTTGGAAAATCACGTTTAAAGATAAAATGAGATGTTTAAAGTGATTTTCATGCTTCCAGGGGCCTTAAACACGAGAGTTTAAGGAATGGGTAAAAGTGAATGAAAATGGCCAATTTACTCACTCTGCGGCCTTAAAAAGTGTTTCTCCTCCACGGGAAGTGAATAAAATACCATTTGGAGGCATTTATAGTTCAATCAAAAACGCCTGTTTTTTGGTGAAAGAGATAACCACCCCCCCTTACGACATGCTTCAGAAACGAAAAAAAAGGTTCATTTTCAAATGTTGCGTCTTTGAACTACAATTCACATTTGTACGTGGATAATCGCTTTTAGAGATAAAATTAGATGTTTAAAGTGATTTTCAAGCTTCCAGGGGCCGTAAACACAAGATTTGAGGAATGGGTAAATGTGAATGAAAATGGCCAATTTATGCACTCTGAGGCCTTAAAAAGTTTTTCTCCACCCCAGCAAGTGAATTAAATAACATTTGTAGGCCTTTATTGTTCAATCAAAAACGTCCGAGTTTTTGATGAAAGAGATAACCACCCCCCTCACAACATGCTTCAGAAACTAAAAAAATGGTCCGTTTTCGAATGTTGCCTCTTTGAACTACAATTCACATTTGTACGTGGAAAATCACTTTTAAAGATAAAATGAGATGTTTAAAGTGATTTTCATGCTTCAAGGGGCCTTAAACACAAGATTTGAGGAATGGGTAAAAGTGAATGAAAATGGCCAATTTACTCATTCTGAGGCCTTAAAAAGTGTTTCTCCTCCACGGGAAGTGAATTAAGTAATATTTGTAGGCCTTTATTGTTCAAGCGAAAACTCCTGATTTTTGGCGAAAGAGATAACCACCCCCCCTTACGACATGCTTCAGAAACTAAAAAAATGGTCCGTTTTCAAATGTTGCCTCTTTGAACTACAATTCACAATTGTACGTGGAAAATCACTTTTAAAGATAAAATGAGATGTTTAAAGTGATTTTCATGCTTCCAGGGGCCTTAAACACGAGATTTGAGGAATGGGTAAAAGTGAATGAAAATGGCCAATTTACTCACTCTGCGGCCTTAAAAAGTGTTTCTCCTCCACAGGAAGTGAATAAAATACCATTTGGAGGCATTTATAGTTCAATCAAAAACGCCTGTTTTTTAGTGAAAGAGATAACCACCCCCCCCTTACGACATGCTTCAGAAACTAAAAAAATGGTCCGTTTTCAAAAGTTGCCTCTTTGAACTACAATTCACATTTGTACATGGAAAATCACTTTTAAAGATAAAATGAGATGTTTAAAGTGATTTTCATGCTTCCAGGGGCCTTAAACACAAGATTTGAGGAATGGGTATAAGTGAATGAAAATGGCCAATTTACTCATTCTGAGGCCTTAAAAAGTGTTTCTCCTCCACGGGAAGTGAATTAAGTAATATTTGTAGGCCTTTATTGTTCAATCAAAAACGTCCGAGTTTTTGATGAAAGAGATAACCACCCCCCTCACGACATGCTTCAGAAACTAAAAAAATGGTCCGTTTTCTAATGTTGCCTCTTTGAACTACAATTCACATTTGTACGTGGAATATCACTTTTAAAGATAAAATGAGATGTTTAAAGTGATTTTCATGCTTCCAGGGGCCTTAAACACAAGATTTGAGGAATGGGTAAAAGTGAATGAAAATGGCCAATTTACTCATTCTGAGGCCTTAAAAAGTGTTTCTCCTCCACGGGAAGTGAATTAAGTAATATTTGTAGGCCTTTATTGTTCAAGCGAAAACTCCTGATTTTTGGCGAAAGAGATAACCACCCCCCCTTACGACATGCTTCAGAAACTAAAAAAATGGTCCGTTTTCAAATGTTGCCTCTTTGAACTACAATTCACAATTGTACGTGGAAAATCACTTTTAAAGATAAAATGAGATGTTTAAAGTGATGTTCATGCTTCCAGGGGCCTTAAACACGAGATTTGAGGAATGGGTAAAAGTGAATGAAAATGGCCAATTTACTCACTCTGCGGCCTTAAAAAGTGTTTCTCCTCCACGGGAAGTGAATAAAATACCATTTGGAGGCATTTATAGTTCAATCAAAAACGCCTGTTTTTTTGGTGAAAGAGATAACCACCCCCCCCTTACGACATGCTTCAGAAATGAAAAAAATGGTCCATTTTCAAATGTTGCGTCTTTGAACGACAATTCACATTTGTACTTGGAAAATCACGTTTAAAGATAAAATGAGATGTTTAAAGTGATTTTCATGCTTCCAGGGGCCTTAAACACGAGATTTGAGGAATGGGTAAAAGTGAATGAAAATGGCCAATTTACTCACTCTGCGGCCTTAAAAAGTGTTTCTCCTCCACGGGAAGTGAATAAAATACCATTTGGAGGCATTTATAGTTCAATCAAAAACGCCTGTTTTTTGGTGAAAGAGATAACCACCCCCCCTTACGACATGCTTCAGAAACGAAAAAAATGGTTCATTTTCAAATGTTGCGTCTTTGAACTACAATTCACATTTGTACGTGGATAATCGCTTTGAGAGATAAAATTAGATGTTTAAAGTGATTTTCAAGCTTCCAGGGGCCGTAAACACAAGATTTGAGGAATGGGTAAATGTGAATGAAAATGGCCAATTTATGCACTCTGAGGCCTTAAAAAGTTTTTCTCCACCCCAGCAAGTGAATTAAATAACATTTGTAGGCCTTTATTGTTCAATCAAAAACGTCCGAGTTTTTGATGAAAGAGATAACCACCCCCCCTTACGACATGCTTCAGAAACTAAAAAAATGGTCCGTTTTCAAATGTTGCCTCTTTGAACTACAATTCACATTTGTACGTGGAAAATCACTTTTAAAGATAAAATGAGATGTTTAAAGTGATTTTCATGCTTCCAGGGGCCTTAAACACAAGATTTGAGGAATGGGTAAAAGTGAATGAAAATGGCCAATTTACTCATTCTGAGGCCTTAAAAAGTGTTTCTCCTCCACGGGAAGTGAATTAAGTAATATTTGTAGGCCTTTATTGTTCAAGCGAAAACTCCTGATTTTTGGCGAAAGAGATAACCACCCCCCCTTACGACATGCTTCAGAAACTAAAAAAATGGTCCGTTTTCAAATGTTGCCTCTTTGAACTACAATTCACAATTGTACGTGGAAAATCACTTTTAAAGATAAAATGAGATGTTTAAAGTGATTTTCATGCTTCCAGGGGCCTTAAACACGAGATTTGAGGAATGGGTAAAAGTGAATGAAAATGGCCAATTTACTCACTCTGCGGCCTTAAAAAGTGTTTCTCCTCCACAGGAAGTGAATAAAATACCATTTGGAGGCATTTATAGTTCAATCAAAAACGCCTGTTTTTTAGTGAAAGAGATAACCACCCCCCCTTACGACATGCTTCAGAAATGAAAAAAATGTCCATTTTCAAATGTTGCGTCTTTGAACGACAATTCACATTTGTACGTGGAAATTCACGTTTAAAGATAAAATGAGATGTTTAAAGTGATTTTCATGCTTCCAGGGGCCTTAAACACGAGATTTGAGGAATGGGTAAAAGTGAATGAAAATGGCCAATTTACTCACTCTGCGGCCTTAAAAAGTGTTTCTCCTCCACGGGAAGTGAATTAAGTAATATTTGTAGGCCTTTATTGTTAAAGCAAAAACGCCCGATTTTTGACGAAAGAGATAACCACCCCCCCTTACGTCATGCTTCAGAAACTAAAAAAATGGTCCGTTTTCAAATGTTGCCTCTTTGAACTACAATTCACATTTGTACGTGGAAAATCACTTTTAAAGATAAAATGAGATGTTTAAAGTGATTTTCATGCTTCCAGGGGCCTTAAACACGAGATTTGAGGAATGGGTAAAAGTGAATGAAAATGGCCAATTTACTCACTCTGCGGCCTTAAAAAGTGTTTCTCCTCCACAGGAAGTGAATAAAATACCATTTGGAGGCATTTATAGTTCAATCAAAAACGCCTGTTTTTTGGTGAAAGAGATAACCACCCCCCCTTACGACATGCTTCAGAAACGAAAAAAATGGTCCATTTTCAAATGTTGCGTCTTTGAACGACAATTCACATTTGTACGTGGATAATCACTTTTAGAGATAAAATTAGATGTTTAAAGTGATTTTCAAGCTTCCAGGGGCCCTAAACTCAAGATTTGAGAAATGGGTAAAAGTGAATGAAAATGGCCAATTTACTCACTCTGAGGCCTTAAAATGTGTTTCTCCTCCACGGGAAGTGAATAAAATAACATTTGGAGGCCTTTAATGTTCAATCGAAAACGCCAGTTTTTTGGTGAAAGAGTTAACCACCCCCCCTTACGACATGCTTCAGAAACGAAAAAAATGGTTCATTTTCAAATGTTGCGTCTTTGAACTACAATTCAGATTTGTACGTGGATAATCACTTTTAGAGATAAAATTAGATGTTTAAAGTGATTTTCAAGCTTCCAGGGGCCGTAAACACAAGATTTGAGGAATGGGTAAATGTGAATGAAAATGGCCAATTTATGCACTCTGAGGCCTTAAAAAGTGTTTCTCCTCCACGGGAAGTGAATAAAATAACATTTGGAGGCCTTTATTGTTCAATCAAAAACACCAGTTTTTTGGTGAAAGAGATAACCACCCCCCCTTACGACATGCTTCAGAAACTAAAAAAATGGTCCGTTTTCAAATGTTGCCTCTTTGAACTACAATTCACATTTGTACGTGGAAAATCACTTTTAAAGATAAAATGAGATGTTTAAAGTGATTTTCATGCTTCCAGGGGCCTTAAACACAAGATTTGAGGAATGGGTAAAAGTGAATGAAAATGGCCAATTTACTCATTCTGAGGCCTTAAAAAGTGTTTCTCCTCCACGGGAAGTGAATTAAGTAATATTTGTAGGCCTTTATTGTTCAAGCGAAAACTCCTGATTTTTGGCGAAAGAGATAACCACCCCCCCTTACGACATGCTTCAGAAACTAAAAAAATGGTCCGTTTTCAAATGTTGCCTCTTTGAACTACAATTCACATTTGTACGTGGAAAATCACTTTTAAAGATAAAATGAGATGTTTAAAGTGATTTTCATGCTTCCAGGGGCCTTAAACACGAGATTTGAGGAATGGGTAAAAGTGAATGAAAATGGCCAATTTACTCACTCTGCGGCCTTAAAAAGTGTTTCTCCTCCACGGGAAGTGAATAAAATACCATTTGGAGGCATTTATAGTTCAATCAAAAACGCCTGTTTTTTTGGTGAAAGAGATAACCACCCCCCCCTTACGACATGCTTCAGAAATGAAAAAAATGGTCCATTTTCAAATGTTGCGTCTTTGAACGACAATTCACATTTGTACTTGGAAAATCACGTTTAAAGATAAAATGAGATGTTTAAAGTGATTTTCATGCTTCCAGGGGCCTTAAACACGAGATTTGAGGAATGGGTAAAAGTGAATGAAAATGGCCAATTTACTCACTCTGCGGCCTTAAAAAGTGTTTCTCCTCCACGGGAAGTGAATAAAATACCATTTGGAGGCATTTATAGTTCAATCAAAAACGCCTGTTTTTTGGTGAAAGAGATAACCACCCCCCCCCTTACGACATGCTTCAGAAACGAAAAAAATGGTTCATTTTCAAATGTTGCGTCTTTGAACTACAATTCACATTTGTACGTGGATAATCGCTTTGAGAGATAAAATTAGATGTTTAAAGTGATTTTCAAGCTTCCAGGGGCCGTAAACACAAGATTTGAGGAATGGGTAAATGTGAATGAAAATGGCCAATTTATGCACTCTGAGGCCTTAAAAAGTTTTTCTCCACCCCAGCAAGTGAATTAAATAACATTTGTAGGCCTTTATTGTTCAATCAAAAACGTCCGAGTTTTTGATGAAAGAGATAACCACCCCCCCTTACGACATGCTTCAGAAACTAAAAAAATGGTCCGTTTTCAAATGTTGCCTCTTTGAACTACAATTCACATTTGTACGTGGAAAATCACTTTTAAAGATAAAATGAGATGTTTAAAGTGATTTTCATGCTTCCAGGGGCCTTAAACACAAGATTTGAGGAATGGGTAAAAGTGAATGAAAATGGCCAATTTACTCATTCTGAGGCCTTAAAAAGTGTTTCTCCTCCACGGGAAGTGAATTAAGTAATATTTGTAGGCCTTTATTGTTCAAGCGAAAACTCCTGATTTTTGGCGAAAGAGATAACCACCCCCCCTTACGACATGCTTCAGAAACTAAAAAAATGGTCCGTTTTCAAATGTTGCCTCTTTGAACTACAATTCACAATTGTACGTGGAAAATCACTTTTAAAGATAAAATGAGATGTTTAAAGTGATTTTCATGCTTCCAGGGGCCTTAAACACGAGATTTGAGGAATGGGTAAAAGTGAATGAAAATGGCCAATTTACTCACTCTGCGGCCTTAAAAAGTGTTTCTCCTCCACAGGAAGTGAATAAAATACCATTTGGAGGCATTTATAGTTCAATCAAAAACGCCTGTTTTTTAGTGAAAGAGATAACCACCCCCCCTTACGACATGCTTCAGAAATGAAAAAAATGTCCATTTTCAAATGTTGCGTCTTTGAACGACAATTCACATTTGTACGTGGAAATTCACGTTTAAAGATAAAATGAGATGTTTAAAGTGATTTTCATGCTTCCAGGGGCCTTAAACACGAGATTTGAGGAATGGGTAAAAGTGAATGAAAATGGCCAATTTACTCACTCTGCGGCCTTAAAAAGTGTTTCTCCTCCACGGGAAGTGAATTAAGTAATATTTGTAGGCCTTTATTGTTAAAGCAAAAACGCCCGATTTTTGACGAAAGAGATAACCACCCCCCCCTTACGTCATGCTTCAGAAACTAAAAAAATGGTCCGTTTTCAAATGTTGCCTCTTTGAACTACAATTCACATTTGTACGTGGAAAATCACTTTTAAAGATAAAATGAGATGTTTAAAGTGATTTTCATGCTTCCAGGGGCCTTAAACACGAGATTTGAGGAATGGGTAAAAGTGAATGAAAATGGCCAATTTACTCACTCTGCGGCCTTAAAAAGTGTTTCTCCTCCTCGGGAAGTGAATAAAATACCATTTGGAGGCATTTATAGTTCAATCAAAAACGCCTGTTTTTTGGTGAAAGAGATAACCACCCCCCCTTACGACATGCTTCAGAAACGAAAAAAATGGTCCATTTTCAAATGTTGCGTCTTTGAACGACAATTCACCTTTGTACGTGGATAATCACTTTTAGAGATAAAATTAGATGTTTAAAGTGATTTTCAAGCTTCCAGGGGCCCTAAACTCAAGATTTGAGAAATGGGTAAAAGTGAATGAAAATGGCCAATTTACTCACTCTGAGGCCTTAAAATGTGTTTCTCCTCCACGGGAAGTGAATAAAATAACATTTGGAGGCCTTTAATGTTCAATCAAAAACGCCAGTTTTTTGGTGAAAGAGTTAACCACCCCCCCTTACGACATGCTTCAGAAACGAAAAAAATGGTTCATTTTCAAATGTTGCGTCTTTGAACTACAATTCAGATTTGTACGTGGATAATCACTTTTAGAGATAAAATTAGATGTTTAAAGTGATTTTCAAGCTTCCAGGGGCCGTAAACACAAGATTTGAGGAATGGGTAAATGTGAATGAAAATGGCCAATTTATGCACTCTGAGGCCTTAAAAAGTGTTTCTCCTCCACGGGAAGTGAATAAAATAACATTTGGAGGCCTTTATTGTTCAATCAAAAACACCAGTTTTTTGGTGAAAGAGATAACCACCCCCCCTTACGACATGCTTCAGAAACTAAAAAAATGGTCCGTTTTCAAATGTTGCCTCTTTGAACTACAATTCACATTTGTACGTGGAAAATCACTTTTAAAGATAAAATGAGATGTTTAAAGTGATTTTCATGCTTCCAGGGGCCTTAAACACAAGATTTGAGGAATGGGTAAAAGTGAATGAAAATGGCCAATTTACTCATTCTGAGGCCTTAAAAAGTGTTTCTCCTCCACGGGAAGTGAATTAAGTAATATTTGTAGGCCTTTATTGTTCAAGCGAAAACTCCTGATTTTTGGCGAAAGAGATAACCACCCCCCCTTACGACATGCTTCAGAAACTAAAAAAATGGTCCGTTTTCAAATGTTGCCTCTTTGAACTACAATTCACATTTGTACGTGGAAAATCACTTTTAAAGATAAAATGAGATGTTTAAAGTGATTTTCATGCTTCCAGGGGCCTTAAACACGAGATTTGAGGAATGGGTAAAAGTGAATGAAAATGGCCAATTTACTCACTCTGCGGCCTTAAAAAGTGTTTCTCCTCCACGGGAAGTGAATGAAATACCATTTGGAGGCATTTATAGTTCAATCAAAAATGCCTGTTTTTTGGTGAAAGAGATAACCACCCCCCCTTACGACATGCTTCAGAAACTAAAAAAATGTCCATTTTCAAATGTTGCGTCTTTGAACGACAATTCACATTTGTACGTGGAAATCACATTTAAAGATAAAATGAGATGTTTAAAGTGATTTTCATGCTTCCAGGGGCCTTAAACACGAGATTTGAGGAATGGGTAAAAGTGAATGAAAATGGCCAATTTACTCACTCTGCGGCCTTAAAAAGTGTTTCTCCTCCACGGGAAGTGAATTAAATAACATTTGTAGGCCTTTATTGTTAAAGCAAAAACGCCCGATTTGTGACGAAAGAGATAACCACCCCCCCTTACGACATGCTTCAGAAACTAAAAAAATGGTCCGTTTTGAAATGTTGCCTCTTTGAACTACAATTCACATTTGTACGTGGAAAATCACTTTTAAAGATAAAATGAGATGTTTAAAGTGATTTTCATGCTTCCAGGGGCCTTAAACACGAGATTTGAGGAATGGGTAAAAGTGAATGAAAATTGCCAATTTACTCACTCTGCGGCCTTAAAAAGTGTTTCTCCTCCACGGGAAGTGAATAAAATACCATTTGGAGGCATTTATAGTTCAATCAAAAACGCCTGTCTTTTGGTGAAAGAGATAACCACCCCCCCTTACGACATGCTTCAGAAACGAAAAAAATGGTCCATTTTCAAATGTTGCGTCTTTGAACGACAATTCACATTTGTACGTGGATAATCACTTTTAGAGATAAAATTAGATGTTTAAAGTGATTTTCAAGCTTCCAGGGGCCCTAAACACAAGATTTGAGAAATGGGTAAAAGTGAATGAAAATGGCCAATTTACTCACTCTGAGGCCTTAAAATGTGTTTCTCCTCCACGGGAAGTGAATAAAATAACATTTGGAGGCCTTTATTGTTCAATCAAAAACGCCAGTTTTTTGGTGAAAGAGTTAACCACCCCCCCTTACGACATGCTTCAGAAACGAAAAAAATGGTTCATTTTCAAATGTTGCGTCTTTGAACTACAATTCAGATTTGTACGTGGATAATCACTTTTAGAGATAAAATTAGATGTTTAAAGTGATTTTCAAGCTTCCAGGGGCCGTAAACACAAGATTTGAGGAATGGGTAAATGTGAATGAAAATGGCCAATTTATGCACTCTGAGGCCTTAAAAAGTTTTTCTCCACCCCAGCAAGTGAATTAAATAACATTTGTAGGCCTTTATTGTTCAATCAAACCCCCCCCCTTACGACATGCTTCAGAAACTAAAAAAATGGTCCGTTTTCAAAAGTTGCCTCTTTGAACTACAATTCACATTTGTACGTGGAAAATCACTTTTAAAGATAAAATGAGATGTTTAAAGTGATTTTCATGCTTCCAGGGGCCTTAAACACAAGATTTGAGGAATGGGTAAAAGTGAATGAAAATGGCCAATTTACTCACTCTGCGGCCTTAAAAAGCGTTTCTCCTCCACAGGAAGTGAATAAAATACCATTTGGAGGCATTTATAGTTCAATCAAAAACGCCTGTTTTTTGGTGAAAGAGTTAACCACCCCCCCTTACGACATGCTTCAGAAACGAAAAAAATGGTTCATTTTCAAATGTTGCGTCTTTGAACTACAATTCAGATTTGTACGTGGATAATCAATTTTAGAGATAAAATTAGATGTTTATAGTGATTTTCAAGCTTCCAGGGGCCGTAAACACAAGTTTTGAGGAATGGGTAAATGTGAATGAAAATGGCCAATTTATGCACTCTGAGGCCTTAAAAAGTTTTTCTCCACCCCAGCAAGTGAATTAAATAACATTTGTAGGCCTTTATTGTTCAATCAAAAACGCCCGAGTTTTTGATGAAAGAGATAACCACCCCCCCTTACGACATGCTTCAGAAACTAAAAAAATGGTCCGTTTTCAAAAGTTGCCTCTTTGAACTACAATTCACATTTGTACGTGGAAAATCACTTTTAAAGATAAAATGAGATGTTTAAAGTGATTTTCATGCTTCCAGGGGCCTTAAACACAAGATTTGAGGAATGGGTAAAAGTGAATGAAAATGGCCAATTTACTCATTCTGAGGCCTTAAAAAGTGTTTCTCCTCCACGGGAAGTGAATTAAGTAATATTTGTAGGCCTTTATTGTTCAAGCGAAAACGCCCGATTTTTGACGAAAGAGATAACCACCCCCCCTTACGACATGCTTCAGAAATGAAAAAAATGGTCCATTTTTAAATGTTGCGTCTTTGAACGACAATTCACATTTGTACTTGGAAAATCACGTTTAAAGATAAAATGAGATGTTTAAAGTGATTTTCATGCTTCCAGGGGCCTTAAACACGAGATTTGAGGAATGGGTAAAAGTGAATGAAAATGGCCAATTTACTCACTCTGCGGCCTTAAAAAGTGTTTCTCCTCCACGGGAAGTGAATAAAATACCATTTGGAGGCATTTATAGTTCAATCAAAAACGCCTGTTTTTTGGTGAAAGAGATAACCACCCCCCTTACGACATGCTTCAGAAACGAAAAAAATGGTCCATTTTCAAATGTTGCGTCTTAGAACGACAATTCACATTTGTACGTGGAAAATCACGTTTAAAGATAAAATGAGATGTTTAAAGTGATTTTCATGCTTCCAGGGGCCTTAAACACGAGATTGGAGGAATGGGTAAAAGTGAATGAAAATGGCCAATTTACTCACTCTGCGGCCTTAAAAAGTGTTTCTCCTCCACGGGAAGTGAATAAAATACCATTTGGAGGCATTTATAGTTCAATCAAAAACGCCAGTTTTTTGGTGAAAGAGATAACCACCCCCCCTTACGACATGCTTCAGAAACGAAAAAAATGGTTCATTTTCAAATGTTGCGTCTTTGAACTACAATTCACATTTGTACGTGGATAATCGCTTTTAGAGATAAAATTAGATGTTTAAAGTGATTTTCAAGCTTCCAGGGGCCGTAAACACAAGATTTGAGGAATGGGTAAATGTGAATGAAAATGGCCAATTTATGCACTCTGAGGCCTTAAAAAGTTTTTCTCCACCCCAGTAAGTGAATTAAATAACATTTGTAGGCCTTTATTGTTCAATCAAAAACGTCCGAGTTTTTGATGAAAGAGATAACCACCCCCCCTTACGACATGCTTCAGAAACTAAAAAAATGGTCCGTTTTCAAATGTTGCCTCTTTGAACTACAATTCACAATTGTACGTGGAAAATCACTTTTAAAGATAAAATGAGATGTTTAAAGTGATTTTCATGCTTCCAGGGGCCTTAAACACGAGATTTGAGGAATGGGTAAAAGTGAATGAAAATGGCCAATTTACTCACTCTGCGGCCTTAAAAAGTGTTTCTCCTCCACAGGAAGTGAATAAAATACCATTTGGAGGCATTTATAGTTCAATCAAAAACGCCTGTTTTTTAGTGAAAGAGATAACCACCCCCCCTTACGACATGCTTCAGAAATGAAAAAAATGTCCATTTTCAAATGTTGCGTCTTTGAACGACAATTCACATTTGTATGTGGAAAATCACGTTTAAAGATAAAATGAGATGTTTAAAGTGATTTTCATGCTTCCAGGGGCCTTAAACACGAGATTTGAGGAATGGGTAAAAGTCAATGAAAATGGCCAATTTACTCACTCTGCGGCCTTAAAAAGTGTTTCTCCTCCACGGGAAGTGAATTAAATAACATTTGTAGGCCTTTATTGTTAAAGCAAAAACGCCCGATTTTTGACGAAAGAGATAACCACCCCCCCTTACGTCATGCTTCAGAAACTAAAAAAATGGTCCGTTTTCAAATGTTGCCTCTTTGAACGACAATTCACATTTGTACGTGGAAAATCACTTTGAAAGATAAAATGAGATGTTTAAAGTGATTTTCATGCTTCCAGGGGCCTTAAACACAAGATTTGAGGAATGGGTAAAAGTGAATGAAAATGGCCAATTTACTCATTCTGAGGCCTTAAAAAGTGTTTCTCCTCCACGGGAAGTGAATTAAGTAATATTTGTAGGCCTTTATTGTTCAAGCGAAAACTCCTGATTTTTGGCGAAAGAGATAACCACCCCCCCTTACAACATGCTTCAGAAACTAAAAAAATGGTCCGTTTTCAAATGTTGCCTCTTTGAACTACAATTCACAATTGTACGTGGAAAATCACTTTTAAAGATAAAATGAGATGTTTAAAGTGATTTTCATGCTTCCAGGGGCCTTAAACACGAGATTTGAGGAATGGGTAAAAGTGAATGAAAATGGCCAATTTACTCACTCTGCGGCCTTAAAAAGTGTTTCTCCTCCACAGGAAGTGAATAAAATACCATTTGGAGGCATTTATAGTTCAATCAAAAACGCCTGTTTTTTAGTGAAAGAGATAACCACCCCCCCCTTACGACATGCTTCAGAAACTAAAAAAATGGTCCGTTTTCAAAAGTTGCCTCTTTGAACTACAATTCACATTTGTACGTGGAAAATCACTTTTAAAGATAAAATGAGATGTTTAAAGTGATTTTCATGCTTCCAGGGGCCTTAAACACAAGATTTGAGGAATGGGTAAAAGTGAATGAAAATGGCCAATTTACTCATTCTGAGGCCTTAAAAAGTGTTTCTCCTCCACGGGAAGTGAATTAAGTAATATTTGTAGGCCTTTATTGTTCAAGCGAAAACGCCCGATTTTTGACGAAAGAGATAACCACCCCCCCTTACGACATGCTTCAGAAACTAAAAAAATGGTCCCTTTTCAAATGTTGCCTCTTTGAACTACAATTCACATTTGTACGTGGAAAATCACTTTTAAAGATAAAATGAGATGTTTAAAGTGATTTTCATGCTTCCAGGGGCCTTAAACACGAGATTGGAGGAATGGGTAAAAGTGAATGAAAATGGCCAATTTACTCACTCTGCGGCCTTAAAAAGTGTTTCTCCTCCACGGGAAGTGAATAAAATAC
The DNA here is from genome assembly GCF_964204655.1 of Triturus cristatus. Lineage (NCBI taxonomy): Eukaryota > Metazoa > Chordata > Amphibia > Caudata > Salamandridae > Triturus > Triturus cristatus. Next base: position 471,851,540 of record NC_140592.1, read on the forward strand.
CATTTGGAGGCATTTATAGTTCAATCAAAAACGCCTGTTTTTTTGGTGAAAGAGATAACCACCCCCCCCTTACGACATGCTTCAGAAATGAAAAAAATGGTCCATTTTCAAATGTTGCGTCTTTGAACGACAATTCACATTTGTACTTGGAAAATCACGTTTAAAGATAAAATGAGATGTTTAAAGTGATTTTCATGCTTCCAGGGGCCTTAAACACGAGATTTGAGGAATGGGTAAAAGTGAATGAAAATGGCCAATTTACTCACTCTGCGGCCTTAAAAAGTGTTTCTCCTCCACGGGAAGTGAATAAAATACCATTTGGAGGCATTTATAGTTCAATCAAAAACGCCTGTTTTTTGGTGAAAGAGATAACCACCCCCCCTTACGACATGCTTCAGAAACGAAAAAAATGGTTCATTTTCAAATGTTGCGTCTTTGAACTACAATTCACATTTGTACGTGGATAATCGCTTTGAGAGATAAAATTAGATGTTTAAAGTGATTTTCAAGCTTCCAGGGGCCGTAAACACAAGATTTGAGGAATGGGTAAATGTGAATGAAAATGGCCAATTTATGCACTCTGAGGCCTTAAAAAGTTTTTCTCCACCCCAGCAAGTGAATTAAATAACATTTGTAGGCCTTTATTGTTCAATCAAAAACGTCCGAGTTTTTGATGAAAGAGATAACCACCCCCCCTTACGACATGCTTCAGAAACTAAAAAAATGGTCCGTTTTCAAATGTTGCCTCTTTGAACTACAATTCACATTTGTACGTGGAAAATCACTTTTAAAGATAAAATGAGATGTTTAAAGTGATTTTCATGCTTCCAGGGGCCTTAAACACGAGATTTGAGGAATGGGTAAAAGTGAATGAAAATGGCCAATTTACTCACTCTGCGGCCTTAAAAAGTGTTTCTCCTCCACAGGAAGTGAATAAAATACCATTTGGAGGCATTTATAGTTCAATCAAAAACGCCTGTTTTTTAGTGAAAGAGATAACCACCCCCCCTTACGACATGCTTCAGAAATGAAAAAAATGTCCATTTTCAAATGTTGCGTCTTTGAACGACAATTCACATTTGTACGTGGAAATTCACGTTTAAAGATAAAATGAGATGTTTAAAGTGATTTTCATGCTTCCAGGGGCCTTAAACACGAGATTTGAGGAATGGGTAAAAGTGAATGAAAATGGCCAATTTACTCACTCTGCGGCCTTAAAAAGTGTTTCTCCTCCACGGGAAGTGAATTAAGTAATATTTGTAGGCCTTTATTGTTAAAGCAAAAACGCCCGATTTTTGACGAAAGAGATAACCACCCCCCCTTACGTCATGCTTCAGAAACTAAAAAAATGGTCCGTTTTCAAATGTTGCCTCTTTGAACTACAATTCACATTTGTACGTGGAAAATCACTTTTAAAGATAAAATGAGATGTTTAAAGTGATTTTCATGCTTCCAGGGGCCTTAAACACGAGATTTGAGGAATGGGTAAAAGTGAATGAAAATGGCCAATTTACTCACTCTGCGGCCTTAAAAAGTGTTTCTCCTCCTCGGGAAGTGAATAAAATACCATTTGGAGGCATTTATAGTTCAATCAAAAACGCCTGTTTTTTGGTGAAAGAGATAACCACCCCCCCTTACGACATGCTTCAGAAACGAAAAAAATGGTCCATTTTCAAATGTTGCGTCTTTGAACGACAATTCACATTTGTACGTGGATAATCACTTTTAGAGATAAAATTAGATGTTTAAAGTGATTTTCAAGCTTCCAGGGGCCCTAAACTCAAGATTTGAGAAATGGGTAAAAGTGAATGAAAATGGCCAATTTACTCACTCTGAGGCCTTAAAATGTGTTTCTCCTCCACGGGAAGTGAATAAAATAACATTTGGAGGCCTTTAATGTTCAATCAAAAACGCCAGTTTTTTGGTGAAAGAGTTAACCACCCCCCCTTACGACATGCTTCAGAAACGAAAAAAATGGTTCATTTTCAAATGTTGCGTCTTTGAACTACAATTCAGATTTGTACGTGGATAATCACTTTTAGAGCTAAAATTAGATGTTTAAAGTGATTTTCAAGCTTCCAGGGGCCGTAAACACAAGATTTGAGGAATGGGTAAATGTGAATGAAAATGGCCAATTTATGCACTCTGAGGCCTTAAAAAGTGTTTCTCCTCCACGGGAAGTGAATAAAATAACATTTGGAGGCCTTTATTGTTCAATCAAAAACACCAGTTTTTTGGTGAAAGAGATAACCACCCCCCCTTACGACATGCTTCAGAAACTAAAAAAATGGTCCGTTTTCAAATGTTGCCTCTTTGAACTACAATTCACATTTGTACGTGGAAAATCACTTTTAAAGATAAAATGAGATGTTTAAAGTGATTTTCATGCTTCCAGGGGCCTTAAACACAAGATTTGAGGAATGGGTAAAAGTGAATGAAAATGGCCAATTTACTCATTCTGAGGCCTTAAAAAGTGTTTCTCCTCCACGGGAAGTGAATTAAGTAATATTTGTAGGCCTTTATTGTTCAAGCGAAAACTCCTGATTTTTGGCGAAAGAGATAACCACCCCCCCTTACGACATGCTTCAGAAACTAAAAAAATGGTCCGTTTTCAAATGTTGCCTCTTTGAACTACAATTCACATTTGTACGTGGAAAATCACTTTTAAAGATAAAATGAGATGTTTAAAGTGATTTTCATGCTTCCAGGGGCCTTAAACACGAGATTTGAGGAATGGGTAAAAGTGAATGAAAATGGCCAATTTACTCACTCTGCGGCCTTAAAAAGTGTTTCTCCTCCACGGGAAGTGAATAAAATACCATTTGGAGGCATTTATAGTTCAATCAAAAACGCCTGTTTTTTGGTGAAAGAGATAACCACCCCCCCTTACGACATGCTTCAGAAACTAAAAAAATGGTCCGTTTTCAAAAGTTGCCTCTTTGAACTACAATTCACATTTGTACGTGGAAAATCACTTTTAAAGATAAAATGAGATGTTTAAAGTGATTTTCATGCTTCCAGGGGCCTTAAACACAAGATTTGAGGAATGGGTAAAAGTGAATGAAAATGGCCAATTTACTCATTCTGAGGCCTTAAAAAGTGTTTCTCCTCCACGGGAAGTGAATTAAGTAATATTTGTAGGCCTTTATTGTTCAAGCGAAAACTCCTGATTTTTGGCGAAAGAGATAACCACCCCCCCTTACGACATGCTTCAGAAACGAAAAAAAAGGTTCATTTTCAAATGTTGCGTCTTTGAACTACAATTCACATTTGTACGTGGATAATCGCTTTTAGAGATAAAATTAGATGTTTAAAGTGATTTTCAAGCTTCCAGGGGCCGTAAACACAAGATTTGAGGAATGGGTAAATGTGAATGAAAATGGCCAATTTATGCACTCTGAGGCCTTAAAAAGTTTTTCTCCACCCCAGCAAGTGAATTAAATAACATTTGTAGGCCTTTATTGTTCAATCAAAAACGTCCGAGTTTTTGATGAAAGAGATAACCACCCCCCTCACAACATGCTTCAGAAACTAAAAAAATGGTCCGTTTTCGAATGTTGCCTCTTTGAACTACAATTCACATTTGTACGTGGAAAATCACTTTTAAAGATAAAATGAGATGTTTAAAGTGATTTTCATGCTTCAAGGGGCCTTAAACACAAGATTTGAGGAATGGGTAAAAGTGAATGAAAATGGCCAATTTACTCATTCTGAGGCCTTAAAAAGTGTTTCTCCTCCACGGGAAGTGAATTAAGTAATATTTGTAGGCCTTTATTGTTCAAGCGAAAACTCCTGATTTTTGGCGAAAGAGATAACCACCCCCCCTTACGACATGCTTCAGAAACTAAAAAAATGGTCCGTTTTCAAATGTTGCCTCTTTGAACTACAATTCACAATTGTACGTGGAAAATCACTTTTAAAGATAAAATGAGATGTTTAAAGTGATTTTCATGCTTCCAGGGGCCTTAAACACGAGATTTGAGGAATGGGTAAAAGTGAATGAAAATGGCCAATTTACTCACTCTGCGGCCTTAAAAAGTGTTTCTCCTCCACGGGAAGTGAATAAAATACCATTTGGAGGCATTTATAGTTCAATCAAAAACGCCTGTTTTTTTGGTGAAAGAGATAACCACCCCCCCCTTACGACATGCTTCAGAAATGAAAAAAATGGTCCATTTTCAAATGTTGCGTCTTTGAACGACAATTCACATTTGTACTTGGAAAATCACGTTTAAAGATAAAATGAGATGTTTAAAGTGATTTTCATGCTTCCAGGGGCCTTAAACACGAGATTTGAGGAATGGGTAAAAGTGAATGAAAATGGCCAATTTACTCACTCTGCGGCCTTAAAAAGTGTTTCTCCTCCACGGGAAGTGAATAAAATACCATTTGGAGGCATTTATAGTTCAATCAAAAACGCCTGTTTTTTGGTGAAAGAGATAACCACCCCCCCCCCTTACGACATGCTTCAGAAACGAAAAAAATGGTTCATTTTCAAATGTTGCGTCTTTGAACTACAATTCACATTTGTACGTGGATAATCGCTTTGAGAGATAAAATTAGATGTTTAAAGTGATTTTCAAGCTTCCAGGGGCCGTAAACACAAGATTTGAGGAATGGGTAAATGTGAATGAAAATGGCCAATTTATGCACTCTGAGGCCTTAAAAAGTTTTTCTCCACCCCAGCAAGTGAATTAAATAACATTTGTAGGCCTTTATTGTTCAATCAAAAACGTCCGAGTTTTTGATGAAAGAGATAACCACCCCCCCTTACGACATGCTTCAGAAACTAAAAAAATGGTCCGTTTTCAAATGTTGCCTCTTTGAACTACAATTCACATTTGTACGTGGAAAATCACTTTTAAAGATAAAATGAGATGTTTAAAGTGATTTTCATGCTTCCAGGGGCCTTAAACACAAGATTTGAGGAATGGGTAAAAGTGAATGAAAATGGCCAATTTACTCATTCTGAGGCCTTAAAAAGTGTTTCTCCTCCACGGGAAGTGAATTAAGTAATATTTGTAGGCCTTTATTGTTCAAGCGAAAACTCCTGATTTTTGGCGAAAGAGATAACCACCCCCCCTTACGACATGCTTCAGAAACTAAAAAAATGGTCCCTTTTCAAATGTTGCCTCTTTGAACTACAATTCACAATTGTACGTGGAAAATCACTTTTAAAGATAAAATGAGATGTTTAAAGTGAGTTTCATGCTTCCAGGGGCCTTAAACACGAGATTTGAGGAATGGGTAAAAGTGAATGAAAATGGCCAATTTACTCACTCTGCGGCCTTAAAAAGTGTTTCTCCTCCACAGGAAGTGAATAAAATACCATTTGGAGGCATTTATAGTTCAATCAAAAACGCCTGTTTTTTAGTGAAAGAGATAACCACCCCCCCCTTACGACATGCTTCAGAAACTAAAAAAATGGTCCGTTTTCAAAAGTTGCCTCTTTGAACTACAATTCACATTTGTACGTGGAAAATCACTTTTAAAGATAAAATGAGATGTTTAAAGTGATTTTCATGCTTCCAGGGGCCTTAAACACAAGATTTGAGGAATGGGTAAAAGTGAATGAAAATGGCCAATTTACTCATTCTGAGGCCTTAAAAAGTGTTTCTCCTCCACGGGAAGTGAATTAAGTAATATTTGTAGGCCTTTATTGTTCAATCAAAAACGTCCGAGTTTTTGATGAAAGAGATAACCACCCCCCTCACGACATGCTTCAGAAACTAAAAAAATGGTCCGTTTTCTAATGTTGCCTCTTTGAACTACAATTCACATTTGTACCTGGAAAATCACTTTTAAAGATAAAATGAGATGTTTAAAGTGATTTTCATGCTTCCAGGGGCCTTAAACACAAGATTTGAGGAATGGGTAAAAGTGAATGAAAATGGCCAATTTACTCATTCTGAGGCCTTAAAAAGTGTTTCTCCTCCACGGGAAGTGAATTAAGTAATATTTGTAGGCCTTTATTGTTCAAGCGAAAACTCCTGATTTTTGGCGAAAGAGATAACCACCCCCCCTTACGACATGCTTCAGAAACTAAAAAAAAGGTCCGTTTTCAAATGTTGCCTCTTTGAACTACAATTCACAATTGTACGTGGAAAATCACTTTTAAAGATAAAATGAGATGTTTAAAGTGATTTTCATGCTTCCAGGGGCCTTAAACACGAGATTTGAGGAATGGGTAAAAGTGAATGAAAATGGCCAATTTACTCACTCTGCGGCCTTAAAAAGTGTTTCTCCTCCACGGGAAGTGAATAAAATACCATTTGGAGGCATTTATAGTTCAATCAAAAACGCCTGTTTTTTTGGTGAAAGAGATAACCACCCCCCCCTTACGACATGCTTCAGAAATGAAAAAAATGGTCCATTTTCAAATGTTGCGTCTTTGAACGACAATTCACATTTGTACTTGGAAAATCACGTTTAAAGATAAAATGAGATGTTTAAAGTGATTTTCATGCTTCCAGGGGCCTTAAACACGAGATTTGAGGAATGGGTAAAAGTGAATGAAAATGGCCAATTTACTCACTCTGCGGCCTTAAAAAGTGTTTCTCCTCCACGGGAAGTGAATAAAATACCATTTGGAGGCATTTATAGTTCAATCAAAAACGCCTGTTTTTTGGTGAAAGAGATAACCACCCCCCCTTACGACATGCTTCAGAAACGAAAAAAATGGTTCATTTTCAAATGTTGCGTCTTTGAACTACAATTCACATTTGTACGTGGATAATCGCTTTGAGAGATAAAATTAGATGTTTAAAGTGATTTTCAAGCTTCCAGGGGCCGTAAACACAAGATTTGAGGAATGGGTAAATGTGAATGAAAATGGCCAATTTATGCACTCTGAGGCCTTAAAAAGTTTTTCTCCACCCCAGCAAGTGAATTAAATAACATTTGTAGGCCTTTATTGTTCAATCAAAAACGTCCGAGTTTTATATGAAAGAGATAACCACCCCCCCTTACGACATGCTTCAGAAACTAAAAAAATGGTCCGTTTTCAAATGTTGCCTCTTTGAACTACAATTCACATTTGTACGTGGAAAATCACTTTTAAAGATAAAATGAGATGTTTAAAGTGATTTTCATGCTTCCAGGGGCCTTAAACACAAGATTTGAGGAATGGGTAAAAGTGAATGAAAATGGCCAATTTACTCATTCTGAGGCCTTAAAAAGTGTTTCTCCTCCACGGGAAGTGAATTAAGTAATATTTGTAGGCCTTTATTGTTCAAGCGAAAACTCCTGATTTTTGGCGAAAGAGATAACCACCCCCCCTTACGACATGCTTCAGAAACTAAAAAAATGGTCCGTTTTCAAATGTTGCCTCTTTGAACTACAATTCACAATTGTACGTGGAAAATCACTTTTAAAGATAAAATGAGATGTTTAAAGTGATTTTCATGCTTCCAGGGGCCTTAAACACGAGATTTGAGGAATGGGTAAAAGTGAATGAAAATGGCCAATTTACTCACTCTGCGGCCTTAAAAAGTGTTTCTCCTCCACAGGAAGTGAATAAAATACCATTTGGAGGCATTTATAGTTCAATCAAAAACGCCTGTTTTTTAGTGAAAGAGATAACCACCCCCCCTTACGACATGCTTCAGAAATGAAAAAAATGTCCATTTTCAAATGTTGCGTCTTTGAACGACAATTCACATTTGTACGTGGAAATTCACGTTTAAAGATAAAATGAGATGTTTAAAGTGATTTTCATGCTTCCAGGGGCCTTAAACACGAGATTTGAGGAATGGGTAAAAGTGAATGAAAATGGCCAATTTACTCACTCTGCGGCCTTAAAAAGTGTTTCTCCTCCACGGGAAGTGAATTAAGTAATATTTGTAGGCCTTTATTGTTAAAGCAAAAACGCCCGATTTTTGACGAAAGAGATAACCACCCCCCCTTACGTCATGCTTCAGAAACTAAAAAAATGGTCCGTTTTCAAATGTTGCCTCTTTGAACTACAATTCACATTTGTACGTGGAAAATCACTTTTAAAGATAAAATGAGATGTTTAAAGTGATTTTCATGCTTCCAGGGGCCTTAAACACGAGATTTGAGGAATGGGTAAAAGTGAATGAAAATGGCCAATTTACTCACTCTGCGGCCTTAAAAAGTGTTTCTCCTCCACAGGAAGTGAATAAAATACCATTTGGAGGCATTTATAGTTCAATCAAAAACACCTGTTTTTTGGTGAAAGAGATAACCACCCCCCCTTACGACATGCTTCAGAAACGAAAAAAATGGTCCATTTTCAAATGTTGCGTCTTTGAACGACAATTCACATTTGTACGTGGATAATCACTTTTAGAGATAAAATTAGATGTTTAAAGTGATTTTCAAGCTTCCAGGGGCCCTAAACTCAAGATTTGAGAAATGGGTAAAAGTGAATGAAAATGGCCAATTTACTCACTCTGAGGCCTTAAAATGTGTTTCTCCTCCACGGGAAGTGAATAAAATAACATTTGGAGGCCTTTAATGTTCAATCAAAAACGCCAGTTTTTTGGTGAAAGAGTTAACCACCCCCCCTTACGACATGCTTCAGAAACTAAAAAAATGGTCCGTTTTCAAATGCTGCCTCTTTGAACTACAATTCACATTTGTACGTGGAAAATCACTTTTAAAGATAAAATGAGATGTTTAAAGTGATTTTCATGCTTCCAGGGGCCTTAAACACAAGATTTGAGGAATGGGTAAAAGTGAATGAAAATGGCCAATTTACTCATTCTGAGGCCTTAAAAAGTGTTTCTCCTCCACGGGAAGTGAATTAAGTAATATTTGTAGGCCTTTATTGTTCAAGCGAAAACGCCCAATTTTTGACGAAAGAGATAACCACCCCCCCTTACGACATGCTTCAGAAACTAAAAAAATGGTCCATTTTCAAATGTTGCGTCTTTGAACTACAATTCACATTTGTACGTGGATAATCGCTTTTAGAGATAAAATTAGATGTTTAAAGTGATTTTCAAGCTTCCAGGGGCCGTAAACACAAGATTTGACAAATGGTTAAATGTGAATGAAAATGGCCAATTTATGCACTCTGAGGCCTTAAAAAGTTTTTCTCCACCCCAGCAAGTGAATTAAATACCATTTGTAGGCCTTTATTGTTCAATCAAAAACGTCCGAGTTTTTGATGAAAGAGATAACCACCCCCCCTCACGACATGCTTCAGAAACTAAAAAAATGGTCCGTTTTCAAATGTTGCCTCTTTGAACTACAATTCACATTTGTACGTGGAAAATCACTTTTAAAGATAAAATGAGATGTTTAAAGTGATTTTCATGCTTCCAGGGGCCTTAAACACAAGATTTGAGGAATGGGTAAAAGTGAATGAAAATGGCCAATTTACTCATTCTGAGGCCTTAAAAAGTGTTTCTCCTCTACGGGAAGTGAATTAAGTAATATTTGTAGGCCTTTATTGTTCAAGCGAAAACTCCTGATTTTTGGCGAAAGAGATAACCACCCCCCCTTACGACATGCTTCAGAAACTAAAAAAATGGTCCGTTTTCAAATGTTGCCTCTTTGAACTACAATTCACAATTGTACGTGGAAAATCACTTTTAAAGATAAAATGAGATGTTTAAAGTGATTTTCATGCTTCCAGGGGCCTTAAACACAAGATTTGAGGAATGGGTAAAAGTGAATGAAAATGGCCAATTTACTCATTCTGAGGCCTTAAAAAGTGTTTCTCCTCCACGGGAAGTGAATTAAGTAATATTTGTAGGCCTTTATTGTTCAAGCGAAAACGCCCGATTTTTGACGAAAGAGATAACCACCCCCCCTTACGACATGCTTCAGAAACTAAAAAAATGGTCCGTTTTCAAATGTTGCCTCTTTGAACTACAATTCACATTTGTACGTGGAAAATCACTTTTAAAGATAAAATGAGATGTTTAAAGTGATTTTCATGCTTCCAGGGGCCTTAAACACGAGATTGGAGGAATGGGTAAAAGTGAATGAAAATGGCCAATTTACTCACTCTGCGGCCTTAAAAAGTGTTTCTCCTCCACGGGAAGTGAATAAAATACCATTTGGAGGCATTTATAGTTCAATCAAAAACGCCTGTTTTTTTGGTGAAAGAGATAACCACCCCCCCCTTACGACATGCTTCAGAAATGAAAAAAATGGTCCATTTTCAAATGTTGCGTCTTTGAACGACAATTCACATTTGTACTTGGAAAATCACGTTTAAAGATAAAATGAGATGTTTAAAGTGATTTTCATGCTTCCAGGGGCCTTAAACACGAGAGTTTAAGGAATGGGTAAAAGTGAATGAAAATGGCCAATTTACTCACTCTGCGGCCTTAAAAAGTGTTTCTCCTCCACGGGAAGTGAATAAAATACCATTTGGAGGCATTTATAGTTCAATCAAAAACGCCTGTTTTTTGGTGAAAGAGATAACCACCCCCCCTTACGACATGCTTCAGAAACGAAAAAAAAGGTTCATTTTCAAATGTTGCGTCTTTGAACTACAATTCACATTTGTACGTGGATAATCGCTTTTAGAGATAAAATTAGATGTTTAAAGTGATTTTCAAGCTTCCAGGGGCCGTAAACACAAGATTTGAGGAATGGGTAAATGTGAATGAAAATGGCCAATTTATGCACTCTGAGGCCTTAAAAAGTTTTTCTCCACCCCAGCAAGTGAATTAAATAACATTTGTAGGCCTTTATTGTTCAATCAAAAACGTCCGAGTTTTTGATGAAAGAGATAACCACCCCCCTCACAACATGCTTCAGAAACTAAAAAAATGGTCCGTTTTCGAATGTTGCCTCTTTGAACTACAATTCACATTTGTACGTGGAAAATCACTTTTAAAGATAAAATGAGATGTTTAAAGTGATTTTCATGCTTCAAGGGGCCTTAAACACAAGATTTGAGGAATGGGTAAAAGTGAATGAAAATGGCCAATTTACTCATTCTGAGGCCTTAAAAAGTGTTTCTCCTCCACGGGAAGTGAATTAAGTAATATTTGTAGGCCTTTATTGTTCAAGCGAAAACTCCTGATTTTTGGCGAAAGAGATAACCACCCCCCCTTACGACATGCTTCAGAAACTAAAAAAATGGTCCGTTTTCAAATGTTGCCTCTTTGAACTACAATTCACAATTGTACGTGGAAAATCACTTTTAAAGATAAAATGAGATGTTTAAAGTGATTTTCATGCTTCCAGGGGCCTTAAACACGAGATTTGAGGAATGGGTAAAAGTGAATGAAAATGGCCAATTTACTCACTCTGCGGCCTTAAAAAGTGTTTCTCCTCCACAGGAAGTGAATAAAATACCATTTGGAGGCATTTATAGTTCAATCAAAAACGCCTGTTTTTTAGTGAAAGAGATAACCACCCCCCCCTTACGACATGCTTCAGAAACTAAAAAAATGGTCCGTTTTCAAAAGTTGCCTCTTTGAACTACAATTCACATTTGTACATGGAAAATCACTTTTAAAGATAAAATGAGATGTTTAAAGTGATTTTCATGCTTCCAGGGGCCTTAAACACAAGATTTGAGGAATGGGTATAAGTGAATGAAAATGGCCAATTTACTCATTCTGAGGCCTTAAAAAGTGTTTCTCCTCCACGGGAAGTGAATTAAGTAATATTTGTAGGCCTTTATTGTTCAATCAAAAACGTCCGAGTTTTTGATGAAAGAGATAACCACCCCCCTCACGACATGCTTCAGAAACTAAAAAAATGGTCCGTTTTCTAATGTTGCCTCTTTGAACTACAATTCACATTTGTACGTGGAATATCACTTTTAAAGATAAAATGAGATGTTTAAAGTGATTTTCATGCTTCCAGGGGCCTTAAACACAAGATTTGAGGAATGGGTAAAAGTGAATGAAAATGGCCAATTTACTCATTCTGAGGCCTTAAAAAGTGTTTCTCCTCCACGGGAAGTGAATTAAGTAATATTTGTAGGCCTTTATTGTTCAAGCGAAAACTCCTGATTTTTGGCGAAAGAGATAACCACCCCCCCTTACGACATGCTTCAGAAACTAAAAAAATGGTCCGTTTTCAAATGTTGCCTCTTTGAACTACAATTCACAATTGTACGTGGAAAATCACTTTTAAAGATAAAATGAGATGTTTAAAGTGATGTTCATGCTTCCAGGGGCCTTAAACACGAGATTTGAGGAATGGGTAAAAGTGAATGAAAATGGCCAATTTACTCACTCTGCGGCCTTAAAAAGTGTTTCTCCTCCACGGGAAGTGAATAAAATACCATTTGGAGGCATTTATAGTTCAATCAAAAACGCCTGTTTTTTTGGTGAAAGAGATAACCACCCCCCCCTTACGACATGCTTCAGAAATGAAAAAAATGGTCCATTTTCAAATGTTGCGTCTTTGAACGACAATTCACATTTGTACTTGGAAAATCACGTTTAAAGATAAAATGAGATGTTTAAAGTGATTTTCATGCTTCCAGGGGCCTTAAACACGAGATTTGAGGAATGGGTAAAAGTGAATGAAAATGGCCAATTTACTCACTCTGCGGCCTTAAAAAGTGTTTCTCCTCCACGGGAAGTGAATAAAATACCATTTGGAGGCATTTATAGTTCAATCAAAAACGCCTGTTTTTTGGTGAAAGAGATAACCACCCCCCCTTACGACATGCTTCAGAAACGAAAAAAATGGTTCATTTTCAAATGTTGCGTCTTTGAACTACAATTCACATTTGTACGTGGATAATCGCTTTGAGAGATAAAATTAGATGTTTAAAGTGATTTTCAAGCTTCCAGGGGCCGTAAACACAAGATTTGAGGAATGGGTAAATGTGAATGAAAATGGCCAATTTATGCACTCTGAGGCCTTAAAAAGTTTTTCTCCACCCCAGCAAGTGAATTAAATAACATTTGTAGGCCTTTATTGTTCAATCAAAAACGTCCGAGTTTTTGATGAAAGAGATAACCACCCCCCCTTACGACATGCTTCAGAAACTAAAAAAATGGTCCGTTTTCAAATGTTGCCTCTTTGAACTACAATTCACATTTGTACGTGGAAAATCACTTTTAAAGATAAAATGAGATGTTTAAAGTGATTTTCATGCTTCCAGGGGCCTTAAACACAAGATTTGAGGAATGGGTAAAAGTGAATGAAAATGGCCAATTTACTCATTCTGAGGCCTTAAAAAGTGTTTCTCCTCCACGGGAAGTGAATTAAGTAATATTTGTAGGCCTTTATTGTTCAAGCGAAAACTCCTGATTTTTGGCGAAAGAGATAACCACCCCCCCTTACGACATGCTTCAGAAACTAAAAAAATGGTCCGTTTTCAAATGTTGCCTCTTTGAACTACAATTCACAATTGTACGTGGAAAATCACTTTTAAAGATAAAATGAGATGTTTAAAGTGATTTTCATGCTTCCAGGGGCCTTAAACACGAGATTTGAGGAATGGGTAAAAGTGAATGAAAATGGCCAATTTACTCACTCTGCGGCCTTAAAAAGTGTTTCTCCTCCACAGGAAGTGAATAAAATACCATTTGGAGGCATTTATAGTTCAATCAAAAACGCCTGTTTTTTAGTGAAAGAGATAACCACCCCCCCTTACGACATGCTTCAGAAATGAAAAAAATGTCCATTTTCAAATGTTGCGTCTTTGAACGACAATTCACATTTGTACGTGGAAATTCACGTTTAAAGATAAAATGAGATGTTTAAAGTGATTTTCATGCTTCCAGGGGCCTTAAACACGAGATTTGAGGAATGGGTAAAAGTGAATGAAAATGGCCAATTTACTCACTCTGCGGCCTTAAAAAGTGTTTCTCCTCCACGGGAAGTGAATTAAGTAATATTTGTAGGCCTTTATTGTTAAAGCAAAAACGCCCGATTTTTGACGAAAGAGATAACCACCCCCCCTTACGTCATGCTTCAGAAACTAAAAAAATGGTCCGTTTTCAAATGTTGCCTCTTTGAACTACAATTCACATTTGTACGTGGAAAATCACTTTTAAAGATAAAATGAGATGTTTAAAGTGATTTTCATGCTTCCAGGGGCCTTAAACACGAGATTTGAGGAATGGGTAAAAGTGAATGAAAATGGCCAATTTACTCACTCTGCGGCCTTAAAAAGTGTTTCTCCTCCACAGGAAGTGAATAAAATACCATTTGGAGGCATTTATAGTTCAATCAAAAACGCCTGTTTTTTGGTGAAAGAGATAACCACCCCCCCTTACGACATGCTTCAGAAACGAAAAAAATGGTCCATTTTCAAATGTTGCGTCTTTGAACGACAATTCACATTTGTACGTGGATAATCACTTTTAGAGATAAAATTAGATGTTTAAAGTGATTTTCAAGCTTCCAGGGGCCCTAAACTCAAGATTTGAGAAATGGGTAAAAGTGAATGAAAATGGCCAATTTACTCACTCTGAGGCCTTAAAATGTGTTTCTCCTCCACGGGAAGTGAATAAAATAACATTTGGAGGCCTTTAATGTTCAATCGAAAACGCCAGTTTTTTGGTGAAAGAGTTAACCACCCCCCCTTACGACATGCTTCAGAAACGAAAAAAATGGTTCATTTTCAAATGTTGCGTCTTTGAACTACAATTCAGATTTGTACGTGGATAATCACTTTTAGAGATAAAATTAGATGTTTAAAGTGATTTTCAAGCTTCCAGGGGCCGTAAACACAAGATTTGAGGAATGGGTAAATGTGAATGAAAATGGCCAATTTATGCACTCTGAGGCCTTAAAAAGTGTTTCTCCTCCACGGGAAGTGAATAAAATAACATTTGGAGGCCTTTATTGTTCAATCAAAAACACCAGTTTTTTGGTGAAAGAGATAACCACCCCCCCTTACGACATGCTTCAGAAACTAAAAAAATGGTCCGTTTTCAAATGTTGCCTCTTTGAACTACAATTCACATTTGTACGTGGAAAATCACTTTTAAAGATAAAATGAGATGTTTAAAGTGATTTTCATGCTTCCAGGGGCCTTAAACACAAGATTTGAGGAATGGGTAAAAGTGAATGAAAATGGCCAATTTACTCATTCTGAGGCCTTAAAAAGTGTTTCTCCTCCACGGGAAGTGAATTAAGTAATATTTGTAGGCCTTTATTGTTCAAGCGAAAACTCCTGATTTTTGGCGAAAGAGATAACCACCCCCCCTTACGACATGCTTCAGAAACTAAAAAAATGGTCCGTTTTCAAATGTTGCCTCTTTGAACTACAATTCACATTTGTACGTGGAAAATCACTTTTAAAGATAAAATGAGATGTTTAAAGTGATTTTCATGCTTCCAGGGGCCTTAAACACGAGATTTGAGGAATGGGTAAAAGTGAATGAAAATGGCCAATTTACTCACTCTGCGGCCTTAAAAAGTGTTTCTCCTCCACGGGAAGTGAATAAAATACCATTTGGAGGCATTTATAGTTCAATCAAAAACGCCTGTTTTTTTGGTGAAAGAGATAACCACCCCCCCCTTACGACATGCTTCAGAAATGAAAAAAATGGTCCATTTTCAAATGTTGCGTCTTTGAACGACAATTCACATTTGTACTTGGAAAATCACGTTTAAAGATAAAATGAGATGTTTAAAGTGATTTTCATGCTTCCAGGGGCCTTAAACACGAGATTTGAGGAATGGGTAAAAGTGAATGAAAATGGCCAATTTACTCACTCTGCGGCCTTAAAAAGTGTTTCTCCTCCACGGGAAGTGAATAAAATACCATTTGGAGGCATTTATAGTTCAATCAAAAACGCCTGTTTTTTGGTGAAAGAGATAACCACCCCCCCCCTTACGACATGCTTCAGAAACGAAAAAAATGGTTCATTTTCAAATGTTGCGTCTTTGAACTACAATTCACATTTGTACGTGGATAATCGCTTTGAGAGATAAAATTAGATGTTTAAAGTGATTTTCAAGCTTCCAGGGGCCGTAAACACAAGATTTGAGGAATGGGTAAATGTGAATGAAAATGGCCAATTTATGCACTCTGAGGCCTTAAAAAGTTTTTCTCCACCCCAGCAAGTGAATTAAATAACATTTGTAGGCCTTTATTGTTCAATCAAAAACGTCCGAGTTTTTGATGAAAGAGATAACCACCCCCCCTTACGACATGCTTCAGAAACTAAAAAAATGGTCCGTTTTCAAATGTTGCCTCTTTGAACTACAATTCACATTTGTACGTGGAAAATCACTTTTAAAGATAAAATGAGATGTTTAAAGTGATTTTCATGCTTCCAGGGGCCTTAAACACAAGATTTGAGGAATGGGTAAAAGTGAATGAAAATGGCCAATTTACTCATTCTGAGGCCTTAAAAAGTGTTTCTCCTCCACGGGAAGTGAATTAAGTAATATTTGTAGGCCTTTATTGTTCAAGCGAAAACTCCTGATTTTTGGCGAAAGAGATAACCACCCCCCCTTACGACATGCTTCAGAAACTAAAAAAATGGTCCGTTTTCAAATGTTGCCTCTTTGAACTACAATTCACAATTGTACGTGGAAAATCACTTTTAAAGATAAAATGAGATGTTTAAAGTGATTTTCATGCTTCCAGGGGCCTTAAACACGAGATTTGAGGAATGGGTAAAAGTGAATGAAAATGGCCAATTTACTCACTCTGCGGCCTTAAAAAGTGTTTCTCCTCCACAGGAAGTGAATAAAATACCATTTGGAGGCATTTATAGTTCAATCAAAAACGCCTGTTTTTTAGTGAAAGAGATAACCACCCCCCCTTACGACATGCTTCAGAAATGAAAAAAATGTCCATTTTCAAATGTTGCGTCTTTGAACGACAATTCACATTTGTACGTGGAAATTCACGTTTAAAGATAAAATGAGATGTTTAAAGTGATTTTCATGCTTCCAGGGGCCTTAAACACGAGATTTGAGGAATGGGTAAAAGTGAATGAAAATGGCCAATTTACTCACTCTGCGGCCTTAAAAAGTGTTTCTCCTCCACGGGAAGTGAATTAAGTAATATTTGTAGGCCTTTATTGTTAAAGCAAAAACGCCCGATTTTTGACGAAAGAGATAACCACCCCCCCCTTACGTCATGCTTCAGAAACTAAAAAAATGGTCCGTTTTCAAATGTTGCCTCTTTGAACTACAATTCACATTTGTACGTGGAAAATCACTTTTAAAGATAAAATGAGATGTTTAAAGTGATTTTCATGCTTCCAGGGGCCTTAAACACGAGATTTGAGGAATGGGTAAAAGTGAATGAAAATGGCCAATTTACTCACTCTGCGGCCTTAAAAAGTGTTTCTCCTCCTCGGGAAGTGAATAAAATACCATTTGGAGGCATTTATAGTTCAATCAAAAACGCCTGTTTTTTGGTGAAAGTGATAACCACCCCCCCTTACGACATGCTTCAGAAATGAAAAAAATGGTCCATTTTCAAATGTTGCGTCTTTGAACGACAATTCACCTTTGTACGTGGATAATCACTTTTAGAGATAAAATTAGATGTTTAAAGTGATTTTCAAGCTTCCAGGGGCCCTAAACTCAAGATTTGAGAAATGGGTAAAAGTGAATGAAAATGGCCAATTTACTCACTCTGAGGCCTTAAAATGTGTTTCTCCTCCACGGGAAGTGAATAAAATAACATTTGGAGGCCTTTAATGTTCAATCAAAAACGCCAGTTTTTTGGTGAAAGAGTTAACCACCCCCCCTTACGACATGCTTCAGAAACGAAAAAAATGGTTCATTTTCAAATGTTGCGTCTTTGAACTACAATTCAGATTTGTACGTGGATAATCACTTTTAGAGATAAAATTAGATGTTTAAAGTGATTTTCAAGCTTCCAGGGGCCGTAAACACAAGATTTGAGGAATGGGTAAATGTGAATGAAAATGGCCAATTTATGCACTCTGAGGCCTTAAAAAGTGTTTCTCCTCCACGGGAAGTGAATAAAATAACATTTGGAGGCCTTTATTGTTCAATCAAAAACACCAGTTTTTTGGTGAAAGAGATAACCACCCCCCCTTACGACATGCTTCAGAAACTAAAAAAATGGTCCGTTTTCAAATGTTGCCTCTTTGAACTACAATTCACATTTGTACGTGGAAAATCACTTTTAAAGATAAAATGAGATGTTTAAAGTGATTTTCATGCTTCCAGGGGCCTTAAACACAAGATTTGAGGAATGGGTAAAAGTGAATGAAAATGGCCAATTTACTCATTCTGAGGCCTTAAAAAGTGTTTCTCCTCCACGGGAAGTGAATTAAGTAATATTTGTAGGCCTTTATTGTTCAAGCGAAAACTCCTGATTTTTGGCGAAAGAGATAACCACCCCCCCTTACGACATGCTTCAGAAACTAAAAAAATGGTCCGTTTTCAAATGTTGCCTCTTTGAACTACAATTCACATTTGTACGTGGAAAATCACTTTTAAAGATAAAATGAGATGTTTAAAGTGATTTTCATGCTTCCAGGGGCCTTAAACACGAGATTTGAGGAATGGGTAAAAGTGAATGAAAATGGCCAATTTACTCACTCTGCGGCCTTAAAAAGTGTTTCTCCTCCACGGGAAGTGAATGAAATACCATTTGGAGGCATTTATAGTTCAATCAAAAATGCCTGTTTTTTGGTGAAAGAGATAACCACCCCCCCTTACGACATGCTTCAGAAACTAAAAAAATGTCCATTTTCAAATGTTGCGTCTTTGAACGACAATTCACATTTGTACGTGGAAATCACATTTAAAGATAAAATGAGATGTTTAAAGTGATTTTCATGCTTCCAGGGGCCTTAAACACGAGATTTGAGGAATGGGTAAAAGTGAATGAAAATGGCCAATTTACTCACTCTGCGGCCTTAAAAAGTGTTTCTCCTCCACGGGAAGTGAATTAAATAACATTTGTAGGCCTTTATTGTTAAAGCAAAAACGCCCGATTTGTGACGAAAGAGATAACCACCCCCCCTTACGACATGCTTCAGAAACTAAAAAAATGGTCCGTTTTGAAATGTTGCCTCTTTGAACTACAATTCACATTTGTACGTGGAAAATCACTTTTAAAGATAAAATGAGATGTTTAAAGTGATTTTCATGCTTCCAGGGGCCTTAAACACGAGATTTGAGGAATGGGTAAAAGTGAATGAAAATTGCCAATTTACTCACTCTGCGGCCTTAAAAAGTGTTTCTCCTCCACGGGAAGTGAATAAAATACCATTTGGAGGCATTTATAGTTCAATCAAAAACGCCTGTCTTTTGGTGAAAGAGATAACCACCCCCCCTTACGACATGCTTCAGAAACGAAAAAAATGGTCCATTTTCAAATGTTGCGTCTTTGAACGACAATTCACATTTGTACGTGGATAATCACTTTTAGAGATAAAATTAGATGTTTAAAGTGATTTTCAAGCTTCCAGGGGCCCTAAACACAAGATTTGAGAAATGGGTAAAAGTGAATGAAAATGGCCAATTTACTCACTCTGAGGCCTTAAAATGTGTTTCTCCTCCACGGGAAGTGAATAAAATAACATTTGGAGGCCTTTATTGTTCAATCAAAAACGCCAGTTTTTTGGTGAAAGAGTTAACCACCCCCCCTTACGACATGCTTCAGAAACGAAAAAAATGGTTCATTTTCAAATGTTGCGTCTTTGAACTACAATTCAGATTTGTACGTGGATAATCACTTTTAGAGATAAAATTAGATGTTTAAAGTGATTTTCAAGCTTCCAGGGGCCGTAAACACAAGATTTGAGGAATGGGTAAATGTGAATGAAAATGGCCAATTTATGCACTCTGAGGCCTTAAAAAGTTTTTCTCCACCCCAGCAAGTGAATTAAATAACATTTGTAGGCCTTTATTGTTCAATCAAACCCCCCCCCTTACGACATGCTTCAGAAACTAAAAAAATGGTCCGTTTTCAAAAGTTGCCTCTTTGAACTACAATTCACATTTGTACGTGGAAAATCACTTTTAAAGATAAAATGAGATGTTTAAAGTGATTTTCATGCTTCCAGGGGCCTTAAACACAAGATTTGAGGAATGGGTAAAAGTGAATGAAAATGGCCAATTTACTCACTCTGCGGCCTTAAAAAGCGTTTCTCCTCCACAGGAAGTGAATAAAATACCATTTGGAGGCATTTATAGTTCAATCAAAAACGCCTGTTTTTTGGTGAAAGAGTTAACCACCCCCCCTTACGACATGCTTCAGAAACGAAAAAAATGGTTCATTTTCAAATGTTGCGTCTTTGAACTACAATTCAGATTTGTACGTGGATAATCAATTTTAGAGATAAAATTAGATGTTTATAGTGATTTTCAAGCTTCCAGGGGCCGTAAACACAAGTTTTGAGGAATGGGTAAATGTGAATGAAAATGGCCAATTTATGCACTCTGAGGCCTTAAAAAGTTTTTCTCCACCCCAGCAAGTGAATTAAATAACATTTGTAGGCCTTTATTGTTCAATCAAAAACGCCCGAGTTTTTGATGAAAGAGATAACCACCCCCCCTTACGACATGCTTCAGAAACTAAAAAAATGGTCCGTTTTCAAAAGTTGCCTCTTTGAACTACAATTCACATTTGTACGTGGAAAATCACTTTTAAAGATAAAATGAGATGTTTAAAGTGATTTTCATGCTTCCAGGGGCCTTAAACACAAGATTTGAGGAATGGGTAAAAGTGAATGAAAATGGCCAATTTACTCATTCTGAGGCCTTAAAAAGTGTTTCTCCTCCACGGGAAGTGAATTAAGTAATATTTGTAGGCCTTTATTGTTCAAGCGAAAACGCCCGATTTTTGACGAAAGAGATAACCACCCCCCCTTACGACATGCTTCAGAAATGAAAAAAATGGTCCATTTTTAAATGTTGCGTCTTTGAACGACAATTCACATTTGTACTTGGAAAATCACGTTTAAAGATAAAATGAGATGTTTAAAGTGATTTTCATGCTTCCAGGGGCCTTAAACACGAGATTTGAGGAATGGGTAAAAGTGAATGAAAATGGCCAATTTACTCACTCTGCGGCCTTAAAAAGTGTTTCTCCTCCACGGGAAGTGAATAAAATACCATTTGGAGGCATTTATAGTTCAATCAAAAACGCCTGTTTTTTGGTGAAAGAGATAACCACCCCCCTTACGACATGCTTCAGAAACGAAAAAAATGGTCCATTTTCAAATGTTGCGTCTTAGAACGACAATTCACATTTGTACGTGGAAAATCACGTTTAAAGATAAAATGAGATGTTTAAAGTGATTTTCATGCTTCCAGGGGCCTTAAACACGAGATTGGAGGAATGGGTAAAAGTGAATGAAAATGGCCAATTTACTCACTCTGCGGCCTTAAAAAGTGTTTCTCCTCCACGGGAAGTGAATAAAATACCATTTGGAGGCATTTATAGTTCAATCAAAAACGCCAGTTTTTTGGTGAAAGAGATAACCACCCCCCCTTACGACATGCTTCAGAAACGAAAAAAATGGTTCATTTTCAAATGTTGCGTCTTTGAACTACAATTCACATTTGTACGTGGATAATCGCTTTTAGAGATAAAATTAGATGTTTAAAGTGATTTTCAAGCTTCCAGGGGCCGTAAACACAAGATTTGAGGAATGGGTAAATGTGAATGAAAATGGCCAATTTATGCACTCTGAGGCCTTAAAAAGTTTTTCTCCACCCCAGTAAGTGAATTAAATAACATTTGTAGGCCTTTATTGTTCAATCAAAAACGTCCGAGTTTTTGATGAAAGAGATAACCACCCCCCCTTACGACATGCTTCAGAAACTAAAAAAATGGTCCGTTTTCAAATGTTGCCTCTTTGAACTACAATTCACAATTGTACGTGGAAAATCACTTTTAAAGATAAAATGAGATGTTTAAAGTGATTTTCATGCTTCCAGGGGCCTTAAACACGAGATTTGAGGAATGGGTAAAAGTGAATGAAAATGGCCAATTTACTCACTCTGCGGCCTTAAAAAGTGTTTCTCCTCCACAGGAAGTGAATAAAATACCATTTGGAGGCATTTATAGTTCAATCAAAAACGCCTGTTTTTTAGTGAAAGAGATAACCACCCCCCCTTACGACATGCTTCAGAAATGAAAAAAATGTCCATTTTCAAATGTTGCGTCTTTGAACGACAATTCACATTTGTATGTGGAAAATCACGTTTAAAGATAAAATGAGATGTTTAAAGTGATTTTCATGCTTCCAGGGGCCTTAAACACGAGATTTGAGGAATGGGTAAAAGTCAATGAAAATGGCCAATTTACTCACTCTGCGGCCTTAAAAAGTGTTTCTCCTCCACGGGAAGTGAATTAAATAACATTTGTAGGCCTTTATTGTTAAAGCAAAAACGCCCGATTTTTGACGAAAGAGATAACCACCCCCCCTTACGTCATGCTTCAGAAACTAAAAAAATGGTCCGTTTTCAAATGTTGCCTCTTTGAACGACAATTCACATTTGTACGTGGAAAATCACTTTGAAAGATAAAATGAGATGTTTAAAGTGATTTTCATGCTTCCAGGGGCCTTAAACACAAGATTTGAGGAATGGGTAAAAGTGAATGAAAATGGCCAATTTACTCATTCTGAGGCCTTAAAAAGTGTTTCTCCTCCACGGGAAGTGAATTAAGTAATATTTGTAGGCCTTTATTGTTCAAGCGAAAACTCCTGATTTTTGGCGAAAGAGATAACCACCCCCCCTTACAACATGCTTCAGAAACTAAAAAAATGGTCCGTTTTCAAATGTTGCCTCTTTGAACTACAATTCACAATTGTACGTGGAAAATCACTTTTAAAGATAAAATGAGATGTTTAAAGTGATTTTCATGCTTCCAGGGGCCTTAAACACGAGATTTGAGGAATGGGTAAAAGTGAATGAAAATGGCCAATTTACTCACTCTGCGGCCTTAAAAAGTGTTTCTCCTCCACAGGAAGTGAATAAAATACCATTTGGAGGCATTTATAGTTCAATCAAAAACGCCTGTTTTTTAGTGAAAGAGATAACCACCCCCCCCTTACGACATGCTTCAGAAACTAAAAAAATGGTCCGTTTTCAAAAGTTGCCTCTTTGAACTACAATTCACATTTGTACGTGGAAAATCACTTTTAAAGATAAAATGAGATGTTTAAAGTGATTTTCATGCTTCCAGGGGCCTTAAACACAAGATTTGAGGAATGGGTAAAAGTGAATGAAAATGGCCAATTTACTCATTCTGAGGCCTTAAAAAGTGTTTCTCCTCCACGGGAAGTGAATTAAGTAATATTTGTAGGCCTTTATTGTTCAAGCGAAAACGCCCGATTTTTGACGAAAGAGATAACCACCCCCCCTTACGACATGCTTCAGAAACTAAAAAAATGGTCCCTTTTCAAATGTTGCCTCTTTGAACTACAATTCACATTTGTACGTGGAAAATCACTTTTAAAGATAAAATGAGATGTTTAAAGTGATTTTCATGCTTCCAGGGGCCTTAAACACGAGATTGGAGGAATGGGTAAAAGTGAATGAAAATGGCCAATTTACTCACTCTGCGGCCTTAAAAAGTGTTTCTCCTCCACGGGAAGTGAATAAAATACCATTTGGAGGCATTTATAGTTCAATCAAAAACGCCTGTTTTTTTGGTGAAAGAGATAACCACCCCCCCCTTACGACATGCTTCAGAAATGAAAAAAATGGTCCATTTTCAAATGTTGCGTCTTTGAACGACAATTCACATTTGTACTTGGAAAATCACGTTTAAAGATAAAATGAGATGTTTAAAGTGATTTTCATGCTTCCAGGGGCCTTAAACACGAGATTTGAGGAATGGGTAAAAGTGAATGAAAATGGCCAATTTACTCACTCTGCGGCCTTAAAAAGTGTTTCTCCTCCACGGGAAGTGAATAAAATACCATTTGGAGGCATTTATAGTTCAATCAAAAACGCCTGTTTTTTGGTGAAAGAGATAACCACCCCCCCTTACGACATGCTTCAGAAACGAAAAAAATGGTTCATTTTCAAATGTTGCGTCTTTGAACTACAATTCACATTTGTACGTGGATAATCGCTTTGAGAGATAAAATTAGATGTTTAAAGTGATTTTCAAGCTTCCAGGGGCCGTAAACACAAGATTTGAGGAATGGGTAAATGTGAATGAAAATGGCCAATTTATGCACTCTGAGGCCTTAAAAAGTTTTTCTCCACCCCAGCAAGTGAATTAAATAACATTTGTAGGCCTTTATTGTTCAATCAAAAACGTCCGAGTTTTTGATGAAAGAGATAACCACCCCCCCTTACGACATGCTTCAGAAACTAAAAAAATGGTCCGTTTTCAAATGTTGCCTCTTTGAACTACAATTCACATTTGTACGTGGAAAATCACTTTTAAAGATAAAATGAGATGTTTAAAGTGATTTTCATGCTTCCAGGGGCCTTAAACACGAGATTTGAGGAATGGGTAAAAGTGAATGAAAATGGCCAATTTACTCACTCTGCGGCCTTAAAAAGTGTTTCTCCTCCACAGGAAGTGAATAAAATACCATTTGGAGGCATTTATAGTTCAATCAAAAACGCCTGTTTTTTAGTGAAAGAGATAACCACCCCCCCTTACGACATGCTTCAGAAATGAAAAAAATGTCCATTTTCAAATGTTGCGTCTTTGAACGACAATTCACATTTGTACGTGGAAATTCACGTTTAAAGATAAAATGAGATGTTTAAAGTGATTTTCATGCTTCCAGGGGCCTTAAACACGAGATTTGAGGAATGGGTAAAAGTGAATGAAAATGGCCAATTTACTCACTCTGCGGCCTTAAAAAGTGTTTCTCCTCCACGGGAAGTGAATTAAGTAATATTTGTAGGCCTTTATTGTTAAAGCAAAAACGCCCGATTTTTGACGAAAGAGATAACCACCCCCCCTTACGTCATGCTTCAGAAACTAAAAAAATGGTCCGTTTTCAAATGTTGCCTCTTTGAACTACAATTCACATTTGTACGTGGAAAATCACTTTTAAAGATAAAATGAGATGTTTAAAGTGATTTTCATGCTTCCAGGGGCCTTAAACACGAGATTTGAGGAATGGGTAAAAGTGAATGAAAATGGCCAATTTACTCACTCTGCGGCCTTAAAAAGTGTTTCTCCTCCTCGGGAAGTGAATAAAATACCATTTGGAGGCATTTATAGTTCAATCAAAAACGCCTGTTTTTTGGTGAAAGAGATAACCACCCCCCCTTACGACATGCTTCAGAAACGAAAAAAATGGTCCATTTTCAAATGTTGCGTCTTTGAACGACAATTCACATTTGTACGTGGATAATCACTTTTAGAGATAAAATTAGATGTTTAAAGTGATTTTCAAGCTTCCAGGGGCCCTAAACTCAAGATTTGAGAAATGGGTAAAAGTGAATGAAAATGGCCAATTTACTCACTCTGAGGCCTTAAAATGTGTTTCTCCTCCACGGGAAGTGAATAAAATAACATTTGGAGGCCTTTAATGTTCAATCAAAAACGCCAGTTTTTTGGTGAAAGAGTTAACCACCCCCCCTTACGACATGCTTCAGAAACGAAAAAAATGGTTCATTTTCAAATGTTGCGTCTTTGAACTACAATTCAGATTTGTACGTGGATAATCACTTTTAGAGCTAAAATTAGATGTTTAAAGTGATTTTCAAGCTTCCAGGGGCCGTAAACACAAGATTTGAGGAATGGGTAAATGTGAATGAAAATGGCCAATTTATGCACTCTGAGGCCTTAAAAAGTGTTTCTCCTCCACGGGAAGTGAATAAAATAACATTTGGAGGCCTTTATTGTTCAATCAAAAACACCAGTTTTTTGGTGAAAGAGATAACCACCCCCCCTTACGACATGCTTCAGAAACTAAAAAAATGGTCCGTTTTCAAATGTTGCCTCTTTGAACTACAATTCACATTTGTACGTGGAAAATCACTTTTAAAGATAAAATGAGATGTTTAAAGTGATTTTCATGCTTCCAGGGGCCTTAAACACAAGATTTGAGGAATGGGTAAAAGTGAATGAAAATGGCCAATTTACTCATTCTGAGGCCTTAAAAAGTGTTTCTCCTCCACGGGAAGTGAATTAAGTAATATTTGTAGGCCTTTATTGTTCAAGCGAAAACTCCTGATTTTTGGCGAAAGAGATAACCACCCCCCCTTACGACATGCTTCAGAAACTAAAAAAATGGTCCGTTTTCAAATGTTGCCTCTTTGAACTACAATTCACATTTGTACGTGGAAAATCACTTTTAAAGATAAAATGAGATGTTTAAAGTGATTTTCATGCTTCCAGGGGCCTTAAACACGAGATTTGAGGAATGGGTAAAAGTGAATGAAAATGGCCAATTTACTCACTCTGCGGCCTTAAAAAGTGTTTCTCCTCCACGGGAAGTGAATAAAATACCATTTGGAGGCATTTATAGTTCAATCAAAAACGCCTGTTTTTTGGTGAAAGAGATAACCACCCCCCCTTACGACATGCTTCAGAAACTAAAAAAATGGTCCGTTTTCAAAAGTTGCCTCTTTGAACTACAATTCACATTTGTACGTGGAAAATCACTTTTAAAGATAAAATGAGATGTTTAAAGTGATTTTCATGCTTCCAGGGGCCTTAAACACAAGATTTGAGGAATGGGTAAAAGTGAATGAAAATGGCCAATTTACTCATTCTGAGGCCTTAAAAAGTGTTTCTCCTCCACGGGAAGTGAATTAAGTAATATTTGTAGGCCTTTATTGTTCAAGCGAAAACTCCTGATTTTTGGCGAAAGAGATAACCACCCCCCCTTACGACATGCTTCAGAAACGAAAAAAAAGGTTCATTTTCAAATGTTGCGTCTTTGAACTACAATTCACATTTGTACGTGGATAATCGCTTTTAGAGATAAAATTAGATGTTTAAAGTGATTTTCAAGCTTCCAGGGGCCGTAAACACAAGATTTGAGGAATGGGTAAATGTGAATGAAAATGGCCAATTTATGCACTCTGAGGCCTTAAAAAGTTTTTCTCCACCCCAGCAAGTGAATTAAATAACATTTGTAGGCCTTTATTGTTCAATCAAAAACGTCCGAGTTTTTGATGAAAGAGATAACCACCCCCCTCACAACATGCTTCAGAAACTAAAAAAATGGTCCGTTTTCGAATGTTGCCTCTTTGAACTACAATTCACATTTGTACGTGGAAAATCACTTTTAAAGATAAAATGAGATGTTTAAAGTGATTTTCATGCTTCAAGGGGCCTTAAACACAAGATTTGAGGAATGGGTAAAAGTGAATGAAAATGGCCAATTTACTCATTCTGAGGCCTTAAAAAGTGTTTCTCCTCCACGGGAAGTGAATTAAGTAATATTTGTAGGCCTTTATTGTTCAAGCGAAAACTCCTGATTTTTGGCGAAAGAGATAACCACCCCCCCTTACGACATGCTTCAGAAACTAAAAAAATGGTCCGTTTTCAAATGTTGCCTCTTTGAACTACAATTCACAATTGTACGTGGAAAATCACTTTTAAAGATAAAATGAGATGTTTAAAGTGATTTTCATGCTTCCAGGGGCCTTAAACACGAGATTTGAGGAATGGGTAAAAGTGAATGAAAATGGCCAATTTACTCACTCTGCGGCCTTAAAAAGTGTTTCTCCTCCACAGGAAGTGAATAAAATACCATTTGGAGGCATTTATAGTTCAATCAAAAACGCCTGTTTTTTAGTGAAAGAGATAACCACCCCCCCTTACGACATGCTTCAGAAATGAAAAAAATGTCCATTTTCAAATGTTGCGTCTTTGAACGACAATTCACATTTGTACGTGGAAATTCACGTTTAAAGATAAAATGAGATGTTTAAAGTGATTTTCATGCTTCCAGGGGCCTTAAACACGAGATTTGAGGAATGGGTAAAAGTGAATGAAAATGGCCAATTTACTCACTCTGCGGCCTTAAAAAGTGTTTCTCCTCCACGGGAAGTGAATTAAGTAATATTTGTAGGCCTTTATTGTTAAAGCAAAAACGCCCGATTTTTGACGAAAGAGATAACCACCCCCCCTTACGTCATGCTTCAGAAACTAAAAAAATGGTCCGTTTTCAAATGTTGCCTCTTTGAACTACAATTCACATTTGTACGTGGAAAATCACTTTTAAAGATAAAATGAGATGTTTAAAGTGATTTTCATGCTTCCAGGGGCCTTAAACACGAGATTTGAGGAATGGGTAAAAGTGAATGAAAATGGCCAATTTACTCACTCTGCGGCCTTAAAAAGTGTTTCTCCTCCTCGGGAAGTGAATAAAATACCATTTGGAGGCATTTATAGTTCAATCAAAAACGCCTGTTTTTTGGTGAAAGAGATAACCACCCCCCCTTACGACATGCTTCAGAAACGAAAAAAATGGTCCATTTTCAAATGTTGCGTCTTTGAACGACAATTCACATTTGTACGTGGATAATCACTTTTAGAGATAAAATTAGATGTTTAAAGTGATTTTCAAGCTTCCAGGGGCCGTAAACACAAGATTTGAGGAATGGGTAAATGTGAATGAAAATGGCCAATTTATGCACTCTGAGGCCTTAAAAAGTTTTTCTCCACCCCAGCAAGTGAATTAAATAACATTTGTAGGCCTTTATTGTTCAATCAAAAACGTCCGAGTTTTTGATGAAAGAGATAACCACCCCCCCTTACGACATGCTTCAGAAACTAAAAAAATGGTCCGTTTTCAAATGTTGCCTCTTTGAACTACAATTCACATTTGTACGTGGAAAATCACTTTTAAAGATAAAATGAGATGTTTAAAGTGATTTTCATGCTTCAAGGGGCCTTAAACACAAGATTTGAGGAATGGGTAAAAGTGAATGAAAATGGCCAATTTACTCATTCTGAGGCCTTAAAAAGTGTTTCTCCTCCACGGGAAGTGAATAAAATACCATTTGGAGGCATTTATAGTTCAATCAAAAACGCCTGTCTTTTGGTGAAAGAGATAACCACCCCCCCTTACGACATGCTTCAGAAACGAAAAAAATGGTCCATTTTCAAATGTTGCGTCTTTGAACGACAATTCACATTTGTACGTGGATAATCACTTTTAGAGATAAAATTAGATGTTTAAAGTGATTTTCAAGCTTCCAGGGGCCCTAAACACAAGATTTGAGAAATGGGTAAAAGTGAATGAAAATGGCCAATTTACTCACTCTGAGGCCTTAAAATGTGTTTCTCCTCCACGGGAAGTGAATAAAATAACATTTGGAGGCCTTTATTGTTCAATCAAAAACGCCAGTTTTTTGGTGAAAGAGTTAACCACCCCCCCTTACGACATGCTTCAGAAACGAAAAAAATGGTTCATTTTCAAATGTTGCGTCTTTGAACTACAATTCAGATTTGTACGTGGATAATCACTTTTAGAGATAAAATTAGATGTTTAAAGTGATTTTCAAGCTTCCAGGGGCCGTAAACACAAGATTTGAGGAATGGGTAAATGTGAATGAAAATGGCCAATTTATGCACTCTGAGGCCTTAAAAAGTTTTTCTCCACCCCAGCAAGTGAATTAAATAACATTTGTAGGCCTTTATTGTTCAATCAAACCCCCCCCCTTACGACATGCTTCAGAAACTAAAAAAATGGTCCGTTTTCAAAAGTTGCCTCTTTGAACTACAATTCACATTTGTACGTGGAAAATCACTTTTAAAGATAAAATGAGATGTTTAAAGTGATTTTCATGCTTCCAGGGGCCTTAAACACAAGATTTGAGGAATGGGTAAAAGTGAATGAAAATGGCCAATTTACTCACTCTGCGGCCTTAAAAAGCGTTTCTCCTCCACAGGAAGTGAATAAAATACCATTTGGAGGCATTTATAGTTCAATCAAAAACGCCTGTTTTTTGGTGAAAGAGTTAACCACCCCCCCTTACGACATGCTTCAGAAACGAAAAAAATGGTTCATTTTCAAATGTTGCGTCTTTGAACTACAATTCAGATTTGTACGTGGATAATCAATTTTAGAGATAAAATTAGATGTTTATAGTGATTTTCAAGCTTCCAGGGGCCGTAAACACAAGTTTTGAGGAATGGGTAAATGTGAATGAAAATGGCCAATTTATGCACTCTGAGGCCTTAAAAAGTTTTTCTCCACCCCAGCAAGTGAATTAAATAACATTTGTAGGCCTTTATTGTTCAATCAAAAACGCCCGAGTTTTTGATGAAAGAGATAACCACCCCCCCTTACGACATGCTTCAGAAACTAAAAAAATGGTCCGTTTTCAAAAGTTGCCTCTTTGAACTACAATTCACATTTGTACGTGGAAAATCACTTTTAAAGATAAAATGAGATGTTTAAAGTGATTTTCATGCTTCCAGGGGCCTTAAACACAAGATTTGAGGAATGGGTAAAAGTGAATGAAAATGGCCAATTTACTCATTCTGAGGCCTTAAAAAGTGTTTCTCCTCCACGGGAAGTGAATTAAGTAATATTTGTAGGCCTTTATTGTTCAAGCGAAAACGCCCGATTTTTGACGAAAGAGATAACCACCCCCCCTTACGACATGCTTCAGAAATGAAAAAAATGGTCCATTTTTAAATGTTGCGTCTTTGAACGACAATTCACATTTGTACTTGGAAAATCACGTTTAAAGATAAAATGAGATGTTTAAAGTGATTTTCATGCTTCCAGGGGCCTTAAACACGAGATTTGAGGAATGGGTAAAAGTGAATGAAAATGGCCAATTTACTCACTCTGCGGCCTTAAAAAGTGTTTCTCCTCCACGGGAAGTGAATAAAATACCATTTGGAGGCATTTATAGTTCAATCAAAAACGCCTGTTTTTTGGTGAAAGAGATAACCACCCCCCTTACGACATGCTTCAGAAACGAAAAAAATGGTCCATTTTCAAATGTTGCGTCTTAGAACGACAATTCACATTTGTACGTGGAAAATCACGTTTAAAGATAAAATGAGATGTTTAAAGTGATTTTCATGCTTCCAGGGGCCTTAAACACGAGATTGGAGGAATGGGTAAAAGTGAATGAAAATGGCCAATTTACTCACTCTGCGGCCTTAAAAAGTGTTTCTCCTCCACGGGAAGTGAATAAAATACCATTTGGAGGCATTTATAGTTCAATCAAAAACGCCAGTTTTTTGGTGAAAGAGATAACCACCCCCCCTTACGACATGCTTCAGAAACGAAAAAAATGGTTCATTTTCAAATGTTGCGTCTT
Source organism: Triturus cristatus (assembly GCF_964204655.1). Taxonomy (NCBI): domain Eukaryota; kingdom Metazoa; phylum Chordata; class Amphibia; order Caudata; family Salamandridae; genus Triturus; species Triturus cristatus. The sequence goes on from NC_140592.1 coordinate 471,882,614, forward strand.
TGAACTACAATTCACATTTGTACGTGGATAATCGCTTTTAGAGATAAAATTAGATGTTTAAAGTGATTTTCAAGCTTCCAGGGGCCGTAAACACAAGATTTGAGGAATGGGTAAATGTGAATGAAAATGGCCAATTTATGCACTCTGAGGCCTTAAAAAGTTTTTCTCCACCCCAGTAAGTGAATTAAATAACATTTGTAGGCCTTTATTGTTCAATCAAAAACGTCCGAGTTTTTGATGAAAGAGATAACCACCCCCCCTTACGACATGCTTCAGAAACTAAAAAAATGGTCCGTTTTCAAATGTTGCCTCTTTGAACTACAATTCACAATTGTACGTGGAAAATCACTTTTAAAGATAAAATGAGATGTTTAAAGTGATTTTCATGCTTCCAGGGGCCTTAAACACGAGATTTGAGGAATGGGTAAAAGTGAATGAAAATGGCCAATTTACTCACTCTGCGGCCTTAAAAAGTGTTTCTCCTCCACAGGAAGTGAATAAAATACCATTTGGAGGCATTTATAGTTCAATCAAAAACGCCTGTTTTTTAGTGAAAGAGATAACCACCCCCCCTTACGACATGCTTCAGAAATGAAAAAAATGTCCATTTTCAAATGTTGCGTCTTTGAACGACAATTCACATTTGTATGTGGAAAATCACGTTTAAAGATAAAATGAGATGTTTAAAGTGATTTTCATGCTTCCAGGGGCCTTAAACACGAGATTTGAGGAATGGGTAAAAGTCAATGAAAATGGCCAATTTACTCACTCTGCGGCCTTAAAAAGTGTTTCTCCTCCACGGGAAGTGAATTAAATAACATTTGTAGGCCTTTATTGTTAAAGCAAAAACGCCCGATTTTTGACGAAAGAGATAACCACCCCCCCTTACGTCATGCTTCAGAAACTAAAAAAATGGTCCGTTTTCAAATGTTGCCTCTTTGAACGACAATTCACATTTGTACGTGGAAAATCACTTTGAAAGATAAAATGAGATGTTTAAAGTGATTTTCATGCTTCCAGGGGCCTTAAACACAAGATTTGAGGAATGGGTAAAAGTGAATGAAAATGGCCAATTTACTCATTCTGAGGCCTTAAAAAGTGTTTCTCCTCCACGGGAAGTGAATTAAGTAATATTTGTAGGCCTTTATTGTTCAAGCGAAAACTCCTGATTTTTGGCGAAAGAGATAACCACCCCCCCTTACAACATGCTTCAGAAACTAAAAAAATGGTCCGTTTTCAAATGTTGCCTCTTTGAACTACAATTCACAATTGTACGTGGAAAATCACTTTTAAAGATAAAATGAGATGTTTAAAGTGATTTTCATGCTTCCAGGGGCCTTAAACACGAGATTTGAGGAATGGGTAAAAGTGAATGAAAATGGCCAATTTACTCACTCTGCGGCCTTAAAAAGTGTTTCTCCTCCACAGGAAGTGAATAAAATACCATTTGGAGGCATTTATAGTTCAATCAAAAACGCCTGTTTTTTAGTGAAAGAGATAACCACCCCCCCCTTACGACATGCTTCAGAAACTAAAAAAATGGTCCGTTTTCAAAAGTTGCCTCTTTGAACTACAATTCACATTTGTACGTGGAAAATCACTTTTAAAGATAAAATGAGATGTTTAAAGTGATTTTCATGCTTCCAGGGGCCTTAAACACAAGATTTGAGGAATGGGTAAAAGTGAATGAAAATGGCCAATTTACTCATTCTGAGGCCTTAAAAAGTGTTTCTCCTCCACGGGAAGTGAATTAAGTAATATTTGTAGGCCTTTATTGTTCAAGCGAAAACGCCCGATTTTTGACGAAAGAGATAACCACCCCCCCTTACGACATGCTTCAGAAACTAAAAAAATGGTCCCTTTTCAAATGTTGCCTCTTTGAACTACAATTCACATTTGTACGTGGAAAATCACTTTTAAAGATAAAATGAGATGTTTAAAGTGATTTTCATGCTTCCAGGGGCCTTAAACACGAGATTGGAGGAATGGGTAAAAGTGAATGAAAATGGCCAATTTACTCACTCTGCGGCCTTAAAAAGTGTTTCTCCTCCACGGGAAGTGAATAAAATACCATTTGGAGGCATTTATAGTTCAATCAAAAACGCCTGTTTTTTTGGTGAAAGAGATAACCACCCCCCCCTTACGACATGCTTCAGAAATGAAAAAAATGGTCCATTTTCAAATGTTGCGTCTTTGAACGACAATTCACATTTGTACTTGGAAAATCACGTTTAAAGATAAAATGAGATGTTTAAAGTGATTTTCATGCTTCCAGGGGCCTTAAACACGAGATTTGAGGAATGGGTAAAAGTGAATGAAAATGGCCAATTTACTCACTCTGCGGCCTTAAAAAGTGTTTCTCCTCCACGGGAAGTGAATAAAATACCATTTGGAGGCATTTATAGTTCAATCAAAAACGCCTGTTTTTTGGTGAAAGAGATAACCACCCCCCCTTACGACATGCTTCAGAAACGAAAAAAATGGTTCATTTTCAAATGTTGCGTCTTTGAACTACAATTCACATTTGTACGTGGATAATCGCTTTGAGAGATAAAATTAGATGTTTAAAGTGATTTTCAAGCTTCCAGGGGCCGTAAACACAAGATTTGAGGAATGGGTAAATGTGAATGAAAATGGCCAATTTATGCACTCTGAGGCCTTAAAAAGTTTTTCTCCACCCCAGCAAGTGAATTAAATAACATTTGTAGGCCTTTATTGTTCAATCAAAAACGTCCGAGTTTTTGATGAAAGAGATAACCACCCCCCCTTACGACATGCTTCAGAAACTAAAAAAATGGTCCGTTTTCAAATGTTGCCTCTTTGAACTACAATTCACATTTGTACGTGGAAAATCACTTTTAAAGATAAAATGAGATGTTTAAAGTGATTTTCATGCTTCCAGGGGCCTTAAACACGAGATTTGAGGAATGGGTAAAAGTGAATGAAAATGGCCAATTTACTCACTCTGCGGCCTTAAAAAGTGTTTCTCCTCCACAGGAAGTGAATAAAATACCATTTGGAGGCATTTATAGTTCAATCAAAAACGCCTGTTTTTTAGTGAAAGAGATAACCACCCCCCCTTACGACATGCTTCAGAAATGAAAAAAATGTCCATTTTCAAATGTTGCGTCTTTGAACGACAATTCACATTTGTACGTGGAAATTCACGTTTAAAGATAAAATGAGATGTTTAAAGTGATTTTCATGCTTCCAGGGGCCTTAAACACGAGATTTGAGGAATGGGTAAAAGTGAATGAAAATGGCCAATTTACTCACTCTGCGGCCTTAAAAAGTGTTTCTCCTCCACGGGAAGTGAATTAAGTAATATTTGTAGGCCTTTATTGTTAAAGCAAAAACGCCCGATTTTTGACGAAAGAGATAACCACCCCCCCTTACGTCATGCTTCAGAAACTAAAAAAATGGTCCGTTTTCAAATGTTGCCTCTTTGAACTACAATTCACATTTGTACGTGGAAAATCACTTTTAAAGATAAAATGAGATGTTTAAAGTGATTTTCATGCTTCCAGGGGCCTTAAACACGAGATTTGAGGAATGGGTAAAAGTGAATGAAAATGGCCAATTTACTCACTCTGCGGCCTTAAAAAGTGTTTCTCCTCCTCGGGAAGTGAATAAAATACCATTTGGAGGCATTTATAGTTCAATCAAAAACGCCTGTTTTTTGGTGAAAGAGATAACCACCCCCCCTTACGACATGCTTCAGAAACGAAAAAAATGGTCCATTTTCAAATGTTGCGTCTTTGAACGACAATTCACATTTGTACGTGGATAATCACTTTTAGAGATAAAATTAGATGTTTAAAGTGATTTTCAAGCTTCCAGGGGCCCTAAACTCAAGATTTGAGAAATGGGTAAAAGTGAATGAAAATGGCCAATTTACTCACTCTGAGGCCTTAAAATGTGTTTCTCCTCCACGGGAAGTGAATAAAATAACATTTGGAGGCCTTTAATGTTCAATCAAAAACGCCAGTTTTTTGGTGAAAGAGTTAACCACCCCCCCTTACGACATGCTTCAGAAACGAAAAAAATGGTTCATTTTCAAATGTTGCGTCTTTGAACTACAATTCAGATTTGTACGTGGATAATCACTTTTAGAGCTAAAATTAGATGTTTAAAGTGATTTTCAAGCTTCCAGGGGCCGTAAACACAAGATTTGAGGAATGGGTAAATGTGAATGAAAATGGCCAATTTATGCACTCTGAGGCCTTAAAAAGTGTTTCTCCTCCACGGGAAGTGAATAAAATAACATTTGGAGGCCTTTATTGTTCAATCAAAAACACCAGTTTTTTGGTGAAAGAGATAACCACCCCCCCTTACGACATGCTTCAGAAACTAAAAAAATGGTCCGTTTTCAAATGTTGCCTCTTTGAACTACAATTCACATTTGTACGTGGAAAATCACTTTTAAAGATAAAATGAGATGTTTAAAGTGATTTTCATGCTTCCAGGGGCCTTAAACACAAGATTTGAGGAATGGGTAAAAGTGAATGAAAATGGCCAATTTACTCATTCTGAGGCCTTAAAAAGTGTTTCTCCTCCACGGGAAGTGAATTAAGTAATATTTGTAGGCCTTTATTGTTCAAGCGAAAACTCCTGATTTTTGGCGAAAGAGATAACCACCCCCCCTTACGACATGCTTCAGAAACTAAAAAAATGGTCCGTTTTCAAATGTTGCCTCTTTGAACTACAATTCACATTTGTACGTGGAAAATCACTTTTAAAGATAAAATGAGATGTTTAAAGTGATTTTCATGCTTCCAGGGGCCTTAAACACGAGATTTGAGGAATGGGTAAAAGTGAATGAAAATGGCCAATTTACTCACTCTGCGGCCTTAAAAAGTGTTTCTCCTCCACGGGAAGTGAATAAAATACCATTTGGAGGCATTTATAGTTCAATCAAAAACGCCTGTTTTTTGGTGAAAGAGATAACCACCCCCCCTTACGACATGCTTCAGAAACTAAAAAAATGGTCCGTTTTCAAAAGTTGCCTCTTTGAACTACAATTCACATTTGTACGTGGAAAATCACTTTTAAAGATAAAATGAGATGTTTAAAGTGATTTTCATGCTTCCAGGGGCCTTAAACACAAGATTTGAGGAATGGGTAAAAGTGAATGAAAATGGCCAATTTACTCATTCTGAGGCCTTAAAAAGTGTTTCTCCTCCACGGGAAGTGAATTAAGTAATATTTGTAGGCCTTTATTGTTCAAGCGAAAACTCCTGATTTTTGGCGAAAGAGATAACCACCCCCCCTTACGACATGCTTCAGAAACGAAAAAAAAGGTTCATTTTCAAATGTTGCGTCTTTGAACTACAATTCACATTTGTACGTGGATAATCGCTTTTAGAGATAAAATTAGATGTTTAAAGTGATTTTCAAGCTTCCAGGGGCCGTAAACACAAGATTTGAGGAATGGGTAAATGTGAATGAAAATGGCCAATTTATGCACTCTGAGGCCTTAAAAAGTTTTTCTCCACCCCAGCAAGTGAATTAAATAACATTTGTAGGCCTTTATTGTTCAATCAAAAACGTCCGAGTTTTTGATGAAAGAGATAACCACCCCCCTCACAACATGCTTCAGAAACTAAAAAAATGGTCCGTTTTCGAATGTTGCCTCTTTGAACTACAATTCACATTTGTACGTGGAAAATCACTTTTAAAGATAAAATGAGATGTTTAAAGTGATTTTCATGCTTCAAGGGGCCTTAAACACAAGATTTGAGGAATGGGTAAAAGTGAATGAAAATGGCCAATTTACTCATTCTGAGGCCTTAAAAAGTGTTTCTCCTCCACGGGAAGTGAATTAAGTAATATTTGTAGGCCTTTATTGTTCAAGCGAAAACTCCTGATTTTTGGCGAAAGAGATAACCACCCCCCCTTACGACATGCTTCAGAAACTAAAAAAATGGTCCGTTTTCAAATGTTGCCTCTTTGAACTACAATTCACAATTGTACGTGGAAAATCACTTTTAAAGATAAAATGAGATGTTTAAAGTGATTTTCATGCTTCCAGGGGCCTTAAACACGAGATTTGAGGAATGGGTAAAAGTGAATGAAAATGGCCAATTTACTCACTCTGCGGCCTTAAAAAGTGTTTCTCCTCCACAGGAAGTGAATAAAATACCATTTGGAGGCATTTATAGTTCAATCAAAAACGCCTGTTTTTTAGTGAAAGAGATAACCACCCCCCCTTACGACATGCTTCAGAAATGAAAAAAATGTCCATTTTCAAATGTTGCGTCTTTGAACGACAATTCACATTTGTACGTGGAAATTCACGTTTAAAGATAAAATGAGATGTTTAAAGTGATTTTCATGCTTCCAGGGGCCTTAAACACGAGATTTGAGGAATGGGTAAAAGTGAATGAAAATGGCCAATTTACTCACTCTGCGGCCTTAAAAAGTGTTTCTCCTCCACGGGAAGTGAATTAAGTAATATTTGTAGGCCTTTATTGTTAAAGCAAAAACGCCCGATTTTTGACGAAAGAGATAACCACCCCCCCTTACGTCATGCTTCAGAAACTAAAAAAATGGTCCGTTTTCAAATGTTGCCTCTTTGAACTACAATTCACATTTGTACGTGGAAAATCACTTTTAAAGATAAAATGAGATGTTTAAAGTGATTTTCATGCTTCCAGGGGCCTTAAACACGAGATTTGAGGAATGGGTAAAAGTGAATGAAAATGGCCAATTTACTCACTCTGCGGCCTTAAAAAGTGTTTCTCCTCCTCGGGAAGTGAATAAAATACCATTTGGAGGCATTTATAGTTCAATCAAAAACGCCTGTTTTTTGGTGAAAGAGATAACCACCCCCCCTTACGACATGCTTCAGAAACGAAAAAAATGGTCCATTTTCAAATGTTGCGTCTTTGAACGACAATTCACATTTGTACGTGGATAATCACTTTTAGAGATAAAATTAGATGTTTAAAGTGATTTTCAAGCTTCCAGGGGCCCTAAACTCAAGATTTGAGAAATGGGTAAAAGTGAATGAAAATGGCCAATTTACTCACTCTGAGGCCTTAAAATGTGTTTCTCCTCCACGGGAAGTGAATAAAATAACATTTGGAGGCCTTTAATGTTCAATCAAAAACGCCAGTTTTTTGGTGAAAGAGTTAACCACCCCCCCTTACGACATGCTTCAGAAACGAAAAAAATGGTTCATTTTCAAATGTTGCGTCTTTGAACTACAATTCAGATTTGTACGTGGATAATCACTTTTAGAGCTAAAATTAGATGTTTAAAGTGATTTTCAAGCTTCCAGGGGCCGTAAACACAAGATTTGAGGAATGGGTAAATGTGAATGAAAATGGCCAATTTATGCACTCTGAGGCCTTAAAAAGTGTTTCTCCTCCACGGGAAGTGAATAAAATAACATTTGGAGGCCTTTATTGTTCAATCAAAAACACCAGTTTTTTGGTGAAAGAGATAACCACCCCCCCTTACGACATGCTTCAGAAACTAAAAAAATGGTCCGTTTTCAAATGTTGCCTCTTTGAACTACAATTCACATTTGTACGTGGAAAATCACTTTTAAAGATAAAATGAGATGTTTAAAGTGATTTTCATGCTTCCAGGGGCCTTAAACACAAGATTTGAGGAATGGGTAAAAGTGAATGAAAATGGCCAATTTACTCATTCTGAGGCCTTAAAAAGTGTTTCTCCTCCACGGGAAGTGAATTAAGTAATATTTGTAGGCCTTTATTGTTCAAGCGAAAACTCCTGATTTTTGGCGAAAGAGATAACCACCCCCCCTTACGACATGCTTCAGAAACTAAAAAAATGGTCCGTTTTCAAATGTTGCCTCTTTGAACTACAATTCACATTTGTACGTGGAAAATCACTTTTAAAGATAAAATGAGATGTTTAAAGTGATTTTCATGCTTCCAGGGGCCTTAAACACGAGATTTGAGGAATGGGTAAAAGTGAATGAAAATGGCCAATTTACTCACTCTGCGGCCTTAAAAAGTGTTTCTCCTCCACGGGAAGTGAATAAAATACCATTTGGAGGCATTTATAGTTCAATCAAAAACGCCTGTTTTTTGGTGAAAGAGATAACCACCCCCCCTTACGACATGCTTCAGAAACTAAAAAAATGGTCCGTTTTCAAAAGTTGCCTCTTTGAACTACAATTCACATTTGTACGTGGAAAATCACTTTTAAAGATAAAATGAGATGTTTAAAGTGATTTTCATGCTTCCAGGGGCCTTAAACACAAGATTTGAGGAATGGGTAAAAGTGAATGAAAATGGCCAATTTACTCATTCTGAGGCCTTAAAAAGTGTTTCTCCTCCACGGGAAGTGAATTAAGTAATATTTGTAGGCCTTTATTGTTCAAGCGAAAACTCCTGATTTTTGGCGAAAGAGATAACCACCCCCCCTTACGACATGCTTCAGAAACTAAAAAAATGGTCCGTTTTCAAATGTTGCGTCTTTGAACGACAATTCACATTTGTACGTGGAAAATCACATTTAAAGATAAAATGAGATGTTTAAAGTGATTTTCATGCTTCCAGGGGCCTTAAACACGAGATTTGAGGAATGGGTAAAAGTGAATGAAAATGGCCAATTTACTCACTCTGCGGCCTTAAAAAGTGTTTCTCCTCCACGGGAAGTGAATAAAATACCATTTGGAGGCATTTATAGTTCAATCAAAAACGCCTGTCTTTTGGTGAAAGAGATAACCACCCCCCCCTTACGACATGCTTCAGAAATGAAAAAAATGTCCATTTTCAAATGTTGCGTCTTTGAACGACAATTCACATTTGTACGTGGAAAATCACATTTAAAGATAAAATGAGATGTTTAAAGTGATTTTCATGCTTCCAGGGGCCTTAAACACGAGATTTGAGGAATGGGTAAAAGTGAATGAAAATGGCCAATTTACTCACTCTGCGGCCTTAAAAAGTGTTTCTCCTCCACGGGAAGTGAATTAAATAACATTTGTAGGCCTTTATTGTTAAAGCAAAAACGCCCGATTTGTGACGAAAGAGATAACCACCCCCCTTACGACATGCTTCAGAAACTATAAAAATGGTCCGTTTTGAAATGTTGCCTCTTTGAACTACAATTCACATTTGTACGTGGAAAATCACTTTTAAAGATAAAATGAGATGTTTAAAGTGATTTTCATGCTTCCAGGGGCCTTAAACACGAGATTTGAGGAATGGGTAAAAGTGAATGAAAATGGCCAATTTACTCACTCTGCGGCCTTAAAAAGTGTTTTCTCCTCCACGGGAAGTGAATAAAATACCATTTGGAGGCATTTATAGTTCAATCAAAAACGCCTGTCTTTTGGTGAAAGAGATAACCACCCCCCTTACGACATGCTTCAGAAACGAAAAAAATGGTCCATTTTCAAATGTTGCGTCTTTGAACGACAATTCACATTTGTACGTGGATAATCACTTTTAGAGATAAAATTAGATGTTTAAAGTGATTTTCAAGCTTCCAGGGGCCCTAAACACAAGATTTGAGAAATGGGTAAAAGTGAATGAAAATGGCCAATTTACTCACTCTGAGGCCTTAAAATGTGTTTCTCCTCCACGGGAAGTGAATAAAATAACATTTGGAGGCTTTTATTGTTCAATCAAAAACGCCAGTTTTTTGGTGAAAGAGTTAACCACCCCCCCTTACGACATGCTTCAGAAACGAAAAAAATGGTTCATTTTCAAATGTTGCGTCTTTGAACTACAATTCAGATTTGTACGTGGATAATCACTTTTAGAGATAAAATTAGATGTTTAAAGTGATTTTCAAGCTTCCAGGGGCCGTAAACACAAGATTTGAGGAATGGGTAAATGTGAATGAAAATGGCCAATTTATGCACTCTGAGGCCTTAAAAAGTTTTTCTCCACCCCAGCAAGTGAATCAAATAACATTTGTGGGCCTTTATTGTTCAATCAAACCCCCCCCCCTTACGACATGCTTCAGAAACTAAAAAAATGGTCCGTTTTCAAAAGTTGCCTCTTTGAACTACAATTCACATTTGTACGTGGAAAATCACTTTTAAAGATAAAATGAGATGTTTAAAGTGATTTTCATGCTTCCAGGGGCCGTAAACACAAGATTTGAGGAATGGGTAAAAGTGAATGAAAATGGCCAATTTACTCACTCTGCGGCCTTAAAAAGTGTTTCTCCTCCACAGGAAGTGAATGAAATACCATTTGGAGGCATTTATAGTTCAATCAAAAACGCCTGTTTTTTGGTGAAAGAGTTAACCAACCCCCCTTACGACATGCTTCAGAAACGAAAAAAATGGTTCATTTTCAAATGTTGCGTCTTTGAACTACAATTCAGATTTGTACGTGGATAATCAATTTTAGAGATAAAATTAGATGTTTATAGTGATTTTCAAGCTTCCAGGGGCCGTAAACACAAGATTTGAGGAATGGGTAAATGTGAATGAAAATGGCCAATTTATGCACTCTGAGGCCTTAAAAAGTTTTTCTCCACCCCAGCAAGTGAATTAAATAACATTTGTAGGCCTTTATTGTTCAATCAAAAACGCCCGAGTTTTTGATGAAAGAGATAACCACCCCCCCTTACGACATGCTTCAGAAACTAAAAAAATGGTCCGTTTTCAAAAGTTGCCTCTTTGAACTACAATTCACATTTGTACGTGGAAAATCACTTTTAAAGATAAAATGAGATGTTTAAAGTGATTTTCATGCTTCCAGGGGCCTTAAACACAAGATTTGAGGAATGGGTAAAAGTGAATGAAAATGGCCAATTTACTCATTCTGAGGCCTTAAAAAGTGTTTCTCCTCCACGGGAAGTGAATTAAGTAATATTTGTAGGCCTTTATTGTTCAAGCAAAAACGCCCGATTTTTGACGAAAGAGATAACCACCCCCCCTTACGACATGCTTCAGAAACTAAAAAAATGGTCCGTTTTCAAATGTTGCCTCTTTGAACTACAATTCACATTTGTACGTGGAAAATCACTTTTAAAGATAAAATGAGATGTTTAAAGTGATTTTCATGCTTCCAGGGGCCTTAAACACGAGATTGGAGGAATGGGTAAAAGTGAATGAAAATGGCCAATTTACTCACTCTGCGGCCTTAAAAAGTGTTTCTCCTCCACGGGAAGTGAATAAAATACCATTTGGAGGCATTTATAGTTCAATCAAAAACGCCTGTTTTTTTGGTGAAAGAGATAACCACCCCCCCTTACGACATGCTTCAGAAATGAAAAAAATGGTCCATTTTTAAATGTTGCGTCTTTGAACGACAATTCACATTTGTACTTGGAAAATCACGTTTAAAGATAAAATGAGATGTTTAAAGTGATTTTCATGCTTCCAGGGGCCTTAAACACGAGATTTGAGGAATGGGTAAAAGTGAATGAAAATGGCCAATTTACTCACTCTGCGGCCTTAAAAAGTGTTTCTCCTCCACGGGAAGTGAATAAAATACCATTTGGAGGCATTTATAGTTCAATCAAAAACGCCAGTTTTTTGGTGAAAGAGATAACCACCCCCCCTTACGACATGCTTCAGAAACGAAAAAAATGGTTCATTTTCAAATGTTGCGTCTTTGAACTACAATTCACATTTGTACGTGGATAATCGCTTTTAGAGATAAAATTAGATGTTTAAAGTGATTTTCAAGCTTCCAGGGGCCGTAAACACAAGATTTGAGGAATGGGTAAATGTGAATGAAAATGGCCAATTTATGCACTCTGAGGCCTTAAAAAGTTTTTCTCCACCCCAGTAAGTGAATTAAATAACATTTGTAGGCCTTTATTGTTCAATCAAAAACGTCCGAGTTTTTGATGAAAGAGATAACCACCCCCCCTTACGACATGCTTCAGAAACTAAAAAAATGGTCCGTTTTCAAATGTTGCCTCTTTGAACTACAATTCACAATTGTACGTGGAAAATCACTTTTAAAGATAAAATGAGATGTTTAAAGTGATTTTCATGCTTCCAGGGGCCTTAAACACGAGATTTGAGGAATGGGTAAAAGTGAATGAAAATGGCCAATTTACTCACTCTGCGGCCTTAAAAAGTGTTTCTCCTCCACAGGAAGTGAATAAAATACCATTTGGAGGCATTTATAGTTCAATCAAAAACGCCTGTTTTTTAGTGAAAGAGATAACCACCCCCCCTTACGACATGCTTCAGAAATGAAAAAAATGTCCATTTTCAAATGTTGCGTCTTTGAACGACAATTCACATTTGTATGTGGAAAATCACGTTTAAAGATAAAATGAGATGTTTAAAGTGATTTTCATGCTTCCAGGGGCCTTAAACACGAGATTTGAGGAATGGGTAAAAGTCAATGAAAATGGCCAATTTACTCACTCTGCGGCCTTAAAAAGTGTTTCTCCTCCACGGGAAGTGAATTAAATAACATTTGTAGGCCTTTATTGTTAAAGCAAAAACGCCCGATTTTTGACGAAAGAGATAACCACCCCCCCTTACGTCATGCTTCAGAAACTAAAAAAATGGTCCGTTTTCAAATGTTGCCTCTTTGAACTACAATTCACATTTGTACGTGGAAAATCACTTTTAAAGATAAAATGAGATGTTTAAAGTGATTTTCATGCTTCCAGGAGCCTTAAACACGAGATTTGAGGAATGGGTAAAAGTGAATGAAAATGGCCAATTTACTCACTCTGCGGCCTTAAAAAGTGTTTCTCCTCCACGGGAAGTGAATAAAATACCATTTGGAGGCATTTATAGTTCAATCAAAAACGCCTGTTTTTTGGTGAAAGAGATAACCACCCCCCCTTACGACATGCTTCAGAAACGAAAAAAATGGTCCATTTTCAAATGTTGCGTCTTTGAACGACAATTCACATTTGTACGTGGATAATGACTTTTAGAGATAAAATGAGATGTTTAAAGTGATTTTCATGCTTCCAGGTGCCTTAAACACGAGATTTGAGGAATGGGTAAAAGTGAATGAAAATGGCCAATTTACTCACTCTGCGGCCTTAAAAAGTGTTTCTCCTCCACAGGAAGTGAATAAAATACCATTTGGAGGCATTTATAGTTCAATCAAAAACGCCTGTTTTTTAGTGAAAGAGATAACCACCCCCCCTTATGACATGCTTCAGAAATGAAAAAAATGTCCATTTTCAAATGTTGCGTCTTTGAACGACAATTCACATTTGTACGTGGAAAATCACGTTTAAAGATAAAATGAGATGTTTAAAGTGATTTTCATGCTTCCAGGGGCCTTAAACACGAGATTTAAGGAATGGGTAAAAGTGAATGAAAATGGCCAATTTACTCACTCTGCGGCCTTAAAAAGTGTTTCTCCTCCACGGGAAGTGAATTAAATAACATTTGTAGGCCTTTATTGTTAAAGCACAAACGCCCGATTTTTGACGAAAGAGATAACCACCCCCCCTTACGTCATGCTTCAGAAACTAAAAAAATGGTCCGTTTTCAAATGTTGCCTCTTTGAACTACAATTCACATTTGTACGTGGAAAATCACTTTTAAAGATAAAATGAAAATGTTTAAAGTGATTTTCATGCTTCCAGGGGCCTTAAACACGAGATTTGAGGAATGGGTAAAAGTGAATGAAAATGGCCAATTTACTCACTCTGCGGCCTTAAAAAGTGTTTCTCCTCCACAGGAAGTGAATAAAATACCATTTGGAGGCATTTATAGTTCAATCAAAAACGCCTGTTTTTTGGTGAAAGAGATAACCACCCCCCCTTACGACATGCTTCAGAAACGAAAAAAATGGTCCATTTTCAAATGTTGCGTTTTTGAACGACAATTCACATTTGTACGTGGAAAATCACGTTTAAAGATAAAATGAGATGTTTAAAGTGATTTTCATGCTTCCAGGGGCCTTAAACACGAGATTTGAGGAATGGGTAAAAGTGAATGAAAATGGCCAATTTACTCACTCTGCGGCCTTAAAAAGTGTTTCTCCTCCACGGGAAGTGAATAAAATACCATTTGGAGGCATTTATAGTTCAATCAAAAACGCCTGTTTTTTGGTGAAAGAGATAACCACCCCCCCTTACGACATGCTTCAGAAACGAAAAAAATGGTCCATTTTCAAATGTTGCGTCTTTGAACGACAATTCACATTTGTACGTGGATAATCACTTTTAGAGATAAAATTAGATGTTTAAAGTGATTTTCAAGCTTCCAGGGGCCCTAAACACAAGATTTGAGAAATGGGTAAATGTGAATGAAAATGGCCAATTTACTCACTCTGAGGCCTTAAAAAGTGTTTCTCCTCCACGGGAAGTGAATTAAATAACATTTGTAGGCCTTTATTGTTAAAGCAAAAACGCCCGATTTTTGACGAAAGAGATAACCACCCCCCCTTACGACATGCTTCAGAAACTAAAAAAATGGTCCGTTTTGAAATGTTGCCTCTTTGAACTACAATTCACATTTGTACGTGGAAAATCACTTTTAAAGATAAAATGAGATGTTTAAAGTGATTTTCATGCTTCCAGGGGCCTTAAACACGAGATTTGAGGAATGGGTAAATGTGAATGAAAATGGCCAATTTATGCACTCTGAGGCCTTAAAAAGTTTTTCTCCACCCCAGCAAGTGAATTAAATAACATTTGTAGGCCTTTATTGTTCAATCAAAAACGCCTGTTTTTTTGGTGAAAGAGATAACCACCCGCCCCTTACGACATGCTTCAGAAATGAAAAAAATGGTCCATTTTCAAATGTTGCGTCTTTGAACGACAATTCACATTTGTACGTGGAAAATCACGTTTAAAGATAAAATGAGATGTTTAAAGTGATTTTCATGCTTCCAGGGGCCTTAAACACGAGATTTGAGGAATGGGTAAAAGTGAATGAAAATGGCCAATTTACTCATTCTGAGGCCTTAAAAAGTGTTTCTCCTCCACGGGAAGTGAATAAAATACCATTTGGAGGCATTTATAGTTCAATCAAAAACGCCTGTTTTTTTGGTGAAAGAGATAACCACCCGCCCCTTACGACATGCTTCAGAAATGAAAAAAATGGTCCATTTTCAAATGTTGCGTCTTTGAACGACAATTCACATTTGTACGTGGAAAATCACGTTTAAAGATAAAATGAGATGTTTAAAGTGATTTTCATGCTTCCAGGGGCCTTAAACACGAGATTTGAGGAATGGGTAAAAGTGAATGAAAATGGCCAATTTACTCACTCTGCGGCCTTAAAAAGTGTTTCTCCTCCACGGGAAGTGAATAAAATACCATTTGGAGGCATTTATAGTTCAATCAAAAACGCCTGTTTTTTGGTGAAAGAGATAACCACCCCCCCTTACGACATGCTTCAGAAACGAAAAAAATGGTCCATTTTCAAATGTTGCGTCTTTGAACGACAATTCACATTTGTACGTGGATAATCACTTTTAGAGATAAAATTAGATGTTTAAAGTGATTTTCAAGCTTCCAGGGGCCCTAAACACAAGATTTGAGAAATGGGTAAAAGTGAATGAAAATGGCCAATTTACTCACTCTGAGGCCTTAAAAAGTGTTTCTCCTCCACGGGAAGTGAATTAAATAACATTTGTAGGCCTTTATTGTTAAAGCAAAAACGCCCGATTTTTGACGAAAGAGATAACCACCCCCCCTTACGACATGCTTCAGAAACTAAAAAAATGGTCCGTTTTGAAATGTTGCCTCTTTGAACTACAATTCACATTTGTACGTGGAAAATCACTTTTAAAGATAAAATGAGATGTTTAAAGTGATTTTCATGCTTCCAGGGGCCTTAAACACGAGATTTGAGGAATGGGTAAATGTGAATGAAAATGGCCAATTTATGCACTCTGAGGCCTTAAAAAGTTTTTCTCCACCCCAGCAAGTGAATTAAATAACATTTGTAGGCCTTTATTGTTCAATCAAAAACGCCTGTTTTTTTGGTGAAAGAGATAACCACCCGCCCCTTACGACATGCTTCAGAAATGAAAAAAATGGTCCATTTTCAAATGTTGCGTCTTTGAACGACAATTCACATTTGTACGTGGAAAATCACGTTTAAAGATAAAATGAGATGTTTAAAGTGATTTTCATGCTTCCAGGGGCCTTAAACACGAGATTTGAGGAATGGGTAAAAGTGAATGAAAATGGCCAATTTACTCATTCTGAGGCCTTAAAAAGTGTTTCTCCTCCACGGGAAGTGAATAAAATACCATTTGGAGGCATTTATAGTTCAATCAAAAACGCCTGTTTTTTTGGTGAAAGAGATAACCACCCGCCCCTTACGACATGCTTCAGAAATGAAAAAAATGGTCCATTTTCAAATGTTGCGTCTTTGAACGACAATTCACATTTGTACGTGGAAAATCACGTTTAAAGATAAAATGAGATGTTTAAAGTGATTTTCATGCTTCCAGGGGCCTTAAACACGAGATTTGAGGAATGGGTAAAAGTGAATGAAAATGGCCAATTTACTCACTCTGCGGCCTTAAAAAGTGTTTCTCCTCCACGGGAAGTGAATAAAATACCATTTGGAGGCATTTATAGTTCAATCAAAAACGCCTGTTTTTTGGTGAAAGAGATAACCACCCCCCCTTACGACATGCTTCAGAAACGAAAAAAATGGTCCATTTTCAAATGTTGCGTCTTTGAACGACAATTCACATTTGTACGTGGATAATCACTTTTAGAGAAAAAATTAGATGTTTAAAGTGATTTTCAAGCTTCCAGGGGCCCTAAACACAAGATTTGAGGAATGGGTAAATGTGAATGAAAATGGCCAATTTATGCACTCTGAGGCCTTAAAAAGTTTTTCTCCACCCCAGCAAGTGAATTAAATAACATTTGTAGGCCTTTATTGTTCAATCAAAAACGCCCGAGTTTTTGATGAAAGAGATAACCACCCCCCCTTACGACATGCTTCAGAAACTAAAAAAATGGTCAGTTTTCAAAAGTTGCCTCTTTGAACTACAATTCACATTTGTACGTGGAAAATCACTTTTAAAGATAAAATGAGATGTTTAAAGTGATTTTCATGCTTCCAGGGGCCTTAAACACAAGATTTGAGGAATGGGTAAAAGTGAATGAAAATGGCCAATTTACTCATTCTGAGGCCTTAAAAAGTGTTTCTCCTCCACGGGAAGTGAATAAAATACCATTTGGAGGCATTTATAGTTCAATCAAAAACGCCTGTTTTTTTGGTGAAAGAGATAACCACCCGCCCCTTACGACATGCTTCAGAAATGAAAAAAATGGTCCATTTTCAAATGTTGCGTCTTTGAACGACAATTCACATTTGTACGTGGAAAATCACGTTTAAAGATAAAATGAGATGTTTAAAGTGATTTTCATGCTTCCAGGGGCCTTAAACACGAGATTTGAGGAATGGGTAAAAGTGAATGAAAATGGCCAATTTACTCACTCTGCGGCCTTAAAAAGTGTTTCTCCTCCACGGGAAGTGAATAAAATACCATTTGGAGGCATTTATAGTTCAATCAAAAACGCCTGTTTTTTGGTGAAAGAGATAACCACCCCCCCTTACGACATGCTTCAGAAACGAAAAAAATGGTCCATTTTCAAATGTTGCGTCTTTGAACGACAATTCACATTTGTACGTGGATAATCACTTTTAGAGATAAAATTAGATGTTTAAAGTGATTTTCAAGCTTCCAGGGGCCCTAAACACAAGATTTGAGAAATGGGTAAATGTGAATGAAAATGGCCAATTTACTCACTCTGAGGCCTTAAAAAGTGTTTCTCCTCCACGGGAAGTGAATTAAATAACATTTGTAGGCCTTTATTGTTAAAGCAAAAACGCCCGATTTTTGACGAAAGAGATAACCACCCCCCCTTACGACATGCTTCAGAAACTAAAAAAATGGTCCGTTTTGAAATGTTGCCTCTTTGAACTACAATTCACATTTGTACGTGGAAAATCACTTTTAAAGATAAAATGAGATGTTTAAAGTGATTTTCATGCTTCCAGGGGCCTTAAACACGAGATTTGAGGAATGGGTAAATGTGAATGAAAATGGCCAATTTATGCACTCTGAGGCCTTAAAAAGTTTTTCTCCACCCCAGCAAGTGAATTAAATAACATTTGTAGGCCTTTATTGTTCAATCAAAAACGCCTGTTTTTTTGGTGAAAGAGATAACCACCCGCCCCTTACGACATGCTTCAGAAATGAAAAAAATGGTCCATTTTCAAATGTTGCGTCTTTGAACGACAATTCACATTTGTACGTGGAAAATCACGTTTAAAGATAAAATGAGATGTTTAAAGTGATTTTCATGCTTCCAGGGGCCTTAAACACGAGATTTGAGGAATGGGTAAAAGTGAATGAAAATGGCCAATTTACTCATTCTGAGGCCTTAAAAAGTGTTTCTCCTCCACGGGAAGTGAATAAAATACCATTTGGAGGCATTTATAGTTCAATCAAAAACGCCTGTTTTTTTGGTGAAAGAGATAACCACCCGCCCCTTACGACATGCTTCAGAAATGAAAAAAATGGTCCATTTTCAAATGTTGCGTCTTTGAACGACAATTCACATTTGTACGTGGAAAATCACGTTTAAAGATAAAATGAGATGTTTAAAGTGATTTTCATGCTTCCAGGGGCCTTAAACACGAGATTTGAGGAATGGGTAAAAGTGAATGAAAATGGCCAATTTACTCACTCTGCGGCCTTAAAAAGTGTTTCTCCTCCACGGGAAGTGAATAAAATACCATTTGGAGGCATTTATAGTTCAATCAAAAACGCCTGTTTTTTGGTGAAAGAGATAACCACCCCCCCTTACGACATGCTTCAGAAACGAAAAAAATGGTCCATTTTCAAATGTTGCGTCTTTGAACGACAATTCACATTTGTACGTGGATAATCACTTTTAGAGATAAAATTAGATGTTTAAAGTGATTTTCAAGCTTCCAGGGGCCCTAAACACAAGATTTGAGAAATGGGTAAAAGTGAATGAAAATGGCCAATTTACTCACTCTGAGGCCTTAAAAAGTGTTTCTCCTCCACGGGAAGTGAATTAAATAACATTTGTAGGCCTTTATTGTTAAAGCAAAAACGCCCGATTTTTGACGAAAGAGATAACCACCCCCCCTTACGACATGCTTCAGAAACTAAAAAAATGGTCCGTTTTGAAATGTTGCCTCTTTGAACTACAATTCACATTTGTACGTGGAAAATCACTTTTAAAGATAAAATGAGATGTTTAAAGTGATTTTCATGCTTCCAGGGGCCTTAAACACGAGATTTGAGGAATGGGTAAATGTGAATGAAAATGGCCAATTTATGCACTCTGAGGCCTTAAAAAGTTTTTCTCCACCCCAGCAAGTGAATTAAATAACATTTGTAGGCCTTTATTGTTCAATCAAAAACGCCTGTTTTTTTGGTGAAAGAGATAACCACCCGCCCCTTACGACATGCTTCAGAAATGAAAAAAATGGTCCATTTTCAAATGTTGCGTCTTTGAACGACAATTCACATTTGTACGTGGAAAATCACGTTTAAAGATAAAATGAGATGTTTAAAGTGATTTTCATGCTTCCAGGGGCCTTAAACACGAGATTTGAGGAATGGGTAAAAGTGAATGAAAATGGCCAATTTACTCATTCTGAGGCCTTAAAAAGTGTTTCTCCTCCACGGGAAGTGAATAAAATACCATTTGGAGGCATTTATAGTTCAATCAAAAACGCCTGTTTTTTTGGTGAAAGAGATAACCACCCGCCCCTTACGACATGCTTCAGAAATGAAAAAAATGGTCCATTTTCAAATGTTGCGTCTTTGAACGACAATTCACATTTGTACGTGGAAAATCACGTTTAAAGATAAAATGAGATGTTTAAAGTGATTTTCATGCTTCCAGGGGCCTTAAACACGAGATTTGAGGAATGGGTAAAAGTGAATGAAAATGGCCAATTTACTCACTCTGCGGCCTTAAAAAGTGTTTCTCCTCCACGGGAAGTGAATAAAATACCATTTGGAGGCATTTATAGTTCAATCAAAAACGCCTGTTTTTTGGTGAAAGAGATAACCACCCCCCCTTACGACATGCTTCAGAAACGAAAAAAATGGTCCATTTTCAAATGTTGCGTCTTTGAACGACAATTCACATTTGTACGTGGATAATCACTTTTAGAGAAAAAATTAGATGTTTAAAGTGATTTTCAAGCTTCCAGGGGCCCTAAACACAAGATTTGAGGAATGGGTAAATGTGAATGAAAATGGCCAATTTATGCACTCTGAGGCCTTAAAAAGTTTTTCTCCACCCCAGCAAGTGAATTAAATAACATTTGTAGGCCTTTATTGTTCAATCAAAAACGCCCGAGTTTTTGATGAAAGAGATAACCACCCCCCCTTACGACATGCTTCAGAAACTAAAAAAATGGTCAGTTTTCAAAAGTTGCCTCTTTGAACTACAATTCACATTTGTACGTGGAAAATCACTTTTAAAGATAAAATGAGATGTTTAAAGTGATTTTCATGCTTCCAGGGGCCTTAAACACAAGATTTGAGGAATGGGTAAAAGTGAATGAAAATGGCCAATTTACTCATTCTGAGGCCTTAAAAAGTGTTTCTCCTCCACGGGAAGTGAATAAAATACCATTTGGAGGCATTTATAGTTCAATCAAAAACGCCTGTTTTTTTGGTGAAAGAGATAACCACCCGCCCCTTACGACATGCTTCAGAAATGAAAAAAATGGTCCATTTTCAAATGTTGCGTCTTTGAACGACAATTCACATTTGTACGTGGAAAATCACGTTTAAAGATAAAATGAGATGTTTAAAGTGATTTTCATGCTTCCAGGGGCCTTAAACACGAGATTTGAGGAATGGGTAAAAGTGAATGAAAATGGCCAATTTACTCACTCTGCGGCCTTAAAAAGTGTTTCTCCTCCACGGGAAGTGAATAAAATACCATTTGGAGGCATTTATAGTTCAATCAAAAACGCCTGTTTTTTGGTGAAAGAGATAACCACCCCCCCTTACGACATGCTTCAGAAACGAAAAAAATGGTCCATTTTCAAATGTTGCGTCTTTGAACGACAATTCACATTTGTACGTGGATAATCACTTTTAGAGATAAAATTAGATGTTTAAAGTGATTTTCAAGCTTCCAGGGGCCCTAAACACAAGATTTGAGAAATGGGTAAAAGTGAATGAAAATGGCCAATTTACTCACTCTGAGGCCTTAAAAAGTGTTTCTCCTCCACGGGAAGTGAATTAAATAACATTTGTAGGCCTTTATTGTTAAAGCAAAAACGCCCGATTTTTGACGAAAGAGATAACCACCCCCCCTTACGACATGCTTCAGAAACTAAAAAAATGGTCCGTTTTGAAATGTTGCCTCTTTGAACTACAATTCACATTTGTACGTGGAAAATCACTTTTAAAGATAAAATGAGATGTTTAAAGTGATTTTCATGCTTCCAGGGGCCTTAAACACGAGATTTGAGGAATGGGTAAATGTGAATGAAAATGGCCAATTTATGCACTCTGAGGCCTTAAAAAGTTTTTCTCCACCCCAGCAAGTGAATTAAATAACATTTGTAGGCCTTTATTGTTCAATCAAAAACGCCTGTTTTTTTGGTGAAAGAGATAACCACCCGCCCCTTACGACATGCTTCAGAAATGAAAAAAATGGTCCATTTTCAAATGTTGCGTCTTTGAACGACAATTCACATTTGTACGTGGAAAATCACGTTTAAAGATAAAATGAGATGTTTAAAGTGATTTTCATGCTTCCAGGGGCCTTAAACACGAGATTTGAGGAATGGGTAAAAGTGAATGAAAATGGCCAATTTACTCATTCTGAGGCCTTAAAAAGTGTTTCTCCTCCACGGGAAGTGAATAAAATACCATTTGGAGGCATTTATAGTTCAATCAAAAACGCCTGTTTTTTTGGTGAAAGAGATAACCACCCGCCCCTTACGACATGCTTCAGAAATGAAAAAAATGGTCCATTTTCAAATGTTGCGTCTTTGAACGACAATTCACATTTGTACGTGGAAAATCACGTTTAAAGATAAAATGAGATGTTTAAAGTGATTTTCATGCTTCCAGGGGCCTTAAACACGAGATTTGAGGAATGGGTAAAAGTGAATGAAAATGGCCAATTTACTCACTCTGCGGCCTTAAAAAGTGTTTCTCCTCCACGGGAAGTGAATAAAATACCATTTGGAGGCATTTATAGTTCAATCAAAAACGCCTGTTTTTTGGTGAAAGAGATAACCACCCCCCCTTACGACATGCTTCAGAAACGAAAAAAATGGTCCATTTTCAAATGTTGCGTCTTTGAACGACAATTCACATTTGTACGTGGATAATCACTTTTAGAGAAAAAATTAGATGTTTAAAGTGATTTTCAAGCTTCCAGGGGCCCTAAACACAAGATTTGAGGAATGGGTAAATGTGAATGAAAATGGCCAATTTATGCACTCTGAGGCCTTAAAAAGTTTTTCTCCACCCCAGCAAGTGAATTAAATAACATTTGTAGGCCTTTATTGTTCAATCAAAAACGCCCGAGTTTTTGATGAAAGAGATAACCACCCCCCCTTACGACATGCTTCAGAAACTAAAAAAATGGTCAGTTTTCAAAAGTTGCCTCTTTGAACTACAATTCACATTTGTACGTGGAAAATCACTTTTAAAGATAAAATGAGATGTTTAAAGTGATTTTCATGCTTCCAGGGGCCTTAAACACAAGATTTGAGGAATGGGTAAAAGTGAATGAAAATGGCCAATTTACTCATTCTGAGGCCTTAAAAAGTGTTTCTCCTCCACGGGAAGTGAATAAAATACCATTTGGAGGCATTTATAGTTCAATCAAAAACGCCTGTTTTTTTGGTGAAAGAGATAACCACCCGCCCCTTACGACATGCTTCAGAAATGAAAAAAATGGTCCATTTTCAAATGTTGCGTCTTTGAACGACAATTCACATTTGTACGTGGAAAATCACGTTTAAAGATAAAATGAGATGTTTAAAGTGATTTTCATGCTTCCAGGGGCCTTAAACACGAGATTTGAGGAATGGGTAAAAGTGAATGAAAATGGCCAATTTACTCACTCTGCGGCCTTAAAAAGTGTTTCTCCTCCACGGGAAGTGAATAAAATACCATTTGGAGGCATTTATAGTTCAATCAAAAACGCCTGTTTTTTGGTGAAAGAGATAACCACCCCCCCTTACGACATGCTTCAGAAACGAAAAAAATGGTCCATTTTCAAATGTTGCGTCTTTGAACGACAATTCACATTTGTACGTGGATAATCACTTTTAGAGAAAAAATTAGATGTTTAAAGTGATTTTCAAGCTTCCAGGGGCCCTAAACACAAGATTTGAGGAATGGGTAAATGTGAATGAAAATGGCCAATTTATGCACTCTGAGGCCTTAAAAAGTTTTTCTCCACCCCAGCAAGTGAATTAAATAACATTTGTAGGCCTTTATTGTTCAATCAAAAACGCCCGAGTTTTTGATGAAAGAGATAACCACCCCCCCTTACGACATGCTTCAGAAACTAAAAAAATGGTCCGTTTTCAAAAGTTGCCTCTTTGAACTACAATTCACATTTGTACGTGGAAAATCACTTTTAAAGATAAAATGAGATGTTTAAAGTGATTTTCATGCTTCCAGGGGCCTTAAACACAAGATTTGAGGAATGTGTAATTGTGAATGAAAATGGCCAATTTACTCATTCTGAGGCCTTAAAAAGTGTTTCTCCTCCACGGGAAGTGAATAAAATACAATTTGGAGGCATTTATAGTTCAATCAAAAACGCCTGTTTTTTTGGTGAAAGAGATAACCACCCCCCCTTACGACATGCTTCAGAAACGAAAAAAATGGTCCATTTTCAAATGTTGCGTCTTTGAACGACAATTCACATTTGTACGTGGATAATCACTTTTAGAGATAAAATTAGATGTTTAAAGTGATTTTCAAGCTTCCAGGGTCCCTAAACACAAGATTTGAGAAATGGGTAAAAGTGAATGAAAATGGCCAATTTACTCACTCTGAGGCCTTAAAAAGTGTTTCTCCTCCACGGGAAGTGAATTAAATAACATTTGTAGGCCTTTATTGTTAAAGCAAAAACGCCCGATTTTTGACGAAAGAGATAACCACCCCCCCTTACGACATGCTTCAGAAACTAAAAAAATGGTCCGTTTTGAAATGTTGCCTCTTTGAACTACAATTCACATTTGTACGTGGAAAATCACTTTTAAAGATAAAATGAGATGTTTAAAGTGATTTTCATGCTTCCAGGGGCCTTAAACACGAGATTTGAGGAATGGGTAAAAGTGAATGAAAATGGCCAATTTACTCACTCTGCGGCCTTAAAAAGTGTTTCTCCTCCACGGGAAGTGAATAAAATACCATTGGAGGCATTTATAGTTCAATCAAAAACGCCTGTTTTTTGGTGAAAGAGATAACCACCCCCCCTTACGACATGCTTCAGAAACGAAAAAAATGGTCCATTTTCAAATGTTGCGTCTTTGAACGACAATTCACATTTGTACGTGGATAATCACTTTTAGAGAAAAAATTAGATGTTTAAAGTGATTTTCAAGCTTCCAGGGGCCCTAAACACAAGATTTGAGGAATGGGTAAATGTGAATGAAAATGGCCAATTTATGCACTCTGAGGCCTTAAAAAGTTTTTCTCCACCCCAGCAAGTGAATTAAATAACATTTGTAGGCCTTTATTGTTCAATCAAAAACGCCCGAGTTTTTGATGAAAGAGATAACCACCCCCCCTTACGACATGCTTCAGAAACTAAAAAAATGGTCCGTTTTCAAAAGTTGCCTCTTTGAACTACAATTCACATTTGTACGTGGAAAATCACTTTTAAAGATAAAATGAGATGTTTAAAGTGATTTTCATGCTTCCAGGGGCCTTAAACACAAGATTTGAGGAATGGGTAAAAGTGAATGAAAATGGCCAATTTACTCATTCTGAGGCCTTAAAAAGTGTTTCTCCTCCACGGGAAGTGAATAAAATACCATTTGGAGGCATTTATAGTTCAATCAAAAACGCCTGTTTTTTTGGTGAAAGAGATAACCACCCGCCCCTTACGACATGCTTCAGAAATGAAAAAAATGGTCCATTTTCAAATGTTGCGTCTTTGAACGACAATTCACATTTGTACGTGGAAAATCACGTTTAAAGATAAAATGAGATGTTTAAAGTGATTTTCATGCTTCCAGGGGCCTTAAACACGAGATTTGAGGAATGGGTAAAAGTGAATGAAAATGGCCAATTTACTCACTCTGCGGCCTTAAAAAGTGTTTCTCCTCCACAGGAAGTGAATAAAATACCATTTGGAGGCATTTATAGTTCAATCAAAAACGCCTGTTTTTTGGTGAAAGAGATAACCACCCCCCCTTACGACATGCTTCAGAAACGAAAAAAATGGTCCATTTTCAAATGTTGCGTCTTTGAACGACAATTCACATTTGTACGTGGATAATCACTTTTAGAGAAAAAATTAGATGTTTAAAGTGATTTTCAAGCTTCCAGGGGCCCTAAACACAAGATTTGAGGAATGGGTAAAAGTGAATGAAAATGGCCAATTTACTCACTCTGCGGCCTTAAAAAGTGTTTCTCCTCCACGGGAAGTGAATAAAATACCATTTGGAGGCATTTATAGTTCAATCAAAAACGCCTGTTTTTTGGTGAAAGAGATAACCACCCCCCCTTACGACATGCTTCAGAAACGAAAAAAATGGTCCATTTTCAAATGTTGCGTCTTTGAACTACAATTCACATTTGTACGTGGATAAACGCTTTTAGAGCTAAAATTAGATGTTTAAAGTGATTTTCAAGCTTCCAGGGGCCGTAAACACAAGATTTGACAAATGGTTAAATGTGAATGAAAATGGCCAATTTATGCACTCTGAGGCCTTAAAAAGTTTTTCTCCACCCCAGCAAGTGAATTAAATACCATTTGTAGGCCTTTATTGTTCAATCAAAAACGTCCGAGTTTTTGATGAAAGAGATAACCACCCCCCCTCACGACATGCTTCAGAAACTAAAAAAATGGTCCGTTTTCAAATGTTGCCTCTTTGAACTACAATTCACATTTGTACGTGGAAAATCACTTTTAAAGATAAAATGAGATGTTTAAAGTGATTTTCATGCTTCCAGGGGCCTTAAACACAAGATTTGAGGAATGGGTAAAAGTGAATGAAAATGGCCAATTTACTCATTCTGAGGCCTTAAAAAGTGTTTCTCCTCCACGGGAAGTGAATTAAGTAATATTTGTAGGCCTTTATTGTTCAAGCGAAAACTCCTGATTTTTGGCGAAAGAGATAACCACCCCCCCTTACGACATGCTTCAGAAACTAAAAAAATGGTCCGTTTTCAAATGTTGCCTCTTTGAACTACAATTCACAATTGTACGTGGAAAATCACTTTTAAAGATAAAATGAGATGTTTAAAGTGATTTTCATGCTTCCAGGGGCCTTAAACACGAGATTTGAGGAATGGGTAAAAGTGAATGAAAATGGCCAATTTACTCACTCTGCGGCCTTAAAAAGTGTTTCTCCTCCACAGGAAGTGAATAAAATACCATTTGGAGGCATTTATAGTTCAATCAAAAACGCCCGAGTTTTTGATGAAAGAGATAACCACCCCCCCTTACGACATGCTTCAGACACTAAAAAAATGGTCCGTTTTCAAAAGTTGCCTCTTTGAACTACAATTCACATTTGTACGTGGAAAATCACTTTTAAAGATAAAATGAGATGTTTAAAGTGATTTTCATGCTTCCAGGGGCCTTAAACACAAGATTTGAGGAATGGGTAAAAGTGAATGAAAATGGCCAATTTACTCATTCTGAGGCCTTAAAAAGTGTTTCTCCTCCACGGGAAGTGAATAAAATACCATTTGGAGGCATTTATAGTTCAATCAAAAACGCCTGTTTTTTTGGTGAAAGAGATAACCACCCGCCCCTTACGACATGCTTCAGAAATGAAAAAAATGGTCCATTTTCAAATGTTGCGTCTTTGAACGACAATTCACATTTGTACGTGGAAAATCACGTTTAAAGATAAAATGAGATGTTTAAAGTGATTTTCATGCTTCCAGGGGCCTTAAACACGAGATTTGAGGAATGGGTAAAAGTGAATGAAAATGGCCAATTTACTCACTCTGCGGCCTTAAAAAGTGTTTCTCCTCCACGGGAAGTGAATAAAATACCATTTGGAGGCATTTATAGTTCAATCAAAAACGCCTGTTTTTTGGTGAAAGAGATAACCACCCCCCCTTACGACATGCTTCAGAAACGAAAAAAATGGTCCATTTTCAAATGTTGCGTCTTTGAACTACAATTCACATTTGTACGTGGATAAACGCTTTTAGAGCTAAAATTAGATGTTTAAAGTGATTTTCAAGCTTCCAGGGGCCGTAAACACAAGATTTGACAAATGGTTAAATGTGAATGAAAATGGCCAATTTATGCACTCTGAGGCCTTAAAAAGTTTTTCTCCACCCCAGCAAGTGAATTAAATACCATTTGTAGGCCTTTATTGTTCAATCAAAAACGTCCGAGTTTTTGATGAAAGAGATAACCACCCCCCCTCACGACATGCTTCAGAAACTAAAAAAATGGTCCGTTTTCAAATGTTGCCTCTTTGAACTACAATTCACATTTGTACGTGGAAAATCACTTTTAAAGATAAAATGAGATGTTTAAAGTGATTTTCATGCTTCCAGGGGCCTTAAACACAAGATTTGAGGAATGGGTAAAAGTGAATGAAAATGGCCAATTTACTCATTCTGAGGCCTTAAAAAGTGTTTCTCCTCCACGGGAAGTGAATTAAGTAATATTTGTAGGCCTTTATTGTTCAAGCGAAAACTCCTGATTTTTGGCGAAAGAGATAACCACCCCCCCTTACGACATGCTTCAGAAACTAAAAAAATGGTCCGTTTTCAAATGTTGCCTCTTTGAACTACAATTCACAATTGTACGTGGAAAATCACTTTTAAAGATAAAATGAGATGTTTAAAGTGATTTTCATGCTTCCAGGGGCCTTAAACACGAGATTTGAGGAATGGGTAAAAGTGAATGAAAATGGCCAATTTACTCACTCTGCGGCCTTAAAAAGTGTTTCTCCTCCACAGGAAGTGAATAAAATACCATTTGGAGGCATTTATAGTTCAATCAAAAACGCCTGTTTTTTAGTGAAAGAGATAACCACCCCCCCTTACGACATGCTTCAGAAACTAAAAAAATGGTCCGTTTTCAAAAGTTGCCTCTTTGAACTACAATTCACATTTGTACGTGGAAAATCACTTTTAAAGATAAAATGAGATGTTTAAAGTGATTTTCATGCTTCCAGGGGCCTTAAACACGAGATTGGAGGAATGGGTAAAAGTGAATGAAAATGGCCAATTTACTCACTCTGCGGCCTTAAAAAGTGTTTCTCCTCCACGGGAAGTGAATAAAATACCATTTGGAGGCATTTATAGTTCAATCAAAAACGCCTGTTTTTTTGGTGAAAGAGATAACCACCCCCCCTTACGACATGCTTCAGAAATGAAAAAAATGGTCCATTTTCAAATGTTGCGTCTTTGAACGACAATTCACATTTGTACTTGGAAAATCACGTTTAAAGATAAAATGAGATGTTTAAAGTGATTTTCATGCTTCCAGGGGCCTTAAACACGAGATTTGAGGAATGGGTAAAAGTGAATGAAAATGGCCAATTTACTCACTCTGCGGCCTTAAAAAGTGTTTCTCCTCCACGGGAAGTGAATAAAATACCATTTGGAGGCATTTATAGTTCAATCAAAAACGCCTGTTTTTTGGTGAAAGAGATAACCACCCCCCCTTACGACATGCTTCAGAAACGAAAAAAATGGTTCATTTTCAAATGTTGCGTCTTTGAACTACAATTCACATTTGTACGTGGATAATCGCTTTGAGAGATAAAATTAGATGTTTAAAGTGATTTTCAAGCTTCCAGGGGCCGTAAACACAAGATTTGAGGAATGGGTAAATGTGAATGAAAATGGCCAATTTATGCACTCTGAGGCCTTAAAAAGTTTTTCTCCACCCCAGCAAGTGAATTAAATAACATTTGTAGGCCTTTATTGTTCAATCAAAAACGTCCGAGTTTTTGATGAAAGAGATAACCACCCCCCCTTACGACATGCTTCAGAAACTAAAAAAATGGTCCGTTTTCAAATGTTGCCTCTTTGAACTACAATTCACATTTGTACGTGGAAAATCACTTTTAAAGATAAAATGAGATGTTTAAAGTGATTTTCATGCTTCCAGGGGCCTTAAACACAAGATTTGAGGAATGGGTAAAAGTGAATGAAAATGGCCAATTTACTCATTCTGAGGCCTTAAAAAGTGTTTCTCCTCCACGGGAAGTGAATTAAGTAATATTTGTAGGCCTTTATTGTTCAAGCGAAAACTCCTGATTTTTGGCGAAAGAGATAACCACCCCCCCTTACGACATGCTTCAGAAACTAAAAAAATGGTCCGTTTTCAAATGTTGCCTCTTTGAACTACAATTCACAATTGTACGTGGAAAATCACTTTTAAAGATAAAATGAGATGTTTAAAGTGATTTTCATGCTTCCAGGGGCCTTAAACACGAGATTTGAGGAATGGGTAAAAGTGAATGAAAATGGCCAATTTACTCACTCTGCGGCCTTAAAAAGTGTTTCTCCTCCACAGGAAGTGAATAAAATACCATTTGGAGGCATTTATAGTTCAATCAAAAACGCCTGTTTTTTAGTGAAAGAGATAACCACCCCCCCTTACGACATGCTTCAGAAATGAAAAAAATGTCCATTTTCAAATGTTGCGTCTTTGAACGACAATTCACATTTGTACGTGGAAATTCACGTTTAAAGATAAAATGAGATGTTTAAAGTGATTTTCATGCTTCCAGGGGCCTTAAACACGAGATTTGAGGAATGGGTAAAAGTGAATGAAAATGGCCAATTTACTCACTCTGCGGCCTTAAAAAGTGTTTCTCCTCCACGGGAAGTGAATTAAATAACATTTGTAGGCCTTTATTGTTAAAGCAAAAACGCCCGATTTTTGACGAAAGAGATAACCACCCCCCCTTACGTCATGCTTCAGAAACTAAAAAAATGGTCCGTTTTCAAATGTTGCCTCTTTGAACTACAATTCACATTTGTACGTGGAAAATCACTTTTAAAGATAAAATGAGATGTTTAAAGTGATTTTCATGCTTCCAGGGGCCTTAAACACGAGATTTGAGGAATGGGTAAAAGTGAATGAAAATGGCCAATTTACTCACTCTGCGGCCTTAAAAAGTGTTTCTCCTCCTCGGGAAGTGAATAAAATACCATTTGGAGGCATTTATAGTTCAATCAAAAACGCCTGTTTTTTGGTGAAAGAGATAACCACCCCCCCTTACGACATGCTTCAGAAACGAAAAAAATGGTCCATTTTCAAATGTTGCGTCTTTGAACGACAATTCACATTTGTACGTGGATAATCACTTTTAGAGATAAAATTAGATGTTTAAAGTGATTTTCAAGCTTCCAGGGGCCCTAAACACAAGATTTGAGAAATGGGTAAAAGTGAATGAAAATGGCCAATTTACTCACTCTGAGGCCTTAAAATGTGTTTCTCCTCCACGGGAAGTGAATAAAATAACATTTGGAGGCCTTTAATGTTCAATCAAAAACGCCAGTTTTTTGGTGAAAGAGTTAACCACCCCCCCCTTACGACATGCTTCAGAAACAAAAAAAATGGTTCATTTTCAAATGTTGCGTCTTTGAACTACAATTCAGATTTGTACGTGGATAATCACTTTTAGAGATAAAATTAGATGTTTAAAGTGATTTTCAAGCTTCCAGGGGCCGTAAACACAAGATTTGAGGAATGGGTAAATGTGAATGAAAATGGCCAATTTATGCACTCTGAGGCCTTAAAAAGTGTTTCTCCTCCACGGGAAGTGAATAAAATAACATTTGGAGGCCTTTATTGTTCAATCAAAAACACCAGTTTTTTGGTGAAAGAGATAACCACCCCCCCTTACGACATGCTTCAGAAACTAAAAAAATGGTCCGTTTTCAAATGTTGCCTCTTTGAACTACAATTCACATTTGTACGTGGAAAATCACTTTTAAAGATAAAATGAGATGTTTAAAGTGATTTTCATGCTTCCAGGGGCCTTAAACACAAGATTTGAGGAATGGGTAAAAGTGAATGAAAATGGCCAATTTACTCATTCTGAGGCCTTAAAAAGTGTTTCTCCTCCACGGGAAGTGAATTAAGTAATATTTGTAGGCCTTTATTGTTCAAGCGAAAACTCCTGATTTTTGGCGAAAGAGATAACCACCCCCCCTTACGACATGCTTCAGAAACTAAAAAAATGGTCCGTTTTCAAATGTTGCCTCTTTGAACTACAATTCACATTTGTACGTGGAAAATCACTTTTAAAGATAAAATGAGATGTTTAAAGTGATTTTCATGCTTCCAGGGGCCTTAAACACGAGATTTGAGGAATGGGTAAATGTGAATGAAAATGGCCAATTTATGCACTCTGAGGCCTTAAAAAGTTTTTCTCCACCCCAGCAAGTGAATTAAATAACATTTGTAGGCCTTTATTGTTCAATCAAAAACGTCCGAGTTTTTGATGAAAGAGATAACCACCCCCCCTTACGACATGCTTCAGAAACTAAAAAAATGGTCCGTTTTCAAATGTTGCCTCTTTGAACTACAATTCACATTTGTGCGTGGAAAATCACTTTTAAAGATAAAATGAGATGTTTAAAGTGATTTTCATGCTTCCAGGGGCCTTAAACACAAGATTTGAGGAATGGGTAAAAGTGAATGAAAATGGCCAATTTACTCATTCTGAGGCCTTAAAAAGTGTTTCTCCTCCACGGGAAGTGAATTAAGTAATATTTGTAGGCCTTTATTGTTCAAGCGAAAACTCCTGATTTTTGGCGAAAGAGATAACCACCCCCCCTTACGACATGCTTCAGAAACTAAAAAAATGGTCCGTTTTCAAATGTTGCCTCTTTGAACTACAATTCACAATTGTACGTGGAAAATCACTTTTAAAGATAAAATGAGATGTTTAAAGTGATTTTCATGCTTCCAGGGGCCTTAAACACGAGATTTGAGGAATGGGTAAAAGTGAATGAAAATGGCCAATTTACTCACTCTGCGGCCTTAAAAAGTGTTTCTCCTCCACAGGAAGTGAATAAAATACCATTTGGAGGCATTTATAGTTCAATCAAAAACGCCTGTTTTTTAGTGAAAGAGATAACCACCCCCCCTTACGACATGCTTCAGAAATGAAAAAAATGTCCATTTTCAAATGTTGCGTCTTTGAACGACAATTCACATTTGTACGTGGAAATTCACGTTTAAAGATAAAATGAGATGTTTAAAGTGATTTTCATGCTTCCAGGGGCCTTAAACACGAGATTTGAGGAATGGGTAAAAGTGAATGAAAATGGCCAATTTACTCAATCTGCGGCCTTAAAAAGTGTTTCTCCTCCACGGGAAGTGAATTAAATAACATTTGTAGGCCTTTATTGTTAAAGCAAAAACGCCCGATTTTTGACGAAAGAGATAACCACCCCCCCTTACGTCATGCTTCAGAAACTAAAAAAATGGTCCGTTTTCAAATGTTGCCTCTCTGAACTACAATTCACATTTGTACGTGGAAAATCACTTTTAAAGATAAAATGAGATGTTTAAAGTGATTTTCATGCTTCCAGGGGCCTTAAAAACGAGATTTGAGGAATGGGTAAAAGTGAATGAAAATGGCCAATTTACTCACTCTGCGGCCTTAAAAAGTGTTTCTCCTCCTCGGGAAGTGAATAAAATACCATTTGGAGGCATTTATAGTTCAATCAAAAACGCCTGTTTTTTAGTGAAAGAGATAACCACCCCCCCTTACGACATGCTTCAGAAATGAAAAAAATGTCCATTTTCAAATGTTGCGTCTTTGAACGACAATTCACATTTGTACGTGGAAATTCACGTTTAAAGATAAAATGAGATGTTTAAAGTGATTTTCATGCTTCCAGGGGCCTTAAACACGAGATTTGAGGAATGGGTAAAAGTGAATGAAAATGGCCAATTTACTCACTCTGCGGCCTTAAAATGTGTTTCTCCTCCTCGGGAAGTGAATAAAATACCATTTGGAGGCATTTATAGTTCAATCAAAAACGCCTGTTTTTTAGTGAAAGAGATAACCACCCCCCCTTACGACATGCTTCAGAAACGAAAAAAATGGTCCATTTTCAAATGTTGCGTCTTTGAACGACAATTCACATTTGTACGTGGATAATCACTTTTAGAGATAAAATTAGATGTTTAAAGTGATTTTCAAGCTTCCAGGGGCCCTAAACACAAGATTTGAGAAATGGGTAAAAGTGAATGAAAATGGCCAATTTACTCACTCTGAGGCCTTAAAATGTGTTTCTCCTCCACGGGAAGTGAATAAAATAACATTTGGAGGCCTTTAATGTTCAATCAAAAACGCCAGTTTTTTGGTGAAAGAGTTAACCACCCCCCCTTACGACATGCTTCAGAAACGAAAAAAATGGTTCATTTTCAAATGTTGCGTCTTTGAACTACAATTCAGATTTGTACGTGGATAATCACTTTTAGAGATAAAATTAGATGTTTAAAGTGATTTTCAAGCTTCCAGGGGCCGTAAACACAAGATTTGAGGAATGGGTAAATGTGAATGAAAATGGCCAATTTATGCACTCTGAGGCCTTAAAAAGTGTTTCTCCTCCACGGGAAGTGAATAAAATAACATTTGGAGGCCTTTATTGTTCAATCAAAAACACCAGTTTTTTGGTGAAAGAGATAACCACCCCCCCTTACGACATGCTTCAGAAACTAAAAAAATGGTCCGTTTTCAAATGTTGCCTCTTTGAACTACAATTCACATTTGTACGTGGAAAATCACTTTTAAAGATAAAATGAGATGTTTAAAGTGATTTTCATGTTTCCAGGGGCCTTAAACACAAGATTTGAGGAATGGGTAAAAGTGAATGAAAATGGCCAATTTACTCATTCTGAGGCCTTAAAAAGTGTTTCTCCTCCACGGGAAGTGAATTAAGTAATATTTGTAGGCCTTTATTGTTCAAGCGAAAACTCCTGATTTTTGGCGAAAGAGATAACCACCCCCCCTTACGACATGCTTCAGAAACTAAAAAAATGGTGCGTTTTCAAATGTTGCCTCTTTGAACTACAATTCACATTTGTACGTGGAAAATCACTTTTAAAGATAAAATGAGATGTTTAAAGTGATTTTCATGCTTCCAGGGGCCTTAAACACGAGATTTGAGGAATGGGTAAAAGTGAATGAAAATGGCCAATTTACTCACTCTGCGGCCTTAAAAAGTGTTTCTCCTCCACGGGAAGTGAATAAAATAACATTTGGAGGCCTTTATTGTTCAATCAAAAACACCAGTTTTTTAGTGAAAGAGATAACCACCCCCCCTTACGACATGCTTCAGAAACTAAAAAAATGGTCCGTTTTCAAATGTTGCCTCTTTGAACTACAATTCACATTTGTACGTGGAAAATCACTTTTAAAGATAAAATGAGATGTTTAAAGTGATTTTCATGCTTCCAGGGGCCTTAAACACAAGATTTGAGGAATGGGTAAAAGTGAATGAAAATGGCCAATTTACTCATTCTGAGGCCTTAAAAAGTGTTTCTCCTCCACGGGAAGTGAATTAAGTAATATTTGTAGGCCTTTATTGTTCAAGCGAAAACTCCTGATTTTTGGCGAAAGAGATAACCACCCCCCCTTACGACATGCTTCAGAAACTAAAAAAATGGTGCGTTTTCAAATGTTGCCTCTTTGAACTACAATTCACATTTGTACGTGGAAAATCACTTTTAAAGATAAAATGAGATGTTTAAAGTGATTTTCATGCTTCCAGGGTCCTTAAACACGAGATTTGAGGAATGGGTAAAAGTGAATGAAAATGGCCAATTTACTCACTCTGCGGCCTTAAAAAGTGTTTCTCCTCCACGGGAAGTGAATAAAATACCATTTGGAGGCATTTATAGTTCAATCAAAAACGCCTGTTTTTTGGTGAAAGAGATAACCACCCCCCCTTACGACATGCTTCAGAAACTAAAAAAATGGTCCGTTTTCAAAAGTTGCCTCTTTGAACTACAATTCACATTTGTACGTGGAAAATCACTTTTAAAGATAAAATGAGATGTTTAAAGTGATTTTCATGCTTCCAGGGGCCTTAAACACGAGATTTGAGGAATGGGTAAAAGTGAATGAAAATGGCCAATTTACTCACTCTGCGGCCTTAAAAAGTGTTTCTCCTCCACGGGAAGTGAATAAAATAACATTTGGAGGCCTTTATTGTTCAATCAAAAACACCAGTTTTTTGGTGAAAGAGATAACCACCCCCCCCTTACGACATGCTTCAGAAATGAAAAAAATGGTCCATTTTCAAATGTTGCGTCTTTGAACGACAATTCACATTTGTACTTGGAAAATCACGTTTAAAGATAAAATGAGATGTTTAAAGTGATTTTCATGCTTCCAGGGGCCTTAAACACGAGATTTGAGGAATGGGTAAAAGTGAATGAAAATGGCCAATTTACTCACTCTGCGGCCTTAAAAAGTGTTTCTCCTCCACGGGAAGTGAATAAAATACCATTTGGAGGCATTTATAGTTCAATCAAAAACGCCTGTTTTTTGGTGAAAGAGATAACCACCCCCCCTTACGACATGCTTCAGAAACGAAAAAAATGGTTCATTTTCAAATGTTGCGTCTTTGAACTACAATTCACATTTGTACGTGGATAATCGCTTTGAGAGATAAAATTAGATGTTTAAAGTGATTTTCAAGCTTCCAGGGGCCGTAAACACAAGATTTGAGGAATGGGTAAATGTGAATGAAAATGGCCAATTTATGCACTCTGAGGCCTTAAAAAGTTTTTCTCCACCCCAGCAAGTGAATTAAATAACATTTGTAGGCCTTTATTGTTCAATCAAAAACGTCCGAGTTTTTGATGAAAGAGATAACCACCCCCCCTTACGACATGCTTCAGAAACTAAAAAAATGGTCCGTTTTCAAATGTTGCCTCTTTGAACTACAATTCACATTTGTACGTGGAAAATCACTTTTAAAGATAAAATGAGATGTTTAAAGTGATTTTCATGCTTCCAGGGGCCTTAAACACAAGATTTGAGGAATGGGTAAAAGTGAATGAAAATGGCCAATTTACTCATTCTGAGGCCTTAAAAAGTGTTTCTCCTCCACGGGAAGTGAATTAAGTAATATTTGTAGGCCTTTATTGTTCAAGCGAAAACTCCTGATTTTTGGCGAAAGAGATAACCACCCCCCCTTACGACATGCTTCAGAAACTAAAAAAATGGTCCGTTTTCAAATGTTGCCTCTTTGAACTACAATTCACAATTGTAAGTGGAAAATCACTTTTAAAGATAAA
The DNA here is from genome assembly GCF_964204655.1 of Triturus cristatus. Taxonomy (NCBI): domain Eukaryota; kingdom Metazoa; phylum Chordata; class Amphibia; order Caudata; family Salamandridae; genus Triturus; species Triturus cristatus. The sequence continues at coordinate 471,918,986 of NC_140592.1, forward strand.
ATGAGATGTTTAAAGTGATTTTCATGCTTCCAGGGGCCTTAAACACGAGATTTGAGGAATGGGTAAAAGTGAATGAAAATGGCCAATTTACTCACTCTGCGGCCTTAAAAAGTGTTTCTCCTCCACAGGAAGTGAATAAAATACCATTTGGAGGCATTTATAGTTCAATCAAAAACGCCTGTTTTTTAGTGAAAGAGATAACCACCCCCCCTTACGACATGCTTCAGAAATGAAAAAAATGTCCATTTTCAAATGTTGCGTCTTTGAACGACAATTCACATTTGTACGTGGAAATTCACGTTTAAAGATAAAATGAGATGTTTAAAGTGATTTTCATGCTTCCAGGGGCCTTAAACACGAGATTTGAGGAATGGGTAAAAGTGAATGAAAATGGCCAATTTACTCACTCTGCGGCCTTAAAAAGTGTTTCTCCTCCACGGGAAGTGAATTAAATAACATTTGTAGGCCTTTATTGTTAAAGCAAAAACGCCCGATTTTTGACGAAAGAGATAACCACCCCCCCTTACGTCATGCTTCAGAAACTAAAAAAATGGTCCGTTTTCAAATGTTGCCTCTTTGAACTACAATTCACATTTGTACGTGGAAAATCACTTTTAAAGATAAAATGAGATGTTTAAAGTGATTTTCATGCTTCCAGGGGCCTTAAACACGAGATTTGAGGAATGGGTAAAAGTGAATGAAAATGGCCAATTTACTCACTCTGCGGCCTTAAAAAGTGTTTCTCCTCCTCGGGAAGTGAATAAAATACCATTTGGAGGCATTTATAGTTCAATCAAAAACGCCTGTTTTTTGGTGAAAGAGATAACCACCCCCCCTTACGACAAGCTTCAGAAACGAAAAAAATGGTCCATTTTCAAATGTTGCGTCTTTGAACGACAATTCACATTTGTACGTGGATAATCACTTTTAGAGATAAAATTAGATGTTTAAAGTGATTTTCAAGCTTCCAGGGGCCGTAAACACAAGATTTGAGGAATGGGTAAATGTGAATGAAAATGGCCAATTTATGCACTCTGAGGCCTTAAAAAGTGTTTCTCCTCCACGGGAAGTGAATAAAATAACATTTGGAGGCCTTTATTGTTCAATCAAAAACACCAGTTTTTTGGTGAAAGAGATAACCACCCCCCCTTACGACATGCTTCAGAAACTAAAAAAATGGTCCGTTTTCAAATGTTGCCTCTTTGAACTACAATTCACATTTGTACGTGGAAAATCACTTTTAAAGATAAAATGAGATGTTTAAAGTGATTTTCATGCTTCCAGGGGCCTTAAACACAAGATTTGAGGAATGGGTAAAAGTGAATGAAAATGGCCAATTTACTCATTCTGAGGCCTTAAAAAGTGTTTCTCCTCCACGGGAAGTGAATTAAGTAATATTTGTAGGCCTTTATTGTTCAAGCGAAAACTCCTGATTTTTGGCGAAAGAGATAACCACCCCCCCTTACGACATGCTTCAGAAACTAAAAAAATGGTCCGTTTTCAAATGTTGCCTCTTTGAACTACAATTCACATTTGTACGTGGAAAATCACTTTTAAAGATAAAATGAGATGTTTAAAGTGATTTTCATGCTTCCAGGGGCCTTAAACACGAGATTTGAGGAATGGGTAAATGTGAATGAAAATGGCCAATTTATGCACTCTGAGGCCTTAAAAAGTTTTTCTCCACCCCAGCAAGTGAATTAAATAACATTTGTAGGCCTTTATTGTTCAATCAAAAACGTCCGAGTTTTTGATGAAAGAGATAACCACCCCCCCTTACGACATGCTTCAGAAACTAAAAAAATGGTCCGTTTTCAAATGTTGCCTCTTTGAACTACAATTCACATTTGTGCGTGGAAAATCACTTTTAAAGATAAAATGAGATGTTTAAAGTGATTTTCATGCTTCCAGGGGCCTTAAACACAAGATTTGAGGAATGGGTAAAAGTGAATGAAAATGGCCAATTTACTCATTCTGAGGCCTTAAAAAGTGTTTCTCCTCCACGGGAAGTGAATTAAGTAATATTTGTAGGCCTTTATTGTTCAAGCGAAAACTCCTGATTTTTGGCGAAAGAGATAACCACCCCCCCTTACGACATGCTTCAGAAACTAAAAAAATGGTCCGTTTTCAAATGTTGCCTCTTTGAACTACAATTCACAATTGTACGTGGAAAATCACTTTTAAAGATAAAATGAGATGTTTAAAGTGATTTTCATGCTTCCAGGGGCCTTAAACACGAGATTTGAGGAATGGGTAAAAGTGAATGAAAATGGCCAATTTACTCACTCTGCGGCCTTAAAAAGTGTTTCTCCTCCACAGGAAGTGAATAAAATACCATTTGGAGGCATTTATAGTTCAATCAAAAACGCCTGTTTTTTAGTGAAAGAGATAACCACCCCCCCTTACGACATGCTTCAGAAATGAAAAAAATGTCCATTTTCAAATGTTGCGTCTTTGAACGACAATTCACATTTGTACGTGGAAATTCACGTTTAAAGATAAAATGAGATGTTTAAAGTGATTTTCATGCTTCCAGGGGCCTTAAACACGAGATTTGAGGAATGGGTAAAAGTGAATGAAAATGGCCAATTTACTCACTCTGCGGCCTTAAAAAGTGTTTCTCCTCCACGGGAAGTGAATTAAATAACATTTGTAGGCCTTTATTGTTAAAGCAAAAACGCCCGATTTTTGACGAAAGAGATAACCACCCCCCCTTACGTCATGCTTCAGAAACTAAAAAAATGGTCCGTTTTCAAATGTTGCCTCTCTGAACTACAATTCACATTTGTACGTGGAAAATCACTTTTAAAGATAAAATGAGATGTTTAAAGTGATTTTCATGCTTCCAGGGGCCTTAAACACGAGATTTGAGGAATGGGTAAAAGTGAATGAAAATGGCCAATTTACTCACTCTGCGGCCTTAAAAAGTGTTTCTCCTCCTCGGGAAGTGAATAAAATACCATTTGGAGGCATTTATAGTTCAATCAAAAACGCCTGTTTTTTAGTGAAAGAGATAACCACCCCCCCTTACGACATGCTTCAGAAATGAAAAAAATGTCCATTTTCAAATGTTGCGTCTTTGAACGACAATTCACATTTGTACGTGGAAATTCACGTTTAAAGATAAAATGAGATGTTTAAAGTGATTTTCATGCTTCCAGGGGCCTTAAACACGAGATTTGAGGAATGGGTAAAAGTGAATGAAAATGGCCAATTTACTCACTCTGCGGCCTTAAAATGTGTTTCTCCTCCTCGGGAAGTGAATAAAATACCATTTGGAGGCATTTATAGTTCAATCAAAAACGCCTGTTTTTTAGTGAAAGAGATAACCACCCCCCCTTACGACATGCTTCAGAAACGAAAAAAATGGTCCATTTTCAAATGTTGCGTCTTTGATAGACAATTCACATTTGTACGTGGATAATCACTTTTAGAGATAAAATTAGATGTTTAAAGTGATTTTCAAGCTTCCAGGGGCCCTAAACACAAGATTTGAGAAATGGGTAAAAGTGAATGAAAATGGCCAATTTACTCATTCTGAGGCCTTAAAATGTGTTTCTCCTCCACGGGAAGTGAATAAAATAACATTTGGAGGCCTTTAATGTTCAATCAAAAACGCCAGTTTTTTGGTGAAAGAGTTAACCACCCCCCCTTACGACATGCTTCAGAAACGAAAAAAATGGTTCATTTTCAAATGTTGCGTCTTTGAACTACAATTCAGATTTGTACGTGGATAATCACTTTTAGAGATAAAATTAGATGTTTAAAGTGATTTTCAAGCTTCCAGGGGCCGTAAACACAAGATTTGAGGAATGGGTAAATGTGAATGAAAATGGCCAATTTATGCACTCTGAGGCCTTAAAAAGTGTTTCTCCTCCACGGGAAGTGAATAAAATAACATTTGGAGGCCTTTATTGTTCAATCAAAAACACCAGTTTTTTGGTGAAAGAGATAACCACCCCCCCTTACGACATGCTTCAGAAACTAAAAAAATGGTCCGTTTTCAAATGTTGCCTCTTTGAACTACAATTCACATTTGTACGTGGGAAATCACTTTTAAAGATAAAATGAGATGTTTAAAGTGATTTTCATGCTTCCAGGGGCCTTAAAGACAAGATTTGAGGAATGGGTAAAAGTGAATGAAAATGGCCAATTTACTCATTCTGAGGCCTTAAAAAGTGTTTCTCCTCCACGGGAAGTGAATTAAGTAATATTTGTAGGCCTTTATTGTTCAAGCGAAAACTCCTGATTTTTGGCGAAAGAGATAACCACCCCCCCTTACGACATGCTTCAGAAACTAAAAAAATGGTGCGTTTTCAAATGTTGCCTCTTTGAACTACAATTCACATTTGTACGTGGAAAATCACTTTTAAAGATAAAATGAGATGTTTAAAGTGATTTTCATGCTTCCAGGGGCCTTAAACACGAGATTTGAGGAATGGGTAAAAGTGAATGAAAATGGCCAATTTACTCACTCTGCGGCCTTAAAAAGTGTTTCTCCTCCACGGGAAGTGAATAAAATAACATTTGGAGGCCTTTATTGTTCAATCAAAAACACCAGTTTTTTGGTGAAAGAGATAACCACCCCCCCTTACGACATGCTTCAGAAACTAAAAAAATGGTCCGTTTTCAAATGTTGCCTCTTTGAACTACAATTCACATTTGTACGTGGAAAATCACTTTTAAAGATAAAATGAGATGTTTAAAGTGATTTTCATGCTTCCAGGGGCCTTAAACACAAGATTTGAGGAATGGGTAAAAGTGAATGAAAATGGCCAATTTACTCATTCTGAGGCCTTAAAAAGTGTTTCTCCTCCACGGGAAGTGAATTAAGTAATATTTGTAGGCCTTTATTGTTCAAGCGAAAACTCCTGATTTTTGGCGAAAGAGATAACCACCCCCCCTTACGACATGCTTCAGAAACTAAAAAAATGGTGCGTTTTCAAATGTTGCCTCTTTGAACTACAATTCACATTTGTACGTGGAAAATCACTTTTAAAGATAAAATGAGATGTTTAAAGTGATTTTCATGCTTCCAGGGGCCTTAAACACGAGATTTGAGGAATGGGTAAAAGTGAATGAAAATGGCCAATTTACTCACTCTGCGGCCTTAAAAAGTGTTTCTCCTCCACGGGAAGTGAATAAAATACCATTTGGAGGCATTTATAGTTCAATCAAAAACGCCTGTTTTTTGGTGAAAGAGATAACCACCCCCCCTTACGACATGCTTCAGAAACTAAAAAAATGGTCCGTTTTCAAAAGTTGCCTCTTTGAACTACAATTCACATTTGTACGTGGAAAATCACTTTTAAAGATAAAATGAGATGTTTAAAGTGATTTTCATGCTTCCAGGGGCCTTAAACACAAGATTTGAGGAATGGGTAAAAGTGAATGAAAATGGCCAATTTACTCATTCTGAGGCCTTAAAAAGTGTTTCTCCTCCACGGGAAGTGAATAAAATAACATTTGGAGGCCTTTATTGTTCAATCAAAAACACCAGTTTTTTGGTGAAAGAGATAACCACCCCCCCTTACGACATGCTTCAGAAACGAAAAAAATGGTTCATTTTCAAATGTTGCATCTTTGAACTACAATTCACATTTGTACGTGGATAATCGCTTTTAGAGATAAAATTAGATGTTTATAGTGATTTTCAAGCTTCCAGGGGCCGTAAACACAAGATTTGAGGAATGGGTAAATGTGAATGAAAATGGCCAATTTATGCACTCTGAGGCCTTAAAAAGTTTTTCTCCACCCCAGCAAGTGAATTAAATAACATTTGTAGGCCTTTATTGTTCAATCAAAAACGTGCGAGTTTTTGATGAAAGAGATAACCACCCCCCCTTACGGCATGCTTCAGAAACTAAAAAAATGGTCCGTTTTCAAATGTTGCCTCTTTGAACTACAATTCACATTTGTACGTGGAAAATCACTTTTAAAGATAAAATGAGATGTTTAAAGTGATTTTCATGCTTCCAGGGGCCTTAAACACAAGATTTGAGGAATGGGTAAAAGTGAATGAAAAAGGCCAATTTACTCATTCTGAGGCCTTAAAAAGTGTTTCTCCTCCACGGGAAGTGAATTAAGTAATATTTGTAGGCCTTTATTGTTCAAGCGAAAACTCCTGATTTTTGGCGAAAGAGATAACCACCCCCCCTTACGACATGCTTCAGAAACTAAAAAAATGGTCCGTTTTCAAATGTTGCCTCTTTGAACTACAATTCACAATTGTACGTGGAAAATCACTTTTAAAGATAAAATGAGATGTTTAAAGTGATTTTCATGCTTCCAGGGGCCTTAAACACGAGATTTGAGGAATGGGTAAAAGTGAATGAAAATGGCCTATTTATGCACTCTGAGGCCTTAAAAAGTTTTTCTCCACCCCAGCAAGTGAATTAAATAACATTTGTAGGCCTTTATTGTTCAATCAAAAAACTCCGGGTTTTTGATGAAAGAGGTAACCACCCCCCCTTATGACATGCTTCAGAAACGAAAAAAATGGTCCGTTTTCAAATGTTGCCTCTTTGAACTACAATTCACATTTGTACGTGGAAAATCACTTTTAAAGATAAAATGAGATGTTTAAAGTGATTTTCATGCTTCCAGGGGCCTTAAACACGAGATTTGAGGAATGGGTAAAAGTGAATGAAAATGGCCAATTTACTCACTCTGCGGCCTTAAAAAGTGTTTCTCCTCCACGGGAAGTGAATTAAATAACATTTGTAGGCCTTTATTGTTAAAGCAAAAACGCCCGATTTTTGACGAAAGAGATAACCACCCCCCCTTACGTCATGCTTCAGAAACTAAAAAAATGGTCCGTTTTCAAATGTTGCCTCTTTGAACTACAATTCACATTTGTACGTGGAAAATCATTTTTAGAGATAAAATTAGATGTTTAAAGTGATTTTCAAGCTTCCAGGGGCCCTAAACACAAGATTTGAGAAATGGGTAAAAGTGAATGAAAATGGCCAATTTACTCACTCTGAGGCCTTAAAATGTGTTTCTCCTCCACGGGAAGTGAATAAAATAACATTTGGAGGCCTTTATTGTTCAATCAAAAACGCCAGTTTTTTGGTGAAAGAGTTAACCACCCCCCCTTACGACATGCTTCAGAAATGAAAAAAATGGTTCATTTTCAAATGTTGCGTCTTTGAACTACAATTCAGATTTGTACGTGGATAATCACTTTTAGAGATAAAATTAGATGTTTAAAGTGATTTTCAAGCTTCCAGGGGCCGTAAACACAAGATTTGAGGAATGGGTAAATGTGAATGAAAATGGCCTATTTATGCACTCTGAGGCCTTAAAAAGTTTTTCTCCACCCCAGCAAGTGAATTAAATAACATTTGTAGGCCTTTATTGTTCAATCAAAAACTCCGGGTTTTTGATGAAAGAGATAACCACCCCCCCTTATGACATGCTTCAGAAACGAAAAAAATGGTCCGTTTTCAAATGTTGCCTCTTTGAACTACAATTCACATTTGTACGTGGAAAATCACTTTTAAAGATAACATGAGATGTTTAAAGTGATTTTCATGCTTCCAGGGGCCTTAAACACGAGATTTGAGGAATGGGTAAAAGTGAATGAAAATGGCCAATTTACTCACTCTGCGGCCTTAAAAAGTGTTTCTCCTCCACGGGAAGTGAATTAAATAACATTTGTAGGCCTTTATTGTTAAAGCAAAAACGCCCGATTTTTGACGAAAGAGATAACCACCCCCCCTTACGTCATGCTTCAGAAACTAAAAAAATGGTCCGTTTTCAAATGTTGCCTCTCTGAACTACAATTCACATTTGTACGTGGAAAATCACTTTTAAAGATAAAATGAGATGTTTAAAGTGATTTTCATGCTTCCAGGGGCCTTAAACACGAGATTTGAGGAATGGGTAAAAGTGAATGAAAATGGCCAATTTACTCACTCTGCGGCCTTAAAAAGTGTTTCTCCTCCTCGGGAAGTGAATAAAATACCATTTGGAGGCATTTATAGTTCAATCAAAAACGCCTGTTTTTTAGTGAAAGAGATAACCACCCCCCCTTACGACATGCTTCAGAAATGAAAAAAATGTCCATTTTCAAATGTTGCGTCTTTGAACGACAATTCACATTTGTATGTGGAAATTCACGTTTAAAGATAAAATGAGATGTTTAAAGTGATTTTCATTCTTCCAGGGGCCTTAAACACGAGATTTGAGGAATGGGTAAAAGTGAATGAAAATGGCCAATTTACTCACTCTGCGGCCTTAAAATGTGTTTCTCCTCCTCGGGAAGTGAATAAAATACCATTTGGAGGCATTTATAGTTCAATCAAAAACGCCTGTTTTTTAGTGAAAGAGATAACCACCCCCCCTTACGACATGCTTCAGAAACGAAAAAAATGGTCCATTTTCAAATGTTGCGTCTTTGAACGACAATTCACATTTGTACGTGGATAATCACTTTTAGAGATAAAATTAGATGTTTAAAGTGATTTTCAAGCTTCCAGGGGCCCTAAACACAAGATTTGAGAAATGGGTAAAAGTGAATGAAAATGGCCAATTTACTCACTCTTAGGCCTTAAAATGTGTTTCTCCTCCACGGGAAGTGAATAAAATAACATTTGGAGGCCTTTAATGTTCAATCAAAAACGCCAGTTTTTTGGTGAAAGAGTTAAGCACCCCCCCTTACGACATGCTTCAGAAACGAAAAAAATGGTTCATTTTCAAATGTTGCGTCTTTGAACTACAATTCAGATTTGTACGTGGATAATCACTTTTAGAGATAAAATTAGATGTTTAAAGTGATTTTCAAGCTTCCAGGGGCCGTAAACACAAGATTTGAGGAATGGGTAAATGTGAATGAAAATGGCCAATTTATGCACTCTGAGGCCTTAAAAAGTGTTTCTCCTCCACGGGAAGTGAATAAAATAACATTTGGAGGCCTTTATTGTTCAATCAAAAACACCAGTTTTTTGGTGAAAGAGATAACCACCCCCCCTTACGACATGCTTCAGAAACTAAAAAAATGGTCCGTTTTCAAATGTTGCCTCTTTGAACTACAATTCACATTTGTACGTGGAAAATCACTTTTAAAGATAAAATGAGATGTTTAAAGTGATTTTCATGCTTCCAGGGGCCTTAAACACAAGATTTGAGGAATGGGTAAAAGTGAATGAAAATGGCCAATTTACTCATTCTGAGGCCTTAAAAAGTGTTTCTCCTCCACGGGAAGTGAATTAAGTAATATTTGTAGGCCTTTATTGTTCAAGCGAAAACTCCTGATTTTTGGCGAAAGAGATAACCACCCCCCCTTACGACATGCTTCAGAAACTAAAAAAATGGTGCGTTTTCAAATGTTGCCTCTTTGAACTACAATTCACATTTGTACGTGGAAAATCACTTTTAAAGATAAAATGAGATGTTTAAAGTGATTTTCATGCTTCCAGGGGCCTTAAACACGAGATTTGAGGAATGGGTAAAAGTGAATGAAAATGGCCAATTTACTCACTCTGCGGCCTTAAAAAGTGTTTCTCCTCCACGGGAAGTGAATAAAATACCATTTGGAGGCATTTATAGTTCAATCAAAAACGCCTGTTTTTTTGGTGAAAGAGATAACCACCCCCCCCCTTACGACATGCTTCAGAAATGAAAAAAATGGTCCATTTTCAAATGTTGCGTCTTTGAACGACAATTCACATTTGTACGTGGATAATCACTTTTAGAGATAAAATTAGATGTTTAAAGTGATTTTCAAGCTTCCAGGGGCCCTAAACACAAGATTTGAGAAATGGGTAAAAGTGAATGAAAATGGCCAATTTACTCACTCTGAGGCCTTAAAATGTGTTTCTCCTCCACGGGAAGTGAATAAAATAACATTTGGAGGCCTTTATTGTTCAATCAAAAACGCCAGTTTTTTGGTGAAAGAGTTAACCACCCCCCCTTACGACATGCTTCAGAAATGAAAAAAATGGTTCATTTTCAAATGTTGCGTCTTTGAACTACAATTCAGATTTGTACGTGGATAATCACTTTTAGAGATAAAATTAGATGTTTAAAGTGATTTTCAAGCTTCCAGGGGCCGTAAACACAAGATTTGAGGAATGGGTAAATGTGAATGAAAATGGCCTATTTATGCACTCTGAGGCCTTAAAAAGTTTTTCTCCACCCCAGCAAGTGAATTAAATAACATTTGTAGGCCTTTATTGTTCAATCAAAAACTCCGGGTTTTTGATGAAAGAGATAACCACCCCCCCTTATGACATGCTTCAGAAACGAAAAAAATGGTCCGTTTTCAAATGTTGCCTCTTTGAACTACAATTCACATTTGTACGTGGAAAATCACTTTTAAAGATAAAATGAGATGTTTAAAGTGATTTTCATGCTTCCAGGGGCCTTAAACACGAGATTTGAGGAATGGGTAAAAGTGAATGAAAATGGCCAATTTACTCACTCTGCGGCCTTAAAAAGTGTTTCTCCTCCACGGGAAGTGAATTAAATAACATTTGTAGGCCTTTATTGTTAAAGCAAAAACGCCCGATTTTTGACGAAAGAGATAACCACCCCCCCTTACGTCATGCTTCAGAAACTAAAAAAATGGTCCGTTTTCAAATGTTGCCTCTCTGAACTACAATTCACATTTGTACGTGGAAAATCACTTTTAAAGATAAAATGAGATGTTTAAAGTGATTTTCATGCTTCCAGGGGCCTTAAACACGAGATTTGAGGAATGGGTAAAAGTGAATGAAAATGGCCAATTTACTCACTCTGCGGCCTTAAAAAGTGTTTCTCCTCCTCGGGAAGTGAATAAAATACCATTTGGAGGCATTTATAGTTCAATCAAAAACGCCTGTTTTTTAGTGAAAGGGATAACCACCCCCCCTTACGACATGCTTCAGAAATGAAAAAAATGTCCATTTTCAAATGTTGCGTCTTTGAACGACAATTCACATTTGTACGTGGAAATTCACGTTTAAAGATAAAATGAGATGTTTAAAGTGATTTTCATTCTTCCAGGGGCCTTAAACACGAGATTTGAGGAATGGGTAAAAGTGAATGAAAATGGCCAATTTACTCACTCTGCGGCCTTAAAATGTGTTTCTCCTCCTCGGGAAGTGAATAAAATACCATTTGGAGGCATTTATAGTTCAATCAAAAACGCCTGTTTTTTAGTGAAAGAGATAACCACCCCCCCTTACGACATGCTTCAGAAACGAAAAAAATGGTCCATTTTCAAATGTTGCGTCTTTGAACGACAATTCACATTTGTACGTGGATAATCACTTTTAGAGATAAAATTAGATGTTTAAAGTGATTTTCAAGCTTCCAGGGGCCCTAAACACAAGATTTGAGAAATGGGTAAAAGTGAATGAAAATGGCCAATTTACTCACTCTGAGGCCTTAAAATGTGTTTCTCCTCCACGGGAAGTGAATAAAATAACATTTGGAGGCCTTTAATGTTCAATCAAAAACGCCAGTTTTTTGGTGAAAGAGTTAAGCACCCCCCCTTACGACATGCTTCAGAAACGAAAAAAATGGTTCATTTTCAAATGTTGCGTCTTTGAACTACAATTCAGATTTGTACGTGGATAATCACTTTTAGAGATAAAATTAGATGTTTAAAGTGATTTTCAAGCTTCCAGGGGCCGTAAACACAAGATTTGAGGAATGGGTAAATGTGAATGAAAATGGCCAATTTATGCACTCTGAGGCCTTAAAAAGTGTTTCTCCTCCACGGGAAGTGAATAAAATAACATTTGGAGGCCTTTATTGTTCAATCAAAAACACCAGTTTTTTGGTGAAAGAGATAACCACCCCCCCTTACGACATGCTTCAGAAACTAAAAAAATGGTCCGTTTTCAAATGTTGCCTCTTTGAACTACAATTCACATTTGTACGTGGAAAATCACTTTTAAAGATAAAATGAGATGTTTAAAGTGATTTTCATGCTTCCAGGGGCCTTAAACACAAGATTTGAGGAATGGGTAAAAGTGAATGAAAATGGCCAATTTACTCATTCTGAGGCCTTAAAAAGTGTTTCTCCTCCACGGGAAGTGAATTAAGTAATATTTGTAGGCCTTTATTGTTCAAGCGAAAACTCCTGATTTTTGGCGAAAGAGATAACCACCCCCCCTTACGACATGCTTCAGAAACTAAAAAAATGGTGCGTTTTCAAATGTTGCCTCTTTGAACTACAATTCACATTTGTACGTGGAAAATCACTTTTAAAGATAAAATGAGATGTTTAAAGTGATTTTCATGCTTCCAGGGGCCTTAAACACGAGATTTGAGGAATGGGTAAAAGTGAATGAAAATGGCCAATTTACTCACTCTGCGGCCTTAAAAAGTGTTTCTCCTCCACGGGAAGTGAATAAAATACCATTTGGAGGCATTTATAGTTCAATCAAAAACGCCTGTTTTTTGGTGAAAGAGATAACCACCCCCCCTTACGACATGCTTCAGAAACTAAAAAAATGGTCCGTTTTCAAAAGTTGCCTCTTTGAACTACAATTCACATTTGTATGTGGAAAATCACTTTTAAAGATAAAATGAGATGTTTAAAGTGATTTTCATGCTTCCAGGGGCCTTAAACACAAGATTTGAGGAATGGGTAAAAGTGAATGAAAATGGCCAATTTACTCATTCTGAGGCCTTAAAAAGTGTTTCTCCTCCACGGGAAGTGAATAAAATAACATTTGGAGGCCTTTATTGTTCAATCAAAAACACCAGTTTATTGGTGAAAGAGATAACCACCCCCCCTTACGACATGCTTCAGAAACGAAAAAAATGGTTCATTTTCAAATGTTGCATCTTTGAACTACAATTCACATTTGTACGTGGATAATCGCTTTTAGAGATAAAATTAGATGTTTATAGTGATTTTCAAGCTTCCAGGGGCCGTAAACACAAGATTTGAGGAATGGGTAAATGTGAATGAAAATTGACAATTTATGCACTCTGAGGCCTTAAAAAGTTTTTCTCCACCCCAGCAAGTGAATTAAATAACATTTGTAGGCCTTTATTGTTCAATCAAAAACGTGCGAGTTTTTGATGAAAGAGATAACCACCCCCCCTTACGGCATGCTTCAGAAACTAAAAAAATGGTCCGTTTTCAAATGTTGCCTCTTTGAACTACAATTCACATTTGTACGTGGAAAATCACTTTTAAAGATAAAATGAGATGTTTAAAGTGATTTTCATGCTTCCAGGGGCCTTAAACACAAGATTTGAGGAATGGGTAAAAGTGAATGAAAAAGGCCAATTTACTCATTCTGAGGCCTTAAAAAGTGTTTCTCCTCCACGGGAAGTGAATTAAGTAATATTTGTAGGCCTTTATTGTTCAAGCGAAAACTCCTGATTTTTGGCGAAAGAGATAACCACCCCCCCTTACGACATGCTTCAGAAACTAAAAAAATGGTCCGTTTTCAAATGTTGCCTCTTTGAACTACAATTCACAATTGTACGTGGAAAATCACTTTTAAAGATAAAATGAGATGTTTAAAGTGATTTTCATGCTTCCAGGGGCCTTAAACACGAGATTTGAGGAATGGGTAAAAGTGAATGAAAATGGCCAATTTACTCACTCTGCGGCCTTAAAAAGTGTTTCTCCTCCACAGGAAGTGAATAAAATACCATTTGGAGGCATTTCTAGTTCAATCAAAAACGCCTGTTTTTTAGTGAAAGAGATAACCACCCCCCCTTACGACATGCTTCAGAAATAAAAAAAATGTCCATTTTCAAATGTTGCGTCTTTGAACGACAATTCACATTTGTACGTGGAAAATCACGTTTAAAGATAAAATGAGATGTTTAAAGTGATTTTCATGCTTCCAGGGGCCTTAAACACGAGATTTGAGGAATGGGTAAAAGTGAATGAAAATGGCCAATTTACTCACTCTGCGGCCTTAAAAAGGGTTTCTCCTCCACGGGAAGTGAATTAAATAACATTTGTAGGCCTTTATTGTTAAAGCAAAAACGCCCGATTTTTGACGAAAGAGATAACCACCCCCCCTTACGTCATGCTTCAGAAACTAAAAAAATGGTCCGTTTTCAAATGTTGCCTCTTTGAACTACAATTCACATTTGTACGTGGAAAATCATTTTTAGAGATAAAATTACATGTTTAAAGTGATTTTCAAGCTTCCAGGGGCCCTAAACACAAGATTTGAGAAATGGGTAAAAGTGAATGAAAATGGCCAATTTACTCACTCTGAGGCCTTAAAATGTGTTTCTCCTCCACGGGAAGTGAATAAAATAACATTTGGAGGCCTTTATTGTTCAATCAAAAACGCCAGTTTTTTGGTGAAAGAGTTAACCACCCCCCCTTACGACATGCTTCAGAAATGAAAAAAATGGTTCATTTTCAAATGTTGCGTCTTTGAACTACAATTCAGATTTGTACGTGGATAATCACTTTTAGAGATAAAATTAGATGTTTAAAGTGATTTTCAAGCTTCCAGGGGCCGTAAACACAAGATTTGAGGAATGGGTAAATGTGAATGAAAATGGCCTATTTATGCACTCTGAGGCCTTAAAAAGTTTTTCTCCACCCCAGCAAGTGAATTAAATAACATTTGTAGGCCTTTATTGTTCAATCAAAAACTCCGGGTTTTTGATGAAAGAGATAACCACCCCCCCTTATGACATGCTTCAGAAACGAAAAAAATGGTCCGTTTTCAAATGTTGCCTCTTTGAACTACAATTCACATTTGTACGTGGAAAATCACTTTTAAAGATAAAATGAGATGTTTAAAGTGATTTTCATGCTTCCAGGGGCCTTAAACACAAGATTTGAGGAATGGGTAAAAGTGAATGAAAATGGCCAATTTACTCACTCTGCGGCCTTAAAAAGTGTTTCTCCTCCACAGGAAGTGAATAAAATACCATTTGGAGGCATTTCTAGTTCAATCAAAAACGCCTGTTTTTTAGTGAAAGAGATAACCACCCCCCCTTACGACATGCTTCAGAAATGAAAAAAATGTCAATTTTCAAATGTTGCGTCTTTGAACGACAATTCACATTTGTACGTGGAAAATCACGTTTAAAGATAAAATGAGATGTTTAAAGTGATTTTCATGCTTCCAGGGGCCTTAAACACGAGATTTGAGGAATGGGTAAAAGTGAATGAAAATGGCCAATTTACTCACTCTGCGGCCTTAAAAAGGGTTTCTCCTCCACGGGAAGTGAATTAAATAACATTTGTAGGCCTTTATTGTTAAAGCAAAAACGCCCGATTTTTGACGAAAGAGATAACCACCCCCCCTTACGTCATGCTTCAGAAACTAAAAAAATGGTCCGTTTTCAAATGTTGCCTCTTTGAACTACAATTCACATTTGTACGTGGAAAATCATTTTTAGAGATAAAATTAGATGTTTAAAGTGATTTTCACGCTTCCAGGGGCCCTAAACACAAGATTTGAGAAATGGGTAAAAGTGAATGAAAATGGCCAATTTACTCACTCTGAGGCCTTAAAAAGTGTTTCTCCTCCACAGGAAGTGAATAAAATACCATTTGGAGGCATTTCTAGTTCAATCAAAAACGCCTGTTTTTTAGTGAAAGAGATAACCACCCCCCCTTACGACATGCTTCAGAAATGAAAAAAATGTCCATTTTCAAATGTTGCGTCTTTGAACGACAATTCACATTTGTACGTGGAAAATCACGTTTAAAGATAAAATGAGATGTTTAAAGTGATTTTCATGCTTCCAGGGGCCTTAAACACGAGATTTGAGGAATGGGTAAAAGTGAATGAAAATGGCCAATTTACTCACTCTGCGGCCTTAAAAAGGGTTTCTCCTCCACGGGAAGTGAATTAAATAACATTTGTAGGCCTTTATTGTTAAAGCAAAAACGCCCGATTTTTGACGAAAGAGATAACCACCCCCCCTTACGTCATGCTTCAGAAACTAAAAAAATGGTCCGTTTTCAAATGTTGCCTCTTTGAACTACAATTCACATTTGTACGTGGAAAATCATTTTTAGAGATAAAATTAGATGTTTAAAGTGATTTTCAAGCTTCCAGGGGCCCTAAACACAAGATTTGAGAAATGGGTAAAAGTGAATGAAAATGGCCAATTTACTCACTCTGAGGCCTTAAAATGTGTTTCTCCTCCACGGGAAGTGAATAAAATAACATTTGGAGGCCTTTATTGTTCAATCAAAAACGCCAGTTTTTTGGTGAAAGAGTTAACCACCCCCCCTTACGACATGCTTCAGAAATGAAAAAAATGGTTCATTTTCAAATGTTGCGTCTTTGAACTACAATTCAGATTTGTACGTGGATAATCACTTTTAGAGATAAAATTAGATGTTTAAAGTGATTTTCAAGCTTCCAGGGGCCGTAAACACAAGATTTGAGGAATGGGTAAATGTGAATGAAAATGGCCTATTTATGCACTCTGAGGCCTTAAAAAGTTTTTCTCCACCCCAGCAAGTGAATTAAATAACATTTGTAGGCCTTTATTGTTCAATCAAAAACTCCGGGTTTTTGATGAAAGAGATAACCACCCCCCCTTATGACATGCTTCAGAAACGAAAAAAATGGTCCGTTTTCAAATGTTGCCTCTTTGAACTACAATTCACATTTGTACGTGGAAAATCACTTTTAAAGATAAAATGAGATGTTTAAAGTGATTTTCATGCTTCCAGGGGCCTTAAACACAAGATTTGAGGAATGGGTAAAAGTGAATGAAAATGGCCAATTTACTCACTCTGCGGCCTTAAAAAGTGTTTCTCCTCCACAGGAAGTGAATAAAATACCATTTGGAGGCATTTCTAGTTCAATCAAAAACGCCTGTTTTTTAGTGAAAGAGATAACCACCCCCCCTTACGACATGCTTCAGAAATGAAAAAAATGTCCATTTTCAAATGTTGCGTCTTTGAACGACAATTCACATTTGTACGTGGAAAATCACGTTTAAAGATAAAATGAGATGTTTAAAGTGATTTTCATGCTTCCAGGGGCCTTAAACACGAGATTTGAGGAATGGGTAAAAGTGAATGAAAATGGCCAATTTACTCACTCTGAGGCCTTAAAATGTGTTTCTCCTCCACGGGAAGTGAATAAAATAACATTTGGAGGCCTTTATTGTTCAATCACAAACCCCAGTTTTTTGGTGAAAGAGTTAACCACCCCCCCTTACGACATGCTTCAGAAATGAAAAAAATGGTTCATTTTCAAATGTTGCGTCTTTGAACTACAATTCAGATTTGTACGTGGATAATCACTTTTAGAGATAAAATTAGATGTTTAAAGTGATTTTCAAGCTTCCAGGGGCCGTAAACACAAGATTTGAGGAATGGGTAAATGTGAATGAAAATGGCCTATTTATGCACTCTGAGGCCTTAAAAAGTTTTTCTCCACCCCAGCAAGTGAATTAAATAACATTTGTAGGCCTTTATTGTTCAATCAAAAACTCCGGGTTTTTGATGAAAGAGATAACCACCCCCCCTTATGACATGCTTCAGAAACGAAAAAAATGGTCCGTTTTCAAATGTTGCCTCTTTGAACTACAATTCACATTTGTACGTGGAAAATCACTTTTAAAGATAAAATGAGATGTTTAAAGTGATTTTCATGCTTCCAGGGGCCTTAAACACAAGATTTGAGGAATGGGTAAAAGTGAATGAAAAAGGCCAATTTACTCACTCTGCGGCCTTAAAAAGTGTTTCTCCTCCACGGGAAGTGAATTAAGTAATATTTGTAGGCCTTTATTGTTCAAGCGAAAACTCCTGATTTTTGGCGAAAGAGATAACCACCCCCCCTTACGACATGCTTCAGAAACTAAAAAAATGGTCCGTTTTCAAATGTTGCCTCTTTGAACTACAATTCACAATTGTACGTGGAAAATCACTTTTAAAGATAAAATGAGATGTTTAAAGTGATTTTCAAGCTTCCAGGGGCCGTAAACACAAGATTTGAGGAATGGGTAAATGTGAATGAAAATGGCCTATTTATGCACTCTGAGGCCTTAAAAAGTTTTTCTCCAGCCCAGCAAGTGAATTAAATAACATTTGTAGGCCTTTATTGTTCAATCAAAAACTCCGGATTTTTGATGAAAGAGATAACCACCCCCCCTTATGACATGCTTCAGAAACGAAAAAAATGGTCCGTTTTCAAATGTTGCCTCTTTGAACTACAATTCACATTTGTACGTGGAAAATCACTTTTAAAGATAAAATGAGATGTTTAAAGTGATTTTCATGCTTCCAGGGGCCTTAAACACAAGATTTGAGGAATGGGTAAAAGTGAATGAAAAAGGCCAATTTACTCATTCTGAGGCCTTAAAAAGTGTTTCTCCTCCACGGGAAGTGAATTAAGTAATATTTGTAGGCCTTTATTGTTCAAGCGAAAACTCCTGATTTTTGGCGAAAGAGTTAACCACCCCCCCTTACGACATGCTTCAGAAATGAAAAAAATGGTTCATTTTCAAATGTTGCGTCTTTGAACTACAATTCAGATTTGTACGTGGATAATCACTTTTAGAGATAAAATTAGATGTTTAAAGTGATTTTCAAGCTTCCAGGGGCCGTAAACACAAGATTTGAGGAATGGGTAAATGTGAATGAAAATGGCCTATTTATGCACTCTGAGGCCTTAAAAAGTTTTTCTCCACCCCAGCAAGTGAATTAAATAACATTTGTAGGCCTTTATTGTTCAATCAAAAACTCCGGGTTTTTGATGAAAGAGATAACCACCCCCCCTTATGACATGCTTCAGAAACGAAAAAAATGGTCCGTTTTCAAATGTTGCCTCTTTGAACTACAATTCACATTTGTACGTGGAAAATCACTTTTAAAGATAAAATGAGATGTTTAAAGTGATTTTCATGCTTCCAGGGGCCTTAAACACAAGATTTGAGGAATGGGTAAAAGTGAATGAAAATGGCCAATTTATTCACTCTGCGGCCTTAAAAAGTGTTTCTCCTCCACAGGAAGTGAATAAAATACCATTTGGAGGCATTTCTAGTTCAATCAAAAACGCCTGTTTTTTAGTGAAAGAGATAACCACCCCCCCTTACGACATGCTTCAGAAATGAAAAAAATGTCCATTTTCAAATGTTGCGTCTTTGAACGACAATTCACATTTGTACGTGGAAAATCACGTTTAAAGATAAAATGAGATGTTTAAAGTGATTTTCATGCTTCCAGGGGCCTTAAGCACGAGATTTGAGGAATGGGTAAAAGTGAATGAAAAGGGCCAATTTACTCACTCTGCGGCCTTAAAAAGGGTTTCTCCTCCACGGGAAGTGAATTAAATAACATTTGTAGGCCTTTATTGTTAAAGCAAAAACGCCCGATTTTTGACGAAAGAGATAACCACCCCCCCTTACGTCATGCTTCAGAAACTAAAAAAATGGTCCGTTTTCAAATGTTGCCTCTTTGAACTACAATTCACATTTGTACGTGGAAAATCACTTTGAAAGATAAAATGAGATGTTTAAAGTGATTTTCATGCTTCCAGGGGCCTTAAACACAAGATTTGAGGAATGGGTAAAAGTGAATGAAAATGGCCAATTTACTCATTCTGAGGCCTTAAAAAGTGTTTCTCCTCCACGGGAAGTGAATTAAGTAATATTTGTAGACCTTTATTGTTCAAGCGAAAACGCCCGATTTTTGACGAAAGAGATAACCACCCCCCCTTACGACATGCTTCAGAAACTAAAAAAATGGTCCGTTTTCAAATGTTGCCTCTTTGAACTACAATTCACATTTGTACGTGGAAAATCACTTTTAAAGATAAAATGAGATGTTTAAAGTGATTTTCATGCTTCCAGGGGCCTTAAACACGAGATTTGAGGTATGGGTAAAAGTGAATGAAAATGGCCAATTTACTCACTCTGCGGCCTTAAAAAGTGTTTCTCCTCCACGGGAAGTGAATAAAATACCATTTGGAGGCATTTATAGTTCAATCAAAAACGCCTGTTTTTTTGGTGAAAGAGATAACCACCCCCCCCTTACGACATGCTTCAGAAATGAAAAAAATGGTCCATTTTCAAATGTTGCGTCTTTGAACGACAATTCACATTTGTACGTGGAAAATCACGTTTAAAGATAAAATGAGATGTTTAAAGTGATTTTCATGCTTCCAGGGGCCATAAAACACGAGATTTGAGGAATGGGTAAAAGTGAATGAAAATGGCCAATTTACTCACTCTGCGGCCTTAAAAAGGGTTTCTCCTCCACGGGAAGTGAATTAAATAACATTTGTAGGCCTTTATTGTTAAAGCAAAAACGCCCGATTTTTGACGAAAGAGATAACCACCCCCCCTTACGACATGCTTCAGAAACTAAAAAAATGGTCCGTTTTCAAATGTTGCCTCTTTGAACTACAATTCACATTTGTACGTGGAAAATCACTTTTAAAGATAAAATGAGATGTTTAAAGTGATTTTCATGCTTCCAGGGGCCTTAAACACGAGATTTGAGGAATGGGTAAAAGTGAATGAAAATGGCCAATTTACTCACTCTGCGGCCTTAAAAAGTGTTTCTCCTCCACGGGAAGTGAATAAAATACCATTTGGAGGCATTTATAGTTCAATCAAAAACGCCTGTTTTTTTGGTGAAAGAGATAACCACCCCCCCTTACGACATGCTTCAGAAATGAAAAAAATGGTCCATTTTCAAATGTTGAGTCTTTGAACGACAATTCACATTTGTACGTGGAAAATCACGTTTAAAGATAAAATGAGATGTTTAAAGTGATTTTCATGCTTCCAGGGGCCTTAAACACGAGATTTGAGGAATGGGTAAAAGTGAATGAAAATGGCCAATTTACTCACTCTGCGGCCTTAAAAAGTGTTTCTCCTCCATGGGAAGTGAATAAAATACCATTTGGAGGCATTTATAGTTCAATCAAAAACGCCTGTTTTTTGGTGAAAGAGATAACCACCCCCCCTTACGACATGCTTCAGAAACGAAAAAAATGGTCCATTTTCAAATGTTGCGTCTTTGAACGACAATTCACATTTGGACGTGGATAATCACTTTTAGAGATAAAATTAGATGTTTAAAGTGATTTTCAAGCTTCCAGGGGCCCTAAACACAAGATTTGAGAAATGGGTAAAAGTGAATGAATATGGTCAATTTACTCACTCTGAGGCCTTAAAAAGTGTTTCTCCTCCACGGGAAGTGAATAAAATAACATTTGGAGGCCTTTATTGTTCAATCAAAAACACCAGTTTTTTGGTGAAAGAGATAACCACCCCCCCTTACGACATGCTTCAGAAACGAAAAAAATGGTTCATTTTCAAATGTTGCGTCTTTGAACTACAATTCACATTTGTACGTGGATAATCACTTTTAGAGATAAAATTAGATGTTTAAAGTGATTTTCAAGCTTCCAGGGGCCGTAAACACAAGATTTGAGGAATGGGTAAATGTGAATGAAAATGGCCAATTTATGCACTCTGAGGCCTTAAAAAGTTTTTCTCCACCCCAGCAAGTGAATTAAATAACATTTGTAGGCCTTTATTGTTCAATCAAAAACGTCCGAGTTTTTGATGAAAGAGATAACTACCCCCCCTTACGACATGCTTCAGAAACTAAAAAAATGGTCCGTTTTCAAATGTTGCCTCTTTGAACTACAATTCACAATTGTACGTGGAAAATCACTTTTAAAGATAAAATTAGATGTTTAAAGTGATTTTCATGCTTCCTGGGGCCTTAAAAACGAGATTTGAGGAATGGGTAAAAGTGAATGAAAATGGCCAATTTACTCACTCTGCGGCCTTAAAAAGTGTTTCTCCTCCACAGGAAGTGAATAAAATACCATTTGGAGGCATTTATAGTTCAATCAAAAACGCCTGTTTTTTAGTGAAAGAGATAACCACCCCCCCTTACGACATGCTTCAGAATTGAAAAAAATGTCCATTTTCAAATGTTGCGTCTTTGAACGACAATTCACATTTGTACGTGGAAAATCACGTTTAAAGATAAAATGAGATGTTTAAAGTGATTTTCATGCTTCCAGGGGCCTTAAACACGAGATTTGAGGAATGGGTAAAAGTGAATGAAAATGGCCAATTTACTCACTCTGCGGCCTTAAAAAGTGTTTCTCCTCCACGGGAAGTGAATAAAATACCATTTGGAGGCATTTATAGTTCAATCAAAAACGCCTGCTTTTTGGTGAAAGAGATAACCACCCCCCCTTACGACATGCTTCAGAAACGAAAAAAATGGTTCATTTTCAAATGTTGCGTCTTTGAACTACAATTCAGATTTGTACGTGCATAATCACTTTTAGAGATCAAATTAGATGTTTAAAGTGATTTTCAAGCTTCCAGGGGCCGTAAACACAAGATTTGAGGAATGGGTAAATGTGAATGAAAATGGCCAATTTATGCACTCTGAGGCCTTAAAAAGTTTTTCTCCATCCCAGCAAGTGAATTAAATAACATTTGTAGGCCTTTATTGTTCAATCAAAAACACCAGTTTTTTGGTGAAAGAGATAACCACCCCCCCTTACGACATGCTTCAGAAACTAAAAAAATGGTCCGTTTTCAAATGTTGCCTCTTTGAACTATAATTCACATTTGTACGTGGAAAATCACTTTTAAAGATAAAATGAGATGTTTAAAGTGATTTTCATGCTTCCAGGGGCCTTAAACACAAGATTTGAGGAATGGGTAAAAGTGAATGAAAATGGCCAATTTACTCATTCTGAGGCCTTAAAAAGTGTTTCTCCTCCACGGGAAGTGAATTAAGTAATATTTGTAGGCCTTTATTGTTCAAGCGAAAACTCCTGATTTTTGGCGAAAGAGATAACCACCCCCCCTTACGACATGCTTCAGAAACTAAAAAAATGATCCGTTTTCAAATGTTGCCTCTTTGAACTACAATTCACAATTGTACGTGGAAAATCACTTTTAAAGATAAAATGAGATGTTTAAAGTGATTTTCATGCTTCCAGGGGCCTTAAACACGAGATTTGAGGAATGGGTAAAAGTGAATGAAAATGGCCAATTTACTCACTCTGCGGCCTTAAAAAGTGTTTCTCCTCCACGGGAAGTGAATAAAATACCATTTGGAGGCATTTATAGTTCAATCAAAAACGCCTGTTTTTTGGTGAAATAGATAACCACCCCCCCTTACGACATGCTTCAGAAACGAAAAAAATGGTCCATTTTCAAATGTTGCGTCTTTGAACGACAATTCACATTTGTACGTGGATAATCACTTTTAGAGATAAAATTAGATGTTTAAAGTGATTTTCAAGCTTCCAGGGGCCCTAAACACAAGATTTGAGAAATGGGTAAAAGTGAATGAAAATGGCCAATTTACTCACTCTGAGGCCTTAAAATGTGTTTCTCCTCCACGGGAAGTGAATAAAATAACATTTGGAGGCCTTTATTGTTCAATCAAAAACACCAGTTTTTTGGTGAAAGAGATAACCACCCCCCCTTACGACATGCTTCAGAAACGAAAAAAATGGTTCATTTTCAAATGTTGCGTCTTTGAACTACAATTCACATTTGTACGTGGATAATCACTTTTAGAGATAAAATTAGATGTTTAAAGTGATTTTCAAGCTTCCAGGGGCCGTAAACACAAGATTTGAGGAATGGGTAAATGTGAATGAAAATGGGCAATTTATGCACTCTGAGGCCTTAAAAAGTTTTTCTCCACCCCAGCAAGTGAATTAAATAACATTTGTAGGCCTTTATTGTTCAATCAAAAACGTCCGAGTTTTTGATGAAAGAGATAACCACCCCCCCTTACGACATGCTTCAGAAACTAAAAAAATGGTCCGTTTTCAAATGTTGCCTCTTTGAACTACAATTCACATTTGTACGTGGAAAATCACTTTTAAAGATAAAATGAGATGTTTAAAGTGATTTTCATGCTTCCAGGGGCCTTAAACACAAGATTTGAGGAATGGGTAAAAGTGAATGAAAATGGCCAATTTACTCATTCCGAGGCCTTAAAAAGTGTTTCTCCTCCAAGGGAAGTGAATTAAGTAATATTTGTAGGCCTTTATTGTTCAAGCGAAAACGCCCGATTTTTGACGAAAGAGATAACCACCCCCCCTTACGACATGCTTCAGAAACTAAAAAAATGGTCCGTTTTCAAATGTTGCCTCTTTGAACTACAATTCACATTTGTACGTGGAAAATCACTTTTAAAGATAAAATGAGATGTTTAAAGTGATTTTCATGCTTCCAGGGGCCTTAAACAAGAGATTTGAGGAATGGGTAAAAGTGAATGAAAATGGCCAATTTACTCACTCTGCGGCCTTAAAAAGTGTTTCTCCTCCACGGGAAGTGAATAAAATACCATTTGGAGGCATTTATAGTTCAATCAAAAACGCCTGTTTTTTTGGTGAAATAGATAACCACCCCCCCTTACGACATGCTTCAGAAACGAAAAAAATGGTCCATTTTCAAATGTTGCGTCTTTGAACGACAATTCACATTTGTACGTGGATAATCACTTTTAGAGATAAAATTAGATGTTTAAAGTGATTTTCAAGCTTCCAGGGGCCCTAAACACAAGATTTGAGAAATGGGTAAAAGTGAATGAAAATGGCCAATTTACTCACTCTGAGGCCTTAAAATGTGTTTCTCCTCCACGGGAAGTGAATAAAATAACATTTGGAGGCCTTTATTGTTCAATCAAAAACACCAGTTTTTTGGTGAAAGAGATAACCACCCCCCCTTACGACATGCTTCAGAAACGAAAAAAATGGTTCATTTTCAAATGTTGCGTCCTTGAACTACAATTCACATTTGTACGTGGATAATCACTTTTAGAGATAAAATTAGATGTTTAAAGTGATTTTCAAGCTTCCAGGGGCCGTAAACACAAGATTTGAGGAATGGGTAAATGTGAATGAAAATGGCCAATTTATGCACTCTGAGGCCTTAAAAAGTTTTTCTCCACCCCAGCAAGTGAATTAAATAACATTTGTAGGCCTTTATTGTTCAATCAAAAACGTCCGAGTTTTTGATGAAAGAGATAACCACCCCCCCTTAACGACATGCTTCAGAAACTAAAAAAATGGTCCGTTTTCAAATGTTGCCTCTTTGAACTACAATTCACATTTGTACGTGGAAAATCACTTTTAAAGATAAAATGAGATGTTTAAAGTGATTTTCATGCTTCCAGGGGCCTTAAACACAAGATTTGAGGAATGGGTAAAAGTGAATGAAAATGGCCAATTTACTCATTCTGAGGCCTTAAAAAGTGTTTCTCCTCCACGGGAAGTGAATTAAGTAATATTTGTAGGCCTTTATTGTTCAAGCGAAAACTCCTGATTTTTGGCGAAAGAGATAACCACCCCCCATTACGACATGCTACAGAAACTAAAAAAATGGTCCGTTTTCAAATGTTGCCTCTTTGAACTACAATTCACAATTGTACGTGGAAAATCACTTTTAAAGATAAAATGAGATGTTTAAAGTGATTTTCATGCTTCCAGGGGCCTTAAACACGAGATTTGAGGAATGGGTAAAAGTGAATGAAAATGGCCAATTTACTCACTCTGCGGCCTTAAAAAGTGTTTCTCCTCCACAGGAAGTGAATAAAATACCATTTGGAGGCATTTATAGTTCAATCAAAAACGCCTGTTTTTTAGTGAAAGAGATAACCACCCCCCCTTACGACATGCTTCAGAAATGAAAAAAATGTCCATTTTCAAATGTTGCGTCTTTGAACGACAATTCTCATTTGTACGTGGAAAATCACGTTTAAAGATAAAATGAGATGTTTAAAGTGATTTTCATGCTTCCAGGGGCCTTAAACACGAGATTTGAGGAATGGGTAAAAGTGAATGAAAATGGCCAATTTACTCACTCTGCAGCCTTAAAAAGTGTTTCTCCTCCACGGGAAGTGAATTAAATAACATTTGTAGGCCTTTATTGTTAAAGCAAAAACGCCCGATTTTTTGATGAAAGAGATAACCACCCCCCCTTACGACATGCTTCAGAAACGAAAAAAATGGTCCATTTTCAAATGTTGCGTCTTTGAACTACAATTCACATTTGTACGTGGATAATCACTTTTAGAGATAAAATTAGATGTTTAAAGTGATTTTCAAGCTTCCAGGGGCCCTAAACACAAGATTTGAGAAATGGGTAAAAGTGAATGAAAATGGCCAATTTACTCACTCTGAGGCCTTAAAATGTGTTTCTCCTCCACGGGAAGTGAATAAAATAACATTTGGAGGCCTTTATTGTTCAATCAAAAACGCCAGTTTTTTGGTGAAAGAGTTAACCACCCCCTCTTACGACATGCTTCAGAAACGGAAAAAATGGTTCATTTTCAAATGTTGCGTCTTTGAACTACAATTCAGATTTGTACGTGGATAATCACTTTTAGAGATAAAATTAGATGTTTAAAGTGATTTTCAAGCTTCCAGGGGCCGTAAACACAAGATTTGAGGAATGGGTAAATGTGAATGAAAATGGCCAATTTATGCACTCTGAGGCCTTAAAAAGTTTTTCTCCACCCCAGCAAGTGAATTAAATAACATTTGTAGGCCTTTATTGTTCAATCAAAAACGTCCGAGTTTTTGATGAAAGAGATAACCACCCCCCCTTACGACATGCTTCAGAAACTAAAAAAATGGTCCGTTTTCAAATGTTGCCTCTTTGAACTACAATTCACATTTGTACGCGGAAAATCACTTTTAAAGATAAAATGAGATGTTTAAAGAGATTTTCATGCTTCCAGGGGCCTTAAACACAAGATTTGAGGAATGGGTAAAAGTGAATGAAAATGGCCAATTTACTCATTCTGAGGCCTTAAAAAGTGTTTCTCCTCCACGGGAAGTGAATTAAGTAATATTTGTAGGCCTTTATTGTTCAAGCGAAAACGCCCGATTTTTGACGAAAGAGATAACCACCCCCCCTTACGACATGCTTCAGAAACTAAAAAAATGGTCCGTTTTCAAATGTTGCCTCTTTGAACTACAATTCACATTTGTACATGGAAAATCACTTTTAAAGATAAAATGAGATGTTTAAAGTGATTTTCATGCTTCCAGGGGCCTTAAACACGAGATTTGAGGAATGGGTAAAAGTGAATGAAAATGGCCAATTTACTCACTCTGCGGCCTTAAAAAGTGTTTCTCCTCCACGGGAAGTGAATAAAATACCATTTGGAGGCATTTATAGTTCAATCAAAAACGCCTGTTTTTTTGGTGAAAGAGATAACCACCCCCCCCCTTACGACATGCTTCAGAAATGAAAAAAATGGTCCATTTTCAAATGTTGCGTCTTTGAACGACAATTCACATTTGTACGTGGAAAATCACGTTTAAAGATAAAATGAGATGTTTAAAGTGATTTTCATGCTTCCAGGGGCCTTAAACACGAGATTTGAGGAATGGGTAAAAGTGAATGAAAATGGCCAATTTACTCACTCTGCGGCCTTAAAAAGTGTTTCTCCTCCACAGGAAGTGAATAAAATACCATTTGGAGGCATTTATAGTTCAATCAAAAACGCCTGTTTTTTGGTGAAAGAGATAACCACCCCCCCTTACGACATGCTTCAGAAACGAAAAAAATGGTCCATTTTCAAATGTTGCATCTTTGAACGACAATTCACATTTGTACGTGGAAAATCATGTTTAAAGATAAAATGAGATGTTTAAAGTGATTTTCATGCTTCCAGGGGCCTCAAACACAAGATTTGAGGAATGGGTAAAAGTGAATGAAAATGGCCAATTTACTCATTCTGAGGCCTTAAAAAGTGTTTCTCCTCCACGGGAAGTGAATTAAGTAATATTTGTAGGCCTTTATTGTTCAAGCGAAAACTCCTGATTTTTGGCGAAAGAGATAACCACCCCCCCTTACGACATGCTTCAGAAACTAAAAAAATGGTCCATTTTCAAATGTTGCCTCTTTGAACTACAATTCACAATTGTACGTGGAAAATCACTTTTAAAGATAAAATTAGATGTTTAAAGTGATTTTCATGCTTCCAGGGGCCTTAAAAACGAGATTTGAGGAATGGGTAAAAGTGAATAAAAATGGCCAATTTACTCACTCTGCGGCCTTAAAAAGTGTTTCTCCTCCACAGGAAGTGAATAAAATACCATTTGGAGGCATTTATAGTTCAATCAAAAACGCCTGTTTTTTAGTGAAAGAGATAACCACCCCCCCTTACGACATGCTTCAGAAATGAAAAAAATGTCCATTTTCAAATGTTGCGTCTTTGAACGACAATTCACATTTGTACGTGGAAAATCACGTTTAAAGATAAAATGAGATGTTTAAAGTGATTTTCATGCTTCCAGGGGCCTTAAACACGAGATTTGAGGAATGGGTAAAAGTGAATGAAAATGGCCAATTTACTCACTCTGCGGCCTTAAAAAGTGTTTCTCCTCCACGGGAAGTGAATAAAATACCATTTGGAGGCATTTATAGTTCAATCAAAAACGCCTGTTTTTTGGTGAAAGAGATAACCACCCCCCCTTACGACATGCTTCAGAAACGAAAAAAATGGTTCATTTTCAAATGTTGCGACTTTGAACTACAATTCAGATTTGTACGTGGATAATCACTTTTAGAGATCAAATTAGATGTTTAAAGTGATTTTCAAGCTTCCAGGGGCCGTAAACACAAGATTTGAGGAATGGGTAAATGTGAATGAAAATGGCCAATTTATGCACTCTGAGGCCTTAAAAAGTTTTTCTCCACCCCAGCAAGTGAATTAAATAACATTTGTAGGCCTTATTGTTCAATCAAAAACGCCCGAGTTTTTGACGAAAGAGATAACCACCCCCCCTTACGACATGCTTCAGAAACTAAAAAAATGGTCCGTTTTCAAAAGTTGCCTCTTTGAACTACAATTCACATTTGTACGTGGAAAATCACTTTTAAAGATAAAATGAGATGTTTAAAGTGATTTTCATGCTTCCAGGGGCCTTAAACACAAGATTTGAGGAATGGGTAAAAGTGAATGAAAATGGCCAATTTACTCATTCTGAGGCCTTAAAAAGTGTTTCTCCTCCGCGGGAAGTGAATTAAGTAATATTTGTAGGCCTTTATTGTTCAAGCGAAAACGCCCGATTTTTGACGAAAGAGATAACCACCCCCCCTTACGACATGCTTCAGAAACTAAAAAAATGGTCCGTTTTCAAATGTTGCCTCTTTGAACTACAATTCACGTTTGTACGTGGAAAATCACTTTTAAAGATAAAATGAGATGTTTAAAGTGATTTTCATGCTTCCAGGGGCCTTAAACACGAGATTTGAGGAATGGGTAAAAGTGAATGAAAATGGCCAATTTACTCACTCTGCGGCCTTAAAAAGTGTTTCTCCTCCACGGGAAGTGAATAAAATACCATTTGGAGGCATTTATAGTTCAATCAAAAACGCCTGTTTTTTTGGTGAAAGAGATAACCACCCCCCCTTACGACATGCTTCAGAAATGAAAAAAATGGTCCATTTTCAAATGTTGCGTCTTTGAACGACAATTCACATTTGTACGTGGAAAATCACGTTTAAAGATAAAATGAGATGTTTAAAGTGATTTTCATGCTTCCAGGGGCCTTAAACACAAGATTTGAGGAATGGGTAAAAGTGAATGAAAATGGCCAATTTACTCACTCTGCGGCCTTAAAAAGTGTTTCTCCTCCACGGGAAGTGAATAAAATACCATTTGGAGGCATTTATAGTTCAATCAAAAACGCCTGTTTTTTGGTGAAATAGATAACCACCCCACCTTACGACATGCTTCAGAAACGAAAAAAATGGTCCATTTTCAAATGTTGCGTCTTTGAACGACAATTCACATTTGTACGTGGATAATCACTTTTAGAGATAAAATTAGATGTTTAAAGTGATTTTCAAGCTTCCAGGGGTCCTAAACACAAGATTTGAGAAATGGGTAAAAGTGAATGAAAATGGCCAATTTACTCACTCTGAGGCCTTAAAATGTGTTTCTCCTCCACGGGAAGTGAATAAAATAACATTTGGAGGCCTTTATTGTTCAATCAAAAACACCAGTTTTTTGGTGAAAGAGATAACCACCCCCCCTTACGACATGCTTCAGAAACGAAAAAAATGGTTCATTTTCAAATGTTGCGTCTTTGAACTACAATTCACATTTGTACGTGGATAATCACTTTTAGAGATAAAATTAGATGTTTAAAGTGATTTTCAAGCTTCCAGGGGCCCTAAACACAAGATTTGAGAAATGGGTAAAAGTGAATGAAAATGGCCAATTTACTCACTCTGAGGCCTTAAAATGTGTTTCTCCTCCACGGGAAGTGAATAAAATAACATTTGGAGGCCTTTATTGTTCAATCAAAAACACCAGTTTTTTGGTGAAAGAGATAACCACCCCCCCTTACGACATGCTTCAGAAACTAAAAAAATGGTCCGTTTTCAAATGTTGCGTCTTTGAACGACAATTCACATTTGTACGTGGATAATCACTTTTAGAGATAAAATTAGATGTTTAAAGTGATTTTCAAGCTTCCAGGGGCCCTAAACACAAGATTTGAGAAATGGGTAAAAGTGAATGAAAATGGCCAATTTACTCACTCTGAGGCCTTAAAAAGTGTTTCTCCTCCACGGGAAGTGAATAAAATAACATTTGGAGGCCTTTTTTGTTCAATCAAAAACACCAGTTTTTTGGTGAAAGAGATAACCACCCCCCCTTACGACATGCTTCAGAAACTAAAAAAATGGTCCGTTTTCAAATGCTGCCTCTTTGAACTACAATTCACAATTGTACGTGGAAAATCACTTTTAAAGATAAAATGAGATGTTTAAAGTGATTTTCATGCTTCCAGGGGCCTTAAACACAAGATTTGAGGAATGGGTAAAAGTGAATGAAAATGGCCAATTTACTCACTCTGCGGCCTTAAAAAGTGTTTCTCCTCCACGGGAAGTGAATAAAATACCATTTGGAGGCATTTATAGTTCAATCAAAAACGCCTGTTTTTTGGTGAAAGAGATAACCACCCCCCCTTACGACATGCTTCAGAAACGAAAAAAATGGTTCATTTTCAAATGTTGCGACTTTGAACTACAATTCAGATTTGTACGTGGATAATCACTTTTAGAGATCAAATTAGATGTTTAAAGTGATTTTCAAGCTTCCAGGGGCCGTAAACACAAGATTTGAGGAATGGGTAAATGTGAATGAAAATGGCCAATTTATGCACTCTGAGGCCTTAAAAAGTTTTTCTCCACCCCAGCAAGTGCATTAAATAACATTTGTAGGCCTTATTGTTCAATCAAAAACGCCCGAGTTTTTGACGAAAGAGATAACCACCCCCCCTTACGACATGCTTCAGAAACTAAAAAAATGGTCCGTTTTCAAAAGTTGCCTCTTTGAACTACAATTCACATTTGTACGTGGAAAATCACTTTTAAAGATAAAATGAGATGTTTAAAGTGATTTTCATGCTTCCAGGGGCCTTAAACACAAGATTTGAGGAATGGGTAAAAGTGAATGAAAATGGCCAATTTACTCATTCTGAGGCCTTAAAAAGTGTTTCTCCTCCGCGGGAAGTGAATTAAGTAATATTTGTAGGCCTTTATTGTTCAAGCGAAAACGCCCGATTTTTGACGAAAGAGATAACCACCCCCCCTTACGACATGCTTCAGAAACTAAAAAAATGGTCCGTTTTCAAATGTTGCCTCTTTGAACTACAATTCACGTTTGTACGTGGAAAATCACTTTTAAAGATAAAATGAGATGTTTAAAGTGATTTTCATGCTTCCAGGGGCCTTAAACACGAGATTTGAGGAATGGGTAAAAGTGAATGAAAATGGCCAATTTACTCACTCTGCGGCCTTAAAAAGTG
The DNA here is from genome assembly GCF_964204655.1 of Triturus cristatus. Lineage (NCBI taxonomy): Eukaryota > Metazoa > Chordata > Amphibia > Caudata > Salamandridae > Triturus > Triturus cristatus. The sequence goes on from NC_140592.1 coordinate 471,950,722, forward strand.
TTTCTCCTCCACGGGAAGTGAATAAAATACCATTTGGAGGCATTTATAGTTCAATCAAAAACGCCTGTTTTTTTGGTGAAAGAGATAACCACCCCCCCTTACGACATGCTTCAGAAATGAAAAAAATGGTCCATTTTCAAATGTTGCGTCTTTGAACGACAATTCACATTTGTACGTGGAAAATCACGTTTAAAGATAAAATGAGATGTTTAAAGTGATTTTCATGCTTCCAGGGGCCTTAAACACAAGATTTGAGGAATGGGTAAAAGTGAATGAAAATGGCCAATTTACTCACTCTGCGGCCTTAAAAAGTGTTTCTCCTCCACGGGAAGTGAATAAAATACCATTTGGAGGCATTTATAGTTCAATCAAAAACGCCTGTTTTTTGGTGAAATAGATAACCACCCCACCTTACGACATGCTTCAGAAACGAAAAAAATGGTCCATTTTCAAATGTTGCGTCTTTGAACGACAATTCACATTTGTACGTGGATAATCACTTTTAGAGATAAAATTAGATGTTTAAAGTGATTTTCAAGCTTCCAGGGGCCCTAAACACAAGATTTGAGAAATGGGTAAAAGTGAATGAAAATGGCCAATTTACTCACTCTGAGGCCTTAAAATGTGTTTCTCCTCCACGGGAAGTGAATAAAATAACATTTGGAGGCCTTTATTGTTCAATCAAAAACACCAGTTTTTTGGTGAAAGAGATAACCACCCCCCCTTACGACATGCTTCAGAAACGAAAAAAATGGTTCATTTTCAAATGTTGCGTCTTTGAACTACAATTCACATTTGTACGTGGATAATCACTTTTAGAGATAAAATTAGATGTTTAAAGTGATTTTCAAGCTTCCAGGGGCCCTAAACACAAGATTTGAGAAATGGGTAAAAGTGAATGAAAATGGCCAATTTACTCACTCTGAGGCCTTAAAATGTGTTTCTCCTCCACGGGAAGTGAATAAAATAACATTTGGAGGCCTTTATTGTTCAATCAAAAACACCAGTTTTTTGGTGAAAGAGATAACCACCCCCCCTTACGACATGCTTCAGAAACTAAAAAAATGGTCCGTTTTCAAATGTTGCGTCTTTGAACGACAATTCACATTTGTACGTGGATAATCACTTTTAGAGATAAAATTAGATGTTTAAAGTGATTTTCAAGCTTCCAGGGGCCCTAAACACAAGATTTGAGAAATGGGTAAAAGTGAATGAAAATGGCCAATTTACTCACTCTGAGGCCTTAAAAAGTGTTTCTCCTCCACGGGAAGTGAATAAAATAACATTTGGAGGCCTTTTTTGTTCAATCAAAAACACCAGTTTTTTGGTGAAAGAGATAACCACCCCCCCTTACGACATGCTTCAGAAACTAAAAAAATGGTCCGTTTTCAAATGCTGCCTCTTTGAACTACAATTCACAATTGTACGTGGAAAATCACTTTTAAAGATAAAATGAGATGTTTAAAGTGATTTTCATGCTTCCAGGGGCCTTAAACACAAGATTTGAGGAATGGGTAAAAGTGAATGAAAATGGCCAATTTACTCACTCTGCGGCCTTAAAAAGTGTTTCTCCTCCACGGGAAGTGAATAAAATACCATTTGGAGGCATTTATAGTTCAATCAAAAACGCCTGTTTTTTGGTGAAATAGATAACCACCCCCCCTTACGACATGCTTCAGAAACGAAAAAAATGGTCCATTTTCAAATGTTGCGTCTTTGAACGACAATTCACATTTGTACGTGGATAATCACTTTTAGAGATAAAATTAGATGTTTAAAGTGATTTTCAAGCTTCCAGGGGCCCTAAACACAAGATTTGAGAAATGGGTAAAAGTGAATGAAAATGGCCAATTTACTCACTCTGAGGCCTTAAAATGTGTTTCTCCTCCACGGGAAGTGAATAAAATAACATTTGGAGGCCTTTATTGTTCAATCAAAAACACCAGTTTTTTGGTGAAAGAGATAACCACCCCCCCTTACGACATGCTTCAGAAACGAAAAAAATGGTTCATTTTCAAATGTTGCGTCTTTGAACTACAATTCACATTTGTACGTGGATAATCACTTTTAGAGATAAAATTAGATGTTTAAAGTGATTTTCAAGCTTCCAGGGGCCGTAAACACAAGATTTGAGGAATGGGTAAATGTGAATGAAAATGGCCAATTTATGCACTCTGAGGCCTTAAAAAGTTTTTCTCCACCCCAGCAAGTGAATAAAATAACATTTGGAGGCCTTTATTGTTCAATCAAAAACACCAGTTTTTTGGTGAAAGAGATAACCACCCCCCCTTACGACATGCTTCAGAAACTAAAAAAATGGTCCGTTTTCAAATGTTGCCTCTTTGAACTACAAGTCACATTTGTACGTGGAAAATCACTTTTAAAGATAAAATGAGATGTTTAAAGTGATTTTCATGCTTCCAGGGGCCTTAAACACAAGATTTGAGGAATGGGTAAAAGTGAATGAAAATGGCCAATTTACTCATTCTGAGGCCTTAAAAAGTGTTTCTCTTCCACGGGAAGTGAATTAAGTAATATTTGTAGGCCTTTATTGTTCAAGCGAAAACTCCTGATTTTTGGCGAAAGAGATAACCACCCCCCATTACGACATGCTACAGAAACTAAAAAAATGGTCCGTTTTCAAATGTTGCCTCTTTGAACTACAATTCACAATTGTACGTGGAAAATCACTTTTAAAGATAAAATTAGATGTTTAAAGTGATTTTCATGCTTCCAGGGGCCTTAAACACGAGATTTGAGGAATGGGTAAAAGTGAATGAAAATGGCCAATTTACTCACTCTGCGGCCTTAAAAAGTGTTTCTCCTCCACGGGAAGTGAATTAAATAACATTTGTAGGCCTTTATTGTTAAAGCAAAAACGCCCGATTTTTGATGAAAGAGATAACCACCCCCCCTTACGACATGCTTCAGAAACTAAAAAAATGGTCCGTTTTCAAATGTTGCCTCTTTGAACTACAATTCACATTTGTACGTGGAAAATCACTTTTAAAGGTAAAATGAGATGTTTAAAGTGATTTTCATGCTTCCAGGGGCCTTAAACACGAGATTTGAGGAATGGGTAAAAGTGAATGAAAATGGCCAATTTACTCACTCTGCGGCCTTAAAAAGTGTTTCTCCTCCACGGGAAGTGAATAAAATACCATTTGGAGGCATTTATAGTTCAATCAAAAACGCCTGTTTTTTGGTGAAAGAGATAACCACCCCCCCTTACGACATGCTTCAGAAACGAAAAAAATGGTTCATTTTCAAATGTTGCGTCTTTGAACTACAATTCAGATTTGTACGTGGATAATCACTTTTAGAGATAAAATTAGATGTTTAAAGTGATTTTCAAGCTTCCAGGGGCCGTAAACACAAGATTTGAGGAATGGGTAAATGTGAATGAAAATGGCCAATTTATGCACTCTGAGGCCTTAAAAAGTTTTTCTCCACCCCAGCAAGTGAATAAAATAACATTTGGAGGCCTTTATTGTTCAATCAAAAACACCAGTTTTTTGGTGAAAGAGATAACCACCCCCCCTTACGACATGCTTCAGAAACTAAAAAAATGGTCCGTTTTCAAATGTTGCCTCTTTGAACTACAAGTCACATTTGTACGTGGAAAATCACTTTTAAAGATAAAATGAGATGTTTAAAGTGATTTTCATGCTTCCAGGGGCCTTAAACACAAGATTTGAGGAATGGGTAAAAGTGAATGAAAATGGCCAATTTACTCATTCTGAGGCCTTAAAAAGTGTTTCTCTTCCACGGGAAGTGAATTAAGTAATATTTGTAGGCCTTTATTGTTCAAGCGAAAACTCCTGATTTTTGGCGAAAGAGATAACCACCCCCCATTACGACATGCTACAGAAACTAAAAAAATGGTCCGTTTTCAAATGTTGCCTCTTTGAACTACAATTCACAATTGTACGTGGAAAATCACTTTTAAAGATAAAATTAGATGTTTAAAGTGATTTTCATGCTTCCAGGGGCCTTAAACACGAGATTTGAGGAATGGGTAAAAGTGAATGAAAATGGCCAATTTACTCACTCTGCGGCCTTAAAAAGTGTTTCTCCTCCACGGGAAGTGAATTAAATAACATTTGTAGGCCTTTATTGTTAAAGCAAAAACGCCCGATTTTTGATGAAAGAGATAACCACCCCCCCTTACGACATGCTTCAGAAACTAAAAAAATGGTCCGTTTTCAAATGTTGCCTCTTTGAACTACAATTCACATTTGTACGTGGAAAATCACTTTTAAAGGTAAAATGAGATGTTTAAAGTGATTTTCATGCTTCCAGGGGCCTTAAACACGAGATTTGAGGAATGGGTAAAAGTGAATGAAAATGGCCAATTTACTCACTCTGCGGCCTTAAAAAGTGTTTCTCCTCCACGGGAAGTGAATAAAATACCATTTGGAGGCATTTATAGTTCAATCAAAAACGCCTGTTTTTTGGTGAAAGAGATAACCACCCCCCCTTACGACATGCTTCAGAAACGAAAAAAATGGTTCATTTTCAAATGTTGCGTCTTTGAACTACAATTCAGATTTGTACGTGGATAATCACTTTTAGAGATAAAATTAGATGTTTAAAGTGATTTTCAAGCTTCCAGGGGCCGTAAACACAAGATTTGAGGAATGGGTAAATGTGAATGAAAATGGCCAATTTATGCACTCTGAGGCCTTAAAAAGTTTTTCTCCACCCCAGCAAGTGAATTAAATAACATTTGTAGGCCTTTATTGTTCAATCAAAAACGCCCGAGTTTTTGATGAAAGAGATAACCACCCCCCCTTACGACATGCTTCAGAAACTAAAAAAATGGTCCGTTTTCAAAAGTTGCCTCTTTGAACTACAATTCACATTTGTACGTGGAAAATCACTTTTAAAGATAAAATGAGATGTTTAAAGTGATTTTCATGCTTCCAGGGGCCTTAAACACAAGATTTGAGGAATGGGTAAAAGTGAATGAAAATGGCCAATTTACTCATTCTGAGGCCTTAAAAAGTGTTTCTCCTCCACGGGAAGTGAATTAAGTAATATTTGTAGGCCTTTATTGTTCAAGCGAAAACGCCGGATTTTTGACGAAAGAGATAACCACCCCCCCTTACGACATGCTTCAGAAACTAAAAAAATGGTCCGTTTTCAAATGTTGCCTCTTTGAACTACAATTCACATTTGTACGTGGAAAATCACTTTTAAAGATAAAATGAGATGTTTAAAGTGATTTTCATGCTTCCAGGGGCCTTAAACACGAGATTTGAGGAATGGGTAAAAGTGAATGAAAATGGCCAATTTACTCACTCTGCGGCCTTAAAAAGTGTTTCTCCTCCACGGGAAGTGAATAAAATACCATTTGGAGGCATTTATAGTTCAATCAAAAACGCCTGTTGTTTTGGTGAAAGAGATAACCACCCCCCCCTTACGACATGCTTCAGAAATGAAAAAAATGGTCCATTTTCAAATGTTGCGTCTTTGAACGACAATTCACATTTGTACGTGGAAAATCACGTTTAAAGATAAAATGAGATGTTTAAAGTGATTTTCATGCTTCCAGGGGCCTTAAACACGAGATTTGAGGAATGGGTAAAAGTGAATGAAAATGGCCAATTTACTCACTCTGCGGCCTTAAAAAGTGTTTCTCCTCCACAGGAAGTGAATAAAATACCATTTGGAGGCATTTATAGTTCAATCAAAAACGCCTGTTTTTTGGTGAAAGAGATAACCACCCCCCCTTACGACATGCTTCAGAAACAAAAAAAATGGTCCATTTTCAAATGTTGCGTCTTTGAACGACAATTCACATTTGTACGTGGATAATCACTTTTAGAGATAAAATTAAGATGTTTAAAGTGATTTTCAAGCTTCCAGGGGCCCTAAACACAAGATTTGAGAAATGGGTAAAAGTGAATGAAAATGGCCAATTTACTCACTCTGAGGCCTTAAAATGTGTTTCTCCTCCACGGGAAGTGAATAAAATAACATTTGGAGGCCTTTATTGTTCAATCAAAAACGCCAGTTTTTTGGTGAAAGAGTTAACCACCCCCCCTTACGACATGCTTCAGAAACGAAAAAAATGGTTCATTTTCAAATGTTGCGTCTTTGAACTACAATTCAGATTTGTACGTGGATAATCACTTTTAGAGATAAAATTAGATGTTTAAAGTGATTTTCAAGCTTCCAGGGGCCGTAAACACAAGATTTGAGGAATGGGTAAAAGTGAATGAAAATGGCCAATTTACTCATTCTGAGGCCTTAAAAAGTGTTTCTCCTCCACGGGAAGTGAATTAAGTAATATTTGTAGGCCTTTATTGTTCAAGCGAAAACGCCCGATTTTTGACGAAAGAGATAACCACCCCCCCTTACGACATGCTTCAGAAACTAAAAAAATGGTCCATTTTCAAATGTTGCGTCTTTGAACGACAATTCACATTTGTACGTGGAAAATCACGTTTAAAGATAAAATGAGATGTTTAAAGTGATTTTCATGCTTCCAGGGGCCTTAAACACGAGATTTGAGGAATGGGTAAAAGTGAATGAAAATGGCCAATTTACTCACTCTGCGGCCTTAAAAAGTGTTTCTCCTCCACGGGAAGTGAATAAAATACCATTTGGAGGCATTTATAGTTCAATCAAAAACGCCTGTTTTTTGGTGAAAGAGATAACCACCCCCCCTTACGACATGCTTCAGAAACGAAAAAAATGGTCCATTTTCAAATGTTGCGTCTTTGAACGACAATTCACATTTGTACGTGGAAAATCACGTTTAAAGATAAAATGAGATGTTTAAAGTGATTTTCATGCTTCCAGGGGCCTTAAACACGAGATTTGAGGAATGGGTAAAAGTGAATGAAAATGGCCAATTTACTCACTCTGCGGCCTTAAAAAGTGTTTCTCCTCCACGGGAAGTGAATTAAAAACCATTTGTAGGCCTTTATTGTTAAAGCAAAAACGCCCGATTTTTGACGAAAGAGATAACCACCCCCCCTTACGACATGCTTCAGAAACTAAAAAAATGGTCCATTTTCAAATGTTGCCTCTTTGAACTACAATTCACATTTGTACGTGGAAAATCACTTTTAAAGGTAAAATGAGATGTTTAAAGTGATTTTCATGCTTCCAGGGGCCTTAAACACGAGATTTGAGGAATGGGTAAAAGTGAATGAAAATGGCCAATTTACTCACTCTGCGGCCTTAAAAAGTGTTTCTCCTCCACGGGAAGTGAATAAAATACCATTTGGAGGCATTTATAGTTCAATCAAAAACGCCTGTTTTTTGGTGAAAGAGATAACCACCCCCCCTTACGACATGCTTCAGAAACGAAAAAAATGGTCCATTTTCAAATGTTGCGTCTTTGAACGACAATTCACATTTGTACGTGGATAATCACTTTTAGAGATAAAATTAGATGTTTAAAGTGATTTTCAAGCTTCCAGGGGCCGTAAACACAAGATTTGAGGAATGGGTAAATGTGAATGAAAATGGCCAATTTATGCACTCTGAGGCCTTAAAAAGTTTTTCTCCACCCCAGCAAGTGAATTAAATAACATTTGTAGGCCTTATTGTTCAATCAAAAACGCCCAAGTTTTTGACGAAAGAGATAACCACCCCCCCTTACGACATGCTTCAGAAACTAAAAAAATGGTCCGTTTTCAAAAGTTGCCTCTTTGAACTACAATTCACATTTGTACGTGGAAAATCACTTTTAAAGATAAAATGAGATGTTTAAAGTGATTTTCATGCTTCCAGGGGCCTTAAACACAAGATTTGAGGAATGGGTAAAAGTGAATGAAAATGGCCAATTTACTCATTCTGAGGCCTTAAAAAGTGTTTCTCCTCCACGGGAAGTGAATTAAGTAATATTTGTAGGCCTTTATTGTTCAAGCGAAAACGCCCGATTTTTGACGAAAGAGATAACCACCCCCCCTTACGACATGCTTCAGAAACTAAAAAAATGGTCCGTTTTCAAATGTTGCCTCTTTGAACTACAATTCACGTTTGTACGTGGAAAATCACTTTTAAAGATAAAATGAGATGTTTAAAGTGATTTTCATGCTTCCAGGGGCCTTAAACACGAGATTTGAGGAATGGGTAAAAGTGAATGAAAATGGCCAATTTACTCACTCTGCGGCCTTAAAAAGTGTTTCTCCTCCACGGGAAGTGAATAAAATACCATTTGGAGGCATTTATAGTTCAATCAAAAACGCCTGTTTTTTTGGTGAAAGAGATAACCACCCCCCCTTACGACATGCTTCAGAAATGAAAAAAATGGTCCATTTTCAAATGTTGCGTCTTTGAACGACAATTCACATTTGTACGTGGATAATCACTTTTAGAGATAAAATTAGATGTTTAAAGTGATTTTCAAGCTTCCAGGGGCCCTAAACACAAGATTTGAGAAATGGGTAAAAGTGAATGAAAATGGCCAATTTACTCACTCTGAGGCCTTAAAATGTGTTTCTCCTCCACGGGAAGTGAATAAAATAACATTTGGAGGCCTTTATTGTTCAATCAAAAACACCAGTTTTTTGGTGAAAGAGATAACCACCCACCCTTACGACATGCTTCAGAAACGAAAAAAATGGTTCATTTTCAAATGTTGCGTCTTTGAACTACAATTCACATTTGTACGTGGATAATCACTTTTAGAGATAAAATTAGATGTTTAAAGTGATTTTCAAGCTTCCAGGGGCCGTAAACACAAGATTTGAGGAATGGGTAAATGTGAATGAAAATGGCCAATTTATGCACTCTGAGGCCTTAAAAAGTTTTTCTCCACCCCAGCAAGTGAATAAAATAACATTTGGAGGCCTTTATTGTTCAATCAAAAACACCAGTTTTTTGGTGAAAGAGATAACCACCCCCCCTTACGACATGCTTCAGAAACTAAAAAAATGGTCCGTTTTCAAATGTTGCCTCTTTGAACTACAATTCACATTTGTACGTGGAAAATCACTTTTAAAGATAAAATGAGATGTTTAAAGTGATTTTCATGCTTCCAGGGGCCTTAAACACAAGATTTGAGGAATGGGTAAAAGTGAATGAAAATGGCCAATTTACTCATTCTGAGGCCTTAAAAAGTGTTTCTCCTCCACGGGAAGTGAATTAAGTAATATTTGTAGGCCTTTATTGTTCAAGCGAAAACTCCTGATTTTTGGCGAAAGAGATAACCACCCCCCATTACGACATGCTACAGAAACTAAAAAAATGGTCCGTTTTCAAATGTTGCCTCCTTGAACTACAATTCACAATTGTACGTGGAAAATCACTTTTAAAGATAAAATTAGATGTTTAAAGTGATTTTCATGCTTCCAGGGGCCTTAAACACGAGATTTGAGGAATGGGTAAAAGTGAATGAAAATGGCCAATTTACTCACTCTGCGGCCTTAAAAAGTGTTTCTCCTCCACAGGAAGTGAATAAAATACCATTTGGAGGCATTTATAGTTCAATCAAAAACGCCTGTTTTTTAGTGAAAGAGATAACCACCCCCCCTTACGACATGCTTCAGAAATGAAAAAAATTTCCATTTTCAAATGTTGCGTCTTTGAACGACAATTCACATTTGTACGTGGAAAATCACGTTTAAAGATAAAATGAGATGTTTAAAGTGATTTTCATGCTTCCAGGGGCCTTAAACACGAGATTTGAGGAATGGGTAAAAGTGAATGAAAATGGCCAATTTACTCACTCTGCGGCCTTAAAAAGTGTTTCTCCTCCACGGGAAGTGAATTAAATAACATTTGTAGGCCTTTATTGTTAAAGCAAAAACGCCCGATTTTTGATGAAAGAGATAACCACCCCCCCTTACGACATGCTTCAGAAACTAAAAAAATGGTCCGTTTTCAAATGTTGCCTCTTTGAACTACAATTCACATTTGTACGTGGAAAATCACTTTTAAAGGTAAAATGAGATGTTTAAAGTGATTTTCATGCTTCCAGGGGCCTTAAACACGAGATTTGAGGAATGGGTAAAAGTGAATGAAAATGGCCAATTTACTCACTCTGCGGCCTTAAAAAGTGTTTCTCCTCCACGGGAAGTGAATAAAATACCATTTGGAGGCATTTATAGTTCAATCAAAAACGCCTGTTTTTTGGTGAAAGAGATAACCACCCCCCCTTACGACATGCTTCAGAAACGAAAAAAATGGTCCATTTTCAAATGTTGCGTCTTTGAACGACAATTCACATTTGTACGTGGATAATCACTTTTAGAGATAAAATTAGATGTTTAAAGTGATTTTCAAGCTTCCAGGGGCCGTAAACACAAGATTTGAGGAATGGGTAAATGTGAATGAAAATGGCCAATTTATGCACTCTGAGGCCTTAAAAAGTTTTTCTCCACCCCAGCAAGTGAATTAAATAACATTTGTAGGCCTTTATTGTTCAATCAAAAACGCCCGAGTTTTTGATGAAAGAGATAACCACCCCCCCTTACGACATGCTTCAGAAACTAAAAAAATGGTCCGTTTTCAAAAGTTGCCTCTTTGAACTACAATTCACATTTGTACGTGGAAAATCACTTTTAAAGATAAAATGAGATGTTTAAAGTGATTTTCATGCTTCCAGGGGCCTTAAACACAAGATTTGAGGAATGGGTAAAAGTGAATGAAAATGGCCAATTTACTCATTCTGAGGCCTTAAAAAGTGTTTCTCCTCCACGGGAAGTGAATTAAGTAATATTTGTAGGCCTTTATTGTTCAAGCGAAAACGCCGGATTTTTGACGAAAGAGATAACCACCCCCCCTTACGACATGCTTCAGAAACTAAAAAAATGGTCCGTTTTCAAATGTTGCCTCTTTGAACTACAATTCACATTTGTACGTGGAAAATCACTTTTAAAGATAAAATGAGATGTTTAAAGTGATTTTCATGCTTCCAGGGGCCTTAAACACGAGATTTGAGGAATGGGTAAAAGTGAATGAAAATGGCCAATTTACTCACTCTGCGGCCTTAAAAAGTGTTTCTCCTCCACGGGAAGTGAATAAAATACCATTTGGAGGCATTTATAGTTCAATCAAAAACGCCTGTTTTTTTGTTGAAAGAGATAACCACCCCCCCCTTACGACATGCTTCAGAAATGAAAAAAATGGTCCATTTTCAAATGTTGCGTCTTTGAACGACAATTCACATTTGTACGTGGAAAATCACGTTTAAAGATAAAATGAGATGTTTAAAGTGATTTTCATGCTTCCAGGGGCCTTAAACACGAGATTTGAGGAATGGGTAAAAGTGAATGAAAATGGCCAATTTACTCACTCTGCGGCCTTAAAAAGTGTTTCTCCTCCACGGGAAGTGAATAAAATACCATTTGGAGGCATTTATAGTTCAATCAAAAACACCTGTTTTTTGGTGAAAGAGATAACCACCCCCCCTTACGACATGCTTCAGAAACGAAAAAAATGGTCCATTTTCAAATGTTGCGTCTTTGAACGACAATTCACATTTGTACGTGGATAATCACTTTTAGAGATAAAATTAAGATGTTTAAAGTGATTTTCAAGCTTCCAGGGGCCCTAAACACAAGATTTGAGAAATGGGTAAAAGTGAATGAAAATGGCCAATTTACTCACTCTGAGGCCTTAAAATGTGTTTCTCCTCCACGGGAAGTGAATAAAATAACATTTGGAGGCCTTTATTGTTCAATCAAAAACGCCAGTTTTTTGGTGAAAGAGTTAACCACCCCCCCTTACGACATGCTTCAGAAACGAAAAAAATGGTTCATTTTCAAATGTTGCGTCTTTGAACTACAATTCAGATTTGTATGTGGATAATCACTTTTAGAGATAAAATTAGATGTTTAAAGTGATTTTCAAGCTTCCAGGGGCCGTAAACACAAGATTTGAGGAATGGGTAAATGTGAATGAAAATGGCCAATTTATGCACTCTGAGGCCTTAAAAAGTTTTTCTCCACCCCAGCAAGTGAATTAAATAACATTTGTAGGCCTTTATTGTTCAATCAAAAACGTCCGAGTTTTTGATGAAAGAGATAACCACCCCCCCTTACGACATGCTTCAGAAACTAAAAAAATGGTCCGTTTTCAAATGTTGCCTCTTTGAACTACAATTCACATTTGTACGCGGAAAATCACTTTTAAAGATAAAATGAGATGTTTAAAGTGATTTTCATGCTTCCAGGGGCCTTAAACACAAGATTTGAGGAATGGGTAAAAGTGAATGAAAATGGCCAATTTACTCATTCTGAGGCCTTAAAAAGTGTTTCTCCTCCACGGGAAGTGAATTAAGTAATATTTGTAGGCCTTTATTGTTCAAGCGAAAACGCCCGATTTTTGACGAAAGAGATAACCACCCCCCCTTACGACATGCTTCAGAAACTAAAAAAATGGTCCGTTTTCAAATGTTGCCTCTTTGAACTACAATTCACATTTGTACGTGGAAAATCACTTTTAAAGATAAAATGAGATGTTTAAAGTGATTTTCATGCTTCCAGGGGCCTTAAACACGAGATTTGAGGAATGGGTAAAAGTGAATGAAAATGGCCAATTTACTCACTCTGCGGCCTTAAAAAGTGTTTCTCCTCCACGGGAAGTGAATAAACTACCATTTGGAGGCATTTATAGTTCAATCAAAAATGCCTGTTTTTTTGGTGAAAGAGATAACCACCCCCCCCCTTACGACATGCTTCAGAAATGAAAAAAATGGTCCATTTTCAAATGTTGCGTCTTTGAACGACAATTCACATTTGTACGTGGAAAATCACGTTTAAAGATAAAATGAGATGTTTAAAGTGATTTTCATGCTTCCAGGGGCCTTAAACACGAGATTTGAGGAATGGGTAAAAGTGAATGAAAATGGCCAATTTACTCACTCTGCGGCCTTAACAAGTGTTTCTCCTCCACGGGAAGTGAATAAAATACCATTTGGAGGCATTTATAGTTCAATCAAAAACGCCTGTTTTTTTGGTGAAAGAGATAACCACCCCCCCCTTACGACATGCTTCAGAAATGAAAAAAATGGTCCATTTTCAAATGTTGCGTCTTTGAACGACAATTCACATTTGTACGTGGAAAATCACGTTTAAAGATAAAATGAGATGTTTAAAGTGATTTTCATGCTTCCAGGGGCCTAAAACACGAGATTTGAGGAATGGGTAAAAGTGAATGAAAATGGCCAATTTACTCACTCTGCGGCCTTAAAAAGTGTTTCTCCTCCACAGGAAGTGAATAAAATACCATTTGGAGGCATTTATAGTTCAATCAAAAACGCCTGTTTTTTGGTAAAAGAGATAACCACCCCCCCTTACGACATGCTTCAGAAACGAAAAAAATGGTCCATTTTCAAATGTTGCGTCTTTGAACGACAATTCACATTTGTACGTGGAAAATCACATTTAAAGATAAAATGAGATGTTTAAAGTGATTTTCATGCTTCCAGGGGCCTTAAACACGAGATTTGAGGAATGGGTAAAAGTGAATGAAAATGGCCAATTTACTCACTCTGCGGCCTTAAAAAGTGTTTCTCCTCCACGGGAAGTGAATTAAATAACATTCGTAGGCCTTTATTGTTAAAGCAAAAACGCCCGATTTTTGACGAAAGAGATAACCACCCCCCCTTACGACATGCTTCAGAAACTAAAAAAATGGTCCGTTTTCAAATGTTGCCTCTTTGAACTACAATTCACATTTGTACGTGGAAAATCACTTTTAAAGGTAAAATGAGATGTTTAAAGTGATTTTCATGCTTCCAGGGGCCTTACACACGAGATTTGAGGAATGGGTAAAAGTGAATGAAAATGGCCAATTTACTCACTCTGCGGCCTTAAAAAGTGTTTCTCCTCCACGGGAAGTGAATAAAATACCATTTGGAGGCATTTATAGTTCAATCAAAAACGCCTGTTTTTTGGTGAAAGAGATAACCACCCCCCCTTACGACATGCTTCAGAAACGAAAAAAATGGTCCATTTTCAAATGTTGCGTCTTTGAACGACAATTCACATTTGTACGTGGATAATCACTTTTAGAGATAAAATTAGATGTTTAAAGTGATTTTCAAGCTTCCAGGGGCCCTAAACACAAGATTTGAGAAATGGGTAAAAGTGAATGAAAATGGCCAATTTACTCACTCTGAGGCCTTAAAATGTGTTTCTCCTCCACGGGAAGTGAATAAAATAACATTTGGAGGCCTTTATTGTTCAATCAAAAACGCCAGTTTTTTGGTGAAATAGTTAACCACCCCCCCTAACGACATGCTTCAGAAACGAAAAAAATGGTTCATTTTCAAATGTTGCGTCTTTGAACTACAATTCAGATTTGTACGTGGATAATCACTTTTAGAGATAAAATTAGATGTTTAAAGTGATTTTCAAGCTTCCAGGGGCCGTAAACACAAGATTTGAGGAATGGGTAAATGTGAATGAAAATGGCCTATTTATGCACTCTGGGGCCTTAAAAAGTTTTTCTCCACCCCAGCAAGTGAATTAAATAACATTTGTAGGCCTTTATTGTTCAATCAAAAACGTCCGAGTTTTTGATGAAAGAGATAACCACCCCCCCTTACGACATGCTTCAGAAACTAAAAAAATGGTCCGTTTTCAAATGTTGCCTCTTTGAACTACAATTCACATTTGTACGTGGAAAATCACTTTTAAAGATAAAATGAGATGTTTAAAGTGATTTTCATGCTTCCAGGGGCCTTAAACACAAGATTTGAGGAATGGGTAAAAGTGAATGAAAATGGCCAACTTACTCATTCTGAGGCCTTAAAAAGTGTTTCTCCTCCACGGGAAGTGAATTAAGTAATATTTGTAGGCCTTTATTGTTCAAGCGAAAACGCCCGATTTTTGATGAAAGAGATAACCACCCCCCCTTACGACATGCTTCAGAAACTAAAAAAATGATCCGTTTTCAAATGTTGCCTCTTTGAACTACAATTCACATTTGTACGTGGAAAATCACTTTTAAAGATAAAATGAGATGTTTAAAGTGATTTTCATGCTTCCAGGGGCCTTAAACACGAGATTTGAGGAATGGGTAAAAGTGAATGAAAATGGCCAATTTACTCACTCTGCGGCCTTAAAAAGTGTTTCTCCTCCACGGGAAGTGAATAAAATACCATTTGGAGGCATTTATAGTTCAATCAAAAACGCCTGTTTTTTGGTGAAAGAGATAACCACCCCCCCTTACGACATGCTTCAGAAACGAAAAAAATGGTCCATTTTCAAATGTTGCGTCTTTGAACGACAATTCACATTTGTACGTGGATAATCACTTTTAGAGATAAAATTAGATGTTTAAAGTGATTTTCAAGCTTCCAGGGGCCCTAAACACAAGATTTGAGAAATGGGTAAAAGTGAATGAAAATGGCCAATTTACTCACTCTGAGGCCTTAAAAAGTGTTTCTCCTCCACGGGAAGTGAATAAAATAACATTTGGAGGCCTTTATTGTTCAATCAAAAACACCAGTTTTTTGGTGAAAGAGATAACCACCCCCCCTTACGACATGCTTCAGAAACGAAAAAAATGGTTCATTTTCAAATGTTGCGTCTTTGAACTACAATTCACATTTGTACGTGGATAATCACTTTTAGAGATAAAATTAGATGTTTAACCCCTTCAGTGCCCGCCCCTTTCCCCGCCCAGTGCTGGCCGTTGCATTAGCGGGCGGGGTCTATGACGAGCTGGACTCGTCATGGGCACAGCGCCACCGCGGCCCATGACGAGTCCAGCTCGTCATGGGCACTGAAGGGGTTAAAGTGATTTTCAAGCTTCCAGGGGCCGTAAACACAAGATTTGAGGAATGGGTAAATGTGAATGAAAATGGCCAATTTATGCACTCTGAGGCCTTAAAAAGTTTTTCTCCACCCCAACAAGTGAATTAAATAACATTTGTAGGCCTTTATTGTTCAATCAAAAACGCCCGAGTTTTTGATGAAAGAGATAACCACCCCCCTTACGACATGCTTCAGAAACTAAAAAAATGGTCCGTTTTCAAAAGTTGCCTCTTTGAACTACAATTCACATTTGTACGTGGAAAATCACTTTTAAAGATAAAATGAGATGTTTAAAGTGATTTTCATGCTTCCAGGGGCCTTAAACACAAGATTTGAGGAATGGGTAAAAGTGAATGAAAATGGCCAATTTACTCATTCTGAGGCCTTAAAAAGTGTTTCTCCTCCACGGGAAGTGAATTAAGTAATATTTGTAGGCCTTTATTGTTCAAGCGAAAACGCCCGATTTTTGACGAAAGAGATAACCACCCCCCCTTACGACATGCTTCAGAAACTAAAAAAATAGTCCGTTTTCAAATGTTGCGTCTTTGAACGACAATTCACATTTGTACGTGGAAAATCACGTTTAAAGATAAAATGAGACGTTTAAAGTGATTTTCATGCTTCCAGGGGCCTTAAACATGAGATTTGAGGAATGGGTAAAAGTGAATGAAAATGGCCAATTTACTCACTCTGTGGCCTTAAAAAGTGTTTCTCCTCCACGGGAAGTGAATAAAATACCATTTGGAGGCATTTATAGTTCAATCAAAAACGCCTGTTCTTTGGTGAAAGAGATAACCACCCCTCCTTACGACATGCTTCAGAAACTAAAAAAATGGTCCGTTTTCAAATGCTGCCTCTTTAAACTACAATTCACATTTGTACGTGGAAAATCACTTTTAAAGATAAAATGAGATGTTTAAAGTGATTTTCATGCTTCCAGGGGCCTTAAACACGAGATTTGAGGAATGGGTAAAAGTGAATGAAAATGGCCAATTTACTCACTCTGCGGCCTTAAAAAGTGTTTCTCCTCCACAGGAAGTGAATAAAATACCATTTGGAGGCATTTATAGTTCAATCAAAAACGCCTGTTTTTTGGTAAAAGAGATAACCACCCCCCCTTACGACATGCTTCAGAAACGAAAAAAATGGTCCATTTTCAAATGTTGCGTCTTTGAACGACAATTCACATTTGTACGTGGAAAATCACATTTAAAGATAAAATGAGATGTTTAAAGTGATTTTCATGCTTCCAGGGGCCTTAAACACGAGATTTGAGGAATGGGTAAAAGTGAATGAAAATGGCCAATTTACTCACTCTGCGGCCTTAAAAAGTGTTTCTCCTCCACGGGAAGTGAATTAAATAACATTTGTAGGCCTTTATTGTTAAAGCAAAAACGCCCGATTTTTGACGAAAGAGATAACCACCCCCCCTTACGACATGCTTCAGAAACTAAAAAAATGGTCCGTTTTCAAATGTTGCCTCTTTGAACTACAATTCACATTTGTACGTGGAAAATCACTTTTAAAGGTAAAATGAGATGTTTAAAGTGATTTTCATGCTTCCAGGGGCCTTACACACGAGATTTGAGGAATGGGTAAAAGTGAATGAAAATGGCCAATTTACTCACTCTGCGGCCTTAAAAAGTGTTTCTCCTCCACGGGAAGTGAATAAAATACCATTTGGAGGCATTTATAGTTCAATCAAAAACGCCTGTTTTTTGGTGAAAGAGATAACCACCCCCCCTTACGACATGCTTCAGAAACGAAAAAAATGGTCCATTTTCAAATGTTGCGTCTTTGAACGACAATTCACATTCGTACGTGGATAATCACTTTTAGAGATAAAATTAGATGTTTAAAGTGATTTTCAAGCTTCCAGGGGCCCTAAACACAAGATTTGAGAAATGGGTAAAAGTGAATGAAAATGGCCAATTTACTCACTCTGAGGCCTTAAAATGTGTTTCTCCTCCACGGGAAGTGAATAAAATAACATTTGGAGGCCTTTATTGTTCAATCAAAAACGCCAGTTTTTTGGTGAAATAGTTAACCACCCCCCCTAACGACATGCTTCAGAAACGAAAAAAATGGTTCATTTTCAAATGTTGCGTCTTTGAACTACAATTCAGATTTGTACGTGGATAATCACTTTTAGAGATAAAATTAGATGTTTAAAGTGATTTTCAAGCTTCCAGGGGCCGTAAACACAAGATTTGAGGAATGGGTAAATGTGAATGAAAATGGCCTATTTATGCACTCTGGGGCCTTAAAAAGTTTTTCTCCACCCCAGCAAGTGAATTAAATAACATTTGTAGGCCTTTATTGTTCAATCAAAAACGTCCGAGTTTTTGATGAAAGAGATAACCACCCCCCCTTACGACATGCTTCAGAAACTAAAAAAATGGTCCGTTTTCAAATGTTGCCTCTTTGAACTACAATTCACATTTGTACGTGGAAAATCACTTTTAAAGATAAAATGAGATGTTTAAAGTGATTTTCATGCTTCCAGGGGCCTTAAACACAAGATTTGAGGAATGGGTAAAAGTGAATGAAAATGGCCAACTTACTCATTCTGAGGCCTTAAAAAGTGTTTCTCCTCCACGGGAAGTGAATTAAGTAATATTTGTAGGCCTTTATTGTTCAAGCGAAAACGCCCGATTTTTGACGAAAGAGATAACCACCCCCCCTTACGACATGCTTCAGAAACTAAAAAAATGATCCGTTTTCAAATGTTGCCTCTTTGAACTACAATTCACATTTGTACGTGGAAAATCACTTTTAAAGATAAAATGAGATGTTTAAAGTGATTTTCATGCTTCCAGGGGCCTTAAACACGAGATTTGAGGAATGGGTAAAAGTGAATGAAAATGGCCAATTTACTCACTCTGCGGCCTTAAAAAGTGTTTCTCCTCCACGGGAAGTGAATAAAATACCATTTGGAGGCATTTATAGTTCAATCAAAAACGCCTGTTTTTTGGTGAAAGAGATAACCACCCCCCCTTACGACATGCTTCAGAAACGAAAAAAATGGTCCATTTTCAAATGTTGCGTCTTTGAACGACAATTCACATTTGTACGTGGATAATCACTTTTAGAGATAAAATTAGATGTTTAAAGTGATTTTCAAGCTTCCAGGGGCCCTAAACACAAGATTTGAGAAATGGGTAAAAGTGAATGAAAATGGCCAATTTACTCACTCTGAGGCCTTAAAAAGTGTTTCTCCTCCACGGGAAGTGAATAAAATAACATTTGGAGGCCTTTATTGTTCAATCAAAAACACCAGTTTTTTGGTGAAAGAGATAACCACCCCCCCTTACGACATGCTTCAGAAACGAAAAAAATGGTTCATTTTCAAATGTTGCGTCTTTGAACTACAATTCACATTTGTACGTGGATAATCACTTTTAGAGATAAAATTAGATGTTTAACCCCTTCAGTGCCCGCCCCTTTCCCCGCCCAGTGCTGGCCGTTGCATTAGCGGGCGGGGTCTATGACGAGCTGGACTCGTCATGGGCACAGCGCCACCGCGGCCCATGACGAGTCCAGCTCGTCATGGGCACTGAAGGGGTTAAAGTGATTTTCAAGCTTCCAGGGGCCGTAAACACAAGATTTGAGGAATGGGTAAATGTGAATGAAAATGGCCAATTTATGCACTCTGAGGCCTTAAAAAGTTTTTCTCCACCCCAACAAGTGAATTAAATAACATTTGTAGGCCTTTATTGTTCAATCAAAAACGCCTGAGTTTTTGATGAAAGAGATAACCACCCCCCCTTACGACATGCTTCAGAAACTAAAAAAATGGTCCGTTTTCAAAAGTTGCCTCTTTGAACTACAATTCACATTTGTACGTGGAAAATCACTTTTAAAGATAAAATGAGATGTTTAAAGTGATTTTCATGCTTCCAGGGGCCTTAAACACAAGATTTGAGGAATGGGTAAAAGTGAATGAAAATGGCCAATTTACTCATTCTGAGGCCTTAAAAAGTGTTTCTCCTCCACGGGAAGTGAATTAAGTAATATTTGTAGGCCTTTATTGTTCAAGCGAAAACGCCCGATTTTTGACGAAAGAGATAACCCCCCCCCCTTACGACATGCTTCAGAAACTAAAAAAATGGTCCGTTTTCAAATGTTGCCTCTTTGAACTACAATTCACATTTGTACGTGGAAAATCACTTTTAAAGATAAAATGAGATGTTTAAAGTGATTTTCATGCTTCCAGGGGCCTTAAACACAAGATTTGAGGAATGGGTAAAAGTGAATGAAAATGGCCAATTTACTCATTCTGAGGCCTTAAAAAGTGTTTCTCCTCCACGGGAAGTGAATAAAATACCATTTGGAGGCATTTATAGTTCAATCAAAAACGCCTGTTCTTTGGTGAAAGAGATAACCACCCCTCCTTACGACATGCTTCAGAAACTAAAAAAATGGTCCGTTTTCAAATGCTGCCTCTTTAAACTACAATTCACATTTGTACGTGGAAAATCACTTTTAAAGATAAAATGAGATGTTTAAAGTGATTTTCATGCTTCCAGGGGCCTTAAACACGAGATTTGAGGAATGGGTAAAAGTGAATGAAAATGGCCAATTTACTCACTCTGCGGCCTTAAAAAGTGTTTCTCCTCCACAGGAAGTGAATAAAATACCATTTGGAGGCATTTATAGTTTAATCAAAAACGCCTGTTTTTTAGTGAAAGAGATAACCACCCCCCCTTACGACATGCTTCAGAAATGAAAAAAATGTCCATTTTCAAATGTTGCGTCTTTGAAGGACAATTCACATTTGTACGTGGAAAATCACGTTTAAAGATAAAATGAGATGTTTAAAGTGATTTTCATGCTTCCAGGGGCCTTAAACACGAGATTTGAGGAATGGGTAAAGGTGAATGAAAATGGCCAATTTACTCACTCTGCGGCCTTAAAAAGTGTTTCTCCTCCACGGGAAGTGAATTAAATAACATTTGTAGGCCTTTATTGTTAAAGCAAAAACGCCCGATTTTTGACGAAAGAGATAACCACCCCCCCTTACGACATGCTTCAGAAACTAAAAAAATGGTCCGTTTTCAAATGTTGCCTCTTTGAACTACAATTCACATTTGTACGTGGAAAATCACTTTTAAAGATAAAATGAGATGTTTAAAGTGATTTTCATGCTTCCAAGGGCCTTAAACACGAGATTTGAGGAATGGGTAAAAGTGAATGAAAATGGCCAATTTACTCACTCTGCGGCCTTAAAAAGTGTTTCTCCTCCACGGGAAGTGAATAAAATACCATTTGGAGGCATTTATAGTTCAATCAAAAACGCCTGTTTTTTGGTGAAAGAGATAACCACCCCCCCTTACGACATGCTTCAGAAACGAAAAAAATGGTCCATTTTCAAATGTTGCGTCTTTGAACGACAATTCACATTTGTACGTGGATAATCACTTTTAGAGATAAAATTAGATGTTTAAAGTGATTTTCAAGCTTCCAGGGGCCCTAAACACAAGATTTGAGAAATGGGTAAAAGTGAATGAAAATGGCCAATTTACTCACTCTGAGGCCTTAAAAAGTGTTTCTCCTCCACGGGAAGTGAATAAAATAACATTTGGAGGCCTTTATTGTTCAATCAAAAACACCAGTTTTTTGGTGAAAGAGATAACCACCCCCCCTTACGACATGCTTCAGAAACGAAAAAAATGGTTCATTTTCAAATGTTGCGTCTTTGAACTACAATTCACATTTGTACGTGGATAATCACTTTTAGAGATAAAATTAGACGTTTAAAGTGATTTTCAAGCTTCCAGGGGCCGTAAACACAAGATTTGAGGAATGGGTAAATGTGAATGAAAATGGCCAATTTATGCACTCTGAGGCCTTAAAAAGTTTTTCTCCACCCCAGCAAGTGAATTAAATAACATTTGTAGGCCTTTATTGTTCAATCAAAAACGTCCGAGTTTTTGATGAAAGAGATAACCACCCCCCCTTACGACATGCTTCAGAAACTAAAAAAATGGTCCGTTTTCAAATGTTGCCTCTTTGAACTACAATTCACATTTGTACGTGGAAAATCACTTTTAAAGATAAAATGAGATGTTTAAAGTGATTTTCATGCTTCCAGGGGCCTTAAACACAAGATTTGAGGAATGGGTAAAAGTGAATGAAAATGGCCAATTTACTCATTCTGAGGCCTTAAAAAGTGTTTCTCCTCCACGGGAAGTGAATTAAGTAATATTTGTAGGCCTTTATTGTTCAAGCGAAAACTCCTGTTTTTTGACGAAAGAGATAACCACCCCCCCCTTACGACATGCTTCAGAAACTAAAAAAATGGTCCGTTTTCAAATGTTGCCTCTTTGAACTACAATTCACATTTGTACGTGGAAAATCACTTTTAAAGATAAAATGAGATGTTTAAAGTGATTTTCATGCTTCCAGGGGCCTTAAACACGAGATTTGAGGAATGGGTAAAAGTGAATGAAAATGGCCAATTTACTCACTCTGCGGCCTTAAAAAGTGTTTCTCCTCCACGGGAAGTGAATAAAATACCATTTGGAGGCATTTATAGTTCAATCAAAAACGCCTGTTTTTTTGGTGAAAGAGATAACCACCCCCCCCTTACGACATGCTTTAGAAATGAAAAAAATTGTCCATTTTCAAATGTTGCGTCTTTGAACGACAATTCACATTTGTACGTGGAAAATCACGTTTAAAGATAAAATGAGATGTTTAAAGTGATTTTCATGCTTCCAGGGGCCTTAAACACGAGATTTGAGGAATGGGTAAAAGTGAATGAAAATGGCCAATTTACTCACTCTGCGGCCTTAAAAAGTGTTTCTCCTCCACGGGAAGTGAATAAAATACCATTTGGAGGCATTTATAGTTCAATCAAAAACGCCTGTTTTTTGGTGAAAGAGATAACCACCCCCCCTTACGACATGCTTCAGAAACGAAAAAAATGGTCCATTTTCAAATGTTGCGTCTTTGAACGACAATTCACATTTGTACGTGGATAATCACTTTTAGAGATAAAATTAGATGTTTAAAGTGATTTTCAAGCTTCAGGGGCCCTAAACACAAGATTTGAGAAATGGGTAAAAGTGAATGAAAATGGCCAATTTACTCACTCTGAGGCCTTAAAAAGTGTTTCTCCTCCACGGGAAGTGAATAAAATAACATTTGGAGGCCTTTATTGTTCAATCAAAAACACCAGTTTTTTGGTGAAAGAGATAACCACCCCCCCTTACGACATGCTTCAGAAACTAAAAAAATGGTCCGTTTTCAAATGCTGCCTCTTTGAACTACAATTCACAATTGTACGTGGAAAATCACTTTTAAAGATAAAATGAGATGTTTAAAGTGATTTTCATGCTTCCAGGGGCCTTAAACACAAGATTTGAGGAATGGGTAAAAGTGAATGAAAATGGCCAATTTACTCACTCTGCGGCCTTAAAAAGTGTTTCTCCTCCACGGGAAGTGAATAAAATACCATTTGGAGGCATTTATAGTTCAATCAAAAACGCCTGTTTTTTGGTGAAATAGATAACCACCCCCCCTTACGACATGCTTCAGAAACGAAAAAAATGGTCCATTTTCAAATGTTGCGTCTTTGAACGACAATTCACATTTGTACGTGGATAATCACTTTTAGAGATAAAATTAGATGTTTAAAGTGATTTTCAAGCTTCCAGGGGCCCTAAACACAAGATTTGAGAAATGGGTAAAAGTGAATGAAAATGGCCAATTTACTCACTCTGAGGCCTTAAAATGTGTTTCTCCTCCACGGGAAGTGAATCAAAATAACATTTGGAGGCCTTTATTGTTCAATCAAAAATGCCAG
Source organism: Triturus cristatus (assembly GCF_964204655.1). NCBI lineage: Eukaryota > Metazoa > Chordata > Amphibia > Caudata > Salamandridae > Triturus > Triturus cristatus. The sequence goes on from NC_140592.1 coordinate 471,974,260, forward strand.
TTTTTTGGTGAAAGAGTTAACCACCCCCCCTTACGACATGCTTCAGAAACGAAAAAAATGGTTCATTTTCAAATGTTGCGTCTTTGAACTACAATTCACATTTGTACGTGGATAATCACTTTTAGAGATAAAATTAGATGTTTAAAGTGATTTTCAAGCTTCCAGGGGCCGTAAACACAAGATTTGAGGAATGGGTAAATGTGAATGAAAATGGCCAATTTATGCACTCTGAGGCCTTAAAAAGTTTTTCTCCACCCCAGCAAGTGAATAAAATAACATTTGGAGGCCTTTATTGTTCAATCAAAAACACCAGTTTTTTGGTGAAAGAGATAACCACCCCCCCTTACGACATGCTTCAGAAACTAAAAAAATGGTCCGTTTTCAAATGTTGCCTCTTTGAACTACAATTCACATTTGTACGTGGAAAATCACTTTTAAAGATAAAATGAGATGTTTAAAGTGATTTTCATGCTTCCAGGGGCCTTAAACACAAGATTTTTTGGAATGGGTAAAAGTGAATGAAAATGGCCAATTTACTCATTCTGAGGCCTTAAAAAGTGTTTCTCCTCCACGGGAAGTGAATTAAGTAATATTTGTAGGCCTTTATTGTTCAAGCGAAAACTCCTGATTTTTGGCGAAAGAGATAACCACCCCCCATTACGACATGCTACAGAAACTAAAAAAATGGTCCGTTTTCAAATGTTGCCTCTTTGAACTACAATTCACAATTGTACGTGGAAAATCACTTTTAAAGATAAAATTAGATGTTTAAAGTGATTTTCATGCTTCCAGGGGCCTTAAACACGAGATTTGAGGAATGGGTAAAAGTGAATGAAAATGGCCAATTTACTCACTCTGCGGCCTTAAAAAGTGTTTCTCCTCCACAGGAAGTGAATAAAATACCATTTGGAGGCATTTATAGTTCAATCAAAAACGCCTGTTTTTTAGTGAAAGAGATAACCACCCCCCCTTACGACATGCTTCAGAAATGAAAAAAATTTCCATTTTCAAATGTTGCGTCTTTGAACGACAATTCACATTTGTACGTGGAAAATCACGTTTAAAGATAAAATGAGATGTTTAAAGTGATTTTCATGCTTCCAGGGGCCTTAAACACGAGATTTGAGGAATGGGTAAAAGTGAATGAAAATGGCCAATTTACTCACTCTGCGGCCTTAAAAAGTGTTTCTCCTCCACGGGAAGTGAATTAAATAACATTTGTAGGCCTTTATTGTTAAAGCAAAAACGCCCGATTTTTGATGAAAGAGATAACCACCCCCCCTTACGACATGCTTCAGAAACTAAAAAAATGGTCCGTTTTCAAATGTTGCCTCTTTGAACTACAATTCACATTTGTACGTGGAAAATCACTTTTAAAGGTAAAATGAGATGTTTAAAGTGATTTTCATGCTTCCAGGGGCCTTAAACACGAGATTTGAGGAATGGGTAAAAGTGAATGAAAATGGCCAATTTACTCACTCTGCGGCCTTAAAAAGTGTTTCTCCTCCACGGGAAGTGAATAAAATACCATTTGGAGGCATTTATAGTTCAATCAAAAACGCCTGTTTTTTGGTGAAAGAGATAACCACCCCCCCTTACGACATGCTTCAGAAACGAAAAAAATGGTCCATTTTCAAATGTTGCGTCTTTGAACGACAATTCACATTTGTACGTGGATAATCACTTTTAGAGATAAAATTAGATGTTTAAAGTGATTTTCAAGCTTCCAGGGGCCGTAAACACAAGATTTGAGGAATGGGTAAATGTGAATGAAAATGGCCAATTTATGCACTCTGAGGCCTTAAAAAGTTTTTCTCCACCCCAGCAAGTGAATTAAATAACATTTGTAGGCCTTTATTGTTCAATCAAAAACGCCCGAGTTTTTGATGAAAGAGATAACCACCCCCCCTTACGACATGCTTCAGAAACTAAAAAAATGGTCCGTTTTCAAAAGTTGCCTCTTTGAACTACAATTCACATTTGTACGTGGAAAATCACTTTTAAAGATAAAATGAGATGTTTAAAGTGATTTTCATGCTTCCAGGGGCCTTAAACACAAGATTTGAGGAATGGGTAAAAGTGAATGAAAATGGCCAATTTACTCATTCTGAGGCCTTAAAAAGTGTTTATCCTCCACAGGAAGTGAATTAAGTAATATTTGTAGGCCTTTATTGTTCAAGCGAAAACGCCGGATTTTTGACGAAAGAGATAACCACCCCCCCTTACGACATGCTTCAGAAACAAAAAAAATGGTCCGTTTTCAAATGTTGCCTCTTTGAACTACAATTCACATTTGTACGTGGAAAATCACTTTTAAAGATAAAATGAGATGTTTAAAGTGATTTTCATGCTTCCAGGGGCCTTAAACACGAGATTTGAGGAATGGGTAAAAGTGAATGAAAATGGCCAATTTACTCACTCTGCGGCCTTAAAAAGTGTTTCTCCTCCACGGGAAGTGAATAAAATACCATTTGGAGGCATTTATAGTTCAATCAAAAACGCCTGTTTTTTTGGTGAAAGAGATAACCACCCCCCCTCACGACATGCTTCAGAAATGAAAAAAATGGTCCATTTTCAAATGTTGCGTCTTTGAACGACAATTCACATTTGTACGTGGAAAATCACGTTTAAAGATAAAATGAGATGTTTAAAGTGATTTTCATGCTTCCAGGGGCCTTAAACACGAGATTTGAGGAATGGGTAAAAGTGAATGAAAATGGCCAATTTACTCACTCTGCGGCCTTAAAAAGTGTTTCTCCTCCACGGGAAGTGAATAAAATACCATTTGGAGGCATTTATAGTTCAATCAAAAACGCCTGTTTTTTGGTGAAAGAGATAACCACCCCCCCTTACGACATGCTTCAGAAACGAAAAAAATGGTCCATTTTCAAATGTTGCGTCTTTGAACGACAATTCACATTTGTACGTGGATAATCACTTTTAGAGATAAAATTAAGATGTTTAAAGTGATTTTCAAGCTTCCAGGGGCCCTAAACACAAGATTTGAGAAATGGGTAAAAGTGAATGAAAATGGCCAATTTACTCACTCTGAGGCCTTAAAATGTGTTTCTCCTCCACGGGAAGTGAATAAAATAACATTTGGAGGCCTTTATTGTTCAATCAAAAACGCCAGTTTTTTGGTGAAAGAGTTAACCACCCCCCCTTACGACATGCTTCAGAAACGAAAAAAATGGTTCATTTTCAAATGTTGCGTCTTTGAACTACAATTCAGATTTGTATGTGGATAATCACTTTTAGAGATAAAATTAGATGTTTAAAGTGATTTTCAAGCTTCCAGGGGCCGTAAACACAAGATTTGAGGAATGGGTAAATGTGAATGAAAATGGCCAATTTATGCACTCTGAGGCCTTAAAAAGTTTTTCTCCACCCCAGCAAGTGAATTAAATAACATTTGTAGGCCTTTATTGTTCAATCAAAAACGTCCGAGTTTTTGATGAAAGAGATAACCACCCCCCCTTACGACATGCTTCAGAAACTAAAAAAATGGTCCGTTTTCAAATGTTGCCTCTTTGAACTACAATTCACATTTGTACGCGGAAAATCACTTTTAAAGATAAAATGAGATGTTTAAAGTGATTTTCATGCTTCCAGGGGCCTTAAACACAAGATTTGAGGAATGGGTAAAAGTGAATGAAAATGGCCAATTTACTCATTCTGAGGCCTTAAAAAGTGTTTCTCCTCCACGGGAAGTGAATTAAGTAATATTTGTAGGCCTTTATTGTTCAAGCGAAAACGCCCGATTTTTGACGAAAGAGATAACCACCCCCCCTTACGACATGCTTCAGAAACTAAAAAAATGGTCCGTTTTCAAATGTTGCCTCTTTGAACTACAATTCACATTTGTACGTGGAAAATCACTTTTAAAGATAAAATGAGATGTTTAAAGTGATTTTCATGCTTCCAGGGGCCTTAAACACGAGATTTGAGGAATGGGTAAAAGTGAATGAAAATGGCCAATTTACTCACTCTGCGGCCTTAAAAAGTGTTTCTCCTCCACGGGAAGTGAATAAACTACCATTTGGAGGCATTTATAGTTCAATCAAAAATGCCTGTTTTTTTGGTGAAAGAGATAACCACCCCCCCCCTTACGACATGCTTCAGAAATGAAAAAAATGGTCCATTTTCAAATGTTGCGTCTTTGAACGACAATTCACATTTGTACGTGGAAAATCACGTTTAAAGATAAAATGAGATGTTTAAAGTGATTTTCATGCTTCCAGGGGCCTTAAACACGAGATTTGAGGAATGGGTAAAAGTGAATGAAAATGGCCAATTTACTCACTCTGCGGCCTTAACAAGTGTTTCTCCTCCACGGGAAGTGAATAAAATACCATTTGGAGGCATTTATAGTTCAATCAAAAACGCCTGTTTTTTTGGTGAAAGAGATAACCACCCCCCCCCTTACGACATGCTTCAGAAATGAAAAAAATGGTCCATTTTCAAATGTTGCGTCTTTGAACGACAATTCACATTTGTACGTGGAAAATCACGTTTAAAGATAAAATGAGATGTTTAAAGTGATTTTCATGCTTCCAGGGGCCTAAAACACGAGATTTGAGGAATGGGTAAAAGTGAATGAAAATGGCCAATTTACTCACTCTGCGGCCTTAAAAAGTGTTTCTCCTCCACAGGAAGTGAATAAAATACCATTTGGAGGCATTTATAGTTCAATCAAAAACGCCTGTTTTTTGGTAAAAGAGATAACCACCCCCCCTTACGACATGCTTCAGAAACGAAAAAAATGGTCCATTTTCAAATGTTGCGTCTTTGAACGACAATTCACATTTGTACGTGGAAAATCACATTTAAAGATAAAATGAGATGTTTAAAGTGATTTTCATGCTTCCAGGGGCCTTAAACACGAGATTTGAGGAATGGGTAAAAGTGAATGAAAATGGCCAATTTACTCACTCTGCGGCCTTAAAAAGTGTTTCTCCTCCACGGGAAGTGAATTAAATAACATTTGTAGGCCTTTATTGTTAAAGCAAAAACGCCCGATTTTTGACGAAAGAGATAACCACCCCCCCTTACGACATGCTTCAGAAACTAAAAAAATGGTCCGTTTTCAAATGTTGCCTCTTTGAACTACAATTCACATTTGTACGTGGAAAATCACTTTTAAAGGTAAAATGAGATGTTTAAAGTGATTTTCATGCTTCCAGGGGCCTTACACACGAGATTTGAGGAATGGGTAAAAGTGAATGAAAATGGCCAATTTACTCACTCTGCGGCCTTAAAAAGTGTTTCTCCTCCACGGGAAGTGAATAAAATACCATTTGGAGGCATTTATAGTTCAATCAAAAACGCCTGTTTTTTGGTGAAAGAGATAACCACCCCCCCTTACGACATGCTTCAGAAACGAAAAAAATGGTCCATTTTCAAATGTTGCGTCTTTGAACGACAATTCACATTTGTACGTGGATAATCACTTTTAGAGATAAAATTAGATGTTTAAAGTGATTTTCAAGCTTCCAGGGGCCCTAAACACAAGATTTGAGAAATGGGTAAAAGTGAATGAAAATGGCCAATTTACTCACTCTGAGGCCTTAAAATGTGTTTCTCCTCCACGGGAAGTGAATAAAATAACATTTGGAGGCCTTTATTGTTCAATCAAAAACGCCAGTTTTTTGGTGAAATAGTTAACCACCCCCCCTAACGACATGCTTCAGAAACGAAAAAAATGGTTCATTTTCAAATGTTGCGTCTTTGAACTACAATTCAGATTTGTACGTGGATAATCACTTTTAGAGATAAAATTAGATGTTTAAAGTGATTTTCAAGCTTCCAGGGGCCGTAAACACAAGATTTGAGGAATGGGTAAATGTGAATGAAAATGGCCTATTTATGCACTCTGGGGCCTTAAAAAGTTTTTCTCCACCCCAGCAAGTGAATTAAATAACATTTGTAGGCCTTTATTGTTCAATCAAAAACGTCCGAGTTTTTGATGAAAGAGATAACCACCCCCCCTTACGACATGCTTCAGAAACTAAAAAAATGGTCCGTTTTCAAATGTTGCCTCTTTGAACTACAATTCACATTTGTACGTGGAAAATCACTTTTAAAGATAAAATGAGATGTTTAAAGTGATTTTCATGCTTCCAGGGGCCTTAAACACAAGATTTGAGGAATGGGTAAAAGTGAATGAAAATGGCCAACTTACTCATTCTGAGGCCTTAAAAAGTGTTTCTCCTCCACGGGAAGTGAATTAAGTAATATTTGTAGGCCTTTATTGTTCAAGCGAAAACGCCCGATTTTTGATGAAAGAGATAACCACCCCCCCTTACGACATGCTTCAGAAACTAAAAAAATGATCCGTTTTCAAATGTTGCCTCTTTGAACTACAATTCACATTTGTACGTGGAAAATCACTTTTAAAGATAAAATGAGATGTTTAAAGTGATTTTCATGCTTCCAGGGGCCTTAAACACGAGATTTGAGGAATGGGTAAAAGTGAATGAAAATGGCCAATTTACTCACTCTGCGGCCTTAAAAAGTGTTTCTCCTCCACGGGAAGTGAATAAAATACCATTTGGAGGCATTTATAGTTCAATCAAAAACGCCTGTTTTTTGGTGAAAGAGATAACCACCCCCCCTTACGACATGCTTCAGAAACGAAAAAAATGGTCCATTTTCAAATGTTGCGTCTTTGAACGACAATTCACATTTGTACGTGGATAATCACTTTTAGAGATAAAATTAGATGTTTAAAGTGATTTTCAAGCTTCCAGGGGCCCTAAACACAAGATTTGAGAAATGGGTAAAAGTGAATGAAAATGGCCAATTTACTCACTCTGAGGCCTTAAAAAGTGTTTCTCCTCCACGGGAAGTGAATAAAATAACATTTGGAGGCCTTTATTGTTCAATCAAAAACACCAGTTTTTTGGTGAAAGAGATAACCACCCCCCCTTACGACATGCTTCAGAAACGAAAAAAATGGTTCATTTTCAAATGTTGCGTCTTTGAACTACAATTCACATTTGTACGTGGATAATCACTTTTAGAGATAAAATTAGATGTTTAACCCCTTCAGTGCCCGCCCCTTTCCCCGCCCAGTGCTGGCCGTTGCATTAGCGGGCGGGGTCTATGACGAGCTGGACTCGTCATGGGCACAGCGCCACCGCGGCCCATGACGAGTCCAGCTCGTCATGGGCACTGAAGGGGTTAAAGTGATTTTCAAGCTTCCAGGGGCCGTAAACACAAGATTTGAGGAATGGGTAAATGTGAATGAAAATGGCCAATTTATGCACTCTGAGGCCTTAAAAAGTTTTTCTCCACCCCAACAAGTGAATTAAATAACATTTGTAGGCCTTTATTGTTCAATCAAAAACGCCCGAGTTTTTGATGAAAGAGATAACCACCCCCCTTACGACATGCTTCAGAAACTAAAAAAATGGTCCGTTTTCAAAAGTTGCCTCTTTGAACTACAATTCACATTTGTACGTGGAAAATCACTTTTAAAGATAAAATGAGATGTTTAAAGTGATTTTCATGCTTCCAGGGGCCTTAAACACAAGATTTGAGGAATGGGTAAAAGTGAATGAAAATGGCCAATTTACTCATTCTGAGGCCTTAAAAAGTGTTTCTCCTCCACGGGAAGTGAATTAAGTAATATTTGTAGGCCTTTATTGTTCAAGCGAAAACGCCCGATTTTTGACGAAAGAGATAACCACCCCCCCTTACGACATGCTTCAGAAACTAAAAAAATAGTCCGTTTTCAAATGTTGCGTCTTTGAACGACAATTCACATTTGTACGTGGAAAATCACGTTTAAAGATAAAATGAGACGTTTAAAGTGATTTTCATGCTTCCAGGGGCCTTAAACATGAGATTTGAGGAATGGGTAAAAGTGAATGAAAATGGCCAATTTACTCACTCTGTGGCCTTAAAAAGTGTTTCTCCTCCACGGGAAGTGAATAAAATACCATTTGGAGGCATTTATAGTTCAATCAAAAACGCCTGTTCTTTGGTGAAAGAGATAACCACCCCTCCTTACGACATGCTTCAGAAACTAAAAAAATGGTCCGTTTTCAAATGCTGCCTCTTTAAACTACAATTCACATTTGTACGTGGAAAATCACTTTTAAAGATAAAATGAGATGTTTAAAGTGATTTTCATGCTTCCAGGGGCCTTAAACACGAGATTTGAGGAATGGGTAAAAGTGAATGAAAATGGCCAATTTACTCACTCTGCGGCCTTAAAAAGTGTTTCTCCTCCACAGGAAGTGAATAAAATACCATTTGGAGGCATTTATAGTTCAATCAAAAACGCCTGTTTTTTGGTAAAAGAGATAACCACCCCCCCTTACGACATGCTTCAGAAACGAAAAAAATGGTCCATTTTCAAATGTTGCGTCTTTGAACGACAATTCACATTTGTACGTGGAAAATCACATTTAAAGATAAAATGAGATGTTTAAAGTGATTTTCATGCTTCCAGGGGCCTTAAACACGAGATTTGAGGAATGGGTAAAAGTGAATGAAAATGGCCAATTTACTCACTCTGCGGCCTTAAAAAGTGTTTCTCCTCCACGGGAAGTGAATTAAATAACATTTGTAGGCCTTTATTGTTAAAGCAAAAACGCCCGATTTTTGACGAAAGAGATAACCACCCCCCCTTACGACATGCTTCAGAAACTAAAAAAATGGTCCGTTTTCAAATGTTGCCTCTTTGAACTACAATTCACATTTGTACGTGGAAAATCACTTTTAAAGGTAAAATGAGATGTTTAAAGTGATTTTCATGCTTCCAGGGGCCTTACACACGAGATTTGAGGAATGGGTAAAAGTGAATGAAAATGGCCAATTTACTCACTCTGCGGCCTTAAAAAGTGTTTCTCCTCCACGGGAAGTGAATAAAATACCATTTGGAGGCATTTATAGTTCAATCAAAAACGCCTGTTTTTTGGTGAAAGAGATAACCACCCCCCCTTACGACATGCTTCAGAAACGAAAAAAATGGTCCATTTTCAAATGTTGCGTCTTTGAACGACAATTCACATTCGTACGTGGATAATCACTTTTAGAGATAAAATTAGATGTTTAAAGTGATTTTCAAGCTTCCAGGGGCCCTAAACACAAGATTTGAGAAATGGGTAAAAGTGAATGAAAATGGCCAATTTACTCACTCTGAGGCCTTAAAATGTGTTTCTCCTCCACGGGAAGTGAATAAAATAACATTTGGAGGCCTTTATTGTTCAATCAAAAACGCCAGTTTTTTGGTGAAATAGTTAACCACCCCCCCTAACGACATGCTTCAGAAACGAAAAAAATGGTTCATTTTCAAATGTTGCGTCTTTGAACTACAATTCAGATTTGTACGTGGATAATCACTTTTAGAGATAAAATTAGATGTTTAAAGTGATTTTCAAGCTTCCAGGGGCCGTAAACACAAGATTTGAGGAATGGGTAAATGTGAATGAAAATGGCCTATTTATGCACTCTGGGGCCTTAAAAAGTTTTTCTCCACCCCAGCAAGTGAATTAAATAACATTTGTAGGCCTTTATTGTTCAATCAAAAACGTCCGAGTTTTTGATGAAAGAGATAACCACCCCCCCTTACGACATGCTTCAGAAACTAAAAAAATGGTCCGTTTTCAAATGTTGCCTCTTTGAACTACAATTCACATTTGTACGTGGAAAATCACTTTTAAAGATAAAATGAGATGTTTAAAGTGATTTTCATGCTTCCAGGGGCCTTAAACACAAGATTTGAGGAATGGGTAAAAGTGAATGAAAATGGCCAACTTACTCATTCTGAGGCCTTAAAAAGTGTTTCTCCTCCACGGGAAGTGAATTAAGTAATATTTGTAGGCCTTTATTGTTCAAGCGAAAACGCCCGATTTTTGACGAAAGAGATAACCACCCCCCCTTACGACATGCTTCAGAAACTAAAAAAATGATCCGTTTTCAAATGTTGCCTCTTTGAACTACAATTCACATTTGTACGTGGAAAATCACTTTTAAAGATAAAATGAGATGTTTAAAGTGATTTTCATGCTTCCAGGGGCCTTAAACACGAGATTTGAGGAATGGGTAAAAGTGAATGAAAATGGCCAATTTACTCACTCTGCGGCCTTAAAAAGTGTTTCTCCTCCACGGGAAGTGAATAAAATACCATTTGGAGGCATTTATAGTTCAATCAAAAACGCCTGTTTTTTGGTGAAAGAGATAACCACCCCCCCTTACGACATGCTTCAGAAACGAAAAAAATGGTCCATTTTCAAATGTTGCGTCTTTGAACGACAATTCACATTTGTACGTGGATAATCACTTTTAGAGATAAAATTAGATGTTTAAAGTGATTTTCAAGCTTCCAGGGGCCCTAAACACAAGATTTGAGAAATGGGTAAAAGTGAATGAAAATGGCCAATTTACTCACTCTGAGGCCTTAAAAAGTGTTTCTCCTCCACGGGAAGTGAATAAAATAACATTTGGAGGCCTTTATTGTTCAATCAAAAACACCAGTTTTTTGGTGAAAGAGATAACCACCCCCCCTTACGACATGCTTCAGAAACGAAAAAAATGGTTCATTTTCAAATGTTGCGTCTTTGAACTACAATTCACATTTGTACGTGGATAATCACTTTTAGAGATAAAATTAGATGTTTAACCCCTTCAGTGCCCGCCCCTTTCCCCGCCCAGTGCTGGCCGTTGCATTAGCGGGCGGGGTCTATGACGAGCTGGACTCGTCATGGGCACAGCGCCACCGCGGCCCATGACGAGTCCAGCTCGTCATGGGCACTGAAGGGGTTAAAGTGATTTTCAAGCTTCCAGGGGCCGTAAACACAAGATTTGAGGAATGGGTAAATGTGAATGAAAATGGCCAATTTATGCACTCTGAGGCCTTAAAAAGTTTTTCTCCACCCCAACAAGTGAATTAAATAACATTTGTAGGCCTTTATTGTTCAATCAAAAACGCCTGAGTTTTTGATGAAAGAGATAACCACCCCCCCTTACGACATGCTTCAGAAACTAAAAAAATGGTCCGTTTTCAAAAGTTGCCTCTTTGAACTACAATTCACATTTGTACGTGGAAAATCACTTTTAAAGATAAAATGAGATGTTTAAAGTGATTTTCATGCTTCCAGGGGCCTTAAACACAAGATTTGAGGAATGGGTAAAAGTGAATGAAAATGGCCAATTTACTCATTCTGAGGCCTTAAAAAGTGTTTCTCCTCCACGGGAAGTGAATTAAGTAATATTTGTAGGCCTTTATTGTTCAAGCGAAAACGCCCGATTTTTGACGAAAGAGATAACCCCCCCCCCTTACGACATGCTTCAGAAACTAAAAAAATGGTCCGTTTTCAAATGTTGCCTCTTTGAACTACAATTCACATTTGTACGTGGAAAATCACTTTTAAAGATAAAATGAGATGTTTAAAGTGATTTTCATGCTTCCAGGGGCCTTAAACACAAGATTTGAGGAATGGGTAAAAGTGAATGAAAATGGCCAATTTACTCATTCTGAGGCCTTAAAAAGTGTTTCTCCTCCACGGGAAGTGAATAAAATACCATTTGGAGGCATTTATAGTTCAATCAAAAACGCCTGTTCTTTGGTGAAAGAGATAACCACCCCTCCTTACGACATGCTTCAGAAACTAAAAAAATGGTCCGTTTTCAAATGCTGCCTCTTTAAACTACAATTCACATTTGTACGTGGAAAATCACTTTTAAAGATAAAATGAGATGTTTAAAGTGATTTTCATGCTTCCAGGGGCCTTAAACACGAGATTTGAGGAATGGGTAAAAGTGAATGAAAATGGCCAATTTACTCACTCTGCGGCCTTAAAAAGTGTTTCTCCTCCACAGGAAGTGAATAAAATACCATTTGGAGGCATTTATAGTTTAATCAAAAACGCCTGTTTTTTAGTGAAAGAGATAACCACCCCCCCTTACGACATGCTTCAGAAATGAAAAAAATGTCCATTTTCAAATGTTGCGTCTTTGAAGGACAATTCACATTTGTACGTGGAAAATCACGTTTAAAGATAAAATGAGATGTTTAAAGTGATTTTCATGCTTCCAGGGGCCTTAAACACGAGATTTGAGGAATGGGTAAAGGTGAATGAAAATGGCCAATTTACTCACTCTGCGGCCTTAAAAAGTGTTTCTCCTCCACGGGAAGTGAATTAAATAACATTTGTAGGCCTTTATTGTTAAAGCAAAAACGCCCGATTTTTGACGAAAGAGATAACCACCCCCCCTTACGACATGCTTCAGAAACTAAAAAAATGGTCCGTTTTCAAATGTTGCCTCTTTGAACTACAATTCACATTTGTACGTGGAAAATCACTTTTAAAGATAAAATGAGATGTTTAAAGTGATTTTCATGCTTCCAAGGGCCTTAAACACGAGATTTGAGGAATGGGTAAAAGTGAATGAAAATGGCCAATTTACTCACTCTGCGGCCTTAAAAAGTGTTTCTCCTCCACGGGAAGTGAATAAAATACCATTTGGAGGCATTTATAGTTCAATCAAAAACGCCTGTTTTTTGGTGAAAGAGATAACCACCCCCCCTTACGACATGCTTCAGAAACGAAAAAAATGGTCCATTTTCAAATGTTGCGTCTTTGAACGACAATTCACATTTGTACGTGGATAATCACTTTTAGAGATAAAATTAGATGTTTAAAGTGATTTTCAAGCTTCCAGGGGCCCTAAACACAAGATTTGAGAAATGGGTAAAAGTGAATGAAAATGGCCAATTTACTCACTCTGAGGCCTTAAAAAGTGTTTCTCCTCCACGGGAAGTGAATAAAATAACATTTGGAGGCCTTTATTGTTCAATCAAAAACACCAGTTTTTTGGTGAAAGAGATAACCACCCCCCCTTACGACATGCTTCAGAAACGAAAAAAATGGTTCATTTTCAAATGTTGCGTCTTTGAACTACAATTCACATTTGTACGTGGATAATCACTTTTAGAGATAAAATTAGACGTTTAAAGTGATTTTCAAGCTTCCAGGGGCCGTAAACACAAGATTTGAGGAATGGGTAAATGTGAATGAAAATGGCCAATTTATGCACTCTGAGGCCTTAAAAAGTTTTTCTCCACCCCAGCAAGTGAATTAAATAACATTTGTAGGCCTTTATTGTTCAATCAAAAACGTCCGAGTTTTTGATGAAAGAGATAACCACCCCCCCTTACGACATGCTTCAGAAACTAAAAAAATGGTCCGTTTTCAAATGTTGCCTCTTTGAACTACAATTCACATTTGTACGTGGAAAATCACTTTTAAAGATAAAATGAGATGTTTAAAGTGATTTTCATGCTTCCAGGGGCCTTAAACACAAGATTTGAGGAATGGGTAAAAGTGAATGAAAATGGCCAATTTACTCATTCTGAGGCCTTAAAAAGTGTTTCTCCTCCACGGGAAGTGAATTAAGTAATATTTGTAGGCCTTTATTGTTCAAGCGAAAACTCCTGTTTTTTGACGAAAGAGATAACCACCCCCCCCTTACGACATGCTTCAGAAACTAAAAAAATGGTCCGTTTTCAAATGTTGCCTCTTTGAACTACAATTCACATTTGTACGTGGAAAATCACTTTTAAAGATAAAATGAGATGTTTAAAGTGATTTTCATGCTTCCAGGGGCCTTAAACACGAGATTTGAGGAATGGGTAAAAGTGAATGAAAATGGCCAATTTACTCACTCTGCGGCCTTAAAAAGTGTTTCTCCTCCACGGGAAGTGAATAAAATACCATTTGGAGGCATTTATAGTTCAATCAAAAACGCCTGTTTTTTTGGTGAAAGAGATAACCACCCCCCCCTTACGACATGCTTTAGAAATGAAAAAAATTGTCCATTTTCAAATGTTGCGTCTTTGAACGACAATTCACATTTGTACGTGGAAAATCACGTTTAAAGATAAAATGAGATGTTTAAAGTGATTTTCATGCTTCCAGGGGCCTTAAACACGAGATTTGAGGAATGGGTAAAAGTGAATGAAAATGGCCAATTTACTCACTCTGCGGCCTTAAAAAGTGTTTCTCCTCCACGGGAAGTGAATAAAATACCATTTGGAGGCATTTATAGTTCAATCAAAAACGCCTGTTTTTTGGTGAAAGAGATAACCACCCCCCCTTACGACATGCTTCAGAAACGAAAAAAATGGTCCATTTTCAAATGTTGCGTCTTTGAACGACAATTCACATTTGTACGTGGATAATCACTTTTAGAGATAAAATTAGATGTTTAAAGTGATTTTCAAGCTTCAGGGGCCCTAAACACAAGATTTGAGAAATGGGTAAAAGTGAATGAAAATGGCCAATTTACTCACTCTGAGGCCTTAAAAAGTGTTTCTCCTCCACGGGAAGTGAATAAAATAACATTTGGAGGCCTTTATTGTTCAATCAAAAACACCAGTTTTTTGGTGAAAGAGATAACCACCCCCCCTTACGACATGCTTCAGAAACTAAAAAAATGGTCCGTTTTCAAATGCTGCCTCTTTGAACTACAATTCACAATTGTACGTGGAAAATCACTTTTAAAGATAAAATGAGATGTTTAAAGTGATTTTCATGCTTCCAGGGGCCTTAAACACAAGATTTGAGGAATGGGTAAAAGTGAATGAAAATGGCCAATTTACTCACTCTGCGGCCTTAAAAAGTGTTTCTCCTCCACGGGAAGTGAATAAAATACCATTTGGAGGCATTTATAGTTCAATCAAAAACGCCTGTTTTTTGGTGAAATAGATAACCACCCCCCCTTACGACATGCTTCAGAAACGAAAAAAATGGTCCATTTTCAAATGTTGCGTCTTTGAACGACAATTCACATTTGTACGTGGATAATCACTTTTAGAGATAAAATTAGATGTTTAAAGTGATTTTCAAGCTTCCAGGGGCCCTAAACACAAGATTTGAGAAATGGGTAAAAGTGAATGAAAATGGCCAATTTACTCACTCTGAGGCCTTAAAATGTGTTTCTCCTCCACGGGAAGTGAATCAAAATAACATTTGGAGGCCTTTATTGTTCAATCAAAAATGCCAGTTTTTTGGTGAAAGAGTTAACCACCCCCCCTTACGACATGCTTCAGAAACGAAAAAAATGGTTCATTTTCAAATGTTGCGTCTTTGAACTACAATTCACATTTGTACGTGGATAATCACTTTTAGAGATAAAATTAGATGTTTAAAGTGATTTTCAAGCTTCCAGGGGCCGTAAACACAAGATTTGAGGAATGGGTAAATGTGAATGAAAATGGCCAATTTATGCACTCTGAGGCCTTAAAAAGTTTTTCTCCACCCCAGCAAGTGAATAAAATAACATTTGGAGGCCTTTATTGTTCAATCAAAAACACCAGTTTTTTGGTGAAAGAGATAACCACCCCCCCTTACGACATGCTTCAGAAACTAAAAAAATGGTCCGTTTTCAAATGTTGCCTCTTTGAACTACAATTCACATTTGTACGTGGAAAATCACTTTTAAAGATAAAATGAGATGTTTAAAGTGATTTTCATGCTTCCAGGGGCCTTAAACACAAGATTTGAGGAATGGGTAAAAGTGAATGAAAATGGCCAATTTACTCATTCTGAGGCCTTAAAAAGTGTTTCTCCTCCACGGGAAGTGAATTAAGTAATATTTGTAGGCCTTTATTGTTCAAGCGAAAACTCCTGATTTTTGGCGAAAGAGATAACCACCCCCCATTACGACATGCTACAGAAACTAAAAAAATGGTCCGTTTTCAAATGTTGCCTCTTTGAACTACAATTCACAATTGTACGTGGAAAATCACTTTTAAAGATAAAATTAGATGTTTAAAGTGATTTTCATGCTTCCAGGGGCCTTAAACACGAGATTTGAGGAATGGGTAAAAGTGAATGAAAATGGCCAATTTACTCACTCTGCGGCCTTAAAAAGTGTTTCTCCTCCACAGGAAGTGAATAAAATACCATTTGGAGGCATTTATAGTTCAATCAAAAACGCCTGTTTTTTAGTGAAAGAGATAACCACCCCCCCTTACGACATGCTTCAGAAATGAAAAAAATTTCCATTTTCAAATGTTGCGTCTTTGAACGACAATTCACATTTGTACGTGGAAAATCACGTTTAAAGATAAAATGAGATGTTTAAAGTGATTTTCATGCTTCCAGGGGCCTTAAACACGAGATTTGAGGAATGGGTAAAAGTGAATGAAAATGGCCAATTTACTCACTCTGCGGCCTTAAAAAGTGTTTCTCCTCCACGGGAAGTGAATTAAATAACATTTGTAGGCCTTTATTGTTAAAGCAAAAACGCCCGATTTTTGATGAAAGAGATAACCACCCCCCCTTACGACATGCTTCAGAAACTAAAAAAATGGTCCGTTTTCAAATGTTGCCTCTTTGAACTACAATTCACATTTGTACGTGGAAAATCACTTTTAAAGGTAAAATGAGATGTTTAAAGTGATTTTCATGCTTCCAGGGGCCTTAAACACGAGATTTGAGGAATGGGTAAAAGTGAATGAAAATGGCCAATTTACTCACTCTGCGGCCTTAAAAAGTGTTTCTCCTCCACGGGAAGTGAATAAAATACCATTTGGAGGCATTTATAGTTCAATCAAAAACGCCTGTTTTTTGGTGAAAGAGATAACCACCCCCCCTTACGACATGCTTCAGAAACGAAAAAAATGGTCCATTTTCAAATGTTGCGTCTTTGAACGACAATTCACATTTGTACGTGGATAATCACTTTTAGAGATAAAATTAGATGTTTAAAGTGATTTTCAAGCTTCCAGGGGCCGTAAACACAAGATTTGAGGAATGGGTAAATGTGAATGAAAATGGCCAATTTATGCACTCTGAGGCCTTAAAAAGTTTTTCTCCACCCCAGCAAGTGAATTAAATAACATTTGTAGGCCTTTATTGTTCAATCAAAAACGCCCGAGTTTTTGATGAAAGAGATAACCACCCCCCCTTACGACATGCTTCAGAAACTAAAAAAATGGTCCGTTTTCAAAAGTTGCCTCTTTGAACTACAATTCACATTTGTACGTGGAAAATCACTTTTAAAGATAAAATGAGATGTTTAAAGTGATTTTCATGCTTCCAGGGGCCTTAAACACAAGATTTGAGGAATGGGTAAAAGTGAATGAAAATGGCCAATTTACTCATTCTGAGGCCTTAAAAAGTGTTTATCCTCCACAGGAAGTGAATTAAGTAATATTTGTAGGCCTTTATTGTTCAAGCGAAAACGCCGGATTTTTGACGAAAGAGATAACCACCCCCCCTTACGACATGCTTCAGAAACAAAAAAAATGGTCCGTTTTCAAATGTTGCCTCTTTGAACTACAATTCACATTTGTACGTGGAAAATCACTTTTAAAGATAAAATGAGATGTTTAAAGTGATTTTCATGCTTCCAGGGGCCTTAAACACGAGATTTGAGGAATGGGTAAAAGTGAATGAAAATGGCCAATTTACTCACTCTGCGGCCTTAAAAAGTGTTTCTCCTCCACGGGAAGTGAATAAAATACCATTTGGAGGCATTTATAGTTCAATCAAAAACGCCTGTTTTTTTGGTGAAAGAGATAACCACCCCCCCTCACGACATGCTTCAGAAATGAAAAAAATGGTCCATTTTCAAATGTTGCGTCTTTGAACGACAATTCACATTTGTACGTGGAAAATCACGTTTAAAGATAAAATGAGATGTTTAAAGTGATTTTCATGCTTCCAGGGGCCTTAAACACGAGATTTGAGGAATGGGTAAAAGTGAATGAAAATGGCCAATTTACTCACTCTGCGGCCTTAAAAAGTGTTTCTCCTCCACGGGAAGTGAATAAAATACCATTTGGAGGCATTTATAGTTCAATCAAAAACGCCTGTTTTTTGGTGAAAGAGATAACCACCCCCCCTTACGACATGCTTCAGAAACGAAAAAAATGGTCCATTTTCAAATGTTGCGTCTTTGAACGACAATTCACATTTGTACGTGGATAATCACTTTTAGAGATAAAATTAAGATGTTTAAAGTGATTTTCAAGCTTCCAGGGGCCCTAAACACAAGATTTGAGAAATGGGTAAAAGTGAATGAAAATGGCCAATTTACTCACTCTGAGGCCTTAAAATGTGTTTCTCCTCCACGGGAAGTGAATAAAATAACATTTGGAGGCCTTTATTGTTCAATCAAAAACGCCAGTTTTTTGGTGAAAGAGTTAACCACCCCCCCTTACGACATGCTTCAGAAACGAAAAAAATGGTTCATTTTCAAATGTTGCGTCTTTGAACTACAATTCAGATTTGTATGTGGATAATCACTTTTAGAGATAAAATTAGATGTTTAAAGTGATTTTCAAGCTTCCAGGGGCCGTAAACACAAGATTTGAGGAATGGGTAAATGTGAATGAAAATGGCCAATTTATGCACTCTGAGGCCTTAAAAAGTTTTTCTCCACCCCAGCAAGTGAATTAAATAACATTTGTAGGCCTTTATTGTTCAATCAAAAACGTCCGAGTTTTTGATGAAAGAGATAACCACCCCCCCTTACGACATGCTTCAGAAACTAAAAAAATGGTCCGTTTTCAAATGTTGCCTCTTTGAACTACAATTCAAATTTGTACGCGGAAAATCACTTTTAAAGATAAAATGAGATGTTTAAAGTGATTTTCATGCTTCCAGGGGCCTTAAACACAAGATTTGAGGAATGGGTAAAAGTGAATGAAAATGGCCAATTTACTCATTCTGAGGCCTTAAAAAGTGTTTCTCCTCCACGGGAAGTGAATTAAGTAATATTTGTAGGCCTTTATTGTTCAAGCGAAAACGCCCGATTTTTGACGAAAGAGATAACCACCCCCCCTTACGACATGCTTCGGAAACTAAAAAAATGGTCCGTTTTCAAATGTTGCCTCTTTGAACTACAATTCACATTTGTACGTGGAAAATCACTTTTAAAGATAAAATGAGATGTTTAAAGTGATTTTCATGCTTCCAGGGGCCTTAAACACGAGATTTGAGGAATGGGTAAAAGTGAATGAAAATGGCCAATTTACTCACTCTGCGGCCTTAAAAAGTGTTTCTCCTCCACGGGAAGTGAATAAACTACCATTTGGAGGCATTTATAGTTCAATCAAAAATGCCTGTTTTTTTGGTGAAAGAGATAACCACCCCCCCCTTACGACATGCTTCAGAAATGAAAAAAATGGTCCATTTTCAAATGTTGCGTCTTTGAACGACAATTCACATTTGTACGTGGAAAATCACGTTTAAAGATAAAATGAGATGTTTAAAGTGATTTTCATGCTTCCAGGGGCCTTAAACACGAGATTTGAGGAATGGGTAAAAGTGAATGAAAATGGCCAATTTACTCACTCTGCGGCCTGAAAAAGTGTTTCTCCTCCACGGGAAGTGAATAAAATACCATTTGGAGGCATTTATAGTTCAATCAAAAACGCCTGTTTTTTTGGTGAAAGAGATAACCACCCCCCCCCTTACGACATGCTTCAGAAATGAAAAAAATGGTCCATTTTCAAATGTTGCGTCTTTGAACGACAATTCACATTTGTACGTGGAAAATCACGTTTAAAGATAAAATGAGATGTTTAAAGTGATTTTCATGCTTCCAGGGGCCTAAAACACGAGATTTGAGGAATGGGTAAAAGTGAATGAAAATGGCCAATTTACTCACTCTGCGGCCTTAAAAAGTGTTTCTCCTCCACAGGAAGTGAATAAAATACCATTTGGAGGCATTTATAGTTCAATCAAAAACGCCTGTTTTTTGGTAAAAGAGATAACCACCCCCCCTTACGACATGCTTCAGAAACGAAAAAAATGGTCCATTTTCAAATGTTGCGTCTTTGAACGACAATTCACATTTGTACGTGGAAAATCACATTTAAAGATAAAATGAGATGTTTAAAGTGATTTTCATGCTTCCAGGGGCCTTAAACACGAGATTTGAGGAATGGGTAAAAGTGAATGAAAATGGCCAATTTACTCACTCTGCGGCCTTAAAAAGTGTTTCTCCTCCACGGGAAGTGAATTAAATAACATTTGTAGGCCTTTATTGTTAAAGCAAAAACGCCCGATTTTTGACGAAAGAGATAACCACCCCCCCTTACGACATGCTTCAGAAACTAAAAAAATGGTCCGTTTTCAAATGTTGCCTCTTTGAACTACAATTCACATTTGTACGTGGAAAATCACTTTTAAAGGTAAAATGAGATGTTTAAAGTGATTTTCATGCTTCCAGGGGCCTTAAACACGAGATTTGAGGAATGGGTAAAAGTGAATGAAAATGGCCAATTTACTCACTCTGCGGCCTTAAAAAGTGTTTCTCCTCCACGGGAAGTGAATAAAATACCATTTGGAGGCATTTATAGTTCAATCAAAAACGCCTGTTTTTTTGGTGAAAGAGATAACCACCCCCCCTCACGACATGCTTCAGAAATGAAAAAAATGGTCCATTTTCAAATGTTGCGTCTTTGAACGACAATTCACATTTGTACGTGGAAAATCACGTTTAAAGATAAAATGAGATGTTTAAAGTGATTTTCATGCTTCCAGGGGCCTTAAACACGAGATTTGAGGAATGGGTAAAAGTGAATGAAAATGGCCAATTTACTCACTCTGCGGCCTTAAAAAGTGTTTCTCCTCCACGGGAAGTGAATAAAATACCATTTGGAGGCATTTATAGTTCAATCAAAAACGCCTGTTTTTTGGTGAAAGAGATAACCACCCCCCCTTACGACATGCTTCAGAAACGAAAAAAATGGTCCATTTTCAAATGTTGCGTCTTTGAACGACAATTCACATTTGTACGTGGATAATCACTTTTAGAGATAAAATTAAGATGTTTAAAGTGATTTTCAAGCTTCCAGGGGCCCTAAACACAAGATTTGAGAAATGGGTAAAAGTGAATGAAAATGGCCAATTTACTCACTCTGAGGCCTTAAAATGTGTTTCTCCTCCACGGGAAGTGAATAAAATAACATTTGGAGGCCTTTATTGTTCAATCAAAAACGCCAGTTTTTTGGTGAAAGAGTTAACCACCCCCCCTTACGACATGCTTCAGAAACGAAAAAAATGGTTCATTTTCAAATGTTGCGTCTTTGAACTACAATTCAGATTTGTATGTGGATAATCACTTTTAGAGATAAAATTAGATGTTTAAAGTGATTTTCAAGCTTCCAGGGGCCGTAAACACAAGATTTGAGGAATGGGTAAATGTGAATGAAAATGGCCAATTTATGCACTCTGAGGCCTTAAAAAGTTTTTCTCCACCCCAGCAAGTGAATTAAATAACATTTGTAGGCCTTTATTGTTCAATCAAAAACGTCCGAGTTTTTGATGAAAGAGATAACCACCCCCCCTTACGACATGCTTCAGAAACTAAAAAAATGGTCCGTTTTCAAATGTTGCCTCTTTGAACTACAATTCAAATTTGTACGCGGAAAATCACTTTTAAAGATAAAATGAGATGTTTAAAGTGATTTTCATGCTTCCAGGGGCCTTAAACACAAGATTTGAGGAATGGGTAAAAGTGAATGAAAATGGCCAATTTACTCATTCTGAGGCCTTAAAAAGTGTTTCTCCTCCACGGGAAGTGAATTAAGTAATATTTGTAGGCCTTTATTGTTCAAGCGAAAACGCCCGATTTTTGACGAAAGAGATAACCACCCCCCCTTACGACATGCTTCGGAAACTAAAAAAATGGTCCGTTTTCAAATGTTGCCTCTTTGAACTACAATTCACATTTGTACGTGGAAAATCACTTTTAAAGATAAAATGAGATGTTTAAAGTGATTTTCATGCTTCCAGGGGCCTTAAACACGAGATTTGAGGAATGGGTAAAAGTGAATGAAAATGGCCAATTTACTCACTCTGCGGCCTTAAAAAGTGTTTCTCCTCCACGGGAAGTGAATAAACTACCATTTGGAGGCATTTATAGTTCAATCAAAAATGCCTGTTTTTTTGGTGAAAGAGATAACCACCCCCCCCCTTACGACATGCTTCAGAAATGAAAAAAATGGTCCATTTTCAAATGTTGCGTCTTTGAACGACAATTCACATTTGTACGTGGAAAATCACGTTTAAAGATAAAATGAGATGTTTAAAGTGATTTTCATGCTTCCAGGGGCCTTAAACACGAGATTTGAGGAATGGGTAAAAGTGAATGAAAATGGCCAATTTACTCACTCTGCGGCCTGAAAAAGTGTTTCTCCTCCACGGGAAGTGAATAAAATACCATTTGGAGGCATTTATAGTTCAATCAAAAACGCCTGTTTTTTTGGTGAAAGAGATAACCACCCCCCCCCTTACGACATGCTTCAGAAATGAAAAAAATGGTCCATTTTCAAATGTTGCGTCTTTGAACGACAATTCACATTTGTACGTGGAAAATCACGTTTAAAGATAAAATGAGATGTTTAAAGTGATTTTCATGCTTCCAGGGGCCTAAAACACGAGATTTGAGGAATGGGTAAAAGTGAATGAAAATGGCCAATTTACTCACTCTGCGGCCTTAAAAAGTGTTTCTCCTCCACAGGAAGTGAATAAAATACCATTTGGAGGCATTTATAGTTCAATCAAAAACGCCTGTTTTTTGGTAAAAGAGATAACCACCCCCCCTTACGACATGCTTCAGAAACGAAAAAAATGGTCCATTTTCAAATGTTGCGTCTTTGAACGACAATTCACATTTGTACGTGGAAAATCACATTTAAAGATAAAATGAGATGTTTAAAGTGATTTTCATGCTTCCAGGGGCCTTAAACACGAGATTTGAGGAATGGGTAAAAGTGAATGAAAATGGCCAATTTACTCACTCTGCGGCCTTAAAAAGTGTTTCTCCTCCACGGGAAGTGAATTAAATAACATTTGTAGGCCTTTATTGTTAAAGCAAAAACGCCCGATTTTTGACGAAAGAGATAACCACCCCCCCTTACGACATGCTTCAGAAACTAAAAAAATGGTCCGTTTTCAAATGTTGCCTCTTTGAACTACAATTCACATTTGTACGTGGAAAATCACTTTTAAAGGTAAAATGAGATGTTTAAAGTGATTTTCATGCTTCCAGGGGCCTTACACACGAGATTTGAGGAATGGGTAAAAGTGAATGAAAATGGCCAATTTACTCACTCTGCGGCCTTAAAAAGTGTTTCTCCTCCACGGGAAGTGAATAAAATACCATTTGGAGGCATTTATAGTTCAATCAAAAACGCCTGTTTTTTGGTGAAAGAGATAACCACCCCCCCTTACGACATGCTTCAGAAACGAAAAAAATGGTCCATTTTCAAATGTTGCGTCTTTGAACGACAATTCACATTCGTACGTGGATAATCACTTTTAGAGATAAAATTAGATGTTTAAAGTGATTTTCAAGCTTCCAGGGGCCCTAAACACAAGATTTGAGAAATGGGTAAAAGTGAATGAAAATGGCCAATTTACTCACTCTGAGGCCTTAAAATGTGTTTCTCCTCCACGGGAAGTGAATAAAATAACATTTGGAGGCCTTTATTGTTCAATCAAAAACGCCAGTTTTTTGGTGAAATAGTTAACCACCCCCCCTAACGACATGCTTCAGAAACGAAAAAAATGGTTCATTTTCAAATGTTGCGTCTTTGAACTACAATTCAGATTTGTACGTGGATAATCACTTTTAGAGATAAAATTAGATGTTTAAAGTGATTTTCAAGCTTCCAGGGGCCGTAAACACAAGATTTGAGGAATGGGTAAATGTGAATGAAAATGGCCTATTTATGCACTCTGGGGCCTTAAAAAGTTTTTCTCCACCCCAGCAAGTGAATTAAATAACATTTGTAGGCCTTTATTGTTCAATCAAAAACGTCCGAGTTTTTGATGAAAGAGATAACCACCCCCCCTTACGACATGCTTCAGAAACTAAAAAAATGGTCCGTTTTCAAATGTTGCCTCTTTGAACTACAATTCACATTTGTACGTGGAAAATCACTTTTAAAGATAAAATGAGATGTTTAAAGTGATTTTCATGCTTCCAGGGGCCTTAAACACAAGATTTGAGGAATGGGTAAAAGTGAATGAAAATGGCCAACTTACTCATTCTGAGGCCTTAAAAAGTGTTTCTCCTCCACGGGAAGTGAATTAAGTAATATTTGTAGGCCTTTATTGTTCAAGCGAAAACGCCCGATTTTTGACGAAAGAGATAACCACCCCCCCTTACGACATGCTTCAGAAACTAAAAAAATGGTCCGTTTTCAAATGTTGCCTCTTTGAACTACAATTCACATTTGTACGTGGAAAATCACTTTTAAAGATAAAATGAGATGTTTAAAGTGATTTTCATGCTTCCAGGGGCCTTAAACACGAGATTTGAGGAATGGGTAAAAGTGAATGAAAATGGCCAATTTACTCACTCTGCGGCCTTAAAAAGTGTTTCTCCTCCACGGGAAGTGAATAAAATACCATTTGGAGGCATTTATAGTTCAATCAAAAACGCCTGTTTTTTGGTGAAAGAGATAACCACCCCCCCTTACGACATGCTTCAGAAACGAAAAAAATGGTCCATTTTCAAATGTTGCGTCTTTGAACGACAATTCACATTTGTACGTGGATAATCACTTTTAGAGATAAAATTAAGATGTTTAAAGTGATTTTCAAGCTTCCAGGGGCCCTAAACACAAGATTTGAGAAATGGGTAAAAGTGAATGAAAATGGCCAATTTACTCACTCTGAGGCCTTAAAATGTGTTTCTCCTCCACGGGAAGTGAATAAAATAACATTTGGAGGCCTTTATTGTTCAATCAAAAACGCCAGTTTTTTGGTGAAAGAGTTAACCACCCCCCCTTACGACATGCTTCAGAAACGAAAAAAATGGTTCATTTTCAAATGTTGCGTCTTTGAACTACAATTCAGATTTGTATGTGGATAATCACTTTTAGAGATAAAATTAGATGTTTAAAGTGATTTTCAAGCTTCCAGGGGCCGTAAACACAAGATTTGAGGAATGGGTAAATGTGAATGAAAATGGCCAATTTATGCACTCTGAGGCCTTAAAAAGTTTTTCTCCACCCCAGCAAGTGAATTAAATAACATTTGTAGGCCTTTATTGTTCAATCAAAAACGTCCGAGTTTTTGATGAAAGAGATAACCACCCCCCCTTACGACATGCTTCAGAAACTAAAAAAATGGTCCGTTTTCAAATGTTGCCTCTTTGAACTACAATTCAAATTTGTACGCGGAAAATCACTTTTAAAGATAAAATGAGATGTTTAAAGTGATTTTCATGCTTCCAGGGGCCTTAAACACAAGATTTGAGGAATGGGTAAAAGTGAATGAAAATGGCCAATTTACTCATTCTGAGGCCTTAAAAAGTGTTTCTCCTCCACGGGAAGTGAATTAAGTAATATTTGTAGGCCTTTATTGTTCAAGCGAAAACGCCCGATTTTTGACGAAAGAGATAACCACCCCCCCTTACGACATGCTTCGGAAACTAAAAAAATGGTCCGTTTTCAAATGTTGCCTCTTTGAACTACAATTCACATTTGTACGTGGAAAATCACTTTTAAAGATAAAATGAGATGTTTAAAGTGATTTTCATGCTTCCAGGGGCCTTAAACACGAGATTTGAGGAATGGGTAAAAGTGAATGAAAATGGCCAATTTACTCACTCTGCGGCCTTAAAAAGTGTTTCTCCTCCACGGGAAGTGAATAAACTACCATTTGGAGGCATTTATAGTTCAATCAAAAATGCCTGTTTTTTTGGTGAAAGAGATAACCACCCCCCCCCTTACGACATGCTTCAGAAATGAAAAAAATGGTCCATTTTCAAATGTTGCGTCTTTGAACGACAATTCACATTTGTACGTGGAAAATCACGTTTAAAGATAAAATGAGATGTTTAAAGTGATTTTCATGCTTCCAGGGGCCTTAAACACGAGATTTGAGGAATGGGTAAAAGTGAATGAAAATGGCCAATTTACTCACTCTGCGGCCTGAAAAAGTGTTTCTCCTCCACGGGAAGTGAATAAAATACCATTTGGAGGCATTTATAGTTCAATCAAAAACGCCTGTTTTTTTGGTGAAAGAGATAACCACCCCCCCCCTTACGACATGCTTCAGAAATGAAAAAAATGGTCCATTTTCAAATGTTGCGTCTTTGAACGACAATTCACATTTGTACGTGGAAAATCACGTTTAAAGATAAAATGAGATGTTTAAAGTGATTTTCATGCTTCCAGGGGCCTAAAACACGAGATTTGAGGAATGGGTAAAAGTGAATGAAAATGGCCAATTTACTCACTCTGCGGCCTTAAAAAGTGTTTCTCCTCCACAGGAAGTGAATAAAATACCATTTGGAGGCATTTATAGTTCAATCAAAAACGCCTGTTTTTTGGTAAAAGAGATAACCACCCCCCCTTACGACATGCTTCAGAAACGAAAAAAATGGTCCATTTTCAAATGTTGCGTCTTTGAACGACAATTCACATTTGTACGTGGAAAATCACATTTAAAGATAAAATGAGATGTTTAAAGTGATTTTCATGCTTCCAGGGGCCTTAAACACGAGATTTGAGGAATGGGTAAAAGTGAATGAAAATGGCCAATTTACTCACTCTGCGGCCTTAAAAAGTGTTTCTCCTCCACGGGAAGTGAATTAAATAACATTTGTAGGCCTTTATTGTTAAAGCAAAAACGCCCGATTTTTGACGAAAGAGATAACCACCCCCCCTTACGACATGCTTCAGAAACTAAAAAAATGGTCCGTTTTCAAATGTTGCCTCTTTGAACTACAATTCACATTTGTACGTGGAAAATCACTTTTAAAGGTAAAATGAGATGTTTAAAGTGATTTTCATGCTTCCAGGGGCCTTACACACGAGATTTGAGGAATGGGTAAAAGTGAATGAAAATGGCCAATTTACTCACTCTGCGGCCTTAAAAAGTGTTTCTCCTCCACGGGAAGTGAATAAAATACCATTTGGAGGCATTTATAGTTCAATCAAAAACGCCTGTTTTTTGGTGAAAGAGATAACCACCCCCCCTTACGACATGCTTCAGAAACGAAAAAAATGGTCCATTTTCAAATGTTGCGTCTTTGAACGACAATTCACATTCGTACGTGGATAATCACTTTTAGAGATAAAATTAGATGTTTAAAGTGATTTTCAAGCTTCCAGGGGCCCTAAACACAAGATTTGAGAAATGGGTAAAAGTGAATGAAAATGGCCAATTTACTCACTCTGAGGCCTTAAAATGTGTTTCTCCTCCACGGGAAGTGAATAAAATAACATTTGGAGGCCTTTATTGTTCAATCAAAAACGCCAGTTTTTTGGTGAAATAGTTAACCACCCCCCCTAACGACATGCTTCAGAAACGAAAAAAATGGTTCATTTTCAAATGTTGCGTCTTTGAACTACAATTCAGATTTGTACGTGGATAATCACTTTTAGAGATAAAATTAGATGTTTAAAGTGATTTTCAAGCTTCCAGGGGCCGTAAACACAAGATTTGAGGAATGGGTAAATGTGAATGAAAATGGCCTATTTATGCACTCTGGGGCCTTAAAAAGTTTTTCTCCACCCCAGCAAGTGAATTAAATAACATTTGTAGGCCTTTATTGTTCAATCAAAAACGTCCGAGTTTTTGATGAAAGAGATAACCACCCCCCCTTACGACATGCTTCAGAAACTAAAAAAATGGTCCGTTTTCAAATGTTGCCTCTTTGAACTACAATTCACATTTGTACGTGGAAAATCACTTTTAAAGATAAAATGAGATGTTTAAAGTGATTTTCATGCTTCCAGGGGCCTTAAACACAAGATTTGAGGAATGGGTAAAAGTGAATGAAAATGGCCAACTTACTCATTCTGAGGCCTTAAAAAGTGTTTCTCCTCCACGGGAAGTGAATTAAGTAATATTTGTAGGCCTTTATTGTTCAAGCGAAAACGCCCGATTTTTGACGAAAGAGATAACCACCCCCCCTTACGACATGCTTCAGAAACTAAAAAAATGATCCGTTTTCAAATGTTGCCTCTTTGAACTACAATTCACATTTGTACGTGGAAAATCACTTTTAAAGATAAAATGAGATGTTTAAAGTGATTTTCATGCTTCCAGGGGCCTTAAACACGAGATTTGAGGAATGGGTAAAAGTGAATGAAAATGGCCAATTTACTCACTCTGCGGCCTTAAAAAGTGTTTCTCCTCCACGGGAAGTGAATAAAATACCATTTGGAGGCATTTATAGTTCAATCAAAAACGCCTGTTTTTTGGTGAAAGAGATAACCACCCCCCCTTACGACATGCTTCAGAAACGAAAAAAATGGTCCATTTTCAAATGTTGCGTCTTTGAACGACAATTCACATTTGTACGTGGATAATCACTTTTAGAGATAAAATTAGATGTTTAAAGTGATTTTCAAGCTTCCAGGGGCCCTAAACACAAGATTTGAGAAATGGGTAAAAGTGAATGAAAATGGCCAATTTACTCACTCTGAGGCCTTAAAAAGTGTTTCTCCTCCACGGGAAGTGAATAAAATAACATTTGGAGGCCTTTATTGTTCAATCAAAAACACCAGTTTTTTGGTGAAAGAGATAACCACCCCCCCTTACGACATGCTTCAGAAACGAAAAAAATGGTTCATTTTCAAATGTTGCGTCTTTGAACTACAATTCACATTTGTACGTGGATAATCACTTTTAGAGATAAAATTAGATGTTTAACCCCTTCAGTGCCCGCCCCTTTCCCCGCCCAGTGCTGGCCGTTGCATTAGCGGGCGGGGTCTATGACGAGCTGGACTCGTCATGGGCACAGCGCCACCGCGGCCCATGACGAGTCCAGCTCGTCATGGGCACTGAAGGGGTTAAAGTGATTTTCAAGCTTCCAGGGGCCGTAAACACAAGATTTGAGGAATGGGTAAATGTGAATGAAAATGGCCAATTTATGCACTCTGAGGCCTTAAAAAGTTTTTCTCCACCCCAACAAGTGAATTAAATAACATTTGTAGGCCTTTATTGTTCAATCAAAAACGCCCGAGTTTTTGATGAAAGAGATAACCACCCCCCCTTACGACATGCTTCAGAAACTAAAAAAATGGTCCGTTTTCAAAAGTTGCCTCTTTGAACTACAATTCACATTTGTACGTGGAAAATCACTTTTAAAGATAAAATGAGATGTTTAAAGTGATTTTCATGCTTCCAGGGGCCTTAAACACAAGATTTGAGGAATGGGTAAAAGTGAATGAAAATGGCCAATTTACTCATTCTGAGGCCTTAAAAAGTGTTTCTCCTCCACGGGAAGTGAATTAAGTAATATTTGTAGGCCTTTATTGTTCAAGCGAAAACGCCCGATTTTTGACGAAAGAGATAACCCCCCCCCCTTACGACATGCTTCAGAAACTAAAAAAATGGTCCGTTTTCAAATGTTGCCTCTTTGAACTACAATTCACATTTGTACGTGGAAAATCACTTTTAAAGATAAAATGAGATGTTTAAAGTGATTTTCATGCTTCCAGGGGCCTTAAACACAAGATTTGAGGAATGGGTAAAAGTGAATGAAAATGGCCAATTTACTCATTCTGAGGCCTTAAAAAGTGTTTCTCCTCCACGGGAAGTGAATAAAATACCATTTGGAGGCATTTATAGTTCAATCAAAAACGCCTGTTCTTTGGTGAAAGAGATAACCACCCCCCCCTTACGACATGCTTCAGAAATGAAAAAAATGGTCCATTTTCAAATGTTGCGTCTTTGAACGACAATTCACATTTGTACGTGGAAAATCACGTTTAAAGATAAAATGAGATGTTTAAAGTGATTTTCATGCTTCCAGGGGCCTTAAACACGAGATTTGAGGAATGGGTAAAAGTGAATGAAAATGGCCAATTTACTCACTCTGCGGCCTTAAAAAGTGTTTCTCCTCCACGGGAAGTGAATAAAATACCATTTGGAGGCATTTATAGTTCAATCAAAAACACCTGTTTTTTGGTGAAAGAGATAACCACCCCCCCTTACGACATGCTTCAGAAACGAAAAAAATGGTCCATTTTCAAATGTTGCGTCTTTGAACGACAATTCACATTTGTACGTGGATAATCACTTTTAGAGATAAAATTAAGATGTTTAAAGTGATTTTCAAGCTTCCAGGGGCCCTAAACACAAGATTTGAGAAATGGGTAAAAGTGAATGAAAATGGCCAATTTACTCACTCTGAGGCCTTAAAATGTGTTTCTCCTCCACGGGAAGTGAATAAAATAACATTTGGAGGCCTTTATTGTTCAATCAAAAACGCCAGTTTTTTGGTGAAAGAGTTAACCACCCCCCCTTACGACATGCTTCAGAAACGAAAAAAATGGTTCATTTTCAAATGTTGCGTCTTTGAACTACAATTCAGATTTGTATGTGGATAATCACTTTTAGAGATAAAATTAGATGTTTAAAGTGATTTTCAAGCTTCCAGGGGCCGTAAACACAAGATTTGAGGAATGGGTAAATGTGAATGAAAATGGCCAATTTATGCACTCTGAGGCCTTAAAAAGTTTTTCTCCACCCCAGCAAGTGAATTAAATAACATTTGTAGGCCTTTATTGTTCAATCAAAAACGTCCGAGTTTTTGATGAAAGAGATAACCACCCCCCCTTACGACATGCTTCAGAAACTAAAAAAATGGTCCGTTTTCAAATGTTGCCTCTTTGAACTACAATTCACATTTGTACGCGGAAAATCACTTTTAAAGATAAAATGAGATGTTTAAAGTGATTTTCATGCTTCCAGGGGCCTTAAACACAAGATTTGAGGAATGGGTAAAAGTGAATGAAAATGGCCAATTTACTCATTCTGAGGCCTTAAAAAGTGTTTCTCCTCCACGGGAAGTGAATTAAGTAATATTTGTAGGCCTTTATTGTTCAAGCGAAAACGCCCGATTTTTGACGAAAGAGATAACCACCCCCCCTTACGACATGCTTCAGAAACTAAAAAAATGGTCCGTTTTCAAATGTTGCCTCTTTGAACTACAATTCACATTTGTACGTGGAAAATCACTTTTAAAGATAAAATGAGATGTTTAAAGTGATTTTCATGCTTCCAGGGGCCTTAAACACGAGATTTGAGGAATGGGTAAAAGTGAATGAAAATGGCCAATTTACTCACTCTGCGGCCTTAAAAAGTGTTTCTCCTCCACGGGAAGTGAATAAACTACCATTTGGAGGCATTTATAGTTCAATCAAAAATGCCTGTTTTTTTGGTGAAAGAGATAACCACCCCCCCCCTTACGACATGCTTCAGAAATGAAAAAAATGGTCCATTTTCAAATGTTGCGTCTTTGAACGACAATTCACATTTGTACGTGGAAAATCACGTTTAAAGATAAAATGAGATGTTTAAAGTGATTTTCATGCTTCCAGGGGCCTTAAACACGAGATTTGAGGAATGGGTAAAAGTGAATGAAAATGGCCAATTTACTCACTCTGCGGCCTTAACAAGTGTTTCTCCTCCACGGGAAGTGAATAAAATACCATTTGGAGGCATTTATAGTTCAATCAAAAACGCCTGTTTTTTTGGTGAAAGAGATAACCACCCCCCCCCTTACGACATGCTTCAGAAATGAAAAAAATGGTCCATTTTCAAATGTTGCGTCTTTGAACGACAATTCACATTTGTACGTGGAAAATCACGTTTAAAGATAAAATGAGATGTTTAAAGTGATTTTCATGCTTCCAGGGGCCTAAAACACGAGATTTGAGGAATGGGTAAAAGTGAATGAAAATGGCCAATTTACTCACTCTGCGGCCTTAAAAAGTGTTTCTCCTCCACAGGAAGTGAATAAAATACCATTTGGAGGCATTTATAGTTCAATCAAAAACGCCTGTTTTTTGGTAAAAGAGATAACCACCCCCCCTTACGACATGCTTCAGAAACGAAAAAAATGGTCCATTTTCAAATGTTGCGTCTTTGAACGACAATTCACATTTGTACGTGGAAAATCACATTTAAAGATAAAATGAGATGTTTAAAGTGATTTTCATGCTTCCAGGGGCCTTAAACACGAGATTTGAGGAATGGGTAAAAGTGAATGAAAATGGCCAATTTACTCACTCTGCGGCCTTAAAAAGTGTTTCTCCTCCACGGGAAGTGAATTAAATAACATTTGTAGGCCTTTATTGTTAAAGCAAAAACGCCCGATTTTTGACGAAAGAGATAACCACCCCCCCTTACGACATGCTTCAGAAACTAAAAAAATGGTCCGTTTTCAAATGTTGCCTCTTTGAACTACAATTCACATTTGTACGTGGAAAATCACTTTTAAAGGTAAAATGAGATGTTTAAAGTGATTTTCATGCTTCCAGGGGCCTTACACACGAGATTTGAGGAATGGGTAAAAGTGAATGAAAATGGCCAATTTACTCACTCTGCGGCCTTAAAAAGTGTTTCTCCTCCACGGGAAGTGAATAAAATACCATTTGGAGGCATTTATAGTTCAATCAAAAACGCCTGTTTTTTGGTGAAAGAGATAACCACCCCCCCTTACGACATGCTTCAGAAACGAAAAAAATGGTCCATTTTCAAATGTTGCGTCTTTGAACGACAATTCACATTTGTACGTGGATAATCACTTTTAGAGATAAAATTAGATGTTTAAAGTGATTTTCAAGCTTCCAGGGGCCCTAAACACAAGATTTGAGAAATGGGTAAAAGTGAATGAAAATGGCCAATTTACTCACTCTGAGGCCTTAAAATGTGTTTCTCCTCCACGGGAAGTGAATAAAATAACATTTGGAGGCCTTTATTGTTCAATCAAAAACGCCAGTTTTTTGGTGAAATAGTTAACCACCCCCCCTAACGACATGCTTCAGAAACGAAAAAAATGGTTCATTTTCAAATGTTGCGTCTTTGAACTACAATTCAGATTTGTACGTGGATAATCACTTTTAGAGATAAAATTAGATGTTTAAAGTGATTTTCAAGCTTCCAGGGGCCGTAAACACAAGATTTGAGGAATGGGTAAATGTGAATGAAAATGGCCTATTTATGCACTCTGGGGCCTTAAAAAGTTTTTCTCCACCCCAGCAAGTGAATTAAATAACATTTGTAGGCCTTTATTGTTCAATCAAAAACGTCCGAGTTTTTGATGAAAGAGATAACCACCCCCCCTTACGACATGCTTCAGAAACTAAAAAAATGGTCCGTTTTCAAATGTTGCCTCTTTGAACTACAATTCACATTTGTACGTGGAAAATCACTTTTAAAGATAAAATGAGATGTTTAAAGTGATTTTCATGCTTCCAGGGGCCTTAAACACAAGATTTGAGGAATGGGTAAAAGTGAATGAAAATGGCCAACTTACTCATTCTGAGGCCTTAAAAAGTGTTTCTCCTCCACGGGAAGTGAATTAAGTAATATTTGTAGGCCTTTATTGTTCAAGCGAAAACGCCCGATTTTTGATGAAAGAGATAACCACCCCCCCTTACGACATGCTTCAGAAACTAAAAAAATGATCCGTTTTCAAATGTTGCCTCTTTGAACTACAATTCACATTTGTACGTGGAAAATCACTTTTAAAGATAAAATGAGATGTTTAAAGTGATTTTCATGCTTCCAGGGGCCTTAAACACGAGATTTGAGGAATGGGTAAAAGTGAATGAAAATGGCCAATTTACTCACTCTGCGGCCTTAAAAAGTGTTTCTCCTCCACGGGAAGTGAATAAAATACCATTTGGAGGCATTTATAGTTCAATCAAAAACGCCTGTTTTTTGGTGAAAGAGATAACCACCCCCCCTTACGACATGCTTCAGAAACGAAAAAAATGGTCCATTTTCAAA
Source organism: Triturus cristatus (assembly GCF_964204655.1). Taxonomy (NCBI): domain Eukaryota; kingdom Metazoa; phylum Chordata; class Amphibia; order Caudata; family Salamandridae; genus Triturus; species Triturus cristatus. Next base: position 472,007,997 of record NC_140592.1, read on the forward strand.
TGTTGCGTCTTTGAACGACAATTCACATTTGTACGTGGATAATCACTTTTAGAGATAAAATTAGATGTTTAAAGTGATTTTCAAGCTTCCAGGGGCCCTAAACACAAGATTTGAGAAATGGGTAAAAGTGAATGAAAATGGCCAATTTACTCACTCTGAGGCCTTAAAAAGTGTTTCTCCTCCACGGGAAGTGAATAAAATAACATTTGGAGGCCTTTATTGTTCAATCAAAAACACCAGTTTTTTGGTGAAAGAGATAACCACCCCCCCTTACGACATGCTTCAGAAACGAAAAAAATGGTTCATTTTCAAATGTTGCGTCTTTGAACTACAATTCACATTTGTACGTGGATAATCACTTTTAGAGATAAAATTAGATGTTTAACCCCTTCAGTGCCCGCCCCTTTCCCCGCCCAGTGCTGGCCGTTGCATTAGCGGGCGGGGTCTATGACGAGCTGGACTCGTCATGGGCACAGCGCCACCGCGGCCCATGACGAGTCCAGCTCGTCATGGGCACTGAAGGGGTTAAAGTGATTTTCAAGCTTCCAGGGGCCGTAAACACAAGATTTGAGGAATGGGTAAATGTGAATGAAAATGGCCAATTTATGCACTCTGAGGCCTTAAAAAGTTTTTCTCCACCCCAACAAGTGAATTAAATAACATTTGTAGGCCTTTATTGTTCAATCAAAAACGCCCGAGTTTTTGATGAAAGAGATAACCACCCCCCTTACGACATGCTTCAGAAACTAAAAAAATGGTCCGTTTTCAAAAGTTGCCTCTTTGAACTACAATTCACATTTGTACGTGGAAAATCACTTTTAAAGATAAAATGAGATGTTTAAAGTGATTTTCATGCTTCCAGGGGCCTTAAACACAAGATTTGAGGAATGGGTAAAAGTGAATGAAAATGGCCAATTTACTCATTCTGAGGCCTTAAAAAGTGTTTCTCCTCCACGGGAAGTGAATTAAGTAATATTTGTAGGCCTTTATTGTTCAAGCGAAAACGCCCGATTTTTGACGAAAGAGATAACCACCCCCCCTTACGACATGCTTCAGAAACTAAAAAAATAGTCCGTTTTCAAATGTTGCGTCTTTGAACGACAATTCACATTTGTACGTGGAAAATCACGTTTAAAGATAAAATGAGACGTTTAAAGTGATTTTCATGCTTCCAGGGGCCTTAAACACGAGATTTGAGGAATGGGTAAAAGTGAATGAAAATGGCCAATTTACTCACTCTGTGGCCTTAAAAAGTGTTTCTCCTCCACGGGAAGTGAATAAAATACCATTTGGAGGCATTTATAGTTCAATCAAAAACGCCTGTTCTTTGGTGAAAGAGATAACCACCCCTCCTTACGACATGCTTCAGAAACTAAAAAAATGGTCCGTTTTCAAATGCTGCCTCTTTAAACTACAATTCACATTTGTACGTGGAAAATCACTTTTAAAGATAAAATGAGATGTTTAAAGTGATTTTCATGCTTCCAGGGGCCTTAAACACGAGATTTGAGGAATGGGTAAAAGTGAATGAAAATGGCCAATTTACTCACTCTGCGGCCTTAAAAAGTGTTTCTCCTCCACAGGAAGTGAATAAAATACCATTTGGAGGCATTTATAGTTCAATCAAAAACGCCTGTTTTTTGGTAAAAGAGATAACCACCCCCCCTTACGACATGCTTCAGAAACGAAAAAAATGGTCCATTTTCAAATGTTGCGTCTTTGAACGACAATTCACATTTGTACGTGGAAAATCACATTTAAAGATAAAATGAGATGTTTAAAGTGATTTTCATGCTTCCAGGGGCCTTAAACACGAGATTTGAGGAATGGGTAAAAGTGAATGAAAATGGCCAATTTACTCACTCTGCGGCCTTAAAAAGTGTTTCTCCTCCACGGGAAGTGAATTAAATAACATTTGTAGGCCTTTATTGTTAAAGCAAAAACGCCCGATTTTTGACGAAAGAGATAACCACCCCCCCTTACGACATGCTTCAGAAACTAAAAAAATGGTCCGTTTTCAAATGTTGCCTCTTTGAACTACAATTCACATTTGTACGTGGAAAATCACTTTTAAAGGTAAAATGAGATGTTTAAAGTGATTTTCATGCTTCCAGGGGCCTTACACACGAGATTTGAGGAATGGGTAAAAGTGAATGAAAATGGCCAATTTACTCACTCTGCGGCCTTAAAAAGTGTTTCTCCTCCACGGGAAGTGAATAAAATACCATTTGGAGGCATTTATAGTTCAATCAAAAACGCCTGTTTTTTGGTGAAAGAGATAACCACCCCCCCTTACGACATGCTTCAGAAACGAAAAAAATGGTCCATTTTCAAATGTTGCGTCTTTGAACGACAATTCACATTCGTACGTGGATAATCACTTTTAGAGATAAAATTAGATGTTTAAAGTGATTTTCAAGCTTCCAGGGGCCCTAAACACAAGATTTGAGAAATGGGTAAAAGTGAATGAAAATGGCCAATTTACTCACTCTGAGGCCTTAAAATGTGTTTCTCCTCCACGGGAAGTGAATAAAATAACATTTGGAGGCCTTTATTGTTCAATCAAAAACGCCAGTTTTTTGGTGAAATAGTTAACCACCCCCCCTAACGACATGCTTCAGAAACGAAAAAAATGGTTCATTTTCAAATGTTGCGTCTTTGAACTACAATTCAGATTTGTACGTGGATAATCACTTTTAGAGATAAAATTAGATGTTTAAAGTGATTTTCAAGCTTCCAGGGGCCGTAAACACAAGATTTGAGGAATGGGTAAATGTGAATGAAAATGGCCTATTTATGCACTCTGGGGCCTTAAAAAGTTTTTCTCCACCCCAGCAAGTGAATTAAATAACATTTGTAGGCCTTTATTGTTCAATCAAAAACGTCCGAGTTTTTGATGAAAGAGATAACCACCCCCCCTTACGACATGCTTCAGAAACTAAAAAAATGGTCCGTTTTCAAATGTTGCCTCTTTGAACTACAATTCACATTTGTACGTGGAAAATCACTTTTAAAGATAAAATGAGATGTTTAAAGTGATTTTCATGCTTCCAGGGGCCTTAAACACAAGATTTGAGGAATGGGTAAAAGTGAATGAAAATGGCCAACTTACTCATTCTGAGGCCTTAAAAAGTGTTTCTCCTCCACGGGAAGTGAATTAAGTAATATTTGTAGGCCTTTATTGTTCAAGCGAAAACGCCCGATTTTTGACGAAAGAGATAACCACCCCCCCTTACGACATGCTTCAGAAACTAAAAAAATGATCCGTTTTCAAATGTTGCCTCTTTGAACTACAATTCACATTTGTACGTGGAAAATCACTTTTAAAGATAAAATGAGATGTTTAAAGTGATTTTCATGCTTCCAGGGGCCTTAAACACGAGATTTGAGGAATGGGTAAAAGTGAATGAAAATGGCCAATTTACTCACTCTGCGGCCTTAAAAAGTGTTTCTCCTCCACGGGAAGTGAATAAAATACCATTTGGAGGCATTTATAGTTCAATCAAAAACGCCTGTTTTTTGGTGAAAGAGATAACCACCCCCCCTTACGACATGCTTCAGAAACGAAAAAAATGGTCCATTTTCAAATGTTGCGTCTTTGAACGACAATTCACATTTGTACGTGGATAATCACTTTTAGAGATAAAATTAGATGTTTAAAGTGATTTTCAAGCTTCCAGGGGCCCTAAACACAAGATTTGAGAAATGGGTAAAAGTGAATGAAAATGGCCAATTTACTCACTCTGAGGCCTTAAAAAGTGTTTCTCCTCCACGGGAAGTGAATAAAATAACATTTGGAGGCCTTTATTGTTCAATCAAAAACACCAGTTTTTTGGTGAAAGAGATAACCACCCCCCCTTACGACATGCTTCAGAAACGAAAAAAATGGTTCATTTTCAAATGTTGCGTCTTTGAACTACAATTCACATTTGTACGTGGATAATCACTTTTAGAGATAAAATTAGATGTTTAACCCCTTCAGTGCCCGCCCCTTTCCCCGCCCAGTGCTGGCCGTTGCATTAGCGGGCGGGGTCTATGACGAGCTGGACTCGTCATGGGCACAGCGCCACCGCGGCCCATGACGAGTCCAGCTCGTCATGGGCACTGAAGGGGTTAAAGTGATTTTCAAGCTTCCAGGGGCCGTAAACACAAGATTTGAGGAATGGGTAAATGTGAATGAAAATGGCCAATTTATGCACTCTGAGGCCTTAAAAAGTTTTTCTCCACCCCAACAAGTGAATTAAATAACATTTGTAGGCCTTTATTGTTCAATCAAAAACGCCTGAGTTTTTGATGAAAGAGATAACCACCCCCCCTTACGACATGCTTCAGAAACTAAAAAAATGGTCCGTTTTCAAAAGTTGCCTCTTTGAACTACAATTCACATTTGTACGTGGAAAATCACTTTTAAAGATAAAATGAGATGTTTAAAGTGATTTTCATGCTTCCAGGGGCCTTAAACACAAGATTTGAGGAATGGGTAAAAGTGAATGAAAATGGCCAATTTACTCATTCTGAGGCCTTAAAAAGTGTTTCTCCTCCACGGGAAGTGAATTAAGTAATATTTGTAGGCCTTTATTGTTCAAGCGAAAACGCCCGATTTTTGACGAAAGAGATAACCCCCCCCCCTTACGACATGCTTCAGAAACTAAAAAAATGGTCCGTTTTCAAATGTTGCCTCTTTGAACTACAATTCACATTTGTACGTGGAAAATCACTTTTAAAGATAAAATGAGATGTTTAAAGTGATTTTCATGCTTCCAGGGGCCTTAAACACAAGATTTGAGGAATGGGTAAAAGTGAATGAAAATGGCCAATTTACTCATTCTGAGGCCTTAAAAAGTGTTTCTCCTCCACGGGAAGTGAATAAAATACCATTTGGAGGCATTTATAGTTCAATCAAAAACGCCTGTTCTTTGGTGAAAGAGATAACCACCCCTCCTTACGACATGCTTCAGAAACTAAAAAAATGGTCCGTTTTCAAATGCTGCCTCTTTAAACTACAATTCACATTTGTACGTGGAAAATCACTTTTAAAGATAAAATGAGATGTTTAAAGTGATTTTCATGCTTCCAGGGGCCTTAAACACGAGATTTGAGGAATGGGTAAAAGTGAATGAAAATGGCCAATTTACTCACTCTGCGGCCTTAAAAAGTGTTTCTCCTCCACAGGAAGTGAATAAAATACCATTTGGAGGCATTTATAGTTTAATCAAAAACGCCTGTTTTTTAGTGAAAGAGATAACCACCCCCCCTTACGACATGCTTCAGAAATGAAAAAAATGTCCATTTTCAAATGTTGCGTCTTTGAAGGACAATTCACATTTGTACGTGGAAAATCACGTTTAAAGATAAAATGAGATGTTTAAAGTGATTTTCATGCTTCCAGGGGCCTTAAACACGAGATTTGAGGAATGGGTAAAGGTGAATGAAAATGGCCAATTTACTCACTCTGCGGCCTTAAAAAGTGTTTCTCCTCCACGGGAAGTGAATTAAATAACATTTGTAGGCCTTTATTGTTAAAGCAAAAACGCCCGATTTTTGACGAAAGAGATAACCACCCCCCCTTACGACATGCTTCAGAAACTAAAAAAATGGTCCGTTTTCAAATGTTGCCTCTTTGAACTACAATTCACATTTGTACGTGGAAAATCACTTTTAAAGATAAAATGAGATGTTTAAAGTGATTTTCATGCTTCCAAGGGCCTTAAACACGAGATTTGAGGAATGGGTAAAAGTGAATGAAAATGGCCAATTTACTCACTCTGCGGCCTTAAAAAGTGTTTCTCCTCCACGGGAAGTGAATAAAATACCATTTGGAGGCATTTATAGTTCAATCAAAAACGCCTGTTTTTTGGTGAAAGAGATAACCACCCCCCCTTACGACATGCTTCAGAAACGAAAAAAATGGTCCATTTTCAAATGTTGCGTCTTTGAACGACAATTCACATTTGTACGTGGATAATCACTTTTAGAGATAAAATTAGATGTTTAAAGTGATTTTCAAGCTTCCAGGGGCCCTAAACACAAGATTTGAGAAATGGGTAAAAGTGAATGAAAATGGCCAATTTACTCACTCTGAGGCCTTAAAAAGTGTTTCTCCTCCACGGGAAGTGAATAAAATAACATTTGGAGGCCTTTATTGTTCAATCAAAAACACCAGTTTTTTGGTGAAAGAGATAACCACCCCCCCTTACGACATGCTTCAGAAACGAAAAAAATGGTTCATTTTCAAATGTTGCGTCTTTGAACTACAATTCACATTTGTACGTGGATAATCACTTTTAGAGATAAAATTAGACGTTTAAAGTGATTTTCAAGCTTCCAGGGGCCGTAAACACAAGATTTGAGGAATGGGTAAATGTGAATGAAAATGGCCAATTTATGCACTCTGAGGCCTTAAAAAGTTTTTCTCCACCCCAGCAAGTGAATTAAATAACATTTGTAGGCCTTTATTGTTCAATCAAAAACGTCCGAGTTTTTGATGAAAGAGATAACCACCCCCCCTTACGACATGCTTCAGAAACTAAAAAAATGGTCCGTTTTCAAATGTTGCCTCTTTGAACTACAATTCACATTTGTACGTGGAAAATCACTTTTAAAGATAAAATGAGATGTTTAAAGTGATTTTCATGCTTCCAGGGGCCTTAAACACAAGATTTGAGGAATGGGTAAAAGTGAATGAAAATGGCCAATTTACTCATTCTGAGGCCTTAAAAAGTGTTTCTCCTCCACGGGAAGTGAATTAAGTAATATTTGTAGGCCTTTATTGTTCAAGCGAAAACTCCTGTTTTTTGACGAAAGAGATAACCACCCCCCCCTTACGACATGCTTCAGAAACTAAAAAAATGGTCCGTTTTCAAATGTTGCCTCTTTGAACTACAATTCACATTTGTACGTGGAAAATCACTTTTAAAGATAAAATGAGATGTTTAAAGTGATTTTCATGCTTCCAGGGGCCTTAAACACGAGATTTGAGGAATGGGTAAAAGTGAATGAAAATGGCCAATTTACTCACTCTGCGGCCTTAAAAAGTGTTTCTCCTCCACGGGAAGTGAATAAAATACCATTTGGAGGCATTTATAGTTCAATCAAAAACGCCTGTTTTTTTGGTGAAAGAGATAACCACCCCCCCCTTACGACATGCTTTAGAAATGAAAAAAATTGTCCATTTTCAAATGTTGCGTCTTTGAACGACAATTCACATTTGTACGTGGAAAATCACGTTTAAAGATAAAATGAGATGTTTAAAGTGATTTTCATGCTTCCAGGGGCCTTAAACACGAGATTTGAGGAATGGGTAAAAGTGAATGAAAATGGCCAATTTACTCACTCTGCGGCCTTAAAAAGTGTTTCTCCTCCACGGGAAGTGAATAAAATACCATTTGGAGGCATTTATAGTTCAATCAAAAACGCCTGTTTTTTGGTGAAAGAGATAACCACCCCCCCTTACGACATGCTTCAGAAACGAAAAAAATGGTCCATTTTCAAATGTTGCGTCTTTGAACGACAATTCACATTTGTACGTGGATAATCACTTTTAGAGATAAAATTAGATGTTTAAAGTGATTTTCAAGCTTCAGGGGCCCTAAACACAAGATTTGAGAAATGGGTAAAAGTGAATGAAAATGGCCAATTTACTCACTCTGAGGCCTTAAAAAGTGTTTCTCCTCCACGGGAAGTGAATAAAATAACATTTGGAGGCCTTTATTGTTCAATCAAAAACACCAGTTTTTTGGTGAAAGAGATAACCACCCCCCCTTACGACATGCTTCAGAAACTAAAAAAATGGTCCGTTTTCAAATGCTGCCTCTTTGAACTACAATTCACAATTGTACGTGGAAAATCACTTTTAAAGATAAAATGAGATGTTTAAAGTGATTTTCATGCTTCCAGGGGCCTTAAACACAAGATTTGAGGAATGGGTAAAAGTGAATGAAAATGGCCAATTTACTCACTCTGCGGCCTTAAAAAGTGTTTCTCCTCCACGGGAAGTGAATAAAATACCATTTGGAGGCATTTATAGTTCAATCAAAAACGCCTGTTTTTTGGTGAAATAGATAACCACCCCCCCTTACGACATGCTTCAGAAACGAAAAAAATGGTCCATTTTCAAATGTTGCGTCTTTGAACGACAATTCACATTTGTACGTGGATAATCACTTTTAGAGATAAAATTAGATGTTTAAAGTGATTTTCAAGCTTCCAGGGGCCCTAAACACAAGATTTGAGAAATGGGTAAAAGTGAATGAAAATGGCCAATTTACTCACTCTGAGGCCTTAAAATGTGTTTCTCCTCCACGGGAAGTGAATCAAAATAACATTTGGAGGCCTTTATTGTTCAATCAAAAATGCCAGTTTTTTGGTGAAAGAGTTAACCACCCCCCCTTACGACATGCTTCAGAAACGAAAAAAATGGTTCATTTTCAAATGTTGCGTCTTTGAACTACAATTCACATTTGTACGTGGATAATCACTTTTAGAGATAAAATTAGATGTTTAAAGTGATTTTCAAGCTTCCAGGGGCCGTAAACACAAGATTTGAGGAATGGGTAAATGTGAATGAAAATGGCCAATTTATGCACTCTGAGGCCTTAAAAAGTTTTTCTCCACCCCAGCAAGTGAATAAAATAACATTTGGAGGCCTTTATTGTTCAATCAAAAACACCAGTTTTTTGGTGAAAGAGATAACCACCCCCCCTTACGACATGCTTCAGAAACTAAAAAAATGGTCCGTTTTCAAATGTTGCCTCTTTGAACTACAATTCACATTTGTACGTGGAAAATCACTTTTAAAGATAAAATGAGATGTTTAAAGTGATTTTCATGCTTCCAGGGGCCTTAAACACAAGATTTGAGGAATGGGTAAAAGTGAATGAAAATGGCCAATTTACTCATTCTGAGGCCTTAAAAAGTGTTTCTCCTCCACGGGAAGTGAATTAAGTAATATTTGTAGGCCTTTATTGTTCAAGCGAAAACTCCTGATTTTTGGCGAAAGAGATAACCACCCCCCATTACGACATGCTACAGAAACTAAAAAAATGGTCCGTTTTCAAATGTTGCCTCTTTGAACTACAATTCACAATTGTACGTGGAAAATCACTTTTAAAGATAAAATTAGATGTTTAAAGTGATTTTCATGCTTCCAGGGGCCTTAAACACGAGATTTGAGGAATGGGTAAAAGTGAATGAAAATGGCCAATTTACTCACTCTGCGGCCTTAAAAAGTGTTTCTCCTCCACAGGAAGTGAATAAAATACCATTTGGAGGCATTTATAGTTCAATCAAAAACGCCTGTTTTTTAGTGAAAGAGATAACCACCCCCCCTTACGACATGCTTCAGAAATGAAAAAAATTTCCATTTTCAAATGTTGCGTCTTTGAACGACAATTCACATTTGTACGTGGAAAATCACGTTTAAAGATAAAATGAGATGTTTAAAGTGATTTTCATGCTTCCAGGGGCCTTAAACACGAGATTTGAGGAATGGGTAAAAGTGAATGAAAATGGCCAATTTACTCACTCTGCGGCCTTAAAAAGTGTTTCTCCTCCACGGGAAGTGAATTAAATAACATTTGTAGGCCTTTATTGTTAAAGCAAAAACGCCCGATTTTTGATGAAAGAGATAACCACCCCCCCTTACGACATGCTTCAGAAACTAAAAAAATGGTCCGTTTTCAAATGTTGCCTCTTTGAACTACAATTCACATTTGTACGTGGAAAATCACTTTTAAAGGTAAAATGAGATGTTTAAAGTGATTTTCATGCTTCCAGGGGCCTTAAACACGAGATTTGAGGAATGGGTAAAAGTGAATGAAAATGGCCAATTTACTCACTCTGCGGCCTTAAAAAGTGTTTCTCCTCCACGGGAAGTGAATAAAATACCATTTGGAGGCATTTATAGTTCAATCAAAAACGCCTGTTTTTTGGTGAAAGAGATAACCACCCCCCCTTACGACATGCTTCAGAAACGAAAAAAATGGTCCATTTTCAAATGTTGCGTCTTTGAACGACAATTCACATTTGTACGTGGATAATCACTTTTAGAGATAAAATTAGATGTTTAAAGTGATTTTCAAGCTTCCAGGGGCCGTAAACACAAGATTTGAGGAATGGGTAAATGTGAATGAAAATGGCCAATTTATGCACTCTGAGGCCTTAAAAAGTTTTTCTCCACCCCAGCAAGTGAATTAAATAACATTTGTAGGCCTTTATTGTTCAATCAAAAACGCCCGAGTTTTTGATGAAAGAGATAACCACCCCCCCTTACGACATGCTTCAGAAACTAAAAAAATGGTCCGTTTTCAAAAGTTGCCTCTTTGAACTACAATTCACATTTGTACGTGGAAAATCACTTTTAAAGATAAAATGAGATGTTTAAAGTGATTTTCATGCTTCCAGGGGCCTTAAACACAAGATTTGAGGAATGGGTAAAAGTGAATGAAAATGGCCAATTTACTCACTCTGCGGCCTTAAAAAGTGTTTCTCCTCCACGGGAAGTGAATAAAATACCATTTGGAGGCATTTATAGTTCAATCAAAAACGCCTGTTTTTTGGTGAAATAGATAACCACCCCCCCTTACGACATGCTTCAGAAACGAAAAAAATGGTCCATTTTCAAATGTTGCGTCTTTGAACGACAATTCACATTTGTACGTGGATAATCACTTTTAGAGATAAAATTAGATGTTTAAAGTGATTTTCAAGCTTCCAGGGGCCCTAAACACAAGATTTGAGAAATGGGTAAAAGTGAATGAAAATGGCCAATTTACTCACTCTGAGGCCTTAAAATGTGTTTCTCCTCCACGGGAAGTGAATCAAAATAACATTTGGAGGCCTTTATTGTTCAATCAAAAATGCCAGTTTTTTGGTGAAAGAGTTAACCACCCCCCCTTACGACATGCTTCAGAAACGAAAAAAATGGTTCATTTTCAAATGTTGCGTCTTTGAACTACAATTCACATTTGTACGTGGATAATCACTTTTAGAGATAAAATTAGATGTTTAAAGTGATTTTCAAGCTTCCAGGGGCCGTAAACACAAGATTTGAGGAATGGGTAAATGTGAATGAAAATGGCCAATTTATGCACTCTGAGGCCTTAAAAAGTTTTTCTCCACCCCAGCAAGTGAATAAAATAACATTTGGAGGCCTTTATTGTTCAATCAAAAACACCAGTTTTTTGGTGAAAGAGATAACCACCCCCCCTTACGACATGCTTCAGAAACTAAAAAAATGGTCCGTTTTCAAATGTTGCCTCTTTGAACTACAATTCACATTTGTACGTGGAAAATCACTTTTAAAGATAAAATGAGATGTTTAAAGTGATTTTCATGCTTCCAGGGGCCTTAAACACAAGATTTGAGGAATGGGTAAAAGTGAATGAAAATGGCCAATTTACTCATTCTGAGGCCTTAAAAAGTGTTTCTCCTCCACGGGAAGTGAATTAAGTAATATTTGTAGGCCTTTATTGTTCAAGCGAAAACTCCTGATTTTTGGCGAAAGAGATAACCACCCCCCATTACGACATGCTACAGAAACTAAAAAAATGGTCCGTTTTCAAATGTTGCCTCTTTGAACTACAATTCACAATTGTACGTGGAAAATCACTTTTAAAGATAAAATTAGATGTTTAAAGTGATTTTCATGCTTCCAGGGGCCTTAAACACGAGATTTGAGGAATGGGTAAAAGTGAATGAAAATGGCCAATTTACTCACTCTGCGGCCTTAAAAAGTGTTTCTCCTCCACAGGAAGTGAATAAAATACCATTTGGAGGCATTTATAGTTCAATCAAAAACGCCTGTTTTTTAGTGAAAGAGATAACCACCCCCCCTTACGACATGCTTCAGAAATGAAAAAAATTTCCATTTTCAAATGTTGCGTCTTTGAACGACAATTCACATTTGTACGTGGAAAATCACGTTTAAAGATAAAATGAGATGTTTAAAGTGATTTTCATGCTTCCAGGGGCCTTAAACACGAGATTTGAGGAATGGGTAAAAGTGAATGAAAATGGCCAATTTACTCACTCTGCGGCCTTAAAAAGTGTTTCTCCTCCACGGGAAGTGAATTAAATAACATTTGTAGGCCTTTATTGTTAAAGCAAAAACGCCCGATTTTTGATGAAAGAGATAACCACCCCCCCTTACGACATGCTTCAGAAACTAAAAAAATGGTCCGTTTTCAAATGTTGCCTCTTTGAACTACAATTCACATTTGTACGTGGAAAATCACTTTTAAAGGTAAAATGAGATGTTTAAAGTGATTTTCATGCTTCCAGGGGCCTTAAACACGAGATTTGAGGAATGGGTAAAAGTGAATGAAAATGGCCAATTTACTCACTCTGCGGCCTTAAAAAGTGTTTCTCCTCCACGGGAAGTGAATAAAATACCATTTGGAGGCATTTATAGTTCAATCAAAAACGCCTGTTTTTTGGTGAAAGAGATAACCACCCCCCCTTACGACATGCTTCAGAAACGAAAAAAATGGTCCATTTTCAAATGTTGCGTCTTTGAACGACAATTCACATTTGTACGTGGATAATCACTTTTAGAGATAAAATTAGATGTTTAAAGTGATTTTCAAGCTTCCAGGGGCCGTAAACACAAGATTTGAGGAATGGGTAAATGTGAATGAAAATGGCCAATTTATGCACTCTGAGGCCTTAAAAAGTTTTTCTCCACCCCAGCAAGTGAATTAAATAACATTTGTAGGCCTTTATTGTTCAATCAAAAACGCCCGAGTTTTTGATGAAAGAGATAACCACCCCCCCTTACGACATGCTTCAGAAACTAAAAAAATGGTCCGTTTTCAAAAGTTGCCTCTTTGAACTACAATTCACATTTGTACGTGGAAAATCACTTTTAAAGATAAAATGAGATGTTTAAAGTGATTTTCATGCTTCCAGGGGCCTTAAACACAAGATTTGAGGAATGGGTAAAAGTGAATGAAAATGGCCAATTTACTCATTCTGAGGCCTTAAAAAGTGTTTATCCTCCACAGGAAGTGAATTAAGTAATATTTGTAGGCCTTTATTGTTCAAGCGAAAACGCCGGATTTTTGACGAAAGAGATAACCACCCCCCCTTACGACATGCTTCAGAAACAAAAAAAATGGTCCGTTTTCAAATGTTGCCTCTTTGAACTACAATTCACATTTGTACGTGGAAAATCACTTTTAAAGATAAAATGAGATGTTTAAAGTGATTTTCATGCTTCCAGGGGCCTTAAACACGAGATTTGAGGAATGGGTAAAAGTGAATGAAAATGGCCAATTTACTCACTCTGCGGCCTTAAAAAGTGTTTCTCCTCCACGGGAAGTGAATAAAATACCATTTGGAGGCATTTATAGTTCAATCAAAAACGCCTGTTTTTTTGGTGAAAGAGATAACCACCCCCCCTCACGACATGCTTCAGAAATGAAAAAAATGGTCCATTTTCAAATGTTGCGTCTTTGAACGACAATTCACATTTGTACGTGGAAAATCACGTTTAAAGATAAAATGAGATGTTTAAAGTGATTTTCATGCTTCCAGGGGCCTTAAACACGAGATTTGAGGAATGGGTAAAAGTGAATGAAAATGGCCAATTTACTCACTCTGCGGCCTTAAAAAGTGTTTCTCCTCCACGGGAAGTGAATAAAATACCATTTGGAGGCATTTATAGTTCAATCAAAAACGCCTGTTTTTTGGTGAAAGAGATAACCACCCCCCCTTACGACATGCTTCAGAAACGAAAAAAATGGTCCATTTTCAAATGTTGCGTCTTTGAACGACAATTCACATTTGTACGTGGATAATCACTTTTAGAGATAAAATTAAGATGTTTAAAGTGATTTTCAAGCTTCCAGGGGCCCTAAACACAAGATTTGAGAAATGGGTAAAAGTGAATGAAAATGGCCAATTTACTCACTCTGAGGCCTTAAAATGTGTTTCTCCTCCACGGGAAGTGAATAAAATAACATTTGGAGGCCTTTATTGTTCAATCAAAAACGCCAGTTTTTTGGTGAAAGAGTTAACCACCCCCCCTTACGACATGCTTCAGAAACGAAAAAAATGGTTCATTTTCAAATGTTGCGTCTTTGAACTACAATTCAGATTTGTATGTGGATAATCACTTTTAGAGATAAAATTAGATGTTTAAAGTGATTTTCAAGCTTCCAGGGGCCGTAAACACAAGATTTGAGGAATGGGTAAATGTGAATGAAAATGGCCAATTTATGCACTCTGAGGCCTTAAAAAGTTTTTCTCCACCCCAGCAAGTGAATTAAATAACATTTGTAGGCCTTTATTGTTCAATCAAAAACGTCCGAGTTTTTGATGAAAGAGATAACCACCCCCCCTTACGACATGCTTCAGAAACTAAAAAAATGGTCCGTTTTCAAATGTTGCCTCTTTGAACTACAATTCAAATTTGTACGCGGAAAATCACTTTTAAAGATAAAATGAGATGTTTAAAGTGATTTTCATGCTTCCAGGGGCCTTAAACACAAGATTTGAGGAATGGGTAAAAGTGAATGAAAATGGCCAATTTACTCATTCTGAGGCCTTAAAAAGTGTTTCTCCTCCACGGGAAGTGAATTAAGTAATATTTGTAGGCCTTTATTGTTCAAGCGAAAACGCCCGATTTTTGACGAAAGAGATAACCACCCCCCCTTACGACATGCTTCAGAAACTAAAAAAATGGTCCGTTTTCAAATGTTGCCTCTTTGAACTACAATTCACATTTGTACGTGGAAAATCACTTTTAAAGATAAAATGAGATGTTTAAAGTGATTTTCATGCTTCCAGGGGCCTTAAACACGAGATTTGAGGAATGGGTAAAAGTGAATGAAAATGGCCAATTTACTCACTCTGCGGCCTTAAAAAGTGTTTCTCCTCCACGGGAAGTGAATAAACTACCATTTGGAGGCATTTATAGTTCAATCAAAAATGCCTGTTTTTTTGGTGAAAGAGATAACCACCCCCCCCCTTACGACATGCTTCAGAAATGAAAAAAATGGTCCATTTTCAAATGTTGCGTCTTTGAACGACAATTCACATTTGTACGTGGAAAATCACGTTTAAAGATAAAATGAGATGTTTAAAGTGATTTTCATGCTTCCAGGGGCCTTAAACACGAGATTTGAGGAATGGGTAAAAGTGAATGAAAATGGCCAATTTACTCACTCTGCGGCCTGAAAAAGTGTTTCTCCTCCACGGGAAGTGAATAAAATACCATTTGGAGGCATTTATAGTTCAATCAAAAACGCCTGTTTTTTTGGTGAAAGAGATAACCACCCCCCCCCTTACGACATGCTTCAGAAATGAAAAAAATGGTCCATTTTCAAATGTTGCGTCTTTGAACGACAATTCACATTTGTACGTGGAAAATCACGTTTAAAGATAAAATGAGATGTTTAAAGTGATTTTCATGCTTCCAGGGGCCTAAAACACGAGATTTGAGGAATGGGTAAAAGTGAATGAAAATGGCCAATTTACTCACTCTGCGGCCTTAAAAAGTGTTTCTCCTCCACAGGAAGTGAATAAAATACCATTTGGAGGCATTTATAGTTCAATCAAAAACGCCTGTTTTTTGGTAAAAGAGATAACCACCCCCCCTTACGACATGCTTCAGAAACGAAAAAAATGGTCCATTTTCAAATGTTGCGTCTTTGAACGACAATTCACATTTGTACGTGGAAAATCACATTTAAAGATAAAATGAGATGTTTAAAGTGATTTTCATGCTTCCAGGGGCCTTAAACACGAGATTTGAGGAATGGGTAAAAGTGAATGAAAATGGCCAATTTACTCACTCTGCGGCCTTAAAAAGTGTTTCTCCTCCACGGGAAGTGAATTAAATAACATTTGTAGGCCTTTATTGTTAAAGCAAAAACGCCCGATTTTTGACGAAAGAGATAACCACCCCCCCTTACGACATGCTTCAGAAACTAAAAAAATGGTCCGTTTTCAAATGTTGCCTCTTTGAACTACAATTCACATTTGTACGTGGAAAATCACTTTTAAAGGTAAAATGAGATGTTTAAAGTGATTTTCATGCTTCCAGGGGCCTTAAACACGAGATTTGAGGAATGGGTAAAAGTGAATGAAAATGGCCAATTTACTCACTCTGCGGCCTTAAAAAGTGTTTCTCCTCCACGGGAAGTGAATAAAATACCATTTGGAGGCATTTATAGTTCAATCAAAAACGCCTGTTTTTTTGGTGAAAGAGATAACCACCCCCCCTCACGACATGCTTCAGAAATGAAAAAAATGGTCCATTTTCAAATGTTGCGTCTTTGAACGACAATTCACATTTGTACGTGGAAAATCACGTTTAAAGATAAAATGAGATGTTTAAAGTGATTTTCATGCTTCCAGGGGCCTTAAACACGAGATTTGAGGAATGGGTAAAAGTGAATGAAAATGGCCAATTTACTCACTCTGCGGCCTTAAAAAGTGTTTCTCCTCCACGGGAAGTGAATAAAATACCATTTGGAGGCATTTATAGTTCAATCAAAAACGCCTGTTTTTTGGTGAAAGAGATAACCACCCCCCCTTACGACATGCTTCAGAAACGAAAAAAATGGTCCATTTTCAAATGTTGCGTCTTTGAACGACAATTCACATTTGTACGTGGATAATCACTTTTAGAGATAAAATTAAGATGTTTAAAGTGATTTTCAAGCTTCCAGGGGCCCTAAACACAAGATTTGAGAAATGGGTAAAAGTGAATGAAAATGGCCAATTTACTCACTCTGAGGCCTTAAAATGTGTTTCTCCTCCACGGGAAGTGAATAAAATAACATTTGGAGGCCTTTATTGTTCAATCAAAAACGCCAGTTTTTTGGTGAAAGAGTTAACCACCCCCCCTTACGACATGCTTCAGAAACGAAAAAAATGGTTCATTTTCAAATGTTGCGTCTTTGAACTACAATTCAGATTTGTATGTGGATAATCACTTTTAGAGATAAAATTAGATGTTTAAAGTGATTTTCAAGCTTCCAGGGGCCGTAAACACAAGATTTGAGGAATGGGTAAATGTGAATGAAAATGGCCAATTTATGCACTCTGAGGCCTTAAAAAGTTTTTCTCCACCCCAGCAAGTGAATTAAATAACATTTGTAGGCCTTTATTGTTCAATCAAAAACGTCCGAGTTTTTGATGAAAGAGATAACCACCCCCCCTTACGACATGCTTCAGAAACTAAAAAAATGGTCCGTTTTCAAATGTTGCCTCTTTGAACTACAATTCAAATTTGTACGCGGAAAATCACTTTTAAAGATAAAATGAGATGTTTAAAGTGATTTTCATGCTTCCAGGGGCCTTAAACACAAGATTTGAGGAATGGGTAAAAGTGAATGAAAATGGCCAATTTACTCATTCTGAGGCCTTAAAAAGTGTTTCTCCTCCACGGGAAGTGAATTAAGTAATATTTGTAGGCCTTTATTGTTCAAGCGAAAACGCCCGATTTTTGACGAAAGAGATAACCACCCCCCCTTACGACATGCTTCGGAAACTAAAAAAATGGTCCGTTTTCAAATGTTGCCTCTTTGAACTACAATTCACATTTGTACGTGGAAAATCACTTTTAAAGATAAAATGAGATGTTTAAAGTGATTTTCATGCTTCCAGGGGCCTTAAACACGAGATTTGAGGAATGGGTAAAAGTGAATGAAAATGGCCAATTTACTCACTCTGCGGCCTTAAAAAGTGTTTCTCCTCCACGGGAAGTGAATAAACTACCATTTGGAGGCATTTATAGTTCAATCAAAAATGCCTGTTTTTTTGGTGAAAGAGATAACCACCCCCCCCCTTACGACATGCTTCAGAAATGAAAAAAATGGTCCATTTTCAAATGTTGCGTCTTTGAACGACAATTCACATTTGTACGTGGAAAATCACGTTTAAAGATAAAATGAGATGTTTAAAGTGATTTTCATGCTTCCAGGGGCCTTAAACACGAGATTTGAGGAATGGGTAAAAGTGAATGAAAATGGCCAATTTACTCACTCTGCGGCCTGAAAAAGTGTTTCTCCTCCACGGGAAGTGAATAAAATACCATTTGGAGGCATTTATAGTTCAATCAAAAACGCCTGTTTTTTTGGTGAAAGAGATAACCACCCCCCCCCTTACGACATGCTTCAGAAATGAAAAAAATGGTCCATTTTCAAATGTTGCGTCTTTGAACGACAATTCACATTTGTACGTGGAAAATCACGTTTAAAGATAAAATGAGATGTTTAAAGTGATTTTCATGCTTCCAGGGGCCTAAAACACGAGATTTGAGGAATGGGTAAAAGTGAATGAAAATGGCCAATTTACTCACTCTGCGGCCTTAAAAAGTGTTTCTCCTCCACAGGAAGTGAATAAAATACCATTTGGAGGCATTTATAGTTCAATCAAAAACGCCTGTTTTTTGGTAAAAGAGATAACCACCCCCCCTTACGACATGCTTCAGAAACGAAAAAAATGGTCCATTTTCAAATGTTGCGTCTTTGAACGACAATTCACATTTGTACGTGGAAAATCACATTTAAAGATAAAATGAGATGTTTAAAGTGATTTTCATGCTTCCAGGGGCCTTAAACACGAGATTTGAGGAATGGGTAAAAGTGAATGAAAATGGCCAATTTACTCACTCTGCGGCCTTAAAAAGTGTTTCTCCTCCACGGGAAGTGAATTAAATAACATTTGTAGGCCTTTATTGTTAAAGCAAAAACGCCCGATTTTTGACGAAAGAGATAACCACCCCCCCTTACGACATGCTTCAGAAACTAAAAAAATGGTCCGTTTTCAAATGTTGCCTCTTTGAACTACAATTCACATTTGTACGTGGAAAATCACTTTTAAAGGTAAAATGAGATGTTTAAAGTGATTTTCATGCTTCCAGGGGCCTTACACACGAGATTTGAGGAATGGGTAAAAGTGAATGAAAATGGCCAATTTACTCACTCTGCGGCCTTAAAAAGTGTTTCTCCTCCACGGGAAGTGAATAAAATACCATTTGGAGGCATTTATAGTTCAATCAAAAACGCCTGTTTTTTGGTGAAAGAGATAACCACCCCCCCTTACGACATGCTTCAGAAACGAAAAAAATGGTCCATTTTCAAATGTTGCGTCTTTGAACGACAATTCACATTCGTACGTGGATAATCACTTTTAGAGATAAAATTAGATGTTTAAAGTGATTTTCAAGCTTCCAGGGGCCCTAAACACAAGATTTGAGAAATGGGTAAAAGTGAATGAAAATGGCCAATTTACTCACTCTGAGGCCTTAAAATGTGTTTCTCCTCCACGGGAAGTGAATAAAATAACATTTGGAGGCCTTTATTGTTCAATCAAAAACGCCAGTTTTTTGGTGAAATAGTTAACCACCCCCCCTAACGACATGCTTCAGAAACGAAAAAAATGGTTCATTTTCAAATGTTGCGTCTTTGAACTACAATTCAGATTTGTACGTGGATAATCACTTTTAGAGATAAAATTAGATGTTTAAAGTGATTTTCAAGCTTCCAGGGGCCGTAAACACAAGATTTGAGGAATGGGTAAATGTGAATGAAAATGGCCTATTTATGCACTCTGGGGCCTTAAAAAGTTTTTCTCCACCCCAGCAAGTGAATTAAATAACATTTGTAGGCCTTTATTGTTCAATCAAAAACGTCCGAGTTTTTGATGAAAGAGATAACCACCCCCCCTTACGACATGCTTCAGAAACTAAAAAAATGGTCCGTTTTCAAATGTTGCCTCTTTGAACTACAATTCACATTTGTACGTGGAAAATCACTTTTAAAGATAAAATGAGATGTTTAAAGTGATTTTCATGCTTCCAGGGGCCTTAAACACAAGATTTGAGGAATGGGTAAAAGTGAATGAAAATGGCCAACTTACTCATTCTGAGGCCTTAAAAAGTGTTTCTCCTCCACGGGAAGTGAATTAAGTAATATTTGTAGGCCTTTATTGTTCAAGCGAAAACGCCCGATTTTTGACGAAAGAGATAACCACCCCCCCTTACGACATGCTTCAGAAACTAAAAAAATGATCCGTTTTCAAATGTTGCCTCTTTGAACTACAATTCACATTTGTACGTGGAAAATCACTTTTAAAGATAAAATGAGATGTTTAAAGTGATTTTCATGCTTCCAGGGGCCTTAAACACGAGATTTGAGGAATGGGTAAAAGTGAATGAAAATGGCCAATTTACTCACTCTGCGGCCTTAAAAAGTGTTTCTCCTCCACGGGAAGTGAATAAAATACCATTTGGAGGCATTTATAGTTCAATCAAAAACGCCTGTTTTTTGGTGAAAGAGATAACCACCCCCCCTTACGACATGCTTCAGAAACGAAAAAAATGGTCCATTTTCAAATGTTGCGTCTTTGAACGACAATTCACATTTGTACGTGGATAATCACTTTTAGAGATAAAATTAGATGTTTAAAGTGATTTTCAAGCTTCCAGGGGCCCTAAACACAAGATTTGAGAAATGGGTAAAAGTGAATGAAAATGGCCAATTTACTCACTCTGAGGCCTTAAAAAGTGTTTCTCCTCCACGGGAAGTGAATAAAATAACATTTGGAGGCCTTTATTGTTCAATCAAAAACACCAGTTTTTTGGTGAAAGAGATAACCACCCCCCCTTACGACATGCTTCAGAAACGAAAAAAATGGTTCATTTTCAAATGTTGCGTCTTTGAACTACAATTCACATTTGTACGTGGATAATCACTTTTAGAGATAAAATTAGATGTTTAACCCCTTCAGTGCCCGCCCCTTTCCCCGCCCAGTGCTGGCCGTTGCATTAGCGGGCGGGGTCTATGACGAGCTGGACTCGTCATGGGCACAGCGCCACCGCGGCCCATGACGAGTCCAGCTCGTCATGGGCACTGAAGGGGTTAAAGTGATTTTCAAGCTTCCAGGGGCCGTAAACACAAGATTTGAGGAATGGGTAAATGTGAATGAAAATGGCCAATTTATGCACTCTGAGGCCTTAAAAAGTTTTTCTCCACCCCAACAAGTGAATTAAATAACATTTGTAGGCCTTTATTGTTCAATCAAAAACGCCCGAGTTTTTGATGAAAGAGATAACCACCCCCCCTTACGACATGCTTCAGAAACTAAAAAAATGGTCCGTTTTCAAAAGTTGCCTCTTTGAACTACAATTCACATTTGTACGTGGAAAATCACTTTTAAAGATAAAATGAGATGTTTAAAGTGATTTTCATGCTTCCAGGGGCCTTAAACACAAGATTTGAGGAATGGGTAAAAGTGAATGAAAATGGCCAATTTACTCATTCTGAGGCCTTAAAAAGTGTTTCTCCTCCACGGGAAGTGAATTAAGTAATATTTGTAGGCCTTTATTGTTCAAGCGAAAACGCCCGATTTTTGACGAAAGAGATAACCCCCCCCCTTACGACATGCTTCAGAAACTAAAAAAATGGTCCGTTTTCAAATGTTGCCTCTTTGAACTACAATTCACATTTGTACGTGGAAAATCACTTTTAAAGATAAAATGAGATGTTTAAAGTGATTTTCATGCTTCCAGGGGCCTTAAACACAAGATTTGAGGAATGGGTAAAAGTGAATGAAAATGGCCAATTTACTCATTCTGAGGCCTTAAAAAGTGTTTCTCCTCCACGGGAAGTGAATTAAGTAATATTTGTAGGCCTTTATTGTTCAAGCGAAAACGCCCGATTTTTGACGAAAGAGATAACCACCCCCCCTTACGACATGCTTCAGAAACTAAAAAAATGGTCCGTTTTCAAATGTTGCCTCTTTGAACTACAATTCACATTTGTACGTGGAAAATCACTTTTAAAGATAAAATGAGATGTTTAAAGTGATTTTCATGCTTCCAGGGGCCTTAAACACGAGATTTGAGGAATGGGTAAAAGTGAATGAAAATGGCCAATTTACTCACTCTGCGGCCTTAAAAAGTGTTTCTCCTCCACGGGAAGTGAATAAAATACCATTTGGAGGCATTTATAGTTCAATCAAAAACGCCTGTTTTTTTGGTGAAAGAGATAACCACCCCCCCCCCCCTTACGACATGCTTCAGAAATGAAAAAAATGGTCCATTTTCAAATGTTGCGTCTTTGAACGACAATTCACATTTGTACGTGGAAAATCACGTTTAAAGATAAAATGAGACGTTTAAAGTGATTTTCATGCTTCCAGGGGCCTTAAACACGAGATTTGAGGAATGGGTAAAAGTGAATGAAAATGGCCAATTTACTCACTCTGTGGCCTTAAAAAGTGTTTCTCCTCCACGGGAAGTGAATAAAATACCATTTGGAGGCATTTATAGTTCAATCAAAAACGCCTGTTCTTTGGTGAAAGAGATAACCACCCCTCCTTACGACATGCTTCAGAAACTAAAAAAATGGTCCGTTTTCAAATGCTGCCTCTTTAAACTACAATTCACATTTGTACGTGGAAAATCACTTTTAAAGATAAAATGAGATGTTTAAAGTGATTTTCATGCTTCCAGGGGCCTTAAACACGAGATTTGAGGAATGGGTAAAAGTGAATGAAAATGGCCAATTTACTCACTCTGCGGCCTTAAAAAGTGTTTCTCCTCCACAGGAAGTGAATAAAATACCATTTGGAGGCATTTATAGTTTAATCAAAAACGCCTGTTTTTTAGTGAAAGAGATAACCACCCCCCCTTACGACATGCTTCAGAAATGAAAAAAATGTCCATTTTCAAATGTTGCGTCTTTGAACGACAATTCACATTTGTACGTGGAAAATCACGTTTAAAGATAAAATGAGATGTTTAAAGTGATTTTCATGCTTCCAGGGGCCTTAAACACGAGATTTGAGGAATGGGTAAAGGTGAATAAAAATGGCCAATTTACTCACTCTGCGGCCTTAAAAAGTGTTTCTCCTCCACGGGAAGTGAATTAAATAACATTTGTAGGCCTTTATTGTTAAAGCAAAAACGCCCGATTTTTGACGAAAGAGATAACCACCCCCCCTTACGACATGCTTCAGAAACTAAAAAAATGGTCCGTTTTCAAATGTTGCCTCTTTGAACTACAATTCACATTTGTACGTGGAAAATCACTTTTAAAGATAAAATGAGATGTTTAAAGTGATTTTCATGCTTCCAAGGGCCTTAAACACGAGATTTGAGGAATGGGTAAAAGTGAATGAAAATGGCCAATTTACTCACTCTGCGGCCTTAAAAAGTGTTTCTCCTCCACGGGAAGTGAATAAAATACCATTTGGAGGCATTTATAGTTCAATCAAAAACGCCTGTTTTTTGGTGAAAGAGATAACCACCCCCCCTTACGACATGCTTCAGAAACGAAAAAAATGGTCCATTTTCAAATGTTGCGTCTTTGAACGACAATTCACATTTGTACGTGGATAATCACTTTTAGAGATAAAATTAGATGTTTAAAGTGATTTTCAAGCTTCCAGGGGCCCTAAACACAAGATTTGAGAAATGGGTAAAAGTGAATGAAAATGGCCAATTTACTCACTCTGAGGCCTTAAAAAGTGTTTCTCCTCCACGGGAAGTGAATAAAATAACATTTGGAGGCCTTTATTGTTCAATCAAAAACACCAGTTTTTTGGTGAAAGAGATAACCACCCCCCCTTACGACATGCTTCAGAAACGAAAAAAATGGTTCATTTTCAAATGTTGCGTCTTTGAACTACAATTCACATTTGTACGTGGATAATCACTTTTAGAGATAAAATTAGACGTTTAAAGTGATTTTCAAGCTTCCAGGGGCCGTAAACACAAGATTTGAGGAATGGGTAAATGTGAATGAAAATGGCCAATTTATGCACTCTGAGGCCTTAAAAAGTTTTTCTCCACCCCAGCAAGTGAATTAAATAACATTTGTAGGCCTTTATTGTTCAATCAAAAACGTCCGAGTTTTTGATGAAAGAGATAACCACCCCCCCTTACGACATGCTTCAGAAACTAAAAAAATGGTCCATTTTCAAATGTTGCCTCTTTGAACTACAATTCACATTTGTACGTGGAAAATCACTTTTAAAGATAAAATGAGATGTTTAAAGTGATTTTCATGCTTCCAGGGGCCTTAAACACAAGATTTGAGGAATGGGTAAAAGTGAATGAAAATGGCCAATTTACTCATTCTGAGGCCTTAAAAAGTGTTTCTCCTCCACGGGAAGTGAATTAAGTAATATTTGTAGGCCTTTATTGTTCAAGCGAAAACTCCCGTTTTTTGACGAAAGAGATAACCACCCCCCCCCTTACGACATGCTTCAGAAACTAAAAAAATGGTCCGTTTTCAAATGTTGCCTCTTTGAACTACAATTCACATTTGTACGTGGAAAATTACTTTTAAAGATAAAATGAGATGTTTAAAGTGATTTTCATGCTTCCAGGGGCCTAAAACACGAGATTTGAGGAATGGGTAAAAGTGAATGAAAATGGCCAATTTACTCACTCTGCGGCCTTAAAAAGTGTTTCTCCTCCACAGGAAGTGAATAAAATACCATTTGGAGGCATTTATAGTTCAATCAAAAACGCCTGTTTTTTGGTAAAAGAGATAACCACCCCCCCTTACGACATGCTTCAGAAACGAAAAAAATGGTCCATTTTCAAATGTTGCGTCTTTGAACGACAATTCACATTTGTACGTGGAAAATCACATTTAAAGATAAAATGAGATGTTTAAAGTGATTTTCATGCTTCCAGGGGCCTTAAACACGAGATTTGAGGAATGGGTAAAAGTGAATGAAAATGGCCAATTTACTCACTCTGCGGCCTTAAAAAGTGTTTCTCCTCCACGGGAAGTGAATTAAATAACATTTGTAGGCCTTTATTGTTAAAGCAAAAACGCCCGATTTTTGACGAAAGAGATAACCACCCCCCCTTACGACATGCTTCAGAAACTAAAAAAATGGTCCGTTTTCAAATGTTGCCTCTTTGAACTACAATTCACATTTGTACGTGGAAAATCACTTTTAAAGGTAAAATGAGATGTTTAAAGTGATTTTCATGCTTCCAGGGGCCTTACACACGAGATTTGAGGAATGGGTAAAAGTGAATGAAAATGGCCAATTTACTCACTCTGCGGCCTTAAAAAGTGTTTCTCCTCCACGGGAAGTGAATAAAATACCATTTGGAGGCATTTATAGTTCAATCAAAAACGCCTGTTTTTTGGTGAAAGAGATAACCACCCCCCCTTACGACATGCTTCAGAAACGAAAAAAATGGTCCATTTTCAAATGTTGCGTCTTTGAACGACAATTCACATTCGTACGTGGATAATCACTTTTAGAGATAAAATTAGATGTTTAAAGTGATTTTCAAGCTTCCAGGGGCCCTAAACACAAGATTTGAGAAATGGGTAAAAGTGAATGAAAATGGCCAATTTACTCACTCTGAGGCCTTAAAATGTGTTTCTCCTCCACGGGAAGTGAATAAAATAACATTTGGAGGCCTTTATTGTTCAATCAAAAACGCCAGTTTTTTGGTGAAATAGTTAACCACCCCCCCTAACGACATGCTTCAGAAACGAAAAAAATGGTTCATTTTCAAATGTTGCGTCTTTGAACTACAATTCAGATTTGTACGTGGATAATCACTTTTAGAGATAAAATTAGATGTTTAAAGTGATTTTCAAGCTTCCAGGGGCCGTAAACACAAGATTTGAGGAATGGGTAAATGTGAATGAAAATGGCCTATTTATGCACTCTGGGGCCTTAAAAAGTTTTTCTCCACCCCAGCAAGTGAATTAAATAACATTTGTAGGCCTTTATTGTTCAATCAAAAACGTCCGAGTTTTTGATGAAAGAGATAACCACCCCCCCTTACGACATGCTTCAGAAACTAAAAAAATGGTCCGTTTTCAAATGTTGCCTCTTTGAACTACAATTCACATTTGTACGTGGAAAATCACTTTTAAAGATAAAATGAGATGTTTAAAGTGATTTTCATGCTTCCAGGGGCCTTAAACACAAGATTTGAGGAATGGGTAAAAGTGAATGAAAATGGCCAACTTACTCATTCTGAGGCCTTAAAAAGTGTTTCTCCTCCACGGGAAGTGAATTAAGTAATATTTGTAGGCCTTTATTGTTCAAGCGAAAACGCCCGATTTTTGACGAAAGAGATAACCACCCCCCCTTACGACATGCTTCAGAAACTAAAAAAATGATCCGTTTTCAAATGTTGCCTCTTTGAACTACAATTCACATTTGTACGTGGAAAATCACTTTTAAAGATAAAATGAGATGTTTAAAGTGATTTTCATGCTTCCAGGGGCCTTAAACACGAGATTTGAGGAATGGGTAAAAGTGAATGAAAATGGCCAATTTACTCACTCTGCGGCCTTAAAAAGTGTTTCTCCTCCACGGGAAGTGAATAAAATACCATTTGGAGGCATTTATAGTTCAATCAAAAACGCCTGTTTTTTGGTGAAAGAGATAACCACCCCCCCTTACGACATGCTTCAGAAACGAAAAAAATGGTCCATTTTCAAATGTTGCGTCTTTGAACGACAATTCACATTTGTACGTGGATAATCACTTTTAGAGATAAAATTAGATGTTTAAAGTGATTTTCAAGCTTCCAGGGGCCCTAAACACAAGATTTGAGAAATGGGTAAAAGTGAATGAAAATGGCCAATTTACTCACTCTGAGGCCTTAAAAAGTGTTTCTCCTCCACGGGAAGTGAATAAAATAACATTTGGAGGCCTTTATTGTTCAATCAAAAACACCAGTTTTTTGGTGAAAGAGATAACCACCCCCCCTTACGACATGCTTCAGAAACGAAAAAAATGGTTCATTTTCAAATGTTGCGTCTTTGAACTACAATTCACATTTGTACGTGGATAATCACTTTTAGAGATAAAATTAGATGTTTAACCCCTTCAGTGCCCGCCCCTTTCCCCGCCCAGTGCTGGCCGTTGCATTAGCGGGCGGGGTCTATGACGAGCTGGACTCGTCATGGGCACAGCGCCACCGCGGCCCATGACGAGTCCAGCTCGTCATGGGCACTGAAGGGGTTAAAGTGATTTTCAAGCTTCCAGGGGCCGTAAACACAAGATTTGAGGAATGGGTAAATGTGAATGAAAATGGCCAATTTATGCACTCTGAGGCCTTAAAAAGTTTTTCTCCACCCCAACAAGTGAATTAAATAACATTTGTAGGCCTTTATTGTTCAATCAAAAACGCCCGAGTTTTTGATGAAAGAGATAACCACCCCCCCTTACGACATGCTTCAGAAACTAAAAAAATGGTCCGTTTTCAAAAGTTGCCTCTTTGAACTACAATTCACATTTGTACGTGGAAAATCACTTTTAAAGATAAAATGAGATGTTTAAAGTGATTTTCATGCTTCCAGGGGCCTTAAACACAAGATTTGAGGAATGGGTAAAAGTGAATGAAAATGGCCAATTTACTCATTCTGAGGCCTTAAAAAGTGTTTCTCCTCCACGGGAAGTGAATTAAGTAATATTTGTAGGCCTTTATTGTTCAAGCGAAAACGCCCGATTTTTGACGAAAGAGATAACCCCCCCCCCTTACGACATGCTTCAGAAACTAAAAAAATGGTCCGTTTTCAAATGTTGCCTCTTTGAACTACAATTCACATTTGTACGTGGAAAATCACTTTTAAAGATAAAATGAGATGTTTAAAGTGATTTTCATGCTTCCAGGGGCCTTAAACACAAGATTTGAGGAATGGGTAAAAGTGAATGAAAATGGCCAATTTACTCATTCTGAGGCCTTAAAAAGTGTTTCTCCTCCACGGGAAGTGAATTAAGTAATATTTGTAGGCCTTTATTGTTCAAGCGAAAACGCCCGATTTTTGACGAAAGAGATAACCACCCCCCCTTACGACATGCTTCAGAAACTAAAAAAATGGTCCGTTTTCAAATGTTGCCTCTTTGAACTACAATTCACATTTGTACGTGGAAAATCACTTTTAAAGATAAAATGAGATGTTTAAAGTGATTTTCATGCTTCCAGGGGCCTTAAACACGAGATTTGAGGAATGGGTAAAAGTGAATGAAAATGGCCAATTTACTCACTCTGCGGCCTTAAAAAGTGTTTCTCCTCCACGGGAAGTGAATAAAATACCATTTGGAGGCATTTATAGTTCAATCAAAAACGCCTGTTTTTTTGGTGAAAGAGATAACCACCCCCCCCCCCCTTACGACATGCTTCAGAAATGAAAAAAATGGTCCATTTTCAAATGTTGCGTCTTTGAACGACAATTCACATTTGTACGTGGAAAATCACGTTTAAAGATAAAATGAGACGTTTAAAGTGATTTTCATGCTTCCAGGGGCCTTAAACACGAGATTTGAGGAATGGGTAAAAGTGAATGAAAATGGCCAATTTACTCACTCTGTGGCCTTAAAAAGTGTTTCTCCTCCACGGGAAGTGAATAAAATACCATTTGGAGGCATTTATAGTTCAATCAAAAACGCCTGTTCTTTGGTGAAAGAGATAACCACCCCTCCTTACGACATGCTTCAGAAACTAAAAAAATGGTCCGTTTTCAAATGCTGCCTCTTTAAACTACAATTCACATTTGTACGTGGAAAATCACTTTTAAAGATAAAATGAGATGTTTAAAGTGATTTTCATGCTTCCAGGGGCCTTAAACACGAGATTTGAGGAATGGGTAAAAGTGAATGAAAATGGCCAATTTACTCACTCTGCGGCCTTAAAAAGTGTTTCTCCTCCACAGGAAGTGAATAAAATACCATTTGGAGGCATTTATAGTTTAATCAAAAACGCCTGTTTTTTAGTGAAAGAGATAACCACCCCCCCTTACGACATGCTTCAGAAATGAAAAAAATGTCCATTTTCAAATGTTGCGTCTTTGAACGACAATTCACATTTGTACGTGGAAAATCACGTTTAAAGATAAAATGAGATGTTTAAAGTGATTTTCATGCTTCCAGGGGCCTTAAACACGAGATTTGAGGAATGGGTAAAGGTGAATAAAAATGGCCAATTTACTCACTCTGCGGCCTTAAAAAGTGTTTCTCCTCCACGGGAAGTGAATTAAATAACATTTGTAGGCCTTTATTGTTAAAGCAAAAACGCCCGATTTTTGACGAAAGAGATAACCACCCCCCCTTACGACATGCTTCAGAAACTAAAAAAATGGTCCGTTTTCAAATGTTGCCTCTTTGAACTACAATTCACATTTGTACGTGGAAAATCACTTTTAAAGATAAAATGAGATGTTTAAAGTGATTTTCATGCTTCCAAGGGCCTTAAACACGAGATTTGAGGAATGGGTAAAAGTGAATGAAAATGGCCAATTTACTCACTCTGCGGCCTTAAAAAGTGTTTCTCCTCCACGGGAAGTGAATAAAATACCATTTGGAGGCATTTATAGTTCAATCAAAAACGCCTGTTTTTTGGTGAAAGAGATAACCACCCCCCCTTACGACATGCTTCAGAAACGAAAAAAATGGTCCATTTTCAAATGTTGCGTCTTTGAACGACAATTCACATTTGTACGTGGATAATCACTTTTAGAGATAAAATTAGATGTTTAAAGTGATTTTCAAGCTTCCAGGGGCCCTAAACACAAGATTTGAGAAATGGGTAAAAGTGAATGAAAATGGCCAATTTACTCACTCTGAGGCCTTAAAAAGTGTTTCTCCTCCACGGGAAGTGAATAAAATAACATTTGGAGGCCTTTATTGTTCAATCAAAAACACCAGTTTTTTGGTGAAAGAGATAACCACCCCCCCTTACGACATGCTTCAGAAACGAAAAAAATGGTTCATTTTCAAATGTTGCGTCTTTGAACTACAATTCACATTTGTACGTGGATAATCACTTTTAGAGATAAAATTAGACGTTTAAAGTGATTTTCAAGCTTCCAGGGGCCGTAAACACAAGATTTGAGGAATGGGTAAATGTGAATGAAAATGGCCAATTTATGCACTCTGAGGCCTTAAAAAGTTTTTCTCCACCCCAGCAAGTGAATTAAATAACATTTGTAGGCCTTTATTGTTCAATCAAAAACGTCCGAGTTTTTGATGAAAGAGATAACCACCCCCCCTTACGACATGCTTCAGAAACTAAAAAAATGGTCCGTTTTCAAATGTTGCCTCTTTGAACTACAATTCACATTTGTACGTGGAAAATCACTTTTAAAGATAAAATGAGATGTTTAAAGTGATTTTCATGCTTCCAGGGGCCTTAAACACAAGATTTGAGGAATGGGTAAAAGTGAATGAAAATGGCCAATTTACTCATTCTGAGGCCTTAAAAAGTGTTTCTCCTCCACGGGAAGTGAATTAAGTAATATTTGTAGGCCTTTATTGTTCAAGCGAAAACTCCCGTTTTTTGACGAAAGAGATAACCACCCCCCCCCCTTACGACATGCTTCAGAAACTAAAAAAATGGTCCGTTTTCAAATGTTGCCTCTTTGAACTACAATTCACATTTGTACGTGGAAAATCACTTTTAAAGATAAAATGAGATGTTTAAAGTGATTTTCATGCTTCCAGGGGCCTTAAACACGAGATTTGAGGAATGGGTAAAAGTGAATGAAAATGGCCAATTTACTCACTCTGCGGCCTTAAAAAGTGTTTCTCCTCCACGGGAAGTGAATAAAATACCATTTGGAGGCATTTATAGTTCAATCAAAAACACCTGTTTTTTTGGTGAAAGAGATAACCACCCCCCCTTACGACATGCTTCAGAAATGAAAAAAATGGTCCATTTTCAAATGTTGCGTCTTTGAACGACAATTCACATTTGTACGTGGAAAATCACGTTTAAAGATAAAATGAGATGTTTAAAGTGATTTTCATGCTTCCAGGGGCCTTAAACACGAGATTTGAGGAATGGGTAAAAGTGAATGAAAATGGCCAATTTACTCACTCTGCGGCCTTAAAAAGTCTTTCTCCTCCACGGGAAGTGAATAAAATACCATTTGGAGGCATTTATAGTTCAATCAAAAACGCCTGTTTTTTGGTGAAAGAGATAACCACCCCCCCTTACGACATGCTTCAGAAACGAAAAAAATGGTCCATTTTCAAATGTTGCGTCTTTGAACGACAATTCACATTTGTACGTGGATGATCACTTTTAGAGATAAAATTAGATGTTTAAAGTGATTTTCAAGCTTCCAGGGGCCCTAAACACAAGATTTGAGAAATGGGTAAAAGTGAATGAAAATGGCCAATTTACTCACTCTGAGGCCTTAAAAAGTGTTTCTCCTCCACAGGAAGTGAATAAAATAACATTTGGAGGCCTTTATTGTTCAATCAAAAACACCAGTTTTTTGGTGAAAGAGATAACCACCCCCCCTTACGACATGCTTCAGAAACGAAAAAAATGGTTCATTTTCAAATGTTGCGTCTTTGAACTACAATTCACATTTGTACGTGGATAATCACTTTTAGAGATAAAATTAGATGTTTAACCCCTTCAGTTCCCGCCCCTTTCCCCGCCCAGTGCCGGCCGTTGCATTAGCGGGCGGGGTCTATGACGAGCTGGACTCGTCATGGGCACAGCGCCACCGCGGCCCATGACGAGTCCAGCTCGTCATGGGCACTGAAGGGGTTAAAGTGATTTTCAAGCTTCCAGGGGCCGTAAACACAAGATTTGAGGAATGGGTAAATGTGAATGAAAATGGCCAATTTATGCACTCTGAGGCCTTAAAAAGTTTTTCTCCACCCCAGCAAGTGAATTAAATAACATTTGTAGGCCTTTATTGTTCAATCAAAAACACCCGAGTTTTTGATGAAAGAGATAACCACCCCCCCTTACGACATGCTTCAGAAACTAAAAAAATGGTCCGTTTTCAAAAGTTGCCTCTTTGAACTACAATTCACATTTGTACGTGGAAAATCACTTTTAAAGATAAAATGAGATGTTTAAAGTGATTTTCATGCTTCCAGGGGCCTTAAACACAAGATTTGAGGAATGGGTAAAAGTGAATGAAAATGGCCAATTTACTCACTCTGCGGCCTTAAAAAGTGTTTCTCCTCCACGGGAAGTGAATAAAATACCATTTGGAGGCATTTATAGTTCAATCAAAAACGCCTGTTTTTTTGGTGAAAGAGATAACCACCCCCCCCTTACGACATGCTTCAGAAATGAAAAAAATGGTCCATTTTCAAATGTTGCGTCTTTGAACGACAATTCACATTTGTACGTGGAAAATCACGTTTAAAGATAACATGAGATGTTTAAAGTGATTTTCATGCTTCCAGGGGCCTTAAACACGAGATTTGAGGAATGGGTAAAAGTGAATGAAAATGGCCAATTTACTCACTCTGCGGCCTTAAAAAGTGTTTCTCCTCCACGGGAAGTGAATAAAATACCATTTGGAGGCATTTATAGTTCAATCAAAAACGCCTGTTTTTTGGTGAAAGAGATAACCACCCCTCCTTACGACATGCTTCAGAAACGAAAAAAATTGTCCATTTTCAAATGTTGCGTCTTTGAACGACAATTCACATTTGTACGTGGATAATCACTTTTAGAGATAAAATTAGATGTTTAAAGTGATTTTCAAGCTTCCAGGGGCCCTAAACACAAGATTTGAGAAATGGGTAAAAGTGAATGAAAATGGCCAATTTCCTCACTCTGAGGCCTTAAAAAGTGTTTCTCCTCCACGGGAAGTGAATAAAATAACATTTGGAGGCCTTTATTGTTCAATCAAAAACACCAGTTTTTTGGTGAAAGAGATAACCACCCCCCCATACGACATGCTTCAGAAACTAAAAAAATGGTCCGTTTTCAAATGCTGCCTCTTTGAACTACAATTCACATTTGTACGTGGAAAATCACTTTTAAAGATAAAATGAGATGTTTAAAGTGATTTTCATGCTTCCAGGGGCCTTAAACACAAGATTTGAGGAATGGGTAAAAGTGAATGAAAATGGCCAATTTACTCATTCTGAGGCCTTAAAAAGTGTGTCTCCTCCACGGGAAGTGAATTAAGTAATATTTGTAGGCCTTTATTGTTCAAGCGAAAACTCCTGATTTTTGGCGAAAGAGATAACCACCCCCCCTTACGACATGCTTCAGAAACTAAAAAAATGGTCCGTTTTCAAATGTTGCCTCTTTGAACTACAATTCACAATTGTACGTGGAAAATCACTTTTAAAGATAAAATTGGATGTTTAAAGTGATTTTCATGCTTCCAGGGGCCTTAAACACGAGATTTGAGGAATGGGTAAAAGTGACAGAAAATGGCCAATTTACTCACTCTGCGGCCTTAAAAAGTGTTTCTCCTCCACAGGAAGTGAATAAAATACCATTTGGAGGCATTTATAGTTCAATCAAAAACGCCTGTTTTTTAGTGAAAGAGATAACCACCCCCCCTTACGACATGCTTCAGAAATGAAAAAAATGTCCATTTTCAAATGTTGCGTCTTTGAACGACAATTCACAATAAACGTGGAAAATCACGTTTAAAGATAAAATGAGATGTTTAAAGTGATTTTCATGCTTCCAGGGGCCTTAAACACGAGATTTGAGGAATGGGTAAAGGTGAATGAAAATGGCCAATTTACTCACTCTGCGGCCTTAAAAAGTTTTTCTCCACCCCAGCAAGTGAAATAAATAACATTTGTAGGCCTTATTGTTCAATCAAAAACGCCCGAGTTTTTGATGAAAGAGATAACCACCCCCCCTTACGACATGCTTCAGAAACTAAAAAAATGGTCCGTTTTCAAAAGTTGCCTCTTTGAACTACAATTCACATTTGTACGTGGAAAATCACTTTTAAAGATAAAATGAGATGTTTAAAGTGATTTTCATGATTCCAGGGGCCTTAAACACAAGATTTGAGGAATGGGTAAAAGTGAATGAAAATGGCCAATTTACTCATTCTGAGGCCTTAAAAAGTGTTTCTCCTCCACGGGAAGTGAATTAAGTAATATTTGTAGGCCTTTATTGTTCAAGCGAAAACGCCCGATTTTTGACGAAAGAGATAACCACCCCCCCTTACGACATGCTTCAGAAACTAAAAAAATGGTCCGTTTTCAAATGTTGCTTCTTTGAACTACAATTCACATTTGTACGTGGAAAATCACTTTTAAAGATAAAATGAGATGTTTAAAGTGATTTTCATACTTCCAGGGGCCTTAAACACGAGATTTGAGGAATGGGTAAAAGTGAATGAAAATGGCCAATTTACTCACTCTGCGGCCTTAAAAAGTGTTTCTCCTCCACGGGAAGTGAATAAAATACCATTTGGAGGCATTTATAGTTCAATCAAAAACGCCTGTTTTTTTGGTGAAAGAGATAACCACCCCCCCTTACGACATGCTTCAGAAATGAAAAAAATGGTCCATTTTCAAATGTTGCGTCTTTGAACTACAATTCAGATTTGTACGTGGATAATCACTTTTAGAGATCAAATTAGATGTTTAAAGTGATTTTCAAGCTTCCAGGGGCCGTAAACACAAGATTTGAGGTATGGGTAGATGTGAATGAAAATGGCCAATTTATGCACTCTGAGGCCTTAAAAAGTTTTTCTCCACCCCAGCAAGTGAATTAAATAACATTTGTAGGCCTTATTGTTCAATCAAAAACGCCCGAGTTTTTGATGAAAGAGATAACCACCCCCCCTTACGACATGCTTCAGAAACTAAAAAAATGGTCCGTTTTCAAAAGTTGCCTCTTTGAACTACAATTCACATTTGTACGTGGAAAATCACTTTTAAAGATAAAATGAGATGTTTAAAGTGATTTTCATGATTCCAGGGGCCTTAAACACAAGATTTGAGGAATGGGTAAAAGTGAATGAAAATGGCCAATTTACTCATTCTGAGGCCTTAAAAAGTGTTTCTCCTCCACGGGAAGTGAATTAAGTAATATTTGTAGGCCTTTTTTGTTCAAGCGAAAACGCCCGATTTTTGACGAAAGAGATAACCACCCCCCCTTACGACATGCTTCAGAAACTAAAAAAATGGTCCGTTTTCAAATGTTGCCTCTTTGAACTACAATTCACATTTGTACGTGGAAAATCACTTTTAAAGATAAAATGAGATGTTTAAAGTGATTTTCATACTTCCAGGGGCCTTAAACACGAGATTTGAGGAATGGGTAAAAGTGAATGAAAATGGCCAATTTACTCACTCTGCGGCCTTAAAAAGTGTTTCTCCTCCACGGGAAGTGAATAAAATACCATTTGGAGGCATTTATAGTTCAATCAAAAACGCCTGTTTTTTTGGTGAAAGAGATAACCACCCCCCCTTACGACATGCTTCAGAAATGAAAAAAATGGTCCATTTTCAAATGTTGCGTCTTTGAACGACAATTCACATTTGAGCGTGGAAAATCACGTTTAAAGATAAAATGAGATGTTTAAAGTGATTTTCATGCTTCCAGGGGCCTTAAACACGAGATTTGAGGAATGGGTAAAAGTGAATGAAAATGGCCAATTTACTCACTCTGCGGCCTTAAAAAGTGTTTCTCCTCCACGGGAAGTGAATAAAATACCATTTGGAGGCATTTATAGTTCAATCAAAAACGCCTGTTTTTTGGTGAAAGAGATAACCACCCCCCTTACAACATGCTTCAGAAACGAAAAAAATGGTCCATTTTCAAATGTTGCGTCTTTGAACGACAATTCACATTTGTACGTGGATAATCACTTTTAGAGATAAAATTAGATGTTTAAAGTGATTTTCAAGCTTCCAGGGGCCGTAAACACAAGATTTGAGGAATGGGTAAATGTGAATGAAAATGGCCAATTTATGCACTCTGAGGCCTTAAAAAGTTTTTCTCCACCCCAGCAAGTGAATTAAATAACATTTGTAGGCCTTTATTGTTCAATCAAAAACGTCCGAGTTTTTGATGAAAGAGATAACCACCAGAAACTAAAAAAATGGTCCGTTTTCAAATGTTGCCTCTTTGAACTACAATTCACATTTGTACGTGGAAAATCACTTTTAAAGATAAAATGAGATGTTTAAAGTGATTTTCATGCTTCCAGGGGCCTTAAACACAAGATTTGAGGAATGGGTAAAAGTGAATGAAAATGGCCAATTTACTCATTCTGAGGCCTTAAAAAGTGTTTCTCCTCCACGGGAAGTGAATTAAGTAATATTTGTAGGCCTTTATTGTTCAAGCGAAAACGCCCGATTTTTGACGAAAGAGATAACCACCCCTCCTTACGACATGCTTCAGAAACTAAAAAAATGGTCCGTTTTCAAATGTTGCCTCTTTGAACTACAATTCACATTTGTACGTGGAAAATCACTTTTAAAGATAAAATGAGATGTTTAAAGTGATTTTCATGCTTCCAGGGGCCTTAAACACAAGATTTGAGGAATGGGTAAAAGTGAATGAAAATGGCCAATTTACTCACTCTGCGGCCTTAAAAAGTGTTTCTCCTCCACGGGAAGTGAATAAAATACCATTTGGAGGCATTTATAGTTCAATCAAAAACGCCTGTTTTTTTGGTGAAAGAGATAACCACCCCCCCCCTTACGACATGCTTCAGAAATGAAAAAAATGGTCCATTTTCAAATGTTGCGTCTTTGAACGACAATTCACATTTGTACGTGGAAAATCACGTTTAAAGATAAAATGAGATGTTTAAAGTGATTTTCATGCTTCCAGGGGCCTTAAACACGAGATTTGAGGAATGGGTAAAAGTGAATGAAAATGGCCAATTTACTCACTCTGCGGCCTTAAAAAGTGTTTCTCCTCCACGGG
Source organism: Triturus cristatus (assembly GCF_964204655.1). Classification (NCBI taxonomy): domain Eukaryota; kingdom Metazoa; phylum Chordata; class Amphibia; order Caudata; family Salamandridae; genus Triturus; species Triturus cristatus. The sequence goes on from NC_140592.1 coordinate 472,044,619, forward strand.
AAGTGAATAAAATACCATTTGGAGGCATTTATAGTTCAATCAAAAACGCCTGTTTTTTGGTGAAAGAGATAACCACCCCTCCTTACGATATGCTTCAGAAACGAAAAAAATTGTCCATTTTCAAATGTTGCGTCTTTGAACGACAATTCACATTTGTACGTGGATAATCACTTTTAGAGATAAAATTAGATGTTTAAAGTGATTTTCAAGCTTCCAGGGGCCCTAAACACAAGATTTGAGAAATGGGTAAAAGTGAATGAAAATGGCCAATTTCCTCACTCTGAGGCCTTAAAAAGTGTTTCTCCTCCACTGGAAGTGAATAAAATAACATTTGGAGGCCTTTATTGTTCAATCAAAAACACCAGTTTTTTGGTGAAAGAGATAACCACCCCCCCTTACGACATGCTTCAGAAACTAAAAAAATGGTCCATTTTCAAATGCTGCCTCTTTGAACTACAATTCACATTTGTACGTGGAAAATCACTTTTAAAGATAAAATGAGATGTTTAAAGTGATTTTCATGCTTCCAGGGGCCTTAAACACAAGATTTGAGGAATGGGTAAAAGTGAATGAAAATGGCCAATTTACTCATTCTGAGGCCTTAAAAAGTGTGTCTCCTCCACGGGAAGTGAATTAAGTAATATTTGTAGGCCTTTATTGTTCAAGCGAAAACTCCTGATTTTTGGCGAAAGAGATAACCACCCCCCCTTACGACATGCTTCAGAAACTAAAAAAATGGTCCGTTTTCAAATGTTGCCTCTTTGAACTACAATTCACAATTGAACGTGGAAAATCACTTTTAAAGATAAAATTAGATGTTTAAAGTGATTTTCATGCTTCCAGGGGCCTTAAACACGAGATTTGAGGAATGGGTAAAAGTGACAGAAAATGGCCAATTTACTCACTCTGCGGCCTTAAAAAGTGTTTCTCCTCCACAGGAAGTGAATAAAATACCATTTGGAGGCATTTATAGTTCAATCAAAAACGCCTGTTTTTTAGTGAAAGAGATAACCACCCCCCCTTACGACATGCTTCAGAAATAAAAAAAATGTCCATTTTCAAATGTTGCGTCTTTGAACGACAATTCACATTTGTACGTGGAAAATCACGTTTAAAGATAAAATGAGATGTTTAAAGTGATTTTCATGCTTCCAGGGGCCTTAAACACGAGATTTGAGGAATGGGTAAAGGTGAATGAAAATGGCCAATTTACTCACTCTGCGGCCTTAAAAAGTGTTTCTCCTCCACGGGAAGTGAATTAAATAACATTTGTAGGCCTTTATTGTTAAAGCAAAAACGCCCGATTTTTGACGAAAGAGATAACCACCCCCCCCTTACGACATGCTTCAGAAACTAAAAAAATGGTCCGTTTTCAAATGTTGCCTCTTTGAACTACAATTCACATTTGTACGTGGAAAATCACTTTTAAAGATAAAATGAGATGTTTAAAGTGATTTTCATGCTTCCAGGGGCCTTAAACACGAGATTTGAGGAATGGGTAAAAGTGAATGAAAATGGCCAATTTACTCACTCTGCGGCCTTAAAAAGTGTTTCTCCTCCACGGGAAGTGAATAAAATACCATTTGGAGGCATTTATAGTTCAATCAAAAACGCCTGTTTTTTGGTGAAAGAGATAACCACCCCCCCTTACGACATGCTTCAGAAACGAAAAAAATGGTCCATTTTCAAATGTTGCGTCTTTGAACGACAATTCACATTTGTACGTGGATAATCACTTTTAGAGATAAAATTAGATGTTTAAAGTGATTTTCAAGCTTCCAGGGGCCCTAAACACAAGATTTGAGGAATGGGTAAAAGTGAATGAAAATGGCCAAGTTACTCACTCTGAGGCCTTAAAATGTGTTTCTCCTCCACGGGAAGTGAATAAAATAACATTTGGAGGCCTTTATTGTTCAATCAAAAACGCCAGTTTTTTGGTGAAAGAGTTAACCACCCCCCCTTACGACATGCTTCAGAAACGAAAAAAATGGTTCATTTTCAAATGTTGCGTCTTTGAACTACAATTCAGATTTGTACGTGGATAATCACTTTTAGAGATCAAATTAGATGTTTAAAGTGATTTTCAAGCTTCCAGGGGCCGTAAACACAAGATTTGAGGTATGGGTAGATGTGAATGAAAATGGCCAATTTATGCACTCTGAGGCCTTAAAAAGTTTTTCTCCACCCCAGCAAGTGAATTAAATAACATTTGTAGGCCTTATTGTTCAATCAAAAACGCCCGAGTTTTTGATGAAAGAGATAACCACCCCCCCTTACGACATGCTTCAGAAACTAAAAAAATGGTCCGTTTTCAAAAGTTGCCTCTTTGAACTACAATTCACATTTGTACGTGGAAAATCACTTTTAAAGATAAAATGAGATGTTTAAAGTGATTTTCATGATTCCAGGGGCCTTAAACACAAGATTTGAGGAATGGGTAAAAGTGAATGAAAATGGCCAATTTACTCATTCTGAGGCCTTAAAAAGTGTTTCTCCTCCACGGGAAGTGAATTAAGTAATATTTGTAGGCCTTTATTGTTCAAGCGAAAACGCCCGATTTTTGACGAAAGAGATAACCACCCCCCCTTACGACATGCTTCAGAAATTAAAAAAATGGTCCGTTTTCAAATGTTGCCTCTTTGAACTACAATTCACATTTGTACGTGGAAAATCACTTTTAAAGATAAAATGAGATGTTTAAAGTGATTTTCATGCTTCCAGGGGCCTTAAACACGAGATTTGAGGAATGGATAAAAGTGAATGAAAATGGCCAATTTACTCACTCTGCGGCCTTAAAAAGTGTGAATAAAATACCATTTGGAGGCATTTATAGTTCAATCAAAAACGCCTGTTTTTTTGGTGAAAGAGATAACCACCCCCCCCTTACGACATGCTTCAGAAATGAAAAAAATGGTCCATTTTCAAATGTTGCGTCTTTGAACGACAATTCACATTTGAGCGTGGAAAATCACGTTTAAAGATAAAATGAGATGTTTAAAGTGATTTTCATGCTTCCAGGGGCCTTAAACACGAGATTTGAGGAATGGGTAAAAGTGAATGAAAATGGCCAATTTACTCACTCTGCGGCCTTAAAAAGTGTTTCTCCTCCACGGGAAGTGAATAAAATACCATTTGGAGGCATTTATAGTTCAATCAAAAACGCCTGTTTTTTGGTGAAAGAGATAACCACCCCCCCTTACGACATGCTTCAGAAACGAAAAAAATGGTCCATTTTCAAATGTTGCGTCTTTGAACGACAATTCACATTTGTACGTGGATAATCACTTTTAGAGATAAAATTAGATGTTTAAAGTGATTTTCAAGCTTCCAGGGGCCGTAAACACAAGATTTGAGGAATGGGTAAATGTGAATGAAAATGGCCAATTTATGCACTCTGAGGCCTTAAAAAGTTTTTCTCCACCCCAGCAAGTGAATTAAATAACATTTGTAGGCCTTTATTGTTCAATCAAAAACGTCCGAGTTTTTGATGAAAGAGATAACCACCCCCCCTTACGACATGCTTCAGAAACTAAAAAAATGGTCCGTTTTCAAATGTTGCCTCTTTGAACTACAATTCACATTTGTACGTGGAAAATCACTTTTAAAGATAAAATGAGATGTTTAAAGTGATTTTCATGCTTCCAGGGGCCTTAAACACAAGATTTGAGGAATGGGTAAAAGTGAATGAAAATGGCCAATTTACTCATTCTGGGGCCTTAAAAAGTGTTTCTCCTCCACGGGAAGTGAATTAAGTAATATTTGTAGGCCTTTATTGTTCAAGCGAAAACGCCCGATTTTTGACGAAAGAGATAACCACCCCCCCTTACGACATGCTTCAGAAACTAAAAAAATGGTCCGTTTTCAAATGTTGCCTCTTTGAACTACAATTCACATTTGTACGTGGAAAATCACTTTTAAAGATAAAATGAGATGTTTAAAGTGATTTTCATGCTTCCAGGGGCCTTAAACACGAGATTTGAGGAATGGGTAAAAGTGAATGAAAATGGCCAATTTACTCACTCTGCGGCCTTAAAAAGTGTTTCTCCTCCACGGGAAGTGAATAAAATACCATTTGGAGGCATTTATAGTTCAATCAAAAACGCCTGTTTTTTTGGTGAAAGAGATAACCACCCCCCCCCTTACGACATGCTTCAGAAATGAAAAAAATGGTCCATTTTCAAATTTTGCGTCTTTGAACGACAATTCACATTTGAGCGTGGAAAATCACGTTTAAAGATAAAATGAGATGTTTAAAGTGATTTTCATGCTTCCAGGGGCCTTAAACACGAGATTTGAGCAATGGGTAAAAGTGAATGAAAATGGCCAATTTACTCACTCTGCGGCCTTAAAAAGTGTTTCTCCTCCACGGGAAGTGAATAAAATACCATTTGGAGGCATTTATAGTTCAATCAAAAACGCCTGTTTTTTGGTGAAAGAGATAACCACCCCCCTTACAACATGCTTCAGAAACGAAAAAAATGGTCCATTTTCAAATGTTGCGTCTTTGAACGACAATTCACATTTGTACGTGGATCATCACTTTTAGAGATAAAATTAGATGTTTAAAGTGATTTTCAAGCTTCCAGGGGCCGTAAACACAAGATTTGAGGAATGGGTAAATGTGAATGAAAATGGCCAATTTATGCACTCTGAGGCCTTAAAAAGTTTTTCTCCACCCCAGCAAGTGAATTAAATAACATTTGTAGGCCTTTATTGTTCAATCAAAAACGTCCGAGTTTTTGATGAAAGAGATAACCACCCCCCCTTACGACATGCTTCAGAAACTAAAAAAATGGTCCGTTTTCAAATGTTGCCTCTTTGAACTACAATTCACATTTGTACGTGGAAAATCACTTTTAAAGATAAAATGAGATGTTTAAAGTGATTTTCATGCTTCCAGGGGCCTTAAACACAAGATTTGAGGAATGGGTAAAAGTGAATGAAAATGGCCAATTTACTCATTCTGAGGCCTTAAAAAGTGTTTCTCCTCCACGGGAAGTGAATTAAGTAATATTTGTAGGCCTTTATTGTTCAAGCGAAAACGCCCGATTTTTGACGAAAGAGATAACCACCCCTCCTTACGACATGCTTCAGAAACTAAAAAAATGGTCCGTTTTCAAATGTTGCCTCTTTGAACTACAATTCACATTTGTAAGTGGAAAATCACTTTTAAAGATAAAATGAGATGTTTAAAGTGATTTTCATGCTTCCAGGGGCCTTAAACACAAGATTTGAGGAATGGGTAAAAGTGAATGAAAATGGCCAATTTACTCACTCTGCGGCCTTAAAAAGTGTTTCTCCTCCACGGGAAGTGAATAAAATACCATTTGGAGGCATTTATAGTTCAATCAAAAACGCCTGTTTTTTTGGTGAAAGAGATAACCACCCCTCCTTACGACATGCTTCAGAAACGAAAAAAATTGTCCATTTTCAAATGTTGCGTCTTTGAACGACAATTCACATTTGTACGTGGATAATCACTTTTAGAGATAAAATTAGATGTTTAAAGTGATTTTCAAGCTTCCAGGGGCCCTAAACACAAGATTTGAGAAATGGGTAAAAGTGAATGAAAATGGCCAATTTCCTCACTCTGAGGCCTTAAAAAGTGTTTCTCCTCCACGGGAAGTGAATAAAATAACATTTGGAGGCCTTTATTGTTCAATCAAAAACACCAGTTTTTTGGTGAAAGAGATAACCACCCCCCCTTACGACATGCTTCAGAAACTAAAAAAATGGTCCGTTTTCAAATGCTGCCTCTTTGAACTACAATTCACATTTGTACGTGGAAAATCACTTTTAAAGATAAAATGAGATGTTTAAAGTGATTTTCATGCTTCCAGGGGCCTTAAACACAAGATTTGAGGAATGGGTAAAAGTGAATGAAAATGGCCAATTTACGCATTCTGAGGCCTTAAAAAGTGTGTCTCCTCCACGGGAAGTGAATTAAGTAATATTTGTAGGCCTTTATTGTTCAAGCGAAAACTCCTGATTTTTGGCGAAAGAGATAACCACCCCCCCTTACGACATGCTTCAGAAACTAAAAAAATGGTCCGTTTTCAAATGTTGCCTCTTTGAACTACAATTCACAATTGTACGTGGAAAATCACTTTTAAAGATAAAATTAGATGTTTAAAGTGATTTTCATGCTTCCAGGGGCCTTAAACACGAGATTTGAGGAATGGGTAAAAGTGACAGAAAATGGCCAATTTACTCACTCTGCGGCCTTAAAAAGTGTTTCTCCTCCACAGGAAGTGGATAAAATACCATTTGGAGGCATTTATAGTTCAATCAAAAACGCCTGTTTTTTAGTGAAAGAGATAACCACCCCCCCTTACGACATGCTTCAGAAATGAAAAAAATGTCCATTTTCAAATGTTGCGTCTTTGAACGACAATTCACATTTGTACGTGGAAAATCACGTTTAAAGATAAAATGAGATGTTTAAAGTGATTTTCATGCTTCCAGGGGCCTTAAACACGAGATTTGAGGAATGGGTAAAGGTGAATGAAAATGGCCAATTTACTCACTCTGCGGCCTTAAAAAGTGTTTCTCCTCCACGGGAAGTGAATTAAATAACATTTGTAGGCCTTTATTGTTAAAGCAAAAACGCCCGATTTTTGACGAAAGAGATAACCACCCCCCCTTACGACATGCTTCAGAAACTAAAAAAATGGTCCGTTTTCAAATGTTGCCTCTTTGAACTACAATTCACATTTGTACGTGGAAAATCACTTTTAAAGATAAAATGAGATGTTTAAAGTGATTTTCATGCTTCCAGGGGCCTTAAACACGAGATTTGAGGAATGGGTAAAAGTGAATGAAAATGGCCAATTTACTCACTCTGCGGCCTTAAAAAGTGTTTCTCCTCCACGGGAAGTGAATAAAATACCATTTGGAGGCATTTATAGTTCAATCAAAAACGCCTGTTTTTTGGTGAAAGAGATAACCACCCCCCCTTACGACATGCTTCAGAAACGAAAAAAATGGTTCATTTTCAAATGTTGCGTCTTTGAACTACAATTCAGATTTGTACGTGGATAATCACTTTTAGAGATCAAATTAGATGTTTAAAGTGATTTTCAAGCTTCCAGGGGCCGTAAACACAAGATTTGAGGTATGGGTAGATGTGAAAGAAAATGGCCAATTTATGCACTCTGAGGCCTTAAAAAGTTTTTCTCCACCCCAGCAAGTGAATTAAATAACATTTGTAGGCCTTATTGTTCAATCAAAAACGCCCGAGTTTTTGATGAAAGAGATAACCACCCCCCCTTACGACATGCTTCAGAAACTAAAAAAATGGTCCGTTTTCAAAAGTTGCCTCTTTGAACTACAATTCACATTTGTACGTGGAAAATCACTTTTAAAGATAAAATGAGATGTTTAAATTGATTTTCATGATTCCAGGGGCCTTAAACACAAGATTTGAGGAATGGGTAAAAGTGAATGAAAATGGCCAATTTACTCATTCTGAGGCCTTAAAAAGTGTTTCTCCTCCACGGGAAGTGAATTAAGTAATATTTGTAGGCCTTTATTGTTCAAGCGAAAACGCCCGATTTTTGACGAAAGAGATAACCACCCCCCCTTACGACATGCTTCAGAAATTAAAAAAATGGTCCGTTTTCAAATGTTGCCTCTTTGAACTACAATTCACATTTGTACGTGGAAAATCACTTTTAAAGATAAAATGAGATGTTTAAAGTGATTTTCATGCTTCCAGGGGCCTTAAACACGAGATTTGAGGAATGGGTAAAAGTGAATGAAAATGGCCAATTTACTCACTCTGCGGCCTTAAAAAGTGTTTCTCCTCCACGGGAAGTGAATAAAATACCATTTGGAGGCATTTATAGTTCAAACAAAAACGCCTGTTTTTTTGGTGAAAGAGATAACCACCCCCCCCTTACGACATGCTTCAGAAATGAAAAAAATGGTCCATTTTCAAATGTTGCGTCTTTGAACGACAATTCACATTTGAGCGTGGAAAATCACGTTTAAAGATAAAATGAGATGTTTAAAGTGATTTTCATGCTTCCAGGGGCCTTAAACACGAGATTTGAGGAATGGGTAAAAGTGAATGAAAATGGCCAATTTACTCACTCTGCGGCCTTAAAAAGTGTTTCTCCTCCACGGGAAGTGAATAAAATACCATTTGGAGGCATTTATAGTTCAAACAAAAACGCCTGTTTTTTTGGTGAAAGAGATAACCACCCCCCCCTTACGACATGCTTCAGAAATGAAAAAAATGGTCCATTTTCAAATGTTGCGTCTTTGAACGACAATTCACATTTGAGCGTGGAAAATCACGTTTAAAGATAAAATGAGATGTTTAAAGTGATTTTCATGCTTCCAGGGGCCTTAAACACGAGATTTGAGGAATGGGTAAAGGTGAATGAAAATGGCCAATTTACTCACTCTGCGGCCTTAAAAAGTGTTTCTCCTCCACGGGAAGGGAATTAAATAACATTTGTAGGCCTTTATTGTTAAAGCAAAAACGCCCGATTTTTGACGAAAGAGATAACCACCCCCCCTTACGACATGCTTCAGAAACTAAAAAAATGGTCCGTTTTCAAATGTTGCCTCTTTGAACTACAATTCACATTTGTACGTGGAAAATCACTTTTAAAGATAAAATGAGATGTTTAAAGTGATTTTCATGCTTCCAGGGGCCTTAAACACGAGATTTGAGGAATGGGTAAAAGTGAATGAAAATGGCCAATTTACTCACTCTGCGGCCTTAAAAAGTGTTTCTCCTCCACGGGAAGTGAATAAAATACCATTTGGAGGCATTTATAGTTCAATCAAAAACGCCTGTTTTTTGGTGAAAGAGATAACCACCCCCCCTTACGACATGCTTCAGAAACGAAAAAAATGGTTCATTTTCAAATGTTGCGTCTTTGAACTACAATTCAGATTTGTACGTGGATAATCACTTTTAGAGATCAAATTAGATGTTTAAAGTGATTTTCAAGCTTCCAGGGGCCGTAAACACAAGATTTGAGGTATGGGTAGATGTGAAAGAAAATGGCCAATTTATGCACTCTGAGGCCTTAAAAAGTTTTTCTCCACCCCAGCAAGTGAATTAAATAACATTTGTAGGCCTTATTGTTCAATCGAAAACGCCCGAGTTTTTGATGAAAGAGATAACCACCCCCCCTTACGACATGCTTCAGAAACTAAAAAAATGGTCCGTTTTCAAAAGTTGCCTCTTTGAACTACAATTCACATTTGTACGTGGAAAATCACTTTTAAAGATAAAATGAGATGTTTAAATTGATTTTCATGATTCCAGGGGCCTTAAACACAAGATTTGAGGAATGGGTAAAAGTGAATGAAAATGGCCAATTTACTCATTCTGAGGCCTTAAAAAGTGTTTCTCCTCCACGGGAAGTGAATTAAGTAATATTTGTAGGCCTTTATTGTTCAAGCGAAAACGCCCGATTTTTGACGAAAGAGATAACCACCCCCCCTTACGACATGCTTCAGAAATTAAAAAAATGGTCCGTTTTCAAATGTTGCCTCTTTGAACTACAATTCACATTTGTACGTGGAAAATCACTTTTAAAGATAAAATGAGATGTTTAAAGTGATTTTCATGCTTCCAGGGGCCTTAAACACGAGATTTGAGGAATGGGTAAAAGTGAATGAAAATGGCCAATTTACTCACTCTGCGGCCTTAAAAAGTGTTTCTCCTCCACGGGAAGTGAATAAAATACCATTTGGAGGCATTTATAGTTCAAACAAAAACGCCTGTTTTTTTGGTGAAAGAGATAACCACCCCCCCCTTACGACATGCTTCAGAAATGAAAAAAATGGTCCATTTTCAAATGTTGCGTCTTTGAACGACAATTCACATTTGAGCGTGGAAAATCACGTTTAAAGATAAAATGAGATGTTTAAAGTGATTTTCATGCTTCCAGGGGCCTTAAACACGAGATTTGAGGAATGGGTAAAAGTGAATGAAAATGGCCAATTTACTCACTCTGCGGCCTTAAAAAGTGTTTCTCCTCCACGGGAAGTGAATAAAATACCATTTGGAGGCATTTATAGTTCAATCAAAAACGCCTGTTTTTTGGTGAAAGAGATAACCACCCCCCTTACAACATGCTTCAGAAACGAAAAAAATGGTCCATTTTCAAATGTTGCGTCTTTGAACGACAATTCACATTTGTACGTGGATAATCACTTTTAGAGATAAAATTAGATGTTTAAAGTGATTTTCAAGCTTCCAGGGGCCGTAAACACAAGATTTGAGGAATGGGTAAATGTGAATGAAAATGGCCAATTTATGCACTCTGAGGCCTTAAAAAGTTTTTCTCCACCCCAGCAAGTGAATTAAATAACATTTGTAGGCCTTTATTGTTCAATCAAAAACGTCCGAGTTTTTGATGAAAGAGATAACCACCCCCCCTTACGACATGCTTCAGAAACTAAAAAAATGGTCCGTTTTCAAATGTTGCCTCTTTGAACTACAATTCACATTTGTACGTGGAAAATCACTTTTAAAGATAAAATGAGATGTTTAAAGTGATTTTCATGCTTCCAGGGGCCTTAAACACAAGATTTGAGGAATGGGTAAAAGTGAATGAAAATGGCCAATTTACTCATTCTGAGGCCTTAAAAAGTGTTTCTTCTCCACGGGAAGTGAATTAAGTAATATTTGTAGGCCTTTATTGTTCAAGCGAAAACGCCCGATTTTTGACGAAAGAGATAACCACCCCTCCTTACGACATGCTTCAGAAACTAAAAAAATGGTCCGTTTTCAAATGTTGCCTCTTTGAACTACAATTCACATTTGTACGTGGAAAATCACTTTTAAAGATAAAATGAGATGTTTAAAGTGATTTTCATGCTTCCAGGGGCCTTAAACACGAGATTTGAGGAATGGGTAAAAGTGAATGAAAATGGCCAATTTACTCACTCTGCGGCCTTAAAAAGTGTTTCTCCTCCACGGGAAGTGAATAAAATACCATTTGGAGGCATTTATAGTTCAATCAAAAACGCCTGTTTTTTTGGTGAAAGAGATAACCACCCCCCCTTACGACATGCTTCAGAAATGAAAAAAATGGTCCATTTTCAAATGTTGCGTCTTTGAACGACAATTCACATTTGTACGTGGAAAATCACGTTTAAAGATAAAATTAGATGTTTAAAGTGATTTTCATGCTTCCAGGGGCCTTAAACACGAGATTTGAGGAATGGGTAAAAGTGAATGAAAATGGCCAATTTACTCACTCTGCGGCCTTAAAAAGTGTTTCTCCTCCACGGGAAGTGAATAAAATACCATTTGGAGGCATTTATAGTTCAATCAAAAACGCCTGTTTTTTGGTGAAAGAGATAACCACCCCCCCTTACGACATGCTTCAGAAACGAAAAAAATGGTCCATTTTCAAATGTTGCGTCTTTGAACGACAATTCACATTTGTACGTGGATAATCACTTTTAGAGATAAAATTAGATGTTTAAAGTGATTTTCAAGCTTCCAGGGGCCCTAAACACAAGATTTGAGAAATGGGTAAAAGTGAATGAAAATGGCCAATTTACTCACTCTGAGGCCTTAAAAAGTGTTTCTCCTCCACGGGAAGTGAATAAAATAACATTTGTAGGCCTTTATTGTTCAAGCGAAAACTCCTGATTTTTGGCGAAAGAGATAACCACCCCCCCTTACGACATGCTTCAGAAACTAAAAAAATGGTCCGTTTTCAAATGTTGCCTCTTTGAACTACAATTCACAATTGTACGTGGAAAATCACTTTTAAAGATAAAATTAGATGTTTAAAGTGATTTTCATGCTTCCAGGGGCCTTAAACACGAGATTTGAGGAATGGGTAAAAGTGAATGAAAATGGCCAATTTACTCACTCTGCGGCCTTAAAAAGTGTTTCTCCTCCACAGGAAGTGAATAAAATACCATTTGGAGGCATTTATAGTTCAATCAAAAACGCCTGTTTTTTAGTGAAAGAGATAACCACCCCCCCCTTACAACATGCTTCAGAAATGAAAAAAATGTCCATTTTCAAATGTTGCGTCTTTGAACGACAATTCACATTTGTACGTGGAAAATCACGTTTAAAGATAAAATGAGATGTTTAAAGTGATTTTCATGCTTCCAGGGGCCTTAAACACGAGATTTGAGGAATGGGTAAAGGTGAATGAAAATGGCCAATTTACTCACTCTGCGGCCTTAAAAAGTGTTTCTCCTCCACGGGAAGTGAATTAAATAACATTTGTAGGCCTTTATTGTTAAAGCTAAAACGCCCGATTTTTGAAGAAAGAGATAACCACCCCCCCTTACGACATGCTTCAGAAACTAAAAAAATGGTCAGTTTTCAAATGTTGCCTCTTTGAACTACAATTCACATTTGTACGTGGAAAATCACTTTTAAAGATAAAATGAGATGTTTAAAGTGATTTTCATGCTTCCAGGGGCCTTAAACACGAGATTTGAGGAATGGGTAAAAGTGAATGAAAATGGCCAATTTACTCACTCTGCGGCCTTAAAAAGTGTTTCTCCTCCACGGGAAGTGAATAAAATACCATTTGGAGGCATTTATAGTTCAATCAAAAACGCCTGTTTTTTGGTGAAAGAGATAACCACCCCCCCTTACGACATGCTTCAGAAACGAAAAAAATGGTCCATTTTCAAATGTTGCGTCTTTGAACGACAATTCACATTTGTACGTGGATAATCACTTTTAGAGATAAAATTAGATGTTTAAAGTGATTTTCAAGCTTCCAGGGGCCCTAAACACAAGATTTGAGGAATGGTTAAAAGTGAATGAAAATGGCCAAGTTACTCACTCTGCGGCCTTAAAAAGTGTTTCTCCTCCACGGGAAGTGAATAAAATACCATTTGGAGGCATTTATAGTTCAATCAAAAACGCCTGTTTTTTGGTGAAAGAGTTAACCACCCCCCCTTACGACATGCTTCAGAAACGAAAAAAATGGTTCATTTTCAAATGTTGCGTCTTTGAACTACAATTCAGATTTGTACGTGGATAATCACTTTTAGAGATCAAATTAGATGTTTAAAGTGATTTTCAAGCTTCCAGGGGCCGTAAACACAAGATTTGAGGTATGGGTAGATGTGAATGAAAATGGCCAATTTATGCACTCTGAGGCCTTAAAAAGTTTTTCTCCACCCCAGCAAGTGAATTAAATAACATTTGTAGGCCTTATTGTTCAATCAAAAATGCCCGAGTTTTTGATGAAAGAGATAACCACCCCCCCTTACGACATGCTTCAGAAACTAAAAAAATGGTCCGTTTTCAAATGTTGCCTCTTTGAACTACAATTCACATTTGTACGTGGAAAATCACTTTTAAAGATAAAATGAGATGTTTAAAGTGATTTTCATGCTTCCAGGGGCCTTAAACACGAGATTTGAGGAATGGGTAAAAGTGAATGAAAATGGCCAATTTACTCACTCTGCGGCCTTAAAAAGTGTTTCTCCTCCACGGGAAGTGAATAAAATACCATTTGGAGGCATTTATAGTTCAATCAAAAACGCCAGTTTTTTGGTGAAAGAGATAACCACCCCCCCTTACGACATGCTTCAGAAACGAAAAAAATGGTCCATTTTCAAATGTTGCGTCTTTGAACGACAATTCACATTTGTACGTGGATAATCACTTTTAGAGATAAAATTAGATGTTTAAAGTGATTTTCAAGCTTCCAGGGGCCCTAAACACAAGATTTGAGGAATGGTTAAAAGTGAATGAAAATGGCCAAGTTACTCACTCTGCGGCCTTAAAAAGTGTTTCTCCTCCACGGGAAGTGAATAAAATACCATTTGGAGGCATTTATAGTTCAATCAAAAACGCCTGTTTTTTGGTGAAAGAGTTAACCACCCCCCCTTACGACATGCTTCAGAAACGAAAAAAATGGTTCATTTTCAAATGTTGCGTCTTTGAACTACAATTCAGATTTGTACGTGGATAATCACTTTTAGAGATCAAATTAGATGTTTAAAGTGATTTTCAAGCTTCCAGGGGCCGTAAACACAAGATTTGAGGTATGGGTAGATGTGAATGAAAATGGCCAATTTATGCACTCTGAGGCCTTAAAAAGTTTTTCTCCACCCCAGCAAGTGAATTAAATAACATTTGTAGGCCTTATTGTTCAATCAAAAATGCCCGAGTTTTTGATGAAAGAGATAACCACCCCCCCTTACGACATGCTTCAGAAACTAAAAAAATGGTCCGTTTTCAAATGTTGCCTCTTTGAACTACAATTCACATTTGTACGTGGAAAATCACTTTTAAGGATAAAATGAGATGTTTAAAGTGATTTTCATGCTTCCAGGGGCCTTAAACACGAGATTTGAGGAATGGGTAAAAGTGAATGAAAATGGCCAATTTACTCACTCTGCGGCCTTAAAAAGTGTTTCTCCTCCACGGGAAGTGAATAAAATACCATTTGGAGGCATTTATAGTTCAATCAAAAACGCCTGTTTTTTTGGTGAAAGAGATAACCACCCCCCCCCTTACGACATGCTTCAGAAATGAAAAAAATGGTCCATTTTCAAATGTTGCGTCTTTGAACGACAATTCACATTTGAGCGTGGAAAATCACGTTTAAAGATAAAATGAGATGTTTAAAGTGATTTTCATGCTTCCAGGGGCCTTAAACACGAGATTTGAGGAATGGGTAAAAGTGAATGAAAATGGCCAATTTACTCACTCTGCGGCCTTAAAAAGTGTTTCTCCTCCACGGGAAGTGAATAAAATACCATTTGGAGGCATTTATAGTTCAATCAAAAACGCCTGTTTTTTGGTGAAAGAGATAACCACCCCCCTTACAACATGCTTCAGAAACGAAAAAAATGGTCCATTTTCAAATGTTGCGTCTTTGAACGACAATTCACATTTGTACGTGGATAATCACTTTTAGAGATAAAATTAGATGTTTAAAGTGATTTTCAAGCTTCCAGGGGCCGTAAACACAAGATTTGAGGAATGGGTAAATGTGAATGAAAATGGCCAATTTATGCACTCTGAGGCCTTAAAAAGTTTTTCTCCACCCCAGCAAGTGAATTAAATAACATTTGTAGGCCTTTATTGTTCAAGCGAAAACGCCCGATTTTTGACGAAAGAGATAACCACCCCTCCTTACGACATGCTTCAGAAACTAAAAAAATGGTCCGTTTTCAAATGTTGCCTCTTTGAACTACAATTCACATTTGTACGTGGAAAATCACTTTTAAAGATAAAATGAGATGTTTAAAGTGATTTTCATGCTTCCAGGGGCCTTAAACACAAGATTTGAGGAATGGGTAAAAGTGAATGAAAATGGCCAATTTACTCATTCTGAGGCCTTAAAAAGTGTTTCTCCTCCACGGGAAGTGAATTAAGTAATATTTGTAGGCCTTTATTGTTCAAGCGAAAACGCCCGATTTTTGACGAAAGAGATAACCACCCCTCCTTACGACATGCTTCAGAAACTAAAAAAATGGTCCGTTTTCAAATGTTGCCTCTTTGAACTACAATTCACATTTGTACGTGGAAAATCACTTTTAAAGATAAAATGAGATGTTTAAAGTGATTTTCATGCTTCCAGGGGCCTTAAACACGAGATTTGAGGAATGGGTAAAAGTGAATGAAAATGGCCAATTTACTCACTCTGCGGCCTTAAAAAGTGTTTCTCCTCCACGGGAAGTGAATAAAATACCATTTGGAGGCATTTATAGTTCAATCAAAAACGCCTGTTTTTTTGGTGAAAGAGATAACCACCCCCCCCCTTACGACATGCTTCAGAAATGAAAAAAATGGTCCATTTTCAAATGTTGCGTCTTTGAACGACAATTCACATTTGTACGTGGAAAATCACGTTTAAAGATAAAATGAGATGTTTAAAGTGATTTTCATGCTTCCAGGGGCCTTAAACACGAGATTTGAGGAATGGGTAAAAGTGAATGAAAATGGCCAATTTACTCACTCTGCGGCCTTAAAAAGTGTTTCTCCTCCACGGGAAGTGAATAAAATACCATTTGGAGGCATTTATAGTTCAATCAAAAACGCCTGTTTTTTGGTGAAAGAGATAACCACCCCCCCTTACGACATGCTTCAGAAACGAAAAAAATGGCCCATTTTCAAATGTTGCGTCTTTGAACGACAATTCACATTTGTACGTGGATAATCACTTTTAGAGATAAAATTAGATGTTTAAAGTGATTTTCAAGCTTCCAGGGGCCCTAAACACAAGATTTGAGAAATGGGTAAAAGTGAATGAAAATGGCCAATTTACTCACTCTGAGGCCTTAAAAAGTGTTTCTCCTCCACGGGAAGTGAATAAAATAACATTTGTAGGCCTTTATTGTTCAAGCGAAAACTCCTGATTTTTGGCGAAAGAGATAACCACCCCCCCTTACGACATGCTTCAGAAACTAAAAAAATGGTCCGTTTTCAAATGTTGCCTCTTTGAACTACAATTCACAATTGTACGTGGAAAATCACTTTTAAAGATAAAATTAGATGTTTAAAGTGATTTTCATGCTTCCAGGGGCCTTAAACACGAGATTTGAGGAATGGGTAAAAGTGAATGAAAATGGCCAATTTACTCACTCTGCGGCCTTAAAAAGTGTTTCTCCTCCACAGGAAGTGAATAAAATACCATTTGGAGGCATTTATAGTTCAATCAAAAACGCCTGTTTTTTAGTGAAAGAGATAACCACCCCCCCCTTACGACATGCTTCAGAAATGAAAAAAATGTCCATTTTCAAATGTTGCGTCTTTGAACGACAATTCACATTTGTACGTGGAAAATCACGTTTAAAGATAAAATGAGATGTTTAAAGTGATTTTCATGCTTCCAGGGGCCTTAAACACGAGATTTGAGGAATGGGTAAAGGTGAATGAAAATGGCCAATTTACTCACTCTGCGGCCTTAAAAAGTGTTTCTCCTCCACGGGAAGTGAATTAAATAACATTTGTAGGCCTTTATTGTTAAAGCAAAAACGCCCGATTTTTGACGAAAGAGATAACCACCCCCCCTTACGACATGCTTCAGAAACTAAAAAAATGGTCCGTTTTCAAATGTTGCCTCTTTGAACTACAATTCACATTTGTACGTGGAAAATCACTTTTAAAGATAAAATGAGATGTTTAAAGTGATTTTCATGCTTCCAGGGGCCTTAAACACGAGATTTGAGGAATGGGTAAAAGTGAATGAAAATGGCCAATTTACTCACTCTGCGGCCTTAAAAAGTGTTTCTCCTCCACGGGAAGTGAATAAAATACCATTTGGAGGCATTTATAGTTCAATCAAAAACGCCTGTTTTTTGGTGAAAGAGATAACCACCCCCCCTTACGACATGCTTCAGAAACGAAAAAAATGGTCCATTTTCAAATGTTGCGTCTTTGAACGACAATTCACATTTGTACGTGGATAATCACTTTTAGAGATAAAATTAGATGTTTAAAGTGATTTTCAAGCTTCCAGGGGCCCTAAACACAAGATTTGAGGAATGGTTAAAAGTGAATGAAAATGGCCAAGTTACTCACTCTGCGGCCTTAAAAAGTGTTTCTCCTCCACGGGAAGTGAATAAAATACCATTTGGAGGCATTTATAGTTCAATCAAAAACGCCTGTTTTTTGGTGAAAGAGTTAACCACCCCCCCTTACGACATGCTTCAGAAACGAAAAAAATGGTTCATTTTCAAATGTTGCGTCTTTGAACTACAATTCAGATTTGTACGTGGATAATCACTTTTAGAGATCAAATTAGATGTTTAAAGTGATTTTCAAGCTTCCAGGGGCCGTAAACACAAGATTTGAGGTATGGGTAGATGTGAATGAAAATGGCCAATTTATGCACTCTGAGGCCTTAAAAAGTTTTTCTCCACCCCAGCAAGTGAATTAAATAACATTTGTAGGCCTTATTGTTCAATCAAAAATGCCCGAGTTTTTGATGAAAGAGATAACCACCCCCCCTTACGACATGCTTCAGAAACTAAAAAAATGGTCCGTTTTCAAAAGTTGCCTCTTTGAACTACAATTCACATTTGTACGTGGAAAATCACTTTTAAAGATAAAATGAGATGTTTAAAGTGATTTTCATGATTCCAGGGGCCTTAAACACAAGATTTGAGGAATGGGTAAAAGTGAATGAAAATGGCCAATTTACTCATTCTGAGGCCTTAAAAAGTGTTTCTCCTCCACGGGAAGTGAATTAAGTAATATTTGTAGGCCTTTATTGTTCAAGCGAAAACGCCCGATTTTTGACGAAAGAGATAACCACCCCCCCTTACGACATGCTTCAGAAACTAAAAAAATGGTCCGTTTTCAAATGTTGCCTCTTTGAACTACAATTCACATTTGTACGTGGAAAATCACTTTTAAAGATAAAATGAGATGTTTAAAGTGATTTTCATGCTTCCAGGGGCCTTAAACACGAGATTTGAGGAATGGGTAAAAGTGAATGAAAATGGCCAATTTACTCACTCTGCGGCCTTAAAAAGTGTTTCTCCTCCACGGGAAGTGAATAAAATACCATTTGGAGGCATTTATAGTTCAATCAAAAACGCCTGTTTTTTTGGTGAAAGAGATAACCACCCCCCCCTTACGACATGCTTCAGAAATGAAAAAAATGGTCCATTTTCAAATGTTGCGTCTTTGAACGACAATTCACATTTGAGCGTGGAAAATCACGTTTAAAGATAAAATGAGATGTTTAAAGTGATTTTCATGCTTCCAGGGGCCTTAAACACGAGATTTGAGGAATGGGTAAAAGTGAATGAAAATGGCCAATTTACTCACTCTGCGGCCTTAAAAAGTGTTTCTCCTCCACGGGAAGTGAATAAAATACCATTTGGAGGCATTTATAGTTCAATCAAAAACGCCTGTTTTTTGGTGAAAGAGATTACCACCCCCCTTACAACATGCTTCAGAAACGAAAAAAATGGTCCATTTTCAAATGTTGCGTCTTTGAATGACAATTCACATTTGTACGTGGATAATCACTTTTAGAGATAAAATTAGATGTTTAAAGTGATTTTCAAGCTTCCAGGGGCCGTAAACACAAGATTTGAGGAATGGGTAAATGTGAATGAAAATGGCCATTTTATGCACTCTGAGGCCTTAAAAAGTTTTTCTCCACCCCAGCAAGTGAATTAAATAACATTTGTAGGCCTTTATTGTTAAAGCAAAAACGCCCGATTTTTGACGAAAGAGATAACCACCCCCCCTTACGACATGCTTCAGAAACTAAAAAAATGGTCCGTTTTCAAATGTTGCCTCTTTGAACTACAATTCACATTTGTACGTGGAAAATCACTTTTAAAGATAAAATGAGATGTTTAAAGTGATTTTCATGCTTCCAAGGGCCTTAAACACGAGATTTGAGGAATGGGTAAAAGTGAATGAAAATGGCCAATTTACTCACTCTGCGGCCTTAAAAAGTGTTTCTCCTCCACGGGAAGTGAATAAAATACCATTTGGAGGCATTTATAGTTCAATCAAAAACGCCTGTTTTTTGGTGAAAGAGATAACCACCCCCCCTTACGACATGCTTCAGAAACGAAAAAAATGGTCCATTTTCAAATGTTGCGTCTTTGAACGACAATTCACATTTGTACGTGGATAATCACTTTTAGAGATAAAATTAGATGTTTAAAGTGATTTTCAAGCTTCCAGGGGCCCTAAACACAAGATTTGAGAAATGGGTAAAAGTGAATGAAAATGGCCAATTTACTCACTCTGAGGCCTTAAAAAGTGTTTCTCCTCCACGGGAAGTGAATAAAATAACATTTGGAGGCCTTTATTGTTCAATCAAAAACACCAGTTTTTTGGTGAAAGAGATAACCACCCCCCCTTACGACATGCTTCAGAAACGAAAAAAATGGTTCATTTTCAAATGTTGCGTCTTTGAACTACAATTCACATTTGTACGTGGATAATCACTTTTAGAGATAAAATTAGATGTTTAAAGTGATTTTCAAGCTTCCAGGGGCCCTAAACACAAGATTTGAGAAATGGGTAAAAGTGAATGAAAATGGCCAATTTACTGACTCTGAGGCCTTAAAAAGTGTTTCTCCTCCACGGGAAGTGAATAAAATAACATTTGTAGGCCTTTATTGTTCAAGCGAAAACTCCTGATTTTTGGCGAAAGAGATAACCACCCCCCCTTACGACATGCTTCAGAAACTAAAAAAATGGTCCGTTTTCAAATGTTGCCTCTTTGAACTACAATTCACAATTGTACGTGGAAAATCACGTTTAAAGATAAAATGAGATGTTTAAAGTGATTTTCATGCTTCCAGGGGCCTTAAACACGAGATTTGAGGAATGGGTAAAAGTGAATGAAAATGGCCAATTTACTCACTCTGCGGCCTTAAAAAGTGTTTCTCCTCCACGGGAAGTGAATAAAATACCATTTGGAGGCATTTATAGTTCAATCAAAAACGCCTGTTTTTTAGTGAAAGAGATAACCACCCCCCCCTTACGACATGCTTCAGAAATGAAAAAAATGTCCATTTTCAAATGTTGCGTCTTTGAACGACAATTCACATTTGTACGTGGAAAATCACGTTTAAAGATAAAATGAGATGTTTAAAGTGATTTTCATGCTTCCAGGGGCCTTAAACACGAGATTTGAGGAATGGGTAAAGGTGAATGAAAATGGCCAAATTACTCACTCTGCTGCCTTAAAAAGTGTTTCTCCTCCACGGGAAGTGAATTAAATAACATTTGTAGGCCTTTATTGTTAAAGCAAAAACGCCCGATTTTTGACGAAAGAGATAACCACCCCCCCTTACGACATGCTTCAGAAACTAAAAAAATGGTCCGTTTTCAAATGTTGCCTCTTTGAACTACAATTCACATTTGTACGTGGAAAATCACTTTTAAAGATAAAATGAGATGTTTAAAGTGATTTTCATGCTTCCAGGGGCCTTAAACATGAGATTTGAGGAATGGGTAAAAGTGAATGAAAATGGCCAATTTACTCACTCTGCGGCCTTAAAAAGTGTTTCTCCTCCACGGGAAGTGAATAAAATACCATTTGGAGGCATTTATAGTTCAATCAAAAACGCCTGTTTTTTGGTGAAAGAGATAACCACCCCCCCTTACGACATGCTTCAGAAACGAAAAAAATGGTCCATTTTCAAATGTTGCGTCTTTGAACGACAATTCACATTTGTACGTGGATAATCACTTTTAGAGATGAAATTAGATGTTTAAAGTGATTTTCAAGCTTCCAGGGGCCCTAAACACAAGATTTGAGGAATGGTTAAAAGTGAATGAAAATGGCCAAGTTACTCACTCTGCGGCCTTAAAAAGTGTTTCTCCTCCACGGGAAGTGAATTAAGTAATATTTGTAGGCCTTTATTGTTCAAGCGAAAACTCCTGATTTTTGGCGAAAGAGATAACCACCCCCCCTTACGACATGCTTCAGAAACGAAAAAAATGGTTCATTTTCAAATGTTGCGTCTTTGAACTACAATTCAGATTTGTACGTGGATAATCACTTTTAGAGATCAAATTAGATGTTTAAAGTGATTTTCAAGCTTCCAGGGGCCGTAAACACAAGATTTGAGGTATGGGTAGATGTGAATGAAAATGGCCAATTTATGCACTCTGAGGCCTTAAAAAGTTTTTCTCCACCCCAGCAAGTGAATTAAATAACATTTGTAGGCCTTATTGTTCAATCAAAAATGCCCGAGTTTTTGATGAAAGAGATAACCACCCCCCCTTAGGACATGCTTCAGAAACTAAAAAAATGGTCCGTTTTCAAAAGTTGCCTCTTTGAACTACAATTCACATTTGTACGTGGAAAATCACTTTGAAAGATAAAATGAGATGTTTAAAGTGATTTTCATGATTCCAGGGGCCTTAAACACAAGATTTGAGGAATGGGTAAAAGTGAATGAAAATGGCCAATTTACTCATTCTGAGGCCTTAAAAAGTGTTTCTCCTCCACGGGAAGTGAATTAAGTAATATTTGTAGGCCTTTATTGTTCAAGCGAAAACGCCCGATTTTTGACGAAAGAGATAACCACCCCCCCTTACGACATGCTTCAGAAACTAAAAAAATGGTCCGTTTTCAAATGTTGCCTCTTTGAACTACAATTCACATTTGTACGTGGAAAATCACTTTTAAAGATAAAATGAGATGTTTAAAGTGATTTTCATGCTTCCAGGGGCCTTAAACACGAGGTTTGAGGAATGGGTAAAAGTGAATGAAAATGGCCAATTTACTCACTCTGCGGCCTTAAAAAGTGTTTCTCCTCCACGGGAAGTGAATAAAATACCATTTGGAGGCATTTGTAGTTCAATCAAAAACGCCTGTTTTTTTGGTGAAAGAGATAACCACCCCCCCCTTACGACATGCTTCAGAAATGAAAAAAATGGTCCATTTTCAAATGTTGCGTCTTTGAACGACAATTCACATTTGAGCGTGGAAAATCACGTTTAAAGATAAAATGAGATGTTTAAAGTGATTTTCATGCTTCCAGGGGCCTTAAACACGAGATTTGAGGAATGGGTAAAAGTGAATGAAAATGGCCAATTTACTCACTCTGCGGCCTTAAAAAGTGTTTCTCCTCCACGGGAAGTGAATAAAATACCATTTGGAGGCATTTATAGTTCAATCAAAAACGCCTGTTTTTTGGTGAAAGAGATAACCACCCCCCTTACAACATGCTTCAGAAACGAAAAAAATGGTCCATTTTCAAATGTTGCGTCTTTGAACGACAATTCACATTTGTACGTGGATAATCACTTTTAGAGATAAAATTAGATGTTTAAAGTGATTTTCAAGCTTCCAGGGGCCCTAAACACAAGATTTGAGAAATGGGTAAAAGTGAATGAAAATGGCCAATTTACTCACTCTGAGGCCTTAAAAAGTGTTTCTCCTCCACGGGAAGTGAATAAAATAACATTTGGAGGCCTTTATTGTTCAATCAAAAACACCAGTTTTTTGGTGAAAGAGATAACCACCCCCCCTTACGACATGCTTCAGAAACGAAAAAAATGGTTCATTTTCAAATGTTGCGTCTTTGAACTACAATTCACATTTGTACGTGGATAATCACTTTTAGAGATAAAATTAGATGTTTAACCCCTTCAGTGCCCGCCCCTTTCCCCGCCCAGTGCCGGCCGTTGCATTAGCGGGCGGGGTCTATGACGAGCTGGACTCGTCATGGGCACAGCGCCACCGCGGCCCATGACGAGTCCAGCTCGTCATGGGCACTGAAGGGGTTAAAGTGATTTTCAAGCTTCCAGGGGCCGTAAACACAAGATTTGAGGAATGGGTAAAAGTGAATGAAAATGGCCAATTTACTCATTCTGAGGCCTTAAAAAGTGTTTCTGCTCCACGGGAAGTGACTTAAGTAATATTTGTAGGCCTTTATTGTTCAAGCGAAAACGCCCGATTTTTGACGAAAGAGATAACCACCCCTCCTTACGACATGCTTCAGAAACTAAAAAAATGGTCCGTTTTCAAATGTTGCCTCTTTGAACTACAATTCACATTTGTACGTGGAAAATCACTTTTAAAGATAAAATGAGATGTTTAAAGTGATTTTCATGCTTCCAGGGGCCTTAAACACGAGATTTGAGGAATGGGTAAAAGTGAATGAAAATGGCCAATTTACTCACTCTGCGGCCTTAAAAAGTGTTTCTCCTCCACGGGAAGTGAATAAAATACCATTTGGAGGCATTTATAGTTCAATCAAAAACGCCTGTTTTTTTGGTGAAAGAGATAACCACCCCCCCCTTACGACATGCTTCAGAAATGAAAAAAATGGTCCATTTTCAAATGTTGCGTCTTTGAACGACAATTCACATTTGTACGTGGAAAATCACGTTTAAAGATAAAATGAGATGTTTAAAGTGATTTTCATGCTTCCAGGGGCCTTAAACACGAGATTTGAGGAATGGGTAAAAGTGAATGAAAATGGCCAATTTACTCACTCTGCGGCTTTAACCCCTTCAATGCCCATGACGAGCTGGACTCGTCATGGGCCGCGGTGGCGCTGTGCCCATGACGAGTCCAGCTCGTCATAGACCCCGCCCGCTAATGCAACGGCCGGCACTGGGCGGGGTAAGGGGCGGGCACTGAAGGGGTTAAAAAGTGTTTCTCCTCCACGGGAAGTGAATAAAATACCATTTGGAGGCATTTATAGTTCAATCAAAAACGCCTGTTTTTTTGGTGAAAGAGATAACCACCCCCCCTTACGACATGCTTCAGAAACGAAAAAAATGGTCCATTTTCAAATGTTGCGTCTTTGAACGACAATTCACATTTGTACGTGGATAATCACTTTTAGAGATAAAATTAGATGTTTAAAGTGATTTTCAAGCTTCCAGGGGCCCTAAACACAAGATTTGAGAAATGGGTAAAAGTGAATGAAAATGGCCAATTTACTCACTCTGAGGCCTTAAAAAGTGTTTCTCCTCCACGGGAAGTGAATAAAATAACATTTGTAGGCCTTTATTGTTCAAGCGAAAACTCCTGATTTTTGGCGAAAGAGATAACCACCCCCCCCTTACGACATGCTTCAGAAACTAAAAAAATGGTCCGTTTTCAAATGTTGCCTCTTTGAACTACAATTCACAATTGTACGTGGAAAATCACTTTTAAAGATAAAATTAGATGTTTAAAGTGATTTTCATGCTTCCAGGGGCCTTAAACACGAGATTTGAGGAATGGGTAAAAGTGAATGAAAATGGCCAATTTACTCACTCTGTGGCCTTAAAAAGTGTTTCTCCTCCACAGGAAGTGAATAAAATACCATTTGGAGGCATTTATAGTTCAATCAAAAACGCCTGTTTTTTAGTGAAAGAGATAACCACCCCCCCCTTACGACATGCTTCAGAAATGAAAAAAATGTCCATTTTCAAATGTTGCGTCTTTGAACGACAATTCACATTTGTACGTGGAAAATCACGTTTAAAGATAAAATGAGATGTTTAAAGTGATTTTCATGCTTCCAGGGGCCTTAAACACGAGATTTGAGGAATGGGTAAAGGTGAATGAAAATGGCCAATTTACTCACTCTGCGGCCTTAAAAAGTGTTTCTCCTCCACGGGAAGTGAATTAAATAACATTTGTAGGCCTTTATTGTTAAAGCAAAAACGCCCGATTTTTGACGAAAGAGATAACCACCCCCCCTTACGACATGCTTCAGAAACTAAAAAAATGGTCCGTTTTCAAATGTTGCCTCTTTGAACTACAATTCACATTTGTACGTGGAAAATCACTTTTAAAGATAAAATGAGATGTTTAAAGTGATTTTCATGCTTCCAGGGGCCTTAAACACGAGATTTGAGGAATGGGTAAAAGTGAATGAAAATGGCCAATTTACTCACTCTGCGGCCTTAAAAAGTGTTTCTCCTCCACGGGAAGTGAATAAAATACCATTTGGAGGCATTTATAGTTCAATCAAAAACGCCTGTTTTTTGGTGAAAGAGTTAACCACCCCCCCTTACGACATGCTTCAGAAACGAAAAAAATGGTTCATTTTCAAATGTTGCGTCTTTGAACTACAATTCAGATTTGTACGTGGATAATCACTTTTAGAGATCAAATTAGATGTTTAAAGTGATTTTCAAGCTTCCAGGGGCCGTAAACACAAGATTTGAGGTATGGGTAGATGTGAATGAAAATGGCCAATTTATGCACTCTGAGGCCTTAAAAAGTTTTTCTCCACCCCAGCAAGTGAATTAAATAACATTTGTAGGCCTTATTGTTCAATCAAAAATGCCCGAGTTTTTGATGAAAGAGATAACCACCCCCCCTTACGACATGCTTCAGAAACTAAAAAAATGGTCCGTTTTCAAAAGTTGCCTCTTTGAACTACAATTCACATTTGTACGTGGAAAATCACTTTTAAAGATAAAATGAGATGTTTAAAGTGATTTTCATGATTCCAGGGGCCTTAAACACAAGATTTGAGGAATGGGTAAAAGTGAATGAAAATGGGCAATTTACTCATTCTGAGGCCTTAAAAAGTGTTTCTCCTCCACGGGAAGTGAATTAAGTAATATTTGTAGGCCTTTATTGTTCAAGCGAAAACGCCCGATTTTTGACGAAAGAGATAACCACCCCCCCTTACGACATGCTTCAGAAACTAAAAAAATAGTCCGTTTTCAAATGTTGCCTCTTTGAACTACAATTCACATTTGTACGTGGAAAATCACTTTTAAAGATAAAATGAGATGTTTAAAGTGATTTTCATGCTTCCAGGGGCCTTAAACACGAGATTTGAGGAATGGGTAAAAGTGAATGAAAATGGCCAATTTACTCACTCTGCGGCCTTAAAAAGTGTTTCTCCTCCACGGGAAGTGAATAAAATACCATTTGGAGGCATTTATAGTTCAATCAAAAACACCTGTTTTTTTGGTGAAAGAGATAACCACCCCCCCCCTTACGACATGCTTCAGAAATGAAAAAAATGGTCCATTTCCAAATGTTGCGTCTTTGAACGACAATTCACATTTGAGCGTGGAAAATCACGTTTAAAGATAAAATGAGATGTTTAAAGTGATTTTCATGCTTCCAGGGGCCTTAAACACGAGATTTGAGGAATGGGTAAAAGTGAATGAAAATGGCCAATTTACTCACTCTGCGGCCTTAAAAAGTGTTTCTCCTCCACGGGAAGTGAATAAAATACCATTTGGAGGCATTTATAGTTCAATCAAAAACGCCTGTTTTTTGGTGAAAGAGATAACCACCCCCCTTACAACATGCTTCAGAAACGAAAAAAATGGTCCATTTTCAAATGTTGCGTCTTTGAACGACAATTCACATTTGAGCGTGGAAAATCACGTTTAAAGATAAAATGAGATGTTTAAAGTGATTTTCATGCTTCCAGGGGCCTTAAACACGAGATTTGAGGAATGGGTAAAAGTGAATGAAAATGGCCAATTTACTCACTCTGCGGCCTTAAAAAGTGTTTCTCCTCCACAGGAAGTGAATAAAATACCATTTGGAGGCATTTATAGTTCAATCAAAAACGCCTGTTTTTTAGTGAAAGAGATAACCACCCCCCCCTTACGACATGCTTCAGAAACGAAAAAAATGGTTCATTTTCAAATGTTGCGTCTTTGAACTACAATTCACATTTGTACGTGGATAATCACTTTTAGGAGATAAAATTAGATGTTTAACCCCTTCAGTGCCCGCCCCTTTCCCCGCCCAGTGCCGGCCGTTGCATTAGCGGGCGGGGTCTATGACGAGCTGGACTCGTCATGGGCACAGCGCCACCGCGGCCCATGACGAGTCCAGCTCGTCATGGGCACTGAAGGGGTTAAAGTGATTTTCAAGCTTCCAGGGGCCGTAAACACAAGATTTGAGGAATGGGTAAATGTGAATGAAAATGGCCAATTTATGCACTCTGAGGCCTTAAAAAGTGTTTCTCCTCCACGGGAAGTGAATTAAGTAATATTTGTAGGCCTTTATTGTTCAAGCGAAAACGCCCGATTTTTGACGAAAGAGATAACCACCCCCCCTTACGACATGCTTCAGAAACTAAAAAAATGGTCCGTTTTCAAATGTTGCCTCTTTGAACTACAATTCACATTTGTACGTGGAAAATCACTTTTAAAGATAAAATGAGATGTTTAAAGTGATTTTCATGCTTCCAGGGGCCTTAAACACGAGATTTGAGGAATGGGTAAAAGTGAATGAAAATGGCCAATTTACTCACTCTGCGGCCTTAAAAAGTGTTTCTCCTCCACAGGAAGTGAATAAAATACCATTTGGAGGCATTTATAGTTCAATCAAAAACGCCTGTTTTTTAGTGAAAGAGATAACCACCCCCCCTTACGACATGCTTCAGAAATGAAAAAAATGTCCATTTTCAAATGTTGCGTCTTTGAACGACAATTCACATTTGTACGTGGAAAATCACGTTTAAAGATAAAATGAGATGTTTAAAGTGATTTTCATGCTTCCAGGGGCCTTAAACACGAGATTTGAGGAATGGGTAAAGGTGAATGAAAATGGCCAATTTACTCACTCTGCGGCCTTAAACAGTGTTTCTCCTCCACGGGAAGTGAATTAAATAACATTTGTAGGCCTTTATTGTTAAAGCAAAAACGCCCGATTTTTGACGAAAGAGATAACCACCCCCCCTTACGACATGCTTCAGAAACGAAAAAAATGGTCCGTTTTCAAATGTTGCCTCTTTGAACTACAATTCACATTTGTACGTGGAAAATCACTTTTAAAGATAAAATGAGATGTTTAAATTGATTTTCATGCTTCCAGGGGCCTTAAACACGAGATTTGAGGAATGGGTAAAAGTGAATGAAAATGGCCAATTTACTCACTCTGCGGCCTTAAAAAGTGTTTCTCCTCCACGGGAAGTGAATAAAATACCATTTGGAGGCCTTTATTGTTCAATCAAAAACGCCAGTTTTTTGGTGAAAGAGTTAACCACCCCCCCTTACGACATGCTTCAGAAACGAAAAAAATGGTTCATTTTCAAATGTTGCGTCTTTGAACTACAATTCAGATTTGTACGTGGATAATCACTTTTAGAGATCAAATTAGATGTTTAAAGTGATTTTCAAGCTTCCAGGGGCCGTAAACACAAGATTTGAGGAATGGGTAAATGTGAATGAAAATGGCCAATTTATGCACTCTGAGGCCTTAAAAAGTTTTTCTCCACCCCAGCAAGTGAATTAAATAACATTTGTAGGCCTTATTGTTCAATCAAAAACGCCCGAGTTTTTGATGAAAGAGATAACCACCCCCCCTTACGACATGCTTCAGAAACTAAAAAAATGGTCCGTTTTCAAAAGTTGCCTCTTTGAACTACAATTCACATTTGTACGTGGAAAATCACTTTTAAAGATAAAATGAGATGTTTAAAGTGATTTTCATGCTTCCAGGGGCCTTAAACACAAGATTTGAGGAATGGGTAAAAGTGAATGAAAATGGCCAATTTACTCATTCTGAGGCCTTAAAAAGTGTTTCTCCTCCACGGGAAG
Source organism: Triturus cristatus (assembly GCF_964204655.1). Classification (NCBI taxonomy): domain Eukaryota; kingdom Metazoa; phylum Chordata; class Amphibia; order Caudata; family Salamandridae; genus Triturus; species Triturus cristatus. Next base: position 472,073,546 of record NC_140592.1, read on the forward strand.
TGAATAAAATAACATTTGGAGGCCTTTATTGTTCAATCAAAAACACCAGTTTTTTGGTGAAAGAGATAACCACCCCCCCTTACGACATGCTTCAGAAACTAAAAAAATGGTCCATTTTCAAATGTTGCCTCTTTGAACTATAATTCACATTTGTACGTGGAAAATCACTTTTAAAGATAAAATGAGATGTTTAAAGTGATTTTCATGCTTCCAGGGGCCTTAAACACAAGATTTGAGGAATGGGTAAAAGTGAATGAAAATGGCCAATTTACTCATTCTGAGGCCTTAAAAAGTGTTTCTCCTCCACGGGAAGTGAATTAAGTAATATTTGTAGGCCTTTATTGTTCAAGCGAAAACTCCTGATTTTTGGTGAAAGAGATAACCACCCCCCCTTACGACATGCTTCAGAAACTAAAAAAATGGTCCGTTTTCAAATGTTGCCTCTTTGACCTACAATTCACATTTGTACGTGGAAAATCACTTTTAAAGATAAAATGAGATGTTTAAAGTGATTTTCATGCTTCCAGGGGCCTTAAACACGAGATTTGAGGAATGGGTAAAAGTGAATGAAAATGGCCAATTTACTCACTCTGCGGCCTTAAAAAGTGTTTCTCCTCCACGGGAAGTGAATAAAATACCATTTGGAGGCATTTATAGTTCAATCAAAAATGCCTGTTTTTTTGGTGAAAGAGATAACCACCCCCCCCTTACGACATGCTTCAGAAATGAAAAAAATGGTCCATTTTCAAATGTTGGGTCTTTGAATGACAATTCACATTTGTACGTGGAAAATCACGTTTAAAGATAAAATGAGATGTTTAAAGTCATTTTCATGCTTCCAGGGGCCTTAAACACGAGATTTGAGGAATGGGTAAAAGTGAATGAAAATGGCCAATTTACTCACTCTGCGGCCTTAAAAAGTGTTTCTCCTCCACGGGAAGTGAATAAAATACCATTTGGAGGCATTTATAGTTCAATCAAAAACGCCTGTTTTTTGGTGAAAGAGATAACCACCAAAAAGAGATTACGACATGCTTCAGAAACGAAAAAAATGGTCCATTTTCAAATGTTGCGTCTTTGAACGACAATTCACATTTGTACGTGGATAATCACTTTTAGAGATAAAATTAGATGTTTAAAGTGATTTTCAAGCTTCCAGGGGCCCTAAACACAAGATTTGAGAAATGGGTAAAAGTGAATGAAAATGGCCAATTTACTCACTCTGAGGCCTTAAAAAGTGTTTCTCCTCCACGGGAAGTGAATAAAATAACATTTGGAGGCCTTTAGTGTTCAATCAAAAACACCAGTTTTTTGGTGAAAGAGATAACCACCCCCCCTCACGACATGCTTCAGAAACTAAAAAAATGGTCAGTTTTCAAATGCTGCCTCTTTGAACTACAATTCACATTTGTACGTGGAAAATCACTTTTAAAGATAAAATGAGATGTTTAAAGTGATTTTCATGCTTCCAGGGGCCTTAAACACAAGATTTGAGGAATGGGTAAAAGTGAATGAAAATGGCCAATTTACTCATTCTGAGGCCTTAAAAAGTGTTTCTCCTCCACGGGAAGTGAATTAAGTAATATTTGTAGGCCTTTATTGTTCAAGCGAAAACTCCTGATTTTTGGCGAAAGAGATAACCACCCCCCCTTACGACATGCTTCAGAAACTAAAAAAATGGTCCGTTTTCAAATGTTGCCTCTTTGAACTACAATTCACAATTGTACGTGAAAAATCACTTTTAAAGATAAAATGAGATGTTTAAAGTGATTTTCATGCTTCCAGGGGCCTTAAACACGAGATTTGAGGAATGGGTAAAAGTGAATGAAAATGGCCAATTTACTCACTCTGCGGCCTTAAAAAGTGTTTCTCCTCCACAGGAAGTGAATAAAATACCATTTGGAGGCATTTATAGTTCAATCAAAAACGCCTGTTTTTTAGTGAAAGAGATAACCACCCCCCCTTACGACATGCTTCAGAAATGAAAAAAATGTCCATTTTCAAATGTTGCGTCTTTGAACGACAATTCACATTTGTACGTGGAAAATCACGTTTAAAGATAAAATGAGATGTTTAAAGTGAATTTCATGCTTCCAGGGGCCTTAAACACGAGATTTGAGGAATGGGTAAAAGTGAATGAAAATGGCCAATTTACTCACTCTGCGGCCTTAAAAAGTGTTTCTCCTCCACGGGAAGTGAATAAAATACCATTTGGAGGCCTTTATTGTTCAATCAAAAACGCCAGTTTTTTGGTGAAAGAGTTAACCACCCCCCCTTACGACATGCTTCAGAAACGAAAAAAATGGTTCATTTTCAAATGTTGCGTCTTTGAACTACAATTCAGATTTGTACGTGGATAATCACTTTTAGAGATCAAATTAGATGTTTAAAGTGATTTTCAAGCTTCCAGGGGCCGTAAACACAAGATTTGAGGAATGGGTAAATGTGAATGAAAATGGCCAATTTATGCACTCTGAGGCCTTAAAAAGTTTTTCTCCACCCCAGCAAGTGAATTACATAACATTTGTAGGCCTTATTGTTCAATCAAAAACGCCCGAGTTTTTGATGAAAGAGATAACCACCCCCCCTTACGACATGCTTCAGAAACTAAAAATATGATCCGTTTTCAAAAGTTGCCTCTTTGAACTACAATTCACATTTGTACGTGGAAAATCACTTTTAAAGATAAAATGAGATGTTTAAAGTGATTTTCATGCTTCCAGGGGCCTTAAACACAAGATTTGAGGAATGGGTAAAAGTGAATGAAAATGGCCAATTTACTCATTCTGAGGCCTTAAAAAGTGTTTCTCCTCCACGGGAAGTGAATTAAGTAATATTTGTAGGCCTTTATTGTTCAAGCGAAAACTCCTGATTTTTGGCGAAAGAGATAACCACCCCCCTTACGACATCTTCAGAAACTAAAAAAATGGTCCGTTTTCAAATGTTGCCTCTTTGAACTACAATTCACAATTGTACGTGGAAAATCACTTTTAAAGATAAAATGAGATGTTTAAAGTGATTTTCATGCTTCCAGGGGCCTTAAACACGAGATTTGAGGAATGGGTAAAAGTGAATGAAAATGGCCAATTTACTCACTCTGCGGCCTTAAAAAGTGTTTCTCCTCCACAGGAAGTGAATAAAATACCATTTGGAGGCATTTATAGTTCAATCAAAAACGCCTGTTTTTTAGTGAAAGAGATAACCACCCCCCCTTACGACATGCTTCAGAAATGAAAAAAATGGTCCATTTTCAAATGTTGCGTCTTTGAACGACAATTCACATTTGTACATGGAAAATCACGTTTAAAGATAAAATGAGATGTTTAAAGTGATTTTCATGCTTCCAGGGGCCTTAAACACGAGATTTGAGGAATGGGTAAAAGTGAATGAAAATGGCCAATTTACTCACTCTGCGGCCTTAAAAAGTGTTTCTCCTCCACGGGAAGTGAATAAAATACCATTTGGAGGCATTTATAGTTCAATCAAAAACGCCTGTTTTTTGGTGAAAGAGATAACCACCCCCCCTTACAACATGCTTCAGAAACGAAAAAAATGGTCCATTTTCAAATGTTGCGTCTTTGAACGACAATTCACATTTGTACGTGGATAATCACTTTTAGAGATAAAATTAGATGTTTAAAGTGATTTTCAAGCTTCCAGGGGCCGTAAACACAAGATTTGAGGAATGGGTAAATGTGAATGAAAATGGACAATTTATGCACTCTGAGGCCTTAAAAAGTTTTTCTCCACCCCAGCAAGTGAATTAAATAACATTTGTAGGCCTTTATTGTTCAATCAAAAACGTCCGAGTTTTTGATGAAAGAGATAACCACCCCCCCTTACGACATGCTTCCGAAACTAAAAAAATGGTCCGTTTTCAAATGTTGCCTCTTTGAACTACAATTCACATTTGTACGTGGAAAATCACTTTTAAAGATAAAATGAGATGTTTAAAGTGATTTTCATGCTTCCAGGGGCCTTAAACACAAGATTTGAGGAATGGGTAAAAGTGAATGAAAATGGCCAATTTACTCATTCTGAGGCCTTAAAAAGTGTTTCTCCTCCACGGGAAGTGAATTAGGTAATATTTGTAGGCCTTTATTGTTCAAGCGAAAACTCCTGATTTTTGGCGAAAGAGATAACCACCCCCCCTTACGACATGCTTCAGAAACTAAAAAAATGGTCCGTTTTCAAATGTTGCCTCTTTGAACTACAATTCACATTTGTACGTGGAAAATCACTTTTAAAGATAAAATGAGATGTTTAAAGTGATTTTCATGCTTCCAGGGGCCTTAAACACGAGATTTGAGGAATGGGTAAAAGTGAATGAAAATGGCCAATTTACTCACTCTGCGGCCTTAAAAAGTGTTTCTCCTCCACAGGAAGTGAATAAAATACCATTTGGAGGCATTTATAGTTCAATCAAAAACGCCTGTTTTTTAGTGAAAGAGATAACCACCCCCCCTTACGACATGCTTCAGAAATGAAAAAAATGGTCCATTTTCAAATGTTGCGTCTTTGAACGACAATTCACATTTGTACGTGGAAAATCACGTTTAAAGATAAAATGAGATGTTTAAAGTGATTTTCATGCTTCCAGGGGCCTTAAACACAAGATTTGAGGAATGGGTAAAAGTGAATGAAAATGGCCAATTTACTCACTCTGCGGCCTTAAAAAGTGTTTCTCCTCCACGGGAAGTGAATTAAATAACATTTGTAGGCCTTTATTGTTAAAGCAAAAACGCCCGATTTTTGACGAAAGAGATAACCACCCCCCCTTACGACATGCTTCAGAAACTAAAAAAATGGTCCGTTTTCAAATGTTGCCTCTTTGAACTACAATTCACATTTGTACGTGGAAAATCACTTTTAAAGATAAAATTAGATGTTTAAAGTGATTTTCATGCTTCCAGGGGCCTTAAACACGAGATTTGAGGAATGGGTAAAAGTGAATGAAAATGGCCAATTTACTCACTCTGCGGCCTTAAAAAGTGTTTCTCCTCCACGGGAAGTGAATTAAGTAATATTTGTAGGCCTTTATTGTTCAAGCGAAAACGCCCGATTTTTGACGAAAGAGATAACCACCACCCCTTACGACATGCTTCAGAAACTAAAAAAATGGTCCGTTTTCAAATGTTGCCTCTTTGAACTACAATTCACATTTGTACGTGGAAAATCACTTTTAAAGATAAAATGAGATGTTTAAAGTGATTTTCATGCTTCCAGGGGCCTTAAACACGAGATTTGAGGAATGGGTAAAAGTGAATGAAAATGGCCAATTTACTCACTCTGCGGCCTTAAAAAGTGTTTCTCCTCCACGGGAAGTGAATAAAATACCATTTGGAGGCATTTATAGTTCAATCAAAAACGCCTGTTTTTTGGTGAAAGAGATAACCACCCCCCCTTACAACATGCTTCAGAAACGAAAAAAATGGTCCATTTTCAAATGTTGCGTCTTTGAACGACAATTCACATTTGTACGTGGATAATCACTTTTAGAGATAAAATTAGATGTTTAAAGTGATTTTCAAGCTTCCAGGGGCCGTAAACACAAGATTTGAGGAATGGGTAAATGTGAATGAAAATGGACAATTTATGCACTCTGAGGCCTTAAAAAGTTTTTCTCCACCCCAGCAAGTGAATTAAATAACATTTGTAGGCCTTTATTGTTCAATCAAAAACGTCCGAGTTTTTGATGAAAGAGATAACCACCCCCCCTTTCGACATGCTTCAGAAACTAAAAAAATGGTCCGTTTTCAAATGTTGCCTCTTTGAACTACAATTCACATTTGTACGTGGAAAATCACTTTTAAAGATAAAATGAGATGTTTAAAGTGATTTTCATGCTTCCAGGGGCCTTAAACACAAGATTTGAGGAATGGGTAAAAGTGAATGAAAATGGCCAATTTACTCATTCTGAGGCCTTAAAAAGTGTTTCTCCTCCACGGGAAGTGAATTAAGTAATATTTGTAGGCCTTTATTGTTCAAGCGAAAACTCCTGATTTTTGACGAAAGAGATAACCACCCCTCCTTACGACATGCTTCAGAAACTGAAAAAATGGTCCGTTTTCAAATGTTGCCTCTTTGAACTACAATTCACATTTGTACGTGGAAAATCACTTTTAAAGATAAAATGAGATGTTTGAAGAGATTTTCATGCTTCCAGGGGCCTTAAACACGAGATTTGAGGAATGGGTAAAAGTGAATGAAAATGGCCAATTTACTCACTCTGCGGCCTTAAAAAGTGTTTCTCCTCCACGGGAAGTGAATAAAATACCATTTGGAGGCATTTATAGTTCAATCAAAAACGCCTGTTTTTTTGGTGAAAGAGATAACCACCCCCCCCCTTACGACATGCTTCAGAAACGAAAAAAATGGTCCATTTTCAAATGTTGCGTCTTTGAACGACAATTCACATTTGTACGTGGATAATCACTTTTAGAGATAAAATTAGATGTTTAAAGTGATTTTCAAGCTTCCAGGGGCCCTAAACACAAGATTTGAGAAATGGGTAAAAGTGAATGAAAATGGCCAATTTACTCACTCTGAGGCCTTAAAAAGTGTTTCTCCTCCACGGGAAGTGAATAAAATAACATTTGGAGGCCTTTATTGTTCAATCAAAAACACCAGTTTTTTGGTGAAAGAGATAACCACCCCCCCTTATGACATGCTTCAGAAACGAAAAAAATGGTTCATTTTCAAATGTTGCGTCTTTGAACTACAATTCACATTTGTACGTGGATAATCACTTTTAGAGATAAAATTAGATGTTTAACCCCTTCAGTGCCCGCCCCTTTCCCCGCCCAGTGCCGGCCGTTGCATTAGCGGGCGGGGTCTATGACGAGCTGGACTCGTCATGGGCACAGCGCCACCACGGCCCATGACGAGTCCAGCTCGTCATGGGCACTGAAGGGGTTAAAGTGATTTTCAAGCTTCCAGTGGCCGTAAACACAAGATTTGAGGAATGGGTAAATGTGAATGAAAATGGCCAATTTATGCACTCTGAGGCCTTAAAAAGTTTTTCTCCACCCCAGCAAGTGAATTAAATAACATTTGTAGGCCTTTATTGTTCAATCAAAAACGCCCGAGTTTTTGATGAAAGAGATAACCACCCCCCCTTACGACATGCTTCAGAAACTAAAAAAATGGTCCGTTTTCAAAAGTTGCCTCTTTGAACTACAATTCACATTTGTACGTGGAAAATCACTTTTAAATATAAAATGAGATGTTTAAAGTGATTTTCATGCTTCCAGGGGCCTTAAACACAAGATTTGAGGAATGTGTAAAAGTGAATGAAAATGGCCAATTTACTCACTCTGAGGCCTTAAAAAGTGTTTCTCCTCCACGGGAAGTGAATAAAATAACATTTGGAGGCCTTTATTGTTCAATCAAAAACACCAGTTTTTTGGTGAAAGAGATAACCACCCCCCCTTACGTCATGCTTCAGAAACTAAAAAAATGGTCCGTTTTCAAATGTTGCCTCTTTGAACTACAATTCACAATTGTACGTGGAAAATCACTTTTAAAGATAAAATGAGATGTTTAAAGTGATTTTCATGCTTCCAGGGGCCTTAAACACGAGATTTGAGGAATGGGTAAAAGTGAATGAAAATGGCCAATTTACTCATTCTGAGGCCTTAAAAAGTGTTTCTCCTCCACGGGAAGTGAATTAAGTAATATTTGTAGGCCTTTATTGTTCAAGCGAAAACGCCCGATTTTTGACGAAAGAGATAACCACCCCCCCCTTACGACATGCTTCAGAAACTAAAAAAATGGTCCGTTTTCAAATGTTGCCTCTTTGAACTACAATTCACATTTGTACGTGGAAAATCACTTTTAAAGATAAAATGAGATGTTTAAAGTGATTTTCATGCTTCCAGGGGCCTTAAACACGAGATTTGAGGAATGGGTAAAAGTGAATGAAAATGGCCAATTTACTCACTCTGCGGCCTTAAAAAGTGTTTCTCCTCCACGGGAAGTGAATAAAATACCATTTGGAGGCATTTATAGTTCAATCAAAAACGCCTGTTTTTTGGTGAAAGAGATAACCACCCCCCCTTACGACATGCTTCAGAAACGAAAAAAATGGTCCATTTTCAAATGTTGCGATTTTGAACGACAATTCACATTTGTACGTGGATAATCACTTTTAGAGATAAAATTAGATGTTTAAAGTGATTTTCAAGCTTCCAGGGGCCCTAAACACAAGATTTGAGAAATGGGTAAAATTGAAAGAAAATGGCCAATTTACTCACTCGGAGGCCTTAAAATGTGTTTCTCCTCAACGGGAAGTGAATAAAATAACATTTGGAGGCCTTTATTGTTCAATCAAAAACGCCAGTTTTTTGGTGAAAGAGTTAACCACCCCCCCTTAGGACATGCTTCAGAAACGAAAAAAATGGTTCATTTTTAAATGTTGCGTCTTTGAACTACAATTCAGATTTGTACGTGGATAATCACTTTTAAAGATAAAATGAGATGTTTAAAGTGATTTTCATGCTTCCAGGGGCCTTAAACACAAGATTTGAGGAATGGGTAAAAGTGAATGAAAATGGCCAATTTACTCATCATGAGGCCTTAAAAAGTGTTTCTCCTCCACGGGAAGTGAATTAAGTAATATTTGTAGGCCTTTATTGTTCAAGCGAAAACGCCCGATTTTTGACGAAAGAGATAACCCCCCCTTACGACATGCTTCAGAAACTAAAAAAATGGTCCGTTTTCAAATGTTGCCTCTTTGAACTACAATTCACATTTGTACGTGGAAAATCACTTTTAAAGATAAAATGAGATGTTTAAAGTGATTTTCATGCTTCCAGGGGCCTTAACTCCTTCAGCGCTGCGCGGATTCCCGCGCAGTGCTGAAGGATCTGAGCGCGGACGGGGCCATGACGGAACGGTTCCGTCATAAGCACAGCCCAACCGACGTGCATGACGGAACCGTTCCGTCACAAGCGTCGAAGGGGTTAAACATGAGATTGGAGGAATGGGTAAAAGTGAATGAAAATGGCCAATTTACTCACTCTGCGGCCTTAAAAAGTGTTTCTCCTCCACGGGAAGTGAATAAAATACCATTTGGAGGCATTTATAGTTCAATCAAAAATGCCTGTTTTTTTGGTGAAAGAGATAACCACCCCCCCCTTACGACATGCTTCAGAAATGAAAAAAATGGTCCATTTTCAAATGTTGCGTCTTTGAACGACAATTCACATTTGTACGTGGAAAATCACGTTTAAAGATAAAATGAGATGTTTAAAGTGATTTTCATGCTTCCAGGGGCCTTAAACACGAGATTTGACGAATGGGTAAAAGTGAATGAAAATGGCCAATTTACTCACTCTGCGGCCTTAAAAAGTGTTTCTCCTCCACGGGAAGTGAATAAAATACCATTTGGAGGCATTTATAGTTCAATCAAAAACGCCTGTTTTTTGGTGAAAGAGATAACCACCCCTCCTTACGACATGCTTCAGAAACGAAAAAAATGGTCCATTTTCAAATGTTGCGTCTTTGAACGACAATTCACATTTGTACGTGGATAATCACTTTTAGAGATAAAATTAGATGTTTAAAGTGATTTTCAAGCTTCCAGGGGCCCTAAACACAAGATTTGAGAAATGGGTAAAAGTGAATGAAAATGGCCAATTTACTCACTCTGAGGCCTTAAAAAGTGTTTCTCCTCCACGGGAAGTGAATAAAATAACATTTGGAGGCCTTTATTGTTCAATCAAAAACACCAGTTTTTTGGTGAAAGAGATAACCACCCCCCCTTACGACATGCTTCAGAAACTAAAAAAATGGTCCGTTTTCAAATGCTGCCTCTTTGAACTACAATTCACATTTGTACGTGGAAAATCACTTTTAAAGATAAAATGAGATGTTTAAAGTGATTTTCATGCTTCCAGGGGCCTTAAACACAAGATTTGAGGAATGGGTAAAAGTGAATGAAAATGGCCAATTTACTCATTCTGAGGCCTTAAAAAGTGTTTCTCCTCCACGGGAAGTGAATTAAGTAATATTTGTAGGCCTTTATTGTTCAAGCGAAAACTCCTGATTTTTGGCGAAAGAGATAACCACCCCCCCTTACGACATGCTTCAGAAACTAAAAAAATGGTCCGTTTTCAAATGTTGCGTCTTTGACCGACAATTCACATTTGTACGTGGAAAATCACGTTTAAAGATAAAATGAGATGTTTAAAGTGATTTTCATGCTTCCAGGGGCCTTAAACACGAGATTTGAGGAATGGGTAAAAGTGAATGAAAATGGCCAATTTACTCACTCTGCGGCCTTAAAAAGTGTTTCTCCTCCACGGGAAGTGAATTAAATAACATTTGTAGGCCTTTATTGTTAAAGCAAAAACGCCCGATTTTTGACGAAAGAGACAACCACCCCCCCTTACGACATGCTTCAGAAACTAAAAAAATGGTCCGTTTTCAAATGTTGCCTCTTTGAACTACAATTCACATTTGTACGTGGAAAATCACTTTTAAAGATAAAATGAGATGTTTAAAGTGATTTTCATGCTTCCAGGGGCCTTAAACACGAGATTTGAGGAATGTGTAAAAGTGAATGAAAATGGCCAATTTACTCACTCTGAGGCCTTAAAATGTGTTTCTCCTCCACGGGAAGTGAATAAAATAACATTTGGAGGCCTTTATTGTTCAATCAAAAACGCCAGTTTTTTGGTGAAAGAGTTAACCACCCCCCCTTAGGACATGCTTCAGAAACGAAAAAAATGGTTCATTTTCAAATGTTGCGTCTTTGAACTACAATTCAGATTTGTACGTGGATAATCACTTTTAGAGATAAAATTAGATGTTTAAAGTGATTTTCAAGCTTCCAGGGGCCGTAAACACAAGATTTGAGGAATGGGTAAATGTGAATGAAAATGGCCAATTTATGCACTCTGAGGCCTTAAAAAGTTTTTCTCCACCCCAGCAAGTGAATTAAATAACATTTGTAGGCCTTTATTATTCAATCAAAAACGCCCGAGTTTTTGATGAAAGAGATAACCAGCCCCCCTTACGACATGCTTCAGAAACTAAAAAAATGGTCAGTTTTCAAAAGTTGCCTCTTTGAACTACAATTCACATTTGTACGTGGAAAATCACTTTTAAAGATAAAATGAGATGTTTAAAGTGATTTTCATGCTTCCAGGGGCCTTAAACACAAGATTTGAGGAATGGGTAAAAGTGAATGAAAATGGCCAATTTACTCATTCTGAGGCCTTAAAAAGTGTTTCTCCTCCACGGGAAGTGAATTAAGTAATATTTGTAGGCCTTTATTGTTCAAGCGAAAACGCCCGATTTTTGACGAAAGAGATAACCCCCCCTTACGACATGCTTCAGAAACTAAAAAAATGGTCCGTTTTCAAATATTGCCTCTTTGAACTACAATTCACATTTGTACGTGGAAAATCACTTTTAAAGATAAAATGAGATGTTTAAAGTGATTTTCATGCTTCCAGGGGCCTTAACCCCTTCAGCGCTGCGCGGATTCCCGCACAGTGCTGAAGGATCTGAGCGCGGGCGGGGCCATGACGGAACGGTTCCGTCATAAGCACAGCCCAACCGACGTGCATGACGGAACCGTTCCGTCACAAGCGTCGAAGGGGTTAAACACGAGATTGGAGGAATGGGTAAAAGTGAATGAAAATGGCCAATTTACTCACTCTGCGGCCCTAAAAAGTGTTTCTCCTCCACGGGAAGTGAATAAAATACCATTTGGAGGCATTTATAGTTCAATCAAAAACGCCTGTTTTTTGGTGAAAGAGTTAACCACCCCCCCTTACGACATGCTTCAGAAACGAAAAAAATGGTTCATTTTTAAATGTTGCGTCTTTGAACTACAATTCAGATTTGTACGTGGATAATCACTTTTAGAGATAAAATTAGATGTTTAAAGTGATTTTCAAGCTTCCAGGGGCCGTAAACACAAGATTTGAGGAATGGGTAAATGTGAATAAAAATGGCCAATTTATGCACTTTGAGGCATTAAAAAGTTTTTCTCCACCCCAGCAAGTGAATTAAATAACAGTTGTAGGCCTTTATTGTTCAATCAAAAACGCCCGAGTTTTTGATGAAAGAGATAACCACCCCCCTTACGACATGCTTCAGAAACTAAAAAAATGGTCCGTTTTCAAAAGTTGCCTCTTTGAACTACAATTCACATTTGTACGTGGAAAATCACTTTTAAAGATAAAATGAGATGTTTAAAGTGATTTTCATGCTTCCAGGGTCCTTAAACACAAGATTTGAGGAATGGGTAAAAGTGAATGAAAATGGCCAATTTACTCACTCTGCGGCCTTAAAAAGTGTTTCTCCTCCACGGGAAGTGAATAAAATACCATTTGGAGGCATTTATAGTTCAATCAAAAACGCCTGTTTTTTGGTGAAAGAGATAACCACCCCCCCTTACGACATGCTTCAGAAACGAAAAAAATGGTCCATTTTCAAATGTTGCGTCTTTGAACGACAATTCACATTTGTACGTGGATAATCACTTTTAGAGATAAAATTAGATGTTTAAAGTGATTTTCAAGCTTCCAGGGGCCCTAAACACAAGATTTGAGAAATGGGTAAAAGTGAATGAAAATGGCCAATTTACTCACTCTGAGGCCTTAAAAAGTGTTTCTCCTCCACGGGAAGTGAATAAAATAACATTTGGAGGCCTTTATTGTTCAATCAAAAACACCAGTTTTTTGGTGAAAGAGATAACCACCCCCCCTTACGACATGCTTCAGAAACGAAAAAAATGGTTCATTTTCAAATGTTGTGTCTTTGAACTACAATTCACATTTGTACGTGGATAATCACTTTTAGAGATAAAATTAGATGTTTAACCCCTTCAGTGCCCGCCCCTTTCCCCGCCCAGTGCCGGCCGTTGCATTAGCGGGCGGGGTCTATGACGAGCTGGACTCGTCATGGGCACAGCGCCACCGCGGCCCATGACGAGTCCAGCTCGTCATGGGCACTGAAGGGGTTAAAGTGATTTTCAAGCTTCCAGGGGCCGTAAACACAAGATTTGAGGAATGGGTAAATGTGAATGAAAATGGCCAATTTATGCACTCTGAGGCCTTAAAAAGTTTTTCTCCACCCCAGCAAGTGAATTAAATAACATTTGTAGGCCTTTATTGTTCAATCAAAAACGCCCGAGTTTTTGATGAAAGAGATAACCCCCCCTTACGACATGCTTCAGAAACTAAAAAAATGGTCCGTTTTCAAATATTGCCTCTTTGAACTACAATTCACATTTGTACGTGGAAAATCACTTTTAAAGATAAAATGAGATGTTTAAAGTGATTTTCATGCTTCCAGGGGCCTTAACCCCTTCAGCGCTGCGCGGATTCCCGCACAGTGCTGAAGGATCTGAGCGCGGGCGGGGCCATGACGGAACGGTTCCGTCATAAGCACAGCCCAACCGACGTGCATGACGGAACCGTTCCGTCACAAGCGTCGAAGGGGTTAAACACGAGATTGGAGGAATGGGTAAAAGTGAATGAAAATGGCCAATTTACTCACTCTGCGGCCTTAAAAAGTGTTTCTCCTCCACGGGAAGTGAATAAAATACCATTTGGAGGCATTTATAGTTCAATCAAAAACGCCTGTTTTTTGGTGAAAGAGTTAACCACCCCCCCTTACGACATGCTTCAGAAACGAAAAAAATGGTTCATTTTCAAATGTTGCGTCTTTGAACTACAATTCAGATTTGTACGTGGATAATCACTTTTAGAGATAAAATTAGATGTTTAAAGTGATTTTCAAGCTTCCAGGGGCCGTAAACACAAGATTTGAGGAATGGGTAAATGTGAATAAAAATGGCCAATTTATGCACTTTGAGGCATTAAAAAGTTTTTCTCCACCCCAGCAAGTGAATTAAATAACAGTTGTAGGCCTTTATTGTTCAATCAAAAACGCCCGAGTTTTTGATGAAAGAGATAACCACCCCCCTTACGACATGCTTCAGAAACTAAAAAAATGGTCCGTTTTCAAAAGTTGCCTCTTTGAACTACAATTCACATTTGTACGTGGAAAATCACTTTTAAAGATAAAATGAGATGTTTAAAGTGATTTTCATGCTTCCAGGGTCCTTAAACACAAGATTTGAGGAATGGGTAAAAGTGAATGAAAATGGCCAATTTACTCACTCTGCGGCCTTAAAAAGTGTTTCTCCTCCACGGGAAGTGAATAAAATACCATTTGGAGGCATTTATAGTTCAATCAAAAACGCCTGTTTTTTGGTGAAAGAGATAACCACCCCCCCTTACGACATGCTTCAGAAACGAAAAAAATGGTCCATTTTCAAATGTTGCGTCTTTGAACGACAATTCACATTTGTACGTGGATAATCACTTTTAGAGATAAAATTAGATGTTTAAAGTGATTTTCAAGCTTCCAGGGGCCCTAAACACAAGATTTGAGAAATGGGTAAAAGTGAATGAAAATGGCCAATTTACTCACTCTGAGGCCTTAAAAAGTGTTTCTCCTCCACGGGAAGTGAATAAAATAACATTTGGAGGCCTTTATTGTTCAATCAAAAACACCAGTTTTTTGGTGAAAGAGATAACCACCCCCCCTTACGACATGCTTCAGAAACGAAAAAAATGGTTCATTTTCAAATGTTGCGTCTTTGAACTACAATTCACATTTGTACGTGGATAATCACTTTTAGAGATAAAATTAGATGTTTAACCCCTTCAGTGCCCGCCCCTTTCCCCGCCCAGTGCCGGCCGTTGCATTAGCGGGCGGGGTCTATGACGAGCTGGACTCGTCATGGGCACAGCGCCACCGCGGCCCATGACGAGTCCAGCTCGTCATGGGCACTGAAGGGGTTAAAGTGATTTTCAAGCTTCCAGGGGCCGTAAACACAAGATTTGAGGAATGGGTAAATGTGAATGAAAATGGCCAATTTATGCACTCTGAGGCCTTAAAAAGTTTTTCTCCACCCCAGCAAGTGAATTAAATAACATTTGTAGGCCTTTATTGTTCAATCAAAAACGCCCGAGTTTTTGATGAAAGAGATAACCACCCCCCCTTACGACATGCTTCAGAAACTAAAAAAATGGTCCGTTTTCAAAAGTTGTCTCTTTGAACTACAATTCACATTTGTACGTGGAAAATCACTTTTAAATATAAAATGAGATGTTTAAAGTGATTTTCATGCTTCCAGGGGCCTTAAACACAAGATTTGAGGAATGGGTAAAAGTGAATGAAAATGGCCAATTTACTCACTCTGAGGCCTTAAAAAGTGTTTCTCCTCCACGGGAAGTGAATAAAATAACATTTGGAGGCCTTTATTGTTCAATCAAAAACACCAGTTTTTTGGTGAAAGAGATAACCACCCCCCCTTACGTCATGCTTCAGAAACTAAAAAAATGGTCCGTTTTCAAATGTTGCCTCTTTGAACTACAATTCACAATTGTATGTGGAAAATCACTTTTAAAGATAAAATGAGATGTTTAAAGTGATTTTCATGCTTCCAGGGGCCTTAAACACGAGATTTGAGGAATGGGTAAAAGTGAATGAAAATGGCCAATTTACTCATTCTGAGGCCTTAAAAAGTGTTTCTCCTCCACGGGAAGTGAATTAAGTAATATTTGTAGGCCTGTATTGTTCAAGCGTAAACGCCCGATTTTTGACGAAAGAGATAACCACCCCCCCTTACGACATGCTTCAGAAACTAAAAAAATGGTCCGTTTTCAAATGTTGCCTCTTTGAACTACAATTCACATTTGTACGTGGAAAATCACTTTTAAAGATAAAATGAGATGTTTAAAGTGATTTTCATGCTTCCAGGGGCCTTAAACACGAGATTTCAGGAATGGGTAAAAGTGAATGAAAATGGCCAATTTACTCACTCTGCGGCCTTAAAAAGTGTTTCTCCTCCACGGGAAGTGAATAAAATACCATTTGGAGGCATTTATAGTTCAATCAAAAACGCCTGTTTTTTGGTGAAAGAGATAACCACCCCCCCTTACGACATGCTTCAGAAACGAAAAAAATGGTCCATTTTCAAATGTTGCGATTTTGAACGACAATTCACATTTGTACGTGGATAATCACTTTTAGAGATAAAATTAGATGTTTAAAGTGATTTTCAAGCTTCCAGGGGCCCTAAACACAAGATTTGAGAAATGGGTAAAAGTGAATGAAAATGGCCAATTTACTCACTCTGAGGCCTTAAAATGTGTTTCTCCTCAACGGGAAGTGAATAAAATAACATTTGGAGGCCTTTATTGTTCAATCAAAAACGCCAGTTTTTTGGTGAAAGAGTTAACCACCCCCCCTTAGGACATGCTTCAGAAACGAAAAAAATGGTTCATTTTTAAATGTTGCGTCTTTGAACTACAATTCAGATTTGTACGTGGATAATCACTTTTAAAGATAAAATGAGATGTTTAAAGTGATTTTCATGCTTCCAGGGGCCTTAAACACAAGATTTGAGGAATGGGTAAAAGTGAATGAAAATGGCCAATTTACTCATCATGAGGCCTTAAAAAGTGTTTCTCCTCCACGGGAAGTGAATTAAGTAATATTTGTAGGCCTTTATTGTTCAAGCGAAAACGCCCGATTTTTGACGAAAGAGATAACCCCCCCTTACGACATGCTTCAGAAACTAAAAAAATGGTCCGTTTTCAAATGTTGCCTCTTTGAACTACAATTCACATTTGTACGTGGAAAATCACTTTTAAAGATAAAATGAGATGTTTAAAGTGATTTTCATGCTTCCAGGGGCCTTAACCCCTTCAGCGCTGCGCGGATTCCCGCGCAGTGCTGAAGGATCTGAGCGCGGACGGGGCCATGACGGAACGGTTCCGTCATAAGCACAGCCCAACCGACGTGCATGACGGAACCGTTCCGTCACAAGCGTTGAAGGGGTTAAACACGAGATTGGAGGAATGGGTAAAAGTGAATGAAAATGGCCAATTTACTCACTCTGCGGCCTTAAAAAGTGTTTCTCCTCCACGGGAAGTGAATAAAATACCATTTGGAGGCATTTATAGTTCAATCAAAAACGCCTGTTTTTTGGTCAAAGAGATAACCACCCCCCCTTACGACATGCTTCAGAAACGAAAAAAATGGTCCATTTTCAAATGTTTCGTCTTTGAACGACAATTCACATTTGTACGTGGATAATCACTTTTAGAGATAAAATTAGATGTTTAAAGTGATTTTCAAGCTTCCAGAGGCCCTAAACACAAGATTTGAGAAATGGGTAAAAGTGAATGAAAATGGCCAATTTACTCACTCTGAGGCCTTAAAAAGTGTTTCTCCTCCACGGGAAGTGAATAAAATAACATTTGGAGGCCTTTATTGTTCAATCAAAAACACCAGTTTTTTGGTGAAAGAGATAACCACCCCCCCCTTACGACATGCTTCAGAAATGAAAAAAATGGTCCGTTTTCAAAAGTTGCCTCTTTGAACTACAATTCACATTTGTACGTGGAAAATCACTTTTAAAGATAAAATGAGATGTTTAAAGTGATTTTCATGCTTCCAGGGGCCTTAAACACAAGATTTGAGGAATGGGTAAAAGTGAATGAAAATGGCCAATTTACTCATTCTGAGGCCTTAAAAAGTGTATCTCCTCCACGGGAAGTGAATTAAGTAATATTTGTAGGCCTTTATTGTTCAAGCGAAAACGCCCGATTTTTGACGAAAGAGATAACCACCCCCCCTTACGACATGCTTCAGAAACTAAAAAAATGGTCCGTTTCCAAATGTTGCCTCTTTGAACTACAATTCACATTCGTACGTGGAAAATCACTTTTAAAGATAAAATGAGATGTTTAAAGTGATTTTCATGCTTCCAGGGGCCTTAAACATGAGATTTGAGGAATGGGTAAAAGTGAATGAAAATGGCCAATTTACTCACTCTGCGGCCTTAAAAAGTGTTTCTCCTCCACGGGAAGTGAATAAAATACCATTTGGAGGCATTTATAGTTCAATCAAAAATGCCTGTTTTTTTGGTGAAAGAGATAACCACCCCCCCTTACGACATGCTTCAGAAATGAAAAAAATGGTCCATTTTCAAATGTTGCGTCTTTGAACGACAATTCACATTTGTACGTGGAAAATCACGTTTAAAGATAAAATGAGATGTTTAAAGTGATTTTCATGCTTCCAGGGGCCTTAAACACGAGATTTGAGGAATGGGTAAAAGTGAATGAAAATGGCCAATTTACTCACTCTGCGGCCTTAAAAAGTGTTTCTCCTCCACGGGAAGTGAATAAAATACCATTTGGAGGCATTTATAGTTCAATCAAAAACGCCTGTTTTTTGGTGAAAGAGATAACCACCCCCCCCTTACGACATGCTTCAGAAATGAAAAAAATGGTCCATTTTCAAATGTTGCGTCTTTGAACGACAATTCACATTTGTACGTGGAAAATCACGTTTAAAGATAAAATGAGATGTTTAAAGTGATTTTCATGCTTCCAGGGGCCTTAAACACGAGATTTGACGAATGGGTAAAAGTGAATGAAAATGGCCAATTTACTCACTCTGCGGCCTTAAAAAGTGTTTCTCCTCCACGGGAAGTGAATAAAATACCATTTGGAGGCATTTATAGTTCAATCAAAAACGCCTGTTTTTTGGTGAAAGAGATAACCACCCCTCCTTACGACATGCTTCAGAAACGAAAAAAATGGTCCATTTTCAAATGTTGCGTCTTTGAACGACAATTCACATTTGTACGTGGATAATCACTTTTAGAGATAAAATTAGATGTTTAAAGTGATTTTCAAGCTTCCAGGGGCCCTAAACACAAGATTTGAGAAATGGGTAAAAGTGAATGAAAATGGCTAATTTACTCACTCTGAGGCCTTAAAAAGTGTTTCTCCTCCACGGGAAGTGAATAAAATAACATTTGGAGGCCTTTATTGTTCAATCAAAAACACCAGTTTTTTGGTGAAAGAGATAACCACCCCCCCTTACGACATGCTTCAGAAACTAAAAAAATGGTCCGTTTTCAAATGCTGCCTCTTTGAACTACAATTCACATTTGTACGTGGAAAATCACTTTTAAAGATAAAATGAGATGTTTAAAGTGATTTTCATGCTTCCAGGGGCCTTAAACACAAGATTTGAGGAATGGGTAAAAGTGAATGAAAATGGCCAATTTACTCATTCTGAGGCCTTAAAAAGTGTGTCTCCTCCACGGGAAGTGAATTAAGTAATATTTGTAGGCCTTTATTGTTCAAGCGAAAACTCCTGATTTTTGGCGAAAGAGATAACCACCCTCCCTTACGACATGCTTCAGAAACTAAAAAAATGGTCCGTTTTCAAATGTTGCCTCTTTGAACTACAATTCACAATTGTACGTGGAAAATCACTTTTAAAGATAAAATTAGATGTTTAAAGTGATTTTCATGCTTCCAGGGGCCTTAAACACGAGATTTGAGGAATGGGTAAAAGTGACAGAAAATGGCCAATTTACTCACTCTGCGGCCTTAAAAAGTGTTTCTCCTCCACAGGAAGTGGATAAAATACCATTTGGAGGCATTTATAGTTCAATCAAAAACGCCTGTTTTTTAGTGAAAGAGATAACCACCCCCCCTTACGACATGCTTCAGAAATGAAAAAAATGTCCATTTTCAAATGTTGCGTCTTTGAACGACAATTCACATTTGTACGTGGAAAATCACGTTTAAAGATAAAATGAGATGTTTAAAGTGATTTTCATGCTTCCAGGGGCCTTAAACACGAGATTTGAGGAATGGGTAAAGGTGAATGAAAATGGCCAATTTACTCACTCTGCGGCCTTAAAAAGTGTTTCTCCTCCACGGGAAGTGAATTAAATAACATTTGTAGGCCTTTATTGTTAAAGCAAAAACGCCCGATTTTTGACGAAAGAGATAACCACCCCCCCTTACGACATGCTTCAGAAACTAAAAAAATGGTCCGTTTTCAAATGTTGCCTCTTTGAACTACAATTCACATTTGTACGTGGAAAATCACTTTTAAAGATAAAATGAGATGTTTAAAGTGATTTTCATGCTTCCAGGGGCCTTAAACACGAGATTTGAGGAATGGGTAAAAGTGAATGAAAATGGCCAATTTACTCACTCTGCGGCCTTAAAAAGTATTTCTCCTCCACGGGAAGTGAATAAAATACCATTTGGAGGCATTTATAGTTCAATCAAAAACGCCTGTTTTTTGGTGAAAGAGATAACCACCCCCCCTTACGACATGCTTCAGAAACGAAAAAAATGGTTCATTTTCAAATGTTGCGTCTTTGAACTACAATTCAGATTTGTACGTGGATAATCACTTTTAGAGATCAAATTAGATGTTTAAAGTGATTTTCAAGCCTCCAGGGGCCGTAAACACAAGATTTGAGGTATGGGTAGATGTGAATGAAAATGGCCAATTTATGCACTCTGAGGCCTTAAAAAGTTTTTCTCCACCCCAGCAAGTGAATTAAATAACATTTGTAGGCCTTATTGTTCAATCAAAAACGCCCGAGTTTTTGATGAAAGAGATAACCACCCCCCCTTACGACATGCTTCAGAAACTAAAAAAATTGTCCGTTTTCAAAAGTTGCCTCTTTGAACTACAATTCACATTTGTACGTGGAAAATCACTTTTAAAGATAAAATGAGATGTTTAAAGTGATTTTCATGATTCCAGGGGCCTTAAACACAAGATTTGAGGAATGGGTAAAAGTGAATGAAAATGGCCAATTTACTCATTCTGAGGCCTTAAAAAGTGTTTCTCCTCCACGGGTAGTGAATTAAGTAATATTTGTAGGCCTTTATTGTTCAAGCGAAAACGCCCGATTTTTGACGAAAGAGATAACCACCCCCCCTTACGACATGCTTCAGAAACTAAAAAAATGGTCCGTTTTCAAATGTTGCCTCTTTGAACTACAATTCACATTTGTACGTGGAAAATCACTTTTAAAGATAAAATGAGATGTTTAAAGTGATTTTCATGCTTCCAGGGGCCTTAAACACGAGGTTTGAGGAATGGGTAAAAGTGAATGAAAATGGCCAATTTACTCACTCTGCGGCCTTAAAAAGTGTTTCTCCTCCACGGGAAGTGAATAAAATACCATTTGGAGGCATTTATAGTTCAATCAAAAACGCCTGTTTTTTTGGTGAAAGAGATAACCACCCCCCCCTTACGACATGCTTCAGAAATGAAAAAAATGGTCCAATTTCAAATGTTGCGTCTTTGAACGACAATTCACATTTGAGCGTGGAAAATCACGTTTAAAGATAAAATGAGATGTTTAAAGTGATTTTCATGCTTCCAGGGGCCTTAAACACGAGATTTGAGGAATGGGTAAAAGTGAATGAAAATGGCCAATTTACTCACTCTGCGGCCTTAAAAAGTGTTTCTCCTCCACGGGAAGTGAATAAAATACCATTTGGAGGCATTTATAGTTCAATCAAAAATGCCTGTTTTTTGGTGAAAGAGATAACCACCCCCCTTACAACATGCTTCAGAAACGAAAAAAATGGTCCATTTTCAAATGTTGCGTCTTTGAACGACAATTCACATTTGTACGTGGATAATCACTTTTAAAGATAAAATGAGATGTTTAAAGTGATTTTCATGCTTCCAGGGGCCTTAAACACGAGATTTGAGGAATGGGTAAAAGTGAATGAAAATGGCCAATTTACTCACTCTGCGGCTTTAAAAAGTGTTTCTCCTCCACGGGAAGTGAATAAAATACCATTTGTAGGCCTTTATTGTTCAAGCGAAAACGCCCGATTTTTGACGAAAGAGATAACCACCCCCCCTTACGACATGCTTCAGAAACTAAAAAAATGGTCCGTTTTCAAATGTTGCCTCTTTGAACGACAATTCACATTTGTACGTGGATAATCACTTTTAGAGATAAAATTAGATGTTTAAAGTGATTTTCAAGCTTCCAGGGGCCCTAAACACAAGATTTGAGAAATGGGTAAAAGTGAATGAAAATGGCCAATTTACTCACTCTGAGGCCTTAAAAAGTGTTTCTCCTCCACGGGAAGTGAATAAAATAACATTTGTAGGCCTTTATTGTTCAAGCGAAAACTCCTGATTTTTGGCGAAAGAGATAACCACCCCCCCCTTACGACATGCTTCAGAAACTAAAAAAATGGTCCGTTTTCAAATGTTGCCTCTTTGAACTACAATTCACAATTGTACGTGGAAAATCACTTTTAAAGATAAAATTAGATGTTTAAAGTGATTTTCATGCTTCCAGGGGCCTTAAACACGAGATTTGAGGAATGGGTAAAAGTGAATGAAAATGGCCAATTTACTCACTCTGTGGCCTTAAAAAGTGTTTCTCCTCCACAGGAAGTGAATAAAATACCATTTGGAGGCATTTATAGTTCAATCAAAAACGCCTGTTTTTTAGTGAAAGAGATAACCACCCCCCCCTTACGACATGCTTCAGAAATGAAAAAAATGTCCATTTTCAAATGTTGCGTCTTTGAACGACAATTCACATTTGTACGTGGAAAATCACGTTTAAAGATAAAATGAGATGTTTAAAGTGATTTTCATGCTTCCAGGGGCCTTAAACACGAGATTTGAGGAATGGGTAAAGGTGAATGAAAATGGCCAATTTACTCACTCTGCGGCCTTAAAAAGTGTTTCTCCTCCACGGGAAGTGAATTAAATAACATTTGTAGGCCTTTATTGTTAAAGCAAAAACGCCCGATTTTTGACGAAAGAGATAACCACCCCCCCTTACGACATGCTTCAGAAACTAAAAAAATGGTCCGTTTTCAAATGTTGCCTCTTTGAACTACAATTCACATTTGTACGTGGAAAATCACTTTTAAAGATAAAATGAGATGTTTAAAGTGATTTTCATGCTTCCAGGGGCCTTAAACACGAGATTTGAGGAATGGGTAAAAGTGAATGAAAATGGCCAATTTACTCACTCTGCGGCCTTAAAAAGTGTTTCTCCTCCACGGGAAGTGAATAAAATACCATTTGGAGGCATTTATAGTTCAATCAAAAACGCCTGTTTTTTGGTGAAAGAGATAACCACCCCCCCTTACGACATGCTTCAGAAACGAAAAAAATGGTCCATTTTCAAATGTTGCGTCTTTGAACGACAATTCACATTTGTACGTGGATAATCACTTTTAGAGATAAAATTAGATGTTTAAAGTGATTTTCAAGCTTCCAGGGGCCCTAAACACAAGATTTGAGGAATGGTTAAAAGTGAATGAAAATGGCCAAGTTACTCACTCTGCGGCCTTAAAAAGTGTTTCTCCTCCACGGGAAGTGAATAAAATACCATTTGGAGGCATTTATAGTTCAATCAAAAACGCCTGTTTTTTGGTGAAAGAGTTAACCACCCCCCCTTACGACATGCTTCAGAAACGAAAAAAATGGTTCATTTTCAAATGTTGCGTCTTTGAACTACAATTCAGATTTGTACGTGGATAATCACTTTTAGAGATCAAATTAGATGTTTAAAGTGATTTTCAAGCTTCCAGGGGCCGTAAACACAAGATTTGAGGTATGGGTAGATGTGAATGAAAATGGCCAATTTATGCACTCTGAGGCCTTAAAAAGTTTTTCTCCACCCCAGCAAGTTAATTAAATAACATTTGTAGGCCTTATTGTTCAATCAAAAATGCCCGAGTTTTTGATGAAAGAGATAACCACCCCCCCTTACGACATGCTTCAGAAACTAAAAAAATGGTCCGTTTTCAAAAGTTGCCTCTTTGAACTACAATTCACATTTGTACGTGGAAAATCACTTTTAAAGATAAAATGAGATGTTTAAAGTGATTTTCATGATTCCAGGGGCCTTAAACACAAGATTTGAGGAATGGGTAAAAGTGAATGAAAATGGCCAATTTACTCATTCTGAGGCCTTAAAAAGTGTTTCTCCTCCACGGGAAGTGAATTAAGTAATATTTGTAGGCCTTTATTGTTCAAGCGAAAACGCCCGATTTTTGACGAAAGAGATAACCACCCCCCCTTACGACATGCTTCAGAAACTAAAAAAATGGTCCGTTTTCAAATGTTGCCTCTTTGAACTACAATTCACATTTGTACGTGGAAAATCACTTTTAAAGATAAAATGAGATGTTTAAAGTGATTTTCATGCTTCCAGGGGCCTTAAACACGAGATTTGAGGAATGGGTAAAAGTGAATGAAAATGGCCAATTTACTCACTCTGTGGCCTTAAAAAGTGTTTCTCCTCCACAGGAAGTGAATAAAATACCATTTGGAGGCATTTATAGTTCAATCAAAAACGCCTGTTTTTTAGTGAAAGAGATAACCACCCCCCCTTACGACATGCTTCAGAAATGAAAAAAATGGTCCATTTCCAAATGTTGCGTCTTTGAACGACAATTCACATTTGAGCGTGGAAAATCACGTTTAAAGATAAAATGAGATGTTTAAAGTGATTTTCATGCTTCCAGGGGCCTTAAACACGAGATTTGAGGAATGGGTAAAAGTGAATGAAAATGGCCAATTTACTCACTCTGCGGCCTTAAAAAGTGTTTCTCCTCCACGGGAAGTGAATAAAATACCATTTGGAGGCATTTATAGTTCAATCAAAAACGCCTGTTTTTTGGTGAAAGAGATAACCACCCCCCTTACAACATGCTTCAGAAACGAAAAAAATGGTCCATTTTCAAATGTTGCGTCTTTGAACGACAATTCACATTTGAGCGTGGAAAATCACGTTTAAAGATAAAATGAGATGTTTAAAGTGATTTTCATGCTTCCAGGGGCCTTAAACACGAGATTTGAGGAATGGGTAAAAGTGAATGAAAATGGCCAATTTACTCACTCTGCGGCCTTAAAAAGTGTTTCTCCTCCACAGGAAGTGAATAAAATACCATTTGGAGGCATTTATAGTTCAATCAAAAACGCCTGTTTTTTAGTGAAAGAGATAACCACCCCCCCCTTACGACATGCTTCAGAAACGAAAAAAATGGTTCATTTTCAAATGTTGCGTCTTTGAACTACAATTCACATTTGTACGTGGATAATCACTTTTAGGAGATAAAATTAGATGTTTAACCCCTTCAGTGCCCGCCCCTTTCCCCGCCCAGTGCCGGCCGTTGCATTAGCGGGCGGGGTCTATGACGAGCTGGACTCGTCATGGGCACAGCGCCACCGCGGCCCATGACGAGTCCAGCTCGTCATGGGCACTGAAGGGGTTAAAGTGATTTTCAAGCTTCCAGGGGCCGTAAACACAAGATTTGAGGAATGGGTAAATGTGAATGAAAATGGCCAATTTATGCACTCTGAGGCCTTAAAAAGTGTTTCTCCTCCACGGGAAGTGAATTAAGTAATATTTGTAGGCCTTTATTGTTCAAGCGAAAACGCCCGATTTTTGACGAAAGAGATAACCACCCCCCCTTACGACATGCTTCAGAAACTAAAAAAATGGTCCGTTTTCAAATGTTGCCTCTTTGAACTACAATTCACATTTGTACGTGGAAAATCACTTTTAAAGATAAAATGAGATGTTTAAAGTGATTTTCATGCTTCCAGGGGCCTTAAACACGAGATTTGAGGAATGGGTAAAAGTGAATGAAAATGGCCAATTTACTCACTCTGCGGCCTTAAAAAGTGTTTCTCCTCCACAGGAAGTGAATAAAATACCATTTGGAGGCATTTATAGTTCAATCAAAAACGCCTGTTTTTTAGTGAAAGAGATAACCACCCCCCCTTACGACATGCTTCAGAAATGAAAAAAATGTCCATTTTCAAATGTTGCGTCTTTGAACGACAATTCACATTTGTACGTGGAAAATCACGTTTAAAGATAAAATGAGATGTTTAAAGTGATTTTCATGCTTCCAGGGGCCTTAAACACGAGATTTGAGGAATGGGTAAAGGTGAATGAAAATGGCCAATTTACTCACTCTGCGGCCTTAAACAGTGTTTCTCCTCCACGGGAAGTGAATTAAATAACATTTGTAGGCCTTTATTGTTAAAGCAAAAACGCCCGATTTTTGACGAAAGAGATAACCACCCCCCCTTACGACATGCTTCAGAAACGAAAAAAATGGTCCGTTTTCAAATGTTGCCTCTTTGAACTACAATTCACATTTGTACGTGGAAAATCACTTTTAAAGATAAAATGAGATGTTTAAATTGATTTTCATGCTTCCAGGGGCCTTAAACACGAGATTTGAGGAATGGGTAAAAGTGAATGAAAATGGCCAATTTACTCACTCTGCGGCCTTAAAAAGTGTTTCTCCTCCACGGGAAGTGAATAAAATACCATTTGGAGGCCTTTATTGTTCAATCAAAAACGCCAGTTTTTTGGTGAAAGAGTTAACCACCCCCCCTTACGACATGCTTCAGAAACGAAAAAAATGGTTCATTTTCAAATGTTGCGTCTTTGAACTACAATTCAGATTTGTACGTGGATAATCACTTTTAGAGATCAAATTAGATGTTTAAAGTGATTTTCAAGCTTCCAGGGGCCGTAAACACAAGATTTGAGGAATGGGTAAATGTGAATGAAAATGGCCAATTTATGCACTCTGAGGCCTTAAAAAGTTTTTCTCCACCCCAGCAAGTGAATTAAATAACATTTGTAGGCCTTATTGTTCAATCAAAAACGCCCGAGTTTTTGATGAAAGAGATAACCACCCCCCCTTACGACATGCTTCAGAAACTAAAAAAATGGTCCGTTTTCAAAAGTTGCCTCTTTGAACTACAATTCACATTTGTACGTGGAAAATCACTTTTAAAGATAAAATGAGATGTTTAAAGTGATTTTCATGCTTCCAGGGGCCTTAAACACAAGATTTGAGGAATGGGTAAAAGTGAATGAAAATGGCCAATTTACTCATTCTGAGGCCTTAAAAAGTGTTTCTCCTCCACGGGAAGTGAATAAAATAACATTTGGAGGCCTTTATTGTTCAATCAAAAACACCAGTTTTTTGGTGAAAGAGATAACCACCCCCCCTTACGACATGCTTCAGAAACTAAAAAAATGGTCCATTTTCAAATGTTGCCTCTTTGAACTATAATTCACATTTGTACGTGGAAAATCACTTTTAAAGATAAAATGAGATGTTTAAAGTGATTTTCATGCTTCCAGGGGCCTTAAACACAAGATTTGAGGAATGGGTAAAAGTGAATGAAAATGGCCAATTTACTCATTCTGAGGCCTTAAAAAGTGTTTCTCCTCCACGGGAAGTGAATTAAGTAATATTTGTAGGCCTTTATTGTTCAAGCGAAAACTCCTGATTTTTGGCGAAAGAGATAACCACCCCCCCTTACGACATGCTTCAGAAACTAAAAAAATGGTCCGTTTTCAAATGTTGCCTCTTTGACCTACAATTCACATTTGTACGTGGAAAATCACTTTTAAAGATAAAATGAGATGTTTAAAGTGATTTTCATGCTTCCAGGGGCCTTAAACACGAGATTTGAGGAATGGGTAAAAGTGAATGAAAATGGCCAATTTACTCACTCTGCGGCCTTAAAAAGTGTTTCTCCTCCACGGGAAGTGAATAAAATACCATTTGGAGGCATTTATAGTTCAATCAAAAATGCCTGTTTTTTTGGTGAAAGAGATAACCACCCCCCCCTTACGACATGCTTCAGAAATGAAAAAAATGGTCCATTTTCAAATGTTGGGTCTTTGAATGACAATTCACATTTGTACGTGGAAAATCACGTTTAAAGATAAAATGAGATGTTTAAAGTCATTTTCATGCTTCCAGGGGCCTTAAACACGAGATTTGAGGAATGGGTAAAAGTGAATGAAAATGGCCAATTTACTCACTCTGCGGCCTTAAAAAGTGTTTCTCCTCCACGGGAAGTGAATAAAATACCATTTGGAGGCATTTATAGTTCAATCAAAAACGCCTGTTTTTTGGTGAAAGAGATAACCACCCCTCCTTACGACATGCTTCAGAAACGAAAAAAATGGTCCATTTTCAAATGTTGCGTCTTTGAACGACAATTCACATTTGTACGTGGATAATCACTTTTAGAGATAAAATTAGATGTTTAAAGTGATTTTCAAGCTTCCAGGGGCCCTAAACACAAGATTTGAGAAATGGGTAAAAGTGAATGAAAATGGCCAATTTACTCACTCTGAGGCCTTAAAAAGTGTTTCTCCTCCACGGGAAGTGAATAAAATAACATTTGGAGGCCTTTAGTGTTCAATCAAAAACACCAGTTTTTTGGTGAAAGAGATAACCACCCCCCCTCACGACATGCTTCAGAAACTAAAAAAATGGTCAGTTTTCAAATGCTGCCTCTTTGAACTACAATTCACATTTGTACGTGGAAAATCACTTTTAAAGATAAAATGAGATGTTTAAAGTGATTTTCATGCTTCCAGGGGCCTTAAACACAAGATTTGAGGAATGGGTAAAAGTGAATGAAAATGGCCAATTTACTCATTCTGAGGCCTTAAAAAGTGTTTCTCCTCCACGGGAAGTGAATTAAGTAATATTTGTAGGCCTTTATTGTTCAAGCGAAAACTCCTGATTTTTGGCGAAAGAGATAACCACCCCCCCTTACGACATGCTTCAGAAACTAAAAAAATGGTCCGTTTTCAAATGTTGCCTCTTTGAACTACAATTCACAATTGTACGTGAAAAATCACTTTTAAAGATAAAATGAGATGTTTAAAGTGATTTTCATGCTTCCAGGGGCCTTAAACACGAGATTTGAGGAATGGGTAAAAGTGAATGAAAATGGCCAATTTACTCACTCTGCGGCCTTAAAAAGTGTTTCTCCTCCACAGGAAGTGAATAAAATACCATTTGGAGGCATTTATAGTTCAATCAAAAACGCCTGTTTTTTAGTGAAAGAGATAACCACCCCCCCTTACGACATGCTTCAGAAATGAAAAAAATGTCCATTTTCAAATGTTGCGTCTTTGAACGACAATTCACATTTGTACGTGGAAAATCACGTTTAAAGATAAAATGAGATGTTTAAAGTGAATTTCATGCTTCCAGGGGCCTTAAACACGAGATTTGAGGAATGGGTAAAGGTGAATGAAAATGGCCAATTTACTCACTCTGCGGCCTTAAAAAGTGTTTCTCCTCCACGGGAAGTGAATTAAATAACATTGTAGGCCTTTATTGTTAAAGCAAAAACGCCCGATTTTTGACGAAAGAGATAACCACCCCCCCTTACGACATGCTTCAGAAACAAAAAAAATGGTCCGTTTTCAAATGTTGCCTCTTTGAACTACAATTCACATTTGTACGTGGAAAATCACTTTTAAAGATAAAATGAGATGTTTAAATTGATTTTCATGCTTCCAGGGGCCTTAAACACGAGATTTGAAGAATGGGTAAAAGTTAATGAAAATGGCCAATTTACTCACTCTGCGGCCTTAAAAAGTGTTTCTCCTCCACGGGAAGTGAATAAAATACCATTTGGAGGCCTTTATTGTTCAATCAAAAACGCCAGTTTTTTGGTGAAAGAGTTAACCACCCCCCCTTACGACATGCTTCAGAAACGAAAAAAATGGTTCATTTTCAAATGTTGCGTCTTTGAACTACAATTCAGATTTGTACGTGGATAATCACTTTTAGAGATCAAATTAGATGTTTAAAGTGATTTTCAAGCTTCCAGGGGCCGTAAACACAAGATTTGAGGAATGGGTAAATGTGAATGAAAATGGCCAATTTATGCACTCTGAGGCCTTAAAAAGTTTTTCTCCACCCCAGCAAGTGAATTACATAACATTTGTAGGCCTTATTGTTCAATCAAAAACGCCCGAGTTTTTGATGAAAGAGATAACCACCCCCCCTTACGACATGCTTCAGAAACTAAAAATATGGTCCGTTTTCAAAAGTTGCCTCTTTGAACTACAATTCACATTTGTACGTGGAAAATCACTTTTAAAGATAAAATGAGATGTTTAAAGTGATTTTCATGCTTCCAGGGGCCTTAAACACGAGATTTGAGGAATGGGTAAAAGTGAATGAAAATGGCCAATTTACTCACTCTGTGGCCTTAAAAAGTGTTTCTCCTCCACAGGAAGTGAATAAAATACCATTTGGAGGCATTTATAGTTCAATCAAAAACGCCTGTTTTTTAGTGAAAGAGATAACCACCCCCCCTTACGACATGCTTCAGAAATGAAAAAAATGGTCCATTTCCAAATGTTGCGTCTTTGAACGACAATTCACATTTGAGCGTGGAAAATCACGTTTAAAGATAAAATGAGATGTTTAAAGTGATTTTCATGCTTCCAGGGGCCTTAAACACGAGATTTGAGGAATGGGTAAAAGTGAATGAAAATGGCCAATTTACTCACTCTGCGGCCTTAAAAAGTGTTTCTCCTCCACGGGAAGTGAATAAAATACCATTTGGAGGCATTTATAGTTCAATCAAAAACGCCTGTTTTTTGGTGAAAGAGATAACCACCCCCCTTACAACATGCTTCAGAAACGAAAAAAATGGTCCATTTTCAAATGTTGCGTCTTTGAACGACAATTCACATTTGAGCGTGGAAAATCACGTTTAAAGATAAAATGAGATGTTTAAAGTGATTTTCATGCTTCCAGGGGCCTTAAACACGAGATTTGAGGAATGGGTAAAAGTGAATGAAAATGGCCAATTTACTCACTCTGCGGCCTTAAAAAGTGTTTCTCCTCCACAGGAAGTGAATAAAATACCATTTGGAGGCATTTATAGTTCAATCAAAAACGCCTGTTTTTTAGTGAAAGAGATAACCACCCCCCCCTTACGACATGCTTCAGAAACGAAAAAAATGGTTCATTTTCAAATGTTGCGTCTTTGAACTACAATTCACATTTGTACGTGGATAATCACTTTTAGGAGATAAAATTAGATGTTTAACCCCTTCAGTGCCCGCCCCTTTCCCCGCCCAGTGCCGGCCGTTGCATTAGCGGGCGGGGTCTATGACGAGCTGGACTCGTCATGGGCACAGCGCCACCGCGGCCCATGACGAGTCCAGCTCGTCATGGGCACTGAAGGGGTTAAAGTGATTTTCAAGCTTCCAGGGGCCGTAAACACAAGATTTGAGGAATGGGTAAATGTGAATGAAAATGGCCAATTTATGCACTCTGAGGCCTTAAAAAGTGTTTCTCCTCCACGGGAAGTGAATTAAGTAATATTTGTAGGCCTTTATTGTTCAAGCGAAAACGCCCGATTTTTGACGAAAGAGATAACCACCCCACCTTACGACATGCTTCAGAAACTAAAAAAATGGTCCGTTTTCAAATGTTGCCTCTTTGAACTACAATTCACATTTGTACGTGGAAAATCACTTTTAAAGATAAAATGAGATGTTTAAAGTGATTTTCATGCTTCCAGGGGCCTTAAACACGAGATTTGAGGAATGGGTAAAAGTGAATGAAAATGGCCAATTTACTCACTCTGCGGCCTTAAAAAGTGTTTCTCCTCCACAGGAAGTGAATAAAATACCATTTGGAGGCATTTATAGTTCAATCAAAAACGCCTGTTTTTTAGTGAAAGAGATAACCACCCCCCCTTACGACATGCTTCAGAAATGAAAAAAATGTCCATTTTCAAATGTTGCGTCTTTGAACGACAATTCACATTTGTACGTGGAAAATCACGTTTAAAGATAAAATGAGATGTTTAAAGTGATTTTCATGCTTCCAGGGGCCTTAAACACGAGATTTGAGGAATGGGTAAAGGTGAATGAAAATGGCCAATTTACTCACTCTGCGGCCTTAAACAGTGTTTCTCCTCCACGGGAAGTGAATTAAATAACATTTGTAGGCCTTTATTGTTAAAGCAAAAACGCCCGATTTTTGACGAAAGAGATAACCACCCCCCCTTACGACATGCTTCAGAAACGAAAAAAATGGTCCGTTTTCAAATGTTGCCTCTTTGAACTACAATTCACATTTGTACGTGGAAAATCACTTTTAAAGATAAAATGAGATGTTTAAATTGATTTTCATGCTTCCAGGGGCCTTAAACACGAGATTTGAGGAATGGGTAAAAGTGAATGAAAATGGCCAATTTACTCACTCTGCGGCCTTAAAAAGTGTTTCTCCTCCACAGGAAGTGAATAAAATACCATTTGGAGGCATTTATAGTTCAATCAAAAACGCCTGTTTTTTAGTGAAAGAGATAACCACCCCCCCTTACGACATGCTTCAGAAACGAAAAAAATGGTTCATTTTCAAATGTTGCGTCTTTGAACTACAATTCAGATTTGTACGTGGATAATCACTTTTAGAGATCAAATTAGATGTTTAAAGTGATTTTCAAGCTTCCAGGGGCCGTAAACACAAGATTTGAGGAATGGGTAAATGTGAATGAAAATGGCCAATTTATGCACTCTGAGGCCTTAAAAAGTTTTTCTCCACCCCAGCAAGTGAATTAAATAACATTTGTAGGCCTTATTGTTCAATCAAAAACGCCCGAGTTTTTGATGAAAGAGATAACCACCCCCCCTTACGACATGCTTCAGAAACTAAAAAAATGGTCCGTTTTCAAAAGTTGCCTCTTTGAACTACAATTCACATTTGTACGTGGAAAATCACTTTTAAAGATAAAATGAGATGTTTAAAGTGATTTTCATGCTTCCAGGGGCCTTAAACACAAGATTTGAGGAATGGGTAAAAGTGAATGAAAATGGCCAATTTACTCATTCTGAGGCCTTAAAAAGTGTTTCTCCTCCACGGGAAGTGAATAAAATAACATTTGGAGGCCTTTATTGTTCAATCAAAAACACCAGTTTTTTGGTGAAAGAGATAACCACCCCCCCTTACGACATGCTTCAGAAACTAAAAAAATGGTCCATTTTCAAATGTTGCCTCTTTGAACTATAATTCACATTTGTACGTGGAAATCACTTTTAAAGATAAAATGAGATGTTTAAAGTGATTTTCATGCTTCCAGGGGCCTTAAACACAAGATTTGAGGAATGGGTAAAAGTGAATGAAAATGGCCAATTTACTCATTCTGAGGCCTTAAAAAGTGTTTCTCCTCCACGGGAAGTGAATTAAGTAATATTTGTAGGCCTTTATTGTTCAAGCGAAAACTCCTGATTTTTGGCGAAAGAGATAACCACCCCCCCTTACGACATGCTTCAGAAACTAAAAAAATGGTCCGTTTTCAAATGTTGCCTCTTTGACCTACAATTCACATTTGTACGTGGAAAATCACTTTTAAAGATAAAATGAGATGTTTAAAGTGATTTTCATGCTTCCAGGGGCCTTAAACACGAGATTTGAGGAATGGGTAAAAGTGAATGAAAATGGCCAATTTACTCACTCTGCGGCCTTAAAAAGTGTTTCTCCTCCACGGGAAGTGAATAAAATACCATTTGGAGGCATTTATAGTTCAATCAAAAATGCCTGTTTTTTTGGTGAAAGAGATAACCACCCCCCCCTTACGACATGCTTCAGAAATGAAAAAAATGGTCCATTTTCAAATGTTGGGTCTTTGAATGACAATTCACATTTGTACGTGGAAAATCACGTTTAAAGATAAAATGAGATGTTTAAAGTCATTTTCATGCTTCCAGGGGCCTTAAACACGAGATTTGAGGAATGGGTAAAAGTGAATGAAAATGGCCAATTTACTCACTCTGCGGCCTTAAAAAGTGTTTCTCCTCCACGGGAAGTGAATAAAATACCATTTGGAGGCATTTATAGTTCAATCAAAAACGCCTGTTTTTTGGTGAAAGAGATAACCACCCCTCCTTACGACATGCTTCAGAAACGAAAAAAATGGTCCATTTTCAAATGTTGCGTCTTTGAACGACAATTCACATTTGTACGTGGATAATCACTTTTAGAGATAAAATTAGATGTTTAAAGTGATTTTCAAGCTTCCAGGGGCCCTAAACACAAGATTTGAGAAATGGGTAAAAGTGAATGAAAATGGCCAATTTACTCACTCTGAGGCCTTAAAAAGTGTTTCTCCTCCACGGGAAGTGAATTAAGTAATATTTGTAGGCCTTTATTGTTCAAGCGAAAACTCCTGATTTTTGGCGAAAGAGATAACCACCCCCCCTTACGACATGCTTCAGAAACTAAAAAAATGGTCCGTTTTCAAATGTTGCCTCTTTGAACTACAATTCACAATTGTACGTGAAAAATCACTTTTAAAGATAAAATGAGATGTTTAAAGTGATTTTCATGCTTCCAGGGGCCTTAAACACGAGATTTGAGGAATGGGTAAAAGTGAATGAAAATGGCCAATTTACTCACTCTGCGGCCTTAAAAAGTGTTTCTCCTCCACAGGAAGTGAATAAAATACCATTTGGAGGCATTTATAGTTCAATCAAAAACGCCTGTTTTTTAGTGAAAGAGATAACCACCCCCCCTTACGACATGCTTCAGAAATGAAAAAAATGTCCATTTTCAAATGTTGCGTCTTTGAACGACAATTCACATTTGTACGTGGAAAATCACGTTTAAAGATAAAATGAGATGTTTAAAGTGAATTTCATGCTTCCAGGGGCCTTAAACACGAGATTTGAGGAATGGGTAAAGGTGAATGAAAATGGCCAATTTACTCACTCTGCGGCCTTAAAAAGTGTTTCTCCTCCACGGGAAGTGAATTAAATAACATTGTAGGCCTTTATTGTTAAAGCAAAAACGCCCGATTTTTGACGAAAGAGATAACCACCCCCCCTTACGACATGCTTCAGAAACAAAAAAAATGGTCCGTTTTCAAATGTTGCCTCTTTGAACTACAATTCACATTTGTACGTGGAAAATCACTTTTAAAGATAAAATGAGATGTTTAAATTGATTTTCATGCTTCCAGGGGCCTTAAACACGAGATTTGAAGAATGGGTAAAAGTTAATGAAAATGGCCAATTTACTCACTCTGCGGCCTTAAAAAGTGTTTCTCCTCCACGGGAAGTGAATAAAATACCATTTGGAGGCCTTTATTGTTCAATCAAAAACGCCAGTTTTTTGGTGAAAGAGTTAACCACCCCCCCTTACGACATGCTTCAGAAACGAAAAAAATGGTTCATTTTCAAATGTTGCGTCTTTGAACTACAATTCAGATTTGTACGTGGATAATCACTTTTAGAGATCAAATTAGATGTTTAAAGTGATTTTCAAGCTTCCAGGGGCCGTAAACACAAGATTTGAGGAATGGGTAAATGTGAATGAAAATGGCCAATTTATGCACTCTGAGGCCTTAAAAAGTTTTTCTCCACCCCAGCAAGTGAATTACATAACATTTGTAGGCCTTATTGTTCAATCAAAAACGCCCGAGTTTTTGATGAAAGAGATAACCACCCCCCCTTACGACATGCTTCAGAAACTAAAAATATGGTCCGTTTTCAAAAGTTGCCTCTTTGAACTACAATTCACATTTGTACGTGGAAAATCACTTTTAAAGATAAAATGAGATGTTTAAAGTGATTTTCATGCTTCCAGGGGCCTTAAACACAAGATTTGAGGAATGGGTAAAAGTGAATGAAAATGGCCAATTTACTCATTCTGAGGCCTTAAAAAGTGTTTCTCCTCCACGGGAAGTGAATTAAGTAATATTTGTAGGCCTTTATTGTTCAAGCGAAAACTCCTGATTTTTGGCGAAAGAGATAACCACCCCCCTTACGACATCTTCAGAAACTAAAAAAATGGTCCGTTTTCAAATGTTGCCTCTTTGAACTACAATTCACAATTGTACGTGGAAAATCACTTTTAAAGATAAAATGAGATGTTTAAAGTGATTTTCATGCTTCCAGGGGCCTTAAACACGAGATTTGAGGAATGGGTAAAAGTGAATGAAAATGGCCAATTTACTCACTCTGCGGCCTTAAAAAGTGTTTCTCCTCCACAGGAAGTGAATAAAATACCATTTGGAGGCATTTATAGTTCAATCAAAAACGCCTGTATTTTAGTGAAAGAGATAACCACCCCCCCTTACGACATGCTTCAGAAATGAAAAAAATTTCCATTTTCAAATGTTGCGTCTTTGAACGACAATTCACATTTGTACGTGGAAAATCACGTTTAAAGATAAAATGAGATGTTTAAAGTGATTTTCATGCTTCCAGGGGCCTTAAACACGAGATTTGAGGAATGGGTAAAAGTGAATGAAAATGGCCAATTTACTCACTCTGCGGCCTTAAAAAGTGTTTCTCCTCCACGGGAAGTGAATTAAATAACATTTGTAGGCCTTTATTGTTAAAGCAAAAACGCCCGATTTTTGACGAAAGAGATAACCACCCCCCCCCTTACGACATGCTTCAGAAACTAAAAAAATGGTCCGTTTTCAAATGTTGCCTCTTTGAACTACAATTCACATTTGTACGTGGAAAATCACTTTTAAAGATAAAATGAGATGTTTAAAGTGATTTTCATGCTTCCAGGGGCCTTAAACACGAGATTTGAGGAATGGGTAAAAGTGAATGAAAATGGCCAATTTACTCACTCTGCGGCCTTAAAAAGTGTTTCTCCTCCACGGGAAGTGAATTAAGTAATATTTGTAGGCCTTTATTGTTCAAGCGAAAACGCCCGATTTTTGACGAAAGAGATAACCACCCCCCTTACGACATGCTTCAGAAACTAAAAAAATGGTCCGTTTTCAAATGTTGCCTCTTTGATCTACAATTCACATTTGTACGTGGAAAATCACTTTTAAAGATAAAATGAGATGTTTAAAGTGATTTTCTTGCTTCCAGGGGCCTTAAACACGTGATTTGAGGAATGGGTAAAAGTGAATGAAAATGGCCAATTTACTCACTCTGCGGCCTTAAAAAGTGTTTCTCCTCCACGGGAAGTGAATAAAATACCATTTGGAGGCATTTATAGTTCAATCAAAAACGCCTGTTTTTTGGTGAAAGAGATAACCACCCCCCCTTACAACATGCTTCAGAAACGAAAAAAATGGTCCATTTTCAAATGTTGCGTCTTTGAACGACAATTCACATTTGTACGTGGATAATCACTTTTAGAGATAAAATTAGATGTTTAAAGTGATTTTCAAGCTTCCAGGGGCCGTAAACACAAGATTTGAGGAATGGGTAAATGTGAATGAAAATGGACAATTTATGCACTCTGAGGCCTTAAAAAGTTTTTCTCCACCCCAGCAAGTGAATTAAATAACATTTGTAGGCCTTTATTGTTCAATCAAAAACGTCCGAGTTTTTGATGAAAGAGATAACCACCCCCCCTTACGACATGCTTCCGAAACTAAAAAAATGGTCCGTTTTCAAATGTTGCCTCTTTGAACTACAATTCACATTTGTACGTGGAAAATCACTTTTAAAGATAAAATGAGATGTTTAAAGTGATTTTCATGCTTCCAGGGGCCTTAAACACAAGATTTGAGGAATGGGTAAAAGTGAATGAAAATGGCCAATTTACTCATTCTGAGGCCTTAAAAAGTGTTTCTCCTCCACGGGAAGTGAATTAAGTAATATTTGTAGGCCTTTATTGTTCAAGCGAAAACTCCTGATTTTTGGCGAAAGAGATAACCACCCCCCCTTACGACATGCTTCAGAAACTAAAAAAATGGTCCGTTTTCAAATGTTGCCTCTTTGAACTACAATTCACATTTGTACGTGGAAAATCACTTTTAAAGATAAAATGAGATGTTTAAAGTGATTTTCATGCTTCCAGGGGCCTTAAACACGAGATTTGAGGAATGGGTAAAAGTGAATGAAAATGGCCAATTTACTCACTCTGCGGCCTTAAAAAGTGTTTCTCCTCCACAGGAAGTGAATAAAATACCATTTGGAGGCATTTATAGTTCAATCAAAAACGCCTGTTTTTTAGTGAAAGAGATAACCACCCCCCCTTACGACATGCTTCAGAAATGAAAAAAATGGTCCATTTTCAAATGTTGCGTCTTTGAACGACAATTCACATTTGTACGTGGAAAATCACGTTTAAAGATAAAATGAGATGTTTAAAGTGATTTTCATGCTTCCAGGGGCCTTAAACACAAGATTTGAGGAATGGGTAAAAGTGAATGAAAATGGCCAATTTACT
This sequence comes from Triturus cristatus, assembly GCF_964204655.1. NCBI lineage: Eukaryota > Metazoa > Chordata > Amphibia > Caudata > Salamandridae > Triturus > Triturus cristatus. Next base: position 472,111,420 of record NC_140592.1, read on the forward strand.
CACTCTGCGGCCTTAAAAAGTGTTTCTCCTCCACGGGAAGTGAATTAAATAACATTTGTAGGCCTTTATTGTTAAAGCAAAAACGCCCGATTTTTGACGAAAGAGATAACCACCCCCCCTTACGACATGCTTCAGAAACTAAAAAAATGGTCCGTTTTCAAATGTTGCCTCTTTGAACTACAATTCACATTTGTACGTGGAAAATCACTTTTAAAGATAAAATTAGATGTTTAAAGTGATTTTCATGCTTCCAGGGGCCTTAAACACGAGATTTGAGGAATGGGTAAAAGTGAATGAAAATGGCCAATTTACTCACTCTGCGGCCTTAAAAAGTGTTTCTCCTCCACGGGAAGTGAATTAAGTAATATTTGTAGGCCTTTATTGTTCAAGCGAAAACGCCAGATTTTTGACGAAAGAGATAACCACCACCCCTTACGACATGCTTCAGAAACTAAAAAAATGGTCCGTTTTCAAATGTTGCCTCTTTGAACTACAATTCACATTTGTACGTGGAAAATCACTTTTAAAGATAAAATGAGATGTTTAAAGTGATTTTCATGCTTCCAGGGGCCTTAAACACAAGATTTGAGGAATGGGTAAAAGTGAATGAAAATGGCCAATTTACTCACTCTGCGGCCTTAAAAAGTGTTTCTCCTCCACGGGAAGTGAATAAAATACCATTTGGAGGCATTTATAGTTCAATCAAAAACGCCTGTTTTTTGGTGAAAGAGATAACCACCCCCCCTTACAACATGCTTCAGAAACGAAAAAAATGGTCCATTTTCAAATGTTGCGTCTTTGAACGACAATTCACATTTGTACGTGGATAATCACTTTTAGAGATAAAATTAGATGTTTAAAGTGATTTTCAAGCTTCCAGGGGCCGTAAACACAAGATTTGAGGAATGGGTAAATGTGAATGAAAATGGACAATTTATGCACTCTGAGGCCTTAAAAAGTTTTTCTCCACCCCAGCAAGTGAATTAAATAACATTTGTAGGCCTTTATTGTTCAATCAAAAACGTCCGAGTTTTTGATGAAAGAGATAACCACCCCCCCTTACGACATGCTTCAGAAACTAAAAAAATGGTCCGTTTTCAAATGTTTCCTCTTTGAACTACAATTCACATTTGTACGTGGAAAATCACTTTTAAAGATAAAATGAGATGTTTAAAGTGATTTTCATGCTTCCAGGGGCCTTAAACACAAGATTTGAGGAATGGGTAAAAGTGAATGAAAATGGCCAATTTACTCATTCTGAGGCCTTAAAAAGTGTTTCTCCTCCACGGGAAGTGAATTAAGTAATATTTGTAGGCCTTTATTGTTCAAGCGAAAACTCCTGATTTTTGACGAAAGAGATAACCACCCCTCCTTACGACATGCTTCAGAAACTGAAAAAATGGTCCGTTTTCAAATGTTGCCTCTTTGAACTACAATTCACATTTGTACGTGGAAAATCACTTTTAAAGATAAAATGAGATGTTTAAAGAGATTTTCATGCTTCCAGGGGCCTTAAACACGAGATTTGAGGAATGGGTAAAAGTGAATGAAAATGGCCAATTTACTCACTCTGCGGCCTTAAAAAGTGTTTCTCCTCCACGGGAAGTGAATAAAATACCATTTGGAGGCATTTATAGTTCAATCAAAAACGCCTGTTTTTTTGGTGAAAGAGATAACCACCCCCCCCTTACGACATGCTTCAGAAACGAAAAAAATGGTCCATTTTCAAATGTTGCGTCTTTGAACGACAATTCACATTTGTACGTGGATAATCACTTTTAGAGATAAAATGAGATGTTTAAAGTGATTTTCATGCTTCCAGGGGCCTTAAACACGAGATTTGAGGAATGGGTAAAAGTGAATGAAAATGGCCAATTTACTCACTCTGCGGCCTTAAAAAGTGTTTCTCCTCCACGGGAAGTGAATAAAATACCATTTGGAGGCATTTATAGTTCAATCAAAAACGCCTGTTTTTTGGTGAAAGAGATAACCACCCCCCCTTACGACATGCTTCAGAAACGAAAAAAATGGTCCATTTTCAAATGTTGCGTCTTTGAACGACAATTCACATTTGTACGTGGATAATCACTTTTAGAGATAAAATTAGATGTTTAAAGTGATTTTCAAGCTTCCAGGGGCCCTAAACACAAGATTTGAGAAATGGGTAAAAGTGAATGAAAATGGCCAATTTACTCACTCTGAGGCCTTAAAAAGTGTTTCTCCTCCACGGGAAGTGAATAAAATAACATTTGGAGGCCTTTATTGTTCAATCAAAAACACCAGTTTTTTGGTGAAAGAGATAACCACCCCCCCTTATGACATGCTTCAGAAACGAAAAAAATGGTTCATTTTCAAATGTTGCGTCTTTGAACTACAATTCACATTTGTACGTGGATAATCACTTTTAGAGATAAAATTAGATGTTTAACCCCTTCAGTGCCCGCCCCTTTCCCCGCCCAGTGCCGGCCGTTGCATTAGCGGGCGGGGTCTATGACGAGCTGGACTCGTCATGGGCACAGCGCCACCACGGCCCATGACGAGTCCAGCTCGTCATGGGCACTGAAGGGGTTAAAGTGATTTTCAAGCTTCCAGGGGCCGTAAACACAAGATTTGAGGAATGGGTAAATGTGAATGAAAATGGCCAATTTATGCACTCTGAGGCCTTAAAAAGTTTTTCTCCACCCCAGCAAGTGAATTAAATAACATTTGTAGGCCTTTATTGTTCAATCAAAAACGCCCGAGTTTTTGATGAAAGAGATAACCACCCCCCCTTACGACATGCTTCAGAAACTAAAAAAATGGTCCGTTTTCAAAAGTTGCCTCTTTGAACTACAATTCACATTTGTACGTGGAAAATCACTTTTAAATATAAAATGAGATGTTTAAAGTGATTTTCATGCTTCCAGGGGCCTTAAACACGAGATTTGAGGAATGGGTAAAAGTGAATGAAAATGGCCAATTTACTCATTCTGAGGCCTTAAAAAGTGTTTCTCCTCCACGGGAAGTGAATTAAGTAATATTTGTAGGCCTTTATTGTTCAAGCGAAAACGCCCGATTTTTGACGAAAGAGATAACCACCCCCCCCTTACGACATGCTTCAGAAACTAAAAAAATGGTCCGTTTTCAAATGTTGCCTCTTTGAACTACAATTCACATTTGTACGTGGAAAATCACTTTTAAAGATAAAATGAGATGTTTAAAGTGATTTTCATGCTTCCAGGGGCCTTAAACACGAGATTTGAGGAATGGGTAAAAGTGAATGAAAATGGCCAATTTACTCACTCTGCGGCCTTAAAAAGTGTTTCTCCTCCACGGGAAGTGAATAAAATACCATTTGGAGGCATTTATAGTTCAATCAAAAACGCCTGTTTTTTGGTGAAAGAGATAACCACCCCCCCTTACGACATGCTTCAGAAACGAAAAAAATGGTCCATTTTCAAATGTTGCGATTTTGAACGACAATTCACATTTGTACGTGGATAATCACTTTTAGAGATAAAATTAGATGTTTAAAGTGATTTTCAAGCTTCCAGGGGCCCTAAACACAAGATTTGAGAAATGGGTAAAAGTGAATGAAAATGGCCAATTTACTCACTCTGAGGCCTTAAAATGTGTTTCTCCTCAACGGGAAGTGAATAAAATAACATTTGGAGGCCTTTATTGTTCAATCAAAAACGCCAGTTTTTTGGTGAAAGAGTTAACCACCCCCCCTTAGGACATGCTTCAGAAACGAAAAAAATGGTTCATTTTTAAATGTTGCGTCTTTGAACTACAATTCAGATTTGTACGTGGATAATCACTTTTAAAGATAAAATGAGATGTTTAAAGTGATTTTCATGCTTCCAGGGGCCTTAAACACAAGATTTGAGGAATGGGTAAAAGTGAATGAAAATGGCCAATTTACTCATCATGAGGCCTTAAAAAGTGTTTCTCCTCCACGGGAAGTGAATTAAGTAATATTTGTAGGCCTTTATTGTTCAAGCGAAAACGCCCGATTTTTGACGAAAGAGATAACCCCCCCTTACGACATGCTTCAGAAACTAAAAAAATGGTCCGTTTTCAAATGTTGCCTCTTTGAACTACAATTCACATTTGTACGTGGAAAATCACTTTTAAAGATAAAATGAGATGTTTAAAGTGATTTTCATGCTTCCAGGGGCCTTAACCCCTTCAGCGCTGCGCGGATTCCCGCGCAGTGCTGAAGGATCTGAGCGCGGACGGGGCCATGACGGAACGGTTCCGTCATAAGCACAGCCCAACCGACGTGCATGACGGAACCGTTCCGTCACAAGCGTCGAAGGGGTTAAACATGAGATTGGAGGAATGGGTAAAAGTGAATGAAAATGGCCAATTTACTCACTCTGCGGCCTTAAAAAGTGTTTCTCCTCCACGGGAAGTGAATAAAATACCATTTGGAGGCATTTATAGTTCAATCAAAAATGCCTGTTTTTTTGGTGAAAGAGATAACCACCCCCCCCTTACGACATGCTTCAGAAATGAAAAAAATGGTCCATTTTCAAATGTTGCGTCTTTGAACGACAATTCACATTTGTACGTGGAAAATCACGTTTAAAGATAAAATGAGATGTTTAAAGTGATTTTCATGCTTCCAGGGGCCTTAAACACGAGATTTGACGAATGGGTAAAAGTGAATGAAAATGGCCAATTTACTCACTCTGCGGCCTTAAAAAGTGTTTCTCCTCCACGGGAAGTGAATAAAATACCATTTGGAGGCATTTATAGTTCAATCAAAAACGCCTGTTTTTTGGTGAAAGAGATAACCACCCCTCCTTACGACATGCTTCAGAAACGAAAAAAATGGTCCATTTTCAAATGTTGCGTCTTTGAACGACAATTCACATTTGTACGTGGATAATCACTTTTAGAGATAAAATTAGATGTTTAAAGTGATTTTCAAGCTTCCAGGGGCCCTAAACACAAGATTTGAGAAATGGGTAAAAGTGAATGAAAATGGCCAATTTACTCACTCTGAGGCCTTAAAAAGTGTTTCTCCTCCACGGGAAGTGAATAAAATAACATTTGGAGGCCTTTATTGTTCAATCAAAAACACCAGTTTTTTGGTGAAAGAGATAACCACCCCCCCTTACGACATGCTTCAGAAACTAAAAAAATGGTCCGTTTTCAAATGCTGCCTCTTTGAACTACAATTCACATTTGTACGTGGAAAATCACTTTTAAAGATAAAATGAGATGTTTAAAGTGATTTTCATGCTTCCAGGGGCCTTAAACACAAGATTTGAGGAATGGGTAAAAGTGAATGAAAATGGCCAATTTACTCATTCTGAGGCCTTAAAAAGTGTTTCTCCTCCACGGGAAGTGAATTAAGTAATATTTGTAGGCCTTTATTGTTCAAGCGAAAACTCCTGATTTTTGGCGAAAGAGATAACCACCCCCCCTTACGACATGCTTCAGAAACTAAAAAAATGGTCCGTTTTCAAATGTTGCCTCTTTGAACTACAATTCACATTTGTACGTGGAAAATCACTTTTAAAGATAAAATGAGATGTTTAAAGTGATTTTCATGCTTCCAGGGGCCTTAAACACGAGATTTGAGGAATGGGTAAAAGTGAATGAAAATGGCCAATTTACTCACTCTGAGGCCTTAAAATGTGTTTCTCCTCCACGGGAAGTGAATAAAATAACATTTGGAGGCCTTTATTGTTCAATCAAAAACGCCAGTTTTTTGGTGAAAGAGTTAACCACCCCCCCTTAGGACATGCTTCAGAAACGAAAAAAATGGTTCATTTTCAAATGTTGCGTCTTTGAACTACAATTCAGATTTGTACGTGGATAATCACTTTTAGAGATAAAATTAGATGTTTAAAGTGATTTTCAAGCTTCCAGGGGCCGTAAACACAAGATTTGAGGAATGGGTAAATGTGAATGAAAATGGCCAATTTATGCACTCTGAGGCCTTAAAAAGTTTTTCTCCACCCCAGCAAGTGAATTAAATAACATTTGTAGGCCTTTATTGTTCAATCAAAAACGCCCGAGTTTTTGATGAAAGAGATAACCAGCCCCCCTTACGACATGCTTCAGAAACTAAAAAAATGGTCAGTTTTCAAAAGTTGCCTCTTTGAATTACAATTCACATTTGTACGTGGAAAATCACTTTTAAAGATAAAATGAGATGTTTAAAGTGATTTTCATGCTTCCAGGGGCCTTAAACACAAGATTTGAGGAATGGGTAAAAGTGAATGAAAATGGCCAATTTACTCATTCTGAGGCCTTAAAAAGTGTTTCTCCTCCACGGGAAGTGAATTAAGTAATATTTGTAGGCCTTTATTGTTCAAGCGAAAACGCCCGATTTTTGACGAAAGAGATAACCCCCCCTTACGACATGCTTCAGAAACTAAAAAAATGGTCCGTTTTCAAATGTTGCCTCTTTGAACTACAATTCACATTTGTACGTGGAAAATCACTTTTAAAGATAAAATGAGATGTTTAAAGTGATTTTCATGCTTCCAGGGGCCTTAACCCCTTCAGCGCTGCGCGGATTCCCGCACAGTGCTGAAGGATCTGAGCGCGGGCGGGGCCATGACGGAACGGTTCCGTCATAAGCACAGCCCAACCGACGTGCATGACGGAACCGTTCCGTCACAAGCGTCGAAGGGGTTAAACACGAGATTGGAGGAATGGGTAAAAGTGAATGAAAATGGCCAATTTACTCACTCTGCGGCCTTAAAAAGTGTTTCTCCTCCACGGGAAGTGAATAAAATACCATTTGGAGGCATTTATAGTTCAATCAAAAACGCCTGTTTTTTGGTGAAAGAGATAACCACCCCCCCTTACGACATGCTTCAGAAATGAAAAAAATGTCCATTTTCAAATGTTGCGTCTTTGAACGACAATTCACATTTGTACGTGGAAAATCACGTTTAAAGATAAAATGAGATGTTTAAAGTGATTTTCATGCTTCCAGGGGCCCTAAACACAAGATTTGAGAAATGGGTAAAAGTGAATGAAAATGGCCAATTTACTCACTCTGAGGCCTTAAAATGTGTTTCTCCTCCACGGGAAGTGAATAAAATAACATTTGGAGGCCTTTAATGTTCAATCAAAAACGCCAGTTTTTTGGTGAAAGAGTTAACCACCCCCCCTTACGACATGCTTCAGAAACGAAAAAAATGGTTCATTTTCAAATGTTGCGTCTTTGAACTACAATTCAGATTTGTACGTGGATAATCACTTTTAGAGATAAAATTAGATGTTTAAAGTGATTTTCAAGCTTCCAGGGGCCGTAAACACAAGATTTGAGGAATGGGTAAATGTGAATGAAAATGGCCAATTTATGCACTCTGAGGCCTTAAAAAGTTTTTCTCCACCCCAGCAAGTGAATTAAATAACATTTGTAGGCCTTTATTGTTCAATCAAAAACGTCCGAGTTTTTGATGAAAGAGATAACCACCCCCCCTTACGACATGCTTCAGAAACTAAAAAAATGGTCCGTTTTCAAATGTTGCCTCTTTGAACTACAATTCACATTTGTACGTGGAAAATCACTTTTAAAGATAAAATGAGATGTTTAAAGTGATTTTCATGCTTCCAGGGGCCTTAAACACGAGATTTGAGGAATGGGTAAAAGTGAATGAAAATGGCCAATTTACTCACTCTGCGGCCTTAAAAAGTGTTTCTCCTCCACGGGAAGTGAATAAAATACCATTTGGAGGCATTTATAGTTCAATCAAAAACGCCTGTTTTTTGGTGAAAGAGATAACCACCCCCCCTTACGACATGCTTCAGAAACTAAAAAAATGGTCCGTTTTCAAATGTTGCCTCTTTGAACTACAATTCACATTTGTACGTGGAAACTCACTTTTAAAGATAAAATGAGATGTTTAAAGTGATTTTCATGCTTCCAGGGGCCTTAAACACGAGATTTGAGGAATGGGTAAAAGTGAATGAAAATGGCCAATTTACTCACTCTGCGGCCTTAAAAAGTGTTTCTCCTCCACGGGAAGTGAATAAAATACCATTTGGAGGCATTTATAGTTCAATCAAAAACGCCTGTTTTTTGGTGAAAGAGATAACCACCCCCCCTTACGACATGCTTCAGAAACGAAAAAAATGGTCCATTTTCAAATGTTGCGTCTTTGAACGACAATTCACATTTGTACGTGGATAATCACTTTTAGAGATAAAATTAGATGTTTAAAGTGATTTTCAAGCTTCCAGGGGCCCTAAACACAAGATTTGAGAAATGGGTAAAAGTGAATGAAAATGGCCAATTTACTCACTCTGAGGCCTTAAAACGTGTTTCTCCTCCACGGGAAGTGAATAAAATAACATTTGGAGGCCTTTAATGTTCAATCAAAAACGCCAGTTTTTTGGTGAAAGAGTTAACCACCCCCCCTTACGACATGCTTCAGAAACGAAAAAAATGGTTCATTTTCAAATGTTGCGTCTTTGAACTACAATTCAGATTTGTACGTGGATAATCACTTTTAGAGATAAAATTAGATGTTTAAAGTGATTTTCAAGCTTCCAGGGGCCGTAAACACAAGATTTGAGGAATGGGTAAATGTGAATAAAAATGGCCAATTTATGCACTTTGAGGCATTAAAAAGTTTTTCTCCACCCCAGCAAGTGAATTAAATAACAGTTGTAGGCCTTTATTGTTCAATCAAAAACGCCCGAGTTTTTGATGAAAGAGATAACCACCCCCCTTACGACATGCTTCAGAAACTAAAAAAATGGTCCGTTTTCAAAAGTTGCCTCTTTGAACTACAATTCACATTTGTACGTGGAAAATCACTTTTAAAGATAAAATGAGATGTTTAAAGTGATTTTCATGCTTCCAGGGTCCTTAAACACAAGATTTGAGGAATGGGTAAAAGTGAATGAAAATGGCCAATTTACTCACTCTGCGGCCTTAAAAAGTGTTTCTCCTCCACGGGAAGTGAATAAAATACCATTTGGAGGCATTTATAGTTCAATCAAAAACGCCTGTTTTTTGGTGAAAGAGATAACCACCCCCCCTTACGACATGCTTCAGAAACGAAAAAAATGGTCCATTTTCAAATGTTGCGTCTTTGAACGACAATTCACATTTGTACGTGGATAATCACTTTTAGAGATAAAATTAGATGTTTAAAGTGATTTTCAAGCTTCCAGGGGCCCTAAACACAAGATTTGAGAAATGGGTAAAAGTGAATGAAAATGGCCAATTTACTCACTCTGAGGCCTTAAAAAGTGTTTCTCCTCCACGGGAAGTGAATAAAATAACATTTGGAGGCCTTTATTGTTCAATCAAAAACACCAGTTTTTTGGTGAAAGAGATAACCACCCCCCCTTACGACATGCTTCAGAAACGAAAAAAATGGTTCATTTTCAAATGTTGCGTCTTTGAACTACAATTCACATTTGTACGTGGATAATCACTTTTAGAGATAAAATTAGATGTTTAACCCCTTCAGTGCCCGCCCCTTTCCCCGCCCAGTGCCGGCCGTTGCATTAGCGGGCGGGGTCTATGACGAGCTGGACTCGTCATGGGCACAGCGCCACCGCGGCCCATGACGAGTCCAGCTCGTCATGGGCACTGAAGGGGTTAAAGTGATTTTCAAGCTTCCAGGGGCCGTAAACACAAGATTTGAGGAATGGGTAAAAGTGAATGAAAATGGCCAATTTACTCATTCTGAGGCCTTAAAAAGTGTTTCTGCTCCACGGGAAGTGACTTAAGTAATATTTGTAGGCCTTTATTGTTCAAGCGAAAACGCCCGATTTTTGACGAAAGAGATAACCACCCCTCCTTACGACATGCTTCAGAAACTAAAAAAATGGTCCGTTTTCAAATGTTGCCTCTTTGAACTACAATTCACATTTGTACGTGGAAAATCACTTTTAAAGATAAAATGAGATGTTTAAAGTGATTTTCATGCTTCCAGGGGCCTTAAACACGAGATTTGAGGAATGGGTAAAAGTGAATGAAAATGGCCAATTTACTCACTCTGCGGCCTTAAAAAGTGTTTCTCCTCCACGGGAAGTGAATAAAATACCATTTGGAGGCATTTATAGTTCAATCAAAAACGCCTGTTTTTTTGGTGAAAGAGATAACCACCCCCCCCTTACGACATGCTTCAGAAATGAAAAAAATGGTCCATTTTCAAATGTTGCGTCTTTGAACGACAATTCACATTTGTACGTGGAAAATCACGTTTAAAGATAAAATGAGATGTTTAAAGTGATTTTCATGCTTCCAGGGGCCTTAAACACGAGATTTGAGGAATGGGTAAAAGTGAATGAAAATGGCCAATTTACTCACTCTGCGGCTTTAAAAAGTGTTTCTCCTCCACGGGAAGTGAATAAAATACCATTTGGAGGCATTTATAGTTCAATCAAAAACGCCTGTTTTTTGGTGAAAGAGATAACCACCCCCCCTTACGACATGCTTCAGAAACGAAAAAAATGGTCCATTTTCAAATGTTGCGTCTTTGAACGACAATTCACATTTGTACGTGGATAATCACTTTTAGAGATAAAATTAGATGTTTAAAGTGATTTTCAAGCTTCCAGGGGCCCTAAACACAAGATTTGAGAAATGGGTAAAAGTGAATGAAAATGGCCAATTTACTCACTCTGAGGCCTTAAAACGTGTTTCTCCTCCACGGGAAGTGAATAAAATAACATTTGGAGGCCTTTAATGTTCAATCAAAAACGCCAGTTTTTTGGTGAAAGAGTTAACCACCCCCCCTTACGACATGCTTCAGAAACGAAAAAAATGGTTCATTTTCAAATGTTGCGTCTTTGAACTACAATTCAGATTTGTACGTGGATAATCACTTTTAGAGATAAAATTAGATGTTTAAAGTGATTTTCAAGCTTCCAGGGGCCGTAAACACAAGATTTGAGGAATGGGTAAATGTGAATAAAAATGGCCAATTTATGCACTTTGAGGCATTAAAAAGTTTTTCTCCACCCCAGCAAGTGAATTAAATAACAGTTGTAGGCCTTTATTGTTCAATCAAAAACGCCCGAGTTTTTGATGAAAGAGATAACCACCCCCCTTACGACATGCTTCAGAAACTAAAAAAATGGTCCGTTTTCAAAAGTTGCCTCTTTGAACTACAATTCACATTTGTACGTGGAAAATCACTTTTAAAGATAAAATGAGATGTTTAAAGTGATTTTCATGCTTCCAGGGTCCTTAAACACAAGATTTGAGGAATGGGTAAAAGTGAATGAAAATGGCCAATTTACTCACTCTGCGGCCTTAAAAAGTGTTTCTCCTCCACGGGAAGTGAATAAAATACCATTTGGAGGCATTTATAGTTCAATCAAAAACGCCTGTTTTTTGGTGAAAGAGATAACCACCCCCCCTTACGACATGCTTCAGAAACGAAAAAAATGGTCCATTTTCAAATGTTGCGTCTTTGAACGACAATTCACATTTGTACGTGGATAATCACTTTTAGAGATAAAATTAGATGTTTAAAGTGATTTTCAAGCTTCCAGGGGCCCTAAACACAAGATTTGAGAAATGGGTAAAAGTGAATGAAAATGGCCAATTTACTCACTCTGAGGCCTTAAAAAGTGTTTCTCCTCCACGGGAAGTGAATAAAATAACATTTGGAGGCCTTTATTGTTCAATCAAAAACACCAGTTTTTTGGTGAAAGAGATAACCACCCCCCCTTACGACATGCTTCAGAAACGAAAAAAATGGTTCATTTTCAAATGTTGCGTCTTTGAACTACAATTCACATTTGTACGTGGATAATCACTTTTAGAGATAAAATTAGATGTTTAACCCCTTCAGTGCCCGCCCCTTTCCCCGCCCAGTGCCGGCCGTTGCATTAGCGGGCGGGGTCTATGACGAGCTGGACTCGTCATGGGCACAGCGCCACCGCGGCCCATGACGAGTCCAGCTCGTCATGGGCACTGAAGGGGTTAAAGTGATTTTCAAGCTTCCAGGGGCCGTAAACACAAGATTTGAGGAATGGGTAAATGTGAATGAAAATGGCCAATTTATGCACTCTGAGGCCTTAAAAAGTTTTTCTCCACCCCAGCAAGTGAATTAAATAACATTTGTAGGCCTTTATTGTTCAATCAAAAACGCCCGAGTTTTTGATGAAAGAGATAACCACCCCCCCTTACGACATGCTTCAGAAACTAAAAAAATGGTCCGTTTTCAAAAGTTGTCTCTTTGAACTACAATTCACATTTGTACGTGGAAAATCACTTTTAAATATAAAATGAGATGTTTAAAGTGATTTTCATGCTTCCAGGGGCCTTAAACACAAGATTTGAGGAATGGGTAAAAGTGAATGAAAATGGCCAATTTACTCACTCTGAGGCCTTAAAAAGTGTTTCTCCTCCACGGGAAGTGAATAAAATAACATTTGGAGGCCTTTATTGTTCAATCAAAAACACCAGTTTTTTGGTGAAAGAGATAACCACCCCCCCTTACGTCATGCTTCAGAAACTAAAAAAATGGTCCGTTTTCAAATGTTGCCTCTTTGAACTACAATTCACAATTGTATGTGGAAAATCACTTTTAAAGATAAAATGAGATGTTTAAAGTGATTTTCATGCTTCCAGGGGCCTTAAACACGAGATTTGAGGAATGGGTAAAAGTGAATGAAAATGGCCAATTTACTCATTCTGAGGCCTTAAAAAGTGTTTCTCCTCCACGGGAAGTGAATTAAGTAATATTTGTAGGCCTGTATTGTTCAAGCGTAAACGCCCGATTTTTGACGAAAGAGATAACCACCCCCCCTTACGACATGCTTCAGAAACGAAAAAAATGGTCCATTTTCAAATGTTGCGATTTTGAACGACAATTCACATTTGTACGTGGATAATCACTTTTAGAGATAAAATTAGATGTTTAAAGTGATTTTCAAGCTTCCAGGGGCCCTAAACACAAGATTTGAGAAATGGGTAAAAGTGAATGAAAATGGCCAATTTACTCACTCTGAGGCCTTAAAAAGTGTTTCTCCTCCACGGGAAGTGAATAAAATAACATTTGGAGGCCTTTATTGTTCAATCAAAAACACCAGTTTTTTGGTGAAAGAGATAACCACCCCCCCCTTACGACATGCTTCAGAAATGAAAAAAATGGTCCGTTTTCAAAAGTTGCCTCTTTGAACTACAATTCACATTTGTACGTGGAAAATCACTTTTAAAGATAAAATGAGATGTTTAAAGTGATTTTCATGCTTCCAGGGGCCTTAAACACAAGATTTGAGGAATGGGTAAAAGTGAATGAAAATGGCCAATTTACTCATTCTGAGGCCTTAAAAAGTGTATCTCCTCCACGGGAAGTGAATTAAGTAATATTTGTAGGCCTTTATTGTTCAAGCGAAAACGCCCGATTTTTGACGAAAGAGATAACCACCCCCCCCTTACGACATGCTTCAGAAACTAAAAAAATGGTCCGTTTTCAAATGTTGCCTCTTTGAACTACAATTCACATTCGTACGTGGAAAATCACTTTTAAAGATAAAATGAGATATTTAAAGTGATTTTCATGCTTCCAGGGGCCTTAAACATGAGATTTGAGGAATGGGTAAAAGTGAATGAAAATGGCCAATTTACTCACTCTGCGGCCTTAAAAAGTGTTTCTCCTCCACGGGAAGTGAATAAAATACCATTTGGAGGCATTTATAGTTCAATCAAAAATGCCTGTTTTTTTGGTGAAAGAGATAACCACCCCCCCCTTACGACATGCTTCAGAAATGAAAAAAATGGTCCATTTTCAAATGTTGCGTCTTTGAACGACAATTCACATTTGTACGTGGAAAATCACGTTTAAAGATAAAATGAGATGTTTAAAGTGATTTTCATGCTTCCAGGGGCCTTAAACACGAGATTTGAGGAATGGGTAAAAGTGAATGAAAATGGCCAATTTACTCACTCTGCGGCCTTAAAAAGTGTTTCTCCTCCACGGGAAGTGAATAAAATACCATTTGGAGGCATTTATAGTTCAATCAAAAACGCCTGTTTTTTGGTGAAAGAGATAACCACCCCTCCTTACGACATGCTTCAGAAACGAAAAAAATGGTCCATTTTCAAATGTTGCGTCTTTGAACGACAATTCACATTTGTACGTGGATAATCACTTTTAGAGATAAAATTAGATGTTTAAAGTGATTTTCAAGCTTCCAGGGGCCCTAAACACAAGATTTGAGAAATGGGTAAAAGTGAATGAAAATGGCCAATTTACTCACTCTCAGGCCTTAAAAAGTGTTTCTCCTCCACGGGAAGTGAATAAAATAACATTTGGAGGCCTTTATTGTTCAATCAAAAACACCAGTTTTTTGGTGAAAGAGATAACCACCCCCCCTTACGACATGCTTCAGAAACTAAAAAAATGGTCCGTTTTCAAATGCTGCCTCTTTGAACTACAATTCACATTTGTACGTGGAAAATCACTTTTAAAGATAAAATGAGATGTTTAAAGTGATTTTCATGCTTCCAGGGGCCTTAAACACAAGATTTGAGGAATGGGTAAAAGTGAATGAAAATGGCCAATTTACTCATTCTGAGGCCTTAAAAAGTGTTTCTCCTCCACGGGAAGTGAATTAAGTAATATTTGTAGGCCTTTATTGTTCAAGCGAAAACTCCTGATTTTTGGCGAAAGAGATAACCACCCCCCCTTACGACATGCTTCAGAAACTAAAAAAATGGTCCGTTTTCAAATGTTGGGTCTTTGACCGACAATTCACATTTGTACGTGGAAAACCACGTTTAAAGATAAAATGAGATGTTTAAAGTGATTTTCATGCTTCCAGGGGCCTTAAACACGAGATTTGAGGAATGGGTAAAAGTGAATGAAAATGGCCAATTTACTCACTCTGCGGCCTTAAAAAGTGTTTCTCCTCCACGGGAAGTGAATTAAATAACATTTGTAGGCCTTTATTGTTAAAGCAAAAACGCCCGATTTTTGACGAAAGAGATAACCACCCCCCCTTACGACATGCTTCAGAAACTAAAAAAATGGTCCGTTTTCAAATGTTGCCTCTTTGAACTACAATTCACATTTGTACGTGGAAAATCACTTTTAAAGATAAAATGAGATGTTTAAAGTGATTTTCATGCTTCCAGGGGCCTTAAACACGAGATTTGAGGAATGGGTAAAAGTGAATGAAAATGGCCAATTTACTCACTCTGCGGCCTTAAAAAGTGTTTCTCTTCCACGGGAAGTGAATTAAATAACATTTGTAGGCATTTATAGTTCAATCAAAAACGCCTGTTTTTTGGTGAAAGAGATAACCACCCCCCCTTACGACATGCTTCAGAAACGAAAAAAATGGTCCATTTTCAAATGTTGCGTCTTTGAATTACAATTCACATTTGTACGTGGATAATCACTTTTAGAGATAAAATTAGATGTTTAAAGTGATTTTCAAGCTTCCAGGGGCCGTAAACACAAGATTTGAGGAATGGGTAAATGTGAATGAAAATGGCCAATTTATGCACTCTGAGGCCTTAAAAAGTTTTTCTCCACCCCAGCAAGTGAATTAAATAACATTTGTAGGCCTTTATTGTTCAATCAAAAACGCCCGAGTTTTTGATGAAAGAGATAACCACCCCCCCTTACGACATGCTTCAGAAACTAAAAAAATGGTCCGTTTTCAAAAGTTGCCTCTTTGAACTACAATTCACATTTGTACGTGGAAAATCACTTTTAAAGATAAAATGAGATGTTTAAAGTGATTTTCATGCTTCCAGGGGCCTTAAACACAAGATTTGAGGAATGGGTAAAAGTGAATGAAAATGGCCAATTTACTCATTCTGAGGCCTTAAAAAGTGTTTCTCCTCCACGGGAAGTGAATTAAGTAATATTTGTAGGCCTTTATTGTTCAAGCGAAAACGCCCGATTTTTGACGAAAGAGATAACCCCCCCTTACGACATGCTTCAGAAACTAAAAAAATGGTCCGTTTTCAAATGTTGCCTCTTTGAACTACAATTCACATTTGTACGTGGAAAATCACTTTTAAAGATAAAATGAGATGTTTAAAGTGATTTTCATGCTTCCAGGGGCCTTAACCCCTTCAGCGCTGCGCGGATTCCCGCACAGTGCTGAAGGATCTGAGCACGGGCGGGGCCATGACGGAACGGTTCCGTCATAAGCACAGCCCAACCGACGTGCATGACGGAACCGTTCCGTCACAAGCGTCGAAGGGGTTAAACACGAGATTGGAGGAATGGGTAAAAGTGAATGAAAATGGCCAATTTACTCACTCTGCGGCCTTAAAAAGTGTTTCTCCTCCACGGGAAGTGAATAAAATACCATTTGGAGGCATTTATAGTTCAATCAAAAACGCCTGTTTTTTGATGAAAGAGATAACCACCCCCCCTTACGACATGCTTCAGAAACTAAAAAAATGGTCCGTTCTCAAAAGTTGCCTCTTTGAACTACAATTCACATTTGTACGTGGAAAATCACTTTGAAAGATAAAATGAGATGTTTAAAGTGATTTTCATGCTTCCAGGGGCCTTAAACACAAGATTTGAGGAATGGGTAAAAGTGAATGAAAATGGCCAATTTACTTATTCTGAGGCCTTAAAAAGTGTTTCTCCTCCACGGGAAGTGAATTAAGTAATATTTGTAGGCCTTTATTGTTCAAGCGAAAACGCCCGATTTTTGACGAAAGAGATAACCACCCCCCCTTACGACATGCTTCAGAAACTAAAAAAATGGTCCGTTTTCAAATGTTGCCTCTTTGAACTACAATTCACATTTGTACGTGGAAAATCACTTTTAAAGATAAAATGAGATGTTTAAAGTGATTTTCATGCTTCCAGGGGCCTTAAACACGAGAATTGAGGAATGGGTAAAAGTGAATGAAAATGGCCAATTTACTCACTCTGCGGCCTTAAAAAGTGTTTCTCCTCCACGGGAAGTGAATAAAATACCATTTGGAGGCATTTATAGTTCAATCAAAAACGCCTGTTTTTTTGGTGAAAGAGATAACCACCCCCCCCTTACGACATGCTTCAGAAATGAAAAAAATGGTCCATTTTCAAATGTTGCGTCTTTGAACGACAATTCACATTTGTACGTGGAAAATCACGTTTAAAGATAAAATGAGATGTTTAAAGTGATTTTCATGCTTCCAGGGGCCTTAAACACGAGATTTGAGGAATGGGTAAAAGTGAATGAAAATGGCCAATTTACTCACTCTGAGGCCTTAAAAAGTGTTTCTCCTCCACGGGAAGTGAATAAAATAACATTTGGAGGCCTTTATTGTTCAATCAAAAACACCAGTTTTTTGGTGAAAGAGATAACCACCCCCCCTTACGACATGCTTCAGAAACGAAAAAAATGGTTCATTTTCAAATGTTGCGTCTTTGAACTACAATTCACATTTGTACGTGGATAATCACTTTTAGAGATAAAATTAGATGTTTAAAGTGATTTTCAAGCTTCCAGGGGCCGTAAACACAAGATTTGAGGAATGGGTAAATGTGAATGAAAATGGCCAATTTATGCACTCTGAGGCCTTAAAAAGTTTTTCTCCACCCCAGCAAGTGAATTAAATAACATTTGTAGGCCTTTATTGTTCAATCAAAAACGTCCGAGTTTTTGATGAAAGAGATAACCACCCCCCCTTACAACATGCTTCAGAAACTAAAAAAATGGTCCATTTTCAAATGTTGCCTCTTTGAACTACAATTCACATTTGTACGTGGAAAATCACTTTTAAAGATAAAATGAGATGTTTAAAGTGATTTTCATGCTTCCAGGGGCCTTAAACACAAGATTTGAGGAATGGGTAAAAGTGAATGAAAATGGCCAATTTACTCACTCTGCGGCCTTAAAAACTGTTTCTCCTCCACAGGAAGTGAATAAAATACCATTTGGAGGCATTTATAGTTCAATCAAAAACGCCTGTTTTTTAGTGAAAGAGATAACCACCCCCCCTTACGACATGCTTCAGAAATGAAAAAAATGTCCATTTTTAAATGTTGCGTCTTTGAACGACAATTCACATTTGTACGTGGAAAATCACGTTTAAAGATAAAATGAGATGTTTAAAGTGATTTTCATGCTTCCAGGGGCCTTAAACACGAGATTTGAGAAATGGGTAAAAGTGAATGAAAATGGCCAATTTACTCACTCTGCGGCCTTAAAAAGTGTTTCTCCTCCACAGGAAGTGAATAAAATACCATTTGGAGGCATTTATAGTTCAATCAAAAACGCCTGTTTTTTAGTGAAAGAGATTACCACCCCCCCTTACGACATGCTTCAGAAATGAAAAAAATGTCCATTTTCAAATGTTGCGTCTTTGAACGACAATTCACATTTGTACGTGGAAAATCACTTTTAGAGATAAAATTAGATGTTTAAAGTGATTTTCAAGCTTCCAGGGGCCCTAAACACAAGATTTGAGAAATGGGTAAAAGTGAATGAAAATGGCCAATTTACTCACTCTGAGGCCTTAAAATGTGTTTCTCCTCCACGGGAAGTGAATAAAATAACATTTGGAGGCCTTTATTGTTCAATCAAAAACGCCAGTTTTTTGGTGAAAGAGTTAACCACCCCCCCTTACGACATGCTTCAGAAACAAAAAAAATGGTTCATTTTCAAATGTTGCGTCTTTGAACTACAATTCAGATTTGTACGTGGATAATCACTTTTAGAGATAAAATTAGATGTTTAAAGTGATTTTCAAGCTTCCAGGGGCCGTAAACACAAGATTTGAGGAATGGGTAAATGTGAATGAAAATGGCCAATTTATGCACTCTGAGGCCTTAAAAAGTTTTTCTCCACCGCAGCAAGTGAATTAAATAACATTTGTAGGCCTTTATTGTTCAATCAAAAACGTTCGAGTTTTTGATGAAAGAGATAACCACCCCCCCTTAGGACATGCTTCAGAAACTAAAAAAATGGTCCGTTTTCAAAAGTTGCCTCTTTGAACTACAATTCACATTTGTACGTGGAAAATCACTTTGAAAGATAAAATGAGATGTTTAAAGTGATTTTCATGCTTCCAGGGGCCTTAAACACAAGATTTGAGGAATGGGTAAAAGTGAATGAAAATGGCCAATTTACTCATTCTGAGGCCTTAAAAAGTGTTTCTCCTCCACGGGAAGTGAATTAAGTAATATTTGTAGGCCTTCATTGTTCAAGCGAAAACGCCCAATTTTTGACGAAAGAGATAACCACCCCCCCTTACGACATGCTTCAGAAACTAAAAAAATGGTCCGTTTTCAAATGTTGCCTCTTTGAACTACAATTCACATTTGTACGTGGAAAATCACTTTTAAAGATAAAATGAGATGTTTAAAGTGATTTTCATGCTTCCAGGGGCCTTAAACACGAGATTTGAGGAATGGGTAAAAGTGAATGAAAATGGCCAATTTACTCACTCTGCGGCCTTAAAAAGTGTTTCTCCTCCACGGGAAGTGAATAAAATACCATTTGGAGGCATTTATACTTCAATCAAAAACGCCTTGTTTTTTTGGTGAAAGAGATAACCACCCCCCCCTTACGACATGCTTCAGAAATGAAAAAAATGGTCCATTTTCAAATGTTGCGTCTTTGAATGACAATTCACATTTGTACGTGGAAAATCACGTTTAAAGATAAAATGAGATGTTTAAAGTGATTTTCATGCTTCCAGGGGCCTTAAACACGAGATTTGAGGAATGGGTAAAAGTGAATGAAAATGGCCAATTTACTCACTCTGCGGCCTTAAAAAGTGTTTCTCCTCAACGGGAAGTGAATAAAATACCATTTGGAGGCATTTATAGTTCAATCAAAAACGCCTGTTTTTTGGTGAAAGAGATAACCACCCCCCCTTACGACATGCTTCAGAAACGAAAAAAATGGTCCATTTTCAAATGTTGCGTCTTTGAACGACAATTCAGATTTGTACGTGGATAATCACTTTTAGAGATAAAATTAGATGTTTAAAGTGATTTTCAAGCTTCCAGGGGCCCTAAACACAAGATTTGAGAAATGGGTAAAAGTGAATGAAAATGGCCAATTTACTCACTCTGAGGCTTTAAAAGGTGTTTCTCCTCCACGGGAAGTGAATAAAATAACATTTGGAGGCCTTTATTGTTCAATCAAAAACACCAGTTTTTTGGTGAAAGAGATAACCACCCCCCCTTACGACATGCTTCAGAAACGAAAAAAATGGTTCATTTTCAAATGTTGCGTCTTTGAACTACAATTCACATTTGTACGTGGATAATCACTTTTAGAGATAAAATTAGATGTTTAAAGTGATTTTCAAGCTTCCAGGGGCCGTAAACACAAGATTTGAGGAATGGGTAAATGTGAATGAAAATGGCCAATTTATGCACTCTGAGGCCTTAAAAAGTTTTTCTCCACCCCAGCAAGTGAATTAAATAACATTTGTAGGCCTTTATTGTTCAATCAAAAACGTCCGAGTTTTTGATGAAAGAGATAACCACCCCCCCTTACGACATGCTTCAGAAACTAAAAAAATGGTCCGTTTTCAAATGTTGCCTCTTTGAACTACAATTCACATTTGTACGTGGAAAATCACTTTTAAAGATAAAATGAGATGTTTAAAGTGATTTTCATGCTTCCAGGGGCCTTAAACACAAGATTTGAGGAATGGGTAAAAGTGAATGAAAATGGCCAATTTACTCATTCTGAGGCCTTGAAAAGTGTTTCTCCTCCACGGGAAGTGAATTAAGTAATATTTGTAGGCCTTTATTGTTCAAGCGAAAACTCCTGATTTTTGGCGAAAGAGATAACCACCCCCCCTTACGACATGCTTCAGAAACTAAAAAAATGGTCAGTTTTCAAAGGTTGCCTCTTTGAACTACAATTCACAATTGTACGTGGAAAATCACTTTTAAAGATAAAATGAGAAGTTTAAATGGATTTTCATGCTTCCAGGGGCCTTAAACACGAGATTTGAGGAATGGGTAAAAGTGAATGAAAATGGCCAATTTACTCACTCTGCGGCCTTAAAAAGTGTTTCTCCTCCACAGGAAGTGAATAAAATACCATTTGGAGGCATTTATAGTTCAATCAAAAACGCCTGTTTTTTAGTGAAAGAGATAACCACCCCCCCCTTACGACATGCTTCAGAAATGAAAAAAATGTCCATTTTCAAATGTTGCGTCTTTGAACGACAATTCACATTTGTACGTGGAAAATCACGTTTAAAGATAAAATGAGATGTTTAAAGTGATTTTCATGCTTCCAGGGGCCTTAAACACGAGATTTGAGGAATGGGTAAAAGTGAATGAAAATGGCCAATTTACTCACTCTGCGGCCTTAAAAAGTGTTTCTCCTCCACGGGAAGTGAATTAAATAACATTTGTAGGCCTTTATTGTTAAAGCAAAAACGCCCGATTTTTGACGAAAGAGATAACCACCCCCCTTACGACATGCTTCAGAAACTAAAAAAAGGTCCATTTTCAAATGTTGCCTCTTTGAACCTCAATTCACAGTTGTATGTGGAAAATCACTTTTAAAGATAAAATGAGATGTTTAAAGTGATTTTCATGCTTCCAGGGGCCTTAAACACGAGATTTGAGGAATGGGTAAAAGTGAATGAAAATGGCCAATTTACTCACTCTGAGGCCTTAAAATGTGTTTCTCCTCCACGGGAAGTGAATAAAATAACATTTGGAGGCCTTTATTGTTCAATCAAAAACGCCAGTTTTTTGGTGAAAGAGTTAACCACCCCCCCTTACGACATGCTTCAGAAACTAAAAAAATGGTCCGTTTTCAAAAGTTGCCTCTTTGAACTACAATTCACATTTGTACGTGGAAAATCACTTTTAAAGATAAAATGAGATGTTTAAAGTGATTTTCATGCTTCCAGGGGCCTTAAACACAAGATTTGAGGAATGGGTAAAAGTGAATGAAAATGGCCAATTTACTCATTCTGAGGCCTTAAAAAGTGTTTCTCCTCCACGGGAAGTGAATTAACTAATATTTGTAGGCCTTTATTGTTCAAGCGAAAACGCCCGATTTTTGACGAAAGAGATAACCACCCCCCCTTACGACATGCTTCAAAAACTAAAAAAATGGTCCGTTTTCAAATGTTGCCTCTTTGAACTACAATTCACATTTGTACGTGGAAAATCACTTTTAAAGATAAAATGAGATGTTTAAAGTGATTTTCATGCTTCCAGGGGCCTTAAACACGAGATTTGAGGAATGGGTAAAAGTGAATGAAAATGGCCAATTTACTCACTCTGCGGCCTTAAAAAGTGTTTCTCCTCCACGGGAAGTGAATAAAATACCATTTGGAGGCATTTATAGTTCAATCAAAAACGCCTGTTTTTTGGTGAAAGAGATAACCACCCCCCTTACGACATGCTTCAGAAATGAAAAAATTGGTCCATTTTCAAATGTTGCGTCTTTGAACGACAATTCAAATTTGTACCTGGAAAATCACGTTTAAAGATAAAATGAGATGTTTAAAGTGATTTTCATGCTTCAAGGGGCCTTAAACACGAGATTTGAGGAATGGGTAAAAGTGAATGAAAATGGCCAATTTACTCACTCTGCGGCCTTAAAAAGTGTTTCTCCTCCACAGGAAGTGAATAAAATACCATTTGGAGGCATTTATAGTTCATTCAAAAACGCCTGTTTTTTAGTGAAAGAGATAACCAACCCCCCTTACGACATACTTCAGAAATGAAAAAAATGGTCCATTTTCAAATTTTGCGTCTTTGAACGACAATTCACATTTGTACGTGGAAAATCACGTTTAAAGATAAAATGAGATGTTTAAAGTGATTTTCATGCTTCCAGGGGCCTTAAACACGAGATTTGAGGAATGGGTAAAAGTGAATGAAAATGGCCAATTTACTCACTCTGCGGCCTTAAAAAGTGTTTCTCCTCCACGGGAAGTGAATAAAATACCATTTGGAGGCATTTATAGTTCAATCAAAAACGCCTGTTTTTTGGTGAAAGAGATAACCACCCCCCCTTACGACATGCTTCAGAAATGAAAAAAATGGTCCATTTTCAAATGTTGCGTCTTTGAACGACAATTCACATTTGTACCTGGAAAATCACGTTTAAAGATAAAATGAGATGTTTAAAGTGATTTTCATGCTTCAAGGGGCCTTAAACACGAGATTTGAGGAATGGGTAAAAGTGAATGAAAATGGCCAATTTACTCACTCTGCGGCCTTAAAAAGTGTTTCTCCTCCACAGGAAGTGAATAAAATACCATTTGGAGGCATTTATAGTTCATTCAAAAACGCCTGTTTTTTAGTGAAAGAGATAACCAACCCCCCTTACGACATACTTCAGAAATGAAAAAAATGTCCATTTTCAAATGTTGCGTCTTTGAACGACAATTCACATTTGTACGTGGAAAATCCCGTTTAAAGATAAAATGAGATGTTTAAAGTGATTTTCATGCTTCCAGGGGCCTTAAACACGAGATTTGAGGAATGGGTAAAAGTGAATGAAAATGGCCAATTTACTCACTCTGCGGCCTTAAAAAGTGTTTCTCCTCCACGGGAAGTGAATTAAATAACATTTGTAGGCCTTTATTGTTAAAGCAAAAACGCCCGATTTTTGACGAAAGAGATAACCACCCCCCCTTACGACATGCTTCAGAAACTAAAAAAATGGTCCGTTTTCAAATGTTGCCTCTTTGAACTACAATTCACATTTGTACGTGGAAAATCACTTTTAAAGGTAAAATGAGATGTTTAAAGTGATTTTCATGCTTCCAGGGGCCTTAAACACGAGATTTGGGGAATGGGTAAAAGTGAATGAAAATGGCCAATTTACTGACTCTGCGGCCTTAAAAAGTGTTTCTCCTCCACGGGAAGTGAATAAAATACCATTTGGAGGCATTTATAGTTCAATCAAAAACGCCTGTTTTTTGGTGAAAGAGCTAACCACCCCCCCTTACGACATGCTTCAGAAACGAAAAAAATGGTCCATTTTCAAATGTTGCGTCTTTGAACGACAATTCACATTTGTACGTGGATAATCACTTTTAGAGATAAAATTAGATGTTTAAAGTGATTTTCAAGCTTCCAGGGGCCCTAAACACAAGATTTGAGAAATGGGTAAAAGTGAATGAAAATGGCCAATTTACTCACTCTGAGGCCTTAAAATGTGTTTCTCCTCCACGGGAAGTGAATAAAATAACATTTGGAGGCCTTTATTGTTCAATCAAAAATGCCCGAGTTTTTGATGAAAGAGATAACCACCCCCCCTTACGACATGCTTCAGAAACTAAAAAAATGGTCCGTTTTCAAAAGTTGCCTCTTTGAACTACAATTCACATTTGTACGTGGAAAATCACTTTTAAAGATAAAATGAGATGTTTAAAGTGATTTTCATGCTTCCAGGGGCCTTAAACACGAGATTTGAGGAATGGGTAAAAGTGAATGAAAATGGCCAATTTACTCACTCTGCGGCCTTAAAAAGTGTTTCTCCTCCACGGTAAGTGAATAAAATACCATTTGGAGGCATTTATAGTTCAATCAAAAACGCCTGTTTTTTGGTGAAAGAGATAACCACCCCCCCTTACGACATGCTTCAGAAATGAAAAAAATGGTCCATTTTCAAATGTTGCGTCTTTGAACGACAATTCACATTTGTACGTGGAAAATCACGTTTAAAGATAAAATGAGATGTTTAAAGTGATTTTCATGCTTCCAGGGGCCTTAAACACGAGATTTGAGGAATGGGTAAAAGTGAATGAAAATGGCCAATTTACTCACTCTGCGGCCTTAAAAAGTGTTTCTCCTCCACGGGAAGTGAATAAAATAACATTTGGAGGCCTTTATTGTTCAATCAAAAACACCAGTTTTATGGTGAAAGAGATAACCACCCCCCCTTACGACATGCTTCAGAAACGAAAAAAATGGTTCATTTTCAAATGTTGCGTCTTTGAACTAGAATTCAGATTTGTACGTGGATAATCACTTTTAGAGATAAAATTAGATGTTTAAAGTGATTTTCAAGCTTCCAGGGGCCGTAAACACAAGATTTGAGGAATGGGTAAATGTGAATGAAAATGGCCAATTTATGCACTCTGAGGCCTTAAAAAGTTTTTCTCCACCCCAGCAAGTGAATTAAATACCATTTGTAGGCCTTTATTGTTCAATCAAAAACGCCCGAGTTTTTGATGAAAGAGATAACCACCCCCCCTTACGACATGCTTCAGAAACGAAAAAAATGGTCCGTTTTCAAAAGTTGCCTCTTTGAACTACAATTCACATTTGTACGTGGAAAATCACTTTTAAAGATAAAATGAGATGTTTAAAGTGATTTTCATGCTTCCAGGGGCCTTAAACACAAGATTTGAGGAATGGGTAAAAGTGAATGAAAATGGCCAATTTACTTATTCTGAGGCTTTAAAAAGTGTTTCTCCTCCACGGGAAGTGAATTAAGTAATATTTGTAGGCCTTTATTGTTCAAGCGAAAACGCCCGATTTTTGACGAAAGAGATAACCACCCCCCCTTACGACATGCTTCAGAAACTAAAAAAATGGTCCGTTTTCAAATGTTGCCTCTTTGAACTACAATTCACATTTGTACGTGGAAAATCACTTTTAAAGATAAAATGAGATGTTTAAAGTGATTTTCATGCTTCCAGGGGCCTTAAACACGAGAATTGAGGAATGGGTAAAAGTGAATGAAAATGGCCAATTTACTCACTCTGCGGCCTTAAAAAGTGTTTCTCCTCCACGGGAAGTGAATAAAATACCATTTGGAGGCATTTATAGTTCAATCAAAAACGCCTGTTTTTTTGGTGAAAGAGATAACCAACCCCCCCTTACGACATGCTTCAGAAATGAAAAAAATGGTCCATTTTCAAATGTTGCGTCTTTGAACGACAATTCACATTTGTACGTGGAAAATCACGTTTAAAGATAAAATTAGATGTTTAAAGTGATTTTCATGCTTCCAGGGGCCTTAAACACGAGATTTGAGGAATGGGTAAAAGTGAATGAAAATGGCCAATTTACTCACTCTGAGGCCTTAAAAAGTGTTTCTCCTCCACGGGAAGTGAATAAAATAACATTTGGAGGCCTTTATTGTTCAATCAAAAACACCAGTTTTTTGGTGAAAGAGATAACCACCCCCCCTTACGACATGCTTCAGAAACGAAAAAAATGGTTCATATTCAAATGTTGCGTCTTTGAACTACAATTCACATTTGTACGTGGATAATAACTTTTAGAGATAAAATTAGATGTTTAAAGTGATTTTCAAGCTTCCAGGGGCCGTAAACACAAGATTTGAGGAATGGGTAAATGTGAATGAAAATGGCCAATTTATGCACTCTGAGGCCTTAAAAAGTTTTTCTCCACCCCAGCAAGTGAATTAAATACATTTGTAGGCCTTTATTGTTCAATCAAAAACGTCCGAGTTTTTGATGAAAGAGATAACCACCCCCCCTTACGACATGCTTCAGAAACTAAAAAAATGGTCCATTTTCAAATGTTGCCTCTTTGAACTACAATTCACATTTGTACGTGGAAAATCACTTTTAAAGATAAAATGAGATGTTTAAAGTGATTTTCATGCTTCCAGGGGCCTTAAACACAAGATTTGAGGAATGGGTAAAAGTGAATGAAAATGGCCAATTTACTCACTCTGCGGCCTTAAAAAGTGTTTCTCCTCCACAGGAAGTAAATAAAATACCATTTGGAGGCATTTATAGTTCAATCAAAAACGCCTGTTTTTTAGTGAAAGAGATAACCACCCCCCCTTACGACATGCTTCAGAAATGAAAAAAATGTCCATTTTTAAATGTTGCGTCTTTGAACGACAATTCACATTTGTACGTGGAAAATCACGTTTAAAGATAAAATGAGATGTTTAAAGTGATTTTCATGCTTCCAGGGGCCTTAAACACGAGATTTGAGGAATGGGTAAAAGTGAATGAAAATGGCCAATTTACTCACTCTGCGGCCTTAAAAAGTGTTTCTCCTCCACGGGAAGTGAATTAAATAACATTTGTAGGCCTTTATTGTTAAAGCAAAAACGCCCGATTTTTGACGAAAGAGATAACCACCCCCCCCTTACGACATGCTTCAGAAACTAAAAAAATGGTCAGTTTTCAAATGTTGCCTCTTTGAACTACAATTCACATTTGTACGTGGAAAATCACTTTTAGAGATAAAATTAGATGTTTAAAGTGATTTTCAAGCTTCCAGGGGCCCTAAACACAAGATTTGAGAAATGGGTAAAAGTGAATGAAAATGGCCAATTTACTCACTCTGCGGCCTTAAAAAGTGTTTCTCCTCCACAGGAAGTGAATAAAATACCATTTGGAGGCATTTATAGTTCAATCAAAAACGCCTGTTTTTTAGTGAAAGAGATAACCACCCCCCCTTACGACATGCTTCAGAAATGAAAAAAATGTCCATTTTCAAATGTTGCGTCTTTGAACGACAATTCACATTTGTACGTGGAAAATCACGTTTAAAGATAAAATGAGATGTTTATAGTGATTTTCATGCTTCCAGGGGCCTTAAACACGAGATTTGAGGAATGGGTAAAAGTGAATGAAAATGGCCAATTTACTCACTCTGCGGCCTTAAAAAGTGTTTCTCCTCCACGGGAAGTGAATAAAATACCATTTGGAGGCATTTATAGTTCAATCAAAAAAGCCTGTTTTTTGGTGAAAGAGATAACCACCCCCCCTTACGACATGCTTCAGAAACGAAAAAAATGGTCCATTTTCAAATGTTGCGTCTTTGAACGACAATTCACATTTGTACGTGGATAATCACTTTTAGAGATAAAATTAGATGTTTAAAGTGATTTTCAAGCTTCCAGGGGCCCTAAACACAAGATTTGAGAAATGGGTAAAAGTGAATGAAAATGGCCAATTTACTCACTCTGCGGCCTTAAAAAGTGTTTCTCCTCCACGGGAAGTGAATAAAATAACATTTGGAGGCCTTTATTGTTCAATCAAAAACACCAGTTTTTTGGTGAAAGAGATAACCACCCCTTACGACATGCTTCAGAAACGAAAAAAATGGTTCATTTTCAAATGTTGCGTCTTTGAACTACAATTCACATTTGTACGTGGATAATCACTTCTAGAGATAAAATTAGATGTTTAAAGTGATTTTCAAGCTTCCAGGGGCCGTAAACACAAGATTTGAGGAATGGGTAAATGTGAATGAAAATGGCCAATTTATGCACTCTGAGGCCTTAAAAAGTTTTTCTCCACCCCAGCAAGTGAATTAAATACATTTGTAGGCCTTTATTGTTCAATCAAAAACGTCCGAGTTTTTGATGAAAGAGATAACCACCCCCCCTTACGACATGCTTCAGAAACTAAAAAAATGGTCCATTTTCAAATGTTGCCTCTTTGAACTACAATTCACATTTGTACGTGGAAAATCACTTTTAAAGATAAAATGAGATGTTTAAAGTGATTTTCATGCTTCCAGGGGCCTTAAACACAAGATTTGAGGAATGGGTAAAAGTGAATGAAAATGGCCAATTTACTCACTCTGCGGCCTTAAAAAGTGTTTCTCCTCCACAGGAAGTGCATAAAATACCATTTGGAGGCATTTATAGTTCAATCAAAAACGCCTGTTTTTTAGTGAAAGAGATAACCACCCCCCCTTACGACATGCTTCAGAAATGAAAAAAATGTCCATTTTTAAATGTTGCGTCTTTGAACGACAATTCACATTTGTACGTGGAAAATCACGTTTAAAGATAAAATGAAATGTTTAAAGTGATTTTCATGCTTCCAGGGGCCTTAAACACGAGATTTGAGGAATGGGTAAAAGTGAATGAAAATGGCCAATTTAATCACTCTGCGGCCTTAAAAAGTGTTTCTCCTCCACGGGAAGTGAATTAAATAACATTTGTAGGCCTTTATTGTTAAAGCAAAAACGCCCGATTTTTGACGAAAGAGATAACCACCCCCCCCTTACGACATGCTTCAGAAACTAAAAAAATGGTCAGTTTTCAAATGTTGCCTCTTTGAACTACAATTCACATTTGTACGTGGAAAATCACTTTTAGAGATAAAATTAGATGTTTAAAGTGATTTTCAAGCTTCCAGGGGCCCTAAACACAAGATTTGAGAAATGGGTAAAAGTGAATGAAAATGGCCAATTTACTCACTCTGCGGCCTTAAAAAGTGTTTCTCCTCCACGGGAAGTGAATTAAGTAATATTTGTAGGCCTTTATTGTTCAAGCGAAAACGCCCGATTTTTGACGAAAGAGATAACCACCCCCCCTTACGACATGCTTCAGAAATGAAAAAAATGTCCATTTGTAAATGTTGCGTCTTTGAACGACAATTCACATTTGTACGTGGAAAATCACGTTTAAAGATAAAATGAGATGTTTAAAGTGATTTTCATGCTTCCAGGGGCCTTAAACACGAGATTTGAGGAATGGGTAAAAGTGAATGAAAATGGCCAATTTACTCACTCTGCGGCCTTAAAAAGTGTTTCTCCTCCACGGGAAGTGAATTAAATAACATTTGTAGGCCTTTATTGTTAAAGCAAAAACGCCCGATTTTTGACGAAAGAGATAACCACCCCCCCTTACGACATGCTTCAGAAACAAAAAAATGGTCCGTTTTCAAATGTTGCCTCTTTGAACTACAATTCACATTTGTACGTGGAAAATCAATTTTAGAGATAAAATTAGATGTTTAAAGTGATTTTCAAGCTTCCAGGGGCCCTAAACACAAGATTTGAGAAATGGGTAAAAGTGAATGAAAATGGCCAATTTACTCACTCTGCGGCCTTAAAAAGTGTTTCTCCTCCACAGGAAGTGAATAAAATACCATTTGGAGGCATTTATAGTTCAATCAAAAACGCCTGTTTTTTAGTGAAAGAGATAACGACCCCCCTTACGACATGCTTCAGAAATGAAAAAAATGTCCATTTTCAAATGTTGCGTCTTTGAACGACAATTCACATTTGTACGTGGAAAATCACGTTTAAAGATAAAATGAGATGTTTAAAGTGATTTTCATGCTTCCAGGGGCCTTAAACACGAGATTTGAGGAATGGGTAAAAGTGAATGAAAATGGCCAATTTACTCACTCTGCGGCCTTAAAAAGTGTTTCTCCTCCACGGGAAGTGAATAAAATACCATTTGGAGGCATTTATAGTTCAATCAAAAACGCCTGTTTTTTGGTGAAAGAGATAACCACCCCCCCTTACGACATGCTTCAGAAACGAAAAAAATGGTCCATTTTCAAATGTTGCGTCTTTGAACGACAATTCACATTTGTACGTGGATAATCACTTTTAGAGATAAAATTAGATGTTTAAAGTGATTTTCAAGCTTCCAGGGGCCCTAAACACAAGATTTGAGAAATGGGTAAAAGTGAATGAAAATGGCCAATTTACTCACTCTGCGGCCTTAAAAAGTGTTTCTCCTCCACGGGAAGTGAATAAAATAACATTTGGAGGCCTTTATTGTTCAATCAAAAACACCAGTTTTTTGGTGAAAGAGATAACCACCCCCCCTTACGACATGCTTCAGAAACGAAAAAAATGGTTCATTTTCAAATGTTGCGTCTTTGAACTACAATTCACATTTGTACGTGGATAATCACTTTTAGAGATAAAATTAGATGTTTAAAGTGATTTTCAAGCTTCCAGGGGCCGTAAACACAAGATTTGAGGAATGGGTAAATGTGAATGAAAATGGCCAATTTATGCACTCTGGGGCCTTAAAAAGTTTTTCTCCACCCCAGCAAGTGAATTAAATACATTTGTAGGCCTTTATTGTTCAATCAAAAACGTCCAAGTTTTTGATGAAAGAGATAACCACCCCCCCTTAGGACATGCTTCAGAAACTAAAAAAATGGTCCGTTTTCAAAAGTTGCCTCTTTGAACTACAATTCACATTTGTACGTGGAAAATCACTTTTAAAGATAAAATGAGATGTTTAAAGTGATTTTCATGCTTCCAGGGGCCTTAAACACAAGATTTGAGGAATGGGTAAAAGTGAATGAAAATGGCCAATTTACTCACTTTGCGGCCTTAAAAAGTGTTTCTCCTCCACGGGAAGTGAATTAAGTAATATTTGTAGGCCTTTATTGTTCAAGCGAAAACGCCCGATTTTTGACGAAAGAGATAACCACCCCCCCTTACGACATGCTTCAGAAATGAAAAAAATGTCCATTTGTAAATGTTGCGTCTTTGAACGACAATTCACATTTGTACGTGGAAAATCACGTTTAAAGATAAAATGAGATGTTTAAAGTGATTTTCATGCTTCCAGGGGCCTTAAACACGAGATTTGAGGAATGGGTAAAAGTGAATGAAAATGGCCAATTTACTCACTCTGCGGCCTTAAAAAGTGTTTCTCCTCCACGGGAAGTGAATTAAATAACATTTGTAGGCCTTTATTGTTAAAGCAAAAACGCCCGATTTTTGACGAAAGAGATAACCACCCCCCCTTACGACATGCTTCAGAAACAAAAAAATGGTCCGTTTTCAAATGTTGCCTCTTTGAACTACAATTCACATTTGTACGTGGAAAATCAATTTTAGAGATAAAATTAGATGTTTAAAGTGATTTTCAAGCTTCCAGGGGCCCTAAACACAAGATTTGAGAAATGGGTAAAAGTGAATGAAAATGGCCAATTTACTCACTCTGCGGCCTTAAAAAGTGTTTCTCCTCCACAGGAAGTGAATAAAATACCATTTGGAGGCATTTATAGTTCAATCAAAAACGCCTGTTTTTTAGTGAAAGAGATAACGACCCCCCTTACGACATGCTTCAGAAATGAAAAAAATGTCCATTTTCAAATGTTGCGTCTTTGAACGACAATTCACATTTGTACGTGGAAAATCACGTTTAAAGATAAAATGAGATGTTTAAAGTGATTTTCATGCTTCCAGGGGCCTTAAACACGAGATTTGAGGAATGGGTAAAAGTGAATGAAAATGGCCAATTTACTCACTCTGCGGCCTTAAAAAGTGTTTCTCCTCCACGGGAAGTGAATAAAATACCATTTGGAGGCATTTATAGTTCAATCAAAAACGCCTGTGTTTTGGTGAAAGAGATAACCACCCCCCCTTACGACATGCTTCAGAAACGAAAAAAATGGTCCATTTTCAAATGTTGCGTCTTTGAACGACAATTCACATTTGTACGTGGATAATCACTTTTAGAGATAAAATTAGATGTTTAAAGTGATTTTCAAGCTTCCAGGGGCCCTAAACACAAGATTTGAGAAATGGGTAAAAGTGAATGAAAATGGCCAATTTACTCACTCTGCGGCCTTAAAAAGTGTTTCTCCTCCACGGGAAGTGAATAAAATAACATTTGGAGGCCTTTATTGTTCAATCAAAAACACCAGTTTTTTGGTGAAAGAGATAACCACCCCCCCTTACGACATGCTTCAGAAACGAAAAAAATGGTTCATTTTCAAATGTTGCGTCTTTGAACTACAATTCACATTTGTACGTGGAAAATCAATTTTAGAGATAAAATTAGATGTTTAAAGTGATTTTCAAGCTTCCAGGGGCCCTAAACACAAGATTTGAGAAATGGGTAAAAGTGAATGAAAATGGCCAATTTACTCACTCTGCGGCCTTAAAAAGTGTTTCTCCTCCACAGGAAGTGAATAAAATACCATTTGGAGGCATTTATAGTTCAATCAAAAACGCCTGTTTTTTAGTGAAAGAGATAACCACCCCCCTTACGACATGCTTCAGAAATGAAAAAAATGTCCATTTTCAAATGTTGCGTCTTTGAACGACAATTCACATTTGTACGTGGAAAATCACGTTTAAAGATAAAATGAGATGTTTAAAGTGATTTTCATGCTTCCAGGGGCCTTAAACACGAGATTTGAGGAATGGGTAAAAGTGAATGAAAATGGCCAATTTACTCACTCTGCGGCCTTAAAAAGTGTTTCTCCTCCACGGGAAGTGAATAAAATACCATTTGGAGGCATTTATAGTTCAATCAAAAACGCCTGTGTTTTGGTGAAAGAGATAACCACCCCCCCTTACGACATGCTTCAGAAACGAAAAAAATGGTCCATTTTCAAATGTTGCGTCTTTGAACGACAATTCACATTTGTACGTGGATAATCACTTTTAGAGATAAAATTAGATGTTTAAAGTGATTTTCAAGCTTCCAGGGGCCCTAAACACAGGATTTGAGAAATGGGTAAAAGTGAATGAAAATGGCCAATTTACTCACTCTGCGGCCTTAAAAAGTGTTTCTCCTCCACGGGAAGTGAATAAAATAACATTTGGAGGCCTTTATTGTTCAATCAAAAACACCAGTTTTTTGGTGAAAGAGATAACTACCCCCCCCCTTACGACATGCTTCAGAAACGAAAAAAATGGTTCATTTTCAAATGTTGCGTCTTTGAACTACAATTCACATTTGTACGTGGATAATCACTTTTAGAGCTAAAATTAGATGTTTAAAGTGATTTTCAAGCTTCCAGGGGCCGTAAACACAAGATTTGAG
Source organism: Triturus cristatus (assembly GCF_964204655.1). Taxonomy (NCBI): domain Eukaryota; kingdom Metazoa; phylum Chordata; class Amphibia; order Caudata; family Salamandridae; genus Triturus; species Triturus cristatus. Next base: position 472,144,795 of record NC_140592.1, read on the forward strand.
GAATGGGTAAATGTGAATGAAAATGGCCAATTTATGCACTCTGAGGCCTTAAAAAGTTTTTCTCCACCCCAGCAAGTGAATTAAATACATTTGTAGGCCTTTATTGTTCAATCAAAAACGTCCAAGTTTTTGATGAAAGAGATAACCACCCCCCCTTACGACATGCTTCAGAAACTAAAAAAATGGTCCATTTTCAAATGTTGCCTCTTTGAACTACAATTCACATTTGTACGTGGAAAATCACTTTAAAAGATAAAATGAGATGTTTAAAGTGATTTTCATGCTTCCAGGGGCCTTAAACACAAGATTTGAGGAATGGGTAAAAGTGAATGAAAATGGCCAATTTACTCACTCTGCGGCCTTAAAAAGTGTTTCTCCTCCACAGGAAGTGAATAAAATACCATTTGGAGGCATTTATAGTTCAATCAAAAACGCCTGTTTTTTAGTGAAAGAGATAACCACCCCCCCTTACGACATGCTTCAGAAATGAAAAAAATGTCCATTTTTAAATGTTGCGTCTTTGAACGACAATTCACATTTGTACGTGGAAAATCACGTTTAAAGATAAAATGAGATGTTTAAAGTGATTTTCATGCTTCCAGGGGCCTTAAACACGAGATTTGAGGAATGGGTAAAAGTGAATGAAAATGGCCAATTTACTCACTCTGCGGCCTTAAAAAGTGTTTCTCCTCCACGGGAAGTGAATTAAATAACATTTGTAGGCCTTTATTGTTAAAGCAAAAACGCCCGATTTTTGACGAAAGAGATAACCACCCCCCCCTTACGACATGCTTCAGAAACTAAAAAATGGTCCGTTTTCAAATGTTGCCTCTTTGAACTACAATTCACATTTGTACGTGGAAAATCAATTTTAGAGATAAAATTAGATGTTTAAAGTGATTTTCAAGCTTCCAGGGGCCCTAAACACAAGATTTGAGAAATGGGTAAAAGTGAATGAAAATGGCCAATTTACTCACTCTGCGGCCTTAAAAAGTGTTTCTCCTCCACAGGAAGTGAATAAAATACCATTTGGAGGCATTTATAGTTCAATCAAAAACGCCTGTTTTTTAGTGAAAGAGATAACCACCCCCCTTACGACATGCTTCAGAAATGAAAAAAATGTCCATTTTCAAATGTTGCGTCTTTGAACGACAATTCACATTTGTACGTGGAAAATCACGTTTAAAGATAAAATGAGATGTTTAAAGTGATTTTCATGCTTCCAGGGGCCTTAAACACGAGATTTGAGGAATGGGTAAAAGTGAATGAAAATGGCCAATTTACTCACTCTGCGGCCTTAAAAAGTGTTTCTCCTCCACGGGAAGTGAATAAAATACCATTTGGAGGCATTTATAGTTCAATCAAAAACGCCTGTGTTTTGGTGAAAGAGATAACCACCCCCCCTTACGACATGCTTCAGAAACGAAAAAAATGGTCCATTTTCAAATGTTGCGTCTTTGAACGACAATTCACATTTGTACGTGGATAATCACTTTTAGAGATAAAATTAGATGTTTAAAGTGATTTTCAAGCTTCCAGGGGCCCTAAACACAAGATTTGAGAAATGGGTAAAAGTGAATGAAAATGGCCAATTTACTCACTCTGCGGCCTTAAAAAGTGTTTCTCCTCCACGGGAAGTGAATAAAATACCATTTGGAGGCCTTTATTGTTCAATCAAAAACACCAGTTTTTTGGTGAAAGAGATAACCACCCCCCCTTACGACATGCTTCAGAAACGAAAAAAATGGTTCATTTTCAAATGTTGCGTCTTTGAACTACAATTCACATTTGTACGTGGATAATCACTTTTAGAGATAAAATTAGATGTTTAAAGTGATTTTCAAGCTTCCAGGGGCCGTAAACACAAGATTTGAGGAATGGGTAAATGTGAATGAAAATGGCCAATTTATGCACTCTGAGGCCTTAAAAAGTTTTTCTCCACCCCAGCAAGTGAATTAAATACATTTGTAGGCCTTTATTGTTCAATCAAAAACGTCCAAGTTTTTGATGAAAGAGATAACCACCCCCCCTTACGACATGCTTCAGAAACTAAAAAAATGGTCCATTTTCAAATGTTGCCTCTTTGAACTACAATTCACAATTGTACGTGGAAAATCACTTTTAAAGATAAAATGAGATGTTTAAAGTGATTTTCATGCTTCCAGGGGCCTTAAACACGAGATTTGAGGAATGGGTAAAAGTGAATGAAAATGGCCAATTTACTCACTCTGCGGCCTTAAAAAGTGTTTCTCCTCCACAGGAAGTGAATAAAATACCATTTGGAGGCATTTATAGTTCAATCAAAAACGCCTGTTTTTTAGTGAAAGAGATAACCACCCCCCCTTACGACATGCTTCAGAAATGAAAAAAATGTCCATTTTTAAATGTTGCGTCTTTGAACGACAATTCACATTTGTACGTGGAAAATCACGTTTAAAGATAAAATGAGATGTTTAAAGTGATTTTCATGCTTCCAGGGGCCTTAAACACGAGATTTGAGGAATGGGTAAAAGTGAATGAAAATGGCCAATTTACTCACTCTGCGGCCTTAAAAAGTGTTTCTCCTCCACGGGAAGTGAATTAAATAACATTTGTAGGCCTTTATTGTTAAAGCAAAAACGCCCGATTTTTGACGAAAGAGATAACCACCCCCCCCTTACGACATGCTTCAGAAACTAAAAAAATGGTCCGTTTTCAAATGTTGCCTCTTTGAACTACAATTCACATTTGTACGTGGAAAATCACTTTTAGAGATAAAATTAGATGTTTAAAGTGATTTTCAAGCTTCCAGGGGCCCTAAACACAAGATTTGAGAAATGGGTAAAAGTGAATGAAAATGGCCAATTTACTCACTCTGAGGCCTTAAAATGTGTTTCTCCTCCACGGGAAGTGAATAAAATAACATTTGGAGGCCTTTATTGTTCAATCAAAAACGCCAGTTTTTTGGTGAAAGAGTTAACCACCCCCCCTTACGACATGCTTCAGAAACGAAAAAAATTGTTCATTTTCAAATGTTGCGTCTTTGAACTACAATTCAGATTTGTACGTGGATAATCACTTTTAGAGATAAAATTAGATGTTTAAAGTGATTTTCAAGCTTCCAGGGGCCGTAAACACAAGATTTGAGGAATGGGTAAATGTGAATGAAAATGGCCAATTTATGCACTCTGAGGCCTTAAAAAGTTTTTCTCCACCCCAGCAAGTGAATTAAATAACATTTGTAGGCCTTTATTGTTCAATCAAAAACGTCCGAGTTTTTGATGAAAGAGATAACCACCCACCCTTAGGACATGCTTCAGAAACTAAAAAAATGGTCCGTTTTCAAAAGTTGCCTCTTTGAACTACAATTCACATTTGTACGTGGAAAATCACTTTGAAAGATAAAATGAGATGTTTAAAGGGATTTTCATGCTTCCAGGGGCCTTAAACACAAGATTTGAGGAATGGGTAAAAGTGAATGAAAATGGCCAATTTACTCATTCTGAGGCCTTAAAAAGTGTTTCTCCTCCACGGGAAATGAATTAAATAACATTTGTAGGCCTTTATTGTTAAAGCAAAAACGCCCGATTTTTGACGAAAGAGATAACCATCCCCCCTTACGACATGCTTCAGAAACTAAAAAAATGGTCCGTTTTCAAATGTTGCCTCTTTGAACTACAATTCACATTTGTACGTGGAAAATCACTTTGAAAGATAAAATGAGATGTTTAAAGTGATTTTCATGCTTCCAGGGGCCTTAAACACGAGATTTGAGGAATGGGTAAAAGTGAATGAAAATGGCCAATTTACTCACTCTGCGGCCTTAAAAAGTGTTTCTCCTCCATGGGAAGTGAATAAAATACCATTTGGATGCATTTATAGTTCAATCAAAAACGCCTGTTTTTTGGTGAAAGAGATAACCACCCCCCCTTACGACATGCTTCAGAAACGAAAAAAAATGGTCCATTTTCAAATGTTGCGTCTTTGAACTACAATTCAGATTTGTACGTGGATAATCACTTTTAGAGATAAAATTAGATGTTTAAAGTGATTTTCAAGCTTCCAGGGGCCGTAAACACAAGATTTGAGGAATGGGTAAATGTGAATGAAAATGGCCAATTTATGCACTCTGAGGCCTTAAAAAGTTTTTCTCCACCCCAGCAAGTGAATTAAATAACATTTGTAGGCCTTTATTGTTCAATCAAAAACGTCCGAGTTTTTGATGAAAGAGATAACCACCCCCCCTTACGACATGCTTCAGAAACTAAAAAAATGGTCCGTTTTCAAATGTTGCCACTTTGAACTACAATTCACATTTGTACGTGGAATATCACTTTTAAAGATAAAATGAGATGTTTAAAGTGATTTTCATGCTTCCAGGGGCCTTAACACAAGATTTGAGGAATGGGTAAAAGTGAATGAAAATGGCCAATTTACTCACTCTGCGGCCTTAAAAAGTGTTTCTCCTCCACGGGAAGTGAATAAAATACCATTTGGAGGCATTTATAGTTCAATCAAAAATGCCTGTTTTTTGGTGAAAGAGATAACCACCCCCCCTTACGACATGCTTCAGAAACGAAAAAAATGGTCCATTTTCAAATGTTGCGTCTTTGAACGACAATTCACATTTGTACGTGGATAATCACTTTTAGAGATAAAATTAGATGTTTAAAGTGATTTTCAAGCTTCCAGGGGCCCTAAACACAAGATTTGAGAAATGGGTAAAAGTGAATGAAAATGGCCAATTTACTCACTCTGAGGCCTTAAAATGTGTTTCTCCTCCACGGGAAGTGAATAAAATAACATTTGGAGGCCTTTATTGTTCAATCAAAAACGCCAGTTTTTTGGTGAAAGAGTTAACCACCCCCCCTTACGACATGCTTCAGAAATGAAAAAAATGGTTCATTTTCAAATGTTGCGTCTTTGAACTACAATTCAGATTTGTACGTGGATAATCACTTTTAGAGATAAAATTAGATGTTTAAAGTGATTTTCAAGCTTCCAGGGGCCGTAAACACAAGATTTGAGGAATGGGTAAATGTGAATGAAAATGGCCAATTTATGCACTCTGAGGCCTTAAAAAGTTTTTCTCCACCCCAGCAAGTGAATTAAATAACATTTGTAGGCCTTTATTGTTCAATCAAAAACGTCCGAGTTTTTGATGAAAGAGATAACCACCCCCCCTTACGACATGCTTCAGAAACTAAAAAAATGGTCCGTTTTCAAATGTTGCCTCTTTGAACTACAATTCACATTTGTACGTGGAAAATCACTTTTAAAGATAAAATGAGATGTTTAAAGTGATTTTCATGCTTCCAGGGGCCTTAAACACAAGATTTGAGGAATGGGTAAAAGTGAATGAAAATGGCCAATTTACTCATTCTGAGGCCTTGAAAAGTGTTTCTCCTCCACGGGAAGTGAATTAGGTAATATTTGTAGGCCTTTATTGTTCAAGCGAAAACGCCAGATTTTTGACGAAAGAGATAACCACCCCCCCTTACGACATGCTTCAAAAACTAAAAAAATGGTCCGTTTTCAAATGTTGCCTCTTTGAACTACAATTCACATTTGTACGTGGAAAATCACTTTTAAAGATAAAATGAGATGTTTAAAGTGCTTTTCATGCTTCCAGGGGCCTTAAACACGAGATTTGAGGAATGGGTAAAAGTGAATGAAAATGGCCAATTTACTCACTCTGCGGCCTTAAAAAGTGTTTCTCCTCCACGGGAAGTGAATAAAATACCATTTGGAGGCATTTATAGTTCAATCAAAAACGCCTGTTTTTTGGTGAAAGAGATAACCACCCCCCCTTACGACATGCTTCAGAAATGAAAAAAATGGTCCATTTTCAAATGTTGCGTCTTTGAACGACAATTCACATTTGTACCTGGAAAATCACGTTTAAAGATAAAATGAGATGTTTAAAGTGATTTTCATGCTTCCAGGGGCCTTAAACACGAGATTTGAGGAATGGGTAAAAGTGAATGAAAATGGCCAATTTACTCACTCTGCGGCCTTAAAAAGTGTTTCTCCTCCACAGGAAGTGAATAAAATACCATTTGGAGGCATTTATAGTTCATTCAAAAACGCCTGTTTTTTAGTGAAAGAGATAACCAACCCCCCTTAAGACATGCTTCAGAAATGAAAAAAATGTCCATTTTCAAATGTTGCGTCTTTGAACGACAATTCACATTTGTACGTGGAAAATCACGTTTAAAGATAAAATGAGATGTTTAAAGTGATTTTCATGCTTCCAGGGGCCCTAAACACAAGATTTGAGAAATGGGTAAAAGTGAATGAAAATGGCCAATTTACTCACTCTGAGGCCTTAAAATGTGTTTCTCCTCCACAGGAAGTGAATAAAATAACATTTGGAGGCCTTTATTGTTCAATCAAAAACGCCTGTTTTTTGGTGAAAGAGTTAACCACCCCCCCTTACGACATGCTTCAGAAACGAAAAAAATGGTTCATTTTCAAATGTTGCGTCTTTGAACTACAATTCAGATTTGTACGTGGAAAATCACGTTTAAAGATAAAATGAGATGTTTAAAGTGATTTTCATGCTTCCAGGGGCCTTAAACACGAGATTTGAGGAATGGGTAAAAGTGAATGAAAATGGCCAATTTACTCACTCTGCGGCCTTAAAAAGTGTTTCTCCTCCACGGGAAGTGAATTAAATAACATTTGTAGGCCTTTATTGTTAAAGCAAAAACGCCCGATTTTTGACGAAAGAGATAACCACCCCCCCTTACGACATGCTTCAGAAACTAAAAAAATGGTCCGTTTTCAAATGTTGCCTATTTGAACTAAAATTCACATTTGTACGTGGAAAATCACTTTTAAAGATAAAATGAGATGTTTAAAGTGATTTTCATGCTTCCAGGGGCCTTAAACACGAGAATTGAGGAATGGGTAAAAGTGAATGAAAATGGCCAATTTACTCACTCTGCGGCCTTAAAAAGTGTTTCTCCTCCACGGGAAGTGAATAAAATACCATTTGGAGGCATTTATAGTTCAATCAAAAACGCCTGTTTTTTTGGTGAAAGAGATAACCACCCCCCCTTACGACATGCTTCAGAAATGAAAAAAATGGTCCATTTTCAAATGTTGCGTCTTTGAACGACAATTCACATTTGTACGTGGAAAATCACGTTTAAAGATAAAATGAGATGTTTAAAGTGATTTTCATGCTTCCAGGGGCCTTAAACACGAGATTTGAGGAATGGGTAAAAGTGAATGAAAATGGCCAATTTACTCACTCTGAGGCCTTAAAAAGTGTTTCTCCTCCACGGGAAGTGAATAAAATAACATTTGGAGGCCTTTATTGTTCAATCAAAAACACCAGTTTTTTGGTGAAAGAGATAACCACCCCCCCTTACGACATGCTTCAGAAACAAAAAAAATGGTTCATTTTCAAATGTTGCGTCTTTGAACTACAATTCACATTTGTACGTGGATAATCACTTTTAGAGATAAAATTAGATGTTTAAAGTGATTTTCAAGCTTCCAGGGGCCGTAAACACAAGATTTGAGGAATGGGTAAATGTGAATGAAAATGGCCAATTTATGCACTCTGAGGCCTTAAAAAGTTTTTCTCCACCCCAGCAAGTGAATTAAATAACATTTGTAGGCCTTTATTTTTCAATCAAAAACGCCCGAGTTTTTGATGAAAGAGATAACCACCCCCCCTTAGGACATGCTTCAGAAACTAAAAAAATGGTCCGTTTTCAAAAGTTGCCTCTTTGAACTACAATTCACATTTGTACGTGGAAAATCACTTTGAAAGATAAAATGAGATGTTTAAAGTGATTTTCATGCTTCCAGGGGCCTTAAACACGAGACTTGAGGAATGGGTAAAAGTGAATGAAAATGGCCAATTTACTCATTCTGAGGCCTTAAAAAGTGTTTCTCCTCCACGGGAAGTGAATTAAGTAATATTTGTAGGCCTTTATTGTTCAAGCGAAAACTCCTGATTTTTGGCGAAAGAGATAACCACCCCCCCTTACGACATGCTTCAGAAACTAAAAAAATGGTCAGTTTTCAAATGTGGCCTCTTTGAACTACAATTCACAATTGTACGTGGAAAATCACTTTTAAAGATAAAATGAGATGTTTAAAGTGATTTTCATGCTTCCAGGGGCCTTAAACACGAGATTTGAGGAATGGGTAAAAGTGAATGAAAATGGCCAATTTACTCACTCTGCGGCCTTAAAAAGTGTTTCTCCTCCACAGGAAGTGAATAAAATACCATTTGGAGGCATTTATAGTTCAATCAAAAACGCCTGTTTTTTAGTGAAAGAGATAACCACCCCCCCTTACGACATGCTTCAGAAATGAAAAAAATGTCCATTTTTAAATGTTGCGTCTTTGAACGACAATTCACATTTGTACGTGGAAAATCACGTTTAAAGATAAAATGAGATGTTTAAAGTGATTTTCATGCTTCCAGGGGCCTTAAACACCAGATTTGAGGAATGGGTAAAAGTGAATGAAAATGGCCAATTTACTCACTCTGTGGCCTTAAAAAGTGTTTCTTCTCCACGGGAAGTGAATTAAATAACATTTGTAGGCCTTTATTGTTAAAGCAAAAACGCCCGATTTTTGATGAAAGAGATAACCACCCCCCCTTACGACATGCTTCAGAAACTAAAAAAATGGTCCGTTTTCAAATGTTGCCTCTTTGAACTACAATTCACATTTGTACGTGGAAAATCACTTTTAGAGATGAAATTAGATGTTTAAAGTGATTTTCAAGCTTCCAGGGGCCCTAAACACAAGATTTGAGAAATGGGTAAAAGTGAATGAAAATGGCCAATTTACTCACTCTGAGGCCTTAAAATGTGTTTCTCCTCCACGGGAAGTGAATAAAATAACATTTGGAGGCCTTTATTGTTCAATCAAAAACGCCAGTTTTTTGGTGAAAGAGTTAATAACCCCCCCTTACGACATGCTTCAGAAACGAAAAAAATTGTTCATTTTCAAATGTTGCGTCTTTGAACTACAATTCACATTTGTACGTGGATAATCACTTTTAGAGATAAAATTAGATGTTTAAAGTGATTTTCAAGCTTCCAGGGGCCGTAAACACAAGATTTGAGGAATGGGTAAATGTGAATGAAAATGGCCAATTTATGCACTCTGAGGCCTTAAAAAGTTTTCTCCACCCCAGCAAGTGAATTAAATAACATTTGTAGGCCTTTATTGTTCAATCAAAAACGTCCGAGTTTTTGATGAAAGAGATAACCACCCCCCCTTAGGACATGCTTCAGAAACTAAAAAAATGGTCCGTTTTCAAAAGTTGCCTCTTTGAACTACAATTCACATTTGTACGTGGAAAATCACTTTGAAAGATAAAATGAGATGTTTAAAGTGATTTTCATGCTTCCAGGGGCCTTAAACACAAGATTTGAGGAATGGGTAAAAGTGAATGAAAATGGCCAATTTACTCATTCTGAGGCCTTAAAAAGTGTTTCTCCTCCACGGGAAGTGAATTAAGTAATATTTGTAGGCCTTTATTGTTCAAGCGAAAACGCCCAATTGTTGACGAAAGAGATAACCACCCCCCCTTACGACATGCTTCAGAAACTAAAAAAATGGTCCGTTTTCAAATGTTGCCTCTTTGAACTACAATTCACATTTGTACGTGGAAAATCACTTTTAAAGATAAAATGAGATGTTTAAAGTGATTTTCATGCTTCCAGGGGCCTTAAACACGAGATTTGAGGAATGGGTAAAAGTGAATGAAAATGGCCAATTTACTCACTCTGCGGCCTTAAAAAGTGTTTCTCCTCCACAGGAAGTGAATAAAATACCATTTGGAGGCATTTATAGTTCAATCAAAAACGCCTGTTTTTTAGTGAAAGAGATAACCACCCCCCCTTACGACATGCTTCAGAAATGAAAAAAATGTCCATTTTCAAATGTTGCGTCTTTGAACGACAATTCACATTTGTACGTGGAAAATCACGTTTAAAGATAAAATGAGATGTTTAAAGTGATTTTCATGCTTCCAGGGGCCTTAAACACGAGATTTGAGGAATGGGTAAAAGTGAATGAAAATGGCCAATTTACTCACTCTGCGGCCTTAAAAAGTGTTTCTCCTCCACGGGAAGTGAATTAAATAACATTTGTAGGCCTTTATTGTTAAAGCAAAAACGCCCGATTTTTGGCGAAAGAGATAACCACCCCCCCTTACGACATGCTTCAGAAACTAAAAAAAGGTCCATTTTCCAAGGTTGCCTCTTTGAACTACAATTCACAGTTGTACGTGGAAAATCACTTTTAAAGATAAAATGAGATGTTTAAAGTGATTTTCATGCTTCCAGGGGCCTTAAACACGAGATTTGAGGAATGGGTAAAAGTGAATGAAAATGGCCAATTTACTCACTCTGCGGCCTTAAAAAGTGTTTCTCCTCCACAGGAAGTGAATAAAATACCATTTGGAGGCATTTATAGTTCAACCAAAAACGCCTGTTTTTTAGTGAAAGAGATAACCACCCCCCCTTACGACATGCTTCAGAAATGAAAAAAATGTCCATTTTCAAATGTTGCGTCTTTGAACGACAATTCGCATTTGTACGTGGAAAATCACGTTTAAAGATAAAATGAGATGTTTAAAGTGATTTTCATGCTTCCAGGGGCCTTAAACACGAGATTTGAGGAATGGGTAAAAGTGAATGAAAATGGCCAATTTACTCACTCTGCGGCCTTAAAAAGTGTTTCTCCTCCACGGGAAGTGAATTAAATAACATTTGTAGGCCTTTATTGTTAAAGCAAAAATGCCCGATTTTTGACTAAAGAGATAACCACCCCCCCTTACGACATGCTTCAGAAACTAAAAAAATGGTCCGTTTTCAAATGTTGCCTCTTTGAACTACAATTCACATTTGTACGTGGAAAATCACTTTTAAAGATAAAATGAGATGTTTAAAGTGATTTTCATGCTTCCAGGGGCCTTAAACACGAGATTTGAGGAATGGGTAAAAGTGAATGAAAATGGCCAATTTACTCACTCTGCGGCCTTAAAAAGTGTTTCTCCTCCACGGGAAGTGAATAAAATACCATTTGGAGGCATTTATAGTTCAATCAAAAACGCCTGTTTTTTGGTGAAAGAGATAACCACCCCCCCTTACGACATGCTTCAGAAACGAAAAAAATGGTTCATTTTCAAATGTTGCGTCTTTGAACGACAATTCACATTTGTACGTGGATAATCACTTTTAGAGATAAAATTAGATGTTTAAAGTGATTTTCAAGCTTCCAGGGGCCCTAAACACAAGATTTGAGAAATGGGTAAAAGTGAATGAAAATGGCCAATTTACTCACTCTGAGGCCTTAAAATGTGTTTCTCCTCCACGGGAAGTGAATAAAATAACATTTGGAGGCCTTTATTGTTCAATCAAAAACGCCAGTTTTTTGGTGAAAGAGTTAACCACCCCCCCTTACGACATGCTTCAGAAACGAAAAAAATGGTTCATTTTCAAATGTTGCGTCTTTGAACTACAATTCAGATTTGTACGTGGATAATCACTTTTAGAGATAAAATTAGATGTTTAAAGTGATTTTCAAGCTTCCAGGGGCCGTAAACACAAGATTTGAGGAATGGGTAAATGTGAATGAAAATGGCCAATTTATGCACTCTGAGGCCTTAAAAAGTTTTTCTCCACCCCAGCAAGTGAATTAAATAACATTTGTAGGCCTTTATTGTTCAATCAAAAACGCCCGAGTTTTTGATGAAAGAGATAACCACCCCCCCTTACAACATGCTTCAGAAACTAAAAAAATGGTCCGTTTTCAAAAGTTGCCTCTTTGAACTACAATTCACATTTGTACGTGGAAAATCACTTTTAAAGATAAAATGAGATGTTTAAAGTGATTTTCATGCTTCCAGGGGCCTTAAACACAAGATTTGAGGAATGGGTAAAAGTGAATGAAAATGGCCAATTTACTCATTCTGAGGCCTTAAAACGTGTTTCTCCTCCACGGGAAGTGAATAAAATACCATTTGGAGGCATTTATAGTTCAATCAAAAACGCCTGTTTTTTTGGTGAAAGAGATAACCACCCCCCCCTTACGACATGCTTCAGAAATGAAAAAAATGGTCCATTTTCAAATGTTGCGTCTTTGAACGACAATTCACATTTGTACGTGGAATATCACGTTTAAAGATAAAATGAGATGTTTAAAGTGATTTTCAAGCTTCCAGGGGCCCTAAACACAAGATTTGAGGAATGGGTAAAAGTGAATGAAAATGGCCAATTTACTCACTCTGCGGCCTTAAAAAGTGTTTCTCCTCCACGGGAAGTGAATTAAATAACATTTGTAGGCCTTTATTGTTAAAGCAAAAATGCCCGATTTTTGACGAAAGAGATAACCACCCCCCCTTACGACATGCTTCAGAAACTAAAAAAATGGTCCGTTTTCAAATGTTGCCTCTTTGAACTACAATTCACATTTGTACGTGGAAAATCACTTTTAAAGATAAAATGAGATGTTTAAAGTGATTTTCATGCTTCCAGGGGCCTTAAACACGAGATTTGAGGAATGGGTAAAAGTGAATGAAAATGGCCAATTTACTCACTCTGCAGCCTTAAAAAGTGTTTCTCCTCCACGGGAAGTGAATAAAATACCATTTGGAGGCATTTATAGTTCAATCAAAAACGCCTGTTTTTTGGTGAAAGAGATAACCACCCCCCCTTACGACATGCTTCAGAAACGAAAAAAATGGTCCATTTTCAAATGTTGCGTCTTTGAACGACAATTCACATTTGTACGTGGATAATCACTTTTAGAGATAAAATTAGATGTTTAAAGTGATTTTCAAGCTTCCAGGGGCCCTAAACACAAGATTTGAGAAATGGGTAAAAGTGAATGAAAATGGCCAATTTACTCACTCTGAGGCCTTAAAATGTGTTTCTCCTCCACGGGAAGTGAATAAAATAACATTTGGAGGCCTTTATTGTTCAATCAAAAACGCCAGTTTTTTGGTGAAAGAGTTAACCACCCCCCCTTACGACATGCTTCAGAAACGAAAAAAATGGTTCATTTTCAAATGTTGCGTCTTTGAACTACAATTCAGATTTGTACGTGGATAATCACTTTTAGAGATAAAATTAGATGTTTAAAGTGATTTTCAAGCTTCCAGGGGCCGTAAACACAAGATTTGAGGAATGGGTAAATGTGAATGAAAATGGCCAATTTATGCACTCTGAGGCCTTAAAAAGTTTTTCTCCACCCCAGCATGTGAATTAAATAACATTTGTAGGCCTTTATTGTTCAATCAAAAACGCCCGAGTTTTTGATGAAAGAGATAACCACCCCCCCTTACAACATGCTTCAGAAACTAAAAAAATGGTCCGTTTTCAAAAGTTGCCTCTTTGAACTACAATTCACATTTGTACGTGGAAAATCACTTTTAAAGATAAAATGAGATGTTTAAAGTGATTTTCATGCTTCCAGGGGCCTTAAACACAAGATTTGAGGAATGGGTAAAAGTGAATGAAAATGGCCAATTTACTCATTCTGAGGCCTTAAAAAGTGTTTCTCCTCCACGGGAAGTGAATAAAATACCATTTGGAGGCATTTATAGTTCAATCAAAAACGCCAGTTTTTTTGGTGAAAGAGATAACCACCCCCCCCTTACGACATGCTTCAGAAATGAAAAAAATGGTCCATTTTCAAATGTTGCGTCTTTGAACGACAATTCACATTTGTACGTGGAAAATCACGTTTAAAGATAAAATGAGATGTTTAAAGTGATTTTCATGCTTCCAGGGGCCTTAAACACGAGATTTGAGGAATGGGTAAAAGTGAATGAAAATGGCCAATTTACTCACTCTGATGCCTTAAAAAGTGTTTCTCCTCCACGGGAAGTGAATAAAATAACATTTGGAGGCCTTTATTGTTCAATCAAAAACACCAGTTTTTTGGTGAAAGAGATAACCACCCCCCCTTACGACATGCTTCAGAAACTAAAAAAATGGTCCGTTTTCAAATGTTGCCTCTTTGAACTACAATTCACAATTGTACGTGGAAAATCACTTTTAAAGATAAAATGAGATGTTTAAAGTGATTTTCATGCTTCCAGGGGCCTTAAACACGAGATTTGAGGAATGGGTAAAAGTGAATGAAAATGGCCAATTTACTCACTCTGCGGCCTTAAAAAGTGTTTCTCCTCCACAGGAAGTGAATAAAATACCATTTGGAGGCATTTATAGTTCAATCAAAAACACCTGTTTTTTAGTGAAAGAGATAACCACCCACCCTTACGACATGCTTCAGAAATGAAAAAAATGTCCATTTTCAAATGTTGCGTCTTTGAACGACAATTCACATTTGTACGTGGAAAATCACGTTTAAAGATAAAATGAGATGTTTAAAGTGATTTTCATGCTTCCAGGGGCCTTAAACACGAGATTTGAGGAATGGGTAAAAGTGAATGAAAATGGCCAATTTACTCACTCTGCGGCCTTAAAAAGTGTTTCTCCTCCACGGGAAGTGAATTAAATAACATTTGTAGGCCTTTATTCTTAAAGCAAAAACGCCCGATTTTTGACAAAAGAGATAACCACCCCCCCTTACGACATGCTTCAGAAACTAAAAAAATGGTCCGTTTTCAAATGTTGCCTCTTTGCACTACAATTCACATTTGTACGTGGAAAATCACTTTTAAATATAAAATGAGATGTTTAAAGTGATTTTCATGCTTCCAGGGGCCTTAAACACGAGATTTGAGGAATGGGTAAAAGTGAATGAAAATGGCCAATTTACTCACTCTGTGGCCTTAAAAAGTGTTTCTCCTCCACGGGAAGTGAATAAAATACAATTTGGAGGCATTTATAGTTCAATCAAAAACGCCTGTTTTTTGGTGAAAGAGATAACCACCCCCCCTTACGACATGCTTCAGAAACGAAAAAAATGGTCCATTTTCAAATGTTGCGTCTTTGAACGACAATTCACATTTGTACGTGGATAATCACTTTTAGAGATAAAATTAGATGTTTAAAGTGATTTTCAAGCTTCCAGGGGCCGTAAACACAAGATTTGAGGAATGGGTAAATGTGAATGAAAATGGCCAATTTATGCACTCTGAGGCCTTAAAAAGTTTTTCTCCACCCCAGCAAGTGAATTAAATAACATTTGTAGGCCTTTATTGTTCAATCAAAAACGCCCGAGTTTTTGATGAAAGAGATAACCACCCCCCCTTACGACATGCTTCAGAAACTAAAAAAATGGTCCGTTTTCAAAAGTTGCCTCTTTGAACTACAATTCACATTTGTACGTGGAAAATCACTTTTAAAGATAAAATGAGATGTTTAAAGTGATTTTCATGCTTCCAGGGGCCTTAAACACAAGATTTGAGGAATGGGTAAAAGTGAATGAAAATGGCCAATTTACTCACTCTGCGGCCTTAAAAAGTGTTTCTCCTCCACGGGAAGTGAATAAAATACCATTTGGAGGCATTTATAGTTCAATCAAAAATGCCTGTTTTTTTGGTGAAAGAGATAACCACCCCCCCTTACGACATGCTTCAGAAACGAAAAAAATGGTCCATTTTCAAATGTTGCGTCTTTGAACGACAATTCACATTTGTACGTGGATAATCACTTTTAGAGATAAAATTAGATGTTTAAAGTGATTTTCAAGCTTCCAGGGGCCCTAAACACAAGATTTGAGAAATGGGTAAAAGTGAATGAAAATGGCCAATTTGCTCACTCTGAGGCCTTAAAAAGTGTTTCTCCTCCACGGGAAGTGAATAAAATAACATTTGGAGGCCTTTATTGTTCAATCAAAAACACCAGTTTTTTGGTGAAAGAGATAACCACCCCCCCTTACGACATGCTTCAGAAACGAAAAAAATGGTTCATTTTCAAATGATGCGTCTTTGAACTACAATTCACATTTGTACGTGGATAATCACTTTTAGAGATAAAATTAGATGTTTAAAGTGATTTTCAAGCTTCCAGGGGCCGTAAACACAAGATTTGAGGAATGGGTAAATGTGAATGAAAATGGCCAATTTATGCACTCTGAGGCCTTAAAAAGTTTTTCTCCACCCCAGCAAGTGAATTAAATAACATTTGTAGGCCTTTATTGTTCAATCAAAAACGTCCGAGTTTTTGATGAAAGAGATAACCACCCCCCCTTACGACATGCTTCAGAAACTAAAAAAATGGTCCGTTTTCAAATGTTGCCTCTTTGAACTACAATTCACAATTGTACGTGGAAAATCACTTTTAAAGATAAAATGAGATGTTTAAAGTGATTTTCATGCTTCCAGGGGCCTTAAACACGAGATTTGAGGAATGGGTAAAAGTGAATGAAAATGGCCAATTTACTCACTCTGCGGCCTTAAAAAGTGTTTCTCCTCCACGGGAAGTGAATAAAATACCATTTGGAGGCATTTATAGTTCAATCAAAAACGCCTGTTTTTTGGTGAAAGAGATAACCACCCCCCCTTACGACATGCTTCAGAAACGAAAAAAATGGTCCATTTTCAAATGTTGCGTCTTTGAACGACAATTCACATTTGTACGTGGATAATCACTTTTAGAGATAAAATGAGATATTTAAAGTGATTTTCATGCTTCCAGGGGCCTTAAACACAAGATTTGAGGAATGGGTAAAAGTGAATGAAAATGGCCAATTTACTCATTCTGAGGCCTTAAAAAGTGTTTCTCCTCCACGGGAAGTGAATTAAGTAATATTTGTAGGCCTTTATTGTTCAAGCGAAAGCTCCTGATTTTTGGCGAAAGAGATAACCACCCCCCCTTACGACATGCTTCAGAAACTAAAAAAATGGTCAGTTTTCAAATGTTGCCTCTTTGAACTACAATTCACAATTGTACGTGGAAAATCACGTTTAAAGATAAAATGAGATGTTTAAAGTGATTTTCATGCTTCCAGGGGCCTTAAACACGAGATTTGAGGAATGGGTAAAAGTGAATGAAAATGGCCAATTTACTCACTCTGCGGCCTTAAAAAGTGTTTCTCCTCCACAGGAAGTGAATAAAATACCATTTGGAGGCATT
The DNA here is from genome assembly GCF_964204655.1 of Triturus cristatus. Taxonomy (NCBI): domain Eukaryota; kingdom Metazoa; phylum Chordata; class Amphibia; order Caudata; family Salamandridae; genus Triturus; species Triturus cristatus. The sequence goes on from NC_140592.1 coordinate 472,161,804, forward strand.
TATAGTTCAATCAAAAACGCCTGTTTTTTATTGAAAGAGATAACCACCCCCCCTTACGACATGCTTCAGAAATGAAAAAAATGTCCATTTTCAAATGTTGCGTCTTTGAACGACAATTCACATTTGTACGTGGAAAATCACGTTTAAAGATAAAATGAGATGTTTAAAGTGATTTTCATGCTTCCAGGGGCCTTAAACACGAGATTTGAGGAATGGGTAAAAGTGAATGAAAATGGCCAATTTACTCACTCTGCGGCCTTAAAAAGTGTTTCTCCTCCACGGGAAGTGAATTAAATAACATTTGTAGGCCTTTATTCTTAAAGCAAAAACGCCCGATTTTTGACGAAAGAGATAACCACCCCCCCTTACGACATGCTTCAGAAACTAAAAAAAGGTCCGTTTTCAAATGTTGCCTCTTTGCACTACAATTCACATTTGTACGTGGAAAATCACTTTTAAAGATAAAATGAGATGTTTAAAGTGATTTTCATGCTTCCAGGGGCCTTAAACACGAGATTTGAGGAATGGGTAAAAGTGAATGAAAATGGCCAATTTACTCACTCTGTGGCCTTAAAAAGTGTTTCTCCTCCACGGGAAGTGAATAAAATACAATTTGGAGGCATTTATATTTCAATCAAAAACGCCTGTTTTTTGGTGAAAGAGATAACCACCCCCCTTACGACATGCTTCAGAAACGAAAAAAATGGTCCATTTTCAAATGTTGCGTCTTTGAACGACAATTCACATTTGTACGTGGATAATCACTTTTAGAGATAAAATTAGATGTTTAAAGTGATTTTCAAGCTTCCAGGGGCCGTAAACACAAGATTTGAGGAATGGGAAATGTGAATGAAAATGGCCAATTTATGCACTCTGAGGCCTTAAAAAGTTTTTCTCCACCCCAGCAAGTGAATTAAATAACATTTGTAGGCCTTTATTGTTCAATCAAAAACGCCTGAGTTTTTGATGAAAGAGATAACCACCCCCCCTTACGACATGCTTCAGAAACTAAAAAAATGGTCCGTTTTCAAAAGTTGCCTCTTTGAACTACAATTCACATTTGTACGTGGAAAATCACTTTTAAAGATAAAATGAGATGTTTAAAGTGATTTTCATGCTTCCAGGGGCCTTAAACACAAGATTTGAGGAATGGGTAAAAGTGAATGAAAATGGCCAATTTACTCACTCTGCGGCCTTAAAAAGTGTTTCTCCTCCACGGGAAGTGAATAAAATACCATTTGGAGGCATTTATAGTTCAATCAAAAACGCCTGTTTTTTTGGTGAAAGAGATAACCCCCCTACGACATGCTTCAGAAATGAAAAAAATGGTCCATTTTCAAATGTTGCGTCTTTGAACGACAATTCACATTTGTACGTGGATAATCACTTTTAGAGATAAAATTAGACGTTTAAAGTGATTTTCAAGCTTCCAGGGGCCCTAAACACAAGATTTGAGAAATGGGTAAAAGTGAATGAAAATGGCCAATTTGCTCACTCTGAGGCCTTAAAAAGTGTTTCTCCTCCACGGGAAGTGAATAAAATAACATTTGGAGGCCTTTATTGTTCAATCAAAAACACCAGTTTTTTGGTGAAAGAGATAACCACCCCCCCTTACGACATGCTTCAGAAACGAAAAAAATGGTTCATTTTTAAATGATGCGTCTTTGAACTACAATTCACATTTGTACGTGGATAATCACTTTTAGAGATAAAATTAGATGTTTAAAGTGATTTTCAAGCTTCCAGGGGCCGTAAACACAAGATTTGAGGAATGGGTAAATGTGAATGAAAATGGCCAATTTATGCACTCTGAGGCCTTAAAAAGTTTTTCTCCACCCCAGCAAGTGAATTAAATAACATTTGTAGGCCTTTATTGTTCAATCAAAAACGTCCGAGTTTTTGATGAAAGAGATAACCACCCCCCCTTACGACATGCTTCAGAAACTAAAAAAATGGTCCGTTTTCAAATGTTGCCTCTTTGAACTACAATTCACATTTGTACGTGGAAAATCACTTTTAAAGATAAAATGAGATGTTTAAAGTGATTTTCATGCTTCCAGGGGCCTTAAACACAAGATTTGAGGAATGGGTAAAAGTGAATGAAAATGGCCAATTTACTCATTCTGAGGCCTTAAAAAGTGTTTCTCCTCCACGGGAAGTGAATTAAGTAATATTTGTAGGCCTTTATTGTTCAAGCAAAAACTCCTGATTTTTGGCGAAAGAGATAACCACCCCCCCTTACAACATGCTTCAGAAACTAAAAAAATGGTCCGTTTTCAAATGTTGCCTCTTTGAACTACAATTCACAATTGTACGTGGAAAATCTTTTTTAAAGATAAAATGAGATGTTTAAAGTGATTTTCATGCTTCCAGGGGCCTTAAACACGAGATTTGAGGAATGGGTAAAAGTGAATGAAAATGGCCAATTTACTCACTCTGCGGCCTTAAAAAGTGTTTCTCCTCCACGGGAAGTGAATAAAATACCATTTGGAGGCATTTATAGTTCAATCAAAAACGCCTGTTTTTTGGTGAAAGAGATAACCACCCCCCCCTTACGACATGCTTCAGAAACGAAAAAAATGGTCCATTTTCAAATGTTGCGTCTTTGAACGACAATTCACATTTGTACGTGGATAATCACTTTTGGAGATAAAATTAGATGTTTAAAGTGATTTTCAAGCTTCCAGGGGCCCTAAACACAAGATTTAGGAAATGGGTAAAAGAGAATGAAAATGGCCAATTTACTCACTCTGAGACCTTAAAATGTGTTTCTCCTCCACGGGAAGTGAATAAAATAACATTTGGAGGCCTTTATTGTTCAATCAAAAACGCCAGTTTTTTGGTGAAAGAGTTAACCACCCCCCCTTACGACATGCTTCAGAAACGAAAAAAATGGTTCATTTTCAAATGTTGCGTCTTTGAACTACAATTCACATTTGTACGTGGATAATCACTTTTAGAGATAAAATTAGATGTTTAAAGTGATTTTCAAGCTTCCAGGGGCCGTAAACACAAGATTTGAGGAATGGGTAAATGTGAATGAAAATGGCCAATTTATGCACTCTGAGGCCTTAAAAAGTTTTTCTCCACCCCAGCAAGTGAATTAAATAACATTTGTAGGCCTTTATTGTTCAATCAAAAACGTCCGAGTTTTTGATGAAAGAGATAACCACCCCCCCTTACGACATGCTTCAGAAACTAAAAAAATGGTCCGTTTTCAAATGTTGCCTCTTTGAACTACAATTCACATTTGTACGTGGAAAATCACTTTTAAAGATAAAATGAGATGTTTAAAGTGATTTTCATGCTTCCAGGGGCCTTAAACACAAGATTTGAGGAATGGGTAAAAGTGAATAAAAATGGCCAATTTACTCATTCTGAGGCCTTAAAAAGTGTTTCTCCTCCACGGGAAGTGAATTAAGTAATATTTGTAGGCCTTTATTGTTCAAGCGAAAACTCCTGATTTTTGGCGAAAGAGATAACCACCCCCCCTTACGACATACTTCAGAAACTAAAAAAATGGTCCATTTTCAAATGTTGCCTCTTTGAACTACAATTCACAATTGTACGTGGAAAATCACTTTTAAAGATAAAATGAGATGTTTAAAGTGATTTTCATGCTTCCAGGGGCCTTAAACACGAGATTTGAGGAATGGGTAAAAGTGAATGAAAATGGCCAATTTACTCACTCTGCGGCCTTAAAAAGTGTTTCTCCTCCACAGGAAGTGAATAAAATACCATTTGGAGGCATTTATAGTTCAATCAAAAACGCCTGTTTTTTAGTGAAAGAGATAACCACCCCCCCTTACGACATGCTTCAGAAATGAAAAAAATGTCCATTTTCAAATGTTGCGTCTTTGAACGACAATTCACATTTGTACGTGGAAAATCACGTTTAAAGATAAAATGAGATGTTTAAAGTGATTTTCATGCTTCCAGGGGCCTTAAACACGAGATTTGAGGAATGGGTAAAAGTGAATGAAAATGGCCAATTTACTCACTCTGAGGCCTCAAAATGTGTTTCTCCTCCACGGGAAGTGAATAAAATAACATTTGGAGGCCTTTATTGTTCAATCAAAAACGCCAGTTTTTTGGTGAAAGAGTTAACCACCCCCCCTTACAACATGCTTCAGAAACGAAAAAAATGGTTCATTTTCAAATGTTGCGTCTTTGAACTACAATTCAGATTTGTACGTGGATAATCAATTTTAGAGATAAAATTAGATGTTTATAGTGATTTTCAAGCTTCCAGGGGCCGTAAACACAAGATTTGAGGAATGGGTAAATGTGAATGAAAATGGCCAATTTATGCACTCTGAGGCCTTAAAAAGTTTTTCTCCACCCCAGCAAGTGAATTAAATAACATTTGTAGGCCTTTATTGTTCAATCAAAAACGCCCGAGTTTTTGATGAAAGAGATAACCACCCCCCCTTACGACATGCTTCAGAAACTAAAAAAATGGTTCGTTTTCAAAAGTTGCCTCTTTGAACTACAATTCACATTTGTACGTGGAAAATCACTTTTAAAGATAAAATGAGATGTTTAAAGTGATTTTCATGCTTCCAGGGGCCTTAAACACAAGATTTGAGGAATGGGTAAAAGTGAATGAAAATGGCCAATTTACTCATTCTGAGGCCTTAAAAAGTGTTTCTCCTCCACGGGAAGTGAATTAAGTAATATTTGTAGGCCTTTATTGTTCAAGCGAAAACGCCCGATTTTTGACGAAAGAGATAACCACCCCCCCTTACGACATGCTTCAGAAACTAAAAAAATGGTCCGTTTTCAAATGTTGCCTCTTTGAACTACAATTCACATTTGTACGTGGAAAATCACTTTTAAAGATAAAATGAGATGTTTAAAGTGATTTTCATGCTTCCAGGGGCCTTAAACACGAGATTTGAGGAATGGGTAAAAGTGAATGAAAATGGCCAATTTACTCACTCTGCGGCCTTAAAAAGTGTTTCTCCTCCACGGAAAGTGAATAAAATACCATTTGGAGGCATTTATAGTTCAATCAAAAACGCCTGTTTTTTTGGTGAAAGAGATAACCACCCCCCCCTTACGACATGCTTCAGAAATGAAAAAAATGGTCCATTTTCAAATGTTGCGTCTTTGAACGACAATTCACATTTGTACGTGGAAAATCACGTTTAAAGATAAAATGAGATGTTTAAAGTGATTTTCATGCTTCCAGGGGCCTTAAACACGAGATTTGAGGAATGGGTAAAAGTGAATGAAAATGGCCAATTTACTCACTCTGAGGCCTTAAAAAGTGTTTCTCCTCCACGGGAAGTGAATAAAATAACATTTGGAGGCCTTTATTGTTCAATCAAAAACACCAGTTTTTTGGTGAAAGAGATAACCACCCCCCCTTACGACATTCTTCAGAAACGAAAAAAATGGTTCATTTTCAAATGTTGCGTCTTTGAACTACAATTCACATTTGTACGTGGATAATCACTTTTAGAGATAAAATTAGATGTTTAAAGTGATTTTCAAGCTTCCAGGGGCCGTAAACACAAGATTTGAGGAATGGGTAAATGTGAATGAAAATGGCCAATTTATGCACTCTGAGGCCTTAAAAAGTTTTTCTCCACCCCAGCAAGTGAATTAAATAACATTTGTAGGCCTTTATTGTTCAATCAAAAACGTCCGAGTTTTTGATGAAAGAGATAACCACCCCCCCTTACGACATGCTTCAGAAACTAAAAAAATGGTCCGTTTTCAAATGTTGCCTCTTTGAACTACAATTCACATTTGTACGTGGAAAATCACTTTTAAAGATAAAATGAGATGTTTAAAGTGATTTTCATGCTTCCAGGGGCCTTAAACACAAGATTTGAGGAATGGGTAAAAGTGAATGAAAATGGCCAATTTACTCATTCTGAGGCCTTAAAAAGTGTTTCTCCTCCACGGGAAGTGAATTAAGTAATATTTGTAGGCCTTTGTTGTTCAAGCGAAAACTCCTGATTTTTGGCGAAAGAGATAACCACCCCCCCTTACGACATGCTTCAGAAACTAAAAAAATGGTCCGTTTTCAAATGTTGCCTCTTTGAACTACAATTCACAATTGTACGTGGAAAATCACTTTTAAAGATAAAATGAGATGTTTAAAGTGATTTTCATGCTTCCAGGGGCCTTAAACACGAGATTTGAGGAATGGGTAAAAGTGAATGAAAATGGCCAATTTACTCACTCTGCGGCCTTAAAAAGTGTTTCTCCTCCACAGGAAGTGAATAAAATACCATTTGGAGGCATTTATAGTTCAATCAAAAACGCCTGTTTTTTAGTGAAAGAGATAACCACCCCCCCTTACGACATGCTTCAGAAATGAAAAAAATGTCCATTTTCAAATGTTGCGTCTTTGAACGACAATTCACATTTGTACGTGGAAAATCACGTTTAAAGATAAAATGAGATGTTTAAAGTGATTTTCATGCTCGAGGGGCCTTAAACACGAGATTTGAGGAATGGGTAAAAGTGAATGAAAATGGCCAATTTACTCACTCTGCGGCCTTAAAAAGTGTTTCTCCTCCACGGGAAGTGAATTAAATAACATTTGTAGGCCTTTATTCTTAAAGCAAAAACGCCCGATTTTTGACGAAAGAGATAACCACCCCCCCTTACGACATGCTTCAGAAACTAAAAAAATGGTCCGTTTTCAAATGTTGCCTCTTTGCACTACAATTCACATTTGTACGTGGAAAATCACTTTTAAAGATAAAATGAGATGTTTAAAGTGATTTTCATGCTTCCAGGGGCCTTAAACACGAGATTTGAGGAATGGGTAAAAGTGAATGAAAACGGCCAATTTACTCACTCTGTGGCCTTAAAAAGTGTTTCTCCTCCACGGGAAGTGAATAAAATACAATTTGGAGGCATTTATAGTTCAATCAAAAACGCCTGTTTTTTGGTGAAAGAGATAACCACCCCCCCCTTACGACATGCTTCAGAAACGAAAAAAATGGTCCATTTTCATATGTTGCGTCTTTGAACGACAATTCACATTTGTACGTGGATAATCACTTTTAGAGATAAAATTAGATGTTTAAAGTGATTTTCAAGCTTCCAGGGGCCGTAAACACAAGATTTGAGGAATGGGGAAATGTGAATGAAAATGGCCAATTTATGCACTCTGAGGCCTTAAAAAGTTTTTCTCCACCCCAGCAAGTGAATTAAATAACATTTGTAGGCCTTTATTGTTCAATCAAAAACGCCCGAGTTTTTGATGAAAGAGATAACCACCCCCCCTTACGACATGCTTCAGAAACTAAAAAAATGGTCCGTTTTCAAAAGTTGCCTCTTTGAACTACAATTCACATTTGTACGTGGAAAATCACTTTTAAAGATAAAATGAGATGTTTAAAGTGATTTTCATGCTTCCAGGGGCCTTAAACACAAGATTTGAGGAATGGGTAAAAGTGAATGAAAATGGCCAATTTACTCATTCTGAGGCCTTAAAAAGTGTTTCTCCTCCACGGGAAGTGAATTAAGTAATATTTGTAGGCCTTTATTGTTCAAGCGAAAACTCCTGATTTTTGGTGAAAGAGATAACCACCCCCCCTTACGACATGCTTCAGAAATGAAAAAAATGGTCCATTTTCAAATGTTGCGTCTTTGAACGACAATTCACATTTGTACGTGGATAATCACTTTTAGAGATAAAATTAGATGTTTAAAGTGATTTTCAAGCTTCCAGGGGCCCTAAACACAAGATTTAGGAAATGGGTAAAAGTGAATGAAAATGGCCAATTTACTCACTCTGAGACCTTAAAATGTGTTTCTCCTCCACGGGAAGTGAATAAAATAACATTTGGAGGCCGTTATTGTTCAATCAAAAACGCCAGTTTTTTGGTGAAAGAGTTAACCACCCCCCCTTACGACATGCTTCAGAAATGAAAAAAATGTCCATTTTCAAATGTTGCGTCTTTGAACGACAATTCACATTTGTACGTGGAAAATCACGTTTAAAGATAAAATGAGATGTGTAAAGTGATTTTCATGCTCGAGGGGCCTTAAACACGAGATTTGAGGAATGGGTAAAAGTGAATGAAAATGGCCAATTTACTCACTCTGCGGCCTTAAAAAGTGTTTCTCCTCCACGGGAAGTGAATTAAATAACATTTGTAGGCCTTTATTCTTAAAGCAAAAACGCCCGATTTTTGACGAAAGAGATAACCACCCCCCCTTACGACATGCTTCAGAAACTAAAAAAATGGTCCGTTTTCAAATGTTGCCTCTTTGCACTACAATTCACATTTGTACGTGGAAAATCACTTTTAAAGATAAAATGAGATGTTTAAAGTGATTTTCATGCTTCCAGGGGCCTTAAACACGAGATTTGAGGAATGGGTAAAAGTGAATGAAAACGGCCAATTTACTCACTCTGTGGCCTTAAAAAGTGTTTCTCCTCCACGGGAAGTGAATAAAATACAATTTGGAGGCATTTATAGTTCAATCAAAAACGCCTGTTTTTTGGTGAAAGAGATAACCACCCCCCCTTACGACATGCTTCAGAAACGAAAAAAATGGTCCATTTTCATATGTTGCGTCTTTGAACGACAATTCACATTTGTACGTGGATAATCACTTTTAGAGATAAAATTAGATGTTTAAAGTGATTTTCAAGCTTCCAGGGGCCGTAAACACAAGATTTGAGGAATGGGGAAATGTGAATGAAAATGGCCAATTTATGCACTCTGAGGCCTTAAAAAGTTTTTCTCCACCCCAGCAAGTGAATTAAATAACATTTGTAGGCCTTTATTGTTCAATCAAAAACGCCCGAGTTTTTGATGAAAGAGATAACCACCCCCCCTTACGACATGCTTCAGAAACTAAAAAAATGGTCCGTTTTCAAAAGTTGCCTCTTTGAACTACAATTCACATTTGTACGTGGAAAATCACTTTTAAAGATAAAATGAGATGTTTAAAGTGATTTTCATGCTTCCAGGGGCCTTAAACACAAGATTTGAGGAATGGGTAAAAGTGAATGAAAATGGCCAATTTACTCATTCTGAGGCCTTAAAAAGTGTTTCTCCTCCACGGGAAGTGAATTAAGTAATATTTGTAGGCCTTTATTGTTCAAGCGAAACTCCTGATTTTTGGTGAAAGAGATAACCACCCCCCCTTACGACATGCTTCAGAAATGAAAAAAATGGTCCATTTTCAAATGTTGCGTCTTTGAACGACAATTCACATTTGTACGTGGATAATCACTTTTAGAGATAAAATTAGATGTTTAAAGTGATTTTCAAGCTTCCAGGGGCCCTAAACACAAGATTTAGGAAATGGGTAAAAGTGAATGAAAATGGCCAATTTACTCACTCTGAGACCTTAAAATGTGTTTCTCCTCCACGGGAAGTGAATAAAATAACATTTGGAGGCCGTTATTGTTCAATCAAAAACGCCAGTTTTTTGGTGAAAGAGTTAACCACCCCCCCTTACGACATGCTTCAGAAACGAAAAAAATGGTTCATTTTCAAATGTTGCGTCTTTGAACTACAATTCACATTTGTACGTGGATAATCACTTTTAGAGATAAAATTAGATGTTTAAAGTGATTTTCAAGCTTCCAGGGGCCGTAAACACAAGATTTGAGGAATGGGTAAATGTGAATGAAAATGGCCAATTTATGCACTCTGAGGCCTTAAAAAGTTTTTCTCCACCCCAGCAAGTGAATTAAATAACATTTGTAGGCCTTTATTGTTCAATCAAAAACGTCTGAGTTTTTGATGAAAGAGATAACCACCCCCCCTTAAGACATGCTTCAGAAACTAAAAAAATGGTCCGTTTTCAAATGTTGCCTCTTTGAACTACAATTCACATTTGTACGTGGAAAATCACTTTTAAAGATAAAATGAGATGTTTAAAGTGATTTTCATGCTTCCAGGGGCCTTAAACACGAGATTTGAGGAATGGGTAAAAGTGAATGAAAATGGCCAATTTACTCACTCTGCGGCCTTAAAAAGTGTTTCTCCTCCACGGGAAGTGAATTAAATAACATTTGTAGGCCTTTATTCTTAAAGCAAAAACGCCCGATTTTTGACGAAAGAGATAACCACCCCCCCTTACGACATGCTTCAGAAACTAAAAAAATGGTCCATTTTCAAATGTTGCGTCTTTGAACGACAATTCACATTTGTACGTGGATAATCACTTTTAGAGATAAAATTAGATGTTTAAAGTGATTTTCAAGCTTCCAGGGGCCGTAAACACAAGATTTGAGGAATGGGTAAATGTGAATGAAAATGGCCAATTTATGCACTCTGAGGCCTTAAAAAGTTTTTCTCCACCCCAGCAAGTGAATTAAATACCATTTGTAGGCCTTTATTGTTCAATCAAAAACGCCCGAGTTTTTGATGAAAGAGATAACCACCCCCCCCTTACGACATGCTTCAGAAACTAAAAAAATGGTCCGTTTTCAAAAGTTGCCTCTTTGAACTACAATTCACATTTGTACGTGGAAAATCACTTTTAAAGATAAAATGAGATGTTTAAAGTGATTTTCATGCTTCCAGGGGCCTTAAACACAAGATTTGAGGAATGGGTAAAAGTGATTGAAAATGGCCAATTTACTCATTCTGAGGCCTTAAACAGTGTTTCTCCTCCACGGGAAGTGAATTAAGTAATATTTGTAGGCCTTTATTGTTCAAGCGAAAACGCCAGATTTTTGACGAAAGAGATAACCTCCCCCCCTTACGACATGCTTCAGAAACTAACAAAATGGTCCGTTTTCAAATGTTGCGTCTTTGAACGACAATTCACATTTGTACGTGGATAATCACTTTTAGAGATAAAATTAGATGTTTAAAGTGATTTTCAAGCTTCCAGGGGCCCTAAACACAAGATTTGAGAAATGGGTAAAAGTGAATGAAAATGGCCAATTTGCTCACTCTGAGGCCTTAAAAAGTGTTTCTCCTCCACGGGAAGTGAATAAAATAACATTTGGAGGCCTTTATTGTTCAATCAAAAACACCAGTTTTTTGGTGAAAGAGATAACCACCCCCCCTTACGACATGCTTCAGAAACGAAAAAAATGGTTCATTTTCAAATGATGCGTCTTTGAACTACAATTCACATTTGTACGTGGATAATCACTTTTAGAGATAAAATTAGATGTTTAAAGTGATTTTCAAGCTTCCAGGGGCCGTAAACACAAGATTTGAGGAATGGGTAAATGTGAATGAAAATGGCCAATTTATGCACTCTGAGGCCTTAAAAAGTTTTTCTCCACCCCAGCAAGTGAATTAAATAACATTTGTAGGCCTTTATTGTTCAATCAAAAACGCCTGTTTTTTGGTGAAAGAGATAACCACCCCCCCTTACGACATGCTTCAGAAACGAAAAAAATGGTCCATTTTCAAATGTTGCGTCTTTGAACGACAATTCACATTTGTACGTGGATAATCACTTTTAGAGATAAAATTAGATGTTTAAAGTGATTTTCATGCTTCCAGGGGCCTTAAACACGAGATTTGAGGAATGGGTAAAAGTGAATGAAAATGGCCAATTTACTCACTCTGCGGCCTTAAAAAGTGTTTCTCCTCCACGGGAAGTGAATTAAATAACATTTGTAGGCCTTTATTGTTAAAGCAAAAACGCCCGATTTTTGACGAAAGAGATAACCACCCCCCCTTATGACATGCTTCAGAAACTAAAAAAATGGTCCGTATTCAAATGTTGCCTCTTTGAACTACAATTCACATTTGTACGTGGAAAATCACTTTTAAAGATAAAATGAGATGTTTAAAGTGATTTTCATGCTTCCAGGGGCCTTAAACATGAGATTTGAGGAATGGGTAAAAGTGAATGAAAATGGCCAATTTACTCACTCTGCGGCATTAAAAAGTGTTTCTCCTCCACGGGAAGTGAATAAAATACCATTTGGAGGCATTTATAGTTCAATCAAAAACGCCTGTTTTTTGGTGAAAGAGATAACCACCCCCCCTTACGACATGCTTCAGAAACAAAAAAAATGGTCCATTTTCAAATGTTGCGTCTTTGAACGACAATTCACATTTGTACGTGGATAATCACTTTTAGAGATAAAATTAGATGTTTAAAGTGATTTTCATGCTTCCAGGGGCCTTAAACACGAGATTTGAGGAATGGGTAAAAGTGAATGAAAATGGCCAATTTACTCACTCTGCGGCCTTAAAAAGTGTTTCTCCTCCACGGGAAGTGAATTAAATAACATTTGTAGGCCTTTATTGTTAAAGCAAAACGCCTGATTTTTGACGAAGGAGATAACCACCCCCCCTTACGACATGCTTCAGAAACTAAAAAAATGGTCCGAATTCAAATGTTGCCTCTTTGAACTACAATTCACATTTGTACGTGGAAAATCACTTTTAAAGATAAAATGAGATGTTTAAAGTGATTTTCATGCTTCCAGGGGCCTTAAACACGAGATTTGAGGAATGGGTAAAAGTGAATGAAAATGGCCAATTTACTCACTCTGCGGCCTTAAAAAGTGTTTCTCCTCCACGGGAAGTGAATAAAATACAATTTGGAGGCATTTATAGTTCAATCAAAAACGCCTGTTTTTTGGTGAAAGAGATAACCACCCCCCCTTACGACATGCTTCAGAAACGAAAAAAATGGTCCATTTTCAAATGTTGCGTCTTTGAACGACAATTCACATTTGTACGTGGATAATCACTTTTAGAGATAAAATTAGATGTTTAAAGTGATTTTCAAGCTTCCAGGGGCCGTAAACACAAGATTTGAGGAATGGGTAAATGTGAATGAAAATGGCCAATTTATGCACTCTGAGGCCTTAAAAAGTTTTTCTCCACCCCAGCAAGTGAATTAAATAACATTTGTAGGCCTTTATTGTTCAATCAAAAACGCCTGAGTTTTTGATGAAAGAGATAACCACCCCCCCTTACGACATGCTTCAGAAACTAAAAAAATGGTCCGTTTTCAAAAGTTGCCTCTTTGAACTACAATTCACATTTGTACGTGGAAAATCACTTTTAAAGATAAAATGAGATGTTTAAAGTGATTTTCATGCTTCCAGGAGCCTTAAACACAAGATTTGAGGAATGGGTAAAAGTGAATGAAAATGGCCAATTTACTCATTCTGAGGCCTTAAACAGTGTTTCTCCTCCACGGGAAATGAATTAAGTAATATTTGTAGGCCTTTATTGTTCAAGCGAAAACGCCAGATTTTTGACGAAAGAGATAACCTCCCCCCCTTACGACATGCTTCAGAAACTAAAAAAATGGTCCATTTTCAAATGTTGCCTCTTTGAACTACAATTCACATTTGTACGTGGAAAATCACTTTTAAAGATAAAATGAGATGTTTAAAGTGATTTTCATGCTTCCAGGGGCCTTAAACACGAGATTTGAGGAATGGGTAAAAGTGAATGAAAATGGCCAATTTACTCACTCTGCGGCCTTAAAAAGTGTTTCTCCTCCACGGGAAGTGAATAAAATACCATTTGGAGGCATTTATAGTTCAATCAAAAACGCCTGTTTTATTGGGGAAAGAGATAACCACCCCCCCTTACGACATGCTTCAAAAACGAAAAAAATGGTCCATTTTCAAATGTTGCGTCTTTGAACGACAATTCACATTTGTACGTGGATAATCACTTTTAGAGATAAAATTAGATGTTTAAAGTGATTTTCAAGCTTCCAGGGGCCCTAAACACAAGATTTGAGAAATGGGTAAAAGTGAATGAAAATGGCCAATTTGCTCACTCTGAGGCCTTAAAAAGTGTTTCTTCTCCACGGGAAGTGAATAAAATAACATTTGGAGGCCTTTATTGTTCAATCAAAAATGCCAGTTTTTTGGTGAAAGAGTTAACCACTCCCCCTTACGACATGCTTCAGAAACTAAAAAAATGGTCCGTTTTCAAATGTTGCCTCTTTGAACTACAATTCACAATTGTACCTGGAAAATCACTTTTAAAGATAAAATGAGATGTTTAAAGTGATTTTCATGCTTCCAGGGGCCTTAAACACGAGATTTGAGGAATGGGTAAAAGTGAATGAAAATGGCCAATTTACTCACTCTGCGGCCTTAAAAAGTGTTTCTCCTCCACAGGAAGTGAATAAAATACCATTTGGAGGCATTTATAGTTCAGTCAAAAACGCCTGTTTTTTAGTGAAAGAGATAACCACCCCCCCCTTACGACATGCTTCAGAAATGAAAAAAATGTCCATTTTCAAATGTTGCGTCTTTGAACGACAATTCACATTTGTACGTGGAAAATCACGTTTAAAGATAAAATGAGATGTTTAAAGTGATTTTCATGCTTCCAGGGGCCTTAAACACGAGATTTGAGGAATGGGTAAAAGTGAATGAAAATGGCGAATTTACTCACTCTGCTGCCTTAAAAAGTGTTTCTCCTCCACGGGAAGTGAATTAAATAACATTTGTAGGCCTTTATTCTTAAAGCAAAAACGCCCGATTTTTGACGAAAGAGATAACCACCCCCCCTTACGACATGCTTCAGAAACTAAAAAACTGGTCCGTTTTCAAATGTTGCCTCTTTGCACTACAATTCACATTTGTACGTGGAAAATCACTTTTAAAGATAAAATGAGATGTTTAAAGTGATTTTCATGCTTCCAGGGGCCTTAAACACGAGATTTGAGGAATGGGTAAAAGTGAATGAAAATGGCCAATTTACTCACTCTGTGGCCTTAAAAAGTGTTTCTCCTCCACGGGAAGTGAATAAAATACAATTTGGAGGCATTTATAGTTCAATCAAAAACGCCTGTTTTTTGGTGAAAGAGATAACCACCCCCCCTTACGACATGCTTCAGAAACGAAAAAAATGGTCCATTTTCAAATGTTGCGTCTTTGAACGACAATTCACATTTGTACGTGGATAATCACTTTTAGAGATAAAATTAGATGTTTAAAGTGATTTTCAAGCTTCCAGGGGCCGTAAACACAAGATTTGAGGAATGGGTAAATGTGAATGAAAATGGCCAATTTATGCACTCTGAGGCCTTAAAAAGTTTTTCTCCACCCCAGCAAGTGAATTAAATACCATTTGTAGGCCTTTATTGTTCAATCAAAAACGCCCGAGTTTTTGATGAAAGAGATAACCACCCCCCCTTACGACATGCTTCAGAAACTAAAAAAATGGTCCGTTTTCAAAAGTTGCCTCTTTGAACTACAATTCACATTTGTACGTGGAAAATCACTTTTAAAGATAAAATGAGATGTTTAAAGTGATTTTCATGCTTCCAGGGGCCTTAAACACAAGATTTGAGGAATGGGTAAAAGTGAATGAAAATGGCCAATTTACTCACTCTGCGGCCTTAAAAAGTGTTTCTCCTCCACGGGAAGTGAATTAAATAACATTTGTAGGCCTTTATTGTTAAAGCAAAAACGCCCGATTTTTGACGAAAGAGATAACCACCCCCCCTTATGACATGCTTCAGAAACTAAAAAAATGGTCCGTATTCAAATGTTGCCTCTTTGAACTACAATTCACATTTGTACGTGGAAAATCACTTTTAAAGATAAAATGAGATGTTTAAAGTGATTTTCATGCTTCCAGGGGCCTTAAACATGAGATTTGAGGAATGGGTAAAAGTGAATGAAAATGGCCAATTTACTCACTCTGCGGCATTAAAAAGTGTTTCTCCTCCACGGGAAGTGAATAAAATACCATTTGGAGGCATTTATAGTTCAATCAAAAACGCCTGTTTTTTGGTGAAAGAGATAACCACCCCCCCTTACGACATGCTTCAGAAACAAAAAAAATGGTCCATTTTCAAATGTTGCGTCTTTGAACGACAATTCACATTTGTACGTGGATAATCACTTTTAGAGATAAAATTAGATGTTTAAAGTGATTTTCATGCTTCCAGGGGCCTTAAACACGAGATTTGAGGAATGGGTAAAAGTGAATGAAAATGGCCAATTTACTCACTCTGCGGCCTTAAAAAGTGTTTCTCCTCCACGGGAAGTGAATTAAATAACATTTGTAGGCCTTTATTGTTAAAGCAAAACGCCTGATTTTTGACGAAGGAGATAACCACCCCCCCTTACGACATGCTTCAGAAACTAAAAAAATGGTCCGAATTCAAATGTTGCCTCTTTGAACTACAATTCACATTTGTACGTGGAAAATCACTTTTAAAGATAAAATGAGATGTTTAAAGTGATTTTCATGCTTCCAGGGGCCTTAAACACGAGATTTGAGGAATGGGTAAAAGTGAATGAAAATGGCCAATTTACTCACTCTGCGGCCTTAAAAAGTGTTTCTCCTCCACGGGAAGTGAATAAAATACAATTTGGAGGCATTTATAGTTCAATCAAAAACGCCTGTTTTTTGGTGAAAGAGATAACCACCCCCCCTTACGACATGCTTCAGAAACGAAAAAAATGGTCCATTTTCAAATGTTGCGTCTTTGAACGACAATTCACATTTGTACGTGGATAATCACTTTTAGAGATAAAATTAGATGTTTAAAGTGATTTTCAAGCTTCCAGGGGCCGTAAACACAAGATTTGAGGAATGGGTAAATGTGAATGAAAATGGCCAATTTATGCACTCTGAGGCCTTAAAAAGTTTTTCTCCACCCCAGCAAGTGAATTAAATAACATTTGTAGGCCTTTATTGTTCAATCAAAAACGCCTGAGTTTTTGATGAAAGAGATAACCACCCCCCCTTACGACATGCTTCAGAAACTAAAAAAATGGTCCGTTTTCAAAAGTTGCCTCTTTGAACTACAATTCACATTTGTACGTGGAAAATCACTTTTAAAGATAAAATGAGATGTTTAAAGTGATTTTCATGCTTCCAGGAGCCTTAAACACAAGATTTGAGGAATGGGTAAAAGTGAATGAAAATGGCCAATTTACTCATTCTGAGGCCTTAAACAGTGTTTCTCCTCCACGGGAAATGAATTAAGTAATATTTGTAGGCCTTTATTGTTCAAGCGAAAACGCCAGATTTTTGACGAAAGAGATAACCTCCCCCCCTTACGACATGCTTCAGAAACTAAAAAAATGGTCCATTTTCAAATGTTGCCTCTTTGAACTACAATTCACATTTGTACGTGGAAAATCACTTTTAAAGATAAAATGAGATGTTTAAAGTGATTTTCATGCTTCCAGGGGCCTTAAACACGAGATTTGAGGAATGGGTAAAAGTGAATGAAAATGGCCAATTTACTCACTCTGCGGCCTTAAAAAGTGTTTCTCCTCCACGGGAAGTGAATAAAATACCATTTGGAGGCATTTATAGTTCAATCAAAAACGCCTGTTTTATTGGGGAAAGAGATAACCACCCCCCCTTACGACATGCTTCAAAAACGAAAAAAATGGTCCATTTTCAAATGTTGCGTCTTTGAACGACAATTCACATTTGTACGTGGATAATCACTTTTAGAGATAAAATTAGATGTTTAAAGTGATTTTCAAGCTTCCAGGGGCCCTAAACACAAGATTTGAGAAATGGGTAAAAGTGAATGAAAATGGCCAATTTGCTCACTCTGAGGCCTTAAAAAGTGTTTCTTCTCCACGGGAAGTGAATAAAATAACATTTGGAGGCCTTTATTGTTCAATCAAAAAT
This sequence comes from Triturus cristatus, assembly GCF_964204655.1. NCBI lineage: Eukaryota > Metazoa > Chordata > Amphibia > Caudata > Salamandridae > Triturus > Triturus cristatus. Next base: position 472,179,353 of record NC_140592.1, read on the forward strand.
GCCAGTTTTTTGGTGAAAGAGTTAACCACTCCCCCTTACGACATGCTTCAGAAACTAAAAAAATGGTCCGTTTTCAAATGTTGCCTCTTTGAACTACAATTCACAATTGTACCTGGAAAATCACTTTTAAAGATAAAATGAGATGTTTAAAGTGATTTTCATGCTTCCAGGGGCCTTAAACACGAGATTTGAGGAATGGGTAAAAGTGAATGAAAATGGCCAATTTACTCACTCTGCGGCCTTAAAAAGTGTTTCTCCTCCACAGGAAGTGAATAAAATACCATTTGGAGGCATTTATAGTTCAGTCAAAAACGCCTGTTTTTTAGTGAAAGAGATAACCACCCCCCCCTTACGACATGCTTCAGAAATGAAAAAAATGTCCATTTTCAAATGTTGCGTCTTTGAACGACAATTCACATTTGTACGTGGAAAATCACGTTTAAAGATAAAATGAGATGTTTAAAGTGATTTTCATGCTTCCAGGGGCCTTAAACACGAGATTTGAGGAATGGGTAAAAGTGAATGAAAATGGCGAATTTACTCACTCTGCTGCCTTAAAAAGTGTTTCTCCTCCACGGGAAGTGAATTAAATAACATTTGTAGGCCTTTATTCTTAAAGCAAAAACGCCCGATTTTTGACGAAAGAGATAACCACCCCCCCTTACGACATGCTTCAGAAACTAAAAAACTGGTCCGTTTTCAAATGTTGCCTCTTTGCACTACAATTCACATTTGTACGTGGAAAATCACTTTTAAAGATAAAATGAGATGTTTAAAGTGATTTTCATGCTTCCAGGGGCCTTAAACACGAGATTTGAGGAATGGGTAAAAGTGAATGAAAATGGCCAATTTACTCACTCTGTGGCCTTAAAAAGTGTTTCTCCTCCACGGGAAGTGAATAAAATACAATTTGGAGGCATTTATAGTTCAATCAAAAACGCCTGTTTTTTGGTGAAAGAGATAACCACCCCCCCTTACGACATGCTTCAGAAACGAAAAAAATGGTCCATTTTCAAATGTTGCGTCTTTGAACGACAATTCACATTTGTACGTGGATAATCACTTTTAGAGATAAAATTAGATGTTTAAAGTGATTTTCAAGCTTCCAGGGGCCGTAAACACAAGATTTGAGGAATGGGTAAATGTGAATGAAAATGGCCAATTTATGCACTCTGAGGCCTTAAAAAGTTTTTCTCCACCCCAGCAAGTGAATTAAATACCATTTGTAGGCCTTTATTGTTCAATCAAAAACGCCCGAGTTTTTGATGAAAGAGATAACCACCCCCCCTTACGACATGCTTCAGAAACTAAAAAAATGGTCCGTTTTCAAAAGTTGCCTCTTTGAACTACAATTCACATTTGTACGTGGAAAATCACTTTTAAAGATAAAATGAGATGTTTAAAGTGATTTTCATGCTTCCAGGGGCCTTAAACACAAGATTTGAGGAATGGGTAAAAGTGAATGAAAATGGCCAATTTACTCATTCTGAGGCCTTAAAAAGTGTTTCTCCTCCACGGGAAGTGAATTAAGTAATATTTGTAGGCCTTTATTGTTCAAGCAAAAACGCCAGATTTTTGACGAAAGAGATAACCACCCCCCCTTACGACATGCTTCAGAAACGAAAAAAATGGTCCATTTTCAAATGTTGCGTCTTTGAACGACAATTCACATTTGTACGTGGATAATCACTTTTAGAGATAAAATTAGATGTTTAAAGTGATTTTCAAGCTTCCAGGAGCCCTAAACACAAGATTTAGGAAATGGGTAAAAGTGAATGAAAATGACCAATTTACTCACTCTGAGACCTTAAAATGTGTTTCTCCTCCACGGGAAGTGAATAAAATAACATTTGGAGGCCGTTATTGTTCAATCAAAAACGCCAGTTTTTTGGTGAAAGAGTTAACCACCCCCTCTTACGACATGCTTCAGAAACGAAAAAAATGGTTCATTTTCAAATGTTGCGTCTTTGAACTACAATTCAGATTTGTACGTGGATAATCACTTTTAGAGATCAAATTAGATGTTTAAAGTGATTTTCAAGCTTCCAGGGGCCGTAAACACAAGGTTTGAGGAATGGGTAAATGTGAATGAAAATGGCCAATTTATGCACTCTGAGGCCTTAAAAAGTTTTTCTCCACCCCAGCAAGTGAATTAAATAACATTTGTAGGCCTTTATTGTTCAATCAAAAACCCCTGAGTTTTTGATGAAAGAGATAACCACCCCCCCTTACGACATGCTTCAGAAACTAAAAAAATGGTCCATTTTCAAATGTTGCGTCTTTGAACGACAATTCACATTTGTACGTGGATAATCACTTTTAGAGATAAAATTAGATGTTTAAAGTGATTTTCAAGCTTCCAGGGGCCCTAAACACAAGATTTGAGAAATGGGTAAAAGTGAATGAAAATGGCCAATTTGCTCACTCTGAGGCCTTAAAAAGTGTTTCTCCTCCACGGGAAGTGAATTAAGTAATATTTGTAGGCCTTTATTGTTCAAGCGAAAACTCCTGATTTTTGGCGAAAGAGATAACCACCCCCCCTTACGACATGCTTCAGAAACTAAAAAAATGGTCCGTTTTCAAATGTTGCCTCTTTGAACTACAATTCACAATTGTACGTGGAAAATCACTTTTAAAGATAAAATGAGATGTTTAAAGTGATTTTCATGCTTCCAGGGGCCTTAAACACGAGATTTGAGGAATGGGTAAAAGTGAATGAAAATGGCCAATTTACTCACTCTGCGGCCTTAAAAAGTGTTTCTCCTCCACCGGAAGTGAATAAAATACCATTTGGAGGCATTTATAGTTCAATCAAAAACGCCTGTTTTTTGGTGAAAGAGATAACCACCCCCCCTTACGACATGCTTCAGAAACGAAAAAAATGGTCCATTTTCAAATGTTGCGTCTTTGAACGACAATTCACATTTGTACGTGGATAATCACTTTTAGAGATAAAATTAGATGTTTAAAGTGATTTTCATGCTTCCAGGGGCCTTAAACACGAGATTTGAGGAATGGGTAAAAGTGAATGAAAATGGCCAATTTACTCACTCTGCGGCCTTAAAAAGTGTTTCTCCTCCACGGGAAGTGAATTAAATACCATTTGTAGGCCTTTATTGTTAAAGCAAAAACGCCCGATTTTTGACGAAAGAGATAACCACCCCCCCTTACGACATGCTTCAGAAACTAAAAAAATGGTCTGTATTCAAATGTTGCCTCTTTGAACTACAATTCACATTTGTACGTGGAAAATCACTTTTAAAGATAAAATGAGATGTTTAAAGTGATTTTCATGCTTCCAGGGGCCTTAAACACGAGATTTGAGGAATGGGTAAAAGTGAATGAAAATGGCCAATTTACTCACTCTGCGGCCTTAAAAAGTGTTTCTCCTCCACGGGAAGTGAATAAAATACCATTTGGAGGCATTTATAGTTCAATCAAAAACGCCTGTTTTTTGGTGAAAGAGATAACCACCCCCCCTTACGACATGCTTCAGAAACGAAAAAAATGGTCCATTTTCAAATGTTGCGTCTTTGAACGACAATTCACATTTGTACGTGGATAATCACTTTTAGAGATAAAATTAGATGTTTAAAGTGATTTTCAAGCTTCCAGGGGCCGTAAACACAAGATTTGAGGAATGGGTAAATGTGAATGAAAATGGCCAATTTATGCACTCTGGGGCCTTAAAAAGTTTTTCTCCACCCCAGCAAGTGAATTAAATAACATTTGTAGGCCTTTATTGTTCAATCAAAAACGTCCGAGTTTTTGATGAAAGAGATAACCACCCCCCCTTACGACATGCTTCAGAAACGAAAAAAATGGTCCGTTTTCAAATGTTGCCTCTTTGAACCACAATTCACATTTGTACGTGGAAAATCACTTTTAAAGATAAAATGAGATGTTTAAAGTGATTTTCATGCTTCCAGGGGCCTTAAACACAAGATTTGATGACTGGGTAAAAGTGAATGAAAATGGCCAATTTACTCATTCTGAGGCCTTAAAAAGTGTTTCTCCCCCACGGGAAGTGAATTAAGTAATATTTGTAGGCCTTTATTGTTCAAGCGAAAACTCCTGATTTTTGGCGAAAGAGATAACCACCCCCCCTTACGACATGCTTCAGAAACTAAAAAAATGGTCCGTTTTCAAATGTTGCCTCTTTGAACTACAATTCACAATTGTACGTGGAAAATCACTTTTAAAGATAAAATGAGATGTTTAAAGTGATTTTCATGCTTCCAGGGGCCTTAAACACGAGATTTGAGGAATGGGTAAAAGTGAATGAAAATGGCCAATTTACTCACTCTGCGGCCTTAAAAAGTGTTTCTCCTCCACAGGAAGTGAATAAAATACCATTTGGAGGCATTTATAGTTCAATCAAAAACGCCTGTTTTTTAGTGAAAGAGATAACCACCCCCCCTTACGACATGCTTCAGAAATGAAAAAAATTTCCATTTTCAAATGTTGCGTCTTTGAACGACAATTCACATTTGTACGTGGAAAATCACGTTTAAAGATAAAATGAGATGTTTAAAGTGATTTTCATGCTTCCAGGGGCCTTAAACACGAGATTTGAGGAATGATTAAAAGTGAATGAAAATGGCCAATTTACTCACTCTGCGGCCTTAAAAAGTGTTTCTCCTCCACGGGAAGTGAATTAAATAACATTAGTAGGCCTTTATTGTTAAAGCAAAAACGCCCGATTTTTGACGAAAGAGATAACCATCCCCCTTACGACATGCTTCAGAAACTAAAAAAATGGTCCGTATTCAAATGTTGCCTCTTTGAACTACAATTCACATTTGTACGTGGAAAATCACTTTTAAAGATAAAATGAGATGTTTAAAGTGATTTTCATGCTTCCAGGGGCCTTAAACACGAGATTTGAGGAATGGGTAAAAGTGAATGAAAATGGCCAATTTACTCACTCTGCGGCCTTAAAAAGTGTTTCTCCTCTACGGGAAGTGAATAAAATACCATTTGGAGGCATTTATAGTTCAATCAAAAACGCCTGTTTTTTTGGTGAAAGAGATAACCACCCCCCCTTACGACATGCTTCAGAAACAAAAAAAATGGTCCATTTTCAAATGTTGCGTCTTTGAACGACAATTCACATTTGTACGTGGATAATCACTTTTAGAGATAAAATTAGATGTTTAAAGTGATTTTCAAGCTTCCAGGGGCCCTAAACACAAGATTTGAGAAATGGGTAAAAGTGAATGAAAATGGCCAATTTGCTCACTCTGAGGCCTTAAAAAGTTTTTCTCCACCCCAGCAAGTGAATTAAATAACATTTGTAGGCCTTTATTGTTCAATCAAAAACGTCCGAGTTTTTGATGAAAGAGATAACCACCCCCCCTTACGACATGCTTCAGAAACTAAAAAAATGGTCCGTTTTCAAATGTTGCCTCTTTGAACTACAATTCACATTTGTACGTGGAAAATCACTTTTAAAGATAAAATGAGATGTTTAAAGTGATTTTCATGCTTCCAGGGGCCTTAAACACAAGATTTGAGGAATGGGTAAAAGTGAATGAAAATGGCCAATTTACTCATTCTGAGGCCTTAAAAAGTGTTTCTCCTCCACGGGAAGTGAATTAAGTAATATTTGTAGGCCTTTATTGTTCAAGCGAAAACTCCTGATTTTTGGCGAAAGAGATAACCACCCCCCCTTACGACATGCTTCAGAAACTAAAAAAATGGTCTGTTTTCAAATGTTGCCTCTTTGAACTACAATTCACAATTGTACGTGGAAAATCACTTTTAAAGATAAAATGAGATGTTTAAAGTGATTTTCATGCTTCCAGGGGCCTTAAACACGAGATTTGAGGAATGGGTAAAAGTGAATGAAAATGGCCAATTTACTCACTCTGCAGCCTTAAAAAGTGTTTCTCCTCCACAGGAAGTGAATAAAATACCATTTGGAGGCATTTATAGTTCAATCAAAAACGCCTGTTTTTTAGTGAAAGAGATAACCACCCCCCCTTACGACATGCTTCAGAAATGAAAAAAATGTCCATTTTCAAATGTTGCGTCTTTGAACGACAATTCACATTTGTACGTGGAAAATCACGTTTAAAGATAAAATGAGATGTTTAAAGTGATTTTCATGCTTCCAGGGGCCTTAAACACGAGATTTGAGGAATGATTAAAAGTGAATGAAAATGGCCAATTTACTCACTCTGCGGCCTTAAAAAGTGTTTCTCCTCCACGGGAAGTGAATTAAATAACATTTGTAGGCCTTTATTGTTAAAGCAAAAACGCCCGATTTTTGACGAAAGAGATAACCACCCCCCCTTACGACATGCTTCAGAAACTAAAAAAATGGTCCGTTTTCAAATGTTGCCTCTTTGAACTACAATTCACATTTGTACGTGGATAATCACTTTTAGAGATAAAATTATATGTTTAAAGTGATTTTCAAGCTTCCAGGGGCCATAAACACAAGATTTGAGGAATGGGTAAATGTGAATGAAAATGGCCAATTTATGCACTCTGAGGCCTTAAAAAGTTTTTCTCCACCCCAGCAAGTGAATTAAATAACATTTGTAGGCCTTTATTGTTCAATCAAAAACGTCCGAGTTTTTGATGAAAGAGATAACCACCCCCCCTTACGACATGCTTCAGAAACTAAAAAAATGGTCCGTTTTCAAATGTTGCCTCTTTGAACTACAATTCACATTTGTACGTGGAAAATCACTTTTAAAGATAAAATGAGATGTTTAAAGTGATTTTCATGCTTCCAGGGGCCTTAAACACAAGATTTGAGGAATGGGTAAAAGTGAATGAAAATGGCCAATTTACTCATTCTGAGGCCTTAAAAAGTGTTTCTCCTCCACGGGAAGTGAATTAAGTAATATTTGTAGGCCTTTATTGTTCAAGCGAAAACGCCTGTTTTTTGGTGAACGAGATAACCACCCCCCCTTACGACATGCTTCAGAAACTAAAAAAATGGTCCATTTTCAAATGTTACGTCTTTGAACGACAATTCACATTTGTACGTGGATAATCACTTTTAGAGATAAAATTAGATGTTTAAAGTGATTTTCAAGCTTCCAGGGGCCCTAAACACAAGATTTAGGAAATGGGTAAAAGTGAATGAAAATGGCCAATTTACTCACTCTGAGACCTTAAAATGTGTTTCTCCTCCACGGGAAGTGAATAAAATAACATTTGGAGGCCGTTATTGTTCAATCAAAAACGCCAGTTTTTTGGTGAAAGAGTTAACCACCCCCCCTTACGACATGCTTCAGAAACGAAAAAAATGGTTCATTTTCAAATGTTGCGTCTTTGAACTACAATTCAGATTTGTACGTGGATAATCACTTTTAGAGATAAAATTAGATGTTTAAAGTGATTTTCAAGCTTCCAGGGGCCGTAAACACAAGGTTTGAGGAATGGGTAAATGTGAATGAAAATGGCCAATTTATGCACTCTGAGGCCTTAAAAAGTTTTTCTCCACCCCAGCAAGTGAATTAAATAACATTTGTAGGCCTTTATTGTTCAATCAAAAACGCCCGAGTTTTTGATGAAAGAGATAACCACCCCCCCCTTACGACATGCTTCAGAAACTAAAAAAATGGTCCGTTTTCAAATGTTGCCTCTTTGAACTACAATTCACAATTGTACGTGGAAAATCACTTTTAAAGATAAAATGAGATGTTTAAAGTGATTTTCATGCTTCCAGGGGCCTTAAACACGAGATTTGAGGAATGGGTAAAAGTGAATGAAAATGGCCAATTTACTCACTCTGCGGCCTTAAAAAGTGTTTCTCCTCCACAGGAAGTGAATAAAATACCATTTGGAGGCATTTATAGTTCAATCAAAAACGCCTGTTTTTTGGTGAAAGAGATAACCACCCCCCCTTACGACATGCTTCAGAAACGAAAAAAATGGTCCATTTTCAAATGTTGCGTCTTTGAATGACAATTCACATTTGTACGTGGATAATCACTTTTAGAGATAAAATTAGATGTTTAAAGTGATTTTCATGCTTCCAGGGGCCTTAAACACGAGATTTGAGGAATGGGTAAAAGTGAATGAAAATGGCCAATTTACTCACTCTGCGGCCTTAAAAAGTGTTTCTCCTCCACGAGAAGTGAATTAAATAACATTTGTAGGCCTTTATTGTTAAAGCAAAAACGCCCGATTTTTGACGAAAGAGATAACCACCCCCCCTTACGACATGCTTCAGAAACTAAAAAAATGGTCCGTATTCAAATGTTGCGTCTTTGAACGACAATTCACATTTGTACGTGGATAATCACTTTTAGAGATAAAATTAGATGTTTAAAGTGATTTTCAAGCTTCCAGGGGCCGTAAACACAAGATTTGAGGAATGGGTAAATGTGAATGAAAATGGCCAATTTATGCACTCTGAGGCCTTAAAAAGTTTTTCTCCACCCCAGCAAGTGAATTAAATAACATTTGTAGGCCTTTATTGTTCAATCAAAAACGTCCGAGTTTTTGATGAAAGAGATAACCACCCCCCCCTTACGACATGCTTCAGAAACGAAAAAAATGGTCCGTTTTCAAATGTTGCCTCTTTGAACTACAATTCACATTTGTACGTGGAAAATCACTTTTAAAGATAAAATGAGATGTTTAAAGTGATTTTCATGCTTCCAGGGGCCTTAAACACAAGATTTGAGGAATGGGTAAAAGTGAATGAAAATGGCCAATTTACTCATTCTGAGGCCTTAAAAAGTGTTTCTCCTCCACGGGAAGTGAATTAAGTAATATTTGTAGGCCTTTATTGTTCAAGCGAAAACTCCTGATTTTTGGCGAAAGAGATAACCACCCCCCCTTACGACATGCTTCAGAAACTAAAAAAATGGTCCGTTTTCAAATGTTGCCTCTTTGAACTACAATTCACAATTGTACGTGGAAAATCACTTTTAAAGATAAAATGAGATGTTTAAAGTGATTTTCATGCTTCCATGGGCCTTAAACACGAGATTTGAGGAATGGGTAAAAGTGAATGAAAATGGCCAATTTACTCACTCTGCGGCCTTAAAAAGTGTTTCTCCTCCACGGGAAGTGAATAAAATACCATTTGGAGGCATTTATAGTTCAATCAAAAACGCCTGTTTTTTGGTGAAAGAGATAACCACCCCCCCTTACGACATGCTTCAGAAACGAAAAAAATGGTCCATTTTCAAATGTTGCGTCTTTGAACGACAATTCACATTTGTACGTGGATAATCACTTTTAGAGATAAAATTAGATGTTTAAAGTGATTTTCAAGCTTCCAGGGGCCCTAAACACAAGATTTGAGAAATGGGTAAAAGTGAATGAAAATGGCCAATTTACTCACTCTGAGGCCTTAAAATGTGTTTCTCCTCCACGGGAAGTGAATAAAATAACATTTGTAGGCCTTTATTGTTCAATCAAAAATGCCCGAGTTTTTGATGAAAGAGATAACCACCAACCCTTACGACATGCTTCAGAAACTAAAAAAATGGTCTGTTTTCAAAAGTTGCCTCTTTGAACTACAATTCACATTTGTACGTGGAAAATCACTTTTAAAGATAAAATGAGATGTTTAAAGTGATTTTCATGCTTCCAGGGGCCTTAAACACAAGATTTGAGGAATGGGTAAAAGTGAATGAAAATGGCCAATTTACTCATTCTGAGGCCTTAAAAAGTGTTTCTCCTCCACGGGAAGTGAATTAAGTAATATTTGTAGGCCTTTATTGTTCAAGCAAAAACGCCCGATTTTTGACGAAAGAGATAACCACCCCCCCTTACGACATGCTTCAGAAACTAAAAAAATGGTCCGTTTTCAAATGTTGCCTCTTTGAACTACAATTCACATTTGTACGTGGAAAATCACTTTTAAAGATAAAATGAGATGTTTAAAGTGATTTTCATGCTTCCAGGGGCCTTAAACACGAGATTTGAGGAATGGGTAAAAGTGAATGAAAATGGCCAATTTACTCACTCTGCGGCCTTATAAAATGTTTCTCCTCCACGGGAAGTGAATAAAATACCATTTGGAGGCATTTATAGTTCAATCAAAAACGCCTGTTTTTTGGTGAAAGAGATAACCACCCCCCCTTACGACATGCTTCAGAAACGAAAAAAATGGTCCATTTTCAAATGTTGCGTCTTTGAACGACAATTCACATTTGTACGTGGATAATCACTTTTAGAGATACAATTAGATGTTTACAGTGATTTTCAAGCTTCCAGGGGCCCTAAACACAAGATTTGAGAAATGGGTAAAAGTGAATGAAAATGGCCAATTTACTCACTCTGAGGCCTTAAAAAGTGTTTCTCCTCCACGGGAAGTGAATAAAATAACATTTGGAGGCCTTTATTGTTCAATCAAAAACACCAGTTTTTTGGTGAAAGAGATAACCACCCCCCCTTACGACATGCTTCAGAAACGAAAAAAATGGTTCATTTTCAAATGTTGCGTCTTTGAACTACAATTCACATTTGTACGTGGATAATCACTTTTAGAGATAAAATTAGATGTTTAAAGTGATTTTCAAGCTTCCAGGGGCCGTAAACACAAGATTTGAGGAATGGGTAAATGTGAATGAAAATGGCCAATTTATGCACTCTGAGGCCTTAAAAAGTTTTTCTCCACCCCAGCAAGTGAATTAAATAACATTTGTAGGCCTTTATTGTTCAATCAAAAACGTCCGAGTTTTTGATGAAAGAGATAACCACCCCCCCTTACGACATGCTTCAGAAACTAAAAAAATGGTCCGTTTTCAAATGTTGCCTCTTTAAACTACAATTCACATTTGTACGTGGAAAATCACTTTTAAAGATAAAATGAGATGTTTAAAGTGATTTTCATGCTTCCAGGGGCCTTAAACACAAGATTTGAGGAATGGGTAAAAGTGAATGAAAATGGCCAATTTACTCATTCTGAGGCCTTAAAAAGTGTTTCTCCTCCACGGGAAGTGAATTAAATCCCATTTGTAGGCCTTTATTGTTAAAGCAAAAACGCCCGATTTTTGACGAAAGAGATAACCACCCCCCCTTACGACATGCTTCAGAAACTAAAAAAATGGTCCGTTTTCAAATGTTGCCTCTTTGAACTACAATTCACATTTGTACGTGGAAAATCACTTTTAAAGATAAAATGAGATGTTTAAAGTGATTTTCATGCTTCCAGGGGCCTTAAACACGAGATTTGAGGAATGGGTAAAAGTGAATGAAAATGGCCAATTTACTCACTCTGCGGCCTTAAAAAGTGTTTCTCCTCCACGGGAAGTGAATAAAATACCATTTGGAGGCATTTATAGTTCAAACAAAAACGCCTGCTTTTTGGTGAAAGAGATAACCACCCCCCCTTACGACATGCTTCAGAAACGAAAAAAATGGTCCATTTTCAAATGTTGCGTCTTTGAACGACAATTCACATTTGTACGTGGATAATCACTTTTAGAGATAAAATTAGATGTTTAAAGTGATTTTCAAGCTTCCAGGGGCCCTAAACACAAGATTTGAGAAATGGGTAAAAGTGAATGAAAATGGCCAATTTACTCACTCTGAGGCCTTAAAAAGTGTTTCTCCTCCACGGGAAGTGAATAAAATAACATTTGGAGGCCTTTATTGTTCAATCAAAAACACCAGTTTTTTGGTGAAAGAGATAACCACCCCCCCTTACGACATGCTTCAGAAACGAAAAAAATGGTTCATTTTCAAATGTTGCGTCTTTGAACTACAATTCAGATTTGTACGTGGATAATCACTTTTAGAGATAAAATTAGATGTTTAAAGTGATTTTCAAGCTTCCAGGGGTTGTAAACACAAGATTTGAGGAATGGGTAAATGTGAATGAAAATGGCCAATTTATGCACTCTGAGGCCTTAAAAAGTTTTTCTCCACCCCAGCAAGTGAATTAAATAACATTTGTAGGCCTTTATTGTTCAAGCGAAAACGCCCGATTTTTGGCGAAAGAGATAACCACCCCCCCTTACGACATGCTTCAGAAACTAAAAAAATGGTCCGTTTTCAAATGTTGCCTCTTTGAACTACAATTCACAATTGTACGTGGAAAATCACTTTTAAAGATAAAATGAAATGTTTAAAGTGATTTTCATGCTTCCAGGGGCCTTAAACACGAGATTTGAGGAATGGGTAAAAGTGAATGAAAATGGCCAATTTACTCACTCTGCGGCCTTAAAAAGTGTTTCTCCTCCACAGGAAGTGAATAAAATACCATTTGGAGGCATTTATAGTTCAATCAAAAACGCCTGTTTTTTAGTGAAAGAGATAACCACCCCCCCTTACGACATGCTTCAGAAATGAAAAAAATGTCCATTTTCAAATGTTGTGTCTTTGAACGACAATTCACATTTGTACGTGGAAAATCACGTTTAAAGATAAAATGAGATGTTTAAAGTGATTTTCATGCTTCCAGGGGCCTTAAACACGAGATTTGAGGAATGGGTAAAAGTGAATGAAAATGGCCAATTTACTCACTCTGCGGCCTTAAAAAGTGTTTCTCCTCCACAGGAAGTGAATAAAATACCATTTGGAGGCATTTATAGTTCAATCAAAAACGCCTGTTTTTTAGTGAAAGAGATAACCACCCCCCCTTACGACATGCTTCAGAAATGAAAAAAATGTCCATTTTCAAATGTTGCGTCTTTGAACGACAATTCACATTTGTACGTGGAAAATCACGTTTAAAGATAAAATGAGATGTTTAAAGTGATTTTCATGCTTCCAGGGGCCTTAAACATGAGATTTGAGGAATGGGTAAAAGTGAATGAAAATGGCCAATTTACTCACTCTGCGGCCTTAAAAAGTGTTTCTCCTCCACGGGAAGTGAATAAAATAACATTTGGAGGCCTTTATTGTTCAATCAAAAACGCCAGTTTTTTGGTGAAAGAGTTAACCACCCCCCCCTTACGACATGCTTCAGAAACGAAAAAAATGGTTCATTTTCAAATGTTGCGTCTTTGAACTACAATTCAGATTTGTACGTGGATAATCACTTTTAGAGATAAAATTAGATGTTTAAAGTGATTTTCAAGCTTCCAGGGGCCGTAAACACAAGATTTGAGGAATGGGTAAATGTGAATGAAAATGGCCAATTTATGCACTCTGAGGCCTTAAAAAGTTTTTCTCCACCCCAGCAAGTGAATTAAATAACATTTGTAGGCCTTTATTGTTCAAGCAAAAACGCCCGATTTTTGACGAAAGAGATAACCATCCCCCCTTACGACATGCTTCAGAAACTAAAAAAATGGTCCGTTTTCAAATGTTGCCTCTTGAACTACAATTCACATTTGTACGTGGAAAATCACGTTTAAAGATAAAATGAGATGTTTAAAGTGATTTTCATGCTTCCAGGGGCCTTAAACACGAGATTTGAGGAATGATTAAAAGTGAATGAAAATGGCCAATTTACTCACTCTGCGGCCTTAAAAAGTGTTTCTCCTCCACGGGAAGTGAATTAAATAACATTAGTAGGCCTTTATTGTTAAAGCAAAAACGCCCGATTTTTGACGAAAGAGATAACCACCCCCCCTTACGACATGCTTCAGAAACTAAAAAAATGGTCCGTATTCAAATGTTGCCTCTTTGAACTACAATTCACATTTGTACGTGGAAAATCACTTTTAAAGATAAAATGAGATGTTTAAAGTGATTTTCATGCTTCCAGGGGCCTTAAACACGAGATTTGAGGAATGGGTAAAAGTGAATGAAAATGGCCAATTTACTCACTCTGCGGCCTTAAAAAGTGTTTCTCCTCCACGGGAAGTGAATAAAATACCATTTGGAGGCATTTATAGTTCAATCAAAAACGCCTGTTTTTTGGTGAAAGAGATAACCACCCCCCCTTACGACATGCTTCAGAAACGAAAAAAATGGTCCATTTTCAAATGTTGCGTCTTTGAACGACAATTCACATTTGTACGTGGATAATCACTTTTAGAGATAAAATTAAATGTTTAAAGTGATTTTCAAGCTTCCAGGGGCCGTAAACACAAGATTTGAGGAATGGGTAAATGTGAATGAAAATGGCCAATTTATGCACTCTGAGGCCTTAAAAAGTTTTTCTCCACCCCAGCAAGTGAATTAAATAACATTTGTAGGCCTTTATTGTTCAAGCGAAAACGCCCGATTTTTGACGAAAGAGATAACCATCCCCCCTTACGACATGCTTCAGAAACTAAAAAAATGGTCCGTTTTCAAATGTTGCCTCTTGAACTACAATTCACATTTGTACGTGGAAAATCACGTTTAAAGATAAAATGAGATGTTTAAAGTGATTTTCATGCTTCCAGGGGCCTTAAACACGAGATTTGAGGAATGATTAAAAGTGAATGAAAATGGCCAATTTACTCACTCTGCGGCCTTAAAAAGTGTTTCTCCTCCACGGGAAGTGAATTAAATAACATTTGTAGGCCTTTATTGTTAAAGCAAAAACGCCCGATTTTTGACGAAAGAGATAACCACCCCCCCTTACGACATGCTTCAGAAACTAAAAAAATGGTCCGTTTTCAAATGTTGCCTCTTTGAACTACAATTCACATTTGTACGTGGAAAATCACTTTTAAAGATAAAATGAGATGTTTAAAGTGATTTTCATGCTTCCAGGGGCCTTAAACACGAGATTTGAGGAATGGGTAAAAGTGAATGAAAATGGCCAATTTACTCACTCTGAGGCCTTAAAAAGTGTTTCTCCTCCACGGGAAGTGAATAAAATAACATTTGGAGGCCTTTATTGTTCAATCAAAAACACCAGTTTTTTGATGAAAGAGATAACCACCCCCCCTTACGACATGCTTCAGAAACGAAAAAAATGGTTCATTTTCAAATGTTGCGTCTTTGAACTACAATTCAGATTTGTACGTGGATAATCACTTTTAGAGATAAAATTAGATGTTTAAAGTGATTTTCAAGCTTCCAGGGGCCGTAAACACAAGATTTGAGGAATGGGTAAATGTGAATGAAAATGGCCAATTTATGCACTCTGAGGCCTTAAAAAGTTTTTCTCCACCCCAGCAAGTGAATTAAATAACATCTGTAGGCCTTTATTGTTCAATCAAAAACGTCCGAGTTTTTGATGAAAGAGATAACCACCCCCCCTTACGACATGCTTCAGAAACTAAAAAAATGGTCCGTTTTCAAATGTTGCCTCTTTGAACTACAATTCACATTTGTACGTGGAAAATCACTTTTAAAGATAAAAGAGATGTTTAAAGTGATTTTCATGCTTCCAGGGGCCTTAAACACAAGATTTGAGGAATGGGTAAAAGTGAATGAAAATGGCAAATTTACTCATTCGGAGGCCTTAAAAAGTGTTTCTCCTCCACGGGAAGTGAATTAAGTAATATTTGTAGGCCTTTATTGTTCAAGCGAAAACGCCCGATTTTTGACGAAAGAGATAACCACCCCCCCTTACGACATGCTTCAGAAACTAAAAAAATGGTCCGTTTTCAAATGTTGCCTCTTTGAACTACAATTCACATTTGTACGTGGAAAATCACTTTTAAAGATAAAATGAGATGTTTAAAGTGATTTTCATGCTTCCAGGGGCCTTAAACACGAGATTTGAGGAATGGGTAAAAGTGAATGAAAATGGCCAATTTACTCACTCTGCGGCCTTAAAAAGTGTTTCTCCTCCACGGGAAGTGAATAAAATACCATTTGGAGGCATTTATAGTTCAATCAAAAACGCCTGTTTTTTGGTGAAAGAGATAACCACCCCCCCTTACGACATGCTTCAGAAACGAAAAATATGGTCCATTTTTAAATGTTGCGTCTTTGAACGACAATTCACATTTGTACGTGGATAATCACTTTTAGAGATAAAATTAGATGTTTAAAGTGATTTTCAAGCTTCCAGGGGCCCTAAACACAAGATTTGAGAAATGGGTAAAAGTGAATTAAAATGGCCAATTTACTCACTCTGAGGCCTTAAAAAGTGTTTCTCCTCCACGGGAAGTGAATAAAATAACATTTGGAGGCCTTTATTGTTCAATCAAAAACACCAGTTTTTTGATGAAAGAGATAACCACCCCCCCTTACGACATGCTTCAGAAACGAAAAAAATTGTTCATTTTCAAATGTTGCGTCTTTGAACTACAATTCAGATTTGTACGTGGATAATCACTTTTAGAGATAAAATTAGATGTTTAAAGTGATTTTCAAGCTTCCAGGGGCCGTAAACACAAGATTTGAGGAATGGGTAAATGTGAATGAAAATGGCCAATTTATGCACTCTGAGGCCTTAAAAAGTTTTTCTCCACCCCAGCAAGTGAATTAAATAACATTTGAGGCCTTTATTGTTCAATCAAAAACGTCCGAGTTTTTGATGAAAGAGATAACCACCCCCCCTTACGACATGCTTCAGAAACTAAAAAAATGGTCCGTTTTCAAATGTTGCCTCTTTGAACTACAATTCACATTTGTACGTGGAAAATCACTTTTAAAGATAAAATGAGATGTTTAAAGTGATTTTCATGCTTCCAGGGGCCTTAAACACGAGATTTGAGGAATGGGTAAAAGTGAATGAAAATGGCCAATTTACTCACTCTGCGGCCTTAAAAAGTGTTTCTCCTCTACGGGAAGTGAATAAAATACCATTTGGAGGCATTTATAGTTCAATCAAAAACGCCTGTTTTTTTGGTGAAAGAGATAACCACCCCCCCTTACGACATGCTTCAGAAACAAAAAAAATGGTCCATTTTCAAATGTTGCGTCTTTGAACGACAATTCACATTTGTACGTGGATAATCACTTTTAGAGATAAAATTAGATGTTTAAAGTGATTTTCAAGCTTCCAGGGGCCCTAAACACAAGATTTGAGAAATGGGTAAAAGTGAATGAAAATGGCCAATTTGCTCACTCTGAGGCCTTAAAAAGTGTTTCTCCTCCACGGGAAGTGAATAAAATAACATTTGGAGGCCTTTATTGTTCAATCAAAAACACCAGTTTTTTGGTGAAAGAGATAACCACCCCCCCTTACGACATGCTTCAGAAACGAAAAAAATGGTTCATTTTCAAATGATGCGTCTTTGAACTACAATTCACATTTGTACGTGGATAATCACTTTTAGAGATAAAATTATATGTTTAAAGTGATTTTCAAGCTTCCAGGGGCCATAAACACAAGATTTGAGGAATGGGTAAATGTGAATGAAAATGGCCAATTTATGCACTCTGAGGCCTTAAAAAGTTTTTCTCCACCCCAGCAAGTGAATTAAATAACATTTGTAGGCCTTTATTGTTCAATCAAAAACGTCCGAGTTTTTGATGAAAGAGATAACCACCCCCCCTTACGACATGCTTCAGAAACTAAAAAAATGGTCCGTTTTCAAATGTTGCCTCTTTGAACTACAATTCACATTTGTACGTGGAAAATCACTTTTAAAGATAAAATGAGATGTTTAAAGTGATTTTCATGCTTCCAGGGGCCTTAAACACAAGATTTGAGGAATGGGTAAAAGTGAATGAAAATGGCCAATTTACTCATTCTGAGGCCTTAAAAAGTGTTTCTCCTCCACGGGAAGTGAATTAAGTAATATTTGTAGGCCTTTATTGTTCAAGCGAAAACGCCTGTTTTTTGGTGAACGAGATAACCACCCCCCCTTACGACATGCTTCAGAAACTAAAAAAATGGTCCATTTTCAAATGTTACGTCTTTGAACGACAATTCACATTTGTACGTGGATAATCACTTTTAGAGATAAAATTAGATGTTTAAAGTGATTTTCAAGCTTCCAGGGGCCCTAAACACAAGATTTAGGAAATGGGTAAAAGTGAATGAAAATGGCCAATTTACTCACTCTGAGACCTTAAAATGTGTTTCTCCTCCACGGGAAGTGAATAAAATAACATTTGGAGGCCGTTATTGTTCAATCAAAAACGCCAGTTTTTTGGTGAAAGAGTTAACCACCCCCCCTTACGACATGCTTCAGAAACGAAAAAAATGGTTCATTTTCAAATGTTGCGTCTTTGAACTACAATTCAGATTTGTACGTGGATAATCACTTTTAGAGATAAAATTAGATGTTTAAAGTGATTTTCAAGCTTCCAGGGGCCGTAAACACAAGGTTTGAGGAATGGGTAAATGTGAATGAAAATGGCCAATTTATGCACTCTGAGGCCTTAAAAAGTTTTTCTCCACCCCAGCAAGTGAATTAAATAACATTTGTAGGCCTTTATTGTTCAATCAAAAACGCCCGAGTTTTTGATGAAAGAGATAACCACCCCCCCCTTACGACATGCTTCAGAAACTAAAAAAAGGGTCCGTTTTCAAATGTTGCCTCTTTGAACTACAATTCACAATTGTACGTGGAAAATCACTTTTAAAGATAAAATGAGATGTTTAAAGTGATTTTCATGCTTCCAGGGGCCTTAAACACGAGATTTGAGGAATGGGTAAAAGTGAATGAAAATGGCCAATTTACTCACTCTGCGGCCTTAAAAAGTGTTTCTCCTCCACAGGAAGTGAATAAAATACCATTTGGAGGCATTTATAGTTCAATCAAAAACGCCTGTTTTTTGGTGAAAGAGATAACCACCCCCCCTTACGACATGCTTCAGAAACGAAAAAAATGGTCCATTTTCAAATGTTGCGTCTTTGAATGACAATTCACATTTGTACGTGGATAATCACTTTTAGAGATAAAATTAGATGTTTAAAGTGATTTTCATGCTTCCAGGGGCCTTAAACACGAGATTTGAGGAATGGGTAAAAGTGAATGAAAATGGCCAATTTACTCACTCTGCGGCCTTAAAAAGTGTTTCTCCTCCACGAGAAGTGAATTAAATAACATTTGTAGGCCTTTATTGTTAAAGCAAAAACGCCCGATTTTTGACGAAAGAGATAACCACCCCCCCTTACGACATGCTTCAGAAACTAAAAAAATGGTCCGTATTCAAATGTTGCGTCTTTGAACGACAATTCACATTTGTACGTGGATAATCACTTTTAGAGATAAAATTAGATGTTTAAAGTGATTTTCAAGCTTCCAGGGGCCGTAAACACAAGATTTGAGGAATGGGTAAATGTGAATGAAAATGGCCAATTTATGCACTCTGAGGCCTTAAAAAGTTTTTCTCCACCCCAGCAAGTGAATTAAATAACATTTGTAGGCCTTTATTGTTCAATCAAAAACGTCCGAGTTTTTGATGAAAGAGATAACCACCCCCCCTTACGACATGCTTCAGAAACGAAAAAAATGGTCCGTTTTCAAATGTTGCCTCTTTGAACTACAATTCACATTTGTACGTGGAAAATCACTTTTAAAGATAAAATGAGATGTTTAAAGTGATTTTCATGCTTCCAGGGGCCTTAAACACAAGATTTGAGGAATGGGTAAAAGTGAATGAAAATGGCCAATTTACTCATTCTGAGGCCTTAAAAAGTGTTTCTCCTCCACGGGAAGTGAATTAAGTAATATTTGTAGGCCTTTATTGTTCAAGCGAAAACTCCTGATTTTTGGCGAAAGAGATAACCACCCCCCCTTACGACATGCTTCAGAAACTAAAAAAATGGTCCGTTTTCAAATGTTGCCTCTTTGAACTACAATTCACAATTGTACGTGGAAAATCACTTTTAAAGATAAAATGAGATGTTTAAAGTGATTTTCATGCTTCCATGGGCCTTAAACACGAGATTTGAGGAATGGGTAAAAGTGAATGAAAATGGCCAATTTACTCACTCTGCGGCCTTAAAAAGTGTTTCTCCTCCACGGGAAGTGAATAAAATACCATTTGGAGGCATTTATAGTTCAATCAAAAACGCCTGTTTTTTGGTGAAAGAGATAACCACCCCCCCTTACGACATGCTTCAGAAACGAAAAAAATGGTCCATTTTCAAATGTTGCGTCTTTGAACGACAATTCACATTTGTACGTGGATAATCACTTTTAGAGATAAAATTAGATGTTTAAAGTGATTTTCAAGCTTCCAGGGGCCCTAAACACAAGATTTGAGAAATGGGTAAAAGTGAATGAAAATGGCCAATTTACTCACTCTGAGGCCTTAAAATGTGTTTCTCCTCCACGGGAAGTGAATAAAATAACATTTGTAGGCCTTTATTGTTCAATCAAAAATGCCCGAGTTTTTGATGAAAGAGATAACCACCAACCCTTACGACATGCTTCAGAAACTAAAAAAATGGTCTGTTTTCAAAAGTTGCCTCTTTGAACTACAATTCACATTTGTACGTGGAAAATCACTTTTAAAGATAAAATGAGATGTTTAAAGTGATTTTCATGCTTCCAGGGGCCTTAAACACAAGATTTGAGGAATGGGTAAAAGTGAATGAAAATGGCCAATTTACTCATTCTGAGGCCTTAAAAAGTGTTTCTCCTCCACGGGAAGTGAATTAAGTAATATTTGTAGGCCTTTATTGTTCAAGCAAAAACGCCCGATTTTTGACGAAAGAGATAACCACCCCCCCTTACGACATGCTTCAGAAACTAAAAAAATGGTCCGTTTTCAAATGTTGCCTCTTTGAACTACAATTCACATTTGTACGTGGAAAATCACTTTTAAAGATAAAATGAGATGTTTAAAGTGATTTTCATGCTTCCAGGGGCCTTAAACACGAGATTTGAGGAATGGGTAAAAGTGAATGAAAATGGCCAATTTACTCACTCTGCGGCCTTATAAAATGTTTCTCCTCCACGGGAAGTGAATAAAATACCATTTGGAGGCATTTATAGTTCAATCAAAAACGCCTGTTTTTTGGTGAAAGAGATAACCACCCCCCCTTACGACATGCTTCAGAAACGAAAAAAATGGTCCATTTTCAAATGTTGCGTCTTTGAACGACAATTCACATTTGTACGTGGATAATCACTTTTAGAGATACAATTAGATGTTTACAGTGATTTTCAAGCTTCCAGGGGCCCTAAACACAAGATTTGAGAAATGGGTAAAAGTGAATGAAAATGGCCAATTTACTCACTCTGAGGCCTTAAAAAGTGTTTCTCCTCCACGGGAAGTGAATAAAATAACATTTGGAGGCCTTTATTGTTCAATCAAAAACACCAGTTTTTTGGTGAAAGAGATAACCACCCCCCCTTACGACATGCTTCAGAAACGAAAAAAATGGTTCATTTTCAAATGTTGCGTCTTTGAACTACAATTCACATTTGTACGTGGATAATCACTTTTAGAGATAAAATTAGATGTTTAAAGTGATTTTCAAGCTTCCAGGGGCCGTAAACACAAGATTTGAGGAATGGGTAAATGTGAATGAAAATGGCCAATTTATGCACTCTGAGGCCTTAAAAAGTTTTTCTCCACCCCAGCAAGTGAATTAAATAACATTTGTAGGCCTTTATTGTTCAATCAAAAACGTCCGAGTTTTTGATGAAAGAGATAACCACCCCCCCTTACGACATGCTTCAGAAACTAAAAAAATGGTCCGTTTTCAAATGTTGCCTCTTTAAACTACAATTCACATTTGTACGTGGAAAATCACTTTTAAAGATAAAATGAGATGTTTAAAGTGATTTTCATGCTTCCAGGGGCCTTAAACACAAGATTTGAGGAATGGGTAAAAGTGAATGAAAATGGCCAATTTACTCATTCTGAGGCCTTAAAAAGTGTTTCTCCTCCACGGGAAGTGAATTAAATCCCATTTGTAGGCCTTTATTGTTAAAGCAAAAACGCCCGATTTTTGACGAAAGAGATAACCACCCCCCCTTACGACATGCTTCAGAAACTAAAAAAATGGTCCGTTTTCAAATGTTGCCTCTTTGAACTACAATTCACATTTGTACGTGGAAAATCACTTTTAAAGATAAAATGAGATGTTTAAAGTGATTTTCATGCTTCCAGGGGCCTTAAACACGAGATTTGAGGAATGGGTAAAAGTGAATGAAAATGGCCAATTTACTCACTCTGCGGCCTTAAAAAGTGTTTCTCCTCCACGGGAAGTGAATAAAATACCATTTGGAGGCATTTATAGTTCAATCAAAAACGCCTGTTTTTTGGTGAAAGAGATAACCACCCCCCCTTACGACATGCTTCAGAAACGAAAAAAATGGTCCATTTTCAAATGTTGCGTCTTTGAACGACAATTCACATTTGTACGTGGATAATCACTTTTAGAGATAAAATTAGATGTTTAAAGTGATTTTCAAGCTTCCAGGGGCCCTAAACACAAGATTTGAGAAATGGGTAAAAGTGAATGAAAATGGCCAATTTACTCACTCTGAGGCCTTAAAAAGTGTTTCTCCTCCACGGGAAGTGAATAAAATAACATTTGGAGGCCTTTATTGTTCAATCAAAAACACCAGTTTTTTGGTGAAAGAGATAACCACCCCCCCTTACGACATGCTTCAGAAACGAAAAAAATGGTTCATTTTCAAATGTTGCGTCTTTGAACTACAATTCAGATTTGTACGTGGATAATCACTTTTAGAGATAAAATTAGATGTTTAAAGTGATTTTCAAGCTTCCAGGGGCCGTAAACACAAGATTTGAGGAATGGGTAAATGTGAATGAAAATGGCCAATTTATGCACTCTGAGGCCTTAAAAAGTTTTTCTCCACCCCAGCAAGTGAATTAAATAACATTTGTAGGCCTTTATTGTTCAAGCGAAAACGCCCGATTTTTGGCGAAAGAGATAACCACCCCCCCTTACGACATGCTTCAGAAACTAAAAAAATGGTCCGTTTTCAAATGTTGCCTCTTTGAACTACAATTCACAATTGTACGTGGAAAATCACTTTTAAAGATAAAATGAAATGTTTAAAGTGATTTTCATGCTTCCAGGGGCCTTAAACACGAGATTTGAGGAATGGGTAAAAGTGAATGAAAATGGCCAATTTACTCACTCTGCGGCCTTAAAAAGTGTTTCTCCTCCACAGGAAGTGAATAAAATACCATTTGGAGGCATTTATAGTTCAATCAAAAACGCCTGTTTTTTAGTGAAAGAGATAACCACCCCCCCTTACGACATGCTTCAGAAATGAAAAAAATGTCCATTTTCAAATGTTGTGTCTTTGAACGACAATTCACATTTGTACGTGGAAAATCACGTTTAAAGATAAAATGAGATGTTTAAAGTGATTTTCATGCTTCCAGGGGCCTTAAACACGAGATTTGAGGAATGGGTAAAAGTGAATGAAAATGGCCAATTTACTCACTCTGCGGCCTTAAAAAGTGTTTCTCCTCCACAGGAAGTGAATAAAATACCATTTGGAGGCATTTATAGTTCAATCAAAAACGCCTGTTTTTTAGTGAAAGAGATAACCACCCCCCCTTACGACATGCTTCAGAAATGAAAAAAATGTCCATTTTCAAATGTTGCGTCTTTGAACGACAATTCACATTTGTACGTGGAAAATCACGTTTAAAGATAAAATGAGATGTTTAAAGTGATTTTCATCTTCCAGGGGCCTTAAACACGAGATTTGAGGAATGGGTAAAAGTGAATGAAAATGGCCAATTTACTCACTCTGCGGCCTTAAAAAGTGTTTCTCCTCCACGGGAAGTGAATAAAATAACATTTGGAGGCCTTTATTGTTCAATCAAAAACGCCAGTTTTTTGGTGAAAGAGTTAACCACCCCCCCCTTACGACATGCTTCAGAAACGAAAAAAATGGTTCATTTTCAAATGTTGCGTCTTTGAACTACAATTCAGATTTGTACGTGGATAATCACTTTTAGAGATAAAATTAGATGTTTAAAGTGATTTTCAAGCTTCCAGGGGCCGTAAACACAAGATTTGAGGAATGGGTAAATGTGAATGAAAATGGCCAATTTATGCACTCTGAGGCCTTAAAAAGTTTTTCTCCACCCCAGCAAGTGAATTAAATAACATTTGTAGGCCTTTATTGTTCAAGCGAAAACGCCCGATTTTTGACGAAAGAGATAACCATCCCCCCTTACGACATGCTTCAGAAACTAAAAAAATGGTCCGTTTTCAAATGTTGCCTCTTGAACTACAATTCACATTTGTACGTGGAAAATCACTTTTAAAGATAAAATGAGATGTTTAAAGTGATTTTCATGCTTCCAGGGGCCTTAAACACGAGATTTGAGGAATGGGTAAAAGTGAATGAAAATGGCCAATTTACTCACTCTGCGGCCTTAAAAAGTGTTTCTCCTCCACGGGAAGTGAATAAAATACAATTTGGAGGCATTTATAGTTCAATCAAAAACGCCTGTTTTTTTGGTGAAAGAGATAACCACCCCCCCCTTACGACATGCTTCAGAAATGAAAAAAATGGTCCATTTTCAAATGTTGCGTCTTTGAACGACAATTCACATTTGTACGTGGAAAATCACGTTTAAAGATAAAATGAGATGTTTAAAGTGATTTTCATGCTTCCGGGGGCCTTAAACACGAGATTTGAGGAATGGGTAAAAGTGAATGAAAATGGCCAATTTACTCACTCTGCGGCCTTAAAAAGTGTTTCTCCTCCACGGGAAGTGAATAAAATACCATTTGGAGGCATTTATAGTTCAATCAAAAACACCTGTTTTTTGGTGAAAGAGATAACCACCCCCCCTTACAACATGCTTCAGAACTGAAAAAAATGGTCCATTTTCAAATGCTGCGTCTTTGAACTACAATTCACATTTGTACGTGGATAATCACTTTTAGAGATAAAATTAGATGTTTAAAGTGATTTTCAAGCTTCCAGGGGCCGTAAACACAAGATTTGTGGAATGGGTAAATGTGAATGAAAATGGCCAATTTATGCACTCTGAGGCCTTAAAAAGTTTTTCTCCACCCCAGCAAGTGAATTAAATAACATTTGTAGGCCTTTATTGTTCAATCAAAAACGTCCGAGTTTTTGATGAAAGAGATAACCACCCCCCCTTACGACATGCTTCAGAAACTAAAAAAATGGTCCGTTTTCAAATGTTGCCTCTTTGAACTACAATTCACATTTGTACGTGGAAAATCACTTTTAAAGATAAAAGAGATGTTTAAAGTGATTTTCATGCTTCCAGGGGCCTTAAACACAAGATTTGAGGAATGGGTAAAAGTGAATGAAAATGGCAAATTTACTCATTCGGAGGCCTTAAAAAGTGTTTCTCCTCCACGGGAAGTGAATTAAGTAATATTTGTAGGCCTTTATTGTTCAAGCGAAAACGCCCGATTTTTGACGAAAGAGATAACCACCCCCCCTTACGACATGCTTCAGAAACTAAAAAAATGGTCCGTTTTCAAATGTTGCCTCTTTGAACTACAATTCACATTTGTACGTGGAAAATCACTTTTAAAGATAAAATGAGATGTTTAAAGTGATTTTCATGCTTCCAGGGGCCTTAAACATGAGATTTGAGGAATGGGTAAAAGTGAATGAAAATGGCCAATTTACTCACTCTGCGGCCTTAAAAAGTGTTTCTCCTCCACGGGAAGTGAATAAAATACAATTTGGAGGCATTTATAGTTCAATCAAAAACGCCTGTTTTTTTGGTGAAAGAGATAACCACCCCCCCCCTTACGACATGCTTCAGAAATGAAAAAAATGGTCCATTTTCAAATGTTGCGTCTTTGAACGACAATTCACATTTGTACGTGGAAAATCACGTTTAAAGATAAAATGAGATGTTTAAAGTGATTTTCATGCTTCCGGGGGCCTTAAACACGAGATTTGAGGAATGGGTAAAAGTGAATGAAAATGGCCAATTTACTCACTCTGCGGCCTTAAAAAGTGTTTCTCCTCCACGGGAAGTGAATAAAATACCATTTGGAGGCATTTATAGTTCAATCAAAAACGCCTGTTTTTTGGTGAAAGAGATAACCACCCCCCCTTACAACATGCTTCAGAACTGAAAAAAATGGTCCATTTTCAAATGCTGCGTCTTTGAACTACAATTCACATTTGTACGTGGATAATCACTTTTAGAGATAAAATTAGATGTTTAAAGTGATTTTCAAGCTTCCAGGGGCCGTAAACACAAGATTTGTGGGATGGGTAAATGTGAATGAAAATGGCCAATTTATGCACTCTGAGGCCTTAAAAAGTTTTTCTCCACCCCAGCAAGTGAATTAAATAACATTTGTAGGCCTTTATTGTTCAATCAAAAACGTCCGAGTTTTTGATGAAAGAGATAACCACCCCCCCTTACGACATGCTTCAGAAACTAAAAAAATGGTCCGTTTTCAAATGTTGCCTCTTTGAACTACAATTCACATTTGTACGTGGAAAATCACTTTTAAAGATAAAAGAGATGTTTAAAGTGATTTTCATGCTTCCAGGGGCCTTAAACACAAGATTTGAGGAATGGGTAAAAGTGAATGAAAATGGCAAATTTACTCATTCGGAGGCCTTAAAAAGTGTTTCTCCTCCACGGGAAGTGAATTAAGTAATATTTGTAGGCCTTTATTGTTCAAGCGAAAACGCCCGATTTTTGACGAAAGAGATAACCACCCCCCCTTACGACATGCTTCAGAAACTAAAAAAATGGTCCGTTTTCAAATGTTGCCTCTTTGAACTACAATTCACATTTGTACGTGGAAAATCACTTTTAAAGATAAAATGAGATGTTTAAAGTGATTTTCATGCTTCCAGGGGCCTTAAACACGAGATTTGAGGAATGGGTAAAAGTGAATGAAAATGGCCAATTTACTCACTCTGCGGCCTTAAAAAGTGTTTCTCCTCCACGGGAAGTGAATAAAATACCATTTGGAGGCATTTATAGTTCAATCAAAAACGCCTGTTTTTTTGGTGAAAGAGATAACCACCCCCCCCCCTTACGACATGCTTCAGAAATGAAAAAAAGGTCCATTTTCAAATGTTGCGTCTTTGAACGACAATTCACATTTGTACGTGGAAAATCACGTTTAAAGATAAAATGAGATGTTTAAAGTGATTTTCAAGCTTCCAGGGGCCGTAAACACAAGATTTGAGGAATGGGTAAAAGTGAATGAATATGGCCAATTTACTCACTCTGAGGCCTTATAAAGTGTTTCTCCTCCACGGGAAGTGAATAAAATAACATTTGGAGGCCTTTATTGTTCAATCAAAAACACCAGTTTTTTGGTGAAAGAGATAACCACCCCCCCTTACGACATGCTTCAGAAACGAAAAAAATGGTTCATTTTCAAATGTTGCGTCTTTGAACTACAATTCACATTTGTACGTGGATAATCACTTTTAGAGATAAAATTAGATGTTTAAAGTGATTTTCAAGCTTCCAGGGGCCGTAAACACAAGATTTGAGGAATGGGTAAATGTGAATGAAAATGGCCAATTTATGCACTCTGAGGCCTTAAAAAGTTTTTCTCCACCCCAGCAAGTGAATTAAATAACATTTGTAGGCCTTTATTGTTCAAGCGAAAACGCCCGATTTTTGACGAAAGAGATAACCATCCCCCCTTACGACATGCTTCAGAAACTAAAAAAATGGTCCGTTTTCAAATGTTGCCTCTTGAACTACAATTCACATTTGTACGTGGAAAATCACTTTTAAAGATAAAATGAGATGTTTAAAGTGATTTTCATGCTTCCAGGGGCCTTAAACACGAGATTTGAGGAATGGGTAAAAGTGAATGAAAATGACCAATTTACTCACTATGCGGCCTTAAAAAGTGTTTCTCCTCCACGGGAAGTGAATAAAATACAATTTGGAGGCATTTATAGTTCAATCAAAAACGCCTGTTTTTTTGGTGAAAGAGATAACCACCCCCCCCTTACGACATGCTTCAGAAATGAAAAAAATGGTCCATTTTCAAATGTTGCGTCTTTGAACGACAATTCACATTTGTACGTGGAAAATCACGTTTAAAGATAAAATGAGATGTTTAAAGTGATTTTCATGCTTCCGGGGGCCTTAAACACGAGATTTGAGGAATGGGTAAAAGTGAATGAAAATGGCCAATTTACTCACTCTGCGGCCTTAAAAAGTGTTTCTCCTCCACGGGAAGTGAATAAAATACCATTTGGAGGCATTTATAGTTCAATCAAAAACGCCTGTTTTTTGGTGAAAGAGATAACCACCCCCCCTTACAACATGCTTCAGAACTGAAAAAAATGGTCCATTTTCAAATGCTGCGTCTTTGAACTACAATTCACATTTGTACGTGGATAATCACTTTTAGAGATAAAATTAGATGTTTAAAGTGATTTTCAAGCTTCCAGGGGCCGTAAACACAAGATTTGTGGAATGGGTAAATGTGAATGAAAATGGCCAATTTATGCACTCTGAGGCCTTGAAAAGTTTTTCTCCACCCCAGCAAGTGAATTAAATAACATTTGTAGGCCTTTATTGTTCAATCAAAAACGTCCGAGTTTTTGATGAAAGAGATAACCACCCCCCCTTACGACATGCTTCAGAAACTAAAAAAATGGTCCGTTTTCAAATGTTGCCTCTTTGAACTACAATTCACATTTGTACGTGGAAAATCACTTTTAAAGATAAAAGAGATGTTTAAAGTGATTTTCATGCTTCCAGGGGCCTTAAACACAAGATTTGAGGAATGGGTAAAAGTGAATGAAAATGGCAAATTTACTCATTCGGAGGCCTTAAAAAGTGTTTCTCCTCCACGGGAAGTGAATTAAGTAATATTTGTAGGCCTTTATTGTTCAAGCGAAAACGCCCGATTTTTGACGAAAGAGATAACCACCCCCCCTTACGACATGCTTCAGAAACTAAAAAAATGGTCCGTTTTCAAATGTTGCCTCTTTGAACTACAATTCACATTTGTACGTGGAAAATCACTTTTAAAGATAAAATGAGATGTTTAAAGTGATTTTCATGCTTCCAGGGGCCTTAAACACGAGATTTGAGGAATGGGTAAAAGTGAATGAAAATGGCCAATTTACTCACTCTGCGGCCTTAAAAAGTGTTTCTCCTCCACGGGAAGTGAATAAAATACCATTTGGAGGCATTTATAGTTCAATCAAAAACGCCTGTTTTTTTGGTGAAAGAGATAACCACCCCCCCCCCCCTTACGACATGCTTCAGAAATGAAAAAAAGGTCCATTTTCAAATGTTGCGTCTTTGAACGACAATTCACATTTGTACGTGGAAAATCACGTTTAAAGATAAAATGAGATGTTTAAAGTGATTTTCAAGCTTCCAGGGGCCGTAAACACAAGATTTGAGGAATGGGTAAAAGTGAATGAATATGGCCAATTTACTCACTCTGAGGCCTTATAAAGTGTTTCTCCTCCACGGGAAGTGAATAAAATAACATTTGGAGGCCTTTATTGTTCAATCAAAAACACCAGTTTTTTGGTGAAAGAGATAACCACCCCCCCTTACGACATGCTTCAGAAACGAAAAAAATGGTTCATTTTCAAATGTTGCGTCTTTGAACTACAATTCACATTTGTACGTGGATAATCACTTTTAGAGATAAAATTAGATGTTTAAAGTGATTTTCAAGCTTCCAGGGGCCGTAAACACAAGATTTGAGGCATGGGTAAATGTGAATGAAAATGGCCAATTTATGCACTCTGAGGCCTTAAAAAGTTTTTCTCCACCCCAGCAAGTGAATTAAATAACATTTGTAGGCCTTTATTGTTCAATCAAAAACGTCCGAGTTTTTGATGAAAGAGATAACCACCCCCCCTTACGACATGCTTCAGAAACTAAAAAAATGGTCCGTTTTCAAATGTTGCCTCTTTGAACTACAATTCACATTTGTACGTGGAAAATCACTTTTAAAGATAAAATGAGATGTTTAAAGTGATTTCCATGCTTCCAGGGGCCTTAAACACGAGATTTGAGGAATGGGTAAAAGTGAATGAAAATGGCCAATTTACTCACTCTGCGGCCTTAAAAAGTGTTTCTCCTCCACGGGAAGTGAATAAAATACCATTTGGAGGCATTTATAGTTCAATCAAAAATGCCTGTTTTTTGGTGAAAGAGATAACCACCCCCCCTTACGAAGTGCTTCAGAAACGAAAAAAATGGTCCATTTTCAAATGTTGCGTCTTTGAACGACAATTCACATTTGTACGTGGATAATCACTTTTAGAGATAAAATTAGATGTTTAAAGTGATTTTCAAGCTTCCAGGGGCCCTAAACACAAGATTTGAGAAATGGGTAAAAGTGAATGAAAATGGCCAATTTACTCACTCTGAGGCCTTAAAATGTGTTTCTCCTCCACGGGAAGTGAATAAAATAACATTTGGAGGCCTTTATTGTTCAATCAAAAACGCCAGTTTTTTGGTGAAAGAGTTAACCACCCCCCCTTACGACATGCTTCAGAAACGAAAAAAATGGTCCGTTTTCAAATGTTGCCTCTTTGAACTACAATTCACAATTGTACGTGGAAAATCACTTTTAAAGATAAAATGAGATGTTTAAAGTGATTTTCATGCTTCCAGGGGCCTTAAACACGAGATTTGAGGAATGGGTAAAAGTGAATGAAAATGGCCAATTTACTCACTCTGCTGCCTTAAAAAGTGTTTCTCCTCCACAGGAAGTGAATAAAATACCATTTGGAGGCATTTATAGTTCAATCAAAAACGCCAGTTTTTTGGTGAAAGAGTTAACCACCCCCCCTTACGACATGCTTCAGAAATTAAAAAAATGTTCATTTTCAAATGTTGCGTCTTTGAACGACAATTCAGATTTGTACGTGGATAATCACTTTTAGAGATAAAATTAGATGTTTAAAGTGATTTTCAAGCTTCCAGGGGCCGTAAACACAAGATTTGAGGAATGGGTAAATGTGAATGAAAATGGCCAATTTATGTACTCTGAGGCCTTAAAAAGTGTTTCTCCACCCCAGCAAGTGAATTAAATAACATTTGGAGGCCTTTATTGTTCAAGCGAAAACGCCCGATTTTTGACGAAAGAGATAACCACCCCCCCTTACGACATGCTTCAGAAACTAAAAAAATGGTCCGTTTTCAAATGTTGCCTCTTTGAACTACAATTCACATTTGTATGTGGAAAATCACTTTTAAAGATAAAATGAGATGTTTAAAGTGATTTTCATGCTTCCAGGGGCCTTAAACACGAGATTTGAGGAATGGGTAAAAGTGAATGAAAATGGCCAATTTAGTCACTCTGCGGCCTTAAAAAGTGTTTCTCCTCCACGGGAAGTGAATAAAATACCATTTGGAGGCATTTATAGTTCAATCAAAAATGCCTGTTTTTTTGGTGAAAGAGATAACCACCCCCCCCTTACGACATGCTTCAGAAATGAAAAAAATGGTCCATTTTCAAATGTTGCGTCTTTGAACGACAATTCACATTTGTACGTGGAAAATCACGTTTAAACATAAAATGAGATGTTTAAAGGGATTTTCATGCTTCCAGGGGCCTTAAACACGAGATTTGAGGAATGGGTAAAAGTGAATGAAAATGGCCAATTTACTCACTCTGCGGCCTTAAAAAGTGTTTCTCCTCCACGGGAAGTGAATAAAATACCATTTGGAGGCATTTATAGTTCAATCAAAAACGCCTGTTTTTTTGGTGAAAGAGATAACCACCCCCCCCTTACGACATGCTTCAGAAATGAAAAAAATGGTCCATTTTCAAATGTTGCGTCTTTGAACGACAATTCACATTTGTACGTGGAAAATCACGTTTAAACATAAAATGAGATGTTTAAAGTGATTTTCATGCTTCCAGGGGCCTTAAACACGAGATTTGAGGAATGGGTAAAAGTGAATGAAAATGGCCAATTTACTCACTCTGCGGCCTTAAAAAGTGTCTCTCCTCCACGGGAAGTGAATAAAATACCATTTGGAGGCATTTATAGTTCAATCAAAAACGCCTGTTTTTTGGTGAAAGAGATAACCACCCCCCCTTACGACATGCTTCAGAAATGAAAAAAATGGTCCATTTTCAAATGTTGCGTCTTTGAACGACAATTCACATTTGTACGTGGAAAATCACGTTTAAACATAAAATGAGATGTTTAAAGTGATTTTCATGCTTCCAGGGGCCTTAAACACGAGATTTGAGGAATGGGTAAAAGTGAATGAAAATGGCCAATTTTCTCACTCTGCGGCCTAAAAAAGTGTTTCTCCTCCACAGGAAGTGAATAAAATACCATTTGGAGGCATTTATAGTTCAATCAAAAACGCCTGTTTTTTGGTGAAAGAGATAACCACCCCCCCTTACGACATGCTTCAGAAACGAAAAAAATGGTCCATTTTCAAATGTTGCGTCTTTGAACGACAATTCACATTTGTACGTGGATAATCACTTTTAGAGATAAAATTAGATGTTTAAAGTGATTTTCAAGCTTCCAGGGGCCCTAAACACAAGATTTGAGGAATGGGTAAATGTGAATGAAAATGGCCAATTTATGCACTCTGAGGCCTTAAAAAGTTTTTCTCCACCCCAGCAAGTGAATTAAATAACATTTGTAGGCCTTTATTGTTCAATCAAAAACGTCCGAGTTTTTGATGAAAGAGATAACCACCCCCCCTTACGACATGCTTCAGAAACTAAAAAAATGGTCCGTTTTCAAATGTTGCCTCTTTGAACTACAATTCACATTTGTACGTGGAAAATCACTTTTAAAGATAAAATGAGATGTTTAAAGTGATTTTCATGCTTCCAGGGGCCTTAAACACAAGATTTGAGGAATGGGTAAAAGTGAATGAAAATGGCCAATTTACTCATTCTGAGGCCTTAAAAAGTGTTTCTCCTCCACGGGAAGTGAAGTAAGTAATATTTGTAGGCCTTTATTGTTCAAGCAAAAACTCCTGATTTTTGGCGAAAGAGATAACCACCCCCCCTTACGACATGCTTCAGAAACTAAAAAAATGGTCCGTTTTCAAATGTTGCCTCTTTGAACTGCAATTCACAATTGTACGTGGAAAAACACTTTTAAAGATTTTGGGCCTCATGTAGGTAGCCAAATACCGGTCGGTAACGGCCGATTTTCGGTAATTATACCGTTACCGACCGGTATTTTGGCTATTGGTATGTAGGGGGTCAATTTCTGGAATCGGAATTTACCGATTCGGTAAAACTACCGAATCGGTAAAATTACCGAATCGGTAACGTTACCGATGTGGTAATTTTACCGATTCGGTAATTTTACCGAATCGGTAAATTCCGATTCCAGAAATGATATGTAGGGGGAGTGTGTGGGTGTGTTTAGGAGTCGGTATTTACCACCAACTTATAGTTGGTGGTAAATAATTAATGTATGTGTGTATGCATTTTGAAGCGCGTAGCAGTGTGCAATGTGGCATACATACATGCCCTTAGGGCATGTATGTGTGCCACATGTGCACACATGGCCGAATCAGGGGTGCAACAGGGTGTCAATGTGACACCCTGCCACCCTTGCATGTTCTCCAACATTACCGAATCGGTATTTACCGATTCGGTAATGAGGCATACCTTCCCCTCAATGGGAAGGTATGCCTCATTACCGAATCGGTAAATACCGATTCGGTAATTACCGAATTGTAACGAATCGGTAATAAATACCGACTCATTACCTACATACGAGTTACCACTTCTAAAATACCGATTCGGTAACGTTCGGTATTTTAGAAGTGGTAACTGGTATGCTACCTACATGAGGCCCAAAATGAGATGTTTAAAGGGATTTTCATGCTTCCAGGGGCCTTAAACACGAGATTTGAGGAATGGGTAAAAGTGAATGAAAATGGCCAATTTACTCACTCTGCGGCCTTAAAAAGTGTTTCTCCTCCACAGGAAGTGAATAAAATACCATTTGGAGGCATTTATAGTTCAATCAAAAACGCCTGTTTTTTAGTGAAAGAGATAACCACCCCCCCTTACGACATGCTTCAGAAATGAAAAAAATGTCCATTTTCAAATGTTGCGTCTTTGAACGACAATTCACATTTGTACGTGGAAAATCATGTTTAAAGATAAAATGAGATGTTTAAAGTGATTTTCATGCTTCCAGGGGCCTTCAACACGAGATTTGAGGAATGGGTAAAAGTGAATGAAAATGGCCAATTTACTCACTCTGCGGCCTTAAAAAGTGTTTCTCCTCCACGGGAAGTGAATTAAATAACATTTGTAGGCCTTTATTGTTAAAGCAAAAACGCCCGATATTTGACGAAAGAGATAACCACCCCCCCTTACGACATGCTTCAGAAACTAAAAAAATGGTCCGTTTTCAAATGTTGCCTATTTGAACTACAATTCACATTTGTACGTTGCAAATCACTTTTAAAGATAAAATGAGATGTATAAAGTGATTTTCATGCTTCCAGGGGCCTTATACACGAGATTTGAGGAATGGGTAAAAGTGAATCAAAATGGCCAATTTCCTCACTCTGCGGCCTTAAAAAGTGTTTCTCCTCCACGGGAAGTGATTAAAATACCATTTGGAGGCATTTATAGTTCAATCAAAAACGCCTGTTTTTTGGTGAAAGAGATAACCACCCCCCCTTACGACATGCTTCAGAAACGAAAAAAATGGTCCATTTTCAAATGTTGCCTCTTTGAACTACAATTCACATTTGTACGTAGAAAATCACTTTTAAAGATAAAATGAGATGTTTAAAGTGATTTTCATGCTTCCAGGGGCCTTAAACACGAGATTTGAGGAATGGGTAAAAGTGAATGAAAATGGCCAATTTACTCACTCTGCGGCCCTAAAAAGTGTTTCTCCTCCACGGGAAGTGAATAAAATACCATTTGGAGGCATTTATAGTTCAATCAAAAACGCCTGTTTTTTGGTGAAAGAGAACATCACCCCCCCTTACGACATGCTTCAGAAACGAAAAAAATGGTCCATTTTCAAATGTTGCGTCTTTGAACGACAATTCACATTCGTACGTGGATAATCACTTTTAGAGATAAAATTAGATGTTTAAAGTGATTTTCAAGCTTCCAGGGGCCCTAAACACAAGATTTGAGAAATGGGTAAAAGTGAATGAAAATGGCCAATTTACTCACTCTGAGGCCTTAAAATGTGTTTCTCCTCCACGGGAAGTGAATAAAATAACATTTGGAGGCCTTTATTGTTCAATCAAAAACGCCAGTTTTTTGGTGAAAGAGTTAACCACCCCCCCTTACGACATGCTTCAGAAACGAAAAAAATGGTTCATTTTCAAATGTTGCGTCTTTGAACTACAATTCAGATTTGTACGTGGATAATCACTTTTAGAGATAAAATTAGATGTTTAAAGTGATTTTCAAGCTTCCAGGGGCCGTAAACACAAGATTTGAGGAATGGGTAAATGTGAATGAAAATGGCCAATTTATGCACTCTGAGGCCTTAAAAAGTTTTTCTCCACCCCAGCAAGTGAATTAAATAACATTTGGAGGCCTTTATTGTTCAAGCGAAAACGCCCGATTTTTGACGAAAGAGATAACCACCCCCCCTTACGACATGCTTCAGAAACTAAAAAAATGGTCCGTTTTCAAATGTTGCCTCTTTGAACTACAATTCACATTTGTACGTGGAAAATCACTTTTAAAGATAAAATGAGATGTTTAAAGTGATTTTCATGCTTCCAGGGGCCTTAAACACGAGATTTGAGGAATGGGTAAAAGTGAATGAAAATGGCCAATGTACTCACTCTGCGGCCTTAAAAAGTGTTTCTCCTCCACAGGAAGTGAATAAAATACCATTTGGAGGCATTTATAGTTCAATCAAAAACGCCTGTTTTTTTGGTGAAAGAGATAACCACCCCCCCCTTACGACATGCTTCAGAAATGAAAAAAATGGTCCATTTTCAAATGTTGCGTCTTTGAACGACAATTCACATTTGTACGTGGAAAATCACGTTTAAACATAAAATGAGATGTTTAAAGTGATTTTCATGCTTCCAGGGGCCTTAAACACGAGATTTGAGGAATGGGTAAAAGTGAATGAAAATGGCCAATTTACTCACTCTGCGGCCTTAAAAAGTGTCTCTCCTCCACGGGAAGTGAATAAAATACCATTTGGAGGCATTTATAGTTCAAACAAAAACACCTGTTTTTTGGTGAAAGAGATAACCACCCCCCCCCTTACGACATGCTTCAGAAATGAAAAAAATGGTCCATTTTCAAATGTTGCGTCTTTGAACGACAATTCACATTTGTACGTGGAAAATCACGTTTCAACATAAAATGAGATGTTTAAAGTGATTTTCATGCTTCCAGGGGCCTTAAACACGAGATTTGAGGAATGGGTAAAAGTGAATGAAAATGGCCAATTTACTCACTCTGCGGCCTTAAAAAGTGTTTCTCCTCCACGGGAAGTGAATAAAATACCATTTGGAGGCATTTATAGTTCAATCAAAAACGCCTGTTTTTTGGTGAAAGAGATAACCACCCCCCCTTACGACATGCTTCAGAAACGAAAAAAATGGTCCATTTTCAAATGTTGCGTCTTTGAACGACAATTCACATTTGTACGTGGATAATCACTTTTAGAGATAAAATTAGATGTTTAAAGTGATTTTCAAGCTTCCAGGGGCCCTAAACACAAGATTTGGGAAATGGGTAAAAGTGAATGAAAATGGCCAATTTACTCACTCTGAGGCCTTAAAAAGTGTTTCTCCTCCACGGGAAGTGAATAAAATAACATTTGGAGGCCTTTATTGTTCAATCAAAAACACCAGTTTTTTGGTGAAAGAGATAACCACCCCCCCTTACGACATGCTTCAGAAACGAAAAAAATGGTTCATTTTCAAATGTTGCGTCTTTGAACTACAATTCACATTTGTACGTGGATAATCACTTTTAGAGATAAAATTAGATGTTTAAAGTGATTTTCAAGCTTCCAGGGGCCGTAAACACAAGATTTGAGGAATGGGTAAATGTGAATGAAAATGGCCAATTTATGCACTCTGAGGCCTTAAAAGTTTTTCTCCACCCCAGCAAGTGAATTAAATAACATTTGTAGGCCTTTATTGTTCAATCAAAAACGTCCGAGTTTTTGATGAAAGAGATAACCACCCCCCTTACGACATGCTTCAGAAACTAAAAAAATGGTCCGTTTTCAAATGTTGCCTCTTTGAACTACAATTCACATTTGTACGTGGAAAATCACTTTTAAAGATAAAATGAGATGTTTAAAGTGATTTTCATGCTTCCAGGGGCCTTAAACACAAGATTTGAGGAATGGGTAAAAGTGAATGAAAATGGCCAATTTGCTAATTCTGAGGCCTTAAAAAGTGTTTCTCCTCCACGGGAAGTGAATTAAGTGATATTTGTAGGCCTTTATTGTTCAAGCGAAAACTCCTGATTTTTGGCGAAAGAGATAACCACCCCCCCTTACGACATGCTTCAGAAACTAAAAAAATGGTCCGTTTTCAAATGTTGCCTCTTTGAACTGCAATTCACAATTGTACGTGGAAAATCACTTTTAAAGATAAAATGAGATGTTTAAAGTGATTTTCTTGCTTCCAGGGGCCTTAAACACGAGATTTGAGGAATGGGTAAAAGTGAATGAAAATGGCCAATTTACTCACTCTGCGGCCTTAAAAAGTATTTCTCCTCCACGGGAAGTGAATTAAATAACATTTGTAGGCCTTTATTGTTAAAGCAAAAACGCCCGATTTTTGACGAAAGAGATAACCACCCCCCCTTACGACATGCTTCAGAAACTAAAAAAATGGTCCGTTTTCAAATGTTGCCTCTTTGAACTACAATTCACTTTTGTACGTTGCAAATCACTTTTAAAGATAAAATGAGATGTATAAAGTGATTTTCATGCTTCCAGGGGCCTTATACACGAGATTTGAGGAATGGGTAAAAGTGAATCAAAATGGCCAATTAACTCACTCTGAGGCCTTAAAATGTGTTTCTCCTCCACGGGAAGTGAATAAAATAACATTTGGAGGCCTTTATTGTTCAATCAAAAACGCCAGTTTTTTGGTGAAAGAGTTAACCACCCCCCCTTACGACATGCTTCAGAAACGAAAAAAATGGTTCATTTTCAAATGTTGCGTCTTTGAACTACAATTCAGATTTGTACGTGGATAATCACTTTTAGAGATAAAATTAGATGTTTAAAGTGATTTTCAAGCTTCCAGGGGCCGTAAACACAAGATTTGAGGAATGGGTAAATGTGAACGAAAATGGCCAATTTATGCACTCTGAGGCCTTAAAAAGTTTTTCTCCACCCCAGCAAGTGAATTAAATAACATTTGGAGGCCTTTATTGTTCAAGCGAAAACGCCCGATTTTTGACGAAAGAGATAACCACCCCCCCTTACGACATGCTTCAGAAACTAAAAAAATGGTCCGTTTTCAAATGTTGCCTCTTTGAACTACAATTCACATTTGTACGTGGAAAATCACTTTTAAAGATAAAATGAGATGTTTAAAGTGATTTTCATGCTTCCAGGGGCCTTAAACACGAGATTTGAGGAATGGGTAAAAGTGAATGAAAATGGCCAATTTACTCACTCTGTGGCCTTAAAAAGTGTTTCTCCTCCACGGGAAGTGAATAAAATACCATTTGGAGGCATTTATAGTTCAATCAAAAACGCCTGTTTTTTTGGTGAAAGAGATAACCACCCCCCCTCCTTACGACATGCTTCAGAAATGAAAAAAATGGTCCATTTTCAAATGTTGCGTCTTTGAACGACAATTCACATTTGTACGTGGAAAATCACGTTTAAAGATAAAATGAGATGTTTAAAGTGATTTTCATGCTTCCAGGGGCCTTAAACACGAGATTTGAGGAATGGGTAAAAGTGAATGAAAATGGCCAATTTACTCACTCTGCGGCCTTAAAAAGTGTTTCTCCTCCACGGGAAGTGAATAAAATACCATTTGGAGGCATTTATAGTTCAATCAAAAACGCCTGTTTTTTGGTGAAAGAGATAACCACCCCCCCTTACGA
The DNA here is from genome assembly GCF_964204655.1 of Triturus cristatus. NCBI lineage: Eukaryota > Metazoa > Chordata > Amphibia > Caudata > Salamandridae > Triturus > Triturus cristatus. The sequence goes on from NC_140592.1 coordinate 472,218,006, forward strand.
CATGCTTCAGAAACGAAAAAAATTGTCCATTTTCAAATGTTGCGTCTTTGAACTACAATTCACATTTGTACGTGGATAATCACTTTTAGAGATAAAATTAGATGTTTAAAGTGATTTTCAAGCTTCCAGGGGCCGTAAACACAAGATTTGAGGAATGGGTAAATGTGAATGAAAATGGCCAATTTATGCACTCTGAGGCCTTAAAAAGTTTTTCTCCACCCCAGCAAGTGAATTAAATAACATTTGGAGGCCTTTATTGTTCAAGCGAAAACGCCCGATTTTTGACGAAAGAGATAACCACCCCCCCTTACGACATGCTTCAGAAACTAAAAAAATGGTCCGTTTTCAAATGTTGCCTCTTTGAACTACAATTCACATTTGTACGTGGAAAATCACTTTTAAAGATAAAATGAGATGTTTAAAGTGATTTTCATGCTTCCAGGGGCCTTAAACACGAGATTTGAGGAATGGGTAAAAGTGAATGAAAATGGCCAATTTACTCACTCTGTGGCCTTAAAAAGTGTTTCTCCTCCACGGGAAGTGAATAAAATACCATTTGGAGGCATTTATAGTTCAATCAAAAACGCCTGTTTTTTTGGTGAAAGAGATAACCACCCCCCCTCCTTACGACATGCTTCAGAAATGAAAAAAATGGTCCATTTTCAAATGTTGCGTCTTTGAACGACAATTCACATTTGTACGTGGAAAATCACGTTTAAAGATAAAATGAGATGTTTAAAGTGATTTTCATGCTTCCAGGGGCCTTAAACACGAGATTTGAGGAATGGGTAAAAGTGAATGAAAATGGCCAATTTACTCACTCTGCGGCCTTAAAAAGTGTTTCTCCTCCACGGGAAGTGAATAAAATACCATTTGGAGGCATTTATAGTTCAATCAAAAACGCCTGTTTTTTGGTGAAAGAGATAACCACCCCCCCTTACGACATGCTTCAGAAACGAAAAAAATTGTCCATTTTCAAATGTTGCGTCTTTGAACTACAATTCACATTTGTACGTGGATAATCACTTTTAGAGATAAAATTAGATGTTTAAAGTGATTTTCAAGCTTCCAGGGGCCGTAAACACAAGATTTGAGGAATGGGTAAATGTGAATGAAAATGGCCAATTTATGCACTCTGAGGCCTTAAAAAGTTTTTCTCCACCCCAGCAAGTGAATTAAATAACATTTGGAGGCCTTTATTGTTCAAGCGAAAACGCCCGATTTTTGACGAAAGAGATAACCACCCCCCCTTACGACATGCTTCAGAAACTAAAAAAATGGTCCGTTTTCAAATGTTGCCTCTTTGAACTACAATTCACATTTGTACGTGGAAAATCACTTTTAAAGATAAAATGAGATGTTTAAAGTGATTTTCATGCTTCCAGGGGCCTTAAACACGAGATTTGAGGAATGGGTAAAAGTGAATGAAAATGGCCAATTTACTCACTCTGTGGCCTTAAAAAGTGTTTCTCCTCCACGGGAAGTGAATAAAATACCATTTGGAGGCATTTATAGTTCAATCAAAAACGCCTGTTTTTTTGGTGAAAGAGATAACCACCCCCCCTCCTTACGACATGCTTCAGAAATGAAAAAAATGGTCCATTTTCAAATGTTGCGTCTTTGAACGACAATTCACATTTGTACGTGGAAAATCACGTTTAAAGATAAAATGAGATGTTTAAAGTGATTTTCATGCTTCCAGGGGCCTTAAACACGAGATTTGAGGAATGGGTAAAAGTGAATGAAAATGGCCAATTTACTCACTCTGCGGCCTTAAAAAGTGTTTCTCCTCCACGGGAAGTGAATAAAATACCATTTGGAGGCATTTATAGTTCAATCAAAAACGCCTGTTTTTTGGTGAAAGAGATAACCACCCCCCCTTACGACATGCTTCAGAAACGAAAAAAAATGTCCATTTTCAAATGTTGCGTCTTTGAACTACAATTCACATTTGTACGTGGATAATCACTTTTAGAGATAAAATTAGATGTTTAAAGTGATTTTCAAGCTTCCAGGGGCCGTAAACACAAGATTTGAGGAATGGGTAAATGTGAATGAAAATGGCCAATTTATGCACTCTGAGGCCTTAAAAAGTTTTTCTCCACCCCAGCAAGTGAATTAAATAACATTTGTAGGCCTTTATTGTTCAATCAAAAACGTCCGAGTTTTTGATGAAAGAGATAACCACCACCCCTTACGACATGCTTCAGAAACTAAAAAAATGGTCCGTTTTCAAATGTTGCCTCTTTGAACTACAATTCACATTTGTACGTTGCAAATCACTTTTAAAGATAAAATGAGATGTATAAAGTGATTTTCATGCTTCCAGGGGCCTTAAACACAAGATTTGAGGAATGGGTAAAAGTGAATGAAAATGGCCAAATTTACTCATTCTGAGGCCTTAAAAAGTGTTTCTCCTCCACGGGAAGTGAAGTAAGTAATATTTGTAGGCCTTTATTGTTCAAGCGAAAACTCCTGATTTTTGGCGAAAGAGATAACCACCCCCCCCTTACGACATGCTTCAGAAACTAAAAAAATGGTCCGTTTTCAAATGTTGCCTCTTTGAACTGCAATTCACAATTGTACGTGGAAAATCACTTTTAAAGATTTTGGGCCTCATGTAGGTAGTCAAATACCGGTCGGTAACGGCCGATTTTCGGTAATTATACCGTTACCGACCGGTATTTTGGCTATTGGTATGTAGGGGGTCAATTTCTGGAATCGGAATTTACCGATTTGGTAAAACTACCGAATCGGTAAAATTACCGAATCGGTAACGTTACCGATGTGGTAATTTTACCTATTCGGTAATTTTACCGAATCGGTAAATTCCGATTCCAGAAATGATATGTAGGGGGAGTGTGTGGGTGTGTTTAGGAGTCGGTATTTACCACCAACTTATAGTTGGTGGTAAATAATTAATGTATGTGTGTATGCATTTTGAAGCGCGTAGCAGTGTGCAATGTGGCATACATACATGCCCTTAGGGCATGTATGTGTGCCACATGTGCACACATGGCCGAATCAGGGGTGCAACAGGGTGTCAATGTGACACCCTGCCACCCTTGCATGTTCTCCAACATTACCGAATCGGTATTTACCGATTCGGTAATGAGGCATACCTTCCCCTCAATGGGAAGGTATGCCTCATTACCGAATCGGTAAATACCGATTCGGTAATTACCGAATTGTAACGAATCGGTAATAAATACCGACTCATTACCTACATACGAGTTACCACTTCTAAAATACCGATTCGGTAACGTTCGGTATTTTAGAAGTGGTAACTGGTATGCTACCTACATGAGGCCCAAAATGAGATGTTTAAAGGGATTTTCATGCTTCCAGGGGCCTTAAACACGAGATTTGAGGAATGGGTAAAAGTGAATGAAAATGGCCAATTTACTCACTCTGCGGCCTTAAAAAGTGTTTCTCCTCCACAGGAAGTGAATAAAATACCATTTGGAGGCATTTATAGTTCAATCAAAAACGCCTGTTTTTTAGTGAAAGAGATAACCACCCCCCCTTACGACATGCTTCAGAAATGAAAAAAATGTCCATTTTCAAATGTTGCGTCTTTGAACGACAATTCACATTTGTACGTGGAAAATCATGTTTAAAGATAAAATGAGATGTTTAAAGTGATTTTCATGCTTCCAGGGGCCTTAAACACGAGATTTGAGGAATGGGTAAAAGTGAATGAAAATGGCCAATTTACTCACTCTGCGGCCTTAAAAAGTGTTTCTCCTCCACGGGAAGTGAATTAAATAACATTTGTAGGCCTTTATTGTTAAAGCAAAAACGCCCGATATTTGACGAAAGAGATAACCACCCCCCCTTACGACATGCTTCAGAAACTAAAAAAATGGTCCGTTTTCAAATGTTGCCTCTTTGAACTACAATTCACATTTGTACGTGGAAAATCACTTTTAAAGATAAAATGAGATGTTTAAAGTGATTTTCATGCTTCCAGGGGCCTTAAACACAAGATTTGAGGAATGGGTAAAAGTGAATGAAAATGGCCAATTTACTCATTCTGAGGCCTTAAAAAGTGTTTTCTCCTCCACGGGAAGTGAATTAAGTAATATTTGTAGGCCTTTATTGTTCAAGCGAAAACTCCTGATTTTTGGCGAAAGAGATAACCACCCCCCCTTACGACATGCTTCAGAAACTAAAAAAATGGTCCGTTTTCAAATGTTGCCTCTTTGAACTACAATTCACAATTGTACGTGGAAAATCACTTTTAAAGATAAAATGAGATGTTTAAAGTGATTTTCATGCTTCCAGGGGCCTTAAACACGAGATTTGAGGAATGGGTAAAAGTGAATGAAAATGGCCAATTTACTAACTCTGCTGCCTTAAAAAGTGTTTCTCCTCCACAGGAAGTGAATAAAATACCATTTGGAGGCATTTATAGTTCAATCAAAAACGCCTGTTTTTTAGTGAAAGAGATAACCACCCCCCCTTACGACATGCTTCAGAAACGAAAAAAATTGTCCATTTTCAAATGTTGCGTCTTTGAACGACAATTCACATTTGTACGTGGAAAATCACGTTTAAAGATAAAATGAGATGTTTAAAGTGATTTTCATGCTTCCAGGGGCCTTAAACACGAGATTTGAGGAATGGGTAAAAGTGAATGAAAATGGCCAATTTACTCACTCTGCGGCCTTAAAAAGTGTTTCTCCTCCACGGGAAGTGAATAAAATACCATTTGGAGGCATTTATAGTTCAATCAAAAACGCCTGTTTTTTGGTGAAAGAGAACACCACCCCCCCTTACGACATGCTTCAGAAACGAAAAAAATGGTCCATTTTCAAATGTTGCGTCTTTGAACGACAATTCACATTCGTACGTGGATAATCACTTTTAGAGATAAAATTAGATGTTTAAAGTGATTTTCAAGCTTCCAGGGGCCCTAAACACAAGATTTGAGAAATGGGTAAAAGTGAATGAAAATGGCCAATTTACTCACTCTGAGGCCTTAAAATGTGTTTCTCCTCCGCGGGAAGTGAATAAAATAACATTTGGAGGCCTTTATTGTTCAATCAAAAACGCCAGTTTTTTGGTGAAAGAGTTAACCACCCCCCTTACGACATGCTTCAGAAACGAAAAAAATGGTTCATTTTCAAATGTTGCGTCTTTGAACTACAATTCAGATTTGTACGTGGATAATCACTTTTAGAGATAAAATTAGATGTTTAAAGTGATTTTCAAGCTTCCAGGGGCCGTAAACACAAGATTTGAGGAATGGGTAAATGTGAATGAAAATGGCCAATTTATGCACTCTGAGGCCTTAAAAAGTTTTTCTCCACCCCAGCAAGTGAATTAAATAACATTTGGAGGCCTTTATTGTTCAAGCGAAAACGCCCGTTTTTTGACGAAAGAGATAACCACCCCCCCTTACGACATGCTTCAGAAACTAAAAAAATGGTCCGTTTTCGAATGTTGCCTCTTTGAACTACAATTCACATTTGTATGTGGAAAATCACTTTTAAAGATAAAATGAGATGTTTAAAGTGATTTTCATGCTTCCAGGGGCCTTAAACACGAGATTTGAGGAATGGGTAAAAGTGAATGAAAATGGCCAATTTACTCACTCTGCGGCCTTAAAAAGTGTTTCTCCTCCACGGGAAGTGAATACAATACCATTTGGAGGCATTTATAGTTCAATCAAAAACGCCTGTTTTTTGGTGAAAGAGATAACCACCCCCCCTTACGACATGCTTCAGAAACGAAAAAAATTGTCCATTTTCAAATGTTGCGTCTTTGAACTACAATTCACATTTGTACGTGGATAATCACTTTTAGAGATAAAATTAGATGTTTAAAGTGATTTTCAAGCTTCCAGGGGCCGTAAACACAAGATTTGAGGAATGGGTAAATGTGAATGAAAATGGCCAATTTATGCACTCTGAGGCCTTAAAAAGTTTTTCTCCACCTCAGCAAGTGAATTAAATAACATTTGTAGGCCTTTATTGTTCAATCAAAAACGTCCAAGTTTTTGATGAAAGAGATAACCACCCCCCCTTACGACATGCTTCAGAAACTAAAAAAATGGTCCGTTTTCAAATGTTGCCTCTTTGAACTACAATTCACATTTGTACGTGGAAAATCACTTTTAGAGATAAAATTAGATGTTTAAAGTGATTTTCAAGCTTCCAGGGGCCGTAAACACAAGATTTGAGGAATGGGTAAATGTGAATGAAAATGGCCAATTTATGCACTCTGAGGCCTTAAAAAGTTTTTCTCCACCTCAGCAAGTGAATTAAATAACATTTGTAGGCCTTTATTGTTCAATCAAAAACGTCCGAGTTTTTGATGAAAGAGATAACCACCCCCCCTTACGACATGCTTCAGAAACTAAAAAAATGGTCCGTTTTCAAATGTTGCCTCTTTGAACTACAATTCACATTTGTACGTGGAAAATCACTTTTAAAGATAAAATGAGATGTTTAAAGTGATTTTCATGCTTCCAGGGGCCTTAAACACAAGATTTGAGGAATGGGTAAAAGTGAATGAAAATGGCCAATTTACTCATTCTGAGGCCTTAAAAAGTGTTTCTCCTCCACGGGAAGTGAAGTAAGTAATGTTTGTAGGCCTTTATTGTTCAAGCGAAAACTCCTGATTTTTGGCGAAAGAGATAACCACCCCCCCTTACGACATGCTTCAGAAACTAAAAAAATGGTCCGTTTTCAAATGTTGCCTCTTTGAACTTCAATTCACAATTGTACGTGGAAAATCACTTTTAAAGATTTTGGGCCTCATGTAGGTAGCCAAATACCGGTCGGTAACGGCCGATTTTCGGTAATTATACCGTTACCGACCGGTATTTTGGCTATTGGTATGTAGGGGGTCAATTTCTGGAATCGGAATTTACCGATTCGGTAAAACTACCGAATCGGTAAAATTACCGAATCGGTAACGTTACCGATGTGGTAATTTTACCGATTCGGTAATTTTACCGAATCGGTAAATTCCGATTCCAGAAATGATATGTAGGGGGAGTGTGTGGGTGTGTTTAGGAGTCGGTATTTACCACCAACTTATAGTTGGTGGTAAATAATTAATGTATGTGTGTATGCATTTTGAAGCGCGTAGCAGTGTGCAATGTGGCATACATACATGCCCTTAGGGCATGTATGTGTGCCACATGTGCACACATGGCCGAATCAGGGGTGCAACAGGGTGTCAATGTGACACCCTGCCACCCTTGCATGTTCTCCAACATTACCGAATCGGTATTTACCGATTCGGTAATGAGGCATACCTTCCCCTCAATGGGAAGGTATGCCTCATTACCGAATCGGTAAATACCGATTCGGTAATTACCGAATTGTAACGAATCGGTAATAAATACCGACTCATTACCTACATACGAGTTACCACTTCTAAAATACCGATTCGGTAACGTTCGGTATTTTAGAAGTGGTAACTGGTATGCTACCTACATGAGGCCCAAAATGAGATGTTTAAAGGGATTTTCATGCTTCCAGGGGCCTTAAACACGAGATTTGAGGAATGGGTAAAAGTGAATGAAAATGGCCAATTTACTCACTCTGCGGCCTTAAAAAGTGTTTCTCCTCCACAGGAAGTGAATAAAATACCATTTGGAGGCATTTATAGTTCAATCAAAAACGCCTGTTTTTTAGTGAAAGAGATAACCACCCCCCCTTACGACATGCTTCAGAAACTAAAAAAATGTCCATTTTCAAATGTTGCCTCTTTGAACTACAATTCACATTTGTACGTGGAAAATCACTTTTAAAGATAAAATGAGATGTTTAAAGTGATTTTCATGCTTCCAGGGGCCTTAAACACGAGATTTGAGGAATGGGTAAAAGTGAATGAAAATGGCCAATTTACTCACTCTGCGGCCTTAAAAAGTGTTTCTCCTCCACGGGAAGTGAATAAAATACCATTTGGAGGCATTTATAGTTCAATCAAAAACGCCTGTTTTTTGGTGAAAGAGAACACCACCCCCCCTTACGACATGCTTCAGAAACGAAAAAAATGGTCCATTTTCAAATGTTGCGTCTTTGAACGACAATTCACATTCGTATGTGGATAATCACTTTTAGAGATAAAATTAGATGTTTAAAGTGATTTTCAAGCTTCCAGGGGCCCTAAACACAAGATTTGAGAAATGGGTAAAAGTGAATGAAAATGGCCAATTTACTCACTCTGAGGCCTTAAAATGTGTTTCTCCTCCGCGGGAAGTGAATAAAATAACATTTGGAGGCCTTTATTGTTCAATCAAAAACGCCAGTTTTTTGGTGAAAGAGTTAACCACCCCCCCTTACGACATGCTTCAGAAACGAAAAAAATGGTTCATTTTCAAATGTTGCGTCTTTGAACTACAATTCAGATTTGTACGTGGATAATCACTTTTAGAGATAAAATTAGATGTTTAAAGTGATTTTCAAGCTTCCAGGGGCCGTAAACACAAGATTTGAGGAATGGGTAAATGTGAATGAAAATGGCCAATTTATGCACTCTGAGGCCTTAAAAAGTTTTTCTCCACCCCAGCAAGTGAATTAAATAACATTTGGAGGCCTTTATTGTTCAAGCGAAAACGCCCGATTTTTGATGAAAGAGATAACCACCCCCCCTTACGACATGCTTCAGAAACTAAAAAAATGGTCCGTTTTCAAATGTTGCCTCTTTGAACTACAATTCACATTTGTACGTGGAAAATCACTTTTAAAGATAAAATGAGATGTTTAAAGTGATTTTCATGCTTCCAGGGGCCTTAAACACGAGATTTGAGGAATGGGTAAAAGTGAATGAAAATGACCAATTTACTCACTCTGCGGCCTTAAAAAGTGTTTCTCCTCCACGAGAAGTGAATAAAATACCATTTGGAGGCATTTATAGTTCAATCAAAAACGCCTGTTTTTTTGGTGAAAGAGATAACCACCCCCCCTTACGACATGCTTCAGAAATGAAAAAAATGGTCCATTTTCACATGTTGCGTCTTTGAACGACAATTCACATTTGTACGTGGAAAATCACGTTTAAACATAAAATGAGATGTTTAAAGTGATTTTCATGCTTCCAGGGGCCTTAAACACGAGATTTGAGGAATGGGTAAAAGTGAATGAAAATGGCCAATTTACTCACTCTGCGGCCTTAAAAAGTGTTTCTCCTCCACGGGAAGTGAATAAAATACCATTTGGAGGCATTTATAGTTCAATCAAAAACGCCTGTTTTTTTGGTGAAAGAGATAACCACCCCCCCCTTACGACATGCTTCAGAAATGAAATAAATGGTCCATTTTCAAATGTTGCGTCTTTGAACGACAATTCACATTTGTACGTGGAAAATCACGTTTAAACATAAAATGAGATGTTTAAAGTGATTTTCATGCTTCCAGGGGCCTTAAACACGAGATTTGAGGAATGGGTAAAAGTGAATGAAAATGGCCAATTTACTCACTCTGCGGCCTTAAAAAGTGTTTCTCCTCCACGGGAAGTGAATAAAATACCATTTGGAGGCATTTATAGTTCAATCAAAAACGCCTGTTTTTTGGTGAAAGAGATAACCACCCCCCCTTACGACATGCTTCAGAAACGAAAAAAATGGTCCATTTTCAAATGTTGCGTCTTTGAACGACAATTCACATTTGTACGTGGATAATCACTTTTAGAGATAAAATTAGATGTTTAAAGTGATTTTCAAGCTTCCAGGGGCCCTAAACACAAGATTTGGGAAATGGGTAAAAGTGAATGAAAATGGCCAATTTACTCACTCTGCGGCCTTAAAAAGTGTTTCTCCTCCACGGGAAGTGAATAAAATACCATTTGGAGGCATTTATAGTTCAATCAAAAACGCCTGTTTTTTTGGTGAAAGAGATAACCACCCCCCCCTTACGACATGCTTCAGAAATGAAATAAATGGTCCATTTTCAAATGTTGCGTCTTTGAACGACAATTCACATTTGTACGTGGAAAATCACGTTTAAACATAAAATGAGATGTTTAAAGTGATTTTCATGCTTCCAGGGACCTTAAACACGAGATTTGAGGAATGGGTAAAAGTGAATGAAAATGGCCAATTTACTCACTCTGCGGCCTTAAAAAGTGTCTCTCCTCCACGGGAAGTGAATAAAATACCATTTGGAGGCATTTATAGTTCAATCAAAAACGCCTGTTTTTTGGTGAAAGAGATAACCACCCCCCCTTACGACATGCTTCAGAAATGAAAAAAATGGTCCATTTTCAAATGTTGCGTCTTTGAACGACAATTCACATTTGTACGTGGAAAATCACGTTTAAACATAAAATGAGATGTTTAAAGTGATTTTCATGCTTCCAGGGGCCTTAAACACGAGATTTGAGGAATGGGTAAAAGTGAATGAAAATGGCCAATTTACTCACTCTGCGGCCTTAAAAAGTGTTTCTCCTCCACGGGAAGTGAATAAAATACCATTTGGAGGCATTTATAGTTCAATCAAAAACGCCTGTTTTTTGGTGAAAGAGATAACCACCCCCCCTTACGACATGCTTCAGAAACGAAAAAAATGGTCCATTTTCAAATGTTGCGTCTTTGAACGACAATTCACATTTGTACGTGGATAATCACTTTTAGAGATAAAATTAGATGTTTAAAGTGATTTTCAAGCTTCCAGGGGCCCTAAACACAAGATTTGGGAAATGGGTAAAAGTGAATGAAAATGGCCAATTTACTCACTCTGAGGCCTTAAAAAGTGTTTCTCCTCCACGGGAAGTGAATAAAATAACATTTGGAGGCCTTTATTGTTCAATCAAAAACACCAGTTTTTTGGTGAAAGAGATAACCACCCCCCCTTACGACATGCTTCAGAAACGAAAAAAATAGTTCATTTTCAAATGTTGCGTCTTTGAACTACAATTCACATTTGTACGTGGATAATCACTTTTAGAGATAAAATTAGATGTTTAAAGTGATTTTCAAGCTTCCAGGGGCCGTAAACACAAGATTTGAGGAATGGGTAAATGTGAATGAAAATGGCCAATTTATGCACTCTGAGGCCTTAAAAAGTTTTTCTCCACCCCAGCAAGTGAATTAAATAACATTTGTAGGCCTTTATTGTTCAATCAAAAACGTCCGAGTTTTTGATGAAAGAGATAACCACCCCCCCTTACGACATGCTTCAGAAACTAAAAAAATGGTCCGTTTTCAAATGTTGCCTCTTTGAACTACAATTCACATTTGTACGTGGAAAATCACTTTTAAAGATAAAATGAGATGTTTAAAGTGATTTTCATGCTTCCAGGGGCCTTAAACACAAGATTTGAGGAATGGGTAAAAGTGAATGAAAATGGCCAATTTACTCATTCTGAGGCCTTAAAAAGTGTTTCTCCTCCACGGGAAGTGAATTAAGTAATATTTGTAGGCCTTTATTGTTCAAGCGAAAACTCCTGATTTTTGGCGAAAGAGATAACCACCCCCCCTTACGACATGCTTCAGAAACTAAAAAAATGGTCCGTTTTCAAATGTTGCCTCTTTGAACTGCAATTCACAATTGTACGTGGAAAATCACTTTTAAAGATTTTGGGCCTCATGTAGGTAGCCAAATACCGGTCGGTAACGGCCGATTTTCGGTAATTATACCGTTACCGACCGGTATTTTGGCTATTGGTATGTAGGGGGTCAATTTCTGGTATCGGAATTTACCGATTCGGTAAAACTACCGAATCGGTAAAATTACCGAATCGGTAACGTTACCGATGTGGTAATTTTACCGATTCGGTAATTTTACCGAATCGGTAAATTCCGATTCCAGAAATGATATGTAGGGGGAGTGTGTGGGTGTGTTTAGGAGTCGGTATTTACCACCAACTTATAGTTGGTGGTAAATAATTAATGTATGTGTGTATGCATTTTGAAGCGCGTAGCAGTGTGCAATGTGGCATACATACATGCCCTTAGGGCATGTATGTGTGCCACATGTGCACACATGGCCGAATCAGGGGTGCAACAGGGTGTCAATGTGACACCCTGCCACCCTTGCATGTTCTCCAACATTACCGAATCGGTATTTACCGATTCGGTAATGAGGCATACCTTCCCCTCAATGGGAAGGTATGCCTCATTACCGAATCGGTAAATACCGATTCGGTAATTACCGAATTGTAACGAATCGGTAATAAATACCGACTCATTACCTACATACGAGTTACCACTTCTAAAATACCGATTCGGTAACGTTCGGTATTTTAGAAGTGGTAACTGGTATGCTACCTACATGAGGCCCAAAATGAGATGTTTAAAGGGATTTTCATGCTTCCAGGGGCCTTAAACACGAGATTTGAGGAATGGGTAAAAGTGAATGAAAATGGCCAATTTCCTCACTCTGCGGCCTTAAAAAGTGTTTCTCCTCCACAGGAAGTGAATAAAATACCATTTGGAGGCATTTATAGTTCAATCAAAAACGCCTGTTTTTTAGTGAAAGACATAACCACCCCCCCTTACGACATGCTTCAGAAACTAAAAAAATGTCCATTTTCAAATGTTGCCTCTTTGAACTACAATTCACATTTGTACGTGGAAAATCACTTTTAAAGATAAAATGAGATGTTTAAAGTGATTTTCATGCTTCCAGGGGCCTTAAACACGAGATTTGAGGAATGGGTAAAAGTGAATGAAAATGGCCAATTTACTCACTCTGCGGCCTTAAAAAGTGTTTCTCCTCCACGGGAAGTGAATAAAATACCATTTGGAGGCATTTATAGTTCAATCAAAAACGCCTGTTTTTTGGTGAAAGAGAACACCACCCCCCCTTACGACATGCTTCAGAAACGAAAAAAATGGTCCATTTTCAAATGTTGCGTCTTTGAACGACAATTCACATTCGTACGTGGATAATCACTTTTAGAGATAAAATTAGATGTTTAAAGTGATTTTCAAGCTTCCAGGGGCCCTAAACACGAGATTTGAGGAATGGGTAAAAGTGAATGAAAATGGCCAATTTACTCACTCTGCGGCCTTAAAAAGTGTTTCTCCTCCACGGGAAGTGAATAAAATACCATTTGGAGGCATTTATAGTTCAATCAAAAACGCCTGTTTTTTGGTGAAAGAGATAACCAACCCCCTTACGACATGCTTCAGAAACGAAAAAAATGGTCCATTTTCAAATGTTGCGTCTTTGAACGACAATTCACATTTGTACGTGGATAATCACTTTTAGAGATAAAATTAGATGTTTAAAGTGATTTTCAAGCTTCCAGGGGCCCTAAACACAAGATTTGGGAAATGGGTAAAAGTGAATGAAAATGGCCAATTTACTCACTCTGAGGCCTTAAAAAGTGTTTCTCCTCCACGGGAAGTGAATAAAATAACATTTGGAGGCCTTTATTGTTCAATCAAAAACACCAGTTTTTTGGTGAAAGAGATAACCACCCCCCCTTACGACATGCTTCAGAAACGAAAAAAATGGTTCATTTTCAAATGTTGCGTCTTTGAACTACAATTCACATTTGTACGTGGATAATCACTTTTAGAGATAAAATTAGATGTTTAAAGTGATTTTCAAGCTTCCAGGGGCCGTAAACACAAGATTTGAGGAATGGGTAAATGTGAATGAAAATGGCCAATTTATGCACTCTGAGGCCTTAAAAAGTTTTTCTCCACCCCAGCAAGTGAATTAAATAACATTTGTAGGCCTTTATTGTTCAATCAAAAACGTCCGAGTTTTTGATGAAAGAGATAACCACCCCCCCTTACGACATGCTTCAGAAACGAAAAAAATGGTTCATTTTCAAATGTTGCGTCTTTGAACTACAATTCACATTTGTACGTGGAAAATCACTTTTAAAGATAAAATGAGATGTTTAAAGTGATTTTCATGCTTCCAGGGGCCTTAAACACGAGATTTGAGGAATGGGTAAAAGTGAATGAAAATGGCCAATTTACTCATTCTGAGGCCTTAAAAAGTGTTTCTCCTCCACGGGAAGTGAATTAAGTAATATTTGTAGGCCTTTATTGTTCAAGCGAAAACTCCTGATTTTTGGCGAAAGAGATAACCACCCCCCCTTACGACATGCTTCAGAAACTAAAAAAATGGTCCGTTTTCAAATGTTGCCTCTTTGAACTGCAATTCACAATTGTACGTGGAAAATCACTTTTAAAGATTTTGGGCCTCATGTAGGTAGCCAAATACCGGTCGGTAACGGCCGATTTTCGGTAATTATACCGTTACCGACCGGTATTTTGGCTATTGGTATGTAGGGGGTCAATTTCTGGAATCGGAATTTACCGATTCGGTAAAACTACCGAATCGGTAAAATTACCGAATCGGTAACGTTACCGATGTGGTAATTTTACCGATTCGGTAATTTTACCGAATCGGTAAATTCCGATTCCAGAAATGATATGTAGGGGGAGTGTGTGGGTGTGTTTAGGAGTCGGTATTTACCACCAACTTATAGTTGGTGGTAAATAATTAATGTATGTGTGTATGCATTTTGAAGCGCGTAGCAGTGTGCAATGTGGCATACATACATGCCCTTAGGGCATGTATGTGTGCCACATGTGCACACATGGCCGAATCAGGGGTGCAACAGGGTGTCAATGTGACACCCTGCCACCCTTGCATGTTCTCCAACATTACCGAATCGGTATTTACCGATTCGGTAATGAGGCATACCTTCCCCTCAATGGGAAGGTATGCCTCATTACCGAATCGGTAAATACCGATTCGGTAATTACCGAATTGTAACGAATCGGTAATAAATACCGACTCATTACCTACATACGAGTTACCACTTCTAAAATACCGATTCGGTAACGTTCGGTATTTTAGAAGTGGTAACTGGTATGCTACCTACATGAGGCCCAAAATGAGATGTTTAAAGGGATTTTCATGCTTCCAGGGGCCTTAAACATGAGATTTGAGGAATGGGTAAAAGTGAATGAAAATGGCCAATTTACTCACTCTGCGGCCTTAAAAAGTGTTTCTCCTCCACAGGAAGTGAATAAAATACCATTTGGAGGCATTTATAGTTCAATCAAAAACGCCTGTTTTTTAGTGAAAGAGATAACCACCCCCCCTTACGACATGCTTCAGAAACGAAAAAAATGGTTCATTTTCAAATGTTGCGTCTTTGAACTACAATTCACATTTGTACGTGGATAATCACTTTTAGAGATAAAATTAGATGTTTAAAGTGATTTTCAAGCTTCCAGGGGCCGTAAACACAAGATTTGAGGAATGGGTAAATGTGAATGAAAATGGCCAATTTATGCACTCTGAGGCCTTAAAAAGTTTTTCTCCACCCCAGCAAGTGAATTAAATAACATTTGTAGGCCGTTATTGTTCAATCAAAAACGTCCGAGTTTTTGATGAAAGAGATAACCACCCCCCCTTACGACATGCTTCAGAAACTAAAAAAATGGTCCGTTTTCAAATGTTGCCTCTTTGAACTACAATTCACATTTGTACGTGGAAAATCACTTTTAAAGATCAAATGAGATGTTTAAAGTGATTTTCATGCTTCCAGGGGCCTTAAACACAAGATTTGAGGAATGGGTAAAAGTGAATGAAAATGGCCAATTTATTCATTCTGAGGCCTTAAAAAGTGTTTCTCCTCCACGGGAAGTGAATTAAGTAATATTTGTAGGCCTTTATTGTTCAAGCGAAAACTCCTGATTTTTGGCGAAAGAGATAACCACCCCCCCTTACGACATGCTTCAGAAACTAAAAAAATGGTCCGTTTTCAAATGTTGCCTCTTTGAACTGCAATTCACAATTGTACGTGGAAAATCACTTTTAAAGATAAAATGAGATGTTTAAAGTGATTTTCATGCTTCCAGGGGCCTTAAACACAAGATTTGAGGAATGGGTAAAAGTGAATGAAAATGGCCAATTTACTCACTCTGCGGCCTTAAAAAGTGTTTCTCCTCCACAGGAAGTGAATAAAATACCATTTGGAGGCATTTATAGTTCAATCAAAAACGCCTGTTTTTTAGTGAAAGAGATAACCACCCCCCCTTACGACATGCTTCAGAAATGAAAAAATGTCCATTTTCAAATGTTGCGTCTTTGAACGACAATTCACATTTGTACGTGGAAAATCATGTTTAAAGATAAAATGAGATGTTTAAAGTGATTTTCATGCTTCCAGGGGCCTTAAACACGAGATTTGAGGAATGGGTAAAAGTGAATGAAAATGGCCAATTTACTCACTCTGCGGCCTTAAAAAGTGTTTCTCCTCCACGGGAAGTGAATTAAATAACATTTGTAGGCCTTTATTGTTAAAGCAAAAACGCCTGATTTTTGACGAAAGAGATAACCACCCCCCCTTACGACATGCTTCAGAAACTAAAAAAATGGTCCGTTTTCAAATGTTGCCTCTTTGAACTACAATTCACATTTGTACGTGGAAAATCACTTTTAAAGATAAAATGAGATGTTTAAAGTGATTTTCATGCTTCCAGGGGCCTTAAACACGAGATTTGAGGAATGGGTAAATGTGAATGAAAATGGCCAATTTATGCACTCTGAGGCCTTAAAAAGTTTTTCTCCACCCCAGCAAGTGAATTAAATAACATTTGGAGGCCTTTATTGTTCAAGCGAAAACGCCCGATTTTTGACGAAAGAGATAACCACCCCCCCTTACGACATGCTTCAGAAACTAAAAAAATGGTCCGTTTTCAAATGTTGCCTCTTTGAACTACAATTCACATTTGTACGTGGAAAATCACTTTTAAAGATAAAATGAGATGTTTAAAGTGATTTTCATGCTTCCAGGGGCCTTAAACACGAGATTTGAGGAATGGGTAAAAGTGAATGAAAATGGCCAATTTACTCACTCTGCGGCCTTAAAAAGTGTTTCTCCTCCACGGGAAGTGAATAAAATACCATTTGGAGGCATTTATAGTTCAATCAAAAACGCCTGTTTTTTTGGTGAAAGAGATAACCACCCCCCCCCTTACGACATGCTTCAGAAATGAAAAAAATGGTCCATTTTCAAATGTTGCGTCTTTGAACGACAATTCACATTTGTACGTGGAAAATCACGTTTAAACATAAAATGAGATGTTTAAAGTGATTTTCATGCTTCCAGGGGCCTTAAACACGAGATTTGAGGAATGGGTAAAAGTGAATGAAAATGGCCAATTTACTCACTCTGCGGCCTTAAAAAGTGTTTCTCCTCCACGGGAAGTGAATAAAATACCATTTGGAGGCATTTATAGTTCAATCAAAAACGCCTGTTTTTTTGGTGAAAGAGATAACCACCCCCCCCTTACGACATGCTTCAGAAATGAAAAAAATGGTCCATTTTCAAATGTTGCGTCTTTGAACGACAATTCACATTTGTACGTGGAAAATCACGTTTAAACATAAAATGAGATGTTTAAAGTGATTTTCATGCTTCCAGGGGCCTTAAACACGAGATTTGAGGAATGGGTAAAAGTGAATGAAAATGGCCAATTTACTCACTCTGCGGCCTTAAAAAGTGTCTCTCCTCCACGGGAAGTGAATAAAATACCATTTGGAGGCATTTATAGTTCAATCAAAAACGCCTGTTTTTTGGTGAAAGAGATAACCACCCCCCCTTACGACATGCTTCAGAAATGAAAAAAATGGTCCATTTTCAAATGTTGCGTCTTTGAACGACAATTCACATTTGTACGTGGAAAATCACGTTTAAACATAAAATGAGATGTTTAAAGTGATTTTCATGCTTCCAGGGGCCTTAAACACGAGATTTGAGGAATGGGTAAAAGTGAATGAAAATGGCCAATTTACTCACTCTGCGGCCTTAAAAAGTGTTTCTCCTCCACGGGAAGTGAATAAAATACCATTTGGAGGCATTTATAGTTCAATCAAAAACGCCTGTTTTTTGGTGAAAGAGATAACCACCCCCCCCTTACGACATGCTTCAGAAACGAAAAAAATGGTCCGTTTTCAAATGTTGCCTCTTTGAACTGCAATTCACAATTGTACGTGGAAAATCACTTTTAAAGGTAAAATGAGATGTTTAAAGTGATTTTCATGCTTCCAGGGGCCTTAAACACGAGATTTGAGGAATGGGTAAAAGTGAATGAAAATGGCCAATTTACTCACTCTGAGGCCTTAAAAAGTGTTTCTCCTCCATGGGAAGTGAATAAAATAACATTTGGAGGCCTTTATTGTTCAATCAAAAACACCAGTTTTTTGGTGAAAGAGATAACCATCCCCCCTTACGACATGCTTCAGAAACGAAAAAAATGGTTCATTTTCAAATGTTGCGTCTTTGAACTACAATTCACATTTGTACGTGGATAATCACTTTTAGAGATAAAATTAGATGTTTAAAGTGATTTTCAAGCTTCCAGGGGCCGTAAACACAAGATTTGAGGAATGGGTAAATGTGAATGAAAATGGCCAATGTATGCACTCTGAGGCCTTAAAAAGTTTTTCTCCACCCCAGCAAGTGAATTAAATAACATTTGTAGGCCTTTATTGTTCAATCAAAAACGTCCGAGTTTTTGATGAAAGAGATAACCACCCCCCCTTACGACATGCTTCAGAAACTAAAAAAATGGTCCGTTTTCAAATGTTGCCTCTTTGAACTACAATTCACATTTGTACGTGGAAAATCACTTGTAAAGATAAAATGAGATGTTTAAAGTGATTTTCCTGCTTCCAGGGGCCTTAAACACAAGATTTGAGGAATGGGTAAAAGTGAATGAAAATGGCCAATTTACTCATTCTGAGGCCTTAAAAAGTGTTTCTCCTCCACGGGAAGTGAATTAAGTAATATTTGTAGGCCTTTATTGTTCAAGCGAAAACTCCTGATTTTTGGCAAAAGAGATAACCACCCCCCCTTACGACATGCTTCAGAAACTAAAAAAATGGTCCGTTTTCAAATGTTGCCTCTTTGAACTGCAATTCACAATTGTACGTGGAAAATCACTTTTAAAGATAAAATGAGATGTTTAAAGTGATTTTCATGCTTCCAGGGGCCTTAAACACGAGATTTGCGGAATGGGTAAAAGTGAATGAAAATGGCCAATTTACTCACTCTGCGGCCTTAAAAAGTGTTTCTCCTCCACAGGAAGTGAATAAAATACCATTTGGAGGCATTTATAGTTCAATCAAAAACGCCTGTTTTTTTGGTGAAAGAGATAACCACCCCCCCTTACGACATGCTTCAGAAATGAAAAAAATGTCCATTTTCAAATGTTGCGTCTTTGAACGACAATTCACATTTGTACGTGGAAAATCATGTTTAAAGATAAAATGAGATGTTTAAAGTGATTTTCATGCTTCCAGGGGCCTTAAACACGAGATTTGAGGAATGGGTAAAAGTGAATGAAAATGGCCAATTTACTCACTCTGCGGCCTTAAAAAGTGTTTCTCCTCCACGGGAAGTGAATTAAATAACATTTGTAGGCCTTTATTGTTAAAGCAAAAACGCCCGATTTTTGACGAAAGAGATAACCACCCCCCCTTTACGACATGCTTCAGAAACTAAAAAAATTGTCCGTTTTCAAATGTTGCCTCTTTGAACTACAATTCACATTTGTACGTTGCAAATCACTTTTAAAGATAAAATGAGATGTATAAAGTGATTTTCATGCTTCCAGGGGCCCTAAACACAGGATTTGAGAAATGGGTAAAAGTGAATGAAAATGGCCAATTTACTCACTCTGAGGCCTTAAAAAGTGTTTCTCCTCCACGGGAAGTGAATAAAATAACATTTGGAGGCCTTTATTGTTCAATCAAAAACACCAGTTTTTGGTGAAAGAGATAACCACCCCCCCTTACGACATGCTTCAGAAACAAAAAAAATGGTTCATTTTCAAATGTTGCGTCTTTGAACTACAATTCACATTTGTATGTGGATAATCACTTTTAGAGATAAAATTAGATGTTTAAAGTGATTTTCAAGCTTCCAGGGGCCGTAAACACAAGATTTGAGGAATGGGTAAATGTGAATGAAAATGGCCAATTTATGCACTCTGAGGCCTTAAAAAGTTTTTCTCCACCCCAGCAAGTGAATTAAATAACATTTGTAGGCCTTTATTGTTCAATCAAAAACGTCCGAGTTTTTGATGAAAGATATAACCACCCCCCCTTACGACATGCTTCAGAAATGAAAAAAATGTCCATTTTCAAATGTTGCGTCTTTGAACGACAATTCACATTTGTATGTGGAAAATCACGTTTAAAGATAAAATGAGATGTTTAAAGTGATTTTCATGCTTCCAGGGGCCTTAAACACGAGATTTGAGGAATGGGTAAAAGTGAATGAAAATGGCCAATTTACTCACTCTGCGGCCTTAAAAAGTGTTTCTCCTCCACGGGAAGTGAATTAAGTAATATTTGTAGGCCTTTATTGTTCAAGCGAAAACTCCTGATTTTTGGCGAAAGAGATAACCACCCCCCCTTACGACATGCTTCAGAAACTAAAAAAATGGTCCGTTTTCAAATGTTGCCTCTTTGAACTACAATTCACAATTGTACGTGGAAAATCACATTTAAAGATAAAATCAGATGTTTAAAGTGATTTTCATGCTTCCAGGGGGCCTTAAACACGAGATTTGAGGAATGGGTAAAAGTGAATGAAAATGGCCAATTTACTCACTCTGCGGCCTTAAAAAGTGTTTCTCCTCCACAGGAAGTGAATAAAATACCATTTGGAGGCATTTATAGTTCAATCAAAAACGCCTGTTTTTTAGTGAAAGAGATAACCACCCCCCCTTACGAC
Organism: Triturus cristatus; assembly: GCF_964204655.1. Taxonomy (NCBI): domain Eukaryota; kingdom Metazoa; phylum Chordata; class Amphibia; order Caudata; family Salamandridae; genus Triturus; species Triturus cristatus. The sequence continues at coordinate 472,238,687 of NC_140592.1, forward strand.
ATGCTTCAGAAATGAAAAAAATGTCCATTTTCAAATGTTGCGTCTTTGAACGACAATTCACATTTGTACGTGGAAAATCACTTTTAAAGATAAAATGAGATGTTTAAAGTGATTTTCATGCTTCCAGGGGCCTTAAACACGAGATTTGAGGAATGGGTAAAAGTGAATGAAAATGGCCAATTTACTCATTCTGAGGCCTTAAAAAGTGTTTCTCCTCCACGGGAAGTGAATTAAGTAATATTTGTAGGCCTTTATTGTTCAAGCGAAAACTCCTGATTTTTGGCGAAAGAGATAACCACCCCCCCTTACGACATGCTTCAGAAACTAAAAAAATGGTCCGTTTTCAAATGTTGCCTCTTTGAACTGCAATTCACAATTGTACGTGGAAAATCACTTTTAAAGATTTTGGGCCTCATGTAGGTAGCCAAATACCGGTCGGTAACGGCCGATTTTCGGTAATTATACCGTTACCGACCGGTATTTTGGCTATTGGTATGTAGGGGGTCAATTTCTGGAATCGGAATTTACCGATTCGGTAAAACTACCGAATCGGTAAAATTACCGAATCGGTAACGTTACCGATGTGGTAATTTTACCGATTCGGTAATTTTACCGAATCGGTAAATTCCGATTCCAGAAATGATATGTAGGGGGAGTGTGTGGGTGTGTTTAGGAGTCGGTATTTACCACCAACTTATAGTTGGTGGTAAATAATTAATGTATGTGTGTATGCATTTTGAAGCGCGTAGCAGTGTGCAATGTGGCATACATACATGCCCTTAGGGCATGTATGTGTGCCACATGTGCACACATGGCCGAATCAGGGGTGCAACAGGGTGTCAATGTGACACCCTGCCGCCCTTGCATGTTCTCCAACATTACCGAATCGGTATTTACCGATTCGGTAATGAGGCATACCTTCCCCTCAATGGGAAGGTATGCCTCATTACCGAATCGGTAAATACCGATTCGGTAATTACCGAATTGTAACGAATCGGTAATAAATACCGACTCATTACCTACATACGAGTTACCACTTCTAAAATACCGATTCGGTAACGTTCGGTATTTTAGAAGTGGTAACTGGTATGCTACCTACATGAGGCCCAAAATGAGATGTTTAAAGGGATTTTCATGCTTCCAGGGGCCTTAAACATGAGATTTGAGGAATGGGTAAAAGTGAATGAAAATGGCCAATTTACTCACTCTGCGGCCTTAAAAAGTGTTTCTCCTCCACAGGAAGTGAATAAAATACCATTTGGAGGCATTTATAGTTCAATCAAAAACGCCTGTTTTTTAGTGAAAGAGATAACCACCCCCCCTTACGACATGCTTCAGAAATGAAAAAAATGTCCATTTTCAAATGTTGCGTCTTTGAACGACAATTCACATTTGTACGTGGAAAATCATGTTTAAAGATAAAATGAGATGTTTAAAGTGATTTTCATGCTTCCAGGGGCCTTAAACACGAGATTTGAGGAATGGGTAAAAGTGAATGAAAATGGCCAATTTACTCACTCTGCGGCCTTAAAAAGTGTTTCTCCTCCACGGGAAGTGAATAAAATACCATTTGGAGGCATTTATAGTTCAATCAAAAACGCCTGTTTTTTGGTGAAAGAGAACACCACCCCCCCTTACGATATGCTTCAGAAACGAAAAAAATGGTCCATTTTCAAATGTTGCGTCTTTGAACGACAATTCACATTTGTACGTGGATAATCACTTTTAGAGATAAAATTAGATGTTTAAAGTGATTTTCAAGCTTCCAGGGGCCCTAAACACAAGATTTGAGAAATGGGTAAAAGTGAATGAAAATGGCCAATTTACTCACTCTGAGGCCTTAAAATGTGTTTCTCCTCCACGGGAAGTGAATAAAATAACATTTGGAGGCCTTTATTGTTCAATCAAAAACACCAGTTTTTTGGTGAAAGAGATAACCACCCCCCCTTACGACATGCTTCAGAAACGAAAAAAATGGTTCATTTTCAAATGTTGCGTCTTTGAACTACAATTCACATTTGTACGTGGATAATCACTTTTAGAGATAAAATTAGATGTTTAAAGTGATTTTCAAGCTTCCAGGGGCCGTAAACACAAGATTTGAGGAATGGGTAAATGTGAATGAAAATGGCCAATTTATGCACTCTGAGGCCTTAAAAAGTTTTTCTCCACCCCAGCAAGTGAATTAAATAACATTTGTAGGCCGTTATTGTTCAATCAAAAACGTCCGAGTTTTTGATGAAAGAGATAACCACCCCCCCTTACGACATGCTTCAGAAACTAAAAAAATGGTCCGTTTTCAAATGTTGCCTCTTTGAACTACAATTCACATTTGTACGTGGAAAATCACTTTTAAAGATCAAATGAGATGTTTAAAGTGATTTTCATGCTTCCAGGGGCCTTAAACACAAGATTTGAGGAATGGGTAAAAGTGAATGAAAATGGCCAATTTATTCATTCTGAGGCCTTAAAAAGTGTTTCTCCTCCACGGGAAGTGAATTAAGTAATATTTGTAGGCCTTTATTGTTCAAGCGAAAACTCCTGATTTTTGGCGAAAGAGATAACCACCCCCCCTTACGACATGCTTCAGAAACTAAAAAAATGGTCCGTTTTCAAATGTTGCCTCTTTGAACTGCAATTCACAATTGTACGTGGAAAATCACTTTTAAAGATAAAATGAGATGTTTAAAGTGATTTTCATGCTTCCAGGGGCCTTAAACACAAGATTTGAGGAATGGGTAAAAGTGAATGAAAATGGCCAATTTACTCACTCTGCGGCCTTAAAAAGTGTTTCTCCTCCACAGGAAGTGAATAAAATACCATTTGGAGGCATTTATAGTTCAATCAAAAACGCCTGTTTTTTAGTGAAAGAGATAACCACCCCCCCTTACGACATGCTTCAGAAATGAAAAAAATGTCCATTTTCAAATGTTGCGTCTTTGAACGACAATTCACATTTGTACGTGGAAAATCATGTTTAAAGATAAAATGAGATGTTTAAAGTGATTTTCATGCTTCCAGGGGCCTTAAACACGAGATTTGAGGAATGGGTAAAAGTGAATGAAAATGGCCAATTTACTCACTCTGCGGCCTTAAAAAGTGTTTCTCCTCCACGGGAAGTGAATTAAATAACATTTGTAGGCCTTTATTGTTAAAGCAAAAACGCCTGATTTTTGACGAAAGAGATAACCACCCCCCCTTACGACATGCTTCAGAAACTAAAAAAATGGTCCGTTTTCAAATGTTGCCTCTTTGAACTACAATTCACATTTGTACGTGGAAAATCACTTTTAAAGATAAAATGAGATGTTTAAAGTGATTTTCATGCTTCCAGGGGCCTTAAACACGAGATTTGAGGAATGGGTAAATGTGAATGAAAATGGCCAATTTATGCACTCTGAGGCCTTAAAAAGTTTTTCTCCACCCCAGCAAGTGAATTAAATAACATTTGGAGGCCTTTATTGTTCAAGCGAAAACGCCCGATTTTTGACGAAAGAGATAACCACCCCCCCTTACGACATGCTTCAGAAACTAAAAAAATGGTCCGTTTTCAAATGTTGCCTCTTTGAACTACAATTCACATTTGTACGTGGAAAATCACTTTTAAAGATAAAATGAGATGTTTAAAGTGATTTTCATGCTTCCAGGGGCCTTAAACACGAGATTTGAGGAATGGGTAAAAGTGAATGAAAATGGCCAATTTACTCACTCTGCGGCCTTAAAAAGTGTTTCTCCTCCACGGGAAGTGAATAAAATACCATTTGGAGGCATTTATAGTTCAATCAAAAACGCCTGTTTTTTTGGTGAAAGAGATAACCACCCCCCCCTTACGACATGCTTCAGAAATGAAAAAAATGGTCCATTTTCAAATGTTGCGTCTTTGAACGACAATTCACATTTGTACGTGGAAAATCACGTTTAAACATAAAATGAGATGTTTAAAGTGATTTTCATGCTTCCAGGGGCCTTAAACACGAGATTTGAGGAATGGGTAAAAGTGAATGAAAATGGCCAATTTACTCACTCTGCGGCCTTAAAAAGTGTTTCTCCTCCACGGGAAGTGAATAAAATACCATTTGGAGGCATTTATAGTTCAATCAAAAACGCCTGTTTTTTTGGTGAAAGAGATAACCACCCCCCCCTTACGACATGCTTCAGAAATGAAAAAAATGGTCCATTTTCAAATGTTGCGTCTTTGAACGACAATTCACATTTGTACGTGGAAAATCACGTTTAAACATAAAATGAGATGTTTAAAGTGATTTTCATGCTTCCAGGGGCCTTAAACACGAGATTTGAGGAATGGGTAAAAGTGAATGAAAATGGCCAATTTACTCACTCTGCGGCCTTAAAAAGTGTCTCTCCTCCACGGGAAGTGAATAAAATACCATTTGGAGGCATTTATAGTTCAATCAAAAACGCCTGTTTTTTGGTGAAAGAGATAACCACCCCCCCTTACGACATGCTTCAGAAATGAAAAAAATGGTCCATTTTCAAATGTTGCGTCTTTGAACGACAATTCACATTTGTACGTGGAAAATCACGTTTAAACATAAAATGAGATGTTTAAAGTGATTTTCATGCTTCCAGGGGCCTTAAACACGAGATTTGAGGAATGGGTAAAAGTGAATGAAAATGGCCAATTTACTCACTCTGCGGCCTTAAAAAGTGTTTCTCCTCCACGGGAAGTGAATAAAATACCATTTGGAGGCATTTATAGTTCAATCAAAAACGCCTGTTTTTTGGTGAAAGAGATAACCACCCCCCCTTACGACATGCTTCAGAAACGAAAAAAATGGTCCGTTTTCAAATGTTGCCTCTTTGAACTGCAATTCACAATTGTATGTGGAAAATCACTTTTAAAGGTAAAATGAGATGTTTAAAGTGATTTTCATGCTTCCAGGGGCCTTAAACACGAGATTTGAGGAATGGGTAAAAGTGAATGAAAATGGCCAATTTACTCACTCTGAGGCCTTAAAAAGTGTTTCTCCTCCACGGGAAGTGAATAAAATAACATTTGGAGGCCTTTATTGTTCAATCAAAAACACCAGTTTTTTGGTGAAAGAGATAACCATCCCCCCTTACGACATGCTTCAGAAACGAAAAAAATGGTTCATTTTCAAATGTTGCGTCTTTGAACTACAATTCACATTTGTACGTGGATAATCACTTTTAGAGATAAAATTAGATATTTAAAGTGATTTTCAAGCTTCCAGGGGCCGTAAACACAAGATTTGAGGAATGGGTAAATGTGAATGAAAATGGCCAATGTATGCACTCTGAGGCCTTAAAAAGTTTTTCTCCACCCCAGCAAGTGAATTAAATAACATTTGTAGGCCTTTATTGTTCAATCAAAAACGTCCGAGTTTTTGATGAAAGAGATAACCACCCCCCCTTACGACATGCTTCAGAAACTAAAAAAATGGTCCGTTTTCAAATGTTGCCTCTTTGAACTACAATTCACATTTGTACGTGGAAAATCACTTGTAAAGATAAAATGAGATGTTTAAAGTGATTTTCATGCTTCCAGGGGCCTTAAACACAAGATTTGAGGAATGGGTAAAAGTGAATGAAAATGGCCAATTTACTCATTCTGAGGCCTTAAAAAGTGTTTCTCCTCCACGGGAAGTGAATTAAGTAATATTTGTAGGCCTTTATTGTTCAAGCGAAAACTCCTGATTTTTGGCAAAAGAGATAACCACCCCCCCTTACGACATGCTTCAGAAACTAAAAAAATGGTCCGTTTTCAAATGTTGCCTCTTTGAACTGCAATTCACAATTGTACGTGGAAAATCACTTTTAAAGATAAAATGAGATGTTTAAAGTGATTTTCATGCTTCCAGGGGCCTTAAACACGAGATTTGCGGAATGGGTAAAAGTGAATGAAAATGGCCAATTTACTCACTCTGCGGCCTTAAAAAGTGTTTCTCCTCCACAGGAAGTGAATAAAATACCATTTGGAGGCATTTATAGTTCAATCAAAAACGCCTGTTTTTTTGGTGAAAGAGATAACCACCCCCCCTTACGACATGCTTCAGAAATGAAAAAAATGTCCATTTTCAAATGTTGCGTCTTTGAACGACAATTCACATTTGTACGTGGAAAATCATGTTTAAAGATAAAATGAGATGTTTAAAGTGATTTTCATGCTTCCAGGGGCCTTAAACACGAGATTTGAGGAATGGGTAAAAGTGAATGAAAATGGCCAATTTACTCACTCTGCGGCCTTAAAAAGTTTCTCCTCCACGGGAAGTGAATTAAATAACATTTGTAGGCCTTTATTGTTAAAGCAAAAACGCCCGATTTTTGACGAAAGAGATAACCACCCCCCCTTTACGACATGCTTCAGAAACTAAAAAAATTGTCCGTTTTCAAATGTTGCCTCTTTGAACTACAATTCACATTTGTACGTGGAAAATCACTTTTAAAGATAAAATGAGATGTTTAAAGTGATTTTCATGCTTCCAGGGGCCTTAAACACGAGATTTGAGGAATGGGTAAAAGTGAATGAAAATGGCCAATTTACTCACTCTGCGGCCTTAAAAAGTGTTTCTCCTCCACGGGAAGTGAATAAAATACCATTTGGAGGCATTTATAGTTCAATCAAAAACGCCTGTTTTTTTGGTGAAAGAGATAACCACCCCCCCCTTACGACATGCTTCAGAAATGAAAAAAATGGTCCATTTTCAAATGTTGCGTCTTTGAACGACAATTCACATTTGTACGTGGAAAATCACGTTTAAACATAAAATGAGATGTTTAAAGTGATTTTCATGCTTCCAGGGGCCTTAAACACGAGATTTGAGGAATGGGTAAAAGTGAATGAAAATGGCCAATTTACTCACTCTGCGGCCTTAAAAAGTGTTTCTCCTCCACGGGAAGTGAATAAAATACCATTTGGAGGCATTTATAGTTCAATCAAAAACGCCTGTTTTTTTGGTGAAAGAGATAACCACCCCCCCCTTACGACATGCTTCAGAAATGAAAAAAATGGTCCATTTTCAAATGTTGCGTCTTTGAACGACAATTCACATTTGTACGTGGAAAATCACGTTTAAACATAAAATGAGATGTTTAAAGTGATTTTCATGCTTCCAGGGGCCTTAAACACGAGATTTGAGGAATGGGTAAAAGTGAATGAAAATGGCCAATTTACTCACTCTGCGGCCTTAAAAAGTGTCTCTCCTCCACGGGAAGTGAATAAAATACCATTTGGAGGCATTTATAGTTCAATCAAAAACGCCTGTTTTTTGGTGAAAGAGATAACCACCCCCCCTTACGACATGCTTCAGAAATGAAAAAAATGGTCCATTTTCAAATGTTGCGTCTTTGAACGACAATTCACATTTGTACGTGGAAAATCACGTTTAAACATAAAATGAGATGTTTAAAGTGATTTTCATGCTTCCAGGGGCCTTAAACACGAGATTTGAGGAATGGGTAAAAGTGAATGAAAATGGCCAATTTACTCACTCTGCGGCCTTAAAAAGTGTTTCTCCTCCACGGGAAGTGAATAAAATACCATTTGGAGGCATTTATAGTTCAATCAAAAACGCCTGTTTTTTGGTGAAAGAGATAACCACCCCCCCTTACGACATGCTTCAGAAACGAAAAAAATGGTCCGTTTTCAAATGTTGCCTCTTTGAACTGCAATTCACAATTGTATGTGGAAAATCACTTTTAAAGGTAAAATGAGATGTTTAAAGTGATTTTCATGCTTCCAGGGGCCTTAAACACGAGATTTGAGGAATGGGTAAAAGTGAATGAAAATGGCCAATTTACTCACTCTGAGGCCTTAAAAAGTGTTTCTCCTCCACGGGAAGTGAATAAAATAACATTTGGAGGCCTTTATTGTTCAATCAAAAACACCAGTTTTTTGGTGAAAGAGATAACCATCCCCCCTTACGACATGCTTCAGAAACGAAAAAAATGGTTCATTTTCAAATGTTGCGTCTTTGAACTACAATTCACATTTGTACGTGGATAATCACTTTTAGAGATAAAATTAGATATTTAAAGTGATTTTCAAGCTTCCAGGGGCCGTAAACACAAGATTTGAGGAATGGGTAAATGTGAATGAAAATGGCCAATGTATGCACTCTGAGGCCTTAAAAAGTTTTTCTCCACCCCAGCAAGTGAATTAAATAACATTTGTAGGCCTTTATTGTTCAATCAAAAACGTCCGAGTTTTTGATGAAAGAGATAACCACCCCCCCTTACGACATGCTTCAGAAACTAAAAAAATGGTCCGTTTTCAAATGTTGCCTCTTTGAACTACAATTCACATTTGTACGTGGAAAATCACTTGTAAAGATAAAATGAGATGTTTAAAGTGATTTTCATGCTTCCAGGGGCCTTAAACACAAGATTTGAGGAATGGGTAAAAGTGAATGAAAATGGCCAATTTACTCATTCTGAGGCCTTAAAAAGTGTTTCTCCTCCACGGGAAGTGAATTAAGTAATATTTGTAGGCCTTTATTGTTCAAGCGAAAACTCCTGATTTTTGGCAAAAGAGATAACCACCCCCCCTTACGACATGCTTCAGAAACTAAAAAAATGGTCCGTTTTCAAATGTTGCCTCTTTGAACTGCAATTCACAATTGTACGTGGAAAATCACTTTTAAAGATAAAATGAGATGTTTAAAGTGATTTTCATGCTTCCAGGGGCCTTAAACACGAGATTTGCGGAATGGGTAAAAGTGAATGAAAATGGCCAATTTACTCACTCTGCGGCCTTAAAAAGTGTTTCTCCTCCACAGGAAGTGAATAAAATACCATTTGGAGGCATTTATAGTTCAATCAAAAACGCCTGTTTTTTTGGTGAAAGAGATAACCACCCCCCCTTACGACATGCTTCAGAAATGAAAAAAATGTCCATTTTCAAATGTTGCGTCTTTGAACGACAATTCACATTTGTACGTGGAAAATCACGTTTAAACATAAAATGAGATGTTTAAAGTGATTTTCATGCTTCCAGGGGCCTTAAACACGAGATTTGAGGAATGGGTAAAAGTGAATGAAAATGGCCAATTTACTCACTCTGCGGCCTTAAAAAGTGTTTCTCCTCCACGGGAAGTGAATAAAATACCATTTGGAGGCATTTATAGTTCAATCAAAAACGCCTGTTTTTTTGGTGAAAGAGATAACCACCCCCCCCTTACGACATGCTTCAGAAATGAAAAAAATGGTCCATTTTCAAATGTTGCGTCTTTGAACGACAATTCACATTTGTACGTGGAAAATCACGTTTAAACATAAAATGAGATGTTTAAAGTGATTTTCATGCTTCCAGGGGCCTTAAACACGAGATTTGAGGAATGGGTAAAAGTGAATGAAAATGGCCAATTTACTCACTCTGCGGCCTTAAAAAGTGTTTCTCCTCCACGGGAAGTGAATAAAATACCATTTGGAGGCATTTATAGTTCAATCAAAAACGCCTGTTTTTTTGGTGAAAGAGATAACCACCCCCCCCTTACGACATGCTTCAGAAATGAAAAAAATGGTCCATTTTCAAATGTTGCGTCTTTGAACGACAATTCACATTTGTACGTGGAAAATCACGTTTAAACATAAAATGAGATGTTTAAAGTGATTTTCATGCTTCCAGGGGCCTTAAACACGAGATTTGAGGAATGGGTAAAAGTGAATGAAAATGGCCAATTTACTCACTCTGCGGCCTTAAAAAGTGTCTCTCCTCCACGGGAAGTGAATAAAATACCATTTGGAGGCATTTATAGTTCAATCAAAAACGCCTGTTTTTTGGTGAAAGAGATAACCACCCCCCCTTACGACATGCTTCAGAAATGAAAAAAATGGTCCATTTTCAAATGTTGCGTCTTTGAACGACAATTCACATTTGTACGTGGAAAATCACGTTTAAACATAAAATGAGATGTTTAAAGTGATTTTCATGCTTCCAGGGGCCTTAAACACGAGATTTGAGGAATGGGTAAAAGTGAATGAAAATGGCCAATTTACTCACTCTGCGGCCTTAAAAAGTGTTTCTCCTCCACGGGAAGTGAATAAAATACCATTTGGAGGCATTTATAGTTCAATCAAAAACGCCTGTTTTTTGGTGAAAGAGATAACCACCCCCCCTTACGACATGCTTCAGAAACGAAAAAAATGGTCCGTTTTCAAATGTTGCCTCTTTGAACTGCAATTCACAATTGTATGTGGAAAATCACTTTTAAAGGTAAAATGAGATGTTTAAAGTGATTTTCATGCTTCCAGGGGCCTTAAACACGAGATTTGAGGAATGGGTAAAAGTGAATGAAAATGGCCAATTTACTCACTCTGAGGCCTTAAAAAGTGTTTCTCCTCCACGGGAAGTGAATAAAATAACATTTGGAGGCCTTTATTGTTCAATCAAAAACACCAGTTTTTTGGTGAAAGAGATAACCATCCCCCCTTACGACATGCTTCAGAAACGAAAAAAATGGTTCATTTTCAAATGTTGCGTCTTTGAACTACAATTCACATTTGTACGTGGATAATCACTTTTAGAGATAAAATTAGATATTTAAAGTGATTTTCAAGCTTCCAGGGGCCGTAAACACAAGATTTGAGGAATGGGTAAATGTGAATGAAAATGGCCAATGTGTGCACTCTGAGGCCTTAAAAAGTTTTTCTCCACCCCAGCAAGTGAATTAAATAACATTTGTAGGCCTTTATTGTTCAATCAAAAACGTCCGAGTTTTTGATGAAAGAGATAACCACCCCCCCTTACGACATGCTTCAGAAACTAAAAAAATGGTCCGTTTTCAAATGTTGCCTCTTTGAACTACAATTCACATTTGTACGTGGAAAATCACTTGTAAAGATAAAATGAGATGTTTAAAGTGATTTTCATGCTTCCAGGGGCCTTAAACACAAGATTTGAGGAATGGGTAAAAGTGAATGAAAATGGCCAATTTACTCATTCTGAGGCCTTAAAAAGTGTTTCTCCTCCACGGGAAGTGAATTAAGTAATATTTGTAGGCCTTTATTGTTCAAGCGAAAACTCCTGATTTTTGGCAAAAGAGATAACCACCCCCCCTTACGACATGCTTCAGAAACTAAAAAAATGGTCCGTTTTCAAATGTTGCCTCTTTGAACTGCAATTCACAATTGTACGTGGAAAATCACTTTTAAAGATAAAATGAGATGTTTAAAGTGATTTTCATGCTTCCAGGGGCCTTAAACACGAGATTTGCGGAATGGGTAAAAGTGAATGAAAATGGCCAATTTACTCACTCTGCGGCCTTAAAAAGTGTTTCTCCTCCACAGGAAGTGAATAAAATACCATTTGGAGGCATTTATAGTTCAATCAAAAACGCCTGTTTTTTTGGTGAAAGAGATAACCACCCCCCCTTACGACATGCTTCAGAAATGAAAAAAATGTCCATTTTCAAATGTTGCGTCTTTGAACGACAATTCACATTTGTACGTGGAAAATCATGTTTAAAGATAAAATGAGATGTTTAAAGTGATTTTCATGCTTCCAGGGGCCTTAAACACGAGATTTGAGGAATGGGTAAAAGTGAATGAAAATGGCCAATTTACTCACTCTGCGGCCTTAAAAAGTTTCTCCTCCACGGGAAGTGAATTAAATAACATTTGTAGGCCTTTATTGTTAAAGCAAAAACGCCCGATTTTTGACGAAAGAGATAACCACCCCCCCTTTACGACATGCTTCAGAAACTAAAAAAATTGTCCGTTTTCAAATGTTGCCTCTTTGAACTACAATTCACATTTGTACGTGGAAAATCACTTTTAAAGATAAAATGAGATGTTTAAAGTGATTTTCATGCTTCCAGGGGCCTTAAACACGAGATTTGAGGAATGGGTAAAAGTGAATGAAAATGGCCAATTTACTCACTCTGCGGCCTTAAAAAGTGTTTCTCCTCCACGGGAAGTGAATAAAATACCATTTGGAGGCATTTATAGTTCAATCAAAAACGCCTGTTTTTTTGGTGAAAGAGATAACCACCCCCCCCTTACGACATGCTTCAGAAATGAAAAAAATGGTCCATTTTCAAATGTTGCGTCTTTGAACGACAATTCACATTTGTACGTGGAAAATCACGTTTAAACATAAAATGAGATGTTTAAAGTGATTTTCATGCTTCCAGGGGCCTTAAACACGAGATTTGAGGAATGGGTAAAAGTGAATGAAAATGGCCAATTTACTCACTCTGCGGCCTTAAAAAGTGTTTCTCCTCCACGGGAAGTGAATAAAATACCATTTGGAGGCATTTATAGTTCAATCAAAAACGCCTGTTTTTTTGGTGAAAGAGATAACCACCCCCCCCTTACGACATGCTTCAGAAATGAAAAAAATGGTCCATTTTCAAATGTTGCGTCTTTGAACGACAATTCACATTTGTACGTGGAAAATCACGTTTAAACATAAAATGAGATGTTTAAAGTGATTTTCATGCTTCCAGGGGCCTTAAACACGAGATTTGAGGAATGGGTAAAAGTGAATGAAAATGGCCAATTTACTCACTCTGCGGCCTTAAAAAGTGTCTCTCCTCCACGGGAAGTGAATAAAATACCATTTGGAGGCATTTATAGTTCAATCAAAAACGCCTGTTTTTTGGTGAAAGAGATAACCACCCCCCCTTACGACATGCTTCAGAAATGAAAAAAATGGTCCATTTTCAAATGTTGCGTCTTTGAACGACAATTCACATTTGTACGTGGAAAATCACGTTTAAACATAAAATGAGATGTTTAAAGTGATTTTCATGCTTCCAGGGGCCTTAAACACGAGATTTGAGGAATGGGTAAAAGTGAATGAAAATGGCCAATTTACTCACTCTGCGGCCTTAAAAAGTGTTTCTCCTCCACGGGAAGTGAATAAAATACCATTTGGAGGCATTTATAGTTCAATCAAAAACGCCTGTTTTTTGGTGAAAGAGATAACCACCCCCCCTTACGACATGCTTCAGAAACGAAAAAAATGGTCCGTTTTCAAATGTTGCCTCTTTGAACTGCAATTCACAATTGTATGTGGAAAATCACTTTTAAAGGTAAAATGAGATGTTTAAAGTGATTTTCATGCTTCCAGGGGCCTTAAACACGAGATTTGAGGAATGGGTAAAAGTGAATGAAAATGGCCAATTTACTCACTCTGAGGCCTTAAAAAGTGTTTCTCCTCCACGGGAAGTGAATAAAATAACATTTGGAGGCCTTTATTGTTCAATCAAAAACACCAGTTTTTTGGTGAAAGAGATAACCATCCCCCCTTACGACATGCTTCAGAAACGAAAAAAATGGTTCATTTTCAAATGTTGCGTCTTTGAACTACAATTCACATTTGTACGTGGATAATCACTTTTAGAGATAAAATTAGATATTTAAAGTGATTTTCAAGCTTCCAGGGGCCGTAAACACAAGATTTGAGGAATGGGTAAATGTGAATGAAAATGGCCAATGTATGCACTCTGAGGCCTTAAAAAGTTTTTCTCCACCCCAGCAAGTGAATTAAATAACATTTGTAGGCCTTTATTGTTCAATCAAAAACGTCCGAGTTTTTGATGAAAGAGATAACCACCCCCCCTTACGACATGCTTCAGAAACTAAAAAAATGGTCCGTTTTCAAATGTTGCCTCTTTGAACTACAATTCACATTTGTACGTGGAAAATCACTTGTAAAGATAAAATGAGATGTTTAAAGTGATTTTCATGCTTCCAGGGGCCTTAAACACAAGATTTGAGGAATGGGTAAAAGTGAATGAAAATGGCCAATTTACTCATTCTGAGGCCTTAAAAAGTGTTTCTCCTCCACGGGAAGTGAATTAAGTAATATTTGTAGGCCTTTATTGTTCAAGCGAAAACTCCTGATTTTTGGCAAAAGAGATAACCACCCCCCCTTACGACATGCTTCAGAAACTAAAAAAATGGTCCGTTTTCAAATGTTGCCTCTTTGAACTGCAATTCACAATTGTACGTGGAAAATCACTTTTAAAGATAAAATGAGATGTTTAAAGTGATTTTCATGCTTCCAGGGGCCTTAAACACGAGATTTGCGGAATGGGTAAAAGTGAATGAAAATGGCCAATTTACTCACTCTGCGGCCTTAAAAAGTGTTTCTCCTCCACAGGAAGTGAATAAAATACCATTTGGAGGCATTTATAGTTCAATCAAAAACGCCTGTTTTTTTGGTGAAAGAGATAACCACCCCCCCTTACGACATGCTTCAGAAATGAAAAAAATGTCCATTTTCAAATGTTGCGTCTTTGAACGACAATTCACATTTGTACGTGGAAAATCATGTTTAAAGATAAAATGAGATGTTTAAAGTGATTTTCATGCTTCCAGGGGCCTTAAACACGAGATTTGAGGAATGGGTAAAAGTGAATGAAAATGGCCAATTTACTCACTCTGCGGCCTTAAAAAGTTTCTCCTCCACGGGAAGTGAATTAAATAACATTTGTAGGCCTTTATTGTTAAAGCAAAAACGCCCGATTTTTGACGAAAGAGATAACCACCCCCCCTTTACGACATGCTTCAGAAACTAAAAAAATTGTCCGTTTTCAAATGTTGCCTCTTTGAACTACAATTCACATTTGTACGTTGCAAATCACTTTTAAAGATAAAATGAGATGTATAAAGTGATTTTCATGCTTCCAGGGGCCCTAAACACAGGATTTGAGAAATGGGTAAAAGTGAATGAAAATGGCCAATTTACTCACTCTGAGGCCTTAAAAAGTGTTTCTCCTCCACGGGAAGTGAATAAAATAACATTTGGAGGCCTTTATTGTTCAATCAAAAACACCAGTTTTTTGGTGAAAGAGATAACCACCCCCCCTTACGACATGCTTCAGAAACAAAAAAAATGGTTCATTTTCAAATGTTGCGTCTTTGAACTACAATTCACATTTGTATGTGGATAATCACTTTTAGAGATAAAATTAGATGTTTAAAGTGATTTTCAAGCTTCCAGGGGCCGTAAACACAAGATTTGAGGAATGGGTAAATGTGAATGAAAATGGCCAATTTATGCACTCTGAGGCCTTAAAAAGTTTTTCTCCACCCCAGCAAGTGAATTAAATAACATTTGTAGGCCTTTATTGTTCAATCAAAAACGTCCGAGTTTTTGATGAAAGATATAACCACCCCCCCTTACGACATGCTTCAGAAATGAAAAAAATGTCCATTTTCAAATGTTGCGTCTTTGAACGACAATTCACATTTGTATGTGGAAAATCACGTTTAAAGATAAAATGAGATGTTTAAAGTGATTTTCATGCTTCCAGGGGCCTTAAACACGAGATTTGAGGAATGGGTAAAAGTGAATGAAAATGGCCAATTTACTCACTCTGCGGCCTTAAAAAGTGTTTCTCCTCCACGGGAAGTGAATTAAGTAATATTTGTAGGCCTTTATTGTTCAAGCGAAAACTCCTGATTTTTGGCGAAAGAGATAACCACCCCCCCTTACGACATGCTTCAGAAACTAAAAAAATGGTCCGTTTTCAAATGTTGCCTCTTTGAACTACAATTCACAATTGTACGTGGAAAATCACATTTAAAGATAAAATCAGATGTTTAAAGTGATTTTCATGCTTCCAGGGGGCCTTAAACACGAGATTTGAGGAATGGGTAAAAGTGAATGAAAATGGCCAATTTACTCACTCTGCGGCCTTAAAAAGTGTTTCTCCTCCAAAGGAAGTGAATAAAATACCATTTGGAGGCATTTATAGTTCAATCAAAAACGCCTGTTTTTTAGTGAAAGAGATAACCACCCCCCCTTACGACATGCTTCAGAAATGAAAAAAATGTCCATTTTCAAATGTTGCGTCTTTGAACGACAATTCACATTTGTACGTGGAAAATCACTTTTAAAGATAAAATGAGATGTTTAAAGTGATTTTCATGGTTCCAGGGGCCTTAAACACAAGATTTGAGGAATGGGTAAAAGTGAATGAAAATGGCCAATTTATTCATTCTGAGGCCTTAAAAAGTGTTTCTCCTCCACGGGAAGTGAATTAAGTAATATTTGTAGGCCTTTATTGTTCAAGCGAAAACTCCTGATTTTTGGCGAAAGAGATAACCACCCCCCCTTACGACATGCTTCAGAAACTAAAAAAATGGTCCGTTTTCAAATGTTGCCTCTTTGAACTGCAATTCACAATTGTACGTGGAAAATCACTTTTAAAGATAAAATGAGATGTTTAAAGTGATTTTCATGCTTCCAGGGGCCTTAAACACAAGATTTGAGGAATGGGTAAAAGTGAATGAAAATGGCCAATTTACTCACTCTGCGGCCTTAAAAAGTGTTTCTCCTCCACAGGAAGTGAATAAAATACCATTTGGAGGCATTTATAGTTCAATCAAAAACGCCTGTTTTTTAGTGAAAGAGATAACCACCCCCCCTTACGACATGCTTCAGAAATGAAAAAAATGTCCATTTTCAAATGTTGCGTCTTTGAACGACAATTCACATTTGTACGTGGAAAATCATGTTTAAAGATAAAATGAGATGTTTAAAGTGATTTTCATGCTTCCAGGGGCCTTAAACACGAGATTTGAGGAATGGGTAAAAGTGAATGAAAATGGCCAATTTACTCACTCTGCGGCCTTAAAAAGTGTTTCTCCTCCACGGGAAGTGAATTAAATAACATTTGTAGGCCTTTATTGTTAAAGCAAAAACGCCTGATTTTTGACGAAAGAGATAACCACCCCCCCTTACGACATGCTTCAGAAACTAAAAAAATGGTCCGTTTTCAAATGTTGCCTCTTTGAACTACAATTCACATTTGTACGTGGAAAATCACTTTTAAAGATAAAATGAGATGTTTAAAGTGATTTTCATGCTTCCAGGGGCCTTAAACACGAGATTTGAGGAATGGGTAAATGTGAATGAAAATGGCCAATTTATGCACTCTGAGGCCTTAAAAAGTTTTTCTCCACCCCAGCAAGTGAATTAAATAACATTTGGAGGCCTTTATTGTTCAAGCGAAAACGCCCGATTTTTGACGAAAGAGATAACCACCCCCCCTTACGACATGCTTCAGAAATGAAAAAAATGGTCCATTTTCAAATGTTGCGTCTTTGAACGACAATTCACATTTGTACGTGGAAAATCACGTTTAAACATAAAATGAGATGTTTAAAGTGATTTTCATGCTTCCAGGGGCCTTAAACACGAGATTTGAGGAATGGGTAAAAGTGAATGAAAATGGCCAATTTACTCACTCTGCGGCCTTAAAAAGTGTCTCTCCTCCACGGGAAGTGAATAAAATACCATTTGGAGGCATTTATAGTTCAATCAAAAACGCCTGTTTTTTGGTGAAAGAGATAACCACCCCCCCTTACGACATGCTTCAGAAATGAAAAAAATGGTCCATTTTCAAATGTTGCGTCTTTGAACGACAATTCACATTTGTACGTGGAAAATCACGTTTAAACATAAAATGAGATGTTTAAAGTGATTTTCATGCTTCCAGGGGCCTTAAACACGAGATTTGAGGAATGGGTAAAAGTGAATGAAAATGGCCAATTTACTCACTCTGCGGCCTTAAAAAGTGTTTCTCCTCCACGGGAAGTGAATAAAATACCATTTGGAGGCATTTATAGTTCAATCAAAAACGCCTGTTTTTTGGTGAAAGAGATAACCACCCCCCCTTACGACATGCTTCAGAAACGAAAAAAATGGTCCGTTTTCAAATGTTGCCTCTTTGAACTGCAATTCACAATTGTATGTGGAAAATCACTTTTAAAGGTAAAATGAGATGTTTAAAGTGATTTTCATGCTTCCAGGGGCCTTAAACACGAGATTTGAGGAATGGGTAAAAGTGAATGAAAATGGCCAATTTACTCACTCTGAGGCCTTAAAAAGTGTTTCTCCTCCACGGGAAGTGAATAAAATAACATTTGGAGGCCTTTATTGTTCAATCAAAAACACCAGTTTTTTGGTGAAAGAGATAACCATCCCCCCTTACGACATGCTTCAGAAACGAAAAAAATGGTTCATTTTCAAATGTTGCGTCTTTGAACTACAATTCACATTTGTACGTGGATAATCACTTTTAGAGATAAAATTAGATATTTAAAGTGATTTTCAAGCTTCCAGGGGCCGTAAACACAAGATTTGAGGAATGGGTAAATGTGAATGAAAATGGCCAATGTATGCACTCTGAGGCCTTAAAAAGTTTTTCTCCACCCCAGCAAGTGAATTAAATAACATTTGTAGGCCTTTATTGTTCAATCAAAAACGTCCGAGTTTTTGATGAAAGAGATAACCACCCCCCCTTACGACATGCTTCAGAAACTAAAAAAATGGTCCGTTTTCAAATGTTGCCTCTTTGAACTACAATTCACATTTGTACGTGGAAAATCACTTGTAAAGATAAAATGAGATGTTTAAAGTGATTTTCATGCTTCCAGGGGCCTTAAACACAAGATTTGAGGAATGGGTAAAAGTGAATGAAAATGGCCAATTTACTCATTCTGAGGCCTTAAAAAGTGTTTCTCCTCCACGGGAAGTGAATTAAGTAATATTTGTAGGCCTTTATTGTTCAAGCGAAAACTCCTGATTTTTGGCAAAAGAGATAACCACCCCCCCTTACGACATGCTTCAGAAACTAAAAAAATGGTCCGTTTTCAAATGTTGCCTCTTTGAACTGCAATTCACAATTGTACGTGGAAAATCACTTTTAAAGATAAAATGAGATGTTTAAAGTGATTTTCATGCTTCCAGGGGCCTTAAACACGAGATTTGCGGAATGGGTAAAAGTGAATGAAAATGGCCAATTTACTCACTCTGCGGCCTTAAAAAGTGTTTCTCCTCCACAGGAAGTGAATAAAATACCATTTGGAGGCATTTATAGTTCAATCAAAAACGCCTGTTTTTTTGGTGAAAGAGATAACCACCCCCCCTTACGACATGCTTCAGAAATGAAAAAAATGTCCATTTTCAAATGTTGCGTCTTTGAACGACAATTCACATTTGTACGTGGAAAATCATGTTTAAAGATAAAATGAGATGTTTAAAGTGATTTTCATGCTTCCAGGGGCCTTAAACACGAGATTTGAGGAATGGGTAAAAGTGAATGAAAATGGCCAATTTACTCACTCTGCGGCCTTAAAAAGTTTCTCCTCCACGGGAAGTGAATTAAATAACATTTGTAGGCCTTTATTGTTAAAGCAAAAACGCCCGATTTTTGACGAAAGAGATAACCACCCCCCCTTTACGACATGCTTCAGAAACTAAAAAAATTGTCCGTTTTCAAATGTTGCCTCTTTGAACTACAATTCACATTTGTACGTTGCAAATCACTTTTAAAGATAAAATGAGATGTATAAAGTGATTTTCATGCTTCCAGGGGCCCTAAACACAGGATTTGAGAAATGGGTAAAAGTGAATGAAAATGGCCAATTTACTCACTCTGAGGCCTTAAAAAGTGTTTCTCCTCCACGGGAAGTGAATAAAATAACATTTGGAGGCCTTTATTGTTCAATCAAAAACACCAGTTTTTTGGTGAAAGAGATAACCACCCCCCCTTACGACATGCTTCAGAAACAAAAAAAATGGTTCATTTTCAAATGTTGCGTCTTTGAACTACAATTCACATTTGTATGTGGATAATCACTTTTAGAGATAAAATTAGATGTTTAAAGTGATTTTCAAGCTTCCAGGGGCCGTAAACACAAGATTTGAGGAATGGGTAAATGTGAATGAAAATGGCCAATTTATGCACTCTGAGGCCTTAAAAAGTTTTTCTCCACCCCAGCAAGTGAATTAAATAACATTTGTAGGCCTTTATTGTTCAATCAAAAACGTCCGAGTTTTTGATGAAAGATATAACCACCCCCCCTTACGACATGCTTCAGAAATGAAAAAAATGTCCATTTTCAAATGTTGCGTCTTTGAACGACAATTCACATTTGTATGTGGAAAATCACGTTTAAAGATAAAATGAGATGTTTAAAGTGATTTTCATGCTTCCAGGGGCCTTAAACACGAGATTTGAGGAATGGGTAAAAGTGAATGAAAATGGCCAATTTACTCACTCTGCGGCCTTAAAAAGTGTTTCTCCTCCACGGGAAGTGAATTAAGTAATATTTGTAGGCCTTTATTGTTCAAGCGAAAACTCCTGATTTTTGGCGAAAGAGATAACCACCCCCCCTTACGACATGCTTCAGAAACTAAAAAAATGGTCCGTTTTCAAATGTTGCCTCTTTGAACTACAATTCACAATTGTACGTGGAAAATCACATTTAAAGATAAAATCAGATGTTTAAAGTGATTTTCATGCTTCCAGGGGGCCTTAAACACGAGATTTGAGGAATGGGTAAAAGTGAATGAAAATGGCCAATTTACTCACTCTGCGGCCTTAAAAAGTGTTTCTCCTCCAAAGGAAGTGAATAAAATACCATTTGGAGGCATTTATAGTTCAATCAAAAACGCCTGTTTTTTAGTGAAAGAGATAACCACCCCCCCTTACGACATGCTTCAGAAATGAAAAAAATGTCCATTTTCAAATGTTGCGTCTTTGAACGACAATTCACATTTGTACGTGGAAAATCACTTTTAAAGATAAAATGAGATGTTTAAAGTGATTTTCATGGTTCCAGGGGCCTTAAACACAAGATTTGAGGAATGGGTAAAAGTGAATGAAAATGGCCAATTTATTCATTCTGAGGCCTTAAAAAGTGTTTCTCCTCCACGGGAAGTGAATTAAGTAATATTTGTAGGCCTTTATTGTTCAAGCGAAAACTCCTGATTTTTGGCGAAAGAGATAACCACCCCCCCTTACGACATGCTTCAGAAACTAAAAAAATGGTCCGTTTTCAAATGTTGCCTCTTTGAACTGCAATTCACAATTGTACGTGGAAAATCACTTTTAAAGATAAAATGAGATGTTTAAAGTGATTTTCATGCTTCCAGGGGCCTTAAACACAAGATTTGAGGAATGGGTAAAAGTGAATGAAAATGGCCAATTTACTCACTCTGCGGCCTTAAAAAGTGTTTCTCCTCCACAGGAAGTGAATAAAATACCATTTGGAGGCATTTATAGTTCAATCAAAAACGCCTGTTTTTTAGTGAAAGAGATAACCACCCCCCCTTACGACATGCTTCAGAAATGAAAAAAATGTCCATTTTCAAATGTTGCGTCTTTGAACGACAATTCACATTTGTACGTGGAAAATCATGTTTAAAGATAAAATGAGATGTTTAAAGTGATTTTCATGCTTCCAGGGGCCTTAAACACGAGATTTGAGGAATGGGTAAAAGTGAATGAAAATGGCCAATTTACTCACTCTGCGGCCTTAAAAAGTGTTTCTCCTCCACGGGAAGTGAATTAAATAACATTTGTAGGCCTTTATTGTTAAAGCAAAAACGCCTGATTTTTGACGAAAGAGATAACCACCCCCCCTTACGACATGCTTCAGAAACTAAAAAAATGGTCCGTTTTCAAATGTTGCCTCTTTGAACTACAATTCACATTTGTACGTGGAAAATCACTTTTAAAGATAAAATGAGATGTTTAAAGTGATTTTCATGCTTCCAGGGGCCTTAAACACGAGATTTGAGGAATGGGTAAATGTGAATGAAAATGGCCAATTTATGCACTCTGAGGCCTTAAAAAGTTTTTCTCCACCCCAGCAAGTGAATTAAATAACATTTGGAGGCCTTTATTGTTCAAGCGAAAACGCCCGATTTTTGACGAAAGAGATAACCACCCCCCCTTACGACATGCTTCAGAAACTAAAAAAATGGTCCGTTTTCAAATGTTGCCTCTTTGAACTACAATTCACATTTGTACGTGGAAAATCACTTTTAAAGATAAAATGAGATGTTTAAAGTGATTTTCATGCTTCCAGGGGCCTTAAACACGAGATTTGAGGAATGGGTAAAAGTGAATGAAAATGGCCAATTTACTCACTCTGCGGCCTTAAAAAGTGTTTCTCCTCCACGGGAAGTGAATAAAATACCATTTGGAGGCATTTATAGTTCAATCAAAAACGCCTGTTTTTTTGGTGAAAGAGATAACCACCCCCCCCCTTACGACATGCTTCAGAAATGAAAAAAATGGTCCATTTTCAAATGTTGCGTCTTTGAACGACAATTCACATTTGTACGTGGAAAATCACGTTTAAACATAAAATGAGATGTTTAAAGTGATTTTCATGCTTCCAGGGGCCTTAAACACGAGATTTGAGGAATGGGTAAAAGTGAATGAAAATGGCCAATTTACTCACTCTGCGGCCTTAAAAAGTGTTTCTCCTCCACGGGAAGTGAATAAAATACCATTTGGAGGCATTTATAGTTCAATCAAAAACGCCTGTTTTTTTGGTGAAAGAGATAACCACCCCCCCCTTACGACATGCTTCAGAAATGAAAAAAATGGTCCATTTTCAAATGTTGCGTCTTTGAACGACAATTCACATTTGTACGTGGAAAATCACGTTTAAACATAAAATGAGATGTTTAAAGTGATTTTCATGCTTCCAGGGGCCTTAAACACGAGATTTGAGGAATGGGTAAAAGTGAATGAAAATGGCCAATTTACTCACTCTGCGGCCTTAAAAAGTGTCTCTCCTCCACGGGAAGTGAATAAAATACCATTTGGAGGCATTTATAGTTCAATCAAAAACGCCTGTTTTTTGGTGAAAGAGATAACCACCCCCCCTTACGACATGCTTCAGAAATGAAAAAAATGGCCCATTTTCAAATGTTGCGTCTTTGAACGACAATTCACATTTGTACGTGGAAAATCACGTTTAAACATAAAATGAGATGTTTAAAGTGATTTTCATGCTTCCAGGGGCCTTAAACACGAGATTTGAGGAATGGGTAAAAGTGAATGAAAATGGCCAATTTGCTCACTCTGCGGCCTTAAAAAGTGTTTCTCCTCCACGGGAAGTGAATAAAATACCATTTGGAGGCATTTATAGTTCAATCAAAAACGCCTGTTTTTTGGTGAAAGAGATAACCACCCCCCCTTACGACATGCTTCAGAAACGAAAAAAATGGTCCGTTTTCAAATGTTGCCTCTTTGAACTGCAATTCACAATTGTACGTGGAAAATCACTTTTAAAGGTAAAATGAGATGTTTAAAGTGATTTTCATGCTTCCAGGGGCCTTAAACACGAGATTTGAGGAATGGGTAAAAGTGAATGAAAATGGCCAATTTACTCACTCTGAGGCCTTAAAAAGTGTTTCTCCTCCACGGGAAGTGAATAAAATAACATTTGGAGGCCTTTATTGTTCAATCAAAAACACCAGTTTTTTGGTGAAAGAGAAAACCTTCCCCCCTTACGACATGCTTCAGAAACGAAAAAAATGGTTCATTTTCAAATGTTGCGTCTTTGAACTACAATTCACATTTGTACGTGGATAATCACTTTTAGAGATAAAATTAGATGTTTAAAGTGATTTTCAAGCTTCCAGGGGCCGTAAACACAAGATTTGAGGAATGGGTAAATGTGAATGAAAATGGCCAATGTATGCACTCTGAGGCCTTAAAAAGTTTTTCTCCACCCCAGCAAGTGAATTAAATAACATTTGTAGGCCTTTATTGTTCAATCAAAAACGTCCGAGTTTTTGATGAAAGAGATAACCACCCCCCCTTACGACATGCTTCAGAAACTAAAAAAATGGTCCGTTTTCAAATGTTGCCTCTTTGAACTACAATTCACATTTGTACGTGGAAAATCACTTGTAAAGATAAAATGAGATGTTTAAAGTGATTTTCATGCTTCCAGGGGCCTTAAACACAAGATTTGAGGAATGGGTAAAAGTGAATGAAAATGGCCAATTTACTCTTTCTGAGGCCTTAAAAAGTGTTTCTCCTCCACGGGAAGTGAATTAAGTAATATTTGTAGGCCTTTATTGTTCAAGCGAAAACTCCTGATTTTTGGCAAAAGAGATAACCACCCCCCCTTACGACATGCTTCAGAAACTAAAAAAATGGTCCGTTTTCAAATGTTGCCTCTTTGAACTGCAATTCACAATTGTACGTGGAAAATCACTTTTAAAGATAAAATGAGATGTTTAAAGTGATTTTCATGCTTCCAGGGGCCTTAAACACGAGATTTGCGGAATGGGTAAAAGTGAATGAAAATGGCCAATTTACTCACTCTGCGGCCTTAAAAAGTGTTTCTCCTCCACAGGAAGTGAATAAAATACCATTTGGAGGCATTTATAGTTCAATCAAAAACGCCTGTTTTTTTGGTGAAAGAGATAACCACCCCCCCTTACGACATGCTTCAGAAATGAAAAAAATGTCCATTTTCAAATGTTGCGTCTTTGAACGACAATTCACATTTGTACGTGGAAAATCATGTTTAAAGATAAAATGAGATGTTTAAAGTGATTTTCATGCTTCCAGGGGCCTTAAACACGAGATTTGAGGAATGGGTAAAAGTGAATGAAAATGGCCAATTTACTCACTCTGCGGCCTTAAAAAGTGTTTCTCCTCCACGGGAAGTGAATTAAATAACATTTGTAGGCCTTTATTGTTAAAGCAAAAACGCCCGATTTTTGACGAAAGAGATAACCACCCCCCCTTTACGACATGCTTCAGAAACTAAAAAAATTGTCCGTTTTCAAATGTTGCCTCTTTGAACTACAATTCACATTTGTACGTTGCAAATCACTTTTAAAGATAAAATGAGATGTATAAAGTGATTTTCATGCTTCCAGGGGCCCTAAACACAGGATTTGAGAAATGGGTAAAAGTGAATGAAAATGGCCAATTTACTCACTCTGAGGCCTTAAAAAGTTTTTCTCCACCCCAGCAAGTGAATTAAATAACATTTGTAGGCCTTTATTGTTCAATCAAAAACGTCCGAGTTTTTGATGAAAGATATAACCACCCCCCCTTACGACATGCTTCAGAAATGAAAAAAATGTCCATTTTCAAATGTTGCGTCTTTGAACGACAATTCACATTTGTATGTGGAAAATCACGTTTAAAGATAAAATGAGATGTTTAAAGTGATTTTCATGCTTCCAGGGGCCTTAAACACGAGATTTGAGGAATGGGTAAAAGTGAATGAAAATGGCCAATTTACTCACTCTGCGGCCTTAAAAAGTGTTTCTCCTCCACGGGAAGTGAATTAAGTAATATTTGTAGGCCTTTATTGTTCAAGCGAAAACTCCTGATTTTTGGCGAAAGAGATAACCACCCCCCCTTACGACATGCTTCAGAAACTAAAAAAATGGTCCGTTTTCAAATGTTGCCTCTTTGAACTACAATTCACAATTGTACGTGGAAAATCACATTTAAAGATAAAATCAGATGTTTAAAGTGATTTTCATGCTTCCAGGGGGCCTTAAACACGAGATTTGAGGAATGGGTAAAAGTGAATGAAAATGCCCAATTTACTCACTCTGCGGCCTTAAAAAGTGTTTCTCCTCCACAGGAAGTGAATAAAATACCATTTGGAGGCATTTATAGTTCAATCAAAAACGCCTGTTTTTTAGTGAAAGAGATAACCACCCCCCCTTACGACATGCTTCAGAAATGAAAAAAATGTCCATTTTCAAATGTTGCGTCTTTGAACGACAATTCACATTTGTACGTGGAAAATCACTTTTAAAGATAAAATGAGATGTTTAAAGTGATTTTCATGGTTCCAGGGGCCTTAAACACAAGATTTGAGGAATGGGTAAAAGTGAATGAAAATGGCCAATTTATTCATTCTGAGGCCTTAAAAAGTGTTTCTCCTCCACGGGAAGTGAATTAAGTAATATTTGTAGGCCTTTATTGTTCAAGCGAAAACTCCTGATTTTTGGCGAAAGAGATAACCACCCCCCCTTACGACATGCTTCAGAAACTAAAAAAATGGTCCGTTTTCAAATGTTGCCTCTTTGAACTGCAATTCACAATTGTACGTGGAAAATCACTTTTAAAGATAAAATGAGATGTTTAAAGTGATTTTCATGCTTCCAGGGGCCTTAAACACAAGATTTGAGGAATGGGTAAAAGTGAATGAAAATGGCCAATTTACTCACTCTGCGGCCTTAAAAAGTGTTTCTCCTCCACAGGAAGTGAATAAAATACCATTTGGAGGCATTTATAGTTCAATCAAAAACGCCTGTTTTTTAGTGAAAGAGATAACCACCCCCCCTTACGACATGCTTCAGAAATGAAAAAAATGTCCATTTTCAAATGTTGCGTCTTTGAACGACAATTCACATTTGTACGTGGAAAATCATGTTTAAAGATAAAATGAGATGTTTAAAGTGATTTTCATGCTTCCAGGGGCCTTAAACACGAGATTTGAGGAATGGGTAAAAGTGAATGAAAATGGCCAATTTACTCACTCTGCGGCCTTAAAAAGTGTTTCTCCTCCACGGGAAGTGAATTAAATAACATTTGTAGGCCTTTATTGTTAAAGCAAAAACGCCTGATTTTTGACGAAAGAGATAACCACCCCCCCTTACGACATGCTTCAGAAACTAAAAAAATGGTCCGTTTTCAAATGTTGCCTCTTTGAACTACAATTCACATTTGTACGTGGAAAATCACTTTTAAAGATAAAATGAGATGTTTAAAGTGATTTTCATGCTTCCAGGGGCCTTAAACACGAGATTTGAGGAATGGGTAAATGTGAATGAAAATGGCCAATTTATGCACTCTGAGGCCTTAAAAAGTTTTTCTCCACCCCAGCAAGTGAATTAAATAACATTTGGAGGCCTTTATTGTTCAAGCGAAAACGCCCGATTTTTGACGAAAGAGATAACCACCCCCCCTTACGACATGCTTCAGAAACTAAAAAAATGGTCCGTTTTCAAATGTTGCCTCTTTGAACTACAATTCACATTTGTACGTGGAAAATCACTTTTAAAGATAAAATGAGATGTTTAAAGTGATTTTCATGCTTCCAGGGGCCTTAAACACGAGATTTGAGGAATGGGTAAAAGTGAATGAAAATGGCCAATTTACTCACTCTGCGGCCTTAAAAAGTGTTTCTCCTCCACGGGAAGTGAATAAAATACCATTTGGAGGCATTTATAGTTCAATCAAAAACGCCTGTTTTTTTGGTGAAAGAGATAACCACCCCCCCCCCTTACGACATGCTTCAGAAATGAAAAAAATGGTCCATTTTCAAATGTTGCGTCTTTGAACGACAATTCACATTTGTACGTGGAAAATCACGTTTAAACATAAAATGAGATGTTTAAAGTGATTTTCATGCTTCCAGGGGCCTTAAACACGAGATTTGAGGAATGGGTAAAAGTGAATGAAAATGGCCAATTTACTCACTCTGCGGCCTTAAAAAGTGTTTCTCCTCCACGGGAAGTGAATAAAATACCATTTGGAGGCATTTATAGTTCAATCAAAAACGCCTGTTTTTTTGGTGAAAGAGATAACCACCCCCCCCTTACGACATGCTTCAGAAATGAAAAAAATGGTCCATTTTCAAATGTTGCGTCTTTGAACGACAATTCACATTTGTACGTGGAAAATCACGTTTAAACATAAAATGAGATGTTTAAAGTGATTTTCATGCTTCCAGGGGCCTTAAACACGAGATTTGAGGAATGGGTAAAAGTGAATGAAAATGGCCAATTTACTCACTCTGCGGCCTTAAAAAGTGTTTCTCCTCCACGGGAAGTGAATTAAATAACATTTGTAGGCCTTTATTGTTAAAGCAAAAACGCCTGATTTTTGACGAAAGAGATAACCACCCCCCCTTACGACATGCTTCAGAAACTAAAAAAATGGTCCGTTTTCAAATGTTGCCTCTTTGAACTACAATTCACATTTGTACGTGGAAAATCACTTTTAAAGATAAAATGAGATGTTTAAAGTGATTTTCATGCTTCCAGGGGCCTTAAACACGAGATTTGAGGAATGGGTAAATGTGAATGAAAATGGCCAATTTATGCACTCTGAGGCCTTAAAAAGTTTTTCTCCACCCCAGCAAGTGAATTAAATAACATTTGGAGGCCTTTATTGTTCAAGCGAAAACGCCCGATTTTTGACGAAAGAGATAACCACCCCCCCTTACGACATGCTTCAGAAACTAAAAAAATGGTCCGTTTTCAAATGTTGCCTCTTTGAACTACAATTCACATTTGTACGTGGAAAATCACTTTTAAAGATAAAATGAGATGTTTAAAGTGATTTTCATGCTTCCAGGGGCCTTAAACACGAGATTTGAGGAATGGGTAAAAGTGAATGAAAATGGCCAATTTACTCACTCTGCGGCCTTAAAAAGTGTCTCTCCTCCACGGGAAGTGAATAAAATACCATTTGGAGGCATTTATAGTTCAATCAAAAACGCCTGTTTTTTGGTGAAAGAGATAACCACCCCCCCTTACGACATGCTTCAGAAATGAAAAAAATGGCCCATTTTCAAATGTTGCGTCTTTGAACGACAATTCACATTTGTACGTGGAAAATAACGTTTAAACATAAAATGAGATGTTTAAAGTGATTTTCATGCTTCCAGGGGCCTTAAACACGAGATTTGAGGAATGGGTAAAAGTGAATGAAAATGGCCAATTTGCTCACTCTGCGGCCTTAAAAAGTGTTTCTCCTCCACGGGAAGTGAATAAAATACCATTTGGAGGCATTTATAGTTCAATCAAAAACGCCTGTTTTTTGGTGAAAGAGATAACCACCCCCCCTTACGACATGCTTCAGAAACGAAAAAAATGGTCCGTTTTCAAATGTTGCCTCTTTGAACTGCAATTCACAATTGTACGTGGAAAATCACTTTTAAAGGTAAAATGAGATGTTTAAAGTGATTTTCATGCTTCCAGGGGCCTTAAACACGAGATTTGAGGAATGGGTAAAAGTGAATGAAAATGGCCAATTTACTCACTCTGAGGCCTTAAAAAGTGTTTCTCCTCCACGGGAAGTGAATAAAATAACATTTGGAGGCCTTTATTGTTCAATCAAAAACACCAGTTTTTTGGTGAAAGAGAAAACCTTCCCCCCTTACGACATGCTTCAGAAACGAAAAAAATGGTTCATTTTCAAATGTTGCGTCTTTGAACTACAATTCACATTTGTACGTGGATAATCACTTTTAGAGATAAAATTAGATGTTTAAAGTGATTTTCAAGCTTCCAGGGGCCGTAAACACAAGATTTGAGGAATGGGTAAATGTGAATGAAAATGGCCAATGTATGCACTCTGAGGCCTTAAAAAGTTTTTCTCCACCCCAGCAAGTGAATTAAATAACATTTGTAGGCCTTTATTGTTCAATCAAAAACGTCCGAGTTTTTGATGAAAGAGATAACCACCCCCCCTTACGACATGCTTCAGAAACTAAAAAAATGGTCCGTTTTCAAATGTTGCCTCTTTGAACTACAATTCACATTTGTACGTGGAAAATCACTTGTAAAGATAAAATGAGATGTTTAAAGTGATTTTCATGCTTCCAGGGGCCTTAAACACAAGATTTGAGGAATGGGTAAAAGTGAATGAAAATGGCCAATTTACTCATTCTGAGGCCTTAAAAAGTGTTTCTCCTCCACGGGAAGTGAATTAAGTAATATTTGTAGGCCTTTATTGTTCAAGCGAAAACTCCTGATTTTTGGCAAAAGAGATAACCACCCCCCCTTACGACATGCTTCAGAAACTAAAAAAATGGTCCGTTTTCAAATGTTGCCTCTTTGAACTGCAATTCACAATTGTACGTGGAAAATCACTTTTAAAGATAAAATGAGATGTTTAAAGTGATTTTCATGCTTCCAGGGGCCTTAAACACGAGATTTGCGGAATGGGTAAAAGTGAATGAAAATGGCCAATTTACTCACTCTGCGGCCTTAAAAAGTGTTTCTCCTCCACAGGAAGTGAATAAAATACCATTTGGAGGCATTTATAGTTCAATCAAAAACGCCTGTTTTTTTGGTGAAAGAGATAACCACCCCCCCTTACGACATGCTTCAGAAATGAAAAAAATGTCCATTTTCAAATGTTGCGTCTTTGAACGACAATTCACATTTGTACGTGGAAAATCATGTTTAAAGATAAAATGAGATGTTTAAAGTGATTTTCATGCTTCCAGGGGCCTTAAACACGAGATTTGAGGAATGGGTAAAAGTGAATGAAAATGGCCAATTTACTCACTCTGCGGCCTTAAAAAGTGTTTCTCCTCCACGGGAAGTGAATTAAATAACATTTGTAGGCCTTTATTGTTAAAGCAAAAACGCCCGATTTTTGACGAAAGAGATAACCACCCCCCCTTTACGACATGCTTCAGAAACTAAAAAAATTGTCCGTTTTCAAATGTTGCCTCTTTGAACTACAATTCACATTTGTACGTTGCAAATCACTTTTAAAGATAAAATGAGATGTATAAAGTGATTTTCATGCTTCCAGGGGCCCTAAACACAGGATTTGAGAAATGGGTAAAAGTGAATGAAAATGGCCAATTTACTCACTCTGAGGCCTTAAAAAGTGTTTCTCCTCCACGGGAAGTGAATAAAATAACATTTGGAGGCCTTTATTGTTCAATCAAAAACACCAGTTTTTTGGTGAAAGAGATAACCACCCCCCCTTACGACATGCTTCAGAAACAAAAAAAATGGTTCATTTTCAAATGTTGCGTCTTTGAACTACAATTCACATTTGTATGTGGATAATCACTTTTAGAGATAAAATTAGATGTTTAAAGTGATTTTCAAGCTTCCAGGGGCCGTAAACACAAGATTTGAGGAATGGGTAAATGTGAATGAAAATGGCCAATTTATGCACTCTGAGGCCTTAAAAAGTTTTTCTCCACCCCAGCAAGTGAATTAAATAACATTTGTAGGCCTTTATTGTTCAATCAAAAACGTCCGAGTTTTTGATGAAAGATATAACCACCCCCCCTTACGACATGCTTCAGAAATGAAAAAAATGTCCATTTTCAAATGTTGCGTCTTTGAACGACAATTCACATTTGTATGTGGAAAATCACGTTTAAAGATAAAATGAGATGTTTAAAGTGATTTTCATGCTTCCAGGGGCCTTAAACACGAGATTTGAGGAATGGGTAAAAGTGAATGAAAATGGCCAATTTACTCACTCTGCGGCCTTAAAAAGTGTTTCTCCTCCACGGGAAGTGAATTAAGTAATATTTGTAGGCCTTTATTGTTCAAGCGAAAACTCCTGATTTTTGGCGAAAGAGATAACCACCCCCCCTTACGACATGCTTCAGAAACTAAAAAAATGGTCCGTTTTCAAATGTTGCCTCTTTGAACTACAATTCACAATTGTACGTGGAAAATCACATTTAAAGATAAAATCAGATGTTTAAAGTGATTTTCATGCTTCCAGGGGGCCTTAAACACGAGATTTGAGGAATGGGTAAAAGTGAATGAAAATGCCCAATTTACTCACTCTGCGGCCTTAAAAAGTGTTTCTCCTCCACAGGAAGTGAATAAAATACCATTTGGAGGCATTTATAGTTCAATCAAAAACGCCTGTTTTTTAGTGAAAGAGATAACCACCCCCCCTTACGACATGCTTCAGAAATGAAAAAAATGTCCATTTTCAAATGTTGCGTCTTTGAACGACAATTCACATTTGTACGTGGAAAATCACTTTTAAAGATAAAATGAGATGTTTAAAGTGATTTTCATGGTTCCAGGGGCCTTAAACACAAGATTTGAGGAATGGGTAAAAGTGAATGAAAATGGCCAATTTATTCATTCTGAGGCCTTAAAAAGTGTTTCTCCTCCACGGGAAGTGAATTAAGTAATATTTGTAGGCCTTTATTGTTCAAGCGAAAACTCCTGATTTTTGGCGAAAGAGATAACCACCCCCCCTTACGACATGCTTCAGAAACTAAAAAAATGGTCCGTTTTCAAATGTTGCCTCTTTGAACTGCAATTCACAATTGTACGTGGAAAATCACTTTTAAAGATAAAATGAGATGTTTAAAGTGATTTTCATGCTTCCAGGGGCCTTAAACACAAGATTTGAGGAATGGGTAAAAGTGAATGAAAATGGCCAATTTACTCACTCTGCGGCCTTAAAAAGTGTTTCTCCTCCACAGGAAGTGAATAAAATACCATTTGGAGG
Organism: Triturus cristatus; assembly: GCF_964204655.1. Taxonomy (NCBI): domain Eukaryota; kingdom Metazoa; phylum Chordata; class Amphibia; order Caudata; family Salamandridae; genus Triturus; species Triturus cristatus. Next base: position 472,270,654 of record NC_140592.1, read on the forward strand.
CATTTATAGTTCAATCAAAAACGCCTGTTTTTTAGTGAAAGAGATAACCACCCCCCCTTACGACATGCTTCAGAAATGAAAAAAATGTCCATTTTCAAATGTTGCGTCTTTGAACGACAATTCACATTTGTACGTGGAAAATCATGTTTAAAGATAAAATGAGATGTTTAAAGTGATTTTCATGCTTCCAGGGGCCTTAAACACGAGATTTGAGGAATGGGTAAAAGTGAATGAAAATGGCCAATTTACTCACTCTGCGGCCTTAAAAAGTGTTTCTCCTCCACGGGAAGTGAATTAAATAACATTTGTAGGCCTTTATTGTTAAAGCAAAAACGCCTGATTTTTGACGAAAGAGATAACCACCCCCCCTTACGACATGCTTCAGAAACTAAAAAAATGGTCCGTTTTCAAATGTTGCCTCTTTGAACTACAATTCACATTTGTACGTGGAAAATCACTTTTAAAGATAAAATGAGATGTTTAAAGTGATTTTCATGCTTCCAGGGGCCTTAAACACGAGATTTGAGGAATGGGTAAATGTGAATGAAAATGGCCAATTTATGCACTCTGAGGCCTTAAAAAGTTTTTCTCCACCCCAGCAAGTGAATTAAATAACATTTGGAGGCCTTTATTGTTCAAGCGAAAACGCCCGATTTTTGACGAAAGAGATAACCACCCCCCCTTACGACATGCTTCAGAAACTAAAAAAATGGTCCGTTTTCAAATGTTGCCTCTTTGAACTACAATTCACATTTGTACGTGGAAAATCACTTTTAAAGATAAAATGAGATGTTTAAAGTGATTTTCATGCTTCCAGGGGCCTTAAACACGAGATTTGAGGAATGGGTAAAAGTGAATGAAAATGGCCAATTTACTCACTCTGCGGCCTTAAAAAGTGTTTCTCCTCCACGGGAAGTGAATAAAATACCATTTGGAGGCATTTATAGTTCAATCAAAAACGCCTGTTTTTTTGGTGAAAGAGATAACCACCCCCCCCCCTTACGACATGCTTCAGAAATGAAAAAAATGGTCCATTTTCAAATGTTGCGTCTTTGAACGACAATTCACATTTGTACGTGGAAAATCACGTTTAAACATAAAATGAGATGTTTAAAGTGATTTTCATGCTTCCAGGGGCCTTAAACACGAGATTTGAGGAATGGGTAAAAGTGAATGAAAATGGCCAATTTACTCACTCTGCGGCCTTAAAAAGTGTTTCTCCTCCACGGGAAGTGAATAAAATACCATTTGGAGGCATTTATAGTTCAATCAAAAACGCCTGTTTATTTGGTGAAAGAGATAACCACCCCCCCCTTACGACATGCTTCAGAAATGAAAAAAATGGTCCATTTTCAAATGTTGCGTCTTTGAACGACAATTCACATTTGTACGTGGAAAATCACGTTTAAACATAAAATGAGATGTTTAAAGTGATTTTCATGCTTCCAGGGGCCTTAAACACGAGATTTGAGGAATGGGTAAAAGTGAATGAAAATGGCCAATTTACTCACTCTGCGGCCTTAAAAAGTGTCTCTCCTCCACGGGAAGTGAATAAAATACCATTTGGAGGCATTTATAGTTCAATCAAAAACGCCTGTTTTTTGGTGAAAGAGATAACCACCCCCCCTTACGACATGCTTCAGAAATGAAAAAAATGGTCCATTTTCAAATGTTGCGTCTTTGAACGACAATTCACATTTGTACGTGGAAAATCACGTTTAAACATAAAATGAGATGTTTAAAGTGATTTTCATGCTTCCAGGGGCCTTAAACACGAGATTTGAGGAATGGGTAAAAGTGAATGAAAATGGCCAATTTACTCACTCTGCGGCCTTAAAAAGTGTTTCTCCTCCACGGGAAGTGAATAAAATACCATTTGGAGGCATTTATAGTTCAATCAAAAACGCCTGTTTTTTGGTGAAAGAGATAACCACCCCCCCTTACGACATGCTTCAGAAACGAAAAAAATGGTCCGTTTTCAAATGTTGCCTCTTTGAACTGCAATTCACAATTGTACGTGGAAAATCACTTTTAAAGGTAAAATGAGATGTTTAAAGTGATTTTCATGCTTCCAGGGGCCTTAAACACGAGATTTGAGGAATGGGTAAAAGTGAATGAAAATGGCCAATTTACTCACTCTGAGGCCTTAAAAAGTGTTTCTCCTCCACGGGAAGTGAATAAAATAACATTTGGAGGCCTTTATTGTTCAATCAAAAACACCAGTTTTTTGGTGAAAGAGATAACCATCCCCCCTTACGACATGCTTCAGAAACGAAAAAAATGGTTCATTTTCAAATGTTGCGTCTTTGAACTACAATTCACATTTGTACGTGGATAATCACTTTTAGAGATAAAATTAGATGTTTAAAGTGATTTTCAAGCTTCCAGGGGCCGTAAACACAAGATTTGAGGAATGGGTAAATGTGAATGAAAATGGCCAATGTATGCACTCTGAGGCCTTAAAAAGTTTTTCTCCACCCCAGCAAGTGAATTAAATAACATTTGTAGGCCTTTATTGTTCAATCAAAAACGTCCGAGTTTTTGATGAAAGAGATAACCACCCCCCCTTACGACATGCTTCAGAAACTAAAAAAATGGTCCGTTTTCAAATGTTGCCTCTTTGAACTACAATTCACATTTGTACGTGGAAAATCACTTGTAACCCTTTTGGCAACATCCACATCCTCCTTCATTGTGCTAGGGGACCTGAACCTGCACTTTGAGGACACTGCGGACATGATTGCGGCAGACCTCAAAGGTGATCTATCGGCTTGTGAGCTCCGGCTAGTCAACTCAGGAGCCACCCACGTGAAGGGCCATCTGCTGGATCCGGTATTTTCAAACATCCCTCGGCTGAGGGCCAGACCAGCTCTTCCGCTCCCATGGTCAGATCACTCCTTAGTGTCGATGGAATGGCAAATCAATCTGCCCTCTAAACCGACACCTCAAGAGGTGGTGGTGGACCGTATATGGTCCAGACTACCGATCGGTGACTGGACTCAGGCCCTGGCAAATTCACAACCCGTAGCTGAGGCAGACCCGATTCAAGGAGATGCTGACCTCAACCGATGGCTGACCGCCTCGCTTGATGGCTTCATACCGCTGAAAACCCTACAGAAGAGAGAGAAACGAGTGGGTTCCGCCCCCTGGTTCACGGATGAGCTCCGCCTGCTCAAGAAAGGATGTAAGAAACTGGAAAGGGCCTGGAGGAAGAAATTTGATGCGGCCAGGCGTAAGGATTACTGGGCAGCCATGAGAGCCTATAAAGCGGCCCTCCGCCTGGCAAAAGCACAATTTTTTGAGGAGCGAATACAACTTGCCTCAAACTCCTCCAGGGAGACCTTTAAAGTGGTGCAAGAACTGCTAAAAGTCCCTGAGCCAGCAGTCACCCGTGACCCTGAGAGGTGTAAGGAGTTGGCTAATTTCTTCCACACTAAAATAGTAAAAATACTAGACTCTTTACCCCAGGTGGCTACATTTCATGGGATTCAAGAAGAACCCCTCCCTGTGGGGATAAAAGAGTGTCCCTTCTCCCTTGACATGTTCGGCCCAGTTTCAGAAAGTGAAACATTAAAAGCTATAGTTTCTATAAAAAGCGGTTCCCCCATGGACCCTGTCCCCTTTAAAATTCTAAAACAAGCGGCAATCGCTGTGGTAGGGCCCATTACGAACTTGATCAATGCCTCCTTCTCTCGTGGTTTGGTGCCACCCACCTGGAAAAAAGCCGTGGTCAAGGCTCTCCTAAAAAAATCTAACCTCGACGCGACTGAGCTGGCCAATTTCAGGCCCATTTCTCTGTTGCCAGGTCTCAGCAAAATTGCTGAGAAACTTGCCAACCATCGACTGTCCAACTTCCTTGAGTCAAATGGTCTGCTCCGAGACTCGCAGACCGGCTTCCATCCCGGCCATGGCACCGACACGGCCCTCTTGGCGGTCGTTGAGGAATCGAGGCGCATCTTAGATTCGGGAGGATCAGTGGCAGTGATCCTCCTGGATCTGAGTGCGGCATTCGACACCGTTGACCATCAGGTGTTGACCCAACGGCTGTCAAGGGTGGGTGTGACAGGTGTCGCCCTGAAATGGCTCTGTTCATTTCTGGAAGACCGCTCCTATCAGGTCTGGGAAGGAAGCAACAAGTCTCCATCTATTTCTCTCCAGTGGGGGGTGCCGCAGGGCTCGTCCCTGAGCCCGACATTATTTAATGTCTACATGGCCCCCCTGGAGGATGTGGTGACCCCTTATAACATCAAAATCATCAGCTATGCTGATGATACCCAGCTGGTGGTCGCCCTTCCTCAACTGGTGGAGAACCCCGACTTGTTGCACTCATGTTTGGCGGACGTCTACACCTGGATGAGCAGCTCAGCCCTGAAGCTGAACGGCTCTAAAACAGAGATCATGCTGCTTGGAAACAAAGCGCCATCACTGCCACCTTCATGTTGGCCAAGCTGTATGGGTGACTTCCCAACCATGAAAGAGGAGATCAAGAGCTTAGGAGTCTGGCTGGAGCAAGATCTTTCCCTTAGAACTCACGCCAAAAGAACTGCGGGAGTCTGTTTTGCCCTGCTGCGGGCTGCGCGGAAAATTCTTCCGCTTCTTCCTTTTCCATCAAGGAAGTTGTTGATTCAGGGTTTGATAACATCCCGCCTTGATTACAGCAACAGTCTGTTTCTGGGCGCCCCTGAATCGACTTTTAACAAGCTTCAGCAGGTGCAAAACGCGGCAGCTAGACTCCTTATGGGTATCCCCCGAACAGAATCCGCCAGACCCGCTCTCAAGGCACTGCACTGGTTACCGGTGCGGGAGAGAGTACAGTTCAAGGCACTGTCCATCGCCCATAAAACATTCCAGGGCGGTGGGCCCCCTCTTTTAGGGAGCTTGGTAGTACCTTATAAAGCGAACAGAGCTCTGAGGTCTGACCAGAGGTGTCTGCTCCAGGTCCCGAGAGTAAAAAGATCACGCACGGGAGGGAGGCGATTCTCTGTGCATACAGCAATGCTCTGGAACTCCCTCCCATTAAAACTCCGTGCTGAGACCTGTACCCTGCGTTTTCGCAAATACTTGAAAACACATTTGTTTCCCCGGTGAGTCGCTATCTTCACTCCATGGTCCCACGGTTGATGCACTGTTCATAGCGCCGGGATGCCCCAGGGTAGCTGCGCGCTATATAAGTCTTAATAATAATAATAATAATAATAACTTGTAAAGATAAAATGAGATGTATAAAGTGATTTTCATGCTTCCAGGGGCCCTAAACACAGGATTTGAGAAATGGGTAAAAGTGAATGAAAATGGCCAATTTACTCACTCTGAGGCCTTAAAAAGTGTTTCTCCTCCACGGGAAGTGAATAAAATAACATTTGGAGGCCTTTATTGTTCAATCAAAAACACCAGTTTTTTGGTGAAAGAGATAACCACCCCCCCTTACGACATGCTTCAGAAACAAAAAAAATGGTTCATTTTCAAATGTTGCGTCTTTGAACTACAATTCACATTTGTATGTGGATAATCACTTTTAGAGATAAAATTAGATGTTTAAAGTGATTTTCAAGCTTCCAGGGGCCGTAAACACAAGATTTGAGGAATGGGTAAATGTGAATGAAAATGGCCAATTTATGCACTCTGAGGCCTTAAAAAGTTTTTCTCCACCCCAGCAAGTGAATTAAATAACATTTGTAGGCCTTTATTGTTCAATCAAAAACGTCCGAGTTTTTGATGAAAGATATAACCACCCCCCCTTACGACATGCTTCAGAAATGAAAAAAATGTCCATTTTCAAATGTTGCGTCTTTGAACGACAATTCACATTTGTATGTGGAAAATCACGTTTAAAGATAAAATGAGATGTTTAAAGTGATTTTCATGCTTCCAGGGGCCTTAAACACGAGATTTGAGGAATGGGTAAAAGTGAATGAAAATGGCCAATTTACTCACTCTGCGGCCTTAAAAAGTGTTTCTCCTCCACGGGAAGTGAATTAAGTAATATTTGTAGGCCTTTATTGTTCAAGCGAAAACTCCTGATTTTTGGCGAAAGAGATAACCACCCCCCCTTACGACATGCTTCAGAAACTAAAAAAATGGTCCGTTTTCAAATGTTGCCTCTTTGAACTACAATTCACAATTGTACGTGGAAAATCACATTTAAAGATAAAATCAGATGTTTAAAGTGATTTTCATGCTTCCAGGGGGCCTTAAACACGAGATTTGAGGAATGGGTAAAAGTGAATGAAAATGGCCAATTTACTCACTCTGCGGCCTTAAAAAGTGTTTCTCCTCCACAGGAAGTGAATAAAATACCATTTGGAGGCATTTATAGTTCAATCAAAAACGCCTGTTTTTTAGTGAAAGAGATAACCACCCCCCCTTACGACATGCTTCAGAAACGAAAAAAATGGTCCGTTTTCAAATGTTGCCTCTTTGAACTGCAATTCACAATTGTACGTGGAAAATCACTTTTAAAGGTAAAATGAGATGTTTAAAGTGATTTTCATGCTTCCAGGGGCCTTAAACACGAGATTTGAGGAATGGGTAAAAGTGAATGAAAATGGCCAATTTACTCACTCTGAGGCCTTAAAAAGTGTTTCTCCTCCACGGGAAGTGAATAAAATAACATTTGGAGGCCTTTATTGTTCAATCAAAAACACCAGTTTTTTGGTGAAAGAGAAAACCTTCCCCCCTTACGACATGCTTCAGAAACGAAAAAAATGGTTCATTTTCAAATGTTGCGTCTTTGAACTACAATTCACATTTGTACGTGGATAATCACTTTTAGAGATAAAATTAGATGTTTAAAGTGATTTTCAAGCTTCCAGGGGCCGTAAACACAAGATTTGAGGAATGGGTAAATGTGAATGAAAATGGCCAATGTATGCACTCTGAGGCCTTAAAAAGTTTTTCTCCACCCCAGCAAGTGAATTAAATAACATTTGTAGGCCTTTATTGTTCAATCAAAAACGTCCGAGTTTTTGATGAAAGAGATAACCACCCCCCCTTACGACATGCTTCAGAAACTAAAAAAATGGTCCGTTTTCAAATGTTGCCTCTTTGAACTACAATTCACATTTGTACGTGGAAAATCACTTGTAAAGATAAAATGAGATGTTTAAAGTGATTTTCATGCTTCCAGGGGCCTTAAACACGAGATTTGAGGAATGGGTAAAAGTGAATGAAAATGGCCAATTTGCTCACTCTGCGGCCTTAAAAAGTGTTTCTCCTCCACGGGAAGTGAATAAAATACCATTTGGAGGCATTTATAGTTCAATCAAAAACGCCTGTTTTTTGGTGAAAGAGATAACCACCCCCCCTTACGACATGCTTCAGAAACGAAAAAAATGGTCCGTTTTCAAATGTTGCCTCTTTGAACTGCAATTCACAATTGTACGTGGAAAATCACTTTTAAAGGTAAAATGAGATGTTTAAAGTGATTTTCATGCTTACAGGGGCCTTAAACACGAGATTTGAGGAATGGGTAAAAGTGAATGAAAATGGCCAATTTACTCACTCTGAGGCCTTAAAAAGTGTTTCTCCTCCACGGGAAGTGAATAAAATAACATTTGGAGGCCTTTATTGTTCAATCAAAAACACCAGTTTTTTGGTGAAAGAGAAAACCTTCCCCCCTTACGACATGCTTCAGAAACGAAAAAAATGGTTCATTTTCAAATGTTGCGTCTTTGAACTACAATTCACATTTGTACGTGGATAATCACTTTTAGAGATAAAATTAGATGTTTAAAGTGATTTTCAAGCTTCCAGGGGCCGTAAACACAAGATTTGAGGAATGGGTAAATGTGAATGAAAATGGCCAATGTATGCACTCTGAGGCCTTAAAAAGTTTTTCTCCACCCCAGCAAGTGAATTAAATAACATTTGTAGGCCTTTATTGTTCAATCAAAAACGTCCGAGTTTTTGATGAAAGAGATAACCACCCCCCCTTACGACATGCTTCAGAAACTAAAAAAATGGTCCGTTTTCAAATGTTGCCTCTTTGAACTACAATTCACATTTGTACGTGGAAAATCACTTGTAAAGATAAAATGAGATGTTTAAAGTGATTTTCATGCTTCCAGGGGCCTTAAACACAAGATTTGAGGAATGGGTAAAAGTGAATGAAAATGGCCAATTTACTCATTCTGAGGCCTTAAAAAGTGTTTCTCCTCCACGGGAAGTGAATTAAGTAATATTTGTAGGCCTTTATTGTTCAAGCGAAAACTCCTGATTTTTGGCAAAAGAGATAACCACCCCCCCTTACGACATGCTTCAGAAACTAAAAAAATGGTCCGTTTTCAAATGTTGCCTCTTTGAACTGCAATTCACAATTGTACGTGGAAAATCACTTTTAAAGATAAAATGAGATGTTTAAAGTGATTTTCATGCTTCCAGGGGCCTTAAACACGAGATTTGCGGAATGGGTAAAAGTGAATGAAAATGGCCAATTTACTCACTCTGCGGCCTTAAAAAGTGTTTCTCCTCCACAGGAAGTGAATAAAATACCATTTGGAGGCATTTATAGTTCAATCAAAAACGCCTGTTTTTTTGGTGAAAGAGATAACCACCCCCCCTTACGACATGCTTCAGAAATGAAAAAAATGTCCATTTTCAAATGTTGCGTCTTTGAACGACAATTCACATTTGTACGTGGAAAATCATGTTTAAAGATAAAATGAGATGTTTAAAGTGATTTTCATGCTTCCAGGGGCCTTAAACACGAGATTTGAGGAATGGGTAAAAGTGAATGAAAATGGCCAATTTACTCACTCTGCGGCCTTAAAAAGTGTTTCTCCTCCACGGGAAGTGAATTAAATAACATTTGTAGGCCTTTATTGTTAAAGCAAAAACGCCCGATTTTTGACGAAAGAGATAACCACCCCCCCTTTACGACATGCTTCAGAAACTAAAAAAATTGTCCGTTTTCAAATGTTGCCTCTTTGAACTACAATTCACATTTGTACGTTGCAAATCACTTTTAAAGATAAAATGAGATGTATAAAGTGATTTTCATGCTTCCAGGGGCCCTAAACACAGGATTTGAGAAATGGGTAAAAGTGAATGAAAATGGCCAATTTACTCACTCTGAGGCCTTAAAAAGTGTTTCTCCTCCACGGGAAGTGAATAAAATAACATTTGGAGGCCTTTATTGTTCAATCAAAAACACCAGTTTTTTGGTGAAAGAGATAACCACCCCCCCTTACGACATGCTTCAGAAACAAAAAAAATGGTTCATTTTCAAATGTTGCGTCTTTGAACTACAATTCACATTTGTATGTGGATAATCACTTTTAGAGATAAAATTAGATGTTTAAAGTGATTTTCAAGCTTCCAGGGGCCGTAAACACAAGATTTGAGGAATGGGTAAATGTGAATGAAAATGGCCAATTTATGCACTCTGAGGCCTTAAAAAGTTTTTCTCCACCCCAGCAAGTGAATTAAATAACATTTGTAGGCCTTTATTGTTCAATCAAAAACGTCCGAGTTTTTGATGAAAGATATAACCACCCCCCCTTACGACATGCTTCAGAAATGAAAAAAATGTCCATTTTCAAATGTTGCGTCTTTGAACGACAATTCACATTTGTATGTGGAAAATCACGTTTAAAGATAAAATGAGATGTTTAAAGTGATTTTCATGCTTCCAGGGGCCTTAAACACGAGATTTGAGGAATGGGTAAAAGTGAATGAAAATGGCCAATTTACTCACTCTGCGGCCTTAAAAAGTGTTTCTCCTCCACGGGAAGTGAATTAAGTAATATTTGTAGGCCTTTATTGTTCAAGCGAAAACTCCTGATTTTTGGCGAAAGAGATAACCACCCCCCCTTACGACATGCTTCAGAAACTAAAAAAATGGTCCGTTTTCAAATGTTGCCTCTTTGAACTACAATTCACAATTGTACGTGGAAAATCACATTTAAAGATAAAATCAGATGTTTAAAGTGATTTTCATGCTTCCAGGGGGCCTTAAACACGAGATTTGAGGAATGGGTAAAAGTGAATGAAAATGCCCAATTTACTCACTCTGCGGCCTTAAAAAGTGTTTCTCCTCCACAGGAAGTGAATAAAATACCATTTGGAGGCATTTATAGTTCAATCAAAAACGCCTGTTTTTTAGTGAAAGAGATAACCACCCCCCCTTACGACATGCTTCAGAAATGAAAAAAATGTCCATTTTCAAATGTTGCGTCTTTGAACGACAATTCACATTTGTACGTGGAAAATCACTTTTAAAGATAAAATGAGATGTTTAAAGTGATTTTCATGGTTCCAGGGGCCTTAAACACAAGATTTGAGGAATGGGTAAAAGTGAATGAAAATGGCCAATTTATTCATTCTGAGGCCTTAAAAAGTGTTTCTCCTCCACGGGAAGTGAATTAAGTAATATTTGTAGGCCTTTATTGTTCAAGCGAAAACTCCTGATTTTTGGCGAAAGAGATAACCACCCCCCCTTACGACATGCTTCAGAAACTAAAAAAATGGTCCGTTTTCAAATGTTGCCTCTTTGAACTGCAATTCACAATTGTACGTGGAAAATCACTTTTAAAGATAAAATGAGATGTTTAAAGTGATTTTCATGCTTCCAGGGGCCTTAAACACAAGATTTGAGGAATGGATAAAAGTGAATGAAAATGGCCAATTTACTCACTCTGCGGCCTTAAAAAGTGTTTCTCCTCCACAGGAAGTGAATAAAATACCATTTGGAGGCATTTATAGTTCAATCAAAAACGCCTGTTTTTTAGTGAAAGAGATAACCACCCCCCCTTACGACATGCTTCAGAAATGAAAAAAATGTCCATTTTCAAATGTTGCGTCTTTGAACGACAATTCACATTTGTACGTGGAAAATCATGTTTAAAGATAAAATGAGATGTTTAAAGTGATTTTCATGCTTCCAGGGGCCTTAAACACGAGATTTGAGGAATGGGTAAAAGTGAATGAAAATGGCCAATTTACTCACTCTGCGGCCTTAAAAAGTGTTTCTCCTCCACGGGAAGTGAATTAAATAACATTTGTAGGCCTTTATTGTTAAAGCAAAAACGCCTGATTTTTGACGAAAGAGATAACCACCCCCCCTTACGACATGCTTCAGAAACTAAAAAAATGGTCCGTTTTCAAATGTTGCCTCTTTGAACTACAATTCACATTTGTACGTGGAAAATCACTTTTAAAGATAAAATGAGATGTTTAAAGTGATTTTCATGCTTCCAGGGGCCTTAAACACGAGATTTGAGGAATGGGTAAAAGTGAATGAAAATGGCCAATTTACTCACTCTGCGGCCTTAAAAAGTGTTTCTCCTCCACGGGAAGTGAATAAAATACCATTTGGAGGCATTTATAGTTCAATCAAAAACGCCTGTTTTTTTGGTGAAAGAGATAACCACCCCCCCCTTACGACATGCTTCAGAAATGAAAAAAATGGTCCATTTTCAAATGTTGCGTCTTTGAACGACAATTCACATTTGTACGTGGAAAATCACGTTTAAACATAAAATGAGATGTTTAAAGTGATTTTCATGCTTCCAGGGGCCTTAAACACGAGATTTGAGGAATGGGTAAAAGTGAATGAAAATGGCCAATTTACTCACTCTGCGGCCTTAAAAAGTGTCTCTCCTCCACGGGAAGTGAATAAAATACCATTTGGAGGCATTTATAGTTCAATCAAAAATGCCTGTTTTTTGGTGAAAGAGATAACCACCCCCCCTTACGACATGCTTCAGAAATGAAAAAAATGGTCCATTTTCAAATGTTGCGTCTTTGAACGACAATTCACATTTGTACGTGGAAAATCACGTTTAAACATAAAATGAGATGTTTAAAGTGATTTTCATGCTTCCAGGGGCCTTAAACACGAGATTTGAGGAATGGGTAAAAGTGAATGAAAATGGCCAATTTACTCACTCTGCGGCCTTAAAAAGTGTTTCTCCTCCACGGGAAGTGAATAAAATACCATTTGGAGGCATTTATAGTTCAATCAAAAACGCCTGTTTTTTGGTGAAAGAGATAACCACCCCCCCTTACGACATGCTTCAGAAACGAAAAAAATGGTCCGTTTTCAAATGTTGCCTCTTTGAACTGCAATTCACAATTGTACGTGGAAAATCACTTTTAAAGGTAAAATGAGATGTTTAAAGTGATTTTCATGCTTCCAGGGGCCTTAAACACGAGATTTGAGGAATGGGTAAAAGTGAATGAAAATGGCCAATTTACTCACTCTGAGGCCTTAAAAAGTGTTTCTCCTCCACGGGAAGTGAATAAAATAACATTTGGAGGCCTTTATTGTTCAATCAAAAACACCAGTTTTTTGGTGAAAGAGATAACCATCCCCCCTTACGACATGCTTCAGAAACGAAAAAAATGGTTCATTTTCAAATGTTGCGTCTTTGAACTACAATTCACATTTGTACGTGGATAATCACTTTTAGAGATAAAATTAGATGTTTAAAGTGATTTTCAAGCTTCCAGGGGCCGTAAACACAAGATTTGAGGAATGGGTAAATGTGAATGAAAATGGCCAATGTATGCACTCTGAGGCCTTAAAAAGTTTTTCTCCACCCCAGCAAGTGAATTAAATAACATTTGTAGGCCTTTATTGTTCAATCAAAAACGTCCGAGTTTTTGATGAAAGAGATAACCACCCCCCCTTACGACATGCTTCAGAAACTAAAAAAATGGTCCGTTTTCAAATGTTGCCTCTTTGAACTACAATTCACATTTGTACGTGGAAAATCACTTGTAAAGATAAAATGAGATGTATAAAGTGATTTTCATGCTTCCAGGGGCCCTAAACACAGGATTTGAGAAATGGGTAAAAGTGAATGAAAATGGCCAATTTACTCACTCTGAGGCCTTAAAAAGTGTTTCTCCTCCACGGGAAGTGAATAAAATAACATTTGGAGGCCTTTATTGTTCAATCAAAAACACCAGTTTTTTGGTGAAAGAGATAACCACCCCCCCTTACGACATGCTTCAGAAACAAAAAAAATGGTTCATTTTCAAATGTTGCGTCTTTGAACTACAATTCACATTTGTATGTGGATAATCACTTTTAGAGATAAAATTAGATGTTTAAAGTGATTTTCAAGCTTCCAGGGGCCGTAAACACAAGATTTGAGGAATGGGTAAATGTGAATGAAAATGGCCAATTTATGCACTCTGAGGCCTTAAAAAGTTTTTGTCCACCCCAGCAAGTGAATTAAATAACATTTGTAGGCCTTTATTGTTCAATCAAAAACGTCCGAGTTTTTGATGAAAGATATAACCACCCCCCCTTACGACATGCTTCAGAAATGAAAAAAATGTCCATTTTCAAATGTTGCGTCTTTGAACGACAATTCACATTTGTATGTGGAAAATCACGTTTAAAGATAAAATGAGATGTTTAAAGTGATTTTCATGCTTCCAGGGGCCTTAAACACGAGATTTGAGGAATGGGTAAAAGTGAATGAAAATGGCCAATTTACTCACTCTGCGGCCTTAAAAAGTGTTTCTCCTCCACGGGAAGTGAATAAAATACCATTTGGAGGCATTTATAGTTCAATCAAAAACGCCTGTTTTTTTGGTGAAAGAGATAACCACCCCCCCCTTACGACATGCTTCAGAAATGAAAAAAATGGTCCATTTTCAAATGTTGCGTCTTTGAACGACAATTCACATTTGTACGTGGAAAATCACGTTTAAACATAAAATGAGATGTTTAAAGTGATTTTCATGCTTCCAGGGGCCTTAAACACGAGATTTGAGGAATGGGTAAAAGTGAATGAAAATGGCCAATTTACTCACTCTGCGGCCTTAAAAAGTGTCTCTCCTCCACGGGAAGTGAATAAAATACCATTTGGAGGCATTTATAGTTCAATCAAAAACGCCTGTTTTTTGGTGAAAGAGATAACCACCCCCCCTTACGACATGCTTCAGAAATGAAAAAAATGGTCCATTTTCAAATGTTGCGTCTTTGAACGACAATTCACATTTGTACGTGGAAAATCACGTTTAAACATAAAATGAGATGTTTAAAGTGATTTTCATGCTTCCAGGGGCCTTAAACACGAGATTTGAGGAATGGGTAAAAGTGAATGAAAATGGCCAATTTACTCACTCTGCGGCCTTAAAAAGTGTTTCTCCTCCACGGGAAGTCAATAAAATACCATTTGGAGGCATTTATAGTTCAATCAAAAACGCCTGTTTTTTGGTGAAAGAGATAACCACCCCCCCTTACGACATGCTTCAGAAACGAAAAAAATGGTCCGTTTTCAAATGTTGCCTCTTTGAACTGCAATTCACAATTGTACGTGGAAAATCACTTTTAAAGGTAAAATGAGATGTTTAAAGTGATTTTCATGCTTCCAGGGGCCTTAAACACGAGATTTGAGGAATGGGTAAAAGTGAATGAAAATGGCCAATTTACTCACTCTGAGGCCTTAAAAAGTGTTTCTCCTCCACGGGAAGTGAATAAAATAACATTTGGAGGCCTTTATTGTTCAATCAAAAACACCAGTTTTTTGGTGAAAGAGATAACCATCCCCCCTTACGACATGCTTCAGAAACGAAAAAAATGGTTCATTTTCAAATGTTGCGTCTTTGAACTACAATTCACATTTGTACGTGGATAATCACTTTTAGAGATAAAATTAGATGTTTAAAGTGATTTTCAAGCTTCCAGGGGCCGTAAACACAAGATTTGAGGAATGGGTAAATGTGAATGAAAATGGCCAATGTATGCACTCTGAGGCCTTAAAAAGTTTTTCTCCACCCCAGCAAGTGAATTAAATAACATTTGTAGGCCTTTATTGTTCAATCAAAAACGTCCGAGTTTTTGATGAAAGAGATAACCACCCCCCCTTACGACATGCTTCAGAAACTAAAAAAATGGTCCGTTTTCAAATGTTGCCTCTTTGAACTACAATTCACATTTGTACGTGGAAAATCACTTGTAAAGATAAAATGAGATGTTTAAAGTGATTTTCATGCTTCCAGGGGCCTTAAACACAAGATTTGAGGAATGGGTAAAAGTGAATGAAAATGGCCAATTTACTCATTCTGAGGCCTTAAAAAGTGTTTCTCCTCCACGGGAAGTGAATTAAGTAATATTTGTAGGCCTTTATTGTTCAAGCGAAAACTCCTGATTTTTGGCAAAAGAGATAACCACCCCCCCTTACGACATGCTTCAGAAACTAAAAAAATGGTCCGTTTTCAAATGTTGCCTCTTTGAACTGCAATTCACAATTGTACGTGGAAAATCACTTTTAAAGATAAAATGAGATGTTTAAAGTGATTTTCATGCTTCCAGGGGCCTTAAACACGAGATTTGCGGAATGGGTAAAAGTGAATGAAAATGGCCAATTTACTCACTCTGCGGCCTTAAAAAGTGTTTCTCCTCCACAGGAAGTGAATAAAATACCATTTGGAGGCATTTATAGTTCAATCAAAAACGCCTGTTTTTTTGGTGAAAGAGATAACCACCCCCCCTTACGACATGCTTCAGAAATGAAAAAAATGTCCATTTTCAAATGTTGCGTCTTTGAACGACAATTCACATTTGTATGTGGAAAATCATGTTTAAAGATAAAATGAGATGTTTAAAGTGATTTTCATGCTTCCAGGGGCCTTAAACACGAGATTTGAGGAATGGGTAAAAGTGAATGAAAATGGCCAATTTACTCACTCTGCGGCCTTAAAAAGTGTTTCTCCTCCACGGGAAGTGAATTAAATAACATTTGTAGGCCTTTATTGTTAAAGCAAAAACGCCCGATTTTTGACGAAAGAGATAACCACCCCCCCTTTACGACATGCTTCAGAAACTAAAAAAATTGTCCGTTTTCAAATGTTGCCTCTTTGAACTACAATTCACATTTGTACGTTGCAAATCACTTTTAAAGATAAAATGAGATGTATAAAGTGATTTTCATGCTTCCAGGGGCCCTAAACACAGGATTTGAGAAATGGGTAAAAGTGAATGAAAATGGCCAATTTACTCACTCTGAGGCCTTAAAAAGTGTTTCTCCTCCACGGGAAGTGAATAAAATAACATTTGGAGGCCTTTATTGTTCAATCAAAAACACCAGTTTTTTGGTGAAAGAGATAACCACCCCCCCTTACGACATGCTTCAGAAACAAAAAAAATGGTTCATTTTCAAATGTTGCGTCTTTGAACTACAATTCACATTTGTATGTGGATAATCACTTTTAGAGATAAAATTAGATGTTTAAAGTGATTTTCAAGCTTCCAGGGGCCGTAAACACAAGATTTGAGGAATGGGTAAATGTGAATGAAAATGGCCAATTTATGCACTCTGAGGCCTTAAAAAGTTTTTCTCCACCCCAGCAAGTGAATTAAATAACATTTGTAGGCCTTTATTGTTCAATCAAAAACGTCCGAGTTTTTGATGAAAGATATAACCACCCCCCCTTACGACATGCTTCAGAAATGAAAAAAATGTCCATTTTCAAATGTTGCGTCTTTGAACGACAATTCACATTTGTATGTGGAAAATCACGTTTAAAGATAAAATGAGATGTTTAAAGTGATTTTCATGCTTCCAGGGGCCTTAAACACGAGATTTGAGGAATGGGTAAAAGTGAATGAAAATGGCCAATTTACTCACTCTGCGGCCTTAAAAAGTGTTTCTCCTCCACGGGAAGTGAATTAAGTAATATTTGTAGGCCTTTATTGTTCAAGCGAAAACTCCTGATTTTTGGCGAAAGAGATAACCACCCCCCCTTACGACATGCTTCAGAAACTAAAAAAATGGTCCGTTTTCAAATGTTGCCTCTTTGAACTACAATTCACAATTGTACGTGGAAAATCACATTTAAAGATAAAATCAGATGTTTAAAGTGATTTTCATGCTTCCAGGGGGCCTTAAACACGAGATTTGAGGAATGGGTAAAAGTGAATGAAAATGGCCAATTTACTCACTCTGCGGCCTTAAAAAGTGTTTCTCCTCCACAGGAAGTGAATAAAATACCATTTGGAGGCATTTATAGTTCAATCAAAAACGCCTGTTTTTTAGTGAAAGAGATAACCACCCCCCCTTACGACATGCTTCAGAAATGAAAAAAATGTCCATTTTCAAATGTTGCGTCTTTGAACGACAATTCACATTTGTACGTGGAAAATCACGTTTAAAGATAAAATGAGATGTTTAAAGTGATTTTCATGCTTCCAGGGGCCTTAAACACGAGATTTGAGGAATGGGTAAAAGTGAATGAAAATGGCCAATTTACTCACTCTGCGGCCTTAAAAAGTGTTTCTCCTCCACGGGAAGTGAATTAAATAACATTTGTAGGCCTTTATTGTTAAAGCAAAAACGCCCGATTTTTGACGAAAGAGATAACCACCCCCCCTTACGACATGCTTCAGAGACTAAAAAAATGGTCCGTTTTCAAATGTTGCCTCTTTGAACTACAATTCACATTTGTACGTGGAAAATCACTTTTATAGATAAAATGAGATGTTTAAAGTGATTTTCATGCTTCCAGGGACCTTAAACACAAGATTTGAGGAATGGGTAAAAGTGAATGAAAATGGCCAATTTACTCATTCTGAGGCCTTAAAAAGTGTTTCTCCTCCACGGGAAGGGAATTAAATAACATTTGTAGGCCTTTATTGTTCAAGCGAAACCGCCCGATTTTTGACGAAAGAGATAACCACCCCCCCTTACGACATGCTTCAGAAACTTAAAAAATGATCCGTTTACAAATGTTGCCTCTTTGAACTACAATTCACATTTGTACGTGGAAAATCACTTTTAAAGATAAAATGAGATGTTTAAAGTGATTTTCATGCTTCCAGGGGCCTTAAACACGAGATTTGAGGAATGGGTAAAAGTGAATGAAAATGGCCAATTTACTCACTCTGCGGCCTTAAAAAGTGTTTCTCCTCCATGGGAAGTGAATTAAGTAATATTTGTAGGCCTTTATTGTTCAAGCGAAAACTCCTGATTTTTGGCGAAAGAGATAACCACCCCCCCTTACGACATGCTTCAGAGACTAAAAAAATGGTCCGTTTTCAAATGTTGCCTCTTTGAACTACAATTCACATTTGTACGTGGAAAATCACTTTTATAGATAAAATGAGATGTTTAAAGTGATTTTCATGCTTCCAGGGGCCTTAAACACAAGATTTGAGGAATGGGTAAAAGTGAATGAAAATGGCCAATTTACTCATTCTGAGGCCTTAAAAAGTGTTTCTCCTCCACGGGAAGGGAATTAAATAACATTTGTAGGCCTTTATTGTTCAAGCGAAACCGCCCGATTTTTGACGAAAGAGATAACCACCCCCCCTTACGACATGCTTCAGAAACTTAAAAAATGATCCGTTTTCAAATGTTGCCTCTTTGAACTACAATTGTTATGTTATGTTATGTTATGTTAAATGGGACTTTTATAGCGCAACGGCTACTCCAAAGGAGTGTCCCGGCGCTTTTGTGCTCCAGACCAAAGAAAGAGCTGGAAAACATAATAGTAAAAAGAGCAGGGGCCTAAAGAGGGGGCAGATTATCCAGTGAACAGCCAGGTTTGTAAGTCTTTTCTGAAGGCAAGCAGGTTAGCGGTGTTTCGCAAGGACACCGGTAAGGAATTCCATAGCTGCGGAGCAAGAAAGCTAAAGGACCGGCGGCCTAGCCGAGCCCTTTTGATGCGTGGCACCCGAGCCAAAGCCAAAGCTTCTGACCTGAGGGATCGTACAGGTCGATAGAAGTCCAGCCTCCTCTGAAGATATTTGGCACCATTGCCATGCAAGGCCTTATGGGCGAGAGTCATGGCCTTGAAAAGTATCCTCTTCCGCACCGGAAGCCAGTGAAGGGATACGAGGAGATTGGAGGCACTGGTGCGGCGGTGCAGGCCAAAAATTGCACGAGCAGCAGTGTTCTGAGTAACCTGCAAACGCTGGAGGAGGTATTCAGGCAGACCCAGATATAGGACATTTGCATAGTCCAATCTGGACCCTATGAGTGCCTGAACAGTGATCCTCCGATGTTCCTCCGAGAGAAGGGGAAAGAACTTGCGCAACATTCTGAGTATCCCAAAGCATGTTCCCGTAAGAGTGGAAACCTGGGATTTGAGCGAGAGCTCGTTGTCAATTTTAACCCCCAGGTTCTTAGCCCACTTAGAGGACTGAGTGGGAGGGAACATGTCAGCAGGCCACCATCCCTGCCAATCTGGTTCTGATGGGCATCCGAAGAATAGTATTTCGGATTTGTCCGAGTTGCATTTGAGGCTGTTGTGTGAAAACCAGCTAAAGACAGCCCCAAGGCACTCGCAGATCCTTTCTCCATCGAACTCTTCGCTCTTACGACAGGTGAATAGAAGCTGGGTGTCGTCAGCATAAGAGACGATCCGGGCCCCGTAGGACTCCGCCAGTGTCGCCAGAGGGGTCATAAGGATGTTAAATAGAGTGGGGCTCAGTACAGAGCCCTGAGGCACTCCGACTCCCAATGGCGGCATCTCGGCGGACCCGGGTGGGACCCAGACCGTCTGCCGGCGGTTGGCCAGAAAGGAACGAAACCAGTTGAGCACCGTCCCCCCTAGACCGATGTTATGAAGTCTAGTGAGGAGATCCTCGTGGGGGACGGTGTCAAATGCCGCCGACAGGTCTAACATGACTAACATCATCCTGCCT
Source organism: Triturus cristatus (assembly GCF_964204655.1). Taxonomy (NCBI): domain Eukaryota; kingdom Metazoa; phylum Chordata; class Amphibia; order Caudata; family Salamandridae; genus Triturus; species Triturus cristatus. The sequence goes on from NC_140592.1 coordinate 472,290,257, forward strand.
CCTGTGTCCAGCACCTCCTTCACGATCTCCGAGACTTCCAGGAGCGCCGTCTCGGTGCTTAAGTTGGAACGAAAGCCCGATTGGGATTCATGAAGTACAATTCACATTTGTACGTGGAAAATCACTTTTAAAGATAAAATGAGATGTTTAAAGTGATTTTCATGCTTCCAGGGGCCTTAAACACGAGATTTGAGGAATGAGTAAAAGTGAATGAAAATGGCCAATTTACTCACTCTGCGGCCTTAAAAAGTGTTTCTCCTCCACAGGAAGTGAATAAAATACCATTTGGAGGCATTTATAGTTCAATCAAAAACGCATGTTTTTTAGTGAAAGAGATAACCACCCCCCCTTACGACATGCTTCAGAAATGAAAAAAATGTCCATTTTCAAATGTTGCGTCTTTGAACGACAATTCACATTTGTACGTGGAAAATCACGTTTAAAGATAAAATGAGATGTTTAAAGTGATTTTCATGCTTCCAGGGGCCTTAAACACGAGATTTGAGGAATGGGTAAAAGTGAATGAAAATGGCCAATTTACTCACTCTGCGGCCTTAAAAAGTGTTTCTCCTCCACGGGAAGTGAATTAAATAACATTTGTAGGCCTTTATTGTTAAAGCAAAAACGCCCGATTTTTGACGAAAGAGATAACCACCCCCCCTTACGACATGCTTCAGAGACTAAAAAAATGGTCTGTTTTCAAATGTTGCCTCTTTGAACTACAATTCACATTTGTACGTGGAAAATCACTTTTATAGATAAAATGAGATGTTTAAAGTGATTTTCATGCTTCCAGGGGCCTTAAACACGAGATTTGAGGAATGGGTAAAAGTGAATGAAAATGGCCAATTTACTCACTCTGCGGCCTTAAAAAGTGTTTCTCCTCCACGGGAAGTGAATAAAATACCATTTGGAGGCATTTATAGTTCAATCAAAAACGCCTGTTTTTTGGTGAAAGAGATAACCACCCCTCCCTTACGACATGCTTCAGAAATGAAAAAAATGGTCCGTTTTCAAATGTTGCCTCTTTGAACTACAATTCACATTTGTAAGTCGAAAATCATTTTTATAGATAAAATGAGATGTTTAAAGTGATTTTCATGCTTCCAGGGGCCTTAAACACAAGATTTGAGGAATGGGTAAAAGTGAATGAAAATGGCCAATATACTCATTCTGAGGCCTTAAAAAGTGTTTCTCCTCCACGGGAAGTGAATTAAATAACATTTGTAGGCCTTTATTGTTAAAGCAAAAACGCCTGATTTTTGACGAAAGAGATAACCACCCCCCCTTACGACATGCTTCAGAAACTAAAAAAATGGTCCGTTTTCAAATGTTGCCTCTTTGAACTACAATTCACATTTGTACGTGGAAAATCACTTTTAAAGATAAAATGAGATGTTTAAAGTGATTTTCATGCTTCCAGGGGCCTTAAACACGAGATTTGAGGAATGGGTAAATGTGAATGAAAATGGCCAATTTATGCACTCTGAGGCCTTAAAAAGTTTTTCTCCACCCCAGCAAGTGAATTAAATAACATTTGGAGGCCTTTATTGTTCAAGCGAAAACGCCCGATTTTTGACGAAAGAGATAACCACCCCCCCTTACGACATGCTTCAGAAACTAAAAAAATGGTCCGTTTTCAAATGTTGCCTCTTTGAACTACAATTCACATTTGTACGTGGAAAATCACTTTTAAAGATAAAATGAGATGTTTAAAGTGATTTTCATGCTTCCAGGGGCCTTAAACACGAGATTTGAGGAATGGGTAAAAGTGAATGAAAATGGCCAATTTACTCACTCTGCGGCCTTAAAAAGTGTTTCTCCTCCACGGGAAGTGAATAAAATACCATTTGGAGGCATTTATAGTTCAATCAAAAACGCCTGTTTTTTTGGTGAAAGAGATAACCACCCCCCCCCTTACGACATGCTTCAGAAATGAAAAAAATGGTCCATTTTCAAATGTTGCGTCTTTGAACGACAATTCACATTTGTACGTGGAAAATCACGTTTAAACATAAAATGAGATGTTTAAAGTGATTTTCATGCTTCCAGGGGCCTTAAACACGAGATTTGAGGAATGGGTAAAAGTGAATGAAAATGGCCAATTTACTCACTCTGCGGCCTTAAAAAGTGTTTCTCCTCCACGGGAAGTGAATAAAATACCATTTGGAGGCATTTATAGTTCAATCAAAAACGCCTGTTTTTTTGGTGAAAGAGATAACCACCCCCCCTTACGACATGCTTCAGAAATGAAAAAAATGGTCCATTTTCAAATGTTGCGTCTTTGAACGACAATTCACATTTGTACGTGGAAAATCACGTTTAAACATAAAATGAGATGTTTAAAGTGATTTTCATGCTTCCAGGGGCCTTAAACACGAGATTTGAGGAATGGGTAAAAGTGAATGAAAATGGCCAATTTACTCACTCTGCGGCCTTAAAAAGTGTCTCTCCTCCACGGGAAGTGAATAAAATACCATTTGGAGGCATTTATAGTTCAATCAAAAACGCCTGTTTTTTGGTGAAAGAGATAACCACCCCCCCTTACGACATGCTTCAGAAATGAAAAAAATGGTCCATTTTCAAATGTTGCGTCTTTGAACGACAATTCACATTTGTACGTGGAAAATCACGTTTAAACATAAAATGAGATGTTTAAAGTGATTTTCATGCTTCCAGGGGCCTTAAACACGAGATTTGAGGAATGGGTAAAAGTGAATGAAAATGGCCAATTTACTCACTCTGCGGCCTTAAAAAGTGTTTCTCCTCCACGGGAAGTGAATAAAATACCATTTGGAGGCATTTATAGTTCAATCAAAAACGCCTGTTTTTTGGTGAAAGAGATAACCACCCCCCCTTACGACATGCTTCAGAAACGAAAAAAATGGTCCGTTTTCAAATGTTGCCTCTTTGAACTGCAATTCACAATTGTACGTGGAAAATCACTTTTAAAGGTAAAATGAGATGTTTAAAGTGATTTTCATGCTTCCAGGGGCCTTAAACACGAGATTTGAGGAATGGGTAAAAGTGAATGAAAATGGCCAATTTACTCACTCTGAGGCCTTAAAAAGTGTTTCTCCTCCACGGGAAGTGAATAAAATAACATTTGGAGGCCTTTATTGTTCAATCAAAAACACCAGTTTTTTGGTGAAAGAGATAACCATCCCCCCTTACGACATGCTTCAGAAACGAAAAAAATGGTTCATTTTCAAATGTTGCGTCTTTGAACTACAATTCACATTTGTACGTGGATAATCACTTTTAGAGATAAAATTAGATGTTTAAAGTGATTTTCAAGCTTCCAGGGGCCGTAAACACAAGATTTGAGGAATGGGTAAATGTGAATGAAAATGGCCAATGTATGCACTCTGAGGCCTTAAAAAGTTTTTCTCCACCCCAGCAAGTGAATTAAATAACATTTGTAGGCCTTTATTGTTCAATCAAAAACGTCCGAGTTTTTGATGAAAGAGATAACCACCCCCCCTTACGACATGCTTCAGAAACTAAAAAAATGGTCCGTTTTCAAATGTTGCCTCTTTGAACTACAATTCACATTTGTACGTGGAAAATCACTTGTAAAGATAAAATGAGATGTTTAAAGTGATTTTCATGCTTCCAGGGGCCTTAAACACAAGATTTGAGGAATGGGTAAAAGTGAATGAAAATGGCCAATTTACTCATTCTGAGGCCTTAAAAAGTGTTTCTCCTCCACGGGAAGTGAATAAAATACCATTTGGAGGCATTTATAGTTCAATCAAAAACGCCTGTTTTTTGGTGAAAGAGATAACCACCCCTCCCTTACGACATGCTTCAGAAATGAAAAAAATGGTCCGTTTTCAAATGTTGCCTCTTTGAACTACAATTCACATTTGTAAGTCGAAAATCATTTTTATAGATAAAATGAGATGTTTAAAGTGATTTTCATGCTTCCAGGGGCCTTAAACACAAGATTTGAGGAATGGGTAAAAGTGAATGAAAATGGCCAATATACTCATTCTGAGGCCTTAAAAAGTGTTTCTCCTCCACGGGAAGTGAATTAAATAACATTTGTAGGCCTTTATTGTTAAAGCAAAAACGCCTGATTTTTGACGAAAGAGATAACCACCCCCCCTTACGACATGCTTCAGAAACTAAAAAAATGGTCCGTTTTCAAATGTTGCCTCTTTGAACTACAATTCACATTTGTACGTGGAAAATCACTTTTAAAGATAAAATGAGATGTTTAAAGTGATTTTCATGCTTCCAGGGGCCTTAAACACGAGATTTGAGGAATGGGTAAATGTGAATGAAAATGGCCAATTTATGCACTCTGAGGCCTTAAAAAGTTTTTCTCCACCCCAGCAAGTGAATTAAATAACATTTGGAGGCCTTTATTGTTCAAGCGAAAACGCCCGATTTTTGACGAAAGAGATAACCACCCCCCCTTACGACATGCTTCAGAAACTAAAAAAATGGTCCGTTTTCAAATGTTGCCTCTTTGAACTACAATTCACATTTGTACGTGGAAAATCACTTTTAAAGATAAAATGAGATGTTTAAAGTGATTTTCATGCTTCCAGGGGCCTTAAACACGAGATTTGAGGAATGGGTAAAAGTGAATGAAAATGGCCAATTTACTCACTCTGCGGCCTTAAAAAGTGTTTCTCCTCCACGGGAAGTGAATAAAATACCATTTGGAGGCATTTATAGTTCAATCAAAAACGCCTGTTTTTTTGGTGAAAGAGATAACCACCCCCCCCCTTACGACATGCTTCAGAAATGAAAAAAATGGTCCATTTTCAAATGTTGCGTCTTTGAACGACAATTCACATTTGTACGTGGAAAATCACGTTTAAACATAAAATGAGATGTTTAAAGTGATTTTCATGCTTCCAGGGGCCTTAAACACGAGATTTGAGGAATGGGTAAAAGTGAATGAAAATGGCCAATTTACTCACTCTGCGGCCTTAAAAAGTGTTTCTCCTCCACGGGAAGTGAATAAAATACCATTTGGAGGCATTTATAGTTCAATCAAAAACGCCTGTTTTTTTGGTGAAAGAGATAACCACCCCCCCTTACGACATGCTTCAGAAATGAAAAAAATGGTCCATTTTCAAATGTTGCGTCTTTGAACGACAATTCACATTTGTACGTGGAAAATCACGTTTAAACATAAAATGAGATGTTTAAAGTGATTTTCATGCTTCCAGGGGCCTTAAACACGAGATTTGAGGAATGGGTAAAAGTGAATGAAAATGGCCAATTTACTCACTCTGCGGCCTTAAAAAGTGTCTCTCCTCCACGGGAAGTGAATAAAATACCATTTGGAGGCATTTATAGTTCAATCAAAAACGCCTGTTTTTTGGTGAAAGAGATAACCACCCCCCCTTACGACATGCTTCAGAAATGAAAAAAAATGGTCCATTTTCAAATGTTGCGTCTTTGAACGACAATTCACATTTGTACGTGGAAAATCACGTTTAAACATAAAATGAGATGTTTAAAGTGATTTTCATGCTTCCAGGGGCCTTAAACACGAGATTTGAGGAATGGGTAAAAGTGAATGAAAATGGCCAATTTACTCACTCTGCGGCCTTAAAAAGTGTTTCTCCTCCACGGGAAGTGAATAAAATACCATTTGGAGGCATTTATAGTTCAATCAAAAACGCCTGTTTTTTGGTGAAAGAGATAACCACCCCCCCTTACGACATGCTTCAGAAACGAAAAAAATGGTCCGTTTTCAAATGTTGCCTCTTTGAACTGCAATTCACAATTGTACGTGGAAAATCACTTTTAAAGGTAAAATGAGATGTTTAAAGTGATTTTCATGCTTCCAGGGGCCTTAAACACGAGATTTGAGGAATGGGTAAAAGTGAATGAAAATGGCCAATTTACTCACTCTGAGGCCTTAAAAAGTGTTTCTCCTCCACGGGAAGTGAATAAAATAACATTTGGAGGCCTTTATTGTTCAATCAAAAACACCAGTTTTTTGGTGAAAGAGATAACCATCCCCCCTTACGACATGCTTCAGAAACGAAAAAAATGGTTCATTTTCAAATGTTGCGTCTTTGAACTACAATTCACATTTGTACGTGGATAATCACTTTTAGAGATAAAATTAGATGTTTAAAGTGATTTTCAAGCTTCCAGGGGCCGTAAACACAAGATTTGAGGAATGGGTAAATGTGAATGAAAATGGCCAATGTATGCACTCTGAGGCCTTAAAAAGTTTTTCTCCACCCCAGCAAGTGAATTAAATAACATTTGTAGGCCTTTATTGTTCAATCAAAAACGTCCGAGTTTTTGATGAAAGAGATAACCACCCCCCCTTACGACATGCTTCAGAAACTAAAAAAATGGTCCGTTTTCAAATGTTGCCTCTTTGAACTACAATTCACATTTGTACGTGGAAAATCACTTGTAAAGATAAAATGAGATGTTTAAAGTGATTTTCATGCTTCCAGGGGCCTTAAACACAAGATTTGAGGAATGGGTAAAAGTGAACGAAAATGGCCAATTTACTCATTCTGAGGCCTTAAAAAGTGTTTCTCCTCCACGGGAAGTGAATTAAGTAATATTTGTAGGCCTTTATTGTTCAAGCGAAAACTCCTGATTTTTGGCAAAAGAGATAACCACCCCCCCTTACGACATGCTTCAGAAACTAAAAAAATGGTCCGTTTTCAAATGTTGCCTCTTTGAACTGCAATTCACAATTGTACGTGGAAAATCACTTTTAAAGATAAAATGAGATGTTTAAAGTGATTTTCATGCTTCCAGGGGCCTTAAACACGAGATTTGCGGAATGGGTAAAAGTGAATGAAAATGGCCAATTTACTCACTCTGCGGCCTTAAAAAGTGTTTCTCCTCCACAGGAAGTGAATAAAATACCATTTGGAGGCATTTATAGTTCAATCAAAAACGCCTGTTTTTTTGGTGAAAGAGATAACCACCCCCCCTTACGACATGCTTCAGAAATGAAAAAAATGTCCATTTTCAAATGTTGCGTCTTTGAACGACAATTCACATTTGTACGTGGAAAATCATGTTTAAAGATAAAATGAGATGTTTAAAGTGATTTTCATGCTTCCAGGGGCCTTAAACACGAGATTTGAGGAATGGGTAAAAGTGAATGAAAATGGCCAATTTACTCACTCTGCGGCCTTAAAAAGTGTTTCTCCTCCACGGGAAGTGAATTAAATAACATTTGTAGGCCTTTATTGTTAAAGCAAAAACGCCCGATTTTTGACGAAAGAGATAACCACCCCCCCTTTACGACATGCTTCAGAAACTAAAAAAATTGTCCGTTTTCAAATGTTGCCTCTTTGAACTACAATTCACATTTGTACGTTGCAAATCACTTTTAAAGATAAAATGAGATGTATAAAGTGATTTTCATGCTTCCAGGGGCCCTAAACACAGGATTTGAGAAATGGGTAAAAGTGAATGAAAATGGCCAATTTACTCACTCTGAGGCCTTAAAAAGTGTTTCTCCTCCACGGGAAGTGAATAAAATAACATTTGGAGGCCTTTATTGTTCAATCAAAAACACCAGTTTTTTGGTGAAAGAGATAACCACCCCCCCTTACGACATGCTTCAGAAACAAAAAAAATGGTTCATTTTCAAATGTTGCGTCTTTGAACTACAATTCACATTTGTATGTGGATAATCACTTTTAGAGATAAAATTAGATGTTTAAAGTGATTTTCAAGCTTCCAGGGGCCGTAAACACAAGATTTGAGGAATGGGTAAATGTGAATGAAAATGGCCAATTTATGCACTCTGAGGCCTTAAAAAGTTTTTCTCCACCCCAGCAAGTGAATTAAATAACATTTGTAGGCCTTTATTGTTCAATCAAAAACGTCCGAGTTTTTGATGAAAGATATAACCACCCCCCCTTACGACATGCTTCAGAAATGAAAAAAATGTCCATTTTCAAATGTTGCGTCTTTGAACGACAATTCACATTTGTATGTGGAAAATCACGTTTAAAGATAAAATGAGATGTTTAAAGTGATTTTCATGCTTCCAGGGGCCTTAAACACGAGATTTGAGGAATGGGTAAAAGTGAATGAAAATGGCCAATTTACTCACTCTGCGGCCTTAAAAAGTGTTTCTCCTCCACGGGAAGTGAATTAAGTAATATTTGTAGGCCTTTATTGTTCAAGCGAAAACTCCTGATTTTTGGCGAAAGAGATAACCACCCCCCCTTACGACATGCTTCAGAAACTAAAAAAATGGTCCGTTTTCAAATGTTGCCTCTTTGAACTACAATTCACATTTGTACGTGGAAAATCACTTTTATAGATAAAATGAGATGTTTAAAGTGATTTTCATGCTTCCAGGGACCTTAAACACAAGATTTGAGGAATGGGTAAAAGTGAATGAAAATGGCCAATTTACTCATTCTGAGGCCTTAAAAAGTGTTTCTCCTCCACGGGAAGGGAATTAAATAACATTTGTAGGCCTTTATTGTTCAAGCGAAACCGCCCGATTTTTGACGAAAGAGATAACCACCCCCCCTTACGACATGCTTCAGAAACTTAAAAAATGATCCGTTTACAAATGTTGCCTCTTTGAACTACAATTCACATTTGTACGTGGAAAATCACTTTTAAAGATAAAATGAGATGTTTAAAGTGATTTTCATGCTTCCAGGGGCCTTAAACACGAGATTTGAGGAATGGGTAAAAGTGAATGAAAATGGCCAATTTACTCACTCTGCGGCCTTAAAAAGTGTTTCTCCTCCATGGGAAGTGAATTAAGTAATATTTGTAGGCCTTTATTGTTCAAGCGAAAACTCCTGATTTTTGGCGAAAGAGATAACCACCCCCCCTTACGACATGCTTCAGAGACTAAAAAAATGGTCCGTTTTCAAATGTTGCCTCTTTGAACTACAATTCACATTTGTACGTGGAAAATCACTTTTATAGATAAAATGAGATGTTTAAAGTGATTTTCATGCTTCCAGGGGCCTTAAACACAAGATTTGAGGAATGGGTAAAAGTGAATGAAAATGGCCAATTTACTCATTCTGAGGCCTTAAAAAGTGTTTCTCCTCCACGGGAAGGGAATTAAATAACATTTGTAGGCCTTTATTGTTCAAGCGAAACCGCCCGATTTTTGACGAAATAGATAACCACCCCCCCTTACGACATGCTTCAGAAACTTAAAAAATGATCCGTTTTCAAATGTTGCCTCTTTGAACTACAATTGTTATGTTATGTTATGTTATGTTAAATGGGACTTTTATAGCGCAACGGCTACTCCAAAGGAGTGTCCCGGCGCTTTTGTGCTCCAGACCAAAGAAAGAGCTGGAAAACATAATAGTAAAAAGAGCAGGGGCCTAAAGAGGGGGCAGATTATCCAGTGAACAGCCAGGTTTGTAAGTCTTTTCTGAAGGCAAGCAGGTTAGCGGTGTTTCGCAAGGACACCGGTAAGGAATTCCATAGCTGCGGAGCAAGAAAGCTAAAGGACCGGCGGCCTAGCCGAGCCCTTTTGATGCGTGGCACCCGAGCCAAAGCCAAAGCTTCTGACCTGAGGGATCGTACAGGTCGATAGAAGTCCAGCCTCCTCTGAAGATATTTGGCACCATTGCCATGCAAGGCCTTATGGGCGAGAGTCATGGCCTTGAAAAGTATCCTCTTCCGCACCGGAAGCCAGTGAAGGGATACGAGGAGATTGGAGGCACTGGTGCGGCGGTGCAGGCCAAAAATTGCACGAGCAGCAGTGTTCTGAGTAACCTGCAAACGCTGGAGGAGGTATTCAGGCAGACCCAGATATAGGACATTTGCATAGTCCAATCTGGACCCTATGAGTGCCTGAACAGTGATCCTCCGATGTTCCTCCGAGAGAAGGGGAAAGAACTTGCGCAACATTCTGAGTATCCCAAAGCATGTTCCCGTAAGAGTGGAAACCTGGGATTTGAGCGAGAGCTCGTTGTCAATTTTAACCCCCAGGTTCTTAGCCCACTTAGAGGACTGAGTGGGAGGGAACATGTCAGCAGGCCACCATCCCTGCCAATCTGGTTCTGATGGGCATCCGAAGAATAGTATTTCGGATTTGTCCGAGTTGCATTTGAGGCTGTTGTGTGAAAACCAGCTAAAGACAGCCCCAAGGCACTCGCAGATCCTTTCTCCATCGAACTCTTCGCTCTTACGACAGGTGAATAGAAGCTGGGTGTCGTCAGCATAAGAGACGATCCGGGCCCCGTAGGACTCCGCCAGTGTCGCCAGAGGGGTCATAAGGATGTTAAATAGAGTGGGGCTCAGTACAGAGCCCTGAGGCACTCCGACTCCCAATGGCGGCATCTCGGCGGACCCGGGTGGGACCCAGACCGTCTGCCGGCGGTTGGCCAGAAAGGAACGAAACCAGTTGAGCACCGTCCCCCCTAGACCGATGTTATGAAGTCTAGTGAGGAGATCCTCGTGGGGGACGGTGTCAAATGCCGCCGACAGGTCTAACATGACTAACATCATCCTGCCTCCTGTGTCCAGCACCTCCTTCACGATCTCCGAGACTTCCAGGAGCGCCGTCTCGATGCTTAAGTTGGAACGAAAGCCCGATTGGGATTCATGAAGTACAATTCACATTTGTACGTGGAAAATCACTTTTAAAGATAAAATGAGATGTTTAAAGTGATTTTCATGCTTCCAGGGGCCTTAAACACGAGATTTGAGGAATGAGTAAAAGTGAATGAAAATGGCCAATTTACTCACTCTGCGGCCTTAAAAAGTGTTTCTCCTCCACAGGAAGTGAATAAAATACCATTTGGAGGCATTTATAGTTCAATCAAAAACGCATGTTTTTTAGTGAAAGAGATAACCACCCCCCCTTACGACATGCTTCAGAAATGAAAAAAATGTCAATTTTCAAATGTTGCGTCTTTGAACGACAATTCACATTTGTACGTGGAAAATCACGTTTAAAGATAAAATGAGATGTTTAAAGTGATTTTCATGCTTCCAGGGGCCTTAAACACGAGATTTGAGGAATGGGTAAAAGTGAATGAAAATGGCCAATTTACTCACTCTGCGGCCTTAAAAAGTGTTTCTCCTCCACGGGAAGTGAATTAAATAACATTTGTAGGCCTTTATTGTTAAAGCAAAAACGCCCGATTTTTGACGAAAGAGATAACCACCCCCCCTTACGACATGCTTCAGAGACTAAAAAAATGGTCTGTTTTCAAATGTTGCCTCTTTGAACTACAATTCACATTTGTACGTGGAAAATCACTTTTATAGATAAAATGAGATGTTTAAAGTGATTTTCATGCTTCCAGGGGCCTTAAACACGAGATTTGAGGAATGGGTAAAAGTGAATGAAAATGGCCAATTTACTCACTCTGCGGCCTTAAAAAGTGTTTCTCCTCCACGGGAAGTGAATAAAATACCATTTGGAGGCATTTATAGTTCAATCAAAAACGCCTGTTTTTTGGTGAAAGAGATAACCACCCCTCCCTTACGACATGCTTCAGAAATGAAAAAAATGGTCCGTTTTCAAATGTTGCCTCTTTGAACTACAATTCACATTTGTAAGTCGAAAATCATTTTTATAGATAAAATGAGATGTTTAAAGTGATTTTCATGCTTCCAGGGGCCTTAAACACAAGATTTGAGGAATGGGTAAAAGTGAATGAAAATGGCCAATATACTCATTCTGAGGCCTTAAAAAGTGTTTCTCCTCCACGGGAAGTGAATTAAATAACATTTGTAGGCCTTTATTGTTAAAGCAAAAACGCCTGATTTTTGACGAAAGAGATAACCACCCCCCCTTACGACATGCTTCAGAAACTAAAAAAATGGTCCGTTTTCAAATGTTGCCTCTTTGAACTACAATTCACATTTGTACGTGGAAAATCACTTTTAAAGATAAAATGAGATGTTTAAAGTGATTTTCATGCTTCCAGGGGCCTTAAACACGAGATTTGAGGAATGGGTAAATGTGAATGAAAATGGCCAATTTATGCACTCTGAGGCCTTAAAAAGTTTTTCTCCACCCCAGCAAGTGAATTAAATAACATTTGGAGGCCTTTATTGTTCAAGCGAAAACGCCCGATTTTTGACGAAAGAGATAACCACCCCCCCTTACGACATGCTTCAGAAACTAAAAAAATGGTCCGTTTTCAAATGTTGCCTCTTTGAACTACAATTCACATTTGTACGTGGAAAATCACTTTTAAAGATAAAATGAGATGTTTAAAGTGATTTTCATGCTTCCAGGGGCCTTAAACACGAGATTTGAGGAATGGGTAAAAGTGAATGAAAATGGCCAATTTACTCACTCTGCGGCCTTAAAAAGTGTTTCTCCTCCACGGGAAGTGAATAAAATACCATTTGGAGGCATTTATAGTTCAATCAAAAACGCCTGTTTTTTTGGTGAAAGAGATAACCACCCCCCCCCTTACGACATGCTTCAGAAATGAAAAAAATGGTCCATTTTCAAATGTTGCGTCTTTGAACGACAATTCACATTTGTACGTGGAAAATCACGTTTAAACATAAAATGAGATGTTTAAAGTGATTTTCATGCTTCCAGGGGCCTTAAACACGAGATTTGAGGAATGGGTAAAAGTGAATGAAAATGGCCAATTTACTCACTCTGCGGCCTTAAAAAGTGTTTCTCCTCCACGGGAAGTGAATAAAATACCATTTGGAGGCATTTATAGTTCAATCAAAAACGCCTGTTTTTTTGGTGAAAGAGATAACCACCCCCCCTTACGACATGCTTCAGAAATGAAAAAAATGGTCCATTTTCAAATGTTGCGTCTTTGAACGACAATTCACATTTGTACGTGGAAAATCACGTTGAAACATAAAATGAGATGTTTAAAGTGATTTTCATGCTTCCAGGGGCCTTAAACACGAGATTTGAGGAATGGGTAAAAGTGAATGAAAATGGCCAATTTACTCACTCTGCGGCCTTAAAAAGTGTCTCTCCTCCACGGGAAGTGAATAAAATACCATTTGGAGGCATTTATAGTTCAATCAAAAACGCCTGTTTTTTGGTGAAAGAGATAACCACCCCCCCTTACGACATGCTTCAGAAATGAAAAAAATGGTCCATTTTCAAATGTTGCGTCTTTGAACGACAATTCACATTTGTACGTGGAAAATCACGTTTAAACATAAAATGAGATGTTTAAAGTGATTTTCATGCTTCCAGGGGCCTTAAACACGAGATTTGAGGAATGGGTAAAAGTGAATGAAAATGGCCAATTTACTCACTCTGCGGCCTTAAAAAGTGTTTCTCCTCCACGGGAAGTGAATAAAATACCATTTGGAGGCATTTATAGTTCAATCAAAAACGCCTGTTTTTTGGTGAAAGAGATAACCACCCCCCCTTACGACATGCTTCAGAAACGAAAAAAATGGTCCGTTTTCAAATGTTGCCTCTTTGAACTGCAATTCACAATTGTACGTGGAAAATCACTTTTAAAGGTAAAATGAGATGTTTAAAGTGATTTTCATGCTTCCAGGGGCCTTAAACACGAGATTTGAGGAATGGGTAAAAGTGAATGAAAATGGCCAATTTACTCACTCTGAGGCCTTAAAAAGTGTTTCTCCTCCACGGGAAGTGAATAAAATAACATTTGGAGGCCTTTATTGTTCAATCAAAAACACCAGTTTTTTGGTGAAAGAGATAACCATCCCCCCTTACGACATGCTTCAGAAACGAAAAAAATGGTTCATTTTCAAATGTTGCGTCTTTGAACTACAATTCACATTTGTACGTGGATAATCACTTTTAGAGATAAAATTAGATGTTTAAAGTGATTTTCAAGCTTCCAGGGGCCGTAAACACAAGATTTGAGGAATGGGTAAATGTGAATGAAAATGGCCAATGTATGCACTCTGAGGCCTTAAAAAGTTTTTCTCCACCCCAGCAAGTGAATTAAATAACATTTGTAGGCCTTTATTGTTCAATCAAAAACGTCCGAGTTTTTGATGAAAGAGATAACCACCCCCCCTTACGACATGCTTCAGAAACTAAAAAAATGGTCCGTTTTCAAATGTTGCCTCTTTGAACTACAATTCACATTTGTACGTGGAAAATCACTTGTAAAGATAAAATGAGATGTTTAAAGTGATTTTCATGCTTCCAGGGGCCTTAAACACAAGATTTGAGGAATGGGTAAAAGTGAATGAAAATGGCCAATTTACTCATTCTGAGGCCTTAAAAAGTGTTTCTCCTCCACGGGAAGTGAATTAAGTAATATTTGTAGGCCTTTATTGTTCAAGCGAAAACTCCTGATTTTTGGCAAAAGAGATAACCACCCCCCCTTACGACATGCTTCAGAAACTAAAAAAATGGTCCGTTTTCAAATGTTGCCTCTTTGAACTGCAATTCACAATTGTACGTGGAAAATCACTTTTAAAGATAAAATGAGATGTTTAAAGTGATTTTCATGCTTCCAGGGGCCTTAAACACGAGATTTGCGGAATGGGTAAAAGTGAATGAAAATGGCCAATTTACTCACTCTGCGGCCTTAAAAAGTGTTTCTCCTCCACAGGAAGTGAATAAAATACCATTTGGAGGCATTTATAGTTCAATCAAAAACGCCTGTTTTTTTGGTGAAAGAGATAACCACCCCCCCTTACGACATGCTTCAGAAATGAAAAAAATGTCCATTTTCAAATGTTGCGTCTTTGAACGACAATTCACATTTGTACGTGGAAAATCATGTTTAAAGATAAAATGAGATGTTTAAAGTGATTTTCATGCTTCCAGGGGCCTTAAACACGAGATTTGAGGAATGGGTAAAAGTGAATGAAAATGGCCAATTTACTCACTCTGCGGCCTTAAAAAGTGTTTCTCCTCCACGGGAAGTGAATTAAATAACATTTGTAGGCCTTTATTGTTAAAGCAAAAACGCCCGATTTTTGACGAAAGAGATAACCACCCCCCCTTTACGACATGCTTCAGAAACTAAAAAAATTGTCCGTTTTCAAATGTTGCCTCTTTGAACTACAATTCACATTTGTACGTTGCAAATCACTTTTAAAGATAAAATGAGATGTATAAAGTGATTTTCATGCTTCCAGGGGCCCTAAACACAGGATTTGAGAAATGGGTAAAAGTGAATGAAAATGGCCAATTTACTCACTCTGAGGCCTTAAAAAGTGTTTCTCCTCCACGGGAAGTGAATAAAATAACATTTGGAGGCCTTTATTGTTCAATCAAAAACACCAGTTTTTTGGTGAAAGAGATAACCACCCCCCCTTACGACATGCTTCAGAAACAAAAAAAATGGTTCATTTTCAAATGTTGCGTCTTTGAACTACAATTCACATTTGTATGTGGATAATCACTTTTAGAGATAAAATTAGATGTTTAAAGTGATTTTCAAGCTTCCAGGGGCCGTAAACACAAGATTTGAGGAATGGGTAAATGTGAATGAAAATGGCCAATTTATGCACTCTGAGGCCTTAAAAAGTTTTTCTCCACCCCAGCAAGTGAATTAAATAACATTTGTAGGCCTTTATTGTTCAATCAAAAACGTCCGAGTTTTTGATGAAAGATATAACCACCCCCCCTTACGACATGCTTCAGAAATGAAAAAAATGTCCATTTTCAAATGTTGCGTCTTTGAACGACAATTCACATTTGTATGTGGAAAATCACGTTTAAAGATAAAATGAGATGTTTAAAGTGATTTTCATGCTTCCAGGGGCCTTAAACACGAGATTTGAGGAATGGGTAAAAGTGAATGAAAATGGCCAATTTACTCACTCTGCGGCCTTAAAAAGTGTTTCTCCTCCACGGGAAGTGAATTAAGTAATATTTGTAGGCCTTTATTGTTCAAGCGAAAACTCCTGATTTTTGGCGAAAGAGATAACCACCCCCCCTTACGACATGCTTCAGAAACTAAAAAAATGGTCCGTTTTCAAATGTTGCCTCTTTGAACTACAATTCACAATTGTACGTGGAAAATCACATTTAAAGATAAAATCAGATGTTTAAAGTGATTTTCATGCTTCCAGGGGGCCTTAAACACGAGATTTGAGGAATGGGTAAAAGTGAATGAAAATGGCCAATTTACTCACTCTGCGGCCTTAAAAAGTGTTTCTCCTCCACAGGAAGTGAATAAAATACCATTTGGAGGCATTTATAGTTCAATCAAAAACGCCTGTTTTTTAGTGAAAGAGATAACCACCCCCCCTTACGACATGCTTCAGAAATGAAAAAAATGTCCATTTTCAAATGTTGCGTCTTTGAACGACAATTCACATTTGTACGTGGAAAATCACGTTTAAAGATAAAATGAGATGTTTAAAGTGATTTTCATGCTTCCAGGGACCTTAAACACGAGATTTGAGGAATGGGTAAAAGTGAATGAAAATGGCCAATTTACTCACTCTGCGGCCTTAAAAAGTGTTTCTCCTCCACGGGAAGTGAATTAAATAACATTTGTAGGCCTTTATTGTTAAAGCAAAAACGCCCGATTTTTGACGAAAGAGATAACCACCCCCCCTTACGACATGCTTCAGAGACTAAAAAAATGGTCCGTTTTCAAATGTTGCCTCTTTGAACTACAATTCACATTTGTACGTGGAAAATCACTTTTATAGATAAAATGAGATGTTTAAAGTGATTTTCATGCTTCCAGGGACCTTAAACACAAGATTTGAGGAATGGGTAAAAGTGAATGAAAATGGCCAATTTACTCATTCTGAGGCCTTAAAAAGTGTTTCTCCTCCACGGGAAGGGAATTAAATAACATTTGTAGGCCTTTATTGTTCAAGCGAAACCGCCCGATTTTTGACGAAAGAGATAACCACCCCCCCTTACGACATGCTTCAGAAACTTAAAAAATGATCCGTTTACAAATGTTGCCTCTTTGAACTACAATTCACATTTGTACGTGGAAAATCACTTTTAAAGATAAAATGAGATGTTTAAAGTGATTTTCATGCTTCCAGGGGCCTTAAACACGAGATTTGAGGAATGGGTAAAAGTGAATGAAAATGGCCAATTTACTCACTCTGCGGCCTTAAAAAGTGTTTCTCCTCCATGGGAAGTGAATTAAGTAATATTTGTAGGCCTTTATTGTTCAAGCGAAAACTCCTGATTTTTGGCGAAAGAGATAACCACCCCCCCTTACGACATGCTTCAGAGACTAAAAAAATGGTCCGTTTTCAAATGTTGCCTCTTTGAACTACAATTCACATTTGTACGTGGAAAATCACTTTTATAGATAAAATGAGATGTTTAAAGTGATTTTCATGCTTCCAGGGGCCTTAAACACAAGATTTGAGGAATGGGTAAAAGTGAATGAAAATGGCCAATTTACTCATTCTGAGGCCTTAAAAAGTGTTTCTCCTCCACGGGAAGGGAATTAAATAACATTTGTAGGCCTTTATTGTTCAAGCGAAACCGCCCGATTTTTGACGAAAGAGATAACCACCCCCCCTTACGACATGCTTCAGAAACTTAAAAAATGATCCGTTTTCAAATGTTGCCTCTTTGAACTACAATTGTTATGTTATGTTATGTTATGTTAAATGGGACTTTTATAGCGCAACGGCTACTCCAAAGGAGTGTCCCGGCGCTTTTGTGCTCCAGACCAAAGAAAGAGCTGGAAAACATAATAGTAAAAAGAGCAGGGGCCTAAAGAGGGGGCAGATTATCCAGTGAACAGCCAGGTTTGTAAGTCTTTTCTGAAGGCAAGCAGGTTAGCGGTGTTTCGCAAGGACACCGGTAAGGAATTCCATAGCTGCGGAGCAAGAAAGCTAAAGGACCGGCGGCCTAGCCGAGCCCTTTTGATGCGTGGCACCCGAGCCAAAGCCAAAGCTTCTGACCTGAGGGATCGTACAGGTCGATAGAAGTCCAGCCTCCTCTGAAGATATTTGGCACCATTGCCATGCAAGGCCTTATGGGCGAGAGTCATGGCCTTGAAAAGTATCCTCTTCCGCACCGGAAGCCAGTGAAGGGATACGAGGAGATTGGAGGCACTGGTGCGGCGGTGCAGGCCAAAAATTGCACGAGCAGCAGTGTTCTGAGTAACCTGCAAACGCTGGAGGAGGTATTCAGGCAGACCCAGATATAGGACATTTGCATAGTCCAATCTGGACCCTATGAGTGCCTGAACAGTGATCCTCCGATGTTCCTCCGAGAGAAGGGGAAAGAACTTGCGCAACATTCTGAGTATCCCAAAGCATGTTCCCGTAAGAGTGGAAACCTGGGATTTGAGCGAGAGCTCGTTGTCAATTTTAACCCCCAGGTTCTTAGCCCACTTAGAGGACTGAGTGGGAGGGAACATGTCAGCAGGCCACCATCCCTGCCAATCTGGTTCTGATGGGCATCCGAAGAATAGTATTTCGGATTTGTCCGAGTTGCATTTGAGGCTGTTGTGTGAAAACCAGCTAAAGACAGCCCCAAGGCACTCGCAGATCCTTTCTCCATCGAACTCTTCGCTCTTACGACAGGTGAATAGAAGCTGGGTGTCGTCAGCATAAGAGACGATCCGGGCCCCGTAGGACTCCGCCAGTGTCGCCAGAGGGGTCATAAGGATGTTAAATAGAGTGGGGCTCAGTACAGAGCCCTGAGGCACTCCGACTCCCAATGGCGGCATCTCGGCGGACCCGGGTGGGACCCAGACCGTCTGCCGGCGGTTGGCCAGAAAGGAACGAAACCAGTTGAGCACCGTCCCCCCTAGACCGATGTTATGAAGTCTAGTGAGGAGATCCTCGTGGGGGACGGTGTCAAATGCCGCCGACAGGTCTAACATGACTAACATCATCCTGCCTCCTGTGTCCAGCACCTCCTTCACGATCTCCGAGACTTCCAGGAGCGCCGTCTCGGTGCTTAAGTTGGAACGAAAGCCCGATTGGGATTCATGAAGTACAATTCACATTTGTACGTGGAAAATCACTTTTAAAGATAAAATGAGATGTTTAAAGTGATTTTCATGCTTCCAGGGGCCTTAAACACGAGATTTGAGGAATGAGTAAAAGTGAATGAAAATGGCCAATTTACTCACTCTGCGGCCTTAAAAAGTGTTTCTCCTCCACAGGAAGTGAATAAAATACCATTTGGAGGCATTTATAGTTCAATCAAAAACGCATGTTTTTTAGTGAAAGAGATAACCACCCCCCCTTACGACATGCTTCAGAAATGAAAAAAATGTCCATTTTCAAATGTTGCGTCTTTGAACGACAATTCACATTTGTACGTGGAAAATCACGTTTAAAGATAAAATGAGATGTTTAAAGTGATTTTCATGCTTCCAGGGGCCTTAAACACGAGATTTGAGGAATGGGTAAAAGTGAATGAAAATGGCCAATTTACTCACTCTGCGGCCTTAAAAAGTGTTTCTCCTCCACGGGAAGTGAATTAAATAACATTTGTAGGCCTTTATTGTTAAAGCGAAAACGCCCGATTTTTGACGAAAGAGATAAGCACCCCACCTTACGACATGCTTCAGAAATTAAAAACTTAAAAATGGTCCGTTTTCAAATGTTGCCTCTTTGAACGACAATTCACATTTGTACGTGGAAAATCACTTTTAAAGATAAAATGAGATGTTTAAAGTGATTTTCATGCTTCCAGGGGCCTTAAACACGAGATTTGAGGAATGGGTAAATGTGAATGAAAATGGCCAATTTATTCACTCTGAGCCCTTAAAAAGTTTTTCTCCACCCCAGCAAGTGAATTAAATAACATTTGTAGGCCTTTATTGTTCAAGCGAAAACGCCCGATTTTTGACGAAAGAGATAAGCACCCCACCTTACGACATACTTCAGAAACTGAAAAACTTAAAAATGGTCCGTTTTCAAATGTTGCCTCTTTGAACTACAATTCACATTTGTACGTGGAAAATCACTTTTAAAGATGAAATGAGATGTTTAAAGTGATTTTCATGCTTCCAGGGGCCTTAAACACAAGATTTGAGAAATGTGTAAAAGTGAATGAAAATGGCCAATTTACTCACTCTGCGGCCTTAAAAAGTGTTTTTCCTCCACGGGAAGTGAATTAAATAACATTTGGAGGCCTTTATTGTTCAAGCGAAAACGCCCGATTTTTGACGAAAGAGATAACCACCCCCCCTTACGACATGCTTCAGAAACTAAAAAAATGGTCCGTTTTCAAATGTTGCCTCTTTGAATTACAATTCACATTTGTACGTGGAAAATCACTTTTAAAGATAAAATGAGATGTTTAAAGTGATTTTCATGCTTCCAGGGGCCTTAAACACAAGATTTGAGGAATGGGTAAAAGTTAATGAAAATGGCCAATTTAATCACTCTGCGGCCTTAAAAAGTGTTTCTCCTCCACGGGAAGTGAATTAAATAACATTTGTAGGCCTTTATTGTTCAATCAAAAACGCCCGATTTTTGATGAAAGAGATAACCACCCCTCCTTACGACATGCTTCAGAAACTAAAAAAATGGTCCGTTTTCAAATGTTGCCTCTTTGAACTACAATTCACATTTGTACATGGAAAATCACTTTTAAAGATAAAATGAGATGTTTATAGTGATTTTCATGCTTCCAGGGGCCTTAAACACACGATTTGAGGAATGGGTAAACGTGAATGAAAATGGCCAATTTACTCACTCTGCGGCCTTAAAAAGTGGTTCTCCTCCATGGGAAGTGAATAAAATAACATTTGGAGGCCTTTATTGTTCAATCAAAAATGCCCGTTTTTTGGTGAATGAGATAACCCCCCCTTACGACATGCTTCAGAAACGAAAAAAATGGTCCATTTTCAAATGTTGCGTCTTTGAACTACAATTCACATTTGTATGTGGATAATCACTTTTAGAGATAAAATTAGATGTTTAACGTGATTTTCAAGCTTCCAGGGGCCCTAAATACAAGAATTGAGGAATGGGTAAATGTGAATGAAAATGGCCAATTTATTCACTCTGAGGCCTTAAAGAACAAGTTACTAACCTTCGGTAACGATGTATCTGTAAGAAACATTAGTTAGTTAGATTCCTCACCTTAGAATATCCCCAGGCGTCAGACTGGATCCGGAAGATTTTTCGTCAGCAATACCCCTTGCGCGTCGCTAGGCGTCGTCTGCGGCTCCGCGTCCGTCGTCGGCGTCGTGCGCCGGGATGACGTCGTCGGAGTACTTAGACGCCGCCCTCGCGCGCTGACGTCAGTTCTTGTACATAGCCTTCCGCGCCAGGAACGCAGAGCCATGCAAAGACCGACACTGGTGCCAAAAATAAAATCTAGGGGCCTGAAAGGACAACCTTAACCCTAGATGTCAGTTCGCAGAACGGGGAGGATGGGAGGGTCGGTGAGGAATCTAACTAACTAATGTTTCTTACAGATACATCGTTACCGAAGGTTAGTAACTTGTTCATCAGAAAGAAACACGTTAGTTAGATTCCTCACCTTAGAATAGATACCCAAGCAATACCATCCCCGGTGGTGGGTCTGCGAACCAAGATCACACCAGAAAGTCCTGGAGGACAGAACGGCCAAAGAAGCCATCCCTCCGGACTTGGCTGTCAAGGCAATAATGCCTGGCAAACGTGTGTAGCGAAGCCCACGTCGCCGCCTGACAGATGTCCTGCAAAGGGACTCCCCGTCCCAAGGCAGTAGTAGCCGCTGTGGCCCGAGTAGAATGGGCGCGCAGCCCAACAGGAGGGTCCTTTTTAGCCAAGGAATAGCAGATTTTGATACACAAAACGACCCACCGAGAGATGGTTCGTTTGTGCACAGCTTTCCCCTTCTTAGCGCCCACGTACCCAACAAAAAGCTGGTCGTCCACCCGGAACTGTTTTGTGCGGTCCAGATAGAAGGAGAGCGCACGTTTTGGGTCCAGACGGTGGAGCCTCTCTTCCTCTTTGGAAGGATGCGGAGGCGGAAAGAAGGTGGGCAAGGTGACAGACTGCCCAAGGTGAAATGGAGTCACCACTTTAGGAAGAAAGGAGGGACGAGGCCGAAGGACAACCTTGTCCGGATGAACAGATAGAAAAGGAGGCTTTGAAGATAAAGCCTGGAGCTCACTCACCCGTCTAGCCGAGGTGATGGCTACCAGAAAAGCAGTCTTTAGAGTTAGAAGACGAAGAGGGCAATTGTGAAGAGGCTCAAAGGGAGCGCACATCAGGAATGTCAAAACCAGATTCAAGTCCCACTGAGGCATTACAAAAGGGACAGGAGGAAACGTGTGTGTAATGCCTTTGAGAAAGCGTGTAACCACAGGGGACTTGAAAAGAGAAGGCTGATCAGGAAGCCGCAAGAAGGCGGAGATGGCAGCAAGATAACCTTTCAGGGTGCCCAGGGCAGAGCCCTGCCGGGCCAGAGAAAGAAGGAAGAGGAGAACCTCAGAAAGAGGGGCGGAAAGGGGATCCACAGCCTTTGCTGTGCACCATGCCACAAATTTGTTCCACCGGCAGGCGTATACCGACTTTGTGGAGGGACGCCTGGCTGCCAGAATGATATCACAGACTTCAGGAGGCAAGTCAAATGGCATCAACTGCCGCCGCTCAATCTCCACGCATGGAGGTGGAGGCTGGACAGGTTCGGGTGGAGGACCGTCCCCTGCTGCTGCGACAGAAGATCCTCCCGAAGGGGCAGACGTATCGGGGGATCGGTCAACAGACTGAGTAGCTCGGGATACCAGTATCTTCGTGCCCAATCCGGAGCCACCAAGATGACTTGGGCCCGGTCGTGCCTGATTTTCTTCAGCACTCTGGGCAGAAGTGGTATAGGCGGAAAGGCGTACAACAGACCGCAACTCCACTCGTGACGAAAAGCGTCGCCGAGCGAGTGCCGCCTTGGAAATTCCAACGCGCAGAACTGCTGACATTGCGCGTTCTCTTCGGTGGCGAATAGATCTAACCAAGGCTCTCCCCACTGCTGAAAGAGGCCTTGCACCACTTCGGAGTTCAGACGCCATTCGTGATCCATCATGCACCGGCGGCTGAGTTCGTCTGCTCTGGCGTTCAGAGAGCCCGCCAGATGTTGAACCACCAGGGTGACGCCCTGGTGTTCCAGCCATGTCCAGAGGCGCAGAGCCTCCTGACAAAGGGTCCACGACCCCATCCCGCCCTGTTTGTTGCAGTACCACATGGCGGTGGTGTTGTCCGTGAACACCTGCACGACACTTCCCCTGACAGAGGGAAGGAAGGCTTTCAGTGCAAGCCGGATCGCTCTCAACTCCAACAGGTTGATGTGGAGACGAGACTCCGCCGGAGACCAGAGGCCTCTGATCTCCGCCTCTCCCATATGGCCACCCCATCCCAAGAGGGACGCATCCGTCACTACGACATGCTCCGGTTGGGGAAGGGAGAGGCTCTTGCCCTTGACCCACTCGCAGTCCGTGAGCCACCACTGCAACTGCTGTGCAGTACCCTCCGAGATCAAGACATGGTCGGACAGGTTGCCGTGATGCTGGGCCCACTGAAACTTCAGGTCCCACTGCAGAGCCCGCATGCGCCGCCTGGCGTGATGCACTAGTAGGATGCAGGAGGCCATCAGCCCCAGAAGCCGCAACACTAACCTGACCGAAACCCGGGATAGAGGCCGAAAGATGGGAATCAGGGCCTGTATATCCCGGACCCGCTGTTCCGGTGGATGGACCCGGAACTGCGCCGAATCGAGAACCGCTCCGATGAAGAGGAGCTTCTGAGAGGGACTCAAGTGTGACTTCGGCACGTTGATGGAAAACCCCAGCAAATGCAGGAGATCCGCCGTAGTCTGGAGGTGGGAGACGACTGCCTGGGGCGAGCCCGCCTTCAACAACCAGTCGTCGAGATAGGGGAAGACTGGGACCCCTGATCTGCGCAGATGAGCTGCGACCACCGCCATCACTTTCGTGAACACCCGAGGGGCACTGGTGAGGCCGAAGGGGAGCACGGTAAACTGAAAGTGCTCTTGGCCCACCGTGAACCGCAGGTAACGCCGGTGGGCCGGCAGGACGGGGATATGGAAATATGCGTCCTGCAAGTCCAACGCTACCATCCAGTCTCCAGGGTCTAGGGCAGCTAAAACCTGAGCCAACGTTAGCATCTTGAACCTTTCCTTTCGGAGGAAGGCATTGACGTTCCGGAGGTCCAAGATAGGGCGCAGGCCCCCCTTGCCCTTCTTGGGAACCAGAAAGTAGTGGGAATAACAACCACGACCTACTTCTGGACTCGGAACGCGCTCGACGGCCCCCTTGGCCAAGAGAGCCGAAACTTCCTCGCGGAGAAGATCCAAATGATCCCCCGAGATACGGTGGTGCTGCGGTGGCATGGCTGGAGGGGTCGTCTCGAAGGGGAGGGAGTAGCCCCTTCGGACGATTTGCAGCACCCACCTGTCCGATGTTATGGACCGCCAGTGGAGCAGGTGATGGCGAACTCTGCCGCCCACTGGCGTGGTATGGGCCTGAAAGCTCGGACTAGGAAGGCTTTGAGGCGGATGCTGCCGGGGTGGATGTGGGCTGACCACGTCGGCCTCCATTTCCGCCACGGCGGAAGCCACGTCCACGACCGCGCGCAGGTTGGTTCTGCGGCTGGTGGCTTTGCGAACGTGAGGA
The DNA here is from genome assembly GCF_964204655.1 of Triturus cristatus. Taxonomy (NCBI): domain Eukaryota; kingdom Metazoa; phylum Chordata; class Amphibia; order Caudata; family Salamandridae; genus Triturus; species Triturus cristatus. Next base: position 472,314,715 of record NC_140592.1, read on the forward strand.
GGCGCCCCTTCCTTGGCCACGAAAGGGGCGAAAAGCGGAGGTGTGCGCCCGCGGAGCCGAGAGGCCCAAGGACTTGGCCGTAGCCCGGGAGTCCTTAAAGCGGTTCAGCGCACTGTCCGCCTTCTCACCAAACAGGCGAGTGCCATCAAAGGGCATGTCCATGAGGGTGTTCTGGACATCCCCGGAAAATGACGTGGACCGCATCCAGGCGTGGCGGCGGAGCGCCACCGTGGTGGAAATCGCCCGACCTAGCGAGTCCGTGGTGTCAAGCCCACATCTTATGGCGTGCCGTGCTGCATCCCTCCCATCGGCCAGAGCCTGGGTAAGACGCGTCCGGACCTCCTCCGGACACAGGGGCAGCACGTCCTCCACCGTACCCCACAGGGAATGGGAATAACGGTCCAAGAGACAGGCGGTATTTAAGGACCGCAGGCCCAAACTAAGGGACGAGAACAGTTTCTTGCCAAACTGCTCGAGTCTCTTGGAATCCCGGTCCGGCGGAGCAGTCGGGAAGGAGGATTGGGAAGTAGAGGCCTGGATAACCAGACTCTCGGGGGTGGGGTGTTGGGACAGGAAACTGGGGTCGCCCGGAGCAGGGCGGTGGCGCCTGGCAACGTTCCTATCCACAGGAGGAACTGTGGAGGGCTTGGACCAGGTGCCCTGCAGAACGTCAGTGAGGGCCTCGTTAAACGGCAGCAGAGGCTCAGTGGAGCTTGCTGAGGTTTGAAGCACCTCAGTGAGGATGTTGGTCCTCACAGCCACGGCAGGCAACTCGAGCCCAAGGGCCTCAGCCGCCTTGCGCAGCACCACAGAAAATGCTGCACCCTCCTCCGAAGCCACGGTCGGAGGAGAAGTGAATCCAGCGTCTGGCGAGGTGTCCAGCCCGCTGGCCTCCCCCAGTTCATCTGCCCAGTCCTGAGAAAGCTGTGACTGAACAGCCAGAGGGTCCTCGAACCCCTCCCAGTCGCCCCCTTCTTCCGATTCCTGATAAACAGGAGGAATGATCGGAACCGGACTGTAGAGATGGTAGGTCTCTAGCGGCGTCGGATGCGGCGTCGGCGGACGCCGTGCCGGCGTCGGGTCTGGATGAGGGCTAAACTGGGGCGTCGGCGTCACAGGCGTCGGCGGCGCCGGTGACGGCGTCGGTGGTTCAGGCGTCGGCGCCGGTGGAGGAGTGACAAGGTCAACCGGCGTCGACTGGGGCCCAGGCATGGGCCCCGCGGGGACCTGCGGCGTCGAGACCGGAGTCGTCGACGGCGCCGGGGCCGGAGCCGCCGGCACGCGAGGTCGCCCAGTCGAGCCCGCGGGGCCCGAAGGCGCGCCAGCGGGCGTCGACGGCGGGGCCAGGCTCCTCATGGCCGAGAGGAAGGCACTGATCTCCGCCGGCGCCGCGTCAGCCCCAGGGACCGGAAGGTATGGGGGCGGACGCGGCACCTGCGGCTCCGCCGGAGCCGCGGGGGTGGAACCACTTGGACCCTCGGCCGAGTCGCGCGACCGGCGAGGGGAGTCCGAAGAGCGATGTCACCTCTTGGACTTCTTTGAGTGTTTGGACTTACCCGACGACTTGGAGCCCGATGATCGATGGTGGCGTCGGCTCGGGCTCCGCGAGCGATCCTTGGACCTCCTCCTGGACCGGGATCGCGCACGACGCGGAGCCGAGTGGCGAAGCTCGAGAAGCTTGCGGGACCGCTCCCGCCTAGCCTTCGAAGTCAAGGCCTGACAGTCGTTGCACGACTCCGCGTCGTGGTCGAGGCCTAAGCAGTAGAGGCACCGGCGGTGGTGATCGGTCACCGACATCAGTCGATGACAATCTTCACAAGCCTTGAACCCAGGCATCCTACCGGCACCAGATGTCGACAGACAAGGATCAAAAATGATCAAAAAGATTTAGTCAAAAAAGACTAAAAGGGGTAGCTCTCCCGGATCTGCGCTTACTGGCGCGGAAAAAAGAAGAACAATAACTGACGTCAGCGCGCGAGGGCGGCGTCTAAGTACTCCGACGACGTCATCCCGGCGCACGACGCCGACGACGGACGCGGAGCCGCAGACGACGCCTAGCGACGCGCAAGGGGTATTGCTGACGAAAAATCTTCCGGATCCAGTCTGACGCCTGGGGATATTCTAAGGTGAGGAATCTAACTAACGTGTTTCTTTCAGATAAGTTTTTCTCCACCCCAGAAAGTGAATTAAATAACATTTGTAGGCCTTTATTGTTCAATCAAAAACGCCCGAGTTTTTGATGAAAGAGATAACCACCCCCCCTTACGAAATGCTTCAGAAACTAAAAAAATGGTCCGTTTTCAAATGTTGCCTCTTTGAACTACAATTCACATTTGTACGTGGAAAATCACTTTTAAAGATAAAATGAGATGTTTAAAGTGATTTTCATGCTTCCAGGGGCCTTAAACACAAGATTTGAGGAATGGGTAAAAGTGAATGAAAATGGCCAATTTACTCATTCTGAGGCCTTAAAAAGTGTTTCTCCTCCATGGGAAGTGAATTAAGTAATATTTGTAGGCCTTTATTGTTCAAGCGAAAACGCTCGATTTTTGACGAAAGAGATAACCACCCCCCCTTACGACATGCTTCAGAAACTAAAAAAATGGTCCGTTTTCAAATGTTGCCTCTTTGAACTACAATTCACATTTGTACGTGGAAAATCACTTTTAAAGATAAAATGAGATGTTTAAAGTGATTTTCATGCTTCCAGGGGCCTTAAACACGAGCTTTGAGGAATGGGTAAAAGTAAATGAAAATGGCCAATTTACTCACTCTGCGGCCTTAAAAAGTGTTTCTCCTCCACGGGAAGTGAATTAAATAACATTTGTAGGCCTTTATTGTTCAAGCGAAAACGCCCGATTTTTGACGAAAGAGATAAGCACCCCACCTTACGTTATGCTTCAGAAACTAAAGAAACTTAAAAATGGTCCGTTTTCAAATGTTGCCTCTTTGAACTACAATTCACATTTGTACGTGGAAAATCACTTTTAAAGATGAAATGAGATGTTTAAAGTGATTTTCATGCTTCCAGGGGCCTTAAACACAAGATTTGAGAAATGTGTAAAAGTGAATGAAAATGGCCAATTTACTCACTCTGCTGCCTTAAAAAGTGTTTCTTCTCCACGGGAAGTGAATTAAATAACATTTGGAGGCCTTTATTGTTCAAGCGAAAACGCCCGATTTTTGACGAAAGAGATAACCACCCCCCCTTACGACATGCTTCAGAAACTAAAAAAATGGTCCGTTTTCAAATGTTGCCTCTTTGAACTACAATTCACATTTGTACGTGGAAAATCACTTTTAAAGATAAAATGAGATGTTTAAAGTGATTTTCATGCTTCCAGGGGCCTTAAACACAAGATTTGAGAAATGTGTAAAAGTGAATGGAAATGACCAATTTACTCACTCTCCGGCCTTAAAAAGTGTTTCTCCTCCACGGGAAGTGAATTAAATAACATTTGTAGGCCTTTATTGATCAATCAAAAACGCCCGATTTTTGATGAAAGAGATAACCACCCCTCCTTACGACATGCTTCAGAAACTAAAAAAATGGTCCGTTTTCAAATGTTGCCTCTTTGAACTACAATTCATATTTGTACATGGAAAATCACTTTTAAAGATAAAATGAGATGTTTATAGTGATTTTCATGCTTCCAGGGGCCTTAAACACAAGATTTGAGGAATGGATAAACGTGAATGAAAATGGCCAATTTACTCACTCTGCGGCCTTAAAAAGTGTTTCTCCTCCATGGGAAGTGAATAAAATAACATTTGGAGGCCTTTATTGTTCAATCAAAAACGCCCGTTTTTTGGTGAAAGAGATAACCCCCCCCTTACGACATGCTTCAGAAACGAAAAAAATGGTCCATTTTCAAATGTTGCGTCTTTGAACTACAATTCACATTTGTATGTGGATAATCACTTTTAGAGATAAAATTAGATGTTTAAAGTGATTTTCAAGCTTCCAGGGGCCCTAAATACAAGAATTGAGGAATGGGTAAATGTGAATGAAAATGGCCAATTTATTCACTCTGAGGCCTTAAAAAGTTTTTCTCCACCCCAGCAAGTGAATTAAATAACATTTGTAGGCCTTTATTGTTCAATAAAAAACGCCCGTTTTTTAGTGAAAGAGATAACCACCCCCCTTACGAAATGCTTCAGAAACTAAAAAAACTGGTCCGTTTTCAAATGTTGCCTCTTTGAACTACAATTCACATTTGTACGTGGAAAATCACTTTTAAAGATAAAATGAGATGTTTAAAGTGATTTTCATGCTTCCAGGGGCCTTAAACACAAGATTTGAGGAATGGGTAAAAGTGAATGAAAATGGCCAATTTACTCATTCTGAGGCCTTAAAAAGTGTTTCTCCTCCACGGGAAGTGAATTAAGTAATATTTGTAGGCCTTTATTGTTCAAGCGAAAACGCTCGATTTTTAACGAAAGAGATAACCACCCCCCCTTACGACATGCTTCAGAAACTAAAAAAATGGTCCGTTTTCAAATGTTGCCTCTTTGAACTACAATTCACATTTGTACGTGGAAAATCACTTTTAAAGATGAAATGAGATGTTTAAAGTGATTTTCATGCTTCCAGGGGCCTTAAACACAAGATTTGAGAAATGTGTAAAAGTGAATGAAAATGGCCAATTTACTCACTCTGCTGCCTTAAAAAGTGTTTATTCTCCACGGGAAGTGAATTAAATAACATTTGGAGGCCTTTATTGTTCAAGCGAAAACGCCCGATTTTTGACGAAAGAGATAACCACCCCCCCCTTACGACATGCTTCAGAAACTAAAAAAATGGTCCGTTTTCAAATGTTGCCTCTTTGAACTACAATTCACATTTGTACGTGGAAAATCACTTTTAAAGATATGGGGGCATATGTATCAACATCACCATTTGCGATTCTCAAATAGCGATTTTTAAAGAATCGCTATTTGAGAATTGCAAAACGGGATGTATTTAAAAAATCGCAAACTTTTTGCGATTTCTTAAAATTCCTTAATTGCGATTAGCAAATTGCGAAATCGCAATTAAGGAATACCTGCCCATTCATTTCTATGGGCCAGGAGACCCATAGGAATGAATGGGAAGTAATTCTCAAATAGCGAATTCGCAATTTGCTAATCGCTATTTGAGAATAATTTCAAAGGTGCAAGGGTGTCATGATGACACCCTGATGCACCCCTGAAATGAGCATGTGTGTGCATATGGCGCACATACATGCCCTAAGTGCATGTATGAGCGTCACGTGGCACTTTGCAAAATTTAAAATAGTGCATTTTGAAAGGAAATCGCAAATTACCACCAACTGGAAGTTGGTGGTAATTTGCGATTTCTTAAGGATAATTCGCACAACTTGGGTGCTTTTTACATATCATTTAAGAAATCGCAATTTGCGATTTCTTAAATGCTTACGCAAAATTAAGAAATCGCTAAATTAGCAATTCCTTAATTTTGCGATGGGATTTTGCCTAATACATCCCGTTTTGCGAATATTTAATCGCAAACGCTGTATTTTGCGAACCGCAGCGTTTGCGATTAAAAATTTGCTTGATACATATGCCCCAAAATGAGATGTTTAAAGTGATTTTCATGCTTCCAGGGGCCTTAAACACAAGATTTGAGAAATGTGTAAAAGTGAATTAAAATGACCAATTTACTCACTCTCCAGCCTTAAAAAGTGTTTCTCCTCCACGGGAAGTGAATTAAATAACATTTGTAGGCCTTTATTGTTCAATCAAAACCGCCCGATTTTTGATGAAAGAGATAACCACCCCTCCTTACGACATGCTTCAGAAACTAAAAAAATGGTCCGTTTTCAAATGTTGCCTCTTTGAACTACAATTCACATTTGTACATGGAAAATCACTTTTAAAGATAAAATGAGATGTTTAAAGTGATTTTCATGCTTCCAGGGGCCTTAAACACGAGCTTTGAGGAATAGGTAAAAGTGAATGAAAATGGCCAATTTACTCACTCTGCGGCCTCAAAAAGTGTTTCTCCTCCACGGGAAGTGAATTAAATAACATTTGTAGGCCTTTATTGTTCAAGCAACAACACCCGATTTTTGACGAAAGAGATAACCACCCCCCCCTTACGACATGCTTCAGAGACTAAAAAATGGTCCGTTTTCAAATGTTGCCTCTTTGAACTACAATTCACATTTGTAAGTGGAAAATCAATTTTATAGATAAAATGAGATGTTTAAAGTGATTTTCATGCTTCCAGGGGCCTTAAACACAAGATTTGAGGAATGGGTAAAAGTGAATGAAAATGGCCAATTTACTCATTCTGAGGCCTTAAAAAGTGTTTCTCCTCCACGGGAAGTGAATTAAATAACATTTGTAGGCCTTTATTGTTCAAGCGAAAACGCCCGATTTTTGACGAAAGAGATAAGCACCCCACCTTACGTTATGCTTCAGAAACTAAAAAACTTAAAAATGGTCCGTTTTCAAATGTTGCCTCTTTGAACTACAATTCACATTTGTACGTGGAAAATCACTTTTAAAGATGAAATGAGATGTTTAAAGTGATTTTCATGCTTCCAGGGGCCTTAAACACAAGATTTGAGGAATGGGTAAAAGTGAATGAAAATGGCCAATTTACTCACTCTGCTGCCTTAAAAAGTGTTTCTCCTCCACGGGAAGTGAATTAAATAACATTTGTAGGCCTTTATTGTTCAATCAAAAACGCCCGATTTTTGACGAAAGAGATAACCACCCCCCCTTACGACATGCTTCAGAAACTAAAAAAATGGTCCGTTTTCAAATGTTGCCTCTTTGAAGTACAATTCACATTTGTACGTGGAAAATCACTTTTAAAGATAAAATGAGATGTTTAAAGTGATTTTCATGCTTCCAGGGGCCTTAAACACAAGATTTGAGAAATGTGTAAAAGTGAATGAAAATGACCAATTTACTCACTCTCCGGCCTTAAAAAGTGTTTCTCCTCCACGGGAAGTGAATTAAATAACATTTGTAGGCCTTTATTGTTCAATCAAAAACGCCCGATTTTTGATGAAAGAGATAACCACCCCTCCTTATGACATGCTTCAGAAACTAAAAAAATGGTCCGTTTTCAAATGTTGCCTCTTTGAAGTACAATTCACATTTGTACGTGGAAAATCACTTTTAAAGATAAAATGAGATGTTTAAAGTGATTTTCATGCTTCCAGGGGCCTTAAACACAAGATTTGAGAAATGTGTAAAAGTGAATGAAAATGACCAATTTACTCACTCTCCGGCCTTAAAAAGTGTTTCTCCTCCACGGGAAGTGAATTAAATAACATTTGTAGGCCTTTATTGTTCAATCAAAAACGCCCGATTTTTGATGAAAGAGATAACCACCCCTCCTTATGACATGCTTCAGAAACTAAAAAAATGGTCCGTTTTCAAATGTTGCCTCTTTGAACTACAATTCACATTTGTACATGGAAAATCACTTTTAAAGATAAAATGAGATGTTTATAGTGATTTTCATGCTTCCAGGGGCCTTAAACACAAGATTTGAGGAATGGGTAAACGTGAATGAAAATGGCCAATTTACTCACTCTGCGGCCTTAAAAAGTGTTTCTCCTCCATGGGAAGTGAATAAAATAACATTTGGAGGCCTTTATTGTTCAATCAAAAACGCCTGTTTTTTGGTGAAAGAGATAACCACCCCCCCTTACGACATGCTTCAGAAACGAAAAAAATGGTCCATTTTCAAATGTTGCGTCTTTGAACTACAATTCACATTTGTATGTGGATAATCACTTTTAGAGATAAAATTAGATGTTTAAAGTGATTTTCAAGCTTCCAGGGGCCCTAAATACAAGAATTGAGGAATGGGTAAATGTGAATGAAAATGGCCAAGTTATTCACTCTGAGGCCTTAAAAAGTTTTTCTCCACCCCAGAAAGTGAATTAAATAACATTTGTAGGCCTATATTGTTCAATCAAAAACGCCCGAGTTTTTGATGAAAGAGATAACCACCCCCCCTTACGAAATGCTTCAGAAACTAAAAAAATGGTCCGTTTTCAAATGTTGCCTCTTTGAACTACAATTCACATTTGTAAGTGGAAAATCACTTTTATAGATAAAATGAGATGTTTAAAGTGATTTTCATGCTTCCAGGGGCCTTAAACACAAGATTTGAGGAATGGGTAAAAGTGAATGAAAATGGCCAATTTACTCATTCTGAGGCCTTAAAAAGTGTTTCTCCTCCACGGGAAGTGAATAAAATACCATTTGTAGGCCTTTATTGTTCAATCAAAAACGCCCGAGTTTTTGATGAAAGAGATAACCACCCCCCCTTACGAAAAGCTTAAGAAACTAAAAAAATGGTCCGTTTTTAAATGTTGCCTCTTTGAACTACAATTCACATTTGTACGTGGAAAATCACTTTTAAAGATAAAATGAGATGGTTAAAGTGATTTTCATGCTTCCAGGGGCCTTAAACACAAGATTTGAGGAATGGGTAAAAGTGAATGAAAATGGCCAATTTACTCATTCTGAGGCCTTAAAAAGTGTTTCTCCTCCACGGGAAGTGAATTAAGTAATATTTGTAGGCCTTTATTGTTCAAGCGAAAACGCCCGATTTTTGACGAAAGAGATAACCACCCCCCCTTACGACATGCTTCAGAGACTAAAAAAATGGTCCGTTTTCAAATGTTGCCGCTTTGAACTACAATTCACATTTGTAAGTGGAAAATCACTTTTATAGATAAAATGAGATGTTTTAAGTGATTTTCATGCTTCCAGGGGCCTTAAACACAAGATTTGAGGAATGGGTAAAAGTGAATGAAAATGGCCAATTTACTCATTCTGAGGCCTTAAAAAGTGTTTCTCCTCCACTGGAAGTGAATTAAATAACATTTGTAGGCCTTTATTGTTCAAGCGAAAACGCCCGATTTTTAACGAAAGAGATAAGCACCCCACCTTACGTTATGCTTCAGAAACTAAAAAACTTAAAAATGGTCCGTTTTCAAATGTTGCCTCTTTGAACTACAATTCACATTTGTACGTGGAAAATCACTTTTAAAGATAAAATGAGATGTTTAAAGTGATTTTCATGCTTCCACGGGCCTTAAACACGAGATTTGAGGAATGGGTACATGTGAATGAAAATGGCCAATTTATTCACTCTGAGCCCTTAAAAAGTTTTTCTCCACCCCAGCAAGTGAATTAAATAACATTTGTAGGCCTTTATTGTTCAAGCGAAAACGCCCGATTTTTGACGAAAGAGATTACGACATGCTTCAGAAACTAAAAAAATGGTCCGTTTTCAAATGTTGCCTCTTTGAAGTACAATTCACATTTGTACGTGGAACATCACTTTTAAAGATAAAATGAGATGTTTAAAGTGATTTTCATGCTTCCAGGGGCCTTAAACACAAGATTTGAGGAATGGGTAAAAGTTAATGAAAATGGCCAATTTAATCACTCTGCAGCCTTAAAAAGTGTTTCTCCTCCACGGGAAGTGAATTAAATAACATTTGTAGGCCTTTATTGTTCAATTAAAAATGCCCGATTTTTGATGAAAGAGATAACCACCCCTCCTTACGACATGCTTCAGAAACTAAAAAAATGGTCCATTTTCAAATGTTGCGTCTTTGAACTACAATTCACATTTGTATGTGGATAATCACTTTTAGAGATAAAATTAGATGTTTAAAGTGATTTTCAAGCTTCCAGGGGCCCTAAATACAAGAATTGAGGAATGGGTAAATGTGAATGAAAATGGCCAATTTATTCACTCTGAGGCCTTAAAAAGTTTTTCTCCACCCCAGAAAGTGAATTAAATAACATTTGTAGGCCTTTATTGTTCAATCAAAAACGCCCGAGTTTTTGATGAAAGAGATAACCACCCCCCCTTACGAAATACTTCAGAAACTAAAAAAATGGTCCGTTTTCAAATGTTGCCTCTTTGAACTACAATTCACATTTGTACGTGGAAAATCACTTTTAAAGATAAAATGAGATGTTTAAAGTGATTTTCATGCTTCCAGGGGCCTTAAACACAAGATTTGAGGAATGGGTAAAAGTGAATGAAAATGGCCAATTTACTCATTCTGAGGCCTTAAAAAGTGTTTCTCCTCCACGGGAAGTGAATTAAGTAATATTTGTAGGCCTTTATTGTTCAAGCGAAAACGCCCGATTTTTGACGAAAGAGATAACCACCCCCCCTTACGACATGCTTCAGAAACTAAAAAAATGGTCCGTTTTCAAATGTTGCCTCTTTGAACTACAATTCACATTTGTACGTGGAAAATCACTTTTAAGGATAAAATGAGATGTTTAAAGTGATTTTCATGCTTCCAGGGGCCTTAAACACGAGCTTTGAGGAATGGGTAAAAGTGAATGAAAATGGCCAATTTACTCACTCTGCGGCCTTAAAAAGTGTTTCTCCTCCACGGGAAGTGAATTAAATAACATTTGTAGGCCTTTATTGTTCAAGCAAAAACACCCGATTTTTGACGAAAGAGATAACCACCCCCCTTACGACATGCTTCAGAGACTAAAAAAATGGTCCGTTTTCAAATGTTGCCTCTTTGAACTACAATTCACATTTGTAAGTGGAAAATCACTTTTATAGGTAAAATGAGATGTTTAAAGTGATTTTCATGCTTCCAGGAGCCATAAACACAAGATTTGAGGAATGGGTAAAAGTGAATGAAAATGGCCAATTTACTCATTCTGAGGCCTTAAAAAGTGTTTCTACTCCACGGGAAGTGAATTAAATAACATTTGTAGGCCTTTATTGTTCAAGCGAAAACGCCCAATTTTTGACGAAAGAGATAAGCACCCCACCTTACGACATGCTTCAGAAACTAAAAAACTTAAAAATGGTCCGTTTTCAAATGTTGCCTCTTTGAACTACAATTCACATTTGTACGTGGAAAATCACTTTTAAAGATAAAATGAGATGTTTAAAGTGATTTTCATGCTTCCAGGGGCCTTAAACACGAGATTTGAGGAATGGGTAAAAGTGAATGAAAATGGCCAATTTACTCACTCTGTGGCCTTAAAAAGGGTTTCTCCTCCACGGGAAGTGAATAAAATAACATTTGGAGGCCTTTATTGTTCAATCAAAACCGCCAGTTTTTTGGTGAAAGAGATAACCACCCCCCTTACGACATGCTTCTGAAACGAAAAAAATGGTCCATTTTCAAATGTTGCGTCTTTGAACTACAATTCACATTTGTACGAGGATAATCACTTTTAGAGATAAAATTAGATGTTTAAAGTGATTTTCAAGCTTCCAGGGGCCGTAAACACAAGATTTGAGGAATGGGTAAATGTGAATGAAAATGGCCAATTTATTCACTCAGAGCCCTTAAAAAGTTTTTCTCCACCCCAGCAAGTGAATTAAATAACATTTGGAGGCCTTTATTGTTCAATCAAAAACGCCCGTTTTTTGGTGAAAGAGTTAACCACCCCCCCTTACGACATGCTTCGGAAACGAAAAAAATGGTTCATTTTCAAATGTTGCGTCTTTGAACTACAATTCAGATTTGTACGTGGAAAATCACTTTTAAAGATAAAATGAGATGTTTAAAGTGATTTTCATGCTTCCAGGGGCCTTAAACAGAAGATTTGAGAAATTTGTAAAAGTGAACGAAAATGGCCAATTTACTCACTCTGCGGCATTAAAAAGTGTTTCTCCTCCACGGGAAGTGAATTAAATAACATTTGGAGGCCTTTATTGTTCAAGCGAAAACGCCTGATTTTTGATGAAAGAGAAAACCACCCCCCCTTACGACATGCTTCTGAAACTAAAAAAATGGTTCATTTTCAAATGTTGCATCTTTGAACTACAATTAACATTGTAGGTGGATAATCACTTTTAGAGATACAATGAGATGTTTAAAGTGATTTTCAAGCTTCCAGGGGCCATAAACACAAGATTTGAGAAATGGGTAAAAGTGGATGCAAATGGGCAATTTACTCACGCTGAGGCCTTAAAAAGTGTTTCTCCTCCACGGGAAGTGAATTAAATAACATTTGTAGGCCTTTATTGTTCAAGCAACAACACCCAATTTTTGACGAAAGAGATAACCACCCCCCTTACGACATGCTTCAGAGACTAAAAAAATGGTCCGTTTTCAAATGTTGCCTCTTTGAACTACAATTCACATTTGTAAGTGGAAAATCACTTTTATAGGTAAAATGAGATGTTTAAAGTGATTTTCATGCTTCCAGGAGCCATAAACACAAGATTTGAGGAATGGGTAAAAGTGAATGAAAATGGCCAATTTACTCATTCTGAGGCCTTAAAAAGTGTTTCTACTCCACGGGAAGTGAATTAAATAACATTTGTAGGCCTTTATTGTTCAAGCGAAAACGCCCGATTTTTGACGAAAGAGATAAGCACCCCACCTTACGACATGCTTCAGAAACTAAAAAACTTAAAAATGGTCCGTTTTCAAATGTTGCCTCTTTGAACTACAATTCACATTTGTACGTGGAAAATCACTTTTAAAGATAAAATGAGATGTTTAAAGTGATTTTCATGCTTCCAGGGGCCTTAAACACGAGATTTGAGGAATGGGTAAAAGTGAATGAAAATGGCCAATTTACTCACTCTGTGGCCTTAAAAAGGGTTTCTCCTCCACGGGAAGTGAATAAAATAACATTTGGAGGCCTTTATTGTTCAATCAAAACCGCCAGTTTTTTGGTGAAAGAGATAACCACCCCCCTTACGACATGCTTCTGAAACGAAAAAAATGGTCCATTTTCAAATGTTGCGTCTTTGAACTACAATTCACATTTGTACGAGGATAATCACTTTTAGAGATAAAATTAGATGTTTAAAGTGATTTTCAAGCTTCCAGGGGCCGTAAACACAAGATTTGAGGAATGGGTAAATGTGAATGAAAATGGCCAATTTATTCACTCAGAGCCCTTAAAAAGTTTTTCTCCACCCCAGCAAGTGAATTAAATAACATTTGGAGGCCTTTATTGTTCAATCAAAAACGCCCGTTTTTTGGTGAAAGAGTTAACCACCCCCCCTTACGACATGCTTCGGAAACGAAAAAAATGGTTCATTTTCAAATGTTGCGTCTTTGAACTACAATTCAGATTTGTACGTGGAAAATCACTTTTAAAGATAAAATGAGATGTTTAAAGTGATTTTCATGCTTCAGGGGGCCTTAAACAGAAGATTTGAGAAATTTGTAAAAGTGAACGAAAATGGCCAATTTACTCACTCTGCGGCATTAAAAAGTGTTTCTCCTCCACGGGAAGTGAATTAAATAACATTTGGAGGCCTTTATTGTTCAAGCGAAAACGCCTGATTTTTGATGAAAGAGAAAACCACCCCCCCTTACGACATGCTTCTGAAACTAAAAAAATGGTTCATTTTCAAATGTTGCATCTTTGAACTACAATTAACATTGTAGGTGGATAATCACTTTTAGAGATACAATGAGATGTTTAAAGTGATTTTCAAGCTTCCAGGGGCCATAAACACAAGATTTGAGAAATGGGTAAAAGTGGATGCAAATGGGCAATTTACTCACGCTGAGGCCTTAAAAAGTGTTTCTCCTCCACGGGAAGTGAATTAAATAACATTTGTAGGCCTTTATTGTTCAAGCAACAACACCCAATTTTTGACGAAAGAGATAACCACCCCCCCCTTACGACATGCTTCAGAGACTAAAAAAATGGTCCGTTTTCAAATGTTGCCTCTTTGAACGACAATTCACATTTGTAAGTGGAAAATCACTTTTATAGATAAAATGAGATGTTTAAAGTGATTTTCATGCTTCCAGGGGCCTTAAACACAAGATTTGAGGAATGGGTAAAAGTGAATGAAAATGGCCAATTTACTCATTCTGAGGCCTTTAAAAGTGTTTCTCCTCCACGGGAAGTGAATTAAATAACATTTGTAGGCCTTTATTGTTCAAGCGAAAACGCCCGATTTTTGACGAAAGAGATAAGCACCCCACATTACGTTATGCTTCAGAAACTAAAAAACTTAAAAATGGTCCGTTTTCAAATGTTGCCTCTTTGAACTACAATTTACATTTGTACGTGGAAAATCACTTTTAAAGATGAAATGAGATGTTTAAAGTGATTTTCATGCTTCCAGGGGCCTTAAACTCAAGATTTGAGAAATGTGTAAAAGTGAATGAAAATGGCCAATTTACTCACTCTGCTGCCTTAAAAAGTGTTTCTTCTCCACGGGAAGTGAATTAAATAACATTTGGAGGCCTTTATTGTTCAAGCGAAAACGCCCGATTTTTGACGAAAGAGATAACCACCCCCCCTTACGACATGCTTCAGAAACTAAAAAAATGGTCCGTTTTCAAATGTTGCCTCTTTGAACTACAATTCACATTTGTACATGGAAAATCACTTTTAAAGATGAAATGAGATGTTTATAGTGATTTTCATGCTTCCAGGGGCCTTAAACACAAGATTTGAGGAATGGGTAAATGTGAATGAAAATGGCCAATTTATTCACTCTGAGGCCTTAAAAAGTTTTTCTCCACCCCAGAAAGTGAATTAAATAACATTTGTAGGCCTTTATTGTTCAATCAAAAACGCCCGAGTTTTTGATGAAAGAGATAACCACCCCCCCTTACGACATGCTTCAGAAACTAAAAAAATGGTCCGTTTTCAAAAGTTGCCTCTTTGAACTACAATTCACATTTGTACGTGGAAAATCACTTTTAAAGATAAAATGAGATGTTTAAAGTGATTTTCATGCTTCCAGGGGCCTTAAACACAAGATTTGAGGAATGGGTAAAAGTGAATGAAAATGGCCAATTTACTCATTCTGAGGCCTTAAAAAGTGTTTCTCCTCCACGGGAAGTGAATTAAGTAATATTTGTAGGCCTTTATTGTTCAAGCGAAAACGCCGGATTTTTGACGAAAGAGATAACCACCCCCCCTTACGACATGCTTCAGAAACTAAAAAAATGGTCCGTTTTCAAATGTTGCCTCTTTGAACTACAATTCACATTTGTACGTGGAAAATCACTTTTAAAGATAAAATGAGATGTTTAAAGTGATTTTCATGCTTCCAGGGGCCTTAAACACGAGATTTGAGGAATGGGTAAAAGTGAATGAAAATGGCCAATTTACTCATTCTGAGGCCTTAAAAAGTGTTTCTCCTCCACGGGAAGTGAATAAAATAACATTTGTAGGCCTTTATTGTTCAATCAAAAACGCCCGAGTTTTTGACGAAAGAGATAACCACCCCCCCTTACGACATGCTTCAGAAACTAAAAAAATGGTCCGTTTTCAAATGTTGCCTCTTTGAAGTACAATTCACATTTGTACGTGGAAAATCACTTTTAAAGATAAAATGAGATGTTTAAAGTGATTTTCATGCTTCCAGGGGCCTTAAACACAAGATTTGAGAAATGTGTAAAAGTGAATGAAAATGACCAATTTACTCACTCTCCGGCCTTAAAAAGTGTTTCTCCTCCACGGGAAGTGAATTAAATAACATTTGTAGGCCTTTATTGTTCAATCAAAAACGCCCGATTTTTGATGAAAGAGATAACCACCCCTCCTTACGACATGCTTCAGAAACTAAAAAAATGGTCCGTTTTCAAATGTTGCCTCTTTGAACTACAATTCACATTTGTACATGGAAAATCACTTTTAAAGATGAAATGAGATGTTTATAGTGATTTTCATGCTTCCAGGGGCCTTAAACACAAGATTTGAGGAATGGGTAAACGTGAATGAAAATGGCCAATTTCCTCACTCTGCGGCCTTAAAAAGTGTTTCTCCTCCATGGGAAGTGAATAAAATAACATTTGGAGGCCTTTATTGTTCAATCAAAAACGCCCGTTTTTTGGTGAAAGAGAAAACCACCCCCCCTTACGACATGCTTCAGAAACGAAAAAAATGGTCCATTTTCAAATGTTGCGTCTTTGAACTACAATTCACATTTGTATGTGGATAATCACTTTTAGAGATAAAATTAGATGTTTAACGTGATTTTCAAGCTTCCAGGGGCCCTAAATACAAGAATTGAGGAATGGGTAAATGTGAATGAAAATGGCCAATTTATTCACTCTGAGGCCTTAAAAAGTTTTTCTCCACCCCAGAAAGTGAATTAAATAACATTTGTAGGCCTTTATTGTTCAATCAAAAACGCCCGAGTTTTTGATGAAAGAGATAACCACCCCCCCCCTTACGAAATGCTTCAGAAACTAAAAAAATGGTCCGTTTTCAAATGTTGCCTCTTTGTTCTGCTCGATTTTCCCGGTCTTCTTGTATTAACAGGTGATTGAATGTGACTTCAGTCTCTTACCATTCAAGCCTAAGGGTTAGAGTAGTGGATGGAGCCTATTTACTAGGCACTTCGACGTGATTCTGTGCTCTTCCCCATAGATCAGGGCTTACACATGTAGCCTAGGGGATAGATTCGTTAGTATTAGGGATAACCTGTCCTGTAGTGAGGGTATTTCATGGAGCCGTGCTGAATGCAGGCCTGGTAGGCCTCAAACGGGAGAGACTCCATCTTTCTTTCTGCTCCGGCAGCTTGGGATGCTTCTAGGTCAAATGTGATGTTTTAGTTATGAGGTGTTATTCGCTTGGAGAGAACCGGTTCAGGCCGGCCCTTATCGAAGGATTGTATTTTTCTTCATGCCGAAGACACTACATCAGGCCGGCCGGCTGGGAACGTGTCCTTGGTACGGGGAGGTACAAGAATTTGGTGGGCGGCAGGTTACGGGCCGGAATTTTCCATGAGGAAATGCACCTCTATATTAGTGAAAGTCTGAGGCAGTTACAGGTTCAATCCGTAGGCGGCATCTAGCCGTTAGTAGTAAAGCTACTACTTATTCCAGGGAAGACAGACGCCATCTTGAAGGCGGAGAAGAACTGAGAGACAGATGCTTTCCTAACAGAATAACCAGAGAGGAGAGAGTAGCCGATAAGGAAGAGGTCCCAGTGACTCGGAGAAGGGTGATTCCAGGCGAGCCGAGGCATAGACGAGAAGGGAGCCTAGATGACCACTGAGTGCAGGCTACATACTACTAAGGTGATGTCGACCCTTTCTTATTAGAGTGTACAACTTAATCTTTCACTTTTCTTTGCAGGTTATGTGTTATATCGTAATGTTATGTGATTGTATGTGCAATGAGTAATAAAGTATCCAGTTTGTAGTGAACCAACATGTGCTGTGTGTTCTTGTATAAGAGGGTAGCCTATTCTTCTAGTCAGCTGCGGCTACATGAACAGATGTTAACCCTGATCAGGTAAGTGGTAACTGAATAAGGGAAAGAGGAGCCCCTCAAACCTGAGAACAGGCTATGCCCGAACTGGTAATCCTTGTGTGATCTGATGAATAGTGAGACTGATTCCCTTTTTGTATGTTATGGTGATCATAGGATGAACTGTCGTATGAGACTGCCGTCTAGGTAGAGAGGTCTGGATTCGTAGGGGATCGCGAGGCCGCCAATTGTGCTGAGACTGCCGTCTGGGTAGAGAGGTCTGGGTTCGTATGGGACCGCGAGGCCGCCACTTGTGATACTGTCGTATGGGCAGAGAGGTCTGGATTCGTAGGGGATCGCGAGGCCGCCGATTGTGCTGATACTGTCGTATGGGCAGAGAGGTCTGGGTTCATATGGGACCGCGAGGCCGCCACTTGTGATAGTGTCGTATGGGAAGAGAGGTCTGGGTTCGTATGGGACCACGAGGCCGCCACTTGTGATACTGTCATATGGGCAGAGAGGTCTGGGTTCGTATGGGACCGCGAGGCCGCCACTTGTGATACTGTCGTATGGGCAGAGAGGTCTGGGTTCGTATGGGACCGCGAGGCCGCCACTTGTGATACTGTCGTATGGGCAGAGAGGTCTGGATTCGTAGGGGATCGCGAGGCCGCCGATTGTGCTGATACTGTCGTATGGGCAGAGAGGTCTGGGTTCGTATGGGACCGCGAGGCCGCCATTTGTGATACTATCGTATGGGCAGAGAGGTCTGGGTTCGTATGGGACCGCGAGGCCGCCACTTGTGATACTGTCGTATGGGCAGAAAGGTCTGGATCCGTATGGGATCGCGAGGCCGCCGATTGTGAGATCTTGGTATGCATAGTAGGAATCCCCTGTCCTTAGGTGATAGATTTATGTGGTTGTAGGATTGTAAATAGGTTCTAGGGAGGGGGTAATGTTCTGGCTGGGTTAGTGAGGCTCTGATGAGCGAGTTCTATCTGATCCGAAAACCCAAGCAGAACATTTGACGTCACGAACCATTTACGAAACCTGTGTGCGTTGTGGTTGTATTGTGTTTGTCTTCGGCGTGTGCGTGGTTTTGTTTCTATATTATTTGTATATACCTGCGTGTAGTTTTCTTTTTTTTTTTTTTCTTTTCTTCTCTTTTTTTTCTTTCTTTTCAAAGATGTTTTCTAGAAAGTCGAAATCTACTTTTAAGTTGCCCGTTGATATTCCCGGCTGGGATTCAACGCCTTATGAAGCCTTAGCCCGTGAGTGGGCTGATTCTACTGGTTTGAGTGAGAATTGGAATTCTTTTTTGGAGCTGGCGGAGCCGGCTAATGTGATTACTTGCTTACAGAAGGCGCCGGTATCTAAGGGTGATGAGCTTCCTGTTTTAGGGCGCAGAGGTTGGATTGTTCTGTCTGCGTACAGGATTCTCCATGAGAGGTTGTTGAAGTTGCAGAACTTGCATAAGGATTTGGAAGCGAACTTTGTTGAAATTCAGAATGCTCATACTTTGTTGCGGTGTCAAAATAAGTTGCTTGCTGACAAACTTGGGACGTACCAAACTATTGCCGAGAGAGCGGCTGTGCGAATTGCTCGTTATAAATACAAGAATCGGCGTGGTCGGGTTTCGACGCGGAAGGTGCGTCTGGTCGTGGCGAAAGCCGGACTGGATTGGAATCCTGATGAATGGGATGGTAATATCTGGAACTCGAGTGATTCTCCTTCCTCGGGTGAGGAGTCTGCCAAGCGCGAGTCCTCTCGCTCCGGCCGTGCTTGTAAATCTGCTTCTTGCGCCTCTGATGGTGCACCCCGTGATTGCGCTCGTACTTCGAGCGGGGTCGATGCTTCTTCCACTGATTGTTCCTCTACGTGTACTGGTCGAGCTCCTTGTGATGCTCATCCCGCGGTTTCGGCGCATCCAGTTTTTCGACGGAAGGTGCAACAGGCTCCCGGTGCTCCGAATGGTATTGCTTTAGACTCTTTGGAGGATTTTACTCAACAAGAAATTAGTGATATTTTGCAGCGATTTCGGCAGCGAGTTGGTGAGCCCTTGCTCACATGGATGGTGCGCCTTTATGAACTGGGCGCTGCTGGCATTATGTTGGATGTTGGCGATTGTTTGAAGTTTTGTTCCTTGAGTTCGGATTCTACTGTACAGGATCATTTTCGTAACTTTAATGGTGGTGGTCAAATTTCTTTGCTTCAATTGGCGACTGAGGGTTGTAATCAAAAATATCCTACTGAGTCTGACTGGCCTGTGAATGACAAACCGTGGTATACTTTGCGCGATGCTGCGCAACGTCTCAAAGTGGAGGTGATGAAAACGGCAATTTTTCTGAATACTGCTGACCGGTTGCTTGATGCTTTCTTGACATCTTCTGTGCGGAATCGTATTATTCGTTCTTCCCCTGTTGCTTATAAGCAGGTCATGATGACTTTATTGATTAATCAGACTGGTAACATGTTATCTGTGGTGCTGGAATCGGTACGCCAACTCGGTGAGTTGGGTGAGTGGTTTAAACCTGAACGGCAGTCCCGGCCTGACACTCGTACTCCTGGTGAAAATAAATTTACTAGACGTGATATGTTTCTTGCTCTTCTGGCTGATGGTGTGCGAAAGGAGGACAAACTTCTCGTTTGTGGGAAATGTTTCGCAAACGTGGCTTGGATCGAAAGGAGGGTGCCCGGCGTGTTCGGACAACTGAGTGTGATCGTGGTTTTTCTGACGGTAGCGGTGATGACGACCGCCGTGGGCGCTCTGATCGTCGTGATGAATGACGTTATGCGCGTGATTTGTCCCCCCGTCGTGAGAGAGACAGGGAGAGAGAGGGGGAAAGAGAGAGGGGGAGAGATGATTATGTTAACAGCAGACGTAGAGATGATAGGGATCAATCCCCTGAGTTGAGAAGGAGAGAGGATCGACACATATTGGCCGATCGAAACCCGCAGTACAATGCAGGGAACAGTAATCCATTTCGTAATGGAGATGGATATGAACAGGAGGTATCGATACCTAGGAACCGTGAGAGTCTTTATCCTGATTTATCCTGGTACACAGAACACAATAAAAAGGACTAGGAAATAGGTCAAGCTCCAGTACACAGATGGGCTCACAGAGAAAATAGACCCTATGTAGATATTGATATTTATTGGAGACATCGTAATATCCAAAGGGCCCGAGCATTGGTAGATACAGGAGCGGAGGCCACTCTTATTCATGGAAAATCAAAGAAGTTTAAAGGTCAGCCTTTTACAATTACCGGATTAGGTGGAAAGGAAACTCCCGCAGTTCAAACCTTACTTGAAATGAGAATAGGTAGAATTCCTAGAAAAGAATACTCAGTATTAGTGGTGCCACTCTTAGAATTCATAATTGGAATTGATATTTTGAAAGGAATGACTTTGCACTTAGATGATGGATGTTATCAATTTGGAACTAAACATTATATATCGTCCAGGCCTGTACGGGTTGGTCGTTTAAGAATGCCCCCCATAAAAGTTCCTCAGGCGACAAAAGTGGTTCGTCAGAAGCAGTATCGTATTCCAGGTGGTCATGAAGAGATTAGTACCACTATTCAGGAGTTGGTGGATGCAGGAGTTATAACCCCAGTTACTTCTGCTTGGAATAATCCTGTTTGGCCTGTACGTAAGAGTGATAATTCTTGGCGCATGACTGTTGATTATCGAGAATTGAATAGACACACACCCTCTTTGACTGTTGCAGTACCGGATGTTATTACCCTAATTGAAAGAATCCAGAAACATCCAGGTACATGGTATGCATCCATTGATATTGCTAATGCTTTCTTTTCGATTCCGATTGCCCCTGAGTGTCAGGAACAATTCAGTTTTACGTGGAACGGGCGTCAGATGACGTTTAGAAGTCTTCCTCAGGGCTATGTACATAGTCCTACGATATGTCACCGGCTGGTGGCAGAGCATCTGGCTGAGGTACCAGTTCATCCACAAATTCAGATATGTCACTATATTGATGATATTTTGATCCAAGGTGAATCACAAGAAGAAGTTCAGACCCAATTGGATAGAGTCATTGAGTGCTTACGTGAGAAAGGTTGGGAAATCAACCCGGATAAATTACAAGGTCCATGCCAGGCTGTGAAATTTTTGGGTATTAATTGGCATGAAGGGCACCGAGAAGTGATCCCTCAGGTTAAACAGAAAATTCTTGATTTTGCAATTCCGAGAAATAGGAAAGAAGCCCAAAGCTTCATTGGTTTGTTTGGATTTTGGCACCAGCATATTCCTCATTTGAGTCAAATATTGGCCCCTTTGTACCAGGTCACTCGTAAAAAGAATGCATTTGAATGGGGTAAACCACAGCAAGATGCGTTCAGTCTGGCAAAAGAAGCAATTCAGCATGCTCTGGATTTATGGCCTGTATGTGATGGTGATGTGGATTTGAATGTGTCTGTACAAGGCCTTTATGCGAATTGGAGTTTGTGGCAGAAACAAGGTAAGAGTAGAGTACCGTTAGGTTTCTGGACCAAAAAGTTACCTGATGCTGGTGAGCGTTATACACCTTTTGAGAAACAGCTACTTGCATGTTATTGGGCTCTGGTGGATACCGAGCAATTGACTTTGGGACATAATATAGTTTTGCGACCTGAAATTCCTATCATGCAGTGGGTTATGAGTTCGCCGAAAACTCACCGAATTGGACACGCTCAAGAGGCGAGTGTGATT
Organism: Triturus cristatus; assembly: GCF_964204655.1. Taxonomy (NCBI): domain Eukaryota; kingdom Metazoa; phylum Chordata; class Amphibia; order Caudata; family Salamandridae; genus Triturus; species Triturus cristatus. Next base: position 472,336,587 of record NC_140592.1, read on the forward strand.
AAATGGAAATGGTATATACAAGACAGGGCACGTGTGGGACAAAAAGGAGTTGCATCTTTGCATGAGCAGGTGGCACGGGCGCCATCAAATGAAACTGAGAGTGAATGTTCCGTACCCTTAGTACAGGAGTCTCCTGTTAAGTGGGGTAAACCTTTTGATGATTTGTCTGCAGAGGACAGAAACCATGTCTGGTTTACGGATGGTTCAGCAAGGTTCATAGGGACGAAACGGCATTGGAAGGCAGTGTCCTATAATCCGATCACACAAAAATTACTGAGTACAACTGGTGAGGGTAAGAGCAGTCAATTTGCTGAACTCTATGCTGTTTATCAAGTTCTGAAACAAGAGTTACCTGGCACATGTCATATTTTTACCGATTCTTGGTCTACTGCCAATGGACTGGCAGTTTGGTTACCGACTTGGCATTCCCATGGTTGGAAAATCCATTCCAAGGAATTGTGGGGAAAAGAATTATGGCAGGAGATTTGGGAAATGCTCCCACAGAGTACTGTTACAATCTTCCATGTGGATGCTCATACCCCGATAGACTCTCTTGACAAATTCTTTCATAATATTGCAGATGAGAAATCTAAAATTGCTGAGGCAGTGTTGGACACGCAAGATTCTGATATTGCGGGATTGGCGAAATGGGCCCACCAGAAAGCAGGACACTTTGGAGAGAAAGCCACTAGCAGGTGGGCTGCTGATCGAGGAATTTATATTCCCCTAGATTTAATTAAAAATGTTATTCTACATTGTCCCATTTGTCAGCATATCAGGCAGCGCAAAGTGCCCCAAATTGTTAAAGGTCATTTACATCGCGGGAAATTGCCCGCTCAAATTTGGCAGATTGATTACATTGGTCCACTTCCTATGAGTAGGAATTGTCAATATGTTTGCACCATTGTTGATTCATACAGTGGCCTGTTGGTGGCCCTTCCCTGTAAGCAAGCTACCCAATTGAATACTATTAAAACATTGGAATTGATTATGATGTATTATGGTGTGCCATTCCAAATTCAATCTGATAATGCATCCCATTTTCGTGGAAGATTGGTACAGGAATTCTGTGTGGAAAACAATATTGAATGGGTATTTCATATACCATATTATCCACAGGCCTCGGGTCTTGTGGAGAGGTTAAATGGCCTGCTAAAAGACCAACTTCGCAAATTAACAGATGACAAGTATAAGAATTGGCGAGATTTTTTGCCTCAAGCGCTATTGATTTTGAATAACCGTCCTTTTCTAAATGCTGAATCCCCACTTATGCGTTTGTTTCCTCCGAATGTTGATGCTAAACCTAACGAGATCAGAGAGACTGTGATGTACTGGGAGATTACTCCCGGAGCCTTGGCTCCATGCAGAGCGACCCCAGGATCGGCAGGTTTAGACTTGCATGCCATGGATGACACCATTATAAAAAGTAAAGATCGAGTCATCATTGAGACAGGTGTTGGTGTTCAGATACCACCTGGAAATTTCGGATTAATCGCCCCTAGATCGGGGCTGGCTGTAAAAGGCATTCAGGTGCTTGGAGGAATCATTGATAGTGATTATCAGGGAGAGATTAAGGTGCTCCTGCTGAATAGCAGTGAGGTTGACTTACTGATACATAAAACTGACCGAGTGGCTCAATTGCTAATAATGCCTGTCTTCAGTGGTGAGATGGTAAAAGGCACTGCCCCAACGTTGCTAACTGTACGAGGCCAGAAAGGTTTTGGCTCTACAGATAATCCTGGGGCCAGAGTTTGGGTGCAGTCGCCTAAGAATCCCCCTGAACAAGCAGAGGTCATTGCAACCGGTCAAGATAACACCATTTTAGTTATGAGACCAGGGAAAGATAGCTGGGAAGCAGTCCCGGCTGACAAATGTTACTTACGAGAATGAATAATGCCTGTATTTGATTCTCTTTCAGATCATTCTTTGGATTGTTGCTGCAGGATGTGTCGGCGTCGGACTGTTTTCGGGCTGGTGCGACGAGAGAGGAGGGATCCCATCAACCCGGGATGAGTTGAAAACCCGAGTGTCGCGTTCCTTCGCTGCGTGGGATTCGTCGCCAAACTTTTGGGTTACATTGGCCAAGCAAGTGACGAAGACCCCTCATTTCTGCTTGACACCGATGAGATCGGTAACTGATATATTGGCAACCTGTTTGGTTGCTGTCCCTGCTTCATTGGAGACCCTGACTCATATTTTTAATATAACAAATGCTCGTCCCAATGTTCTTCTGGGCGATTTCGCTGCCCATGAGTATTGCCCCTTGTGTACTGTACTGTCAGACCCGATACCGCCTGTCCAGTCCCAAATAGTTACCTATAATATCACACAAGGCGATTTATGTTTCTTCCTTACTTGTGATCCTAGTGCGATTTCTGAATGTATGCGTTTAAAATTGAAAGGTGCCACCTCATTCACCGCTCATGAACGAACTTTGTGCTTTCAAAGGACACCGAAAACATGTACTTCTGTTCAGAACAACATGACTTGTAAGAGTATGGTAGTTACCCCCAGTCACTATCGCACGATGTTACTACCTGCCGGATGGCTTTTCTCATGTGGTAATACTTCCTGGCCATATATCCCCGCAAATATTTCTGGAGGCCCTTGTGCCATTACTAGACTGAGCCTACTCATGTTTTCCTCACATCCGAATGCCAACTCTCGTGTGATCCGAGATACAGTGAGGTTACAGGAGGATTGTGACTCATCTTTGCATTTATATTCCAAGTCTAAATACCTTAGCCTGGCTGTTTCAATTGTTGGTGTTCCTGCTTTGGCAGTTTATAATGCCAAATCTATTGGGAAAATGGCCTGCTGGATGGTAAAATCCATCAATAATACTTCTACAATCCTGTCTGACATGCTATTAGACGCCCAGGGTGAACGAAGGGCTATCTTACAAAATCGAGCGGCTATTGATTATCTTTTGCTTAAACATGGACACGATTGTTCTGATTTTGAGGGTCTTTGTTGTTTTAACCTGTCGGATCATACAAAATCCATTCAGGTTCACATTGACAAATTACATGACTTGACAGAAGAAGTTAGAAAACACATAGACCAGGGCTGGTTTGACTGGCTCTTTAATTGGTTACCTGATTTGCATATGTTACGTCAAATATTAGGAGGTATTCTGATTGCTATCGGCATTTTGATTTCTATCTGTTGCTTTATTCAGTGTATTCCTTCATTACTTCAATTCTGCACACCTGGTACTAGACATAGATCAGTTAGTCTTGTTTCATATTATTCTTCCACAGATGTTAGTTCTGTTTAATGAATGTATAATAGACTGAAGTCAAGGGTGAAATGTTCTGCTCGATTTTCCCGGTCTTCTTGTATTAACAGGTGATTGAATGTGACTTCAGTCTCTTACCATTCAAGCCTAAGGGTTAGAGTAGTGGATGGAGCCTATTTACTAGGCACTTCGACGTGATTCTGTGCTCTTCCCCATAGATCAGAGCTTGCACATATAGCCTAGGGGATAGATTCGTTAGTATTAGGGATAACCTGACCTGTAGTGAGGGTATTTCATGGAGCCGTGCTGAATGCAGGCCTGGTAGGCCTCAAACGGGAGGGACTCCATCTTTCTTTCTGCTCCGGCAGCTTGGGATGCTTCTAGGTCAAATGTGATGTTTTAGTTATGAGGTGTTATTCGCTTGGAGAGAACCGGTTCAGGCCGGCCCTTATCGAAGGATTGTATTTTTCTTCATGCCGAAGACACTACATCAGGCCGGCCGGCTGGGAACGTGTCCTTGGTACGGGGAGGTACAAGAATTTGGTGGGCGGCAGGTTACGGGCCGGAATTTTCCATGAGGAAATGCACCTCTATATTAGTGAAAGTCTGAGGCAGTTACAGGTTCAGTCCGTAGGCGGCATCTAGCCGTTAGCAGTAAAGCTACTACTTATTCCAGGGAAGACAGACGCCATCTTGAAGGCGGAGAAGAACTGAGAGACAGATGCTTTCCTAACAGAATAACCAGAGAGGAGAGAGTAGCCGATAAGGAAGAGGTCCCAGTGACTCGGAGAAGGGTGATTCCAGGCGAGCCGAGGCATAGACGAGAAGGGAGCCTAGATGACCACTGAGTGCAGGCTACATACTACTAAGGTGATGTCGACCCTTTCTTATTAGAGTGTACAACTTAATCTTTCACTTTTCTTTGCAGGTTATGTGTTATATCGTAATGTTATGTGATTGTATGTGCAATGAGTAATAAAGTATCAAGTTTGTAGTGAACCAACATGTGCTGTGTGTTCTTGTATAAGAGGGTAGCCTATTCTTCTAGTCAGCTGCGGCTACATGAACAGATGTTAACCCTGATCAGGTAAGTGGTAACTGAATAAGGGAAAGAGGAGCCCCTCAAACCTGAGAACAGGCTATGCCCGAACTGGTAATCCTTGTGTGATCTGATGAATAGTGAGACTGATTCCCTTTTTGTATGTTATGGTGATCATAGGATGAACTGTCGTATGAGACTGCCATCTAGGTAGAGAGGTCTGGATTCGTAGGGGATCGCGAGGCCGCCAATTGTGCTGAGACTGCCGTCTGGGTAGAGAGGTCTGGGTTCGTATGGGACCGCGAGGCCGCCACTTGTGATACTGTCGTATGGGCAGAGAGGTCTGGATTCGTAGGGGATCGCGAGGCCGCCGATTGTGCTGATACTGTCGTATGGGCAGAGAGGTCTGGGTTCGTATGGGACCGCGAGGCCGCCACTTGTGATACTGTCGTATGGGCAGAGAGGTCTGGGTTCGTATGGGACCGCGAGGCCGCCACTTGTGATACTGTCGTATGGGCAGAGAGGTCTGGGTTCGTATGGGACCGCGAGGCCGCCACTTGTGATACTGTCGTATGGGCAGAGAGGTCTGGGTTCGTATGGGACCGCGAGGCCGCCACTTGTGATACTCTCGTATGGGCAGAGAGGTCTGGATTCGTAGGGGATCACGAGGCCGCCGATTGTGCTGATACTGTCGTATGGGCAGAGAGGTCTGGGTTCGTATGGGACCGCGAGGCCGCCATTTGTGATACTGTCATATGGGCAGAGAGGTCTGGGTTCGTATGGGACCGCGAGGCCGCCACTTGTGATACTGTCGTATGGGCAGAAAGGTCTGGATCCGTATGGGATCGCGAGGCCGCCGATTGTGAGATCTTGGTATGCATAGTAGGAATCCCCTGTCCTTAGGTGATAGATTTATGTGGTTGTAGGATTGTAAATAGGTTCTAGGGAGGGGGTAACGTTCTGGCTGGGTTAGTGAGGCTCTGATGAGCGAGTTCTATCTGATCCGAAAACCCAAGCAGAACACTCTTTGAACTACAATTCACATTTGTAAGTGGAAAATCACTTTTATAGATAAAATGAGATGTTTAAAGTGATTTTCATGCTTCCAGGGGCATTAAACACAAGATTTGAGGAATGGGTAAAAGTGAATGAAAATGGCCAATTTACTCATTCTGAGGCCTTAAAAAGTGTTTCTCCTCCACGGGAAGTGAATTAAGTAATATTTGTAGGCCTTTATTGTTCAAGCGAAAACGCCCGATTTTTGACGAAAGAGATAACCACCCCCCCTTACGACATGCTTCAGAGACTAAAAAAATGGTCCGTTTTCAAATGTTGCCTCTTTGAACTACAATTCACATTTGTAAGTGGAAAATCACTTTTATAGATAAAATGAGATGTTTAAAGTGATTTTCATGCTTCCAGGGGCCTTAAACACAAGATTTGAGGAATGGGTAAAAGTGAATGAAAATGGCCAATTTACTCATTCTGAGGCCTTAAAAAGTGTTTCTCCTCCACGGGAAGTGAATTAAATAACATTTGTAGGCCTTTATTGTTCAAGCGAAAACGCCCGATTTTTGACGAAAGAGATAAGCACCCCACCTTACGTTGTGCTTCAGAAACTAAAAAACTTAAAAATGGTCCGTTTTCAAATGTTGCCTCTTTGAACTACAATTCACATTTGTACGTGGAAAATCACTTTTAAAGATAAAATGAGATGTTTAAAGTGATTTTCATGCTTCCAGGGGCCTTAAACACGAGATTTGAGGAATGGGTAAATGTGAATGAAAATGGCCAATTTATTCACTCTGAGCCCTTAAAAAGTTTTTCTCCACCCCAGCAAGTGAATTAAATAACATTTGTAGGCCTTTATTGTTCAAGCGAAAACGCCCGATTTTTGACGAAAGAGATAACCACCCCCCCTTACGACATGCTTCAGAAACTAAAAAAATGGTCCGTTTTCAAATGTTGCCTCTTTGAAGTAAAATGCACATTTGTACGTGGAAAATCACTTTTAAAGATAAAATGAGATGTTTAAAGTGATTTTCATGCTTCCAGGGGCCTTAAACACAAGATTTGAGGAATGGGTAAAAGTTAATGAAAATGGCCAATTTAATCACTCTGCGGCCTTAAAAAGTGTTTCTCCTCCACGGGAAGTGAATTAAATAACATTTGTAGGCCTTTATTGTTCAATCAAAAACGCCCGATTTTTGATGAAAGAGATAACCACCCCTCCTTACGACATGCTTCAGAAACTAAAAAAATGGTCCGTTTTCAAATGTTGCGTCTTTGAACTACAATTCACATTTGTATGTGGATAATCACTTTTAGAGATAAAATGAGATGTTTATAGTGATTTTCATGCTTCCAGGGGCCTTAACCCCTTCCATGCGGCGCAAATTCCGCCGCGGTGCTGACCGTTTCTTGCGCGGGCGGGCTCATGACGGAACGGTTCCATCATGAGCACAGCTCAACCGACGCTCATGACGGAACCGTTCCGTCATGAGCATGGAAGGGGTTAAACACAAGATTTGAGGAATGGGTAAACGTGAATGAAAATGGCCAATTTACTCACTCTGCGGCCTTAAAAAGTGTTTCTCCTCCATGGGAAGTGAATAAAATAACATTTTGGAGGCCTTTATTGTTCAAGCGAAAACACCTGATTTTTGATGAAAGAGATAACCACCCCCCCTTACGACATGCTTCTGAAACTAAAAAAATGGTTCATTTTCAAATGTTGCATCTTTGAACTACAATTAACATTGTACGTGGATAATCACTTTAAGAGATAGAATGAGATGTTTAAAGTGATTTTCAAGCTTCCAGGGGCCATAAACACAAGATTTGAGGTACGGGTAAATGTGAATGAAAATGGCCAATTTATTCACTCTGCGGCCTTAAAAAGTGTTTCTCCTCCATGGGAAGTGAATTAAATAACATTTGTAGGCCTTTATTGTTCAAGCGAAAACGCCCGATTTTTGACGAAAGAGATAAGCACCCCACCTTACGACATGCTTCAGAAACTAAAAAACTTAAAAATGGTCCGTTTTCAAATGTTGCCTCTTTGAACTACAATTCACATTTGTACGTGGAAAATCAATTTTAGAGATAAAATTAGATGTTTAAAGTGATTTTCAAGCTTCCAGGGGCCGTAAACACAAGATTTGAGGAATGGGTAAATGTGAATGAAAATGGCCAATTTATGCACTCTGAGGCCTTAAAAAGTTTTTCTCCACCCCAGCAAGTGAATTAAATAACATTTGTAGGCCTTTATTGTTCAATCAAAAACGTCCGAGTTTTTGATGAAAGAGATAACCACCCCCCCTTACGACATGCTTCAGAAACTAAAAAAATGGTCCGTTTTCAAATGTTGCCTCTTTGAACTACAATTCACATTTGTACGTGGAAAATCACTTTTAAAGATAAAATGAGATGTTTAAAGTGATTTTCATGCTTCCAGGGGCCTAAACACAAGATTTGAGGAATGGGTAAAAGTGAATGAAAATGGCCAATTTACTCATTCTGAGGCCTTAAAAAGTGTTTCTCCTCCACGGGAAGTGAATTAAGTAATATTTATAGGCCTTTATTGTTCAAGCGAAAACTCCTGATTTTTGGCGAAAGAGATAACCACCCCCCCCTTACGACATGCTTCAGAAACTAAAAAAATGGTCCGTTTTCAAATGTTGCCTCTTTGAACTACAATTCACAATTGTACGTGGAAAATCACTTTTAAAGATAAAATGAGATGTTTAAAGTGATTTTCATGCTTCCAGGGGCCTTAAACACGAGATTTGAGGAACGGGTAAAAGTGAATGAAAATGGCCAATTTACTCACTCTGCGGCCTTAAAAAGTGTTTCTCCTCCACAGGAAGTGAATAAAATACCATTTGGAGGTATTTATAGTTCAATCAAAAACGCCTGTTTTTTAGTGAAAGAGATAACCACCCCCCCCTTACGACATGCTTCAGAAATGAAAAAAAATCCATTTTCAAATGTTGCGTCTTTGAACGACAATTCACATTTGTATGTGGAAAATCAGGTTTAAAGATAAAATGAGATGTTTAAAGTGATTTTCATGATTCCAGGGGCCTTAAAGACGAGATTTGAGGAATGGGTAAAAGTGAATGAAAATGGCCAATTTACTCACTCTGCGGCCTTAAAAAGTGTTTCTCCTCCACAGGAAGTGAATAAAATACAATTTGGAGGCATTTATGGTTCAATCAAAAACGCCTGTTTTTTAGTGAAAGAGATAACCACCCCCCCTTACGACATGCTTCAGAAATGAAAAAAATGTCCATTTTCAAATGTTGCGTCTTTGAACGACAATTCACATTTGTACGTGGAAAATCACGTTTAAAGATAAAATGAGATGTTTAAATTGATTTTCATGCTTCCAGGGGCCTTAAACACGAGATTTGAGGAATGGGTAAAAGTGAATGAAAATGGCCAATTTACTCACTCTGCGGCCTTAAAAAGTGTTTCTCCTCCACGGGAAGTGAATTAAATAACATTTGTAGGCCTTTATTGTTAAAGCAAAAACGCCCGATTTTTGACGAAAGAGATAACCACCCCCCCTTACGACATGCTTCAGAGACTAAAAAAATGGTCCGTTTTCAAATGTTGCCTCTTTGAACTACAATTCACATTTGTACGTGGAAAATCACTTTTATAGATAAAATGAGATGTTTAAAGTGATTTTCATGCTTCCAGGGGCATTAAACACAAGATTTGAGGAATGGGTAAAAGTGAATGAAAATGGCCAATTTACTCATTCTGAGGCCTTAAAAAGTGTTTCTCCTCCACGGGAAGGGAATTAAATAACATTTGTAGGCCTTTATTGTTCAAGCAAAACCGCCCGATTTTTGACGAAAGAGATAACCACCCCCCCTTACGACATGCTTCAGAAACTTAAAAAATGATCCGTTTTCAAATGGTGCCTCTTTGAACTACAATTCACATTTGTACGTGGAAAATCACTTTTAAAGAGAAAATGAGATGTTTAAAGTGATTTTCATGCTTCCAGGGGCCTTAAACACGAGATTTTAGGAATGGGTAAAAGTGAATGAAAATGGCCAAGTTACTCACTCTGCGGCCTTAAAAAGTGTTTCTCCTCCACAGGAAGTGAATAAAATACCATTTGGAGGCATTTATAGTTCAATCAAAAACGCCTGTTTTTTGGTGAAAGAGATAACCACCCCCACTTACGACATGCTTCAGAAACGAAAAAAATGGTCCGTTTTCAAATGTTGCCTCTTTGAACTACAATTCACATTTGTACGTGGAAAATCACTTTTAAAGATAAAATGAGATGTTTAAAGTGATTTTCATTCTTCCAGGGGCCTTTAACACAAGATTTAAGGAATGGGTAAAAGTTAATGAAAATGGCAAATTTACTCATTCTGAGGCCTTAAAAAGTGTTTCTCCTCTACGGGAAGTGAATCAAATAACATTTTGGAGGCCTTTATTGTTCAAGCGAAAACACCTGATTTTTGATGAAAGAGATAACCACCCCCCCTTACGACATGCTTCTGAAACAAAAAAAATGGTTCATTTTCAAATGTTGCATCTTTGAACTACAATTAACATTGTACGTGGATAATCACTTTAAGAGATACAATGAGATGTTTAAAGTGATTTTCATGCTTCCAGGGGCCATAAACACAAGATTTGAGGAATGGGTAAAAGTGAATGAAAATGGCCAATTTACTCATTCTGAGGCCTTAAAAAGTGTTTCTCCTCCATGGGAAGTGAATTAAATAAAATTTGTAGGCCTTTATTGTTCAAGCGAAAACGCCCGATTTTTGACGAAAGAGATAAGCACCCCACCTTACGACATGCTTCAGAAACTAAAAAACTTAAAAATGGTCCGTTTTCAAATGTTGCCTCTTTGAACTACAATTCACATTTGTACGTGGAAAATCACTTTTAAAGATAAAATGAGATGTTTAAAGTGATTTTCATGCTTCCAGGGGCCTTAAACACAAGATTTGAGGAATGGGTAAAAGTGAATGAAAATGGCCAATTTACTCACTCTGCGGCCTTAAAAAGGGTTTCTCCTCCACGGGAAGTGAATAAAATAACATTTGGAGGCCTTTATTGTTCAATCAAAACCGCCAGTTTTTTGGTGAAAGAGATAACGACCCCCCTTACGACATGCTTCAGAAACGAAAAAAATGGTCCATTTTCAAATGTTGCGTCGATGAACTACAATTCACATTTGTACGTGGATAATCAATTTTAGAGATAAAATTGGATGTTTAAAGTGATTTTCAAGCTTCCAGGGGCCGTAAACACAAGATTTGAGGAATGGGTAAATGTGAATGAAAATGGCCAATTTATTCACTCAGAGCCCTTAAAAAGTTTTTCTCCACCCCAGCAAGTGAATTAAATACCATTTGGAGGCCTTTATTGTTCAATCAAAACCGCCAGTTTTTTGGTGAAAGAGATAACCACCCCCCCTTACGACATGCTTCAGAAACGAAAAAAATGGTTCATTTTCAAATGTTGCGTCTTTGAACTACAATTCAGATTTGTACGTGGAAAATCACTTTTAAAGATAAAATGAGATGTTTAAAGTGATTTTCATGCTTCCAGGGGCCTTCAACAGAAGATTTGAGAAATTTGTAAAAGTGAATGAAAATGGCCAATTTACTCACCCTGCGGCATTAAAAAGTGTTTCTCCTCCACGGGAAGTGAATTAAATAACATTTGGAGGCCTTTGTTGTTCAAGCGAAAACGCCCGATTTTTGATGAAAGAGATAACCACCCCCCTCCCCCCTTACGACATGCTTCAGAAACTAAAAAAATGGTCCGTTTTCAAATGTTGCATCTTTGAAGTAAAATTCACATTTGTACATGGAAAATCACTTTTAAAGATAAAATGAGATGTTTATCGTGATTTTCATGCTTCCAGGGGCCTTAAACACAAGATTTGAGGAATGGGTAAACGTGAATGAAAATGGCCAATTTACTCACTCTGCGGCATTAAAAAGTGTTTCTCCTCCATGGGAAGTCAATAAAATAACATTTGGAGGTCTTTATTGTTCAATCAAAAACGCCCGTTTTTTGGTGAAAGAGATAACCACCCCCCCTTACGACATGCTTCAGAAACAAAAAAAATGGTCCATTTTCAAATGTTGAGTCTTTGAACTGCAATTCACATTTGTACGTGGATAATCACTTTTAGAGATAAAATTAGATTTTTAAAGTGATTTTCATGCTTCCAGGGGCCTTAAACACAAGATTTGAGAAATGGGTAAATGTGAATGAAAATGGCCAATTTATTCACTCTAAGGCCTTAAGAAGTTTTTCTCCACCCCAGAAAGTGAATTAAATAACATTTGTAGGCCTTTATTGTTCAATCAAAAATGCCCGATTTTAGATGAAAGAGATAACCACCCCCCCTTACGACATGCTTCAGAAACTAAAAAAATGGTCCGTTTTCAAATGTTGCCTCTTTGAACTACAATTCACATTTGTACGCGGAAAATCACTTTTAAAGATAAAATGAGATGTTTAAAGTGATTTTCATGCTTCCAGGGGCCTTTAACACAAGATTTAAGGAATGGGTAAAAGTGAATGAAAATGGCAAATTTACTCATTCTGAGGCCTTAAAAAGTGTTTCTCCTCTACGGGAAGTGAATTAAATAACATTTTGGAGGCCTTTATTGTTCAAGCGAAAACACCTGATTTTTGATGAAAGAGATAACCACCCCCCCTTACGACATGCTTCTGAAACTAAAAAAATGGTTCATTTTCAAATGTTGCATCTTTGAACTACAATTAACATTGTACGTGGATAATCACTTTAAGAGATACAATGAGATGTTTAAAGTGATTTTCAAGCTTCCAGGGGCCATAAACACAAGATTTGAGGTACGGGTAAATGTGAATGAAAATGGCCAATTTATTCACTCTGCGGCCTTAAAAAGTGTTTCTCCTCCACGGGAAGTGAATTAAATAAGATTTTGGAGGCCTTTATTGTTCAAGCGAAAACGCCCGATTTTTGACGAAAGAGATAAGCACCCCACCTTACGACATGCTTCAGAAACTAAAAAACTTAAAAATGGTCCGTTTTCAAATGTTGCCTCTTTGAACTACAATTCACATTTGTACGTGGAAAATCACTTTTAAAGATAAAATGAGATGTTTAAAGTGATTTTCATGCTTCCAGGGGCCTTAAACACAAGATTTGAGGAATGGGTAAAAGTGAATGAAAATGGCCAATTTACTCACTCTGCGGCCTTAAAAAGGGTTTCTCCTCCACGGGAAGTGAATAAAATAACATTTGGAGGCCTTTATTGTTCAATCAAAACCGCCAGTTTTTTGGTGAAAGAGATAACCACCCCCCTTACGACATGCTTCAGAAACGAAAAAAATGGTCCATTTTCAAATGTTGCGTCGATGAACTACAATTCACATTTGTACGTGGATAATCAATTTTAGAGATAAAATTGGATGTTTAAAGTGATTTTCAAGCTTCCAGGGGCCGTAAACACAAGATTTGAGGAATGGGTAAATGTGAATGAAAATGGCCAATTTATTCACTCAGAGCCCTTAAAAAGTTTTTCTCCACCCCAGCAAGTGAATTAAATAACATTTGGAGGCCTTTATTGTTCAATCAAAAACACCCGTTTTTTGGTGAAAGAGTTAACCACCCTCCCTTACGACATGCTTCAGAAACGAAAAAAATGGTTCATTTTCAAATGTTGCGTCTTTGAACTACAATTCAGATTTGTACGTGGAAAATCACTTTTAAAGATAAAATGAGATGTTTAAAGTGATTTTCATGCTTCCAGGGGCCTTAAACAGAAGATTTGAGAAATTTGTAAAAGTGAATAAAAATGGCCAATTTACTCACCCTGCGGCATTAAAAAGTGTTTCTCCTCCACGGGAAGTGAATTAAATAACATTTGTAAGCCTTTATTGTTCAAGCGAAAACGCCCGATTTTTGACGAAAGAGATAACCACCCCCCCCTTACGACATGCTTCAGAAACTAAAAAAATGGTCCGTTTTCAAATGTTGCCTCTTTGAAGTAAAATTCACATTTGTACATGGAAAATCACTTTTAAAGATAAAATGAGATGTTTATTGTGATTTTCATGCTTCCAGGGGCCTTAAACACAAGATTTGAGGAATGGGTAAACGTGAATGAAAATGGCCAATTTACTCACTCTGCGGCCTTAAAAAGTGTTTCTCCTCCATGGGAAGTGAATAAAATAACATTTGGAGGCCTTTATTGTTCAATCAAAAACGCCCGTTTTTTGGTGAAAGAGATAACCACCCCCCCCCTTACGACATGCTTCAGACCCGAAAAAAATGGTCCATTTTCAAATGTTGCATCTTTGAACTACAATTAACATTGTACGTGGATAATCACTTTAAGAGATACAATGAGATGTTTAAAGTGATTTTCAAGCTTCCAGGGGCCATAAACACAAGATTTGAGGTACGGGTAAATGTGAATGAAAATGGCCAATTTATTCACTCTGCGGCCTTAAAAAGTGTTTCTCCTCCACGGGAAGTGAATTAAATAAGATTTTGGAGGCCTTTATTGTTCAAGCGAAAACGCCCGATTTTTGACGAAAGAGATAAGCACCCCACCTTACGACATGCTTCAGAAACTAAAAAACTTAAAAATGGTCCGTTTTCAAATGTTGCCTCTTTGAACTACAATTCACATTTGTACGTGGAAAATCACTTTTAAAGATAAAATGAGATGTTTAAAGTGATTTTCATGCTTCCAGGGGCCTTAAACACAAGATTTGAGGAATGGGTAAAAGTGAATGAAAATGGCCAATTTACTCACTCTGCGGCCTTAAAAAGGGTTTCTCCTCCACGGGAAGTGAATAAAATAACATTTGGAGGCCTTTATTGTTCAATCAAAACCGCCAGTTTTTTGGTGAAAGAGATAACCACCCCCCTTACGACATGCTTCAGAAACGAAAAAAATGGTCCATTTTCAAATGTTGCGTCGATGAACTACAATTCACATTTGTACGTGGATAATCAATTTTAGAGATAAAATTGGATGTTTAAAGTGATTTTCAAGCTTCCAGGGGCCGTAAACACAAGATTTGAGGAATGGGTAAATGTGAATGAAAATGGCCAATTTATTCACTCAGAGCCCTTAAAAAGTTTTTCTCCACCCCAGCAAGTGAATTAAATAACATTTGGAGGCCTTTATTGTTCAATCAAAAACACCCGTTTTTTGGTGAAAGAGTTAACCACCCTCCCTTACGACATGCTTCAGAAACGAAAAAAATGGTTCATTTTCAAATGTTGCGTCTTTGAACTACAATTCAGATTTGTACGTGGAAAATCACTTTTAAAGATAAAATGAGATGTTTAAAGTGATTTTCATGCTTCCAGGGGCCTTAAACAGAAGATTTGAGAAATTTGTAAAAGTGAATGAAAATGGCCAATTTACTCACCCTGCGGCATTAAAAAGTGTTTCTCCTCCACGGGAAGTGAATTAAATAACATTTGTAAGCCTTTATTGTTCAAGCGAAAACGCCCGATTTTTGACGAAAGAGATAACCACCCCCCCCTTACGACATGCTTCAGAAACTAAAAAAATGGTCCGTTTTCAAATGTTGCCTCTTTGAAGTAAAATTCACATTTGTACATGGAAAATCACTTTTAAAGATAAAATGAGATGTTTATTGTGATTTTCATGCTTCCAGGGGCCTTAAACACAAGATTTGAGGAATGGGTAAACGTGAATGAAAATGGCCAATTTACTCACTCTGCGGCCTTAAAAAGTGTTTCTCCTCCATGGGAAGTGAATAAAATAACATTTGGAGGCCTTTATTGTTCAATCAAAAACGCCCGTTTTTTGGTGAAAGAGATAACCACCCCCCCCCCTTACGACATGCTTCAGACCCGAAAAAAATGGTCCATTTTCAAATGTTGCGTCTTTGAACTAAAATTCACATTTGTATGTGGATAATCACTTTTAGAGATAAAATGAGATGTTTAAAGTGATTTTCAAGCTTCCAGGGGCCCTAAATACAAGAATTGAGGAATGGGTAAATGTGAATGAAAATGGCCAATTTATTCACTCTGAGGCCTTAAAAAGTTTTTATCCACCCCAGAAAGTGAATTAAATAACATTTGTAGGCATTTATTGTTCAATCAAAAACGCCCGAGTTTTTGATGAAAGAGATAACCACCCCCCCTTACGACATGCTTCAGAAACTAAAAAAATGGTCCGTTTTCAAATGTTGCCTCTTTGAACTACAATTCACATTTGTACGTGGAAAATCACTTTTAAAGATAAAATGAGATGTTTAAAGTGATTTTCATGCTTCCAGGGGCCTTAAACACAAGATTTGAGGAATGGGTAAAAGTGAATGAAAATGGCCAATTTACTCATTCTGAGGCCTTAAAAAAGTGTTTCTCCTCCACGGGAAGTGAATTAAATAACATTTGTAGGCCTTTATTGTTCAATCAAAAACGCCCGTTTTTTGGTGAAAGAGATAACCACCCCCCCTTACGACATGCTTCAGAAACGATAAAAATGGTCCATTTTCAAATGTTGCGTCTTTGAACTACAATTAACATTGTACGTGGATAATCACTTTTAGAGATAAAATGAGATGTTTGAAGTGATTTTCAAGCTTCCAGGGGCCGTAAACACAAGATTTGAGGAATGGGTAAATGTGAATGAAAATAGCCAATTATATGCACTCTGAGGCCTTAAAAAGTTTTTCTCCACCCCAGCAAGTGAATTAAATAACATTAGTAGGCCTTTATTGTTCAATCAAAAACGCCCGTTTTTTGGTGAAAGAGATAACCACCCCCCCTTACGACATGCTTCAGAAACGAAAAAAATAGTCCGTTTTCAAATGTTGCGTCTTTGAACTGCAATTCACATTTGTACGTGGATAATCACTTTTAGAGATAAAATTAGATTTTTAAAGTGATTTTCATGCTTCCAGGGGCCTTAAACACAAGATTTGAGAAATGGGTAAATGTGAATGAAAATGGCCAATTTATTCACTCTAAGGCCTTAAAAAGTTTTTCTCCACCCCAGAAATTGAATTAAATAACATTTGTAGGCCTTTATTGTTCAATCAAAAACGCCCGAGTTTTTGATGAAAGATATAACCACCCCCCTTACGAAATGCTTCAGAAACTAAAAAAATGGTCCGTTTTCAAATGTTGCCTCTTTGAACTACAATTCACATTTGTAAGTGGAAAATCACTTTTATAGATAAAATGAGATGTTTAAAGTGATTTTCATGCTTCCAGGGGCCTTAAACACAAGATTTGAGGAATGGGTAAAAGTGAATGAAAATGGCCAATTTACTCATTCTGAGGCCTTAAAAAGTGTTTCTCCTCCACAGGAAGTGAATAAAATAACATTTGTAGGCCTTTATTGTTCAATCAAAAACGCCCGAGTTTTTGATGAAAGAGATAACCACCCAGCCTTACGAAATGCTTCAGAAACTAAAAAAATGGTCCGTTTTCAAATGTTGCCTCTTTGAACTACAATTCACATTTGTACGTGGAAAATCACTTTTAAAGATGAAATGAGATGTTTAAAGTGATTTTCATGCTTCCAGGGGCCTTAAACACGAGATTTGAGGAATGGGTAAATGTGAATGAAAATGGCCAATTTATTCACTCTGAGCCCTTAAAAAGTTTTTATCCACCCCAGCAACTGAATTAAATAAAATTTGTAGGCCTGCATTGTTCAAGCGAAAACGCCCGAATTTTTGACGAAAGAGATAACCAGCCCCCCTTACGACATGCTTCAGAAACTAAAAAAATGGTCCGTTTTCAAATGTTGCCTCTTTGAAGTACAATTCACATTTGTACGTGGAAAATCACTTTTAAAGATAAAATGAGATGTTTAAAGTGATTTTCATGCTTCCAGGGGCCTTAAACACAAGATTTGAGGAATGGGTAAAAGTTAATGAAAATGGCCAATTTAATCACTCTGCGGCCTTAAAAAGTGTTTGTCCTCCACGGGAAGTGAATTAAATAACATTTGTAGGCCTTTATTGTTCAATCAATAACGCCCGATTTTTGATGAAAGAGATAACCACCCCTCCTTACGACATGCTTCAGAAACTAAAAAAATGGTCCGTTTTCAAATGTTGCGTCTTTGAACTACAATTCACATTTGTATGTGGATTATCACTTTTAGAGATAAAATTAGATGTTTAAAGTGATTTTCAAGCTTCCAGGGGCCCTAAATACAAGAATTGAGGAATGGGTAAATGTGAATGAACATGGCCAATTTATTCACTCTGAGGCCTTAAAAAGTTTTTCTCCACCCCAGAAAGTGAATTAAATAACATTTGTAGGCCTTTATTGTAAAATCAAAAACGCCTGAGTTTTTGATGAAAGAGATAACCACCCCCCCTTACGAAATGCTTCAGAAACTAAAAAAATGGTCCGTTTTCAAATGTTGCCTCTTTGAACTACAATTCACATTTGTACGTGGAAAATCACTTTTAAAGATAAAATGAGATGTTTAAAGTGATTTTCATGCTTCCAGGGGCCTTAAACACAAGATTTGAGAAATGTGTAAAAGTGAATGAAAATGACCAATTTACTCACTCTCCGGCCTTAAAAAGTGTTTCTCCTCCACGGGAAGTGAATTAAATAACATTTGTAGGCCTTTATTGTTCAATCAAAAACGCCCGATTTTTGATGAAAGAGATAACCACCCCTCCTTACGACATGCTTCAGAATCTAAAAAAATGGTCCGTTTTCAAATGTTGCCTCTTTGAACTACAATTCACATTTGTACATGGAAAATCACTTTTAAAGATAAAATGAGATGTTTATAGTGATTTTCATGCTTCCAGGGGCCTTAAACACAAGATTTTAGGAATGGGTAAACGTGAATGAAAATGGCTAATTTACTCACTCTGCGGCCTTAAAAAGTGTTTCTCCTCCATGGGAAGTGAATAAAATACCATTTGGAGGCCTTTATTGTTCAATCAAAAACGTCCGTTTTAAGGTGAAAGAGATAACCACCCCCCCTTACGACATGCTTCAGAAACGAAAAAAATGGTCCTTTTTCAAATGTTGCGTCTTTGAACTACAATTCACATTTGTATGTGGATAATCACTTTTAGAGATAAAATTAGATGTTTAAAGTGATTTTCAAGCTTCCAGGGGCCCTAAATACAAGATTTGAGGAATGGGTAAATGTGAATGAAAATGGCCAATTTATTCACTCTGAGGCCTTAAAAAGTTTTTCTCCACCCCAGAAAGTGAATTAAATAACATTTGTAGGCCTTTATTGTTCAATCAAAAACGCCCGAGTTTTTGATGAAAGAGATAACCACCCCCCCTTACGAAATGCTTCAGAAACGAAAAAAAATGGTCCATTTTCAAATGTTGCGTCTTTGAACGACAATTCACATTTGTACGTGGATAATCACTTTTAGAGATCAAATGAGATGTTTAAAGTGATTTTCATGCTTCCAGGGGCCTTAAACACAAGATTTGAGGAATGGGTAAAAGTGAATGAAAATGGCCAATTTACTCATTCTCAGGCCTTAAAAAGTGTTTCTCCTCCACGGGAAGTGAATAAAATAACATTTGTAGGCCTTTATTGTTCAATCAAAAACGCTCGAGTTTTTGATGAAAGAGATAACCACCCCCCCTTACGAAATGCTTCAGAAACTAAAAAAATGGTCCGTTTTCAAATGTTGCCTCTTTGAACTACAATTCACATTTGTACGTGGAAAATCACTTTTAAAGATAAAATGAGATGTTTAAAGTGATTTTCATGCTTCCAGGGGCCTTAAACACAAGATTTGAGGAATGGGTAAAGGTGAATGAAAATGGCCAATTTGCTAATTCTGAGGCCTTAAAAAGTGTTTCTCCTCCACGGGAAGTGAATTAAATAACATTTGTAGGCCTGCATTGTTCAAGCGAAAACGCCCGAATTTTTGACGAAAGAGATAACCAGCCCCCCTTACGACATGCTTCAGAAACTAAAAAAATGGTCCGTTTTCAAATGTTGCCTCTTTGAAGTACAATTCACATTTGTACGTGGAAAATCACTTTTAAAGATAAAATGAGATGTTTAAAGTGATTTTCATGCTTCCAGGGGCCTTAAACACAAGATTTGAGGAATGGGTAAAGGTGAATGAAAATGGCCAATTTGCTAATTCTGAGGCCTTAAAAAGTGTTTCTCCTCCACGGGAAGTGAATTAAATAACATTTGTAGGCCTTTATTGTTCAAGCGAAAACGCCCGATTTTTGACGAAAGAGATAACCACCCCCCCTTACGACATGCTTCAGAAACAAAAAAAATGGTCCGTTTTCAAATGTTGCCTCTTTGAAGTACAATTCACATTTGTACGTGGAAAATCACTTTTAAAGATAAAATGAGATGTTTAAAGTGATTTTCATGCTTCCAGGGGCCTTAAACACAAGATTTGAGGAATGGGTAAAAGTGAATGAAAATGGCCAATTTGCTAATTCTGAGGCCTTAAAAAGTGTTTCTCCTCCACGGGAAGTGAATTAAATAACATTTGTAGGCCTTTATTGTTCAAGCGAAAACGCCCGATTTTTGACGAAAGAGATAACCACCCCCCCCTTACGACATGCTTCAGAAACTAAAACAATGGTCCGTTTTCAAATGTTGCCTCTTTGAAGTACAATTCACATTTGTACATGGAAAATCACTTTTAAAGATAAAATGAGATGTTTATTGTGATTTTCATGCTTCCAGGGGCCTTAAACACAAGATTTGAGGAATGGGTAAACGTGAATGAAAATGGCCAATTTACTCACTCTGCGGCCTTAAAAAGTGTTTCTCCTCCATGGGAAGTGAATAAAATAACATTTGGAGGCCTTTATTGTTCAATCAAAAACGCCCGTTTTTTGGTGAAAGAGATAACCACCCCCCCCCTTACGACATGCTTCAGACCCGAAAAAAATGGTCCATTTTCAAATGTTGCGTCTTTGAACTAAAATTCACATTTGTATGTGGATAATCACTTTTAGAGATAAAATGAGATGTTTAAAGTGATTTTCAAGCTTCCAGGGGCCCTAAATACAAGAATTGAGGAATGGGTAAATGTGAATGAAAATGGCCAATTTATTCACTCTGAGGCCTTAAAAAGTTTTTATCCACCCCAGAAAGTGAATTAAATAACATTTGTAGGCATTTATTGTTCAATCAAAAACGCCCAAGTTTTTGATGAAAGAGATAACCACCCCCCCTTACGACATGCTTCAGAAACTAAAAAAATGGTCCGTTTTCAAATGTTGCCTCTTTGAACTACAATTCATATTTGTACGTGGAAAATCACTTTTAAAGATAAAATGAGATGTTTAAAGTGATTTTCATGCTTCCAGGGGCCTTAAACACAAGATTTGAGGAATGGGTAAAAGTGAATGAAAATGGCCAATTTACTCATTCTGAGGCCTTAAAAAAGTGTTTCTCCTCCATGGGAAGTGAATTAAATAACATTTGTAGGCCTTTATTGTTCAATCAAAAACGCCTGTTTTTTGGTGAAAGAGATAACCACCCCCCCTTACGACATGCTTCAGAAACGATAAAAATGGTCCATTTTCAAATGTTGCGTCTTTGAACTACAATTAACATTGTACGTGGATAATCACTTTTAGAGATAAAATGAGATGTTTGAAGTGATTTTCAAGCTTCCAGGGGCCGTAAACACAAGATTTGAGGAATGGGTAAATGTGAATGAAAATAGCCAATTATATGCACTCTGAGGCCTTAAAAAGTTTTTCTCCACCCCAGCAAGTGAATTAAATAACATTTGTAGGCCTTTATTGTTCAATCAAAAACGCCCGTTTTTTGGTGAAAGAGATAACCACCCCCCCTTACGACATGCTTCAGAAACGAAAAAAATGGTCCGTTTTCAAATGTTGCGTCTTTGAACTGCAATTCACATTTGTACGTGGATAATCACTTTTAGAGATAAAATTAGATTTTTAAAGTGATTTTCATGCTTCCAGGGGCCTTAAACACAAGATTTGAGAAATGGGTAAATGTGAATGAAAATGGCCAATTTATTCACTCTAAGGCCTTAAAAAGTTTTTCTCCACCCCAGAAAGTGAATTAAATAACATTTGTAGGCCTTTATTGTTCAATCAAAAATGCCCGTTTTTGGTGAAAGAGATAACCACCCCCCCCCTTACGACATGCTTCAGACCCGAAAAAAATGGTCAATTTTCAAATGTTGCGTCTTTGAACTAAAATTCACATTTGTATGTGGATAATCACTTTTAGAGATAAAATGAGATGTTTAAAGTGATTTTCATGCTTCCAGGGGCCTTTAATACAAGATTTAAGGAATGGGTAAAAGTGAATGAAAATGGCAAATTTACTCATTCTGTGGCCTTAAAAAGTGTTTCTCCTCTACGGGAAGTGAATTAAATAACATTTTGGAGGCCTTTATTGTTCAAGCGAAAACACCTGATTTTTGATGAAAGAGATAACCACCCCCCCTTACGACATGCTTCTGAAACTAAAAAAATGGTTCATTTTCAAATGTTGCATCTTTGAACTACAATTAACATTGTACGTGGATAATCACTTTAAGAGATACAATGAGATGTTTAAAGTGATTTTCAAGCTTCCAGGGGCCATAAACACAAGATTTGAGGAATGGGTAAATGTGAATGAAAATGGCCAATTTATTCACTCTGCGGCCTTAAAAAGTGTTTCTCCTCCACGGGAAGTGAATTAAATAACATTTTGGAGGCCTTTATTGTTCAAGCGAAAACACCTGATTTTTGATGAAAGAGATAACCACCCCCCCCTTACGACATGCTTCTGAAACTAAAAAAATGGTTCATTTTCAAATGTTGCATCTTTGAACTACAATTAACATTGTACGTGGATAATCACTTTAAGAGATACAATGAGATGTTTAAATTGATTTTCATGCTTCCAGGGGCCATAAACACAAGATTTGAGGAATGGGTAAAAGTGAATGAAAATGGCCAATTTACAATTCTGAGGCCTTAAAAAGTGTTTTACTCCACGGGAAGAGAATTAAATAACATTTGTAGGCCTTTATTGTTCAAGCGAAAATGCCCGATTTTTGACGAAAGAGATAACCACCCCCCCTTACGACATGCTTCAGAAACTAAAAAAATGGTCCGTTTTCAAATGTTGCCTCTTTGAAGTACAATTCACATTTGTACGTGGAAAATCACTTTTAAAGATAAAATGAGATGTTTAAAGTGATTTTCATGCTTCCAGGGGCCTTAAACACAAGATTTGAGAAATGTGTAAAAGTGAATGAAAATGACCAATTTACTCACTCTCCGGCCTTAAAAAGTGTTTCTCCTCCACGGGAAGTGAATTAAATAACATTTGTAGGCCTTTATTGTTCAATCAAAAATGCCCGATTTTTGATGAAAGAGATAACCACCCCTCCTTACGACATGCTTCAGAATCTAAAAAAATGGTCCGTTTTCAAATGTTGCCTCTTTGAACTACAATTCACATTTGTACATGGAAAATCACTTTTAAAGATAAAATGAGATGTTTATAGTGATTTTCATGCTTCCAGGGGCCTTAAACACAAGATTTTAGGAATGGGTAAACGTGAATGAAAATGGCTAATTTACTCACTCTGCGGCCTTAAAAAGTGTTTCTCCTCCATGGGAAGTGAATAAAATAACATTTGGAGGCCTTTATTGTTCAATCAAAAACGTCCGTTTTAAGGTGAAAGAGATAACCACCCCCCCTTACGACATGCTTCAGAAACGAAAAAAATGGTCCTTTTTCAAATGTTGCGTCTTTGAACTACAATTCACATTTGTATGTGGATAATCACTTTTAGAGATAAAATTAGATGTTTAAAGTGATTTTCAAGCTTCCAGGGGCCCTAAATACAAGATTTGAGGAATGGGTAAATGTGAATGAAAATGGCCAATTTATTCACTCTGAGGCCTTAAAAAGTTTTTCTCCACCCCAGAAAGTGAATTA
Source organism: Triturus cristatus (assembly GCF_964204655.1). NCBI lineage: Eukaryota > Metazoa > Chordata > Amphibia > Caudata > Salamandridae > Triturus > Triturus cristatus. Next base: position 472,359,811 of record NC_140592.1, read on the forward strand.
AATAACATTTGTAGGCCTTTATTGTTCAATCAAAAACGCCCGAGTTTTTGATGAAAGAGATAACCACCCCCCCTTACGAAATGCTTCAGAAACGAAAAAAAATGGTCCATTTTCAAATGTTGCGTCTTTGAACGACAATTCACATTTGTACGTGGATAATCACTTTTAGAGATCAAATGAGATGTTTAAAGTGATTTTCATGCTTCCAGGGGCCTTAAACACAAGATTTGAGGAATGGGTAAAAGTGAATGAAAATGGCCAATTTACTCATTCTCAGGCCTTAAAAAGTGTTTCTCCTCCACGGGAAGTGAATAAAATAACATTTGTAGGCCTTTATTGTTCAATCAAAAACGCCCGAGTTTTTGATGAAAGAGATAACCACCCCCCCTTACGAAATGCTTCAGAAACTAAAAAAATGGTCCGTTTTCAAATGTTGCTTCTTTGAACTACGATTCACATTTGTACGTGGAAAATCACTTTTAAAGATAAAATGAGATGTTTAAAGTGATTTTCATGCTTCCAGGGGCCTTAAACACAAGATTTGAGGAATGGGTAAAAGTTAATGAAAATGGCCAATTTAATCACTCTGCGGCCTTAAAAAGTGTTTGTCCTCCATGGGAAGTGAATTAACTAACATTTGTAGGCCTTTATTGTTCAATCATAAACGCCCGATTTTTGATGAAAGAGATAACCACCCCTCCTTACGACATGCTTCAGAAACTAAAAAAATGGTCCGTTTTCAAATGTTGCGTCTTTGAACTACAATTCACATTTGTATGTGGATTATCACTTTTAGAGATAAAATTAGATGTTTAAAGTGATTTTCAAGCTTCCAGGGGCCCTAAATACAAGAATTGAGGAATGGGTAAATGTGAATGAAAATGGCCAATTTATTCACTCTGAGGCCTTAAAAAGTTTTTCTCCACCCCAGAAAGTGAATTAAATAATATTTGTAGGCCTTTATTGTTCAATCAAAAACGCCCGAGTTTTTGATGAAAGAGATAACCACCCCCCCATTACGACATGCTTCAGAAACGAAAAAAATGGTCCGTTTTCAAATGTTGCCTCTTTGAACTACAATTCACATTTGTACGTGGAAAATCACTTTTAAAGATAAAATGAGATGTTTAAAGTGATTTTCATGCTTCCAGGGGCCTTAAACACAAATTTGAGGAATGGGTGAAAGTGAATGAAAATGGCCAATTTACTCATTCTGAGGCCTTAAAAAAGTGTTTCTCCTCCACGGGAAGTGAATTAAAAACCATTTGTAGGCCTTTATTGTTCAATCAAAAACACCCGTTTTTTGGTGAAAGAGATAACCACCACCCCGTACGACATGCTTCAGAAACGATAAAAATGGTCCATTTTCAAATGTTGCGTCTTTGAACTACAATTAACATTGTACGTGGATAATCACTTTTAGAGATAAAATGAGATGTTTAAAGTGATTTTCAAGCTTCCAGGGGCCCTAAACACAAGATTTGAGAAATGGGTAAACGTGAACGAAAATGGCCAATTTACTCACTCTGCGGCCTTAAAAAGTGTTTCTCCTCTACGGGAAGTGAATTAAATAACATTTTGGAGGCCTTTATTGTTCAAGCGAAAACACCTGATTTTTGATGAAAGAGATAACCACCCCCCCTTACGACATGCTTCTGAAACTAAAAAAATGGTTCATTTTCAAATGTTGCATCTTTGAACTACAATTAACATTGTACGTGGATAATCACTTTAAGAGATACAATGAGATATTTAAAGTGATTTTCAAGCTTCCAGGGGCCATAAACACAAGATTTGAGGTACGGGTAAATGTGAATGAAAATGGCCAATTTATTCACTCTGCGGCCTTAAAAAGTGTTTCTCCTCCACGGGAAGTGAATTAAATAACATTTTGGAGGCCTTTATTGTTCAAGTGAAAACACATGATTTTTGATGAAAGAGATAACCACCCCCCCCCCTTACGACATGCTTCTGAAACTAAAAAAATGGTTCATTTTCAAATGTTGCATCTTTCAACTACAATTAACATTGTACGTGGATAATCACTTTAAGAGATACAATGAGATGTTTAAAGTGATTTTCATGCTTCCAGGGGCCATAAACACAAGATTTGAGGACTGGGTCAAAGTGAATGAAAATGGCCAATTTACTAATTCTGAGGCCTTAAAAAGTGTTTCTCCTCCACGGGAAGTGAATTAAATAATATTTGGAGGCCTTTATTGTTCAAGCGAAAACGCCCGATTTTTGACGAAAGAGATAAGCACCCCACCTTACGACATGCTTCAGAAACTAAAAAACTTAAAAATGGTCCGTTTTCAAATGTTGCCTCTTTGAACTACAATTCACATTTGTACGTGGAAAATCACTTTTAAAGATAAAATGAGATGTTTAAAGTGATTTTCATGCTTCCAGGGGCCTTAAACACGAGATTTGAGGAATGGGTAAAAGTGAATGAAAATGGCCAATTTACTCACTCTGCGGCCTTAAAAAGGGGTTCTCCTCCACGGGAAGTGAATAAAATAACATTTGGAGGCCTTTATTGTTCAATCAAAACCGCCAGTTTTTTGGTGAAAGAGATAACCACCCCCCTTACGACATGCTTCAGAAACGAAAAAAATGTTCCATTTTCAAATGTTGCGTCGATGAACTACAATTCACATTTGTACGTGGATAATCACTTTTAGAGATAAAATTAGATGTTTAAAGTGATTTTCAAGCTCCCAGGGGCCGTAAACACAAGATTTGAGGAATGGGTAAATGTGAATGAAAATGGCCAATTTATTCACTCAGAGCCCTTAAAAAGTTTTTCTCCACCCCAGCAAGTGAATTAAATAACATTTGGAGGCCTTTATTGTTCAATCAAAAACGCCCGTTTTTTGGTGAAAGAGTTAACCCTCCCCCCTTACGACATGCTTCAGAAACGAAAAAAATGGTTCATTTTCAAATGTTGCATCTTTGAACTACAATTCAGATTTGTACGTGGAAAATCACTTTTAAAGATAAAATGAGATGTTTAAAGTGATTTTCATGCTTCCAGGGACCTTAAACAGAAGATTTGAGAAATTTGTAAAAGTGAATGAAAATGGCCAATTTACTCACTCTACGGCATTAAAAAGTGTTTCTCCTCCACGGGAAGTGAATTAAATAACATTTGGAGGCCTTTATTGTTCAAGCGAAAACGCCTGATTTTTGATGAAAGAGAAAACCACCCCCCCTTACGACATGCTTCTGAAACTAAAAAAATGGTTCATTTTCAAATGTTGCATCTTTGAACTACAATTAACATTGTAGGTGGATAATCACTTTTAGAGATACAATGAGATGTTTAAAGTGATTTTCAAGCTTCCAGGGGCCATAAACACAAGATTTGAGAAATGGGTAAAAGTGAATGCAAATGGGCAATTTACTCACGCTGAGGCCTTAAAAAGTGTTTCTCCTCCACGGGAAGTGAATTAAATAACATTTGGAGGCCTTTATTGTTCAACCAAAAACGCCCGTTTTTTGGTGCAAGAGATAACCACCCCCCCTTACGACATGCTTCAGAAACTGAAAAAATAGTCAGTTTTCAAATGTTGCCTCTTTGAACTACAATTCACATTTGTACGTGGAAAATCACTTTTATAGATAAAATGAGATGTTTAAAGTGATTTTCATGCTTCCAGGGGCCTTAAACACAAGATTTGAGGAATGGGTAAAAGTGAATGAAAATGGCCAATTTACTCATTCTGAGGCCTTAAAAAGTGTTTCTCCTCCACGGGAAGTGAACTAAATAACATTTGTAGGCCTTTATTGTTCAAGCGCAAACGCCCGATTTTTGACGAAAGAGATAACCACCCCCCCTTACGACATGCTTCAGAAACTAAAAAACTAAAAAATGGTCCGTTTTCAAATGTTGCCTCTTTGAACTACAATTCACATTTTTACGTGGAAAATAACTTTTAAAGATGAAATGAGATGTTTAAAGTGATTTTCATGCTTCCAGGGGCCTTAAACACAAGATTTGAGAAATGTGTAAAAGTGAATGAAAATGGCCAATTTACTCACTCTGCGGCCTTAAAAAGTGTTTTTCCTCCACGGGAAGTGAATTAAATAACATTTGGAGGCCTTTATTGTTCAAGCGAAAACGCCCGATTTTTGACGAAAGAGATAACCACCCCCCCTTACGACATGCTTCAGAAACTAAAAAAATGGTCCGTTTTCAAATGTTGCCTCTTTGAAGTACAATTCACATTTGTACGTGGAAAATCACTTTTAAAGATAAAATGAGATGTTTAAAGTGATTTTCATGCTTCCAGGGGCCTTAAACACAAGATTTGAGAAATGTGTAAAAGTGAATGAAAATGACCAATTTACTCACTCTCCGGCCTTAAAAAGTGTTTCTCCTCCACGGGAAGTGAATTAAATAACAATTGTAGGCCTTTATTGTTCAATCAAAAACGCCCGATTTTTGATGAAAGAGATAACCACCCCTCCTTACGACATGCTTCAGAATCTAAAAAAATGGTCCGTTTTCAAATGTTGCCTCTTTGAACTACAATTCACATTTGTACATGGAAAATCACTTTTAAAGATAAAATGAGATGTTTATAGTGATTTTCATGCTTCCAGGGGCCTTAAACACAAGATTTTAGGAATGGGTAAACGTGAATGAAAATGGCTAATTTACTCACTCTGCGGCCTTAAAAAGTGTTTCTCCTCCATGGGAAGTGAATAAAATAACATTTGGAGGCCTTTATTGTTCAATCAAAAACGTCCGTTTTAAGGTGAAAGAGATAACCACCCCCCCTTACGAAATGCTTCAGAAACTAAAAAAATGGTCCGTTTTCAAATGTTGCCTCTATGAACTACAATTCACATTTGTAAGTGGAAAATCACTTTTATAGATAAAATGAGATGTTTAAAGTGATTTTCATGCTTCCAGGGGCCTTAAACACAAGATTTGATGAATGGGTAAAAGTGAATGAAAATGGCCAATTTACTCATTCTGAGGCCTTAAAAAGTGTTTCTCCTCCACGGGAAGTGAATAAAATAACATTTGTAGGCCTTTATTGTTCAATCAAAAACGCCCGAGTTTTTGATGAAAGAGATAACCACCCCCCATCACGAAATGCTTCAGAAACTAAAAAAATAGTCCGTTTTCAAATGTTGCCTCTTTGAACTACAATTCACATTTGTATGTGGAAAATCACTTTTAAAGATAAAATGAGATGTTTAAAGTGATTTTCATGCTTCCAGGGGCCTTAAACACAAGATTTGAGGAATGGGTAAAAGTGAATGAAAATGGCCAATTTACTCATTCTGAGACCTTAAAAAGTGTTTCTCCTCCACGGGAAGTGAATTAAGTAATATTTGTAGGCCTTTATTGTTCAAGCGAAAACGCCCGATTTTTGACGAAAGAGATAAGCACCCCACCTTACGTTATGCTTCAGAAACTAAAAAACTTAAAAATGGTCCGTTTTCAAATGTTGCCTCTTTGAACTACAATTCACATTTGTACGTGGAAAATCACTTTTAAAAATAAAATGAGATGTTTAAAATGATTTTCATGCTTCCAGGGGCCTTAAACACAAGATTTGAGGAATGGGTAAAAGTTAATGAAAATGGCCAATTTAATCACTCTGCGGCCTTAAAAAGTGTTTCTCCTCCACGGGAAGTGAATTAAATAACATTTGTAGGCCTTTATTGTTCAATCAAAAACGCCCGATTTTTGATGAAAGAGATAACCACCCCTCCTTACGACATGCTTCAGAAACTAAAAAAATGGTCCGTTTTCAAATGTTGCGTCTTTGAACTACAATTCACATTTGTATGTGGATAATCACTTTTAGAGATAAAATTAGATGTTTAAAGTGATTTTCAAGCTTCCAGGGGCCCTAAATACAAGAATTGAGGAATGGGTAAATGTGAATGAAAATGGCCAATTTATTCACTCTGAGGCCTTAAAAAGTTTTCTCCACCCCAGAAAGTGAATTAAATAACATTTGGAGGCCTTTATTGTTCAAGCGAAAACGCCTGATTTTTGATGAAAGAGAAAACCACCCCCCCTTACGACATGCTTCTGAAACTAAAAAAATGGTTCATTTTCAAATGTTGCATCTTTGAACTACAATTAACATTGTAGGTGGATAATCACTTTTAGAGATACAATGAGATGTTTAAAGTGATTTTCAAGCTTCCAGGGGCCATAAACAGAAGATTTGAGAAATGGGTAAAAGTGGATGCAAATGGGCAATTTACTCACGCTGAGGCCTTAAAAAGTGTTTCTCCTCCACGGGAAGTGAATTAAATAACATTTGGAGGCCTTTATTGTTCAACCAAAAATGCCCATTTTTTGGTGCAAGAGATAACCACCCCCCCCTTACGACATGCTTCAGAAACTGAAAAAATGGTCCGTTTTCAAATGTTGCCTCTTTGAACTACAATTCACATTTGTACGTGGAAAATCACTTTTATAGATAAAATGAGATGTTTAAAGTGATTTTCATGCTTTCAGGGGCCTTAAACACAAGATTTGAGGAATGGGTAAAAGTGAATGAAAATGGCCAATTTACTCACTCTGCGGCCTTAAAAAGTGTTTCTCCTCCACGGGAAGTGAATTAAATAACATTTGTAGGCCTTTATTGTTCAAGCGCAAACGCCCAAATTTGACGAAAGAGATAACCACCCCCCCTTACGACATGCTTCAGAAACTAAAAAACTAAAAAATGGTCCGTTTTCAAATGTTGCCTCTTTGAACTACAATTCACATTTGTACGTGGAAAATAACTTTTAAAGATGAAATGAGATGTTTAAAGTGATTTTCATGCTTCCAGGGGCCTTAAACACAAGATTTGAGAAATGTGTAAAAGTGAATGAAAATGGCCAATTTACTCACTCTGCGGCCTTAAAAAGTGTTTCTCCTCCACGAGAAGTGAATTGAAAACCATTTGGAGGCCTTTATTGTTCAAGCGAAAACTCCCGATTTTTGACGAAAGAGATAAGCACCCCACCTTACGTTATGCTTCAGAAACTAAAAAACTTAAAAATGGTCCGTTTTCAAATGTTGCCTCTTTGAACTACAATTCACATTTGTACGTGGAAAATCACTTTTAAAGATAAAATGAGATGTTTAAAGTGATTTTCATGCTTCCAGGGGCCTTAAACACGAGATTTGAGGAATGGGTAAATGTGAATGAAAATGGCCAATTTATTCACTCTGAGCCCTTAAAAAGTTTTTCTCCACCCCAGCAAGTGAATTAAATAACATTTGTAGGCCTTTATTGTTCAAGCAAAAACGCCCGATTTTTGACGAAAGAGATAACCACCCCCCCTTACGACATGCTTCAGAAACTAAAAAAATGGTCCGTTTTCAAATGTTGCCTCTTTGAAGTACAATTCACATTTGTACGTGGAAAATCACTTTTAAAAATAAAATGAGATGTTTAAAATGATTTTCATGCTTCCAGGGGCCTTAAACACAAGATTTGAGGAATGGGTAAAAGTGAATGAAAATGGCCAATTTACTCATTCTGAGGCCTTAAAAAGTGTTTCTCCTCCACGGGAAGTGAATAAAATAACATTTGTAGGCCTTTATTGTTCAATCAAAAACGCCCGAGTTTTTGACGAAAGAGATAACCACCCCCCCTTACGACATGCTTCAGAAACTAAAAAAATGGTCCGTTTTCAAATGTTGCCTCTTTGAAGTACAATTCACATTTGTACGTGGAAAATCACTTTTAAAGATAAAATGAGATGTTTAAAGTGATTTTCATGCTTCCAGGGGCCTTAAACACAAGATTTGAGAAATGTGTAAAAGTGAATGAAAATGACCAATTTACTCACTCTCCGGCCTTAAAAAGTGTTTCTCCTCCACGGGAAGTGAATTAAATAACATTTGTAGGCCTTTATTGTTCAATCAAAAACGCCCGATTTTTGATGAAAGAGATAACCACCCCTCCTTACGACATGCTTCAGAAACTAAAAAAATGGTCCGTTTTCAAATGTTGCCTCTTTGAACTACAATTCACATTTGTACATGGAAAATCACTTTTAAAGATGAAATGAGATGTTTATAGTGATTTTCATGCTTCCAGGGGCCTTAAACACAAGATTTGAGGAATGGGTAAACGTGAATGAAAATGGCCAATTTCCTCACTCTGCGGCCTTAAAAAGTGTTTCTCCTCCACGGGAAGTGAATTAAATAACATTTGTAGGCCTTTATTGTTCAATCAAAAACGCCCGATTTTTGATGAAAGAGATAACCACCCCTCCTTACGACATGCTTCAGAAACTAAAAAAAATGGTCCGTTTTCAAATGTTGCGTCTTTGAACTACAATTCACATTTGTATGTGGATAATCACTTTTAGAGATAAAATTAGATGTTTAAAGTGATTTTCAAGCTTCCAGGGGCCCTAAATACAAGAATTGAGGAATGGGTAAATGTGAATGAAAATGGCCAATTTATTCACTCTGAGGCCTTAAAAAGTTTTCTCCACCCCAGAAAGTGAATTAAATAACATTTGTAGGCCTTTATTGTTCAAGCGAAAACGCCCGATTTTTGACGAAAGAGATAAGCACCCCACCTTACGACATGCTTCAGAAACTAAAAAACTTAAAAATGGTCCGTTTTCAAATGTTGCCTCTTTGAACTACAATTCACATTTGTACGTGGAAAATCACTTTTAAAGATAAAATGAGATGTTTAAAGTGATTTTCATGCTTCCAGGGGCCTTAAACACGAGATTTGAGGAATGGGTAAAAGTGAATGAAAATGGCCAATTTACTCACTCTGCGGCCTTAAAAAGGGTTTCTCCTCCACGGGAAGTGAATAAAATAACATTTGGAGGCCTTTATTGTTCAATCAAAACCGCCAGTTTTTTGGTGAAAGAGATAACCACCCCCCTTACGACATGCTTCTGAAACGAAAAAAATGGTCCATTTTCAAATGTTGCGTCTTTGAACTACAATTCACATTTGTACGAGGATAATCACTTTTAGAGATAAAATTAGATGTTTAAAGTGATTTTCAAGCTTCCAGGGGCCGTAAACACAAGATTTGAGGAATGGGTAAATGTGAATGAAAATGGCCAATTTATTCACTCAGAGCCCTTAAAAAGTTTTTCTCCACCCCAGCAAGTGAATTAAATAACATTTGGAGGCCTTTATTGTTCAATCAAAAACGCCCATTTTTTGGTGAAAGAGTTAACCACCCCCCCTTACGACATGCTTCAGAAACGAAAAAAATGGTTCATTTTCAAATGTTGCGTCTTTGAACTACAATTCAGATTTGTACGTGGAAAATCACTTTTAAAGATAAAATGAGATGTTTAAAGTGATTTTCATGCTTCCAGGGGCCTTAAACAGAAGATTTGAGAAATTTGTAAAAGTGAATGAAAATGGCCAATTTACTCACTCTGCGGCATTAAAAAGTGTTTCTCCTCCACGGGAAGTGAATTAAATAACATTTGGAGGCCTTTATTGTTCAAGCGAAAATGCCTGATTTTTGATGAAAGAGAAAACCACCCCCCCTTACGACATGCTTCTGAAACTAAAAAAATAGTTCATTTTCAAATGTTGCATCTTTGAACTACAATTAACATTGTAGGTGGATAATCACTTTTAGAGATACAATAAGATGTTTAAAGTGATTTTCAAGCTTCCAGGGGCCATAAACACAAGATTTGAGAAATGGGTAAAAGTGGATGCAAATGGGCAATTTACTCACGCTGAGGCCTTAAAAAGTGTTTCTCCTCCACGGGAAGTGAATTAAATAACATTTGGAGGCCTTTATTGTTCAACCAAAAATGCCCGTTTTTTGGTGCAAGAGATAACCACCCCCCCTTACGACATGCTTCAGAAACTGAAAAAATGGTCCGTTTTCAAATGTTGCCTCTTTGAACTACAATTCACATTTGTACGTGGAAAATCACTTTTATAGATAAAATGAGATGTTTAAAGTGATTTTCATGCTTCCAGGGGCCTTAAACACAAGATTTGAGGAATGGGTAAAAGTGAATGAAAATGGCCAATTTACTCACTCTGCGGCCTTAAAAAGTGTTTCTCCTCCACGGGAAGTGAATTAAATAACATTTGTAGGCCTTTATTGTTCAAGCACAAACGCCCGATTTTTGACGAAAGAGATAACCACCCCCCCTTACGACATGCTTCAGAAACTAAAAAAATGGTCCGTTTTCAAATGTTGCCTCTTTGAACTACAATTCACATTTGTACGTGGAAAATCACTTTTAAAGATAAAAAGAGATGTTTAAAGTGATTTTCATGCTTCCAGGGGCCTTAAACACAAGATTTGAGGAATGGGTAAACGTGAATGAAAATGGCCAATTTAATCACTCTGCGGCCTTAAAAAGTGTTTCTCCTCCACGGGAAGTGAATTAAATAACATGTGTAGGCCTTTATTGTTCAATCAAAAACGCCCGATTTTTGATGAAAGAGATAACCACCCCTCCTTACGACATGCTTCAGAAACTAAAAAAATGGTCCGTTTTCAAATGTTGCCTCTTTGAACTACAATTCACATTTGTACATGGAAAATCACTTTTAAAGATAAAATGAGATGTTTATAGTGATTTTAATGCTTCCAGGGGCCTTAAACACAAGATTTGAGGAATGGGTAAACGTGAATGAAAATGGCCAATTTACTCACTCTGCGGCCTTAAAAAGTGTTTCTCCTCCATGGGAAGTGAATAAAATAACATTTGGAGGCCTTTATTGTTCAATCAAAAACGCCAGTTTTTTGGTGAAAGAGATAACCACCCCCCCTTATTTCATGCTTCAGACCCGAAAAAAATGGTCCATTTTCAAATGTTGCGTCTTTGAACTACAATTCACATTTGGATTTGGATAATCACTTTTTTTTTTTTTTTTTTTATTATTGAATCATCATCAATCTTAACAACTGTAATAATACATATTTTCAAGACTTGAATTGATCATATAACACAAAGAAAGGTAAATGAAGGAGAGAAAGACAAAGACGCAGATGAAAGTGAAAAAAAAAGATACCAAAGCATGACACATATCTAAAGACAAATAAGAATTCAACCCAGTCTTAATGATGAAAACAGTATACCAATCTTTCAATCCATCCGATATCGTTTATCATTCCATCCTTGATTGCCATTCGGCTATTGGTGCCCAGATTTGATTTCCCAATTTTTTTAACTTCCTTCCCCTTTTATCATAGAGTGCTTTTTCTAGAGTATGTATAGCCAGGATGCGCGATAACCACTGATGAAACGTAGGTGGATTTGGATCTTTCCATAGAGATGCTATACACAGTCGACTTACAGTCATAGCCAAAAATAAAAATTCATAACATGCTACGTCAGTGCCGTCTTTAACCACCCCTAATACCATGACTTCATTTGTTAATCTGATAGAGATCCCAAGTGCCCTATCCATGAATTGTTCTATCAGTTGTTTATACAGATCTAGCTTAGGGCATGCAGAAAAGATATGGATAGTGTCTGCATGCGTACTCTGACATCTTGGACAGGTTATACCACTTGTTCCGCCCCAGCAAGCTATTCTATAAGGGGTATGATATAATTCAAAAAAGGTCTTGTAATATTGAGTTTGCAAGTTTGCGACTCTTAGAATTGTGTTAGCAAGTTTTAACGATTTTTCAGGTTCGGTCTTTTCTAAATTTAACTTTCTTCTCCATTTCTCGTAAGTGTTTACTTGATCATCCTTTTTATACAGACAGATTACTTTATATAACTGAGTTATTGTGCAGCTCCCTTCGCTTCTGATCAGCTCCATTATTTCTTCTTTCTTAAAATGCATATTACCTGCTTGTTTTTTTGATAATACTGATCTAATCTGCAAGTATTTGAAGAAGTCTTTACTCTCTATTTTATATTCTCGTTGTATTTTTTCAAAAACCATAATACCCGTACTATCGATGAGATCTCCGATAACTTTGACCCCTAGATTATCTCAGCGTTTCATTACTGGGTCGTGGAACACTGCTGGCATAGCCGGGTTCTTATAAAGAGGGGTATAAAAGTTCATTCTTCCCATAGCTATCTTTTTCCGGACCATCGACCATACTGACCAAGCTCCCCCCAGAGTCTTAAACCTGTTTTTTTATAATAGTTTGGGTCATAGCACAATAACGATCCTTTAGATCCCTCCAGTATCAATTCGTAGATATCTGGGATATCACCATTATCTCTCCACCTGTCTTTTATACTCCCTCCCAATAATACCTTTATGTACTGCAGAGCTGCAGCAAGATAATAAGCCTTGAAGTCCGGGGTTGCTAACCCTCCCCTTTCTTTTGATAGGGAGAGAAATGTAATAGCCCTGCGTGTTTTGCCTTTTGCCCATATAAATCGATTAGCAATCCCATCGAGTTCTTTAAACCATGCATTGCCAAATTTTAAAGGGATAGTGCGAAATAGATACAATACTTTAGGCAGAAAATTCATTTTTATTACGTTGGATCGGCCTATCGTTGTTAAATGTAAATTATTTATTTTGTCTAAACTTTCCTTAGCTTTCTTTATCACAGGGCCTGGATTTTCTTCCACTATCTTAGTTATTTCTGCTGTTATGGTGATTCCAAGGTAGGTTGCCCCCTTTGTTACTCTACTGTCAGTTGATACAGCATATTCCTTTACCACTATCTGGGTCTTCCCTGCGTTTAATTTATACCCCGATAAGGACCCGAAAGACCTTGCTTCCCTCTCTATTTCTCCTAATGCTGTTGTAGGATCAGATGTAGTGATGGCGAGATCATCCGCATACCCCAATATTTTAGTAACAGATCCATTTAAAATTATCGGAGAAATACTTCTATTTAGCTCTATTCTTCTTATAAATGGATCTATATAAAAGGCAAAAAGTAGTGGAGAGCAGGGGCAGCCTTGTCTCGTCCCTCGTTTAATCTTTATTAAATCGCTCTCTACCCCCATTACTCTCAGCCTGATAGTAGGTTTTTTATATAGAACTTTCAGTGCCTCAATGCAGCCACTTCCCAATTTTGCTTTATGAAGTACTGTCCAAAGGAAATCCCACGAGACCCTATCAAACGCTTTCTCAGCATCTAGTAGTATCAAGGCCATAGGGTCCCGTGAGACTGCCGTACCATCGAACAAAGTGCAGACTCTCCTTATATGATCTGCCGTTCCTCTTCCGGGTATAAATCCATGTTGTCGAGGGGAGACGATCTTGCCGACAATCATACTCAGCCTATTAGCTAAGATCTTAGAGTAAATTTTAGAGTCACTATTCAAGAGGCTTATTGGCCTATACGACCCAGGGTCTTCAGAGGGTTTATTTTTCTTAAGAAAAACTACCATAGTTGCCTCCCCCCAAGTACTAGGTGATGTTGCCCCCCCTTGTACAGCGGCCATTAGCTTGAGGATATCTGACTGTAAAATATGAAGAAATTTTTTATAAAACTCCATTGGGATTGAATCCGGTCCGACTGCTTTTCCGGCGGGGAGTTCTTTGACCGCTGTCTGTATTTCTTCTACAGTAAAGCCTAATTCTAAATCATTTTTATCCTCTATTGACAATCCCTCGACTAGGGCTGACTCTAAGTAGCGCACTATCTCTGCATCGTCAGGTTTGAGATCATTGGAGTATATCGCTTGATAAAAATCATGCATGACTGTACAAATCTCTTTAGGCGTTGTAGCGATAGCACCTGTACTAGATATCAGTTTTTTTATATCTCCTTTCGTGATTGCTTGACGAGTTCTGATCGCTAAGAGTTTTCCGATTTGCTCACTAAACTCGTATTGAACTTGTCTCCAGGCCAGATATTTCCCAGTGGCTCTTGTTGCAAATATTTCCCCAACTGCAGATTTAGCTATCGATAATCTCTGTTCTATCTCTGACAGGTCTGATTGTTTTACGCTGATTGCCTTTGTTAGTTCTTCTTCTAGGGCGGCAACGGCTCTGATCTTTCCATGGATCTCTTCCCTATCCACTCTGTTCCGTCTAACAGAGTAGCTAGTGGTCTCTCCCCTGATGCCCGCTTTCATAGTGTCCCATACCACCGCTAATGAAGCGGAGCCTCTGTTTATCTCTAGAAACTCCCTGAGCCAATCTTCCATATGTTTAATATAATTACTATCTAATAGCAATGCTCTCTCGAAAGTCCAGCTTCTTCTTTCCTTTTGGACATTAGGCCATGCTATATCTAGAGTTAGAGGATTATGATCTGACATCACCCTTGGCAGTCTAGATATTGTAGTGATGGTGATTAGCGAGGGTGATATTAGAAAATAATCCAGTCGCGCCGCCCTCTTATGTGGTATTGAATAATAGGTGCTGCCACCCCCCGGAGGATTATCCTGCTCCCACCTGTCGATCAATCCGTTGTCTCGCATTAATTGGATCAGAGCTCTGTGGCTTTTTCTTTTCCTTCCAATAAATTTATCAGGTTTGTTTGGCCAAAGGCCATCTAGCCCATTTAGATTCAGATCCCCACACAGAATGATTGGCAAGGGCCAGCTGGTTAATTGGGCATTAATATTGTTTATCATCTCTGGATCGTCTTCTGTTGATGCGTATACGGAGCATAGCGTGAAATTGTGCCCCTGTGTTTGACACTCAGCTAGAGCCCACCGTCCATATTTATCTGCCTGCTGCCTAGTTGATGTGATCATATTTGCCCGAATTAATATAGCCACTCCCCGAGTTCTAACTCCTTGTTTTGTACATGTTAATAATTGAAATCCCAATTGTCCCAATAGATGTTTCTGGGACCACTCTATGTGTGTTTCTTGCAGGCATAAAATATCTGTGTGTACATATTTTAAATACTCTTTCAAATCTCTGCGTTTTTTTGCATTATTTAACCCACATATATTTATGGTAACTATCCGCATAATTTTTGGTTTATTCTCCTATTTCTCCCCCTCTTGGATATGCAGTATTGTATAAACTTGATAGTTGATGATGATTCTTTTTTTTCCCTCCTCAGTCCCCCTCTGTCCTCCCTAGTCCCTCTAACCCCCTCCCTCAAAGATCCCCCCCCCCTATTGAAGCAAGTGGACTTGTTGTCCCTATGATGAAGTCTGGCCCTCAGCCTCCCTATCCCATTTTTTTTCCCCCTTCTCCCCCACACTATCTCCTTACCACTCTCTCCAATGCTTCTCACCCCTACCCCTTGTGTCAGCCCCATTTATGCCTACTCCTAGATATAATATGCTATAGAATAAAATAGAATACATAGTGAATGCTTATCTTTCTTTTAAACCCTCCATTAATCACTTTAAATCTTCTTAGATTTTTACTTTTACACATATACATTCATAGGGCTGATGCCAAAAATAACTTAGTCTTTTATATTTAGCCTAGAGCTTCAAGACCAGATGCCACACCGAGTTGCCTATAACATACCACTCTGGTTATATTATCATTCTCATTTTCCCAAGCCCAATATCGTGTAAAAAATCAGAGGATAGAGCTATTTTTATATTTTATATTTTAAGCCACTTCACTGGGAAGGAGTGGTTGCAGATCCAGGGTTTTTTAAGGAGTCAATATAAGACTTTGCTTGTATTTCAGAAGTGAAGATTCTGGAGCTGTTGTTGTACACTATTTTTAATTTTTCAGGGTTCATGAGGTAGGCTTGCAGCCCCATCTGCTGACAGGGTGTGATCAACTCCCTCAGCCTCCAGCGCCTTTCCACTGTGTTATGGCAATAATCAGGCGTGGTGAAAAAGGACTGTGATTCATACACACGCTTCGCATTAGGTCGGGCTTTAGAATAGACCTCTTCCCTTAGTAGAAAGTTGCCAAAATATATCAAAATCGCTCTTGGTCTATGAGTGCCATCCTGAGCTCTCGATAGATCCTTCTTTCTGTTGGCTATCGGGAAACGGTGTACCCTTTGTAATTCATTCTCCCAATTCCAGTGGCTTAGTTCTGGGAATGCTCCCTTCATTAACTTTAACACATAAGCCTTGATGTTATCTCCTTCAACTCCTTCTTCAATGCCTATAATTCTTAGATTGTTTCGCCGCTGTCGGTTTTCTAAATCTTCTAACTTCCATTGGGCGTCTGTATGCTGTTTCTCGAACCCGTTGATTTTATCTGATTTTTTCGCTTGGTCATCCTCTACTAAACTGATACGCTCCTCAAGTTGTGCGACTCTTGCATTTGTGTCTGTACATATTTTTGCTACTTTTTTTATAGCACCCTGCAAATTTTTAGTCACCACTCTGCTTTTTTTCCCTTCGGTCTTAATGTATTCTTGGACTTGTTTTATAGATTGTAATATCAGCTGTAATGTGGGAGTTTCTAAAGTTACTCCTCCTTGCGGTGGCAACTCAGGATAGACTATACGGGTAGTCGAGTAATCACATTTTAATGCATTATCTCCATTGCTTGCTCGCCTCTGTCCAGGGATAGCCTTCTCTTTTGAATGCGTGTCTCTTTGCCTTTTTGATAACCTTTTCCTTCTGGTGGCTGTTCCCTTCCCCTTTGGAGATTCTCTGTCTCCCTCCTGATGTGAACAGGAGCCGGAGGCATCGCTGATATTTGTGTCCTCATCTGTGTCCATTTCGAGATCCGAGGGGGTTCCTAATGAACCGTCCGTCACTGAGAAGAAGTTTTCCACAATATCTTGTGTGTCCTCTGGGCCACTGGGGCTGCTACTAGCTGTAGCTTCTGGTACCAGTGTATTCGTTAATTTTAGGGTTGAGCTAGGTGCTCCTGTCATTATGCTCTCACCAGTATCGCCATCCGAAACCTGGCCGTCTTGTGAGATCATCAGTTGACCTACGCCTCTCTCTGGCGGCTCACTGGATGTAGTTAGTGACGCTGGGGCGCTTTCATGACTATTTCCTGTGTCGTTTGTTTGACCCAGCTTCTCACTCGTGTCCATTATTTCCCCCCATTGTGTTTCAGTAGCTAGCCGACCCGTACGGGGTAATGCACATTCAGAATGCTTATCGCTATTCTCCCTAGGCTCTTTGCTCCTTGCATCTCCAATTACCTTTATCTTTTCTTTGGGGTTAGTTACGGTTGCTGTGGAAAAAAAATCCATAATGTTTTTTACACCCCCAGTATTCACCTGTGCCAGTCTCTTCCCTGCTCTGGTACAGCTCAGACCGGGGGCTTCATCAATATTCTGATCGCTACTGTCCCCCCCTCTCTCACCTGGAGTGGAAGCAGGATTATTGACTTTTCCCGTAGTTTTCGAACCGGGTTTCAATCGAGCTGGCAATGAGGACTTTACTGCCACAATCGATATCTCTGTTGCTTGTTGCTCTGTCTCCGTTGCTTTTCCCTTTCCTGTCTTTACATGCTTAGGGGCCATCTTCATCAAGAGATACCTCCAGGAGTCTGTCCGGCGTATCTCGCCCTCTGTAGTTGCCCCGGCTTCGATTCCTGATCTCCTTCTTGGAGCTCTGTGAAGCGGACTGCGGGATCGAGCTCTCTGAGCTCCGCGGATTAATCTGCTTTTGCTTCCGGCTCGGTCCGCATCATCCGCACCATCCGCAGCGTCCGAAGCTTTACCGCGGGATCGCTGATGCAAACGCCGATGCCGCCAAATCTGCAGCTCCTCCACGAACCTCACCGCTTCAAGTTTAAGGGCCGCCGCCAGACTCTTGACCGCGCTCCAGACATCCAAACCAGCTCCCAGGGCCAAATCCATTCAAGGTACATCGGGGTCGGGGGTCGGGTGTCCAGGGGCTATTTTCAAACGTTATGCGGATGGGATAGGGAGTGATCTCAAGCCGCTGCTAGCCAGACGCCATCTTGCTTCTGTCCCTCAAAAAGAACTACAATTCACATTTGTACGTGGATAATCACTTTTAAAAATAAAATGAGATGTTTAAAGTGATTTTCATGCTTCCAGGGGCCTTAAACACAAGATTTGAGGAATGGGTAAAAGTGAATGAAAATGGCCAATTTACTCATTCTGAGGCCTTAAAAAAGTGTTTCTCCTCCACGGGAAGTGAATAAAATAACATTTGTAGGCCTTTATTGTTCAAGCGAAAACGCCCGATTTGTAACGAAAGAGATAACCACCCCCCCTTACGACATGCTTCAGAAACTAAAAAAATGGTCCGTTTTCAAATGTTGCCTCTTTCAACTACATTTCACATTTGTACGTGGAAAATCCCTTTTATAGATTAAATGAGATGTTTAAAGTTATTTTCATGCTTCCAGGGGCCTTAAACACAAGATTTGAGGAATGGGTAAAAGAGAATGAAAATGGCCAATTTACTCATTCTGAGGCCTTAAAAAGTGTTTCTCCTCCACGGGAAGTGAATTAAATAACATTTGGAGGCCTTTATTGTTCAAGCGAAAACGCATGATTTTTGATGAAAGAGATAACCACCCCCCCTTACGACATGCTTCAGAAACTAAAAAAATGGTTCATTTTCATATGTTGCGTCTTTGAACTACAATTAACATTGTACGTGGATAATCACTTTTAGAGATAAAATGAGATGTTTAAAGCGATTTTCAAGCTTCCAGGGGCCATCAACACAAGATTTGAGAAATGGGAAAAAGTGAATGCAAATGGCCAATTTACTCATTCTGAGGCCTTAAAAAGTGTTTCTCCTCCACGGGAAGTCAATTAAATAACATTTGTAGGCCTTTATTGTTCAAGTGAAAATGCCCGATTTGTAACGAAAGAGATAACCACACCCCCTTACGACATGCTTCAGAAACTAAAAAAATGGTCCGTTTTCAAATGTTGCCTCTTTGAACTACAATTCACATTTGTACGTGGAAAATCGCTTTTAAAGATAAAATGAGATGTTTAAAGTGATTTTCAAGCTTCCAGGGGCCCTAAAAACAAGATTTGAGAAATGGGTAAACGTGAATGAAAATGGCCAATTTACTCATTCTGAGGCCTGAAAAAGTGTTTCTCCTCCACGGGAAGTGAATTAAGTAATATTTGTAGGCCTTTATTGTTCAAGCGAAAACGCCCGATTTTTGATGAAAGAGATAACCACCCCCCCTTACGACATGCTTCAGGAGCTAAAAAAATGGTCCATTTTCAAATGTTGCCTCTTTGAACTACAATTCACATTTGTACGTGGAAAATCATGTTTAAAGACAAAATGAGATGTTTAAAGTGATTTTCATGCTTCCAGGGGCCTTAAACACGAGATTTGAGGAATGGGTAAACATGAATGAAAATGGCCAATTTACTCACTCTGCGGCCTTAAAAAGTGTTTCTCCTCCAAGGGAAGTGAATAAAATACCATTTGGAGGCATTTATAGTTCAATCAAAAACGCCTGGTTGTTGGTGAAAGAGATAACCACTCCCCCCCTCATGACATGCTTCAGAAACGAAAAAAATAGTCAATTTTCAAATGTTGCGTCTTTGAACTACAATTCACATTTGTACGTGGAAAATCATGTTTAAAGACAAAATGAGATGTTTAAAGTGATTTTCATGCTTCCAGGGGCCTTAAACACGAGATTTGAGGAATGGGTAAAAGTGAATGAAAATGGCCAATTTACTCACTCTGCGGCCTTAAAAAGTGTTTCTCCTCCACGGGAAGTGAATTAAATAACATTTGTAGGCCTTTATTGTTCAAGCGAAAACGCCGATTTTTGACGAAAGAGATAACCACCCCCCCCTTACGACATGCTTCAGAAACGAAAAAAATGGTCCATTTTGAAATGTTGCGTCTTTGAACTACAATTAACATTGTACGTGGATAATCACTTTTAGAGATAAAATGAGATGTTTAAAGTGATTTTCAAGCTTCCAGGGGCCCTAAACACAAGATTTGAGAAATGGGTAAAAGTGAATGAAAATGGCCAATTTACTCACTCTGAGGCCTTAAAAAGTGTTTCTCCTCCACGGGAAGTGAATTAAGTAACATTTGGAGGCCTTTATTGTTCAAGCGAAAACGCCCGATTTTTGATGAAAGAGATAACCACCCCCCCTTACGACATGCTTCAGGAGCTAAAAAAATGGTCCATTTTCAAATGTTGCCTCTTTGAACTACAATTCACATTTGTACGTGGAAAATCATGTTTAAAGACAAAATGAGATGTTTAAAGTGATTTTCATGCTTCCAGGGGCCTTAAACACGAGATTTGAGGAATGGGTAAACATGAATGAAAATGGCCAATTTACTCACTCTGCGGCCTTAAAAAGTGTTTCTCCTCCAAGGGAAGTGAATAAAATACCATTTGGAGGCATTTATAGTTCAATCAAAAACGCCTGGTTGTTGGTGAAAGAGATAACCACTCCCCCCCTCATGACATGCTTCAGAAACGAAAAAAATAGTCAATTTTCAAATGTTGCGTCTTTGAACTACAATTCACATTTGTACGTGGAAAATCATGTTTAAAGACAAAATGAGATGTTTAAAGTGATTTTCATGCTTCCAGGGGCCTTAAACACGAGATTTGAGGAATGGGTAAAAGTGAATGAAAATGGCCAATTTACTCACTCTGCGGCCTTAAAAAGTGTTTCTCCTCCACGGGAAGTGAATTAAATAACATTTGTAGGCCTTTATTGTTCAAGCGAAAACGCCGATTTTTGACGAAAGAGATAACCACCCCCCCCTTACGACATGCTTCAGAAACGAAAAAAATGGTCCATTTTGAAATGTTGCGTCTTTGAACTACAATTAACATTGTACGTGGATAATCACTTTTAGAGATAAAATGAGATGTTTAAAGTGATTTTCAAGCTTCCAGGGGCCCTAAACACAAGATTTGAGAAATGGGTAAAAGTGAATGAAAATGGCCAATTTACTCACTCTGAGGCCTTAAAAAGTGTTTCTCCTCCACGGGAAGTGAATTAAGTAACATTTGGAGGCCTTTATTGTTCAAGCGAAAACGCCTGATTTTTGATGAAAGGGATAACCACCCCCCCTTACGACATGCTTCAGAATCTAAAAAAATGGTCCATTTTCAAATGATGCCTCTTTGAACTACAATTCACATTTGTACGTGGAAAATCACTTTTAAAGATAAAATGAATTGTTTAAAGTGATTTTCAAGCTTCCAGGGGCCTTACACACGAGATTTGAGGAATGGGTAAAAGTGAATGAAAATGGCCAATTTACTCACTCTGAGGCCTTAAAAAGTGTTTCTCCTCCACGGGAAGTGAATTAAGTAACATTTGGAGGCCTTTATTGTTCAAGCGAAAACGCCTGATTTTTGATGAAAGGGATAACCACCCCCCTTAGGACATGCTTCTGAAACAAAAAAAATGGTTCATTTTCAAATGTTGCGTCTTTAAACTACAATTAACATTGTACGTGGATAATCACTTTTAGAGATAAAATGAGATGTTTAAAGTGATTTTCAAGCTTACAGGGGCCCTAAACACAAGATTTGAGAAATGTGTAAACGTGAATGAAAATGGCCAATTTACTCACTCTGCGGCCTTAAAGTGTTTCTCCTCCAAGGGAAGTGAATAAAATACCATTTGGAGGCATTTATAGTTCAATCAAAAACACCTGGTTTTTGGTGAAAGAGATAACCACTCCCTCCCTTACGACATGCTTCAGAAACTAAAAACTGGTCTGTTTTCAAATGTTGCCTCTTTGAACTACAATTCACATTTGTACGTGGAAAATCACTTTTAAAGATAAAATGAGATGTTTAAAGTAATTTTCATGCTTCCACGGGCCTTAAACACAAGATTTGAGGAATGGGTAAAAGTCAATGAAAATGGCAAATTTACTCATTCTGAGGCCTGAAATCGTGTTTCTCCTCCACGGGAAGTGAATTAAGTAATATTTGTAGGCCTTTATTGTTCAAGCGAAAACGCCCGATTTTTGATGAAAGAGATAACCACCCCCCCTTACGACATGCTTCAGGAGCTAAAAAAATGGTCCATTTTCAAATGTTGCCTCTTTGAACTACAATTCACATTTGTACGTGGAAAATCACTTTTAGAGATAAAATGAGATGTTTAAAGTGATTTTCATGCTTCCAGGGGCCTTAAACACGAGATTTGAGGAATGGGTAAACGTGAATGAAAATGGCCAATTTACTCACTCTGCGGCCTTAAAAAGTGTTTCTCCTCCAAGGGAAGTGAATAAAATACCATTTGGAGGCATTTATAGTTCAATCAAAAACGCCTGGTTTTTGGTGAAAGAGATAACCACTCCCCCCCTTATGACATGCTTCAGAAACGAAAAAAATAGTCAATTTTCAAATGTTGCGTCTTTGAACTACAATTCACATTTGTACGTGGAAAATCATGTTTAAAGACAAAATGAGATGTTTAAAGTGATTTTCATGCTTCCAGGGGCCTTAAACACGAGATTTGAGGAATGGGTAAAAGTGAATGAAAATGGCCAATTTACTCACTCTGCAGCCTTAAAGAGTGTTTCTCCTCCACGGGAAGTGAATAAAATACCATTTGGAGGCCTTTATTGTTCAATTAAAAACGCCCGTTTTTTGGTGAAAGAGATAACCACACCCCATAACGACATGCTTCAGAAACGAAAAAAATGGTCCACTTTCAAATGTTGCCTCTTTGAACTACAATTCACATTTGTACGTGGAAAATCACTTTTAAAGATAAAATGAGATGTTTAAAGTGATTTTCATGCTTCCAGGGGCCTTAAACACAAGATTTGAGGAATGGGTAAAAGTGAATGAAAATGGCCAATTTACTCATTCTGAGGCCTTAAAAAGTGTTTCTCCTCCACGGGAAGTGAATTAAATAACATTTGTAGGCCTTTATTGTTCAAGCGAAAACGCCCGATTTGTAACGAAAGAGATAACCACCCCCCTTACGACATGCTTCAGAAACTAAAAAAATGGTCCGTTTTCAAATGTTGCCTCTTTGAACTACAATTCACATTTGTACGTGGAAAATCGCTTTTAAAGATAAAATGAGATGTTTAAAGTGATTTTCAAGCTTCCAGGGGCCTTAAACACAAGATTTGAGGAATGGGTAAAAGTGAATGAAAATGGCCAATTTACTCATTCTGAGGCCTTAAAAAGTGTTTCTCCTCCACGGGAAGTGAATTAAATAACATTTGGAGGCCTTTATTGTTCAAGCGAAAACGCATGATTTTTGATGAAAGAGATAACCACCCCCCCTTACGACATGCTTCAGAAACTAAAAAAATGGTTCATTTTCATATGTTGCGTCTTTGAACTACAATTAACATTGTACGTGGATAATCACTTTTAGAGATAAAATGAGATGTTTAAAGCGATTTTCAAGCTTCCAGGGGCCATCAACACAAGATTTGAGAAATGGGAAAAAGTGAATGCAAATGGCCAATTTACTCATTCTGAGGCCTTAAAAAGTGTTTCTCCTCCACGGGAAGTCAATTCAATAACATTTGTAGGCCTTTATTGTTCAAGTGAAAATGCCCGATTTGTAACGAAAGAGATAACCACACCCCCTTACGACATGCTTCAGAAACTAAAAAAATGGTCCGTTTTCAAATGTTGCCTCTTTGAACTACAATTCACATTTGTACGTGGAAAATCGCTTTTAAAGATAAAATGAGATGTTTAAAGTGATTTTCAAGCTTCCAGGGGCCCTAAAAACAAGATTTGAGAAATGGGTAAACGTGAATGAAAATGGCCAATTTACTCATTCTGAGGCCTGAAAAAGTGTTTCTCCTCCACGGGAAGTGAATTAAGTAATATTTGTAGGCCTTTATTGTTCAAGCGAAAACGCCCGATTTTTGATGAAAGAGATAACCACCCCCCCTTACGACATGCTTCAGGAGCTAAAAAAATGGTCCATTTTCAAATGTTGCCTCTTTGAACTACAATTCACATTTGTACGTGGAAAATCATGTTTAAAGACAAAATGAGATGTTTAAAGTGATTTTCATGCTTCCAGGGGCCTTAAACACGAGATTTGAGGAATGGGTAAACATGAATGAAAATGGCCAATTTACTCACTCTGCGGCCTTAAAAAGTGTTTCTCCTCCAAGGGAAGTGAATAAAATACCATTTGGAGGCATTTATAGTTCAATCAAAAACGCCTGGTTGTTGGTGAAAGAGATAACCACTCCCCCCCTCATGACATGCTTCAGAAACGAAAAAAATAGTCAATTTTCAAATGTTGCGTCTTTGAACTACAATTCACATTTGTACGTGGAAAATCATGTTTAAAGACAAAATGAGATGTTTAAAGTGATTTTCATGCTTCCAGGGGCCTTAAACACGAGATTTGAGGAATGGGTAAAAGTGAATGAAAATGGCCAATTTACTCACTCTGCGGCCTTAAAAAGTGTTTCTCCTCCACGGGAAGTGAATTAAATAACATTTGTAGGCCTTTATTGTTCAAGCGAAAACGCCGATTTTTGACGAAAGAGATAACCACCCCCCCCTTACGACATGCTTCAGAAACGAAAAAAATGGTCCATTTTGAAATGTTGCGTCTTTGAACTACAATTAACATTGTACGTGGATAATCACTTTTAGAGATAAAATGAGATGTTTAAAGTGATTTTCAAGCTTCCAGGGGCCCTAAACACAAGATTTGAGAAATGGGTAAAAGTGAATGAAAATGGCCAATTTACTCACTCTGAGGCCTTAAAAAGTGTTTCTCCTCCACGGGAAGTGAATTAAGTAACATTTGGAGGCCTTTATTGTTCAAGCGAAAACGCCTGATTTTTGATGAAAGGGATAACCACCCCCCCTTACGACATGCTTCAGAATCTAAAAAAATGGTCCATTTTCAAATGATGCCTCTTTGAACTACAATTCACATTTGTACGTGGAAAATCACTTTTAAAGATAAAATGAATTGTTTAAAGTGATTTTCAAGCTTCCAGGGGCCTTACACACGAGATTTGAGGAATGGGTAAAAGTGAATGAAAATGGCCAATTTACTCACTCTGAGGCCTTAAAAAGTGTTTCTCCTCCACGGGAAGTGAATTAAGTAACATTTGGAGGCCTTTATTGTTCAAGCGAAAACGCCTGATTTTTGATGAAAGGGATAACCACCCCCCTTAGGACATGCTTCTGAAACAAAAAAAATGGTTCATTTTCAAATGTTGCGTCTTTAAACTACAATTAACATTGTACGTGGATAATCACTTTTAGAGATAAAATGAGATGTTTAAAGTGATTTTCAAGCTTACAGGGGCCCTAAACACAAGATTTGAGAAATGTGTAAACGTGAATGAAAATGGCCAATTTACTCACTCTGCGGCCTTAAAGTGTTTCTCCTCCAAGGGAAGTGAATAAAATACCATTTGGAGGCATTTATAGTTCAATCAAAAACACCTGGTTTTTGGTGAAAGAGATAACCACTCCCTCCCTTACGACATGCTTCAGAAACTAAAAACTGGTCTGTTTTCAAATGTTGCCTCTTTGAACTACAATTCACATTTGTACGTGGAAAATCACTTTTAAAGATAAAATGAGATGTTTAAAGTAATTTTCATGCTTCCACGGGCCTTAAACACAAGATTTGAGGAATGGGTAAAAGTGAATGAAAATGGCAAATTTACTCATTCTGAGGCCTGAAATCGTGTTTCTCCTCCACGGGAAGTGAATTAAGTAATATTTGTAGGCCTTTATTGTTCAAGCGAAAACGCCCGATTTTTGATGAAAGAGATAACCACCCCCCCTTACGACATGCTTCAGGAGCTAAAAAAATGGTCCATTTTCAAATGTTGCCTCTTTGAACTACAATTCACATTTGTACGTGGAAAATCACTTTTAGAGATAAAATGAGATGTTTAAAGTGATTTTCATGCTTCCAGGGGCCTTAAACACGAGATTTGAGGAATGGGTAAACGTGAATGAAAATGGCCAATTTACTCACTCTGCGGCCTTAAAAAGTGTTTCTCCTCCAAGGGAAGTGAATAAAATACCATTTGGAGGCATTTATAGTTCAATCAAAAACGCCTGGTTTTTGGTGAAAGAGATAACCACTCCCCCCCTTATGACATGCTTCAGAAACGAAAAAAATAGTCAATTTTCAAATGTTGCGTCTTTGAACTACAATTCACATTTGTACGTGGAAAATCATGTTTAAAGACAAAATGAGATGTTTAAAGTGATTTTCATGCTTCCAGGGGCCTTAAACACGAGATTTGAGGAATGGGTAAAAGTGAATGAAAATGGCCAATTTACTCACTCTGCAGCCTTAAAGAGTGTTTCTCCTCCACGGGAAGTGAATAAAATACCATTTGGAGGCCTTTATTGTTCAATTAAAAACGCCCGTTTTTTGGTGAAAGAGATAACCACACCCCATAACGACATGCTTCAGAAACGAAAAAAATGGTCCACTTTCAAATGTTGCCTCTTTGAACTACAATTCACATTTGTACGTGGAAAATCACTTTTAAAGATAAAATGAGATGTTTAAAGTGATTTTCATGCTTCCAGGGGCCTTAAACACAAGATTTGAGGAATGGGTAAAAGTGAATGAAAATGGCCAATTTACTCATTCTGAGGCCTTAAAAAGTGTTTCTCCTCCACGGGAAATGAATTAAATAACATTTGTAGGCCTTTATTGTTCAAGCGAAAACGCCCGATTTGTAACGAAAGAGATAACCACCCCCCTTACGACATGCTTCAGAAACTAAAAAAATGGTCCGTTTTCAAATGTTGCCTCTTTGAACTACAATTCACATTTGTACGTGGAAAATCGCTTTTAAAGATAAAATGAGATGTTTAAAGTGATTTTCAAGCTTCCAGGGGCCCTAAACACAAGATTTGAGAAATGGGTAAACGTGAATGAAAATGGCCAATTTACTCACTCTGCGGCCTAAAAAGTGATTCTCCTCCACGGGAAGTGAATTAAATAACATTTGTAGGCCTTTATTGTTCAATCAAAAACGTCCGAGTTTTTGATGAAAGAGATAACCACCCCCCCTTACGACATGCTTCAGAAACTAAAAAAATGGTCCGTTTTCAAATGTTGCCTCTTTGAACTACAATTCACATTTGTACGTGGAAAATCACTTTTAAAGATAAAATGAGATGTTTAAAGTGATTTTCATGCTTCCAGGGGCCTTAAACACGAGATTTGAGGAATGGGTAAAAGTGAATGAAAATGGCCAATTTACTCACTCTGAGGCCTTAAAAAGTGTTTCTCCTCCACGGGAAGTGAATAAAATACCATTTGGAGGCATTTATAGTTCAATCAAAAACGCCTGTTTTTTAGTGAAAGAGATAACCACCCCCCCTTACGACATGCTTCAGAAATGAAAAAAATGTCCATTTTCAAATGTTGCGTCTTTGAACGACAATTCACATTTGTACGTGGAAAATCACGTTTAAAGATAAAATGAGATGTTTAAAGTGATTTTCATGCTTCCAGGGGCCTTAAACACGAGATTTGAGGAATGGGTAAATGTGAATGAAAATGGCCAATTTATGCACTCTGAGGCCTTAAAAATTTTTCTCCACCCCAGCAAGTGAATTAAATAACATTTGTAGGCCTTTATTGTTCAATCAAAAACGCCCAAGTTTTTGATGAAAGAGAAAACCACCCCCCCTTACGACATGCTTCAGAAACTAAAAAAATGATCCGTTTTCAAAAGTTGCCTCTTTGAACTTCAATTCACATTTGTACGTGGAAAATCACTTTTAAAGATAAAATGAGATGTTTAAAGTGATTTTCATGCTTCCAGGGGCCTTAAACACAAGATTTGAGGAATGGGTAAAAGTGAATGAAAATGGCCAATTTACTCATTCTGAGGCCTTAAAAAGTGTTTCTCCTCCACGGGAAGTGAATTAAGTAATATTTGTAGGCCTTTATTGTTCAAGCGAAAACTCCTGATTTTTGGCGAAAGAGATAACCACCCCCCCTTACGACATGCTTCAGAAACTAAAAAAATGGTCCGTTTTCAAATGTTGCCTCTTTGAACTACAATTCACATTTGTACGTGGAAAATCACTTTTAAAGATAAAATGAGATGTTTAAAGGGATTTTCAAGCTTCCAGGGGCCCTAAACACAAGATTTGAGAAATGGGTAAAAGTGAATGAAAATGGCCAATTAACTCACTCTGAGGCCTTAAAAAGTGTTTCTCCTCCACGGGAAGTGAATTAAGTAATATTTGTAGGCCTTTATTGTTCAAGCGAAAACACCAGTTTTTTGGTGAAAGAGATAACCACCCCCCCTTACGACATGCTTCAGAAACGAAAAAAATGGTTCATTTTCAAATGTTGCGTCTTTGAACTACAATTCACATTTGTACGTGGATAATCACTTTTAGAGATAAAATTAGATGTTTAAAGTGATTTTCAAGCTTCCAGGGGCCGTAAACACAAGATTTGAGGAATGGGTAAATGTGAATGAAAATGGCCAATTTATGCACTCTGAGGCCTTAAAAAGTTTATCTCCACCCCAGCAAGTGAATTAAATAACATTTGTAGGCCTTTATTGTTCAATCAAAAACGTCCGAGTTTTTGATGAAAGAGATAACTACCCCCCCTTACGACATGCTTCAGAAACTAAAAAAATGGTCCATTTTCAAATGTTGCCTCTTTGAACTACAATTCACATTTGTACGTGGAAAATCACTTTTAAAGATAAAATGAGATGTTTAAAGTGATTTTCATGCTTCCAGGGGCCGTAAACACAAGATTTGAGGAATGGGTAAATGTGAATGAAAAGGGCCAATTTACTCATTCTGAGGCCTTAAAAAGTGTTTCTCCTCCACGGGAAGTGAATAAAATAACATTTGGAGGCCTTTATTGTTCAATCAAAAACACCAGTTTTTTGGTGAAAGAGATAACCACCCCCCCTTTCGACATGCTTCAGAAACGAAAAAAATGGTTCATTTTCAAATGTTGCGTCTTTGAACTACAATTCACATTTGTACGTGGATAATCACTTTTAGAGATAAAATTAGATGTTTAAAGTGATTTTCATGCTTCCAGGGGCCTTAAACACAAGATTTGAGGAATGGGTAAAAGTGAATGAAAATGGCCAATTTACTCATTCTGAGGCCTTAAAAAGTGTTTCTCCTCCACGGGAAGTGAATTAAGTAATATTTGTAGGCCTTTATTGTTCAAGCGAAAACTCCTAATTTTTGGCGAAAGAGATAACCACCCCCCCTTACGACATGCTTCAGAAACTAAAAAAATGGTCCGTTTTCAAATGTTGCCTCTTTGAACTACAATTCACATTTGTACGTGGAAAATCACTTTTAAAGATAAAATGAGATGTTTAAAGGGATTTTCAAGCTTCCAGGGGCCCTAAACACAAGATTTGAGAAATGGGTAAAAGTGAATGAAAATGGCCAATTAACTCACTCTGAGGCCTTAAAAAGTGTTTCTCCTCCACGGGAAGTGAATTAAGTAATATTTGTAGGCCTTTATTGTTCAAGCGAAAACACCAGTTTTTTGGTGAAAGAGATAACCACCCCCCCTTACGACATGCTTCAGAAACGAAAAAAATGGTTCATTTTCAAATGTTGCGTCTTTGAACTACAATTCACATTTGTACGTGGATAATCACTTTTAGAGATAAAATTAGATGTTTAAAGTGATTTTCAAGCTTCCAGGGGCCGTAAACACAAGATTTGAGGAATGGGTAAATGTGAATGAAAATGGCCAATTTATGCACTCTGAGGCCTTAAAAAGTTTATCTCCACCCCAGCAAGTGAATTAAATAACATTTGTAGGCCTTTATTGTTCAATCAAAAACGTCCGAGTTTTTGATGAAAGAGATAACTACCCCCCCTTACGACATGCTTCAGAAACTAAAAAAATGGTCCATTTTCAAATGTTGCCTCTTTGAACTACAATTCACATTTGTACGTGGAAAATCACTTTTAAAGATAAAATGAGATGTTTAAAGTGATTTTCATGCTTCCAGGGGCCGTAAACACAAGATTTGAGGAATGGGTAAATGTGAATGAAAAGGGCCAATTTACTCATTCTGAGGCCTTAAAAAGTGTTTCTCCTCCACGGGAAGTGAATAAAATAACATTTGGAGGCCTTTATTGTTCAATCAAAAACACCAGTTTTTTGGTGAAAGAGATAACCACCCCCCCTTTCGACATGCTTCAGAAACGAAAAAAATGGTTCATTTTCAAATGTTGCGTCTTTGAACTACAATTCACATTTGTACGTGGATAATCACTTTTAGAGATAAAATTAGATGTTTAAAGTGATTTTCAAGCTTCCAGGGGCCGTAAACACAAGATTTGAGGAATGGGTAAATGTGAATGAAAATGGCCAATTTACTCATTCTGAGGCCTTAAAAAGTGTTTCTCCTCCACGGGAAGTGAATTAAGTAATATTTGTAGGCCTTTATTGTTCAAGCGAAAACACCAGTTTTTTGGTGAAAGAGATAACCACCCCCCCTTACGACATGCTTCAGAAACGAGAAAAATGGTTCATTTTCAAATGTTGCGTCTTTGAACTACAATTCACATTTGTACGTGGATAATCACTTTTAGAGATAAAATTAGATGTTTAAAGTGATTTTCAAGCTTCCAGGGGCCGTAAACACAAGATTTGAGGAATGGGTAAATGTGAATGAAAATGGCCAATTTATGCACTCTGAGGCCTTAAAAAGTTTATCTCCACCCCAGCAAGTGAATTAAATAACATTTGTAGGCCTTTATTGTTCAATCAAAAACGTCCGAGTTTTTGATGAAAGAGATAACTACGACATGCTTCAGAAACTAAAAAAATGGTCCGTTTTCAAATGTTGCCTCTTTGAACTACAATTCACATTTGTACGTGGAAAATCACTTTTAAAGATAAAATGAGATGTTTAAAGTGATTTTCATGCTTCCAGGGGCCTTAAACACAAGATTTGAGGAATGGGTAAAAGTGAATGAAAATGGCCAATTTACTCATTCTGAGGCCTTAAAAAGTGTTTCTCCTCCACGGGAAGTGAATTAAGTAATATTTGTAGGCCTTTATTGTTCAAGCGAAAACTCCTGATTTTTGGCGAAAGAGATAACCACCCCCCCTTACGACATGCTTCAGAAACTAAAAAAATGGTCCGTTTTCAAATGTTGCCTCTTTGAACTACAATTCACAATTGTACGTGGAAAATCACTTTTAAAGATAAAATGAGATGTTTAAAGTGATTTTCATGCTTCCAGGGGCCTTAAACACGAGATTTGAGGAATGGGTAAAAGTGAATGAAAATGGCCAATTTACTCACTCTGCGGCCTTAAAAAGTGTTTCTCCTCCACAGGAAGTGAATAAAATACCATTTGGAGGCATTTATAGTTCAATCAAAAACGCCTGTTTTTTAGTGAAAGAGATAACCACCCCCCCTTACGACATGCTTCAGAAATGAAAAAAATGTCCATTTTCAAATGTTGCGTCTTTGAACGACAATTCACATTTGTACGTGGAAAATCACGTTTAAAGATAAAATGAGATGTTTAAAGTGATTTTCATGCTTCCAGGGGCCTTAAACACGAGATTTGAGGAATGGGTAAAAGTGAATGAAAATGGCCAATTTACTCACTCTGCGGCCTTAAAAAGTGTTTCTCCTCCACGGGAAGTGAATTAAATAACATTTGTAGGCCTTTATTGTTAAAGCAAAAACGCCCGATTTTTGACGAAAGAGATAACCACCCCCCCTTACGACATGCTTCAGAAACGAAAAAAATGTTCAATTTTCAAATGTTGCGTCTTTGAACGACAATTCACATTTGTACGTGGATAATCACTTTTAGAGATAAAATTAGATGTTTAAAGTGATTTTCAAGCTTCCAGGGGCCCTAAATACAAGATTTGAGAAATGGGTAAAAGTGAATGAAAATGGCCAATTTACTCACTCTGAGGCCTTAAAATGTGTTTCTCCTCCACGGGAAGTGAATAAAATAACATTTGGAGGCCTTTATTGTTCAATCAAAAACGCCAGTTTTTTGGTGAAAGAGTTAACCACCCCCCCTTACGACATGCTTCAGAAACGAAAAAAATGGTTCATTTTCAAATGTTGCGTCTTTGAACTACAATTCAGATTTGTACGTGGATAATCACTTTTAGAGATAAAATTAGATGTTTAAAGTGATTTTCAAGCTTCCAGGGGCCCTAAACACAAGATTTTAGGAATGGGTAAAAGTGAATGAAAATGGCCAATTTACTCATTCTGAGGCCTTAAAAAGTGTTTCTCCTCCATGAGAAGTGAATTAAGTAATATTTGTAGGCCTTTATTGTTCAAGCGAAAACGCCCGATTTTTGACGAAAGAGATAACCACCCCCCCTTACGACATGCTTCAGAAACTAAAAAAATGGTCCGTTTTCAAATGTTGCCTCTTTGAACTACAATTCACATTTGTACGTGGAAAATCACTTTTAAAGATAAAATGAGATGTTTAAAGTGATTTTCATGCTTCCAGGGGCCTTAAACACGAGATTTGAGGAATGGGTAAAAGTGAATGAAAATGGCCAATTTACTCACTCTGCGGCCTTAAAAAGTGTTTCTCCTCCACGGGAAGTGAATAAACTACCATTTGGAGGCATTTATAGTTCAATCAAAAACGCCTGTTTTTTTGGTGAAAGAGATAACCACCCCCCCCTTAAGACATGCTTCAGAAATGAAAAAAATGGTCCATTTTCAAATGTTGCGTCTTTGAACGACAATTCACATTTGTACGTGGAAAACCACGTTTAAAGATAAAATGAGATGTTTAAAGTGATTTTCATGCTTCCAGGGTTCTTAAACACGAGATTTGAGGAATGGGTAAAAGTGAATGAAAATGGCCAATTTACTCACTCTGCGGCCTTAAAAAGTGTTTCTCCTCCACGGGAAGTGAATAAAATACCATTTAGAGGCATTTATAGTTCAATCAAAAACGCCTGTTTTTTGGTGAAAGAGATAACCACCCCCCTTACGACATGCTTCAGAAACTAAAAAAATGGTCCGTTTTCAAATGCTGCCTCTTTGAACTACAATTCACATTTGTACGTGGAAAATCACTTTTAAAGATAAAATGAGATGTTTAAAGTGATTTTCATGCTTCCAGGGGCCTTAAACACAAGATTTGAGGAATGGGTAAAAGTGAATGAAAATGGCCAATTTACTCATTCTGAGGCCTTAAAAAGTGTTTCTCCTCCACGGGAAGTGAATTAAGTAATATTTGTAGGCCTTTATTGTTCAAGCGAAAACTCCTGATTTTTGGCGAAAGAGATAACCACCCCCCCTTACGACATGCTTCAGAAACTAAAAAAATGGTCCGTTTTCAAATGTTGCCTCTTTGAACTACAATTCACAATTGTACGTGGAAAATCACTTTTAAAGATAAAATGAGATGTTTAAAGTGATTTTCATGCTTCCAGGGGCCTTAAACACGAGATTTGAGGAATGGGTAAAAGTGAATGAAAATGGCCAATTTACTCACTCTGCGGCCTTAAAAAGTGTTTCTCCTCCACAGGAAGTAAATAAAATACCATTTGGTGGCATTTATAGTTCAATTAAAAACGCCTGTTTTTTAGTGAAAGAGATAACCAACCCCCTTACGACATGCTTCAGAAATGAAAAAAATGTCCATTTTCAAATGTTGCGTCTTTGAACGACAATTCACATTTGTACATGGAAAATCACGTTTAAAGATAAAATGAGATGTTTAAAGTGATTTTCATGCTTCCAGGGGCCTTAAAAACGAGATTTGAGGAATGGGTAAAAGTGAATGAAAATGGCCAATTTACTCACTCTGCAGCCTTAAAAAGTGTTTCTTCTCCACGGGAAGTGAATTAAATAACATTTGTAGGCCTTTATTGTTAAAGCAAAAACGCCCGATTTTTGACGAAAGAGATAACCACCCCCCCTTACGACATGCTTCAGAAACTAAAAAAATGGTCCGTTTTCAAATGTTGCCTCTTTGAACTACAATTCACATTTGTACGTGGAAAATCACTTTTAAAGATAAAATGAGACGTTTAAAGTGATTTTCATGCTTCCAGGGGCCTTAAACACGAGATTTGAGGAATGGGTAAAAGTGAATGAAAATGGCCAATTTACTCACTCTGCGGCCTTAAAAAGTGTTTCTCCTCCACGGGAAGTGAATAAAATACCATTTGGAGGCATTTATAGTTCAATCAAAAACGCCTGTTTTTTGGTGAAAGAGATAACCACCCCCCCTTACGACATGCTTCAGAAATGAAAAAAATGTCCATTTTCAAATGTTGCGTCTTTGAACGACAATTCACATTTGTACGTGGAAAATCACGTTTAAAGATAAAATGAGATGTTTAAAGTGATTTTCATGCTTCCAGGGGCCTTAAACACGAGATTTGAGGAATGGGTAAAAGTGAATGAAAATGGCCAATTTACTCACTCTGCGGCCTTAAAAAGTGTTTCTCCTCCACGGGAAGTGAATTAAATAACATTTGTAGGCCTTTATTGTTCAATCAAAAACGCCAGTTTTTTGGTGAAAGAGTTAACCACCCCCCCTTACGACATGCTTCAGAAACGAAAAAAATGGTTCATTTTCAAATGTTGCGTCTTTGAACTACAATTCAGATTTGTACGTGGATAATCACTTTTAGAGATAAAATTAGATGTTTAAAGTGATTTTCAAGCTTCCAGGGGCCCTAAACACAAGATTTTAGGAATGGGTAAAAGTGAATGAAAATGGCCAATTTACTCATTCTGAGGCCTTAAAAAGTGTTTCTCCTCCATGAGAAGTGAATTAAGTAATATTTGTAGGCCTTTATTGTTCAAGCGAAAACGCCCGATTTTTGACGAAAGAGATAACCACCCCCCCTTACGACATGCTTCAGAAACTAAAAAAATGGTCCGTTTTCAAATGTTGCCTCTTTGAACTACAATTCACATTTGTACGTGGAAAATCACTTTTAAAGATAAAATGAGATGTTTAAAGTGATTTTCATGCTTCCAGGGGCCTTAAACACGAGATTTGAGGAATGGGTAAAAGTGAATGAAAATGGCCAATTTACTCATTCTGAGGCCTTAAAAAGTGTTTCTCCTCCACGGGAAGTGAATTAAATAACATTTGTAGGCCTTTATTGTTCAAGCGAAAACGCCGATTTTTGACGAAAGAGATAACCACCCCCCCCTTACGACATGCTTCAGAAACGAAAAAAATGGTCCATTTTGAAATGTTGCGTCTTTGAACTACAATTAACATTGTACGTGGATAATCACTTTTAGAGATAAAATGAGATGTTTAAAGTGATTTTCAAGCTTCCAGGGGCCCTAAACACAAGATTTGAGAAATGGGTAAAAGTGAATGAAAATGGCCAATTTACTCACTCTGAGGCCTTAAAAAGTGTTTCTCCTCCACGGGAAGTGAATTAAGTAACATTTGGAGGCCTTTATTGTTCAAGCGAAAACGCCTGATTTTTGATGAAAGGGATAACCACCCCCCCTTACGACATGCTTCAGAATCTAAAAAAATGGTCCATTTTCAAATGATGCCTCTTTGAACTACAATTCACATTTGTACGTGGAAAATCACTTTTAAAGATAAAATGAATTGTTTAAAGTGATTTTCAAGCTTCCAGGGGCCTTACACACGAGATTTGAGGAATGGGTAAAAGTGAATGAAAATGGCCAATTTACTCACTCTGAGGCCTTAAAAAGTGTTTCTCCTCCACGGGAAGTGAATTAAGTAACATTTGGAGGCCTTTATTGTTCAAGCGAAAACGCCTGATTTTTGATGAAAGGGATAACCACCCCCCTTAGGACATGCTTCTGAAACAAAAAAAATGGTTCATTTTCAAATGTTGCGTCTTTAAACTACAATTAACATTGTACGTGGATAATCACTTTTAGAGATAAAATGAGATGTTTAAAGTGATTTTCAAGCTTACAGGGGCCCTAAACACAAGATTTGAGAAATGTGTAAACGTGAATGAAAATGGCCAATTTACTCACTCTGCGGCCTTAAAGTGTTTCTCCTCCAAGGGAAGTGAATAAAATACCATTTGGAGGCATTTATAGTTCAATCAAAAACACCTGGTTTTTGGTGAAAGAGATAACCACTCCCTCCCTTACGACATGCTTCAGAAACTAAAAACTGGTCTGTTTTCAAATGTTGCCTCTTTGAACTACAATTCACATTTGTACGTGGAAAATCACTTTTAAAGATAAAATGAGATGTTTAAAGTAATTTTCATGCTTCCACGGGCCTTAAACACAAGATTTGAGGAATGGGTAAAAGTGAATGAAAATGGCAAATTTACTCATTCTGAGGCCTGAAATCGTGTTTCTCCTCCACGGGAAGTGAATTAAGTAATATTTGTAGGCCTTTATTGTTCAAGCGAAAACGCCCGATTTTTGATGAAAGAGATAACCACCCCCCCTTACGACATGCTTCAGGAGCTAAAAAAATGGTCCATTTTCAAATGTTGCCTCTTTGAAATACAATTCACATTTGTACGTGGAAAATCACTTTTAGAGATAAAATGAGATGTTTAAAGTGATTTTCATGCTTCCAGGGGCCTTAAACACGAGATTTGAGGAATGGGTAAACGTGAATGAAAATGGCCAATTTACTCACTCTGCGGCCTTAAAAAGTGTTTCTCCTCCAAGGGAAGTGAATAAAATACCATTTGGAGGCATTTATAGTTCAATCAAAAACGCCTGGTTTTTGGTGAAAGAGATAACCACTCCCCCCCTTATGACATGCTTCAGAAACGAAAAAAATAGTCAATTTTCAAATGTTGCGTCTTTGAACTACAATTCACATTTGTACGTGGAAAATCATGTTTAAAGACAAAATGAGATGTTTAAAGTGATTTTCATGCTTCCAGGGGCCTTAAACACGAGATTTGAGGAATGGGTAAAAGTGAATGAAAATGGCCAATTTACTCACTCTGCAGCCTTAAAGAGTGTTTCTCCTCCACGGGAAGTGAATAAAATACCATTTGGAGGCCTTTATTGTTCAATTAAAAACGCCCGTTTTTTGGTGAAAGAGATAACCACACCCCATAACGACATGCTTCAGAAACGAAAAAAATGGTCCACTTTCAAATGTTGCCTCTTTGAACTACAATTCACATTTGTACGTGGAAAATCACTTTTAAAGATAAAATGAGATGTTTAAAGTGATTTTCATGCTTCCAGGGGCCTTAAACACAAGATTTGAGGAATGGGTAAAAGTGAATGAAAATGGCCAATTTACTCATTCTGAGGCCTTAAAAAGTGTTTCTCCTCCACGGGAAATGAATTAAATAACATTTGTAGGCCTTTATTGTTCAAGCGAAAACGCCCGATTTGTAACGAAAGAGATAACCACCCCCCTTACGACATGCTTCAGAAACTAAAAAAATGGTCCGTTTTCAAATGTTGCCTCTTTGAACTACAATTCACATTTGTACGTGGAAAATCGCTTTTAAAGATAAAATGAGATGTTTAAAGTGATTTTCAAGCTTCCAGGGGCCCTAAACACAAGATTTGAGAAATGGGTAAACGTGAATGAAAATGGCCAATTTACTCACTCTGCGGCCTAAAAAGTGATTCTCCTCCACGGGAAGTGAATTAAATAACATTTGTAGGCCTTTATTGTTCAATCAAAAACGTCCGAGTTTTTGATGAAAGAGATAACCACCCCCCCTTACGACATGCTTCAGAAACTAAAAAAATGGTCCGTTTTCAAATGTTGCCTCTTTGAACTACAATTCACATTTGTACGTGGAAAATCACTTTTAAAGATAAAATGAGATGTTTAAAGTGATTTTCATGCTTCCAGGGGCCTTAAACACGAGATTTGAGGAATGGGTAAAAGTGAATGAAAATGGCCAATTTACTCACTCTGAGGCCTTAAAAAGTGTTTCTCCTCCACGGGAAGTGAATAAAATACCATTTGGAGGCATTTATAGTTCAATCAAAAACGCCTGTTTTTTAGTGAAAGAGATAACCACCCCCCCTTACGACATGCTTCAGAAATGAAAAAAATGTCCATTTTCAAATGTTGCGTCTTTGAACGACAATTCACATTTGTACGTGGAAAATCACGTTTAAAGATAAAATGAGATGTTTAAAGTGATTTTCATGCTTCCAGGGGCCTTAAACACGAGATTTGAGGAATGGGTAAATGTGAATGAAAATGGCCAATTTATGCACTCTGAGGCCTTAAAAATTTTTCTCCACCCCAGCAAGTGAATTAAATAACATTTGTAGGCCTTTATTGTTCAATCAAAAACGCCCAAGTTTTTGATGAAAGAGATAACCACCCCCCCTTACGACATGCTTCAGAAACTAAAAAAATGACCCGTTTTCAAAAGTTGCCTCTTTGAACTTCAATTCACATTTGTACGTGGAAAATCACTTTTAAAGATAAAATGAGATGTTTAAAGTGATTTTCATGCTTCCAGGGGCCTTAAACACAAGATTTGAGGAATGGGTAAAAGTGAATGAAAATGGCCAATTTACTCATTCTGAGGCCTTAAAAAGTGTTTCTCCTCCACGGGAAGTGAATTAAGTAATATTTGTAGGCCTTTATTGTTCAAGCGAAAACTCCTGATTTTTGGCGAAAGAGATAACCACCCCCCCTTACGACATGCTTCAGAAACTAAAAAAATGGTCCGTTTTCAAATGTTGCCTCTTTGAACTACAATTCACATTTGTACGTGGAAAATCACTTTTAAAGATAAAATGAGATGTTTAAAGGGATTTTCAAGCTTCCAGGGGCCCTAAACACAAGATTTGAGAAATGGGTAAAAGTGAATGAAAATGGCCAATTAACTCACTCTGAGGCCTTAAAAAGTGTTTCTCCTCCACGGGAAGTGAATTAAGTAATATTTGTAGGCCTTTATTGTTCAAGCGAAAACACCAGTTTTTTGGTGAAAGAGATAACCACCCCCCCTTACGACATGCTTCAGAAACGAAAAAAATGGTTCATTTTCAAATGTTGCGTCTTTGAACTACAATTCACATTTGTACGTGGATAATCACTTTTAGAGATAAAATTAGATGTTTAAAGTGATTTTCAAGCTTCCAGGGGCCGTAAACACAAGATTTGAGGAATGGGTAAATGTGAATGAAAATGGCCAATTTATGCACTCTGAGGCCTTAAAAAGTTTATCTCCACCCCAGCAAGTGAATTAAATAACATTTGTAGGCCTTTATTGTTCAATCAAAAACGTCCGAGTTTTTGATGAAAGAGATAACTACCCCCCCTTACGACATGCTTCAGAAACTAAAAAAATGGTCCATTTTCAAATGTTGCCTCTTTGAACTACAATTCACATTTGTACGTGGAAAATCACTTTTAAAGATAAAATGAGATGTTTAAAGTGATTTTCATGCTTCCAGGGGCCGTAAACACAAGATTTGAGGAATGGGTAAATGTGAATGAAAAGGGCCAATTTACTCATTCTGAGGCCTTAAAAAGTGTTTCTCCTCCACGGGAAGTGAATAAAATAACATTTGGAGGCCTTTATTGTTCAATCAAAAACACCAGTTTTTTGGTGAAAGAGATAACCACCCCCCCTTTCGACATGCTTCAGAAACGAAAAAAATGGTTCATTTTCAAATGTTGCGTCTTTGAACTACAATTCACATTTGTACGTGGATAATCACTTTTAGAGATAAAATTAGATGTTTAAAGTGATTTTCAAGCTTCCAGGGGCCGTAAACACAAGATTTGAGGAATGGGTAAATGTGAATGAAAATGGCCAATTTACTCATTCTGAGGCCTTAAAAAGTGTTTCTCCTCCACGGGAAGTGAATTAAGTAATATTTGTAGGCCTTTATTGTTCAAGCGAAAACACCAGTTTTTTGGTGAAAGAGATAACCACCCCCCCTTACGACATGCTTCAGAAACGAGAAAAATGGTTCATTTTCAAATGTTGCGTCTTTGAACTACAATTCACATTTGTACGTGGATAATCACTTTTAGAGATAAAATTAGATGTTTAAAGTGATTTTCAAGCTTCCAGGGGCCGTAAACACAAGATTTGAGGAATGGGTAAATGTGAATGAAAATGGCCAATTTATGCACTCTGAGGCCTTAAAAAGTTTATCTCCACCCCAGCAAGTGAATTAAATAACATTTGTAGGCCTTTATTGTTCAATCAAAAACGTCCGAGTTTTTGATGAAAGAGATAACTACGACATGCTTCAGAAACTAAAAAAATGGTCCGTTTTCAAATGTTGCCTCTTTGAACTACAATTCACATTTGTACGTGGAAAATCACTTTTAAAGATAAAATGAGATGTTTAAAGTGATTTTCATGCTTCCAGGGGCCTTAAACACAAGATTTGAGGAATGGGTAAAAGTGAATGAAAATGGCCAATTTACTCATTCTGAGGCCTTAAAAAGTGTTTCTCCTCCACGGGAAGTGAATTAAGTAATATTTGTAGGCCTTTATTGTTCAAGCGAAAACTCCTGATTTTTGGCGAAAGAGATAACCACCCCCCCTTACGACATGCTTCAGAAACTAAAAAAATGGTCCGTTTTCAAATGTTGCCTCTTTGAACTACAATTCACAATTGTACGTGGAAAATCACTTTTAAAGATAAAATGAGATGTTTAAAGTGATTTTCATGCTTCCAGGGGCCTTAAACACGAGATTTGAGGAATGGGTAAAAGTGAATGAAAATGGCCAATTTACTCACTCTGCGGCCTTAAAAAGTGTTTCTCCTCCACAGGAAGTGAATAAAATACCATTTGGAGGCATTTATAGTTCAATCAAAAACGCCTGTTTTTTAGTGAAAGAGATAACCACCCCCCCTTACGACATGCTTCAGAAATGAAAAAAATGTCCATTTTCAAATGTTGCGTCTTTGAACGACAATTCACATTTGTACGTGGAAAATCACGTTTAAAGATAAAATGAGATGTTTAAAGTGATTTTCATGCTTCCAGGGGCCTTAAACACGAGATTTGAGGAATGGGTAAAAGTGAATGAAAATGGCCAATTTACTCACTCTGCGGCCTTAAAAAGTGTTTCTCCTCCACGGGAAGTGAATTAAATAACATTTGTAGGCCTTTATTGTTAAAGCAAAAACGCCCGATTTTTGACGAAAGAGATAACCACCCCCCCTTACGACATGCTTCAGAAACGAAAAAAATGTTCAATTTTCAAATGTTGCGTCTTTGAACGACAATTCACATTTGTACGTGGATAATCACTTTTAGAGATAAAATTAGATGTTTAAAGTGATTTTCAAGCTTCCAGGGGCCCTAAATACAAGATTTGAGAAATGGGTAAAAGTGAATGAAAATGGCCAATTTACTCACTCTGAGGCCTTAAAATGTGTTTCTCCTCCACGGGAAGTGAATAAAATAACATTTGGAGGCCTTTATTGTTCAATCAAAAACGCCAGTTTTTTGGTGAAAGAGTTAACCACCCCCCCTTACGACATGCTTCAGAAACGAAAAAAATGGTTCATTTTCAAATGTTGCGTCTTTGAACTACAATTCAGATTTGTACGTGGATAATCACTTTTAGAGATAAAATTAGATGTTTAAAGTGATTTTCAAGCTTCCAGGGGCCCTAAACACAAGATTTTAGGAATGGGTAAAAGTGAATGAAAATGGCCAATTTACTCATTCTGAGGCCTTAAAAAGTGTTTCTCCTCCATGAGAAGTGAATTAAGTAATATTTGTAGGCCTTTATTGTTCAAGCGAAAACGCCCGATTTTTGACGAAAGAGATAACCACCCCCCCTTAAGACATGCTTCAGAAACTAAAAAAATGGTCCGTTTTCAAATGTTGCCTCTTTGAACTACAATTCACATTTGTACGTGGAAAATCACTTTTAAAGATAAAATGAGATGTTTAAAGTGATTTTCATGCTTCCAGGGGCCTTAAACACGAGATTTGAGGAATGGGTAAAAGTGAATGAAAATGGCCAATTTACTCACTCTGCGGCCTTAAAAAGTGTTTCTCCTCCACGGGAAGTGAATAAACTACCATTTGGAGGCATTTATAGTTCAATCAAAAACGCCTGTTTTTTTGGTGAAAGAGATAACCACCCCCCCCTTAAGACATGCTTCAGAAATGAAAAAAATGGTCCATTTTCAAATGTTGCGTCTTTGAACGACAATTCACATTTGTACGTGGAAAACCACGTTTAAAGATAAAATGAGATGTTTAAAGTGATTTTCATGCTTCCAGGGTTCTTAAACACGAGATTTGAGGAATGGGTAAAAGTGAATGAAAATGGCCAATTTACTCACTCTGCGGCCTTAAAAAGTGTTTCTCCTCCACGGGAAGTGAATAAAATACCATTTAGAGGCATTTATAGTTCAATCAAAAACGCCTGTTTTTTGGTGAAAGAGATAACCACCCCCCTTACGACATGCTTCAGAAACTAAAAAAATGGTCCGTTTTCAAATGCTGCCTCTTTGAACTACAATTCACATTTGTACGTGGAAAATCACTTTTAAAGATAAAATGAGATGTTTAAAGTGATTTTCATGCTTCCAGGGGCCTTAAACACAAGATTTGAGGAATGGGTAAAAGTGAATGAAAATGGCCAATTTACTCATTCTGAGGCCTTAAAAAGTGTTTCTCCTCCACGGGAAGTGAATTAAGTAATATTTGTAGGCCTTTATTGTTCAAGCGAAAACTCCTGATTTTTGGCGAAAGAGATAACCACCCCCCCTTACGACATGCTTCAGAAACTAAAAAAATGGTCCGTTTTCAAATGTTGCCTCTTTGAACTACAATTCACAATTGTACGTGGAAAATCACTTTTAAAGATAAAATGAGATGTTTAAAGTGATTTTCATGCTTCCAGGGGCCTTAAACACGAGATTTGAGGAATGGGTAAAAGTGAATGAAAATGGCCAATTTACTCACTCTGCGGCCTTAAAAAGTGTTTCTCCTCCACAGGAAGTAAATAAAATACCATTTGGTGGCATTTATAGTTCAATTAAAAACGCCTGGTTTTTAGTGAAAGAGATAACCAACCCCCTTACGACATGCTTCAGAAATGAAAAAAATGTCCATTTTCAAATGTTGCGTCTTTGAACGACAATTCACATTTGTACATGGAAAATCACGTTTAAAGATAAAATGAGATGTTTAAAGTGATTTTCATGCTTCCAGGGGCCTTAAAAACGAGATTTGAGGAATGGGTAAAAGTGAATGAAAATGGCCAATTTACTCACTCTGCAGCCTTAAAAAGTGTTTCTTCTCCACGGGAAGTGAATTAAATAACATTTGTAGGCCTTTATTGTTAAAGCAAAAACGCCCGATTTTTGACGAAAGAGATAACCACCCCCCCTTACGACATGCTTCAGAAACTAAAAAAATGGTAGTTTTCAAATGTTGCCTCTTTGAACTACAATTCACATTTGTACGTGGAAAATCACTTTTAAAGATAAAATGAGACGTTTAAAGTGATTTTCATGCTTCCAGGGGCCTTAAACACGAGATTTGAGGAATGGGTAAAAGTGAATGAAAATGGCCAATTTACTCACTCTGCGGCCTTAAAAAGTGTTTCTCCTCCACGGGAAGTGAATAAAATACCATTTGGAGGCATTTATAGTTCAATCAAAAACGCCTGTTTTTTGGTGAAAGAGATAACCACCCCCCCTTCCGACATGCTTCAGAAACGAAAAAAATGGTCCATTTTCAAATGTTGCGTCTTTGAACTACAATTCACATTTGTACGTGGATAATCACTTTTAGAGATAAAATTAGATGTTTAAAGTGATTTTCAAGCTTCCAGGGGCCGTAAACACAAGATTTGAGGAATGGGTAAATGTGAATGAAAATGGCCAATTTATGCACTCTGAGGCCTTAAAAAGTTTATCTCCACCCCAGCAAGTGAATTAAATAACATTTGTAGGCCTTTATTGTTCAATCAAAAACGTCCGAGTTTTTGATGAAAGAGATAACTACGACATGCTTCAGAAACTAAAAAAATGGTCCGTTTTCAAATGTTGCCTCTTTGAACTACAATTCACATTTGTACGTGGAAAATCACTTTTAAAGATAAAATGAGATGTTTAAAGTGATTTTCATGCTTCCAGGGGCCTTAAACACAAGATTTGAGGAATGGGTAAAAGTGAATGAAAATGGCCAATTTACTCATTCTGAGGCCTTAAAAAGTGTTTCTCCTCCACGGGAAGTGAATTAAGTAATATTTGTAGGCCTTTATTGTTCAAGCGAAAACTCCTGATTTTTGGCGAAAGAGATAACCACCCCCCCTTACGACATGCTTCAGAAACTAAAAAAATGGTCCGTTTTCAAATGTTGCCTCTTTGAACTACAATTCACAATTGTACGTGGAAAATCACTTTTAAAGATAAAATGAGATGTTTAAAGTGATTTTCATGCTTCCAGGGGCCTTAAACACGAGATTTGAGGAATGGGTAAAAGTGAATGAAAATGGCCAATTTACTCACTCTGCGGCCTTAAAAAGTGTTTCTCCTCCACAGGAAGTGAATAAAATACCATTTGGAGGCATTTATAGTTCAATCAAAAACGCCTGTTTTTTAGTGAAAGAGATAACCACCCCCCCTTACGACATGCTTCAGAAATGAAAAAAATGTCCATTTTCAAATGTTGCGTCTTTGAACGACAATTCACATTTGTACGTGGAAAATCACGTTTAAAGATAAAATGAGATGTTTAAAGTGATTTTCATGCTTCCAGGGGCCTTAAACACGAGATTTGAGGAATGGGTAAAAGTGAATGAAAATGGCCAATTTACTCACTCTGCGGCCTTAAAAAGTGTTTCTCCTCCACGGGAAGTGAATTAAATAACATTTGTAGGCCTTTATTGTTCAATCAAAAACGCCAGTTTTTTGGTGAAAGAGTTAACCACCCCCCCTTACGACATGCTTCAGAAACGAAAAAAATGGTTCATTTTCAAATGTTGCGTCTTTGAACTACAATTCAGATTTGTACGTGG
Organism: Triturus cristatus; assembly: GCF_964204655.1. Taxonomy (NCBI): domain Eukaryota; kingdom Metazoa; phylum Chordata; class Amphibia; order Caudata; family Salamandridae; genus Triturus; species Triturus cristatus. The sequence continues at coordinate 472,404,462 of NC_140592.1, forward strand.
ATAATCACTTTTAGAGATAAAATTAGATGTTTAAAGTGATTTTCAAGCTTCCAGGGGCCCTAAACACAAGATTTTAGGAATGGGTAAAAGTGAATGAAAATGGCCAATTTACTCATTCTGAGGCCTTAAAAAGTGTTTCTCCTCCATGAGAAGTGAATTAAGTAATATTTGTAGGCCTTTATTGTTCAAGCGAAAACGCCCGATTTTTGACGAAAGAGATAACCACCCCCCCTTACGACATGCTTCAGAAACTAAAAAAATGGTCCGTTTTCAAATGTTGCCTCTTTGAACTACAATTCACATTTGTACGTGGAAAATCACTTTTAAAGATAAAATGAGATGTTTAAAGTGATTTTCATGCTTCCAGGGGCCTTAAACACGAGATTTGAGGAATGGGTAAAAGTGAATGAAAATGGCCAATTTACTCATTCTGAGGCCTTAAAAAGTGTTTCTCCTCCACGGGAAGTGAATTAAATAACATTTGTAGGCCTTTATTGTTCAAGCGAAAACGCCGATTTTTGACGAAAGAGATAACCACCCCCCCCTTACGACATGCTTCAGAAACGAAAAAAATGGTCCATTTTGAAATGTTGCGTCTTTGAACTACAATTAACATTGTACGTGGATAATCACTTTTAGAGATAAAATGAGATGTTTAAAGTGATTTTCAAGCTTCCAGGGGCCCTAAACACAAGATTTGAGAAATGGGTAAAAGTGAATGAAAATGGCCAATTTACTCACTCTGAGGCCTTAAAAAGTGTTTCTCCTCCACGGGAAGTGAATTAAGTAACATTTGGAGGCCTTTATTGTTCAAGCGAAAACGCCTGATTTTTGATGAAAGGGATAACCACCCCCCCTTACGACATGCTTCAGAATCTAAAAAAATGGTCCATTTTCAAATGATGCCTCTTTGAACTACAATTCACATTTGTACGTGGAAAATCACTTTTAAAGATAAAATGAATTGTTTAAAGTGATTTTCAAGCTTCCAGGGGCCTTACACACGAGATTTGAGGAATGGGTAAAAGTGAATGAAAATGGCCAATTTACTCACTCTGAGGCCTTAAAAAGTGTTTCTCCTCCACGGGAAGTGAATTAAGTAACATTTGGAGGCCTTTATTGTTCAAGCGAAAACGCCTGATTTTTGATGAAAGGGATAACCACCCCCCTTAGGACATGCTTCTGAAACAAAAAAAATGGTTCATTTTCAAATGTTGCGTCTTTAAACTACAATTAACATTGTACGTGGATAATCACTTTTAGAGATAAAATGAGATGTTTAAAGTGATTTTCAAGCTTACAGGGGCCCTAAACACAAGATTTGAGAAATGTGTAAACGTGAATGAAAATGGCCAATTTACTCACTCTGCGGCCTTAAAGTGTTTCTCCTCCAAGGGAAGTGAATAAAATACCATTTGGAGGCATTTATAGTTCAATCAAAAACACCTGGTTTTTGGTGAAAGAGATAACCACTCCCTCCCTTACGACATGCTTCAGAAACTAAAAACTGGTCTGTTTTCAAATGTTGCCTCTTTGAACTACAATTCACATTTGTACGTGGAAAATCACTTTTAAAGATAAAATGAGATGTTTAAAGTAATTTTCATGCTTCCACGGGCCTTAAACACAAGATTTGAGGAATGGGTAAAAGTGAATGAAAATGGCAAATTTACTCATTCTGAGGCCTGAAATCGTGTTTCTCCTCCACGGGAAGTGAATTAAGTAATATTTGTAGGCCTTTATTGTTCAAGCGAAAACGCCCGATTTTTGATGAAAGAGATAACCACCCCCCCTTACGACATGCTTCAGGAGCTAAAAAAATGGTCCATTTTCAAATGTTGCCTCTTTGAACTACAATTCACATTTGTACGTGGAAAATCACTTTTAGAGATAAAATGAGATGTTTAAAGTGATTTTCATGCTTCCAGGGGCCTTAAACACGAGATTTGAGGAATGGGTAAACGTGAATGAAAATGGCCAATTTACTCACTCTGCGGCCTTAAAAAGTGTTTCTCCTCCAAGGGAAGTGAATAAAATACCATTTGGAGGCATTTATAGTTCAATCAAAAACGCCTGGTTTTTGGTGAAAGAGATAACCACTCCCCCCCTTATGACATGCTTCAGAAACGAAAAAAATAGTCAATTTTCAAATGTTGCGTCTTTGAACTACAATTCACATTTGTACGTGGAAAATCATGTTTAAAGACAAAATGAGATGTTTAAAGTGATTTTCATGCTTCCAGGGGCCTTAAACACGAGATTTGAGGAATGGGTAAAAGTGAATGAAAATGGCCAATTTACTCACTCTGCAGCCTTAAAGAGTGTTTCTCCTCCACGGGAAGTGAATAAAATACCATTTGGAGGCCTTTATTGTTCAATTAAAAACGCCCGTTTTTTGGTGAAAGAGATAACCACACCCCATAACGACATGCTTCAGAAACGAAAAAAATGGTCCACTTTCAAATGTTGCCTCTTTGAACTACAATTCACATTTGTACGTGGAAAATCACTTTTAAAGATAAAATGAGATGTTTAAAGTGATTTTCATGCTTCCAGGGGCCTTAAACACAAGATTTGAGGAATGGGTAAAAGTGAATGAAAATGGCCAATTTACTCATTCTGAGGCCTTAAAAAGTGTTTCTCCTCCACGGGAAATGAATTAAATAACATTTGTAGGCCTTTATTGTTCAAGCGAAAACGCCCGATTTGTAACGAAAGAGATAACCACCCCCCTTACGACATGCTTCAGAAACTAAAAAAATGGTCCGTTTTCAAATGTTGCCTCTTTGAACTACAATTCACATTTGTACGTGGAAAATCGCTTTTAAAGATAAAATGAGATGTTTAAAGTGATTTTCAAGCTTCCAGGGGCCCTAAACACAAGATTTGAGAAATGGGTAAACGTGAATGAAAATGGCCAATTTACTCACTCTGCGGCCTAAAAAGTGATTCTCCTCCACGGGAAGTGAATTAAATAACATTTGTAGGCCTTTATTGTTCAATCAAAAACGTCCGAGTTTTTGATGAAAGAGATAACCACCCCCCCTTACGACATGCTTCAGAAACTAAAAAAATGGTCCGTTTTCAAATGTTGCCTCTTTGAACTACAATTCACATTTGTACGTGGAAAATCACTTTTAAAGATAAAATGAGATGTTTAAAGTGATTTTCATGCTTCCAGGGGCCTTAAACACGAGATTTGAGGAATGGGTAAAAGTGAATGAAAATGGCCAATTTACTCACTCTGAGGCCTTAAAAAGTGTTTCTCCTCCACGGGAAGTGAATAAAATACCATTTGGAGGCATTTATAGTTCAATCAAAAACGCCTGTTTTTTAGTGAAAGAGATAACCACCCCCCCTTACGACATGCTTCAGAAATGAAAAAAATGTCCATTTTCAAATGTTGCGTCTTTGAACGACAATTCACATTTGTACGTGGAAAATCACGTTTAAAGATAAAATGAGATGTTTAAAGTGATTTTCATGCTTCCAGGGGCCTTAAACACGAGATTTGAGGAATGGGTAAATGTGAATGAAAATGGCCAATTTATGCACTCTGAGGCCTTAAAAATTTTTCTCCACCCCAGCAAGTGAATTAAATAACATTTGTAGGCCTTTATTGTTCAATCAAAAACGCCCAAGTTTTTGATGAAAGAGATAACCACCCCCCCTTACGACATGCTTCAGAAACTAAAAAAATGACCCGTTTTCAAAAGTTGCCTCTTTGAACTTCAATTCACATTTGTACGTGGAAAATCACTTTTAAAGATAAAATGAGATGTTTAAAGTGATTTTCATGCTTCCAGGGGCCTTAAACACAAGATTTGAGGAATGGGTAAAAGTGAATGAAAATGGCCAATTTACTCATTCTGAGGCCTTAAAAAGTGTTTCTCCTCCACGGGAAGTGAATTAAGTAATATTTGTAGGCCTTTATTGTTCAAGCGAAAACTCCTGATTTTTGGCGAAAGAGATAACCACCCCCCCTTACGACATGCTTCAGAAACTAAAAAAATGGTCCGTTTTCAAATGTTGCCTCTTTGAACTACAATTCACATTTGTACGTGGAAAATCACTTTTAAAGATAAAATGAGATGTTTAAAGGGATTTTCAAGCTTCCAGGGGCCCTAAACACAAGATTTGAGAAATGGGTAAAAGTGAATGAAAATGGCCAATTAACTCACTCTGAGGCCTTAAAAAGTGTTTCTCCTCCACGGGAAGTGAATTAAGTAATATTTGTAGGCCTTTATTGTTCAAGCGAAAACACCAGTTTTTTGGTGAAAGAGATAACCACCCCCCCTTACGACATGCTTCAGAAACGAAAAAAATGGTTCATTTTCAAATGTTGCGTCTTTGAACTACAATTCACATTTGTACGTGGATAATCACTTTTAGAGATAAAATTAGATGTTTAAAGTGATTTTCAAGCTTCCAGGGGCCGTAAACACAAGATTTGAGGAATGGGTAAATGTGAATGAAAATGGCCAATTTATGCACTCTGAGGCCTTAAAAAGTTTATCTCCACCCCAGCAAGTGAATTAAATAACATTTGTAGGCCTTTATTGTTCAATCAAAAACGTCCGAGTTTTTGATGAAAGAGATAACTACCCCCCCTTACGACATGCTTCAGAAACTAAAAAAATGGTCCATTTTCAAATGTTGCCTCTTTGAACTACAATTCACATTTGTACGTGGAAAATCACTTTTAAAGATAAAATGAGATGTTTAAAGTGATTTTCATGCTTCCAGGGGCCGTAAACACAAGATTTGAGGAATGGGTAAATGTGAATGAAAAGGGCCAATTTACTCATTCTGAGGCCTTAAAAAGTGTTTCTCCTCCACGGGAAGTGAATAAAATAACATTTGGAGGCCTTTATTGTTCAATCAAAAACACCAGTTTTTTGGTGAAAGAGATAACCACCCCCCCTTTCGACATGCTTCAGAAACGAAAAAAATGGTTCATTTTCAAATGTTGCGTCTTTGAACTACAATTCACATTTGTACGTGGATAATCACTTTTAGAGATAAAATTAGATGTTTAAAGTGATTTTCAAGCTTCCAGGGGCCGTAAACACAAGATTTGAGGAATGGGTAAATGTGAATGAAAATGGCCAATTTACTCATTCTGAGGCCTTAAAAAGTGTTTCTCCTCCACGGGAAGTGAATTAAGTAATATTTGTAGGCCTTTATTGTTCAAGCGAAAACACCAGTTTTTTGGTGAAAGAGATAACCACCCCCCCTTACGACATGCTTCAGAAACGAGAAAAATGGTTCATTTTCAAATGTTGCGTCTTTGAACTACAATTCACATTTGTACGTGGATAATCACTTTTAGAGATAAAATTAGATGTTTAAAGTGATTTTCAAGCTTCCAGGGGCCGTAAACACAAGATTTGAGGAATGGGTAAATGTGAATGAAAATGGCCAATTTATGCACTCTGAGGCCTTAAAAAGTTTATCTCCACCCCAGCAAGTGAATTAAATAACATTTGTAGGCCTTTATTGTTCAATCAAAAACGTCCGAGTTTTTGATGAAAGAGATAACTACGACATGCTTCAGAAACTAAAAAAATGGTCCGTTTTCAAATGTTGCCTCTTTGAACTACAATTCACATTTGTACGTGGAAAATCACTTTTAAAGATAAAATGAGATGTTTAAAGTGATTTTCATGCTTCCAGGGGCCTTAAACACAAGATTTGAGGAATGGGTAAAAGTGAATGAAAATGGCCAATTTACTCATTCTGAGGCCTTAAAAAGTGTTTCTCCTCCACGGGAAGTGAATTAAGTAATATTTGTAGGCCTTTATTGTTCAAGCGAAAACTCCTGATTTTTGGCGAAAGAGATAACCACCCCCCCTTACGACATGCTTCAGAAACTAAAAAAATGGTCCGTTTTCAAATGTTGCCTCTTTGAACTACAATTCACAATTGTACGTGGAAAATCACTTTTAAAGATAAAATGAGATGTTTAAAGTGATTTTCATGCTTCCAGGGGCCTTAAACACGAGATTTGAGGAATGGGTAAAAGTGAATGAAAATGGCCAATTTACTCACTCTGCGGCCTTAAAAAGTGTTTCTCCTCCACAGGAAGTGAATAAAATACCATTTGGAGGCATTTATAGTTCAATCAAAAACGCCTGTTTTTTAGTGAAAGAGATAACCACCCCCCCTTACGACATGCTTCAGAAATGAAAAAAATGTCCATTTTCAAATGTTGCGTCTTTGAACGACAATTCACATTTGTACGTGGAAAATCACGTTTAAAGATAAAATGAGATGTTTAAAGTGATTTTCATGCTTCCAGGGGCCTTAAACACGAGATTTGAGGAATGGGTAAAAGTGAATGAAAATGGCCAATTTACTCACTCTGCGGCCTTAAAAAGTGTTTCTCCTCCACGGGAAGTGAATTAAATAACATTTGTAGGCCTTTATTGTTAAAGCAAAAACGCCCGATTTTTGACGAAAGAGATAACCACCCCCCCTTACGACATGCTTCAGAAACGAAAAAAATGTTCAATTTTCAAATGTTGCGTCTTTGAACGACAATTCACATTTGTACGTGGATAATCACTTTTAGAGATAAAATTAGATGTTTAAAGTGATTTTCAAGCTTCCAGGGGCCCTAAATACAAGATTTGAGAAATGGGTAAAAGTGAATGAAAATGGCCAATTTACTCACTCTGAGGCCTTAAAATGTGTTTCTCCTCCACGGGAAGTGAATAAAATAACATTTGGAGGCCTTTATTGTTCAATCAAAAACGCCAGTTTTTTGGTGAAAGAGTTAACCACCCCCCCTTACGACATGCTTCAGAAACGAAAAAAATGGTTCATTTTCAAATGTTGCGTCTTTGAACTACAATTCAGATTTGTACGTGGATAATCACTTTTAGAGATAAAATTAGATGTTTAAAGTGATTTTCAAGCTTCCAGGGGCCCTAAACACAAGATTTTAGGAATGGGTAAAAGTGAATGAAAATGGCCAATTTACTCATTCTGAGGCCTTAAAAAGTGTTTCTCCTCCATGAGAAGTGAATTAAGTAATATTTGTAGGCCTTTATTGTTCAAGCGAAAACGCCCGATTTTTGACGAAAGAGATAACCACCCCCCCTTACGACATGCTTCAGAAACTAAAAAAATGGTCCGTTTTCAAATGTTGCCTCTTTGAACTACAATTCACATTTGTACGTGGAAAATCACTTTTAAAGATAAAATGAGATGTTTAAAGTGATTTTCATGCTTCCAGGGGCCTTAAACACGAGATTTGAGGAATGGGTAAAAGTGAATGAAAATGGCCAATTTACTCACTCTGCGGCCTTAAAAAGTGTTTCTCCTCCACGGGAAGTGAATAAACTACCATTTGGAGGCATTTATAGTTCAATCAAAAACGCCTGTTTTTTTGGTGAAAGAGATAACCACCCCCCCCTTAAGACATGCTTCAGAAATGAAAAAAATGGTCCATTTTCAAATGTTGCGTCTTTGAACGACAATTCACATTTGTACGTGGAAAACCACGTTTAAAGATAAAATGAGATGTTTAAAGTGATTTTCATGCTTCCAGGGTTCTTAAACACGAGATTTGAGGAATGGGTAAAAGTGAATGAAAATGGCCAATTTACTCACTCTGCGGCCTTAAAAAGTGTTTCTCCTCCACGGGAAGTGAATAAAATACCATTTAGAGGCATTTATAGTTCAATCAAAAACGCCTGTTTTTTGGTGAAAGAGATAACCACCCCCCTTACGACATGCTTCAGAAACTAAAAAAATGGTCCGTTTTCAAATGCTGCCTCTTTGAACTACAATTCACATTTGTACGTGGAAAATCACTTTTAAAGATAAAATGAGATGTTTAAAGTGATTTTCATGCTTCCAGGGGCCTTAAACACAAGATTTGAGGAATGGGTAAAAGTGAATGAAAATGGCCAATTTACTCATTCTGAGGCCTTAAAAAGTGTTTCTCCTCCACGGGAAGTGAATTAAGTAATATTTGTAGGCCTTTATTGTTCAAGCGAAAACTCCTGATTTTTGGCGAAAGAGATAACCACCCCCCCTTACGACATGCTTCAGAAACTAAAAAAATGGTCCGTTTTCAAATGTTGCCTCTTTGAACTACAATTCACAATTGTACGTGGAAAATCACTTTTAAAGATAAAATGAGATGTTTAAAGTGATTTTCATGCTTCCAGGGGCCTTAAACACGAGATTTGAGGAATGGGTAAAAGTGAATGAAAATGGCCAATTTACTCACTCTGCGGCCTTAAAAAGTGTTTCTCCTCCACAGGAAGTAAATAAAATACCATTTGGTGGCATTTATAGTTCAATTAAAAACGCCTGGTTTTTAGTGAAAGAGATAACCAACCCCCTTACGACATGCTTCAGAAATGAAAAAAATGTCCATTTTCAAATGTTGCGTCTTTGAACGACAATTCACATTTGTACATGGAAAATCACGTTTAAAGATAAAATGAGATGTTTAAAGTGATTTTCATGCTTCCAGGGGCCTTAAAAACGAGATTTGAGGAATGGGTAAAAGTGAATGAAAATGGCCAATTTACTCACTCTGCAGCCTTAAAAAGTGTTTCTTCTCCACGGGAAGTGAATTAAATAACATTTGTAGGCCTTTATTGTTAAAGCAAAAACGCCCGATTTTTGACGAAAGAGATAACCACCCCCCCTTACGACATGCTTCAGAAACTAAAAAAATGGTAGTTTTCAAATGTTGCCTCTTTGAACTACAATTCACATTTGTACGTGGAAAATCACTTTTAAAGATAAAATGAGACGTTTAAAGTGATTTTCATGCTTCCAGGGGCCTTAAACACGAGATTTGAGGAATGGGTAAAAGTGAATGAAAATGGCCAATTTACTCACTCTGCGGCCTTAAAAAGTGTTTCTCCTCCACGGGAAGTGAATAAAATACCATTTGGAGGCATTTATAGTTCAATCAAAAACGCCTGTTTTTTGGTGAAAGAGATAACCACCCCCCCTTCCGACATGCTTCAGAAACGAAAAAAATGGTCCATTTTCAAATGTTGCGTCTTTGAACTACAATTCACATTTGTACGTGGATAATCACTTTTAGAGATAAAATTAGATGTTTAAAGTGATTTTCAAGCTTCCAGGGGCCGTAAACACAAGATTTGAGGAATGGGTAAATGTGAATGAAAATGGCCAATTTATGCACTCTGAGGCCTTAAAAAGTTTATCTCCACCCCAGCAAGTGAATTAAATAACATTTGTAGGCCTTTATTGTTCAATCAAAAACGTCCGAGTTTTTGATGAAAGAGATAACTACGACATGCTTCAGAAACTAAAAAAATGGTCCGTTTTCAAATGTTGCCTCTTTGAACTACAATTCACATTTGTACGTGGAAAATCACTTTTAAAGATAAAATGAGATGTTTAAAGTGATTTTCATGCTTCCAGGGGCCTTAAACACAAGATTTGAGGAATGGGTAAAAGTGAATGAAAATGGCCAATTTACTCATTCTGAGGCCTTAAAAAGTGTTTCTCCTCCACGGGAAGTGAATTAAGTAATATTTGTAGGCCTTTATTGTTCAAGCGAAAACTCCTGATTTTTGGCGAAAGAGATAACCACCCCCCCTTACGACATGCTTCAGAAACTAAAAAAATGGTCCGTTTTCAAATGTTGCCTCTTTGAACTACAATTCACAATTGTACGTGGAAAATCACTTTTAAAGATAAAATGAGATGTTTAAAGTGATTTTCATGCTTCCAGGGGCCTTAAACACGAGATTTGAGGAATGGGTAAAAGTGAATGAAAATGGCCAATTTACTCACTCTGCGGCCTTAAAAAGTGTTTCTCCTCCACAGGAAGTGAATAAAATACCATTTGGAGGCATTTATAGTTCAATCAAAAACGCCTGTTTTTTAGTGAAAGAGATAACCACCCCCCCTTACGACATGCTTCAGAAATGAAAAAAATGTCCATTTTCAAATGTTGCGTCTTTGAACGACAATTCACATTTGTACGTGGAAAATCACGTTTAAAGATAAAATGAGATGTTTAAAGTGATTTTCATGCTTCCAGGGGCCTTAAACACGAGATTTGAGGAATGGGTAAAAGTGAATGAAAATGGCCAATTTACTCACTCTGCGGCCTTAAAAAGTGTTTCTCCTCCACGGGAAGTGAATTAAATAACATTTGTAGGCCTTTATTGTTCAATCAAAAACGCCAGTTTTTTGGTGAAAGAGTTAACCACCCCCCCTTACGACATGCTTCAGAAACGAAAAAAATGGTTCATTTTCAAATGTTGCGTCTTTGAACTACAATTCAGATTTGTACGTGGATAATCACTTTTAGAGATAAAATTAGATGTTTAAAGTGATTTTCAAGCTTCCAGGGGCCCTAAACACAAGATTTTAGGAATGGGTAAAAGTGAATGAAAATGGCCAATTTACTCATTCTGAGGCCTTAAAAAGTGTTTCTCCTCCATGAGAAGTGAATTAAGTAATATTTGTAGGCCTTTATTGTTCAAGCGAAAACGCCCGATTTTTGACGAAAGAGATAACCACCCCCCCTTACGACATGCTTCAGAAACTAAAAAAATGGTCCGTTTTCAAATGTTGCCTCTTTGAACTACAATTCACATTTGTACGTGGAAAATCACTTTTAAAGATAAAATGAGATGTTTAAAGTGATTTTCATGCTTCCAGGGGCCTTAAACACGAGATTTGAGGAATGGGTAAAAGTGAATGAAAATGGCCAATTTACTCACTCTGCGGCCTTAAAAAGTGTTTCTCCTCCACGGGAAGTGAATAAACTACCATTTGGAGGCATTTATAGTTCAATCAAAAACGCCTGTTTTTTTGGTGAAAGAGATAACCACCCCCCCCTTAAGACATGCTTCAGAAATGAAAAAAATGGTCCATTTTCAAATGTTGCGTCTTTGAACGACAATTCACATTTGTACGTGGAAAACCACGTTTAAAGATAAAATGAGATGTTTAAAGTGATTTTCATGCTTCCAGGGGCCTTAAACACGAGATTTGAGGAATGGGTAAAAGTGAATGAAAATGGCCAATTTACTCACTCTGCGGCCTTAAAAAGTGTTTCTCCTCCACGGGAAGTGAATAAAATACCATTTAGAGGCATTTATAGTTCAATCAAAAACGCCTGTTTTTTGGTGAAAGAGATAACCACCCCCCCTTACGACATGCTTCAGAAACTAAAAAAATGGTCCGTTTTCAAATGCTGCCTCTTTGAACTACAATTCACATTTGTACGTGGAAAATCACTTTTAAAGATAAAATGAGATGTTTAAAGTGATTTTCATGCTTCCAGGGGCCTTAAACACAAGATTTGAGGAATGGGTAAAAGTGAATGAAAATGGCCAATTTACTCATTCTGAGGCCTTAAAAAGTGTTTCTCCTCCACGGGAAGTGAATTAAGTAATATTTGTAGGCCTTTATTGTTCAAGCGAAAACTCCTGATTTTTGGCGAAAGAGATAACCACCCCCCCTTACGACATGCTTCAGAAACTAAAAAAATGGTCCGTTTTCAAATGTTGCCTCTTTGAACTACAATTCACAATTGTACGTGGAAAATCACTTTTAAAGATAAAATGAGATGTTTAAAGTGATTTTCATGCTTCCAGGGGCCTTAAACACGAGATTTGAGGAATGGGTAAAAGTGAATGAAAATGGCCAATTTACTCACTCTGCGGCCTTAAAAAGTGTTTCTCCTCCACAGGAAGTAAATAAAATACCATTTGGTGGCATTTATAGTTCAATCAAAAACGCCTGTTTTTTAGTGAAAGAGATAACCACCCCCCCTTACGACATGCTTCAGAAATGAAAAAAATGTCCATTTTCAAATGTTGCGTCTTTGAACGACAATTCACATTTGTACATGGAAAATCACGTTTAAAGATAAAATGAGATGTTTAAAGTGATTTTCATGCTTCCAGGGGCCTTAAAAACGAGATTTGAGGAATGGGTAAAAGTGAATGAAAATGGCCAATTTACTCACTCTGCAGCCTTAAAAAGTGTTTCTCCTCCACGGGAAGTGAATTAAATAACATTTGTAGGCCTTTATTGTTAAAGCAAAAACGCCCGATTTTTGACGAAAGAGATAACCACCCCCCCTTACGACATGCTTCAGAAACTAAAAAAATGGTAGTTTTCAAATGTTGCCTCTTTGAACTACAATTCACATTTGTACGTGGAAAATCACTTTTAAAGATAAAATGAGACGTTTAAAGTGATTTTCATGCTTCCAGGGGCCTTAAACACGAGATTTGAGGAATGGGTAAAAGTGAATGAAAATGGCCAATTTACTCACTCTGCGGCCTTAAAAAGTGTTTCTCCTCCACGGGAAGTGAATAAAATACCATTTGGAGGCATTTATAGTTCAATCAAAAACGCCTGTTTTTTGGTGAAAGAGATAACCACCCCCCCTTCCGACATGCTTCAGAAACGAAAAAAATGGTCCATTTTCAAATGTTGCGTCTTTGAACGACAATTCACATTTGTACGTGGATAATCACTTTTAGAGATAAAATTAGATGTTTAAAGTGATTTTCAAGCTTCCAGGGGTTCTAAACACAAGATTTGAGAAATGGGTAAAAGTGAATGAAAATGGCAAATTTACTCACTCTGAGGCTTTAAATGTGTTTCTCCTCCACGGGAAGTGAATAAAATAACATTTGGAGGCCTTTATTGTTCAATCAAAAACGCCCGAGTTTTTGATGAAAGAGATAACCACCCCCCCTTACGACATGCTTCAGAAACTAAAAAAATGGTCCGTTTTCAAAAGTTGCCTCTTTGAACTACAATTCACATTTGTACGTGGAAAATCACTTTTGAAGATAAAATGAGATGTTTAAAGTGATTTTCATGCTTCCAGAGGCCTTAAACACAAGATTTGAGGAATGGGTAAAAGTGAATGAAAATGGCCAATTTACTCATTCTGAGGCCTTAAAAAGTGTTTCTCCTCCACGGGAAGTGAATTAAGTAATATTTGTAGGCCTTTATTGTTCAAGCGAAAACGCCCAATTTTTGACGAAAGAGATAACCACCCCCCCCTTACGACATGCTTCAGAAACTAAAAAAATGGTCCGTTTTCAAATGTTGCCTCTTTGAACTACAATTCACATTTGTACGTGGAAAATCACTTTTGAAGATAAAATGAGATGTTTAAAGTGATTTTCATGCTTCCAGGGGCCTTAAACACGAGATTTGAGGAATGGGTAAAAGTGAATGAAAATGGCCAATTTACTCACTCTGCGGCCTTAAAAAGTGTTTCTCCTCCACGGGAAGTGAATAAAATACCATTTGGAGGCATTTATAGTTCAATCAAAAAAGCCTGTTTTTTTGGTGAAAGAGATAACCACCCCACCTTACGACATGCTTCAGAAATGAAAAAAATGGTCCATTTTCAAATGTTGCGTCTTTGAACGACAATTCACATTTGTACATGGAAAATCACGTTTAAAGATAAAATGAGATGTTTAAAGTGATTTTCATGCTTCCAGGGGCCTTAAACACGAGATTTGAGGAATGGGTAAAAGTGAATGAAAATGGCCAATTTACTCACTCTGCGGCCTTAAAAAGTGTTTCTCCTCCACGGGAAGTGAATAAAATACCATTTGGAGGCATTTATAGTTCAATCAAAAACGCCTGTTTTTTGGTGAAAGAGATAACCACCCCCCCTTACGACATGCTTCAGAAACGAAAAAAATGGTCCGTTTTCAAATGCTGCCTCTTTGAACTACAATTCACATTTGTACGTGGAAAATCACTTTTAAAGATAAAATGAGATGTTTAAAGTGATTTTCATGCTTCCAGGGGCCTTAAACACAAGATTTGAGGAATGGGTAAAAGTGAATGAAAATGGCCAATTTACTCATTCTGAGGCCTTAAAAAGTGTTTCTCCTCCACGGGAAGTGAATTAAGTAATATTTGTAGGCCTTTATTGTTCAAGCGAAAACTCCTGATTTTTGGCGAAAGAGATAACCACCCCCCCTTACGACATGCTTCAGAAACTAAAAAAATGGTCCGTTTTCAAATGTTGCCTCTTTGAACTACAATTCACAATTGTACGTGGAAAATCACTTTTAAAGATAAAATGAGATGTTTAAAGTGATTTTCATGCTTCCAGGGGCCTTAAACACGAGATTTGAGGAATGGGTAAAAGTGAATGAAAATGGCCAATTTACTCACTCTGCGGCCTTAAAAAGTGTTTCTCCTCCACAGGAAGTGAATAAAATACCATTTGGAGGCATTTATAGTTCAATCAAAAACGCCTGTTTTTTAGTGAAAGAGATAACCACCCCCCCTTACGACATGCTTCAGAAATGAATAAATGTCCATTTTCAAATGTTGCGTCTTTGAACGACAATTCACATTTGTACGTGGAAAATCACGTTTAAAGATAAAATGAGATGTTTAAAGTGATTTTCATGCTTCCAGGGGCCTTAAACACGAGATTTGAGGAATGGGTAAAAGTGAATGAAAATGGCCAATTTACTCACTCTGCGGCCTTAAAAAGTGTTTCTCCTCCACGGGAAGTGAATAAAATACCATTTGGAGGCATTTATAGTTCAATCAAAAACGCCTGTTTTTTGGTGAAAGAGATAACCACCCCCCCTTCCGACATGCTTCAGAAACGAAAAAAATGGTCCATTTTCAAATGTTGCGTCTTTGAACGACAATTCACATTTGTACGTGGATAATCACTTTTAGAGATAAAATTAGATGTTTAAAGTGATTTTCAAGCTTCCAGGGGTTCTAAACACAAGATTTGAGAAATGGGTAAAAGTGAATGAAAATGGCAAATTTACTCACTCTGAGGCTTTAAATGTGTTTCTCCTCCACGGGAAGTGAATAAAATAACATTTGGAGGCCTTTATTGTTCAATCAAAAACGCCCGAGTTTTTGATGAAAGAGATAACCACCCCCCCTTACGACATGCTTCAGAAACTAAAAAAATGGTCCGTTTTCAAAAGTTGCCTCTTTGAACTACAATTCACATTTGTACGTGGAAAATCACTTTTGAAGATAAAATGAGATGTTTAAAGTGATTTTCATGCTTCCAGAGGCCTTAAACACAAGATTTGAGGAATGGGTAAAAGTGAATGAAAATGGCCAATTTACTCATTCTGAGGCCTTAAAAAGTGTTTCTCCTCCACGGGAAGTGAATTAAGTAATATTTGTAGGCCTTTATTGTTCAAGCGAAAACGCCCAATTTTTGACGAAAGAGATAACCACCCCCCCCTTACGACATGCTTCAGAAACTAAAAAAATGGTCCGTTTTCAAATGTTGCCTCTTTGAACTACAATTCACATTTGTACGTGGAAAATCACTTTTGAAGATAAAATGAGATGTTTAAAGTGATTTTCATGCTTCCAGGGGCCTTAAACACGAGATTTGAGGAATGGGTAAAAGTGAATGAAAATGGCCAATTTACTCACTCTGCGGCCTTAAAAAGTGTTTCTCCTCCACGGGAAGTGAATAAAATACCATTTGGAGGCATTTATAGTTCAATCAAAAAAGCCTGTTTTTTTGGTGAAAGAGATAACCACCCCACCTTACGACATGCTTCAGAAATGAAAAAAATGGTCCATTTTCAAATGTTGCGTCTTTGAACGACAATTCACATTTGTACATGGAAAATCACGTTTAAAGATAAAATGAGATGTTTAAAGTGATTTTCATGCTTCCAGGGGCCTTAAACACGAGATTTGAGGAATGGGTAAAAGTGAATGAAAATGGCCAATTTACTCACTCTGCGGCCTTAAAAAGTGTTTCTCCTCCACGGGAAGTGAATAAAATACCATTTGGAGGCATTTATAGTTCAATCAAAAACGCCTGTTTTTTGGTGAAAGAGATAACCACCCCCCCTTACGACATGCTTCAGAAACGAAAAAAATGGTCCGTTTTCAAATGCTGCCTCTTTGAACTACAATTCACATTTGTACGTGGAAAATCACTTTTAAAGATAAAATGAGATGTTTAAAGTGATTTTCATGCTTCCAGGGGCCTTAAACACAAGATTTGAGGAATGGGTAAAAGTGAATGAAAATGGCCAATTTACTCATTCTGAGGCCTTAAAAAGTGTTTCTCCTCCACGGGAAGTGAATTAAGTAATATTTGTAGGCCTTTATTGTTCAAGCGAAAACTCCTGATTTTTGGCGAAAGAGATAACCACCCCCCCTTACGACATGCTTCAGAAACTAAAAAAATGGTCCGTTTTCAAATGTTGCCTCTTTGAACTACAATTCACAATTGTACGTGGAAAATCACTTTTAAAGATAAAATGAGATGTTTAAAGTGATTTTCATGCTTCCAGGGGCCTTAAACACGAGATTTGAGGAATGGGTAAAAGTGAATGAAAATGGCCAATTTACTCACTCTGCGGCCTTAAAAAGTGTTTCTCCTCCACAGGAAGTGAATAAAATACCATTTGGAGGCATTTATAGTTCAATCAAAAACGCCTGTTTTTTAGTGAAAGAGATAACCACCCCCCCTTACGACATGCTTCAGAAATGAATAAATGTCCATTTTCAAATGTTGCGTCTTTGAACGACAATTCACATTTGTACGTGGAAAATCACGTTTAAAGATAAAATGAGATGTTTAAAGTGATTTTCATGCTTCCAGGGGCCTTAAACACGAGATTTGAGGAATGGGTAAAAGTGAATGAAAATGGCCAATTTACTCACTCTGCGGCCTTAAAAAGTGTTTCTCCTCCACGGGAAGTGAATTAAATAACATTTGTAGGCCTTTATTGTTAAAGCAAAAACGCCCAATTTTTGACGAAAGAGATAACCACCCCCCCCTTACGACATGCTTCAGAAACTAAAAAAAAATGGTCCGTTTTCAAATGTTGCCTCTTTGAACTACAATTCACATTTGTACGTGGAAAATCACTTTTAAAGATAAAATGAGATGTTTAAAGTGATTTTCATGCTTCCAGGGGCCTTAAACACGAGATTTGAGGAATGGGTAAAAGTGAAAGAAAATGGCCAATTTACTCACTCTGCGGCCTTAAAAAGTGTTTCTCCTCCACGGGAAGTGAATAAAATACCATTTGGAGGCATTTATAGTTCAATCAAAAACGCCTGTTTTTTGGTGAAAGAGATAACCACCCCCCCTTACGACATGCTTCAGAAACGAAAAAAATGGTCCATTTTCAAATGTTGCGTCTTTGAACGACAATTCACATTTGTACGTGGATAATCACTTTTAGAGATAAAATTAGATGTTTAAAGTGATTTTCAAGCTTCCAGGGGCCCAAAATACAAGATTTGAGAAATGGGTAAAAGTGAATGAAAATGGCCAATTTACTCACTCTGAGGCCTTAAAATGTGTTTCTCCTCCACGGGAAGTGAATAAAATAACATTTGGAGGCCTTTATTGTTCAATCAAAAACGCCAGTTTTTTGGTGAAAGAGTTAACCACCCCCCCTTACGACATGCTTCAGAAACGAAAAAAATGGTTCATTTTCAAATGTTGCGTCTTTGAACTACAATTCAGATTTGTACGTGGATAATCACTTTTAGAGATAAAATTAGATGTTTAAAGTGATTTTCAAGCTTCCAGGGGCCGTAAACACAAGATTTGAGGAATGGGTAAATGTGAATGAAAATGGCCAATTTATGCACTCTGAGGCCTTAAAAAGTTTTTCTCCACCCCAGCAAGTGAATTAAATAACATTTGTAAGCCTTTATTGTTCAATCAAAAACGCCCGAGTTTTTGATGAAAGAGATAACCACCCCCCCTTACGACATGCTTCAGAAACTAAAAAAATGGTCCGTTTTCAAAAGTTGCCTCTTTGAACTACAATTCACATTTGTATGTGGAAAATCACTTTTAAAGATAAAATGAGATGTTTAAAGTGATTTTCATGCTTCCAGGGGCCTTAAACACAAGATTTGAGGAATGGGTAAAAGTGAATGAAAATGGCCAATTTACTCATTCTGAGGCCTTAAAAAGTGTTTCTCCTCCACGGGAAGTGAATTAAGTAATATTTGTAGGCCTTTATTGTTCAAGCGAAAACTCCTGATTTTTGGCGAAAGAGATAACCACCCCCCCTTACGACATGCTTCAGAAACTAAAAAAATGGTCCGTTTTCAAATGTTGCCTCTTTGAACTACAATTCACAATTGTACGTGGAAAATCACTTTTAAAGATAAAATGAGATGTTTAAAGTGATTTTCATGCTTCCAGGGGCCTTAAACACGAGATTTGAGGAATGGGTAAAAGTGAATGAAAATGGCCAATTTACTCACTCTGCGGCCTTAAACAGTGTTTCTCCTCCACGGGAAGTGAATAAAATACCATTTGGAGGCATTTATAGTTCAATCAAAAACGCCTGTTTTTTGGTGAAAGAGATAACCACCCCCCCTTACGACATGCTTCAGAAACGAAAAAAATGGTCCATTTTCAAATGTTGCGTCTTTGAACCACAATTCACATTTGTACGTGGATAATCACTTTTAGAGATAAAATTAGATGTTTAAAGTGATTTTCAAGCTTCCAGGGGCCCTAAACACAAGATTTGAGAAATGGGTAAAAGTGAATGAAAATGGCCAATTTACTCACTCTGAGGCTTTAAATGTGTTTCTCCTCCACGGGAAGTGAATAAAATAACATTTGGAGGCCTTTATTGTTCAATCAAAAACGCCCGAGTTTTTGATGAAAGAGATAACCACCCCCCCTTACGACATGCTTCAGAAACTAAAAAAATGGTCCGTTTTCAAAAGTTGCCTCTTTGAACTACAATTCACATTTCACATTCAAAGCGTCGGGACACTCTTTCGAGTAGCCGCACGCTATACAAAAAACCTGTATAACATAACATAACATAACATAACATAACATAACATAACATACGTGGAAAATCACTTTTAAAGATAAAATGAGATGTTTAAAGTGATTTTCATGCTTCCAGGGGCCTTAAACACAAGATTTGAGGAATGGGTAAAAGTGAATGAAAATGGCCAATTTACTCATTCTGAGGCCTTAAAAAGTGTTTCTCCTCCACGGGAAGTGCCTAAAATACCATTTGGAGGCATTTATAGTTCAATCAAAAACGCCTGTTTTTTGGTGAAAGAGATAACCACCCCCCCTTACGACATGCTTCAGAAACGAAAAAAATGGTCCATTTTCAAATGTTGCGTCTTTGAACGACAATTCACATTTGTACGTGGATAATCACTTTTAGAGATAAAATTAGATGTTTAAAGTGATTTTCAAGCTTCCAGGGGCCCTAAACACAAGATTTGAGAAATGGGTAAAAGTGAATGAAAATGGCCAATTTACTCACTCTGAGGCCTTAAACAGTGTTTCTCCTCCACAGGAAGTGAATAAAATAACATTTGGAGGCCTTTATTGTTCAATCAAAAACACCAGTTTTTTGGTGAAAGAGATAACCACCCCCCCCTTACGACATGCTTCAGAAACTAAAAAAATGGTCTGTTTTCAAATGCTGCCTCTTTGAACTACAATTCACATTTGTACGTGGAAAATCACTTTTAAAGATAAAATGAGATGTTTAAAGTGATTTTCATGCTTCCAGGGGCCTTAAACACAAGATTTGAGGAATGGGTAAAAGTGAATGAAGATGGCCAATTTACTCATTCTGAGGCCTTAAAAAGTGTTTCTCCTCCACGGGAAGTGAATTAAGTAATATTTGTAGGCCTTTATTGTTCAAGTGAAAACTCCTGATTTTTGGCGAAAGAGATAACCACCCCCCCTTACGACATGCTTCAGAAACTAAAAAAATGGTCCGTTTTCAAATGTTGCCTCTTTGAACTACAATTCACAATTGTACGTGGAAAATCACTTTTAAAGATAAAATTAGATGTTTAAAGTGATTTTCATGCTTCCAGGGGCCTTAAACACGAGATTTGAGGAATGGGTAAAAGTGAATGAAAATGGCCAATTTACTCACTCTGCGGCCTTAAAAAGTGTTTCTCCTCCACAGAAAGTGAATAAAATACCATTTGGAGGCATTTATAGTTCAATCAAAAACACCTGTTTTTTAGTGAAAGAGATAACCACCCCCCCTTACGACATGCTTCAGAAATGAAAAAAATGTCCATTTTCAAATGTTGCGTCTTTGAACGACAATTCACATTTGTACATGGAAAATCACGTTTAAAGATAAAATGAGATGTTTAAAGTGATTTTCATGCTTCCAGGGGCCTTAAACACGAGATTTGAGGAATGGGTAAAAGTGAATGAAAATGGCCAATTTACTCACTCTGCGGCCTTAAAAAGTGTTTCTCCTCCACGGGAAGTGAATTAAATAACATTTGTAGGCCTTTATTGTTAAAGCAAAAACGCCCGATTTTTGACGAAAGAGATAACCACCCCCCTTACGACATGCTTCAGAAACTAAAAAAATGGTCCGTTTTCAAATGTTGCCTCTTTGAACTACAATTCACATTTGTACGTGGAAAATCACTTTTAAAGATAAAATGAGATGTTTAAAGTGATTTTCATGCTTCCAGGGGCCTTAAACACGAGATTTGAGGAATGGGTAAAAGTGAATGAAAATGGCCAATTTACTCACTCTGCGGCCTTAAAAAGTGTTTCTCCTCCACGGGAAGTGAATAAAATACCATGTGGAGGCATTTATAGTTCAATCAAAAACGCCTGTTTTTTGGTGAAAGAGATAACCACCCCCCCTTCCGACATGCTTCAGAAACGAAAAAAATGGTCCATTTTCAAATGTTGCGTCTTTGAACGACAATTCACATTTGTACGTGGATAATCACTTTTAGAGATAAAATTACATGTTTAAAGTGATTTTCAAGCTTCCAGGGGTTCTAAACACAAGATTTGAGAAATGGGTAAAAGTGAATGAAAATGGCAAATTTACTCACTCTGAGGCTTTAAATGTGTTTCTCCTCCACGGGAAGTGAATAAAATAACATTTGGAGGCCTTTATTGTTCAATCAAAAACGCCCGAGTTTTTGATGAAAGAGATAACCACCCCCCCTTACGACATGCTTCAGAAACTAAAAAAATGGTCCGTTTTCAAAAGTTGCCTCTTTGAACTACAATTCACATTTGTACGTGGAAAATCACTTTTAAAGATAAAATGAGATGTTTAAAGTGATTTTCATGCTTCCAGAGGCCTTAAACACAAGATTTGAGGAATGGGTAAAAGTGAATGAAAATGGCCAATTTACTCATTCTGAGGCCTTAAAAAGTGTTTCTCCTCCACGGGAAGTGAATTAAGTAATATTTGTAGGCCTTTATTGTTCAAGCGAAAACGCCCAATTTTTGACGAAAGAGATAACCACCCCCCCCCTTACGACATGCTTCAGAAACTAAAAAAATGGTCCGTTTTCAAATGTTGCCTCTTTGAACTACAATTCACATTTGTACGTGGAAAATCACTTTTAAAGATAAAATGAGATGTTTAAAGTGATTTTCATGCTTCCAGGGGCCTTAAACACGAGATTTGAGGAATGGGTAAAAGTGAATGAAAATGGCCAATTTACTCACTCTGCGGCCTTAAAAAGTGTTTCTCCTCCACGGGAAGTGAATAAAATACCATTTGGAGGCATTTATAGTTCAATCAAAAACGCCTGTTTTTTTGGTGAAAGAGATAACCACCCCACCTTACGACATGCTTCAGAAATGAAAAAAATGGTCCATTTTCAAATGTTGCGTCTTTGAACGACAATTCACATTTGTACATGGAAAATCACGTTTAAAGATAAAATGAGATGTTTAAAGTGATTTTCATGCTTCCAGGGGCCTTAAACACGAGATTTGAGGAATGGGTAAAAGTGAATGAAAATGGCCAATTTACTCACTCTGCGGCCTTAAAAAGTGTTTCTCCTCCACGGGAAGTGAATAAAATACCATTTGGAGGCATTTATATTTCAATCAAAAACGCCTGTTTTTTGGTGAAAGAGATAACCACCCCCCCTTACGACATGCTTCAGAAACGAAAAAAATGGTCCGTTTTCAAATGCTGCCTCTTTGAAC
Organism: Triturus cristatus; assembly: GCF_964204655.1. Lineage (NCBI taxonomy): Eukaryota > Metazoa > Chordata > Amphibia > Caudata > Salamandridae > Triturus > Triturus cristatus. The sequence continues at coordinate 472,426,429 of NC_140592.1, forward strand.
TACAATTCACATTTGTACGTGGAAAATCACTTTTAAAGATAAAATGAGATGTTTAAAGTGATTTTCATGCTTCCAGGGGCCTTAAACACAAGATTTGAGGAATGGGTAAAAGTGAATGAAAATGGCCAATTTACTCATTCTGAGGCCTTAAAAAGTGTTTCTCCTCCACGGGAAGTGAATTAAGTAATATTTGTAGGCCTTTATTGTTCAAGCGAAAACTCCTGATTTTTGGCGAAAGAGATAACCACCCCCCCTTACGACATGCTTCAGAAACTAAAAAAATGGTCCGTTTTCAAATGTTGCCTCTTTGAACTACAATTCACAATTGTACGTGGAAAATCACTTTTAAAGATAAAATGAGATGTTTAAAGTGATTTTCATGCTTCCAGGGGCCTTAAACACGAGATTTGAGGAATGGGTAAAAGTGAATGAAAATGGCCAATTTACTCACTCTGCGGCCTTAAAAAGTGTTTCTCCTCCACAGGAAGTGAATAAAATACCATTTGGAGGCATTTATAGTTCAATCAAAAACGCCTGTTTTTTAGTGAAAGAGATAACCACCCCCCCTTACGACATGCTTCAGAAATGAATAAATGTCCATTTTCAAATGTTGCGTCTTTGAACGACAATTCACATTTGTACGTGGAAAATCACGTTTAAAGATAAAATGAGATGTTTAAAGTGATTTTCATGCTTCCAGGGGCCTTAAACACGAGATTTGAGGAATGGGTAAAAGTGAATGAAAATGGCCAATTTACTCACTCTGCGGCCTTAAAAAGTGTTTCTCCTCCACGGGAAGTGAATTAAATAACATTTGTAGGCCTTTATTGTTAAAGCAAAAACGCCCAATTTTTGACGAAAGAGATAACCACCCCCCCCTTACGACATGCTTCAGAAACTAAAAAAAAATGGTCCGTTTTCAAATGTTGCCTCTTTGAACTACAATTCACATTTGTACGTGGAAAATCACTTTTAAAGATAAAATGAGATGTTTAAAGTGATTTTCATGCTTCCAGGGGCCTTAAACACGAGATTTGAGGAATGGGTAAAAGTGAAAGAAAATGGCCAATTTACTCACTCTGCGGCCTTAAAAAGTGTTTCTCCTCCACGGGAAGTGAATAAAATACCATTTGGAGGCATTTATAGTTCAATCAAAAACGCCTGTTTTTTGGTGAAAGAGATAACCACCCCCCTTACGACATGCTTCAGAAACGAAAAAAATGGTCCATTTTCAAATGTTGCGTCTTTGAACGACAATTCACATTTGTACGTGGATAATCACTTTTAGAGATAAAATTAGATGTTTAAAGTGATTTTCAAGCTTCCAGGGGCCCTAAACACAAGATTTGAGAAATGGGTAAAAGTGAATGAAAATGGCCAATTTACTCACTCTGAGGCTTTAAATGTGTTTCTCCTCCACGGGAAGTGAATAAAATAACATTTGGAGGCCTTTATTGTTCAATCAAAAACGCCCGAGTTTTTGATGAAAGAGATAACCACCCCCCCTTACGACATGCTTCAGAAACTAAAAAAATGGTCCGTTTTCAAAAGTTGCCTCTTTGAACTACAATTCACATTTCACATTCAAAGCGTCGGGACACTCTTTCGAGTAGCCGCACGCTATACAAAAAACCTGTATAACATAACATAACATAACATAACATAACATAACATACGTGGAAAATCACTTTTAAAGATAAAATGAGATGTTTAAAGTGATTTTCATGCTTCCAGGGGCCTTAAACACAAGATTTGAGGAATGGGTAAAAGTGAATGAAAATGGCCAATTTACTCATTCTGAGGCCTTAAAAAGTGTTTCTCCTCCACGGGAAGTGAATTAAGTAATATTTGTAGGCCTTTATTGTTCAAGCGAAAACGCCCGATTTTTGACGAAAGAGATAACCACCCCCCCTTACGACATGCTTCAGAAACTAAAAAAATGGTCCGTTTTCAAATGTTGCCTCTTTGAACTACAATTCACATTTGTACGTGGAAAATCACTTTTAAAGATAAAATGAGATGTTTAAAGTGATTTTCATGCTTCCAGGGGCCTTAAACACGAGATTTGAGGAATGGGTAAAAGTGAATGAAAATGGCCAATTTACTCACTCTGCGGCCTTAAAAAGTGTTTCTCCTCCACGGGAAGTGCCTAAAATACCATTTGGAGGCATTTATAGTTCAATCAAAAACGCCTGTTTTTTGGTGAAAGAGATAACCACCCCCCCTTACGACATGCTTCAGAAACGAAAAAAATGGTCCATTTTCAAATGTTGCGTCTTTGAACGACAATTCACATTTGTACGTGGATAATCACTTTTAGAGATAAAATTAGATGTTTAAAGTGATTTTCAAGCTTCCAGGGGCCCTAAACACAAGATTTGAGAAATGGGTAAAAGTGAATGAAAATGGCCAATTTACTCACTCTGAGGCCTTAAACAGTGTTTCTCCTCCACAGGAAGTGAATAAAATAACATTTGGAGGCCTTTATTGTTCAATCAAAAACACCAGTTTTTTGGTGAAAGAGATAACCACCCCCCCCTTACGACATGCTTCAGAAACTAAAAAAATGGTCTGTTTTCAAATGCTGCCTCTTTGAACTACAATTCACATTTGTACGTGGAAAATCACTTTTAAAGATAAAATGAGATGTTTAAAGTGATTTTCATGCTTCCAGGGGCCTTAAACACAAGATTTGAGGAATGGGTAAAAGTGAATGAAGATGGCCAATTTACTCATTCTGAGGCCTTAAAAAGTGTTTCTCCTCCACGGGAAGTGAATTAAGTAATATTTGTAGGCCTTTATTGTTCAAGTGAAAACTCCTGATTTTTGGCGAAAGAGATAACCACCCCCCCTTACGACATGCTTCAGAAACTAAAAAAATGGTCCGTTTTCAAATGTTGCCTCTTTGAACTACAATTCACAATTGTACGTGGAAAATCACTTTTAAAGATAAAATTAGATGTTTAAAGTGATTTTCATGCTTCCAGGGGCATTAAACACGAGATTTGAGGAATGGGTAAAAGTGAATGAAAATGGCCAATTTACTCACTCTGCGGCCTTAAAAAGTGTTTCTCCTCCACAGAAAGTGAATAAAATACCATTTGGAGGCATTTATAGTTCAATCAAAAACACCTGTTTTTTAGTGAAAGAGATAACCACCCCCCCTTACGACATGCTTCAGAAATGAAAAAAATGTCCATTTTCAAATGTTGCGTCTTTGAACGACAATTCACATTTGTACATGGAAAATCACGTTTAAAGATAAAATGAGATGTTTAAAGTGATTTTCATGCTTCCAGGGGCCTTAAACACGAGATTTGAGGAATGGGTAAAAGTGAATGAAAATGGCCAATTTACTCACTCTGCGGCCTTAAAAAGTGTTTCTCCTCCACGGGAAGTGAATTAAATAACATTTGTAGGCCTTTATTGTTAAAGCAAAAACGCCCGATTTTTGACGAAAGAGATAACCACCCCCCTTACGACATGCTTCAGAAACTAAAAAAATGGTCCATTTTCAAATGTTGCCTCTTTGAACTACAATTCACATTTGTACGTGGAAAATCACTTTTAAAGATAAAATGAGATGTTTAAAGTGATTTTCATGCTTCCAGGGGCCTTAAACACGAGATTTGAGGAATGGGTAAAAGTGAATGAAAATGGCCAATTTACTCACTCTGCGGCCTTAAAAAGTGTTTCTCCTCCACGGGAAGTGAATAAAATACCATGTGGAGGCATTTATAGTTCAATCAAAAACGCCTGTTTTTTGGTGAAAGAGATAACCACCCCCCCTTACGACATGCTTCAGAAACTAAAAAAATGGTCCATTTTCAAATGTTGCGTCTTTGAACGACAATTCACATGTGTACGTGGATAATCACTTTTAGAGATAAAATTAGATGTTTAAAGTGATTTTCAAGCTTCCAGGGGCCCTAAACACAAGATTTGAGGAATGGGTAAAAGTGAATGAAAATGGCCAATTTACTCACTCTGAGGCCTTAAAATGTGTTTCTCCTCCACGGGAAGTGAATAAAATAACATTTGGAGGCCTTTATTGTTCAATCAAAAACGCCAGTTTTTTGGTGAAAGAGTTAACCACCCCCCCTTACGACATGCTTCAGAAACGAAAAAAATGGTTCATTTTCAAATGTTGCGTCTTTGAACTACAATTCAGATTTGTACGTGGATAATCACTTTTAGAGATCAAATTAGATGTTTAAAGTGATTTTCAAGCTTCCAGGGGCCGTAAACACAAGATTTGAGGAATGGGTAAATGTGAATGAAAATGGCCAATTTATGCACTCTGAGGCCTTAAAAAGTTTTTCTCCACCCCAGCAAGTGAATTAAATAACATTTGTAGGCCTTATTGTTCAATCAAAAACGCCCGAGTTTTTGATGAAAGAGATAACCACCCCCCCTTACGACATGCTTCAGAAACTAAAAAAATGGTCCGTTTTCAAAAGTTGCCTCTTTGAACTACAATTCACATTTGTACGTGGAAAATCACTTTTAAAGATAAAATGAGATGTTTAAAGTGATTTTCATGCTTCCAGGGGCCTTAAACACAAGATTTGAGGAATGGGTAAAAGTGAATGTAAATGGCCAATTTACTCATTCTGAGACCTTAAAAAGTGTTTCTCCTCCACGGGAAGTGAATTAAGTAATATTTGTAGGCCTTTATTGTTCAAGCGAAAACTCCTGATTTTTGGCGAAAGAGATAACCACCCCCCCTTACGACATGCTTCAGAAACTAAAAAAATGGTCCGTTTTCAAATGTTGCCTCTTTGAACTACAATTCACAATTGTACGTGGAAAATCACTTTTAAAGATAAAATGAGATGTTTAAAGTGATTTTCATGCTTCCAGGGGCCTTAAACACGAGATTTGAGGAATGGGTAAAAGTGAATGAAAATGGCCAATTTACTCACTCTGCGGCCTTAAAAAGTGTTTCTCCTCCACAGGAAGTGAATAAAATACCATTTGGAGGCATTTATAGTTCAATCAAAAACGCCTGTTTTTTAGTGAAAGAGATAACCACCCCCCTTACGACATGCTTCAGAAATGAAAAAAATGTCCATTTTCAAATGTTGCGTCTTTGAACGACAATTCACATTTGTACGTGGAAAATCACGTTTAAAGATAAAATGAGATGTTTAAAGTGATTTTCATGCTTCCAGGGGCCTTAAACACGAGATTTGAGGAATTTGTAAAAGTGAATGAAAATGGCCAATTTACTCACTCTGCGGCCTTAAAAAGTGTTTCTCCTCCACGGGAAGTGAATTAAATAACATTTGTAGGCCTTTATTGTTAAAGCAAAAACGCCCGATTTTTGACGAAAGAGATAACCACCCCCCCTTACGACATGCTTCAGAAACTAAAAAAATGGTCCGTTTTCAAATGTTGCCTCTTTGAACTACAATTCACATTTGTATGTGGAAAATCACTTTTAAAGATAAAATGAGATGTTTAAAGTGATTTTCATGCTTCCAGGGGCCTTAAACACGAGATTTGAGGAATGGGTGAAAGTGAATGAAAATGGCCAATTTACTCACTCTGCGGCCTTAAAAAGTGTTTCTCCTCCACGGGAAGTGAATAAAATACCATTTGGAGGCATTTATAGTTCAATCAAAAACGCCTGTTTTTTGGTGAAAGAGATAACCACCCCCCCTTACGACATGCTTCAGAAACGAAAAAAATGGTCCATTTTCAAATGTTGCGTCTTTGAAGGACAATTCACATTTGTACGTGGATAATCACTTTTAGAGATAAAATTAGATGTTTAAAGTGATTTTCAAGCTTCCAGGGGCCCTAAACACAAGATTTGAGAAATGGGTAAAAGTGAATGAAAATGGCCAATTTACTCACTCTGATGCCTTAAAATGTGTTTCTCCTCCACGGGAAGTGATTAAAATAACATTTGGAGGCCTTTATTGTTCAATCAAAAACGCCAGTTTTTTGGTGAAAGAGTTAACCACCCCCCCTTACGACATGCTTCAGAAACGAAAAAAATGGTTCATTTTCAAATGTTGCGTCTTTGAACTACAATTCAGATTTGTACGTGGATAATCACTTTTAGAGATAAAATTAGATGTTTAAAGTGATTTTCAAGCTTCCAGGGGCCGTAAACACAAGATTTGAGGAATGGGTAAATGTGAATGAAAATGGCCAATTTATGCACTCTGAGGCCTTAAAAAGTTTTTCTCCACCCCAGCAAGTGAATTAAATAACATTTGTAGGCCTTTATTGTTCAATCAAAAACGCCCGAGTTTTTGATGAAAGAGATAACCACCCCCCCTTACGACATGCTTCCTTCAGAAACTAAAAAAATGGTCCGTTTTCAAAAGTTGACTCTTTGAACTACAATTCACATTTGTACGTGGAAAATCACTTTTAAAGATAAAATGAGATGTTTAAAGTGATTTTCATGCTTCCAGGGGCCTTAAACACAAGATTTGAGGAATGGGTAAAAGTGAATGAAAATTGCCAATTTACTCATTCCATGGCCTTAAAAAGTGTTTCTCCTCCACGGGAAGTGAATTAAGTAATATTTGTAGGCCTTTATTGTTCAAGCGAAAACGCCCGATTTTTGACGAAAGAGATAACCACCCCCCCCTTACGACATGCTTCAGAAACGAAAAAAATGTTCCATTTTCAAATGTTGCGTCTTTGAACGACAATTCACATTTGTACGTGGATAATCACTTTTAGAGATAAAATTAGATGTTTAAAGTGATTTTCAAGCTTCCAGGGGCCCTAAACACAAGATTTGAGAAATGGGTAAAAGTGAATGAAAATGGCCAATTTACTCACTCTGAGGCCTTAAAAAGTGTTTCTCCTCCACGGGAAGTGAATAAAATAACATTTGGAGGCCTTTATTGTTCAATCAAAAACACCAGTTTTTGGTGAAAGAGATAACCACCCCCCCTTACGACATGCTTCAGAAACTAAAAAAATGGTCCGTTTTCAAATGCTGCCTCTTTGAACTACAATTCACATTTGTACGTGGAAAATCACTTTTAAAGATAAAATGAGATGTTTAAAGTGATTTTCATGCTTCCAGGGGCCTTAAACACAAGATTTGAGGAATGGGTAAAAGTGAATGAAAATGGCCAATTTACTCACTCTGCGGCCTTAAAAAGTGTTTCTCCTCCACAGGAAGTGAATAAAATACCATTTGGAGGCATTTACAGTTCAATCAAAAACGCCTGTTTTTTGGTGAAAGAGATAACCACCCCCCCTTACGACATGCTTCAGAAACGAAAAAAATGGTGCATTTTCAAATGTTGCGTCTTTGAACGACAATTCACATTTGTACGTGGATAATCACTTTTAGAGATAAAATTAGATGTTTAAAGTGATTTTCAAGCTTCCAGGGGCCCTAAACACAAGATTTGAGAAATGGGTAAAAGTGAATGAAAATGTCCAATTTACTCACTCTGAGGCCTTAAAAAGTGTTTCTCCTCCACGGGAAGTGAATAAAATAACATTTGGAGGCCTTTATTGTTCAATCAAAAACACCAGTTTTTTGGTGAAAGAGATAACCACCCCCCCTTACGACATGCTTCAGAAACTAAAAAAATGGTCCGTTTTCAAATGCTGCCTCTTTGAACTACAATTCACATTTGTACGTGGAAAATCACTTTTAAAGATAAAATGAGATGTTTAAAGTGATTTTCATGCTTCCAGGGGCCTTAAACACAAGATTTGAGGAATGGGTAAAAGTGAATGAAAATGGCCAATTTACTCACTCTGCGGCCTTAAAAAGTGTTTCTCCTCCACAGGAAGTGAATAAAATACCATTTGGAGGCATTTACAGTTCAATCAAAAACGCCTGTTTTTTGGTGAAAGAGATAACCACCCCCCCTTACGACATGCTTCAGAAACGAAAAAAATGGTGCATTTTCAAATGTTGCGTCTTTGAACGACAATTCACATTTGTACGTGGATAATCACTTTTAGAGATAAAATTAGATGTTTAAAGTGATTTTCAAGCTTCCAGGGGCCCTAAACACAAGATTTGAGAAATGGGTAAAAGTGAATGAAAATGTCCAATTTACTCACTCTGAGGCCTTAAAAAGTGTTTCTCCTCCACGGGAAGTGAATAAAATAACATTTGGAGGCCTTTATTGTTCAATCAAAAACACCAGTTTTTTGGTGAAAGAGATAACCACCCCCCCTTACGACATGCTTCAGAAACTAAAAAAATGGTCCGTTTTCAAATGCTGCCTCTTTGAACTACAATTCACATTTGTACGTGGAAAATCACTTTTAAAGATAAAATGAGATGTTTAAAGTGATTTTCATGCTTCCAGGGGCCTTAAACACAAGATTTGAGGAATGGGTAAAAGTGAATGAAAATGGCCAATTTACTCACTCTGCGGCCTTAAAAAGTGTTTCTCCTCCACAGGAAGTGAATAAAATACCATTTGGAGGCATTTATAGTTCAATCAAAAACGCCTGTTTTTTAGTGAAAGAGATAACCACCCCCCCTTACGACATGCTTCAGAAATGAAAAAAATGTCCATTTTCAAATGTTGCGTCTTTGAACGACAATTCACATTTGTACTTGGAAAATCACGTTTAAAGATAAAATGAGATGTTTAAAGTGATTTTCATGCTTCCAGGGGCCTTAAACACGAGATTTGAGGAATGGGTAAAAGTGAATGAAAATGGCCAATTTACTCACTCTGAGGCCTTAAAAAGTGTTTCTCCTCCACGGGACGTGAATAAAATAACATTTGGAGGCCTTTATTGTTCAATCAAAAACACCAGTTTTTTGGTGAAAGAGATAACCACCCCCCCTTACGACATGCTTCAGAAACTAAAAAAATGGTCCGTTTTCAAATGTTGCCTCTTTGAACTACAATTCACATTTGTACATGGAAAATCACTTTTAAAGTTAAATGAGATGTTTAAAGTGATTTTCATGCTTCCAGGGGCCTTAAACACAAGATTTGAGGAATGGGTAAAAGTGAATGAAAATGGCCAATTTACTCATTCTGAGGCCTTAAAAAGTGTTTCTCCTCCACGGGAAGTGAATTAAGTAATATTTGTAGGCCTTTATTGTTCAAGCGAAAACTCCTGATTTTTGGCGAAAGAGATAACCACCCCCCCTTACGACATGCTTCAGAAACTAAAAAAATGGTCCGTTTTCAAATGTTGCCTCTTTGAACTACAATTCACAATTGTACGTGGAAAATCACGTTTAAAGATAAAATGAGATGTTTAAAGTGATTTTCATGCTTCCAGGGGCCTTAAACACGAGATTTGAGGAATGGGTAAAAGTGAATGAAAATGGCCAATTTACTCACTCTGCGGCCTTAAAAAGTGTTTCTCCTCCACAGGAAGTGAATAAAATACCATTTGGAGGCATTTATAGTTCAATCAAAAACGCCTGTTTTTTAGTGAAAGAGATAACCACCCCCCCTTACGACATGCTTCAGAAATGAAAAAAATGTCCATTTTCAAATGTTGCGTCTTTGAACGACAATTCACATTTGTACGTGGAAAATCACGTTTAAAGATAAAATGAGATGTTTAAAGTGATTTTCATGCTTCCAGGGGCCTTAAACACGAGATTTGAGGAATGGGTAAAAGTGAATGAAAATAACCAATTTACTCACTCTGCGGCCTTAAAAAGTGTTTCTCCTCCACGGGAAGTGAATTAAATAACATTTGTAGGCCTTTATTGTTAAAGCAAAAACGCCCGATTTTTGACGAAAGAGATAACCACCCCCCCTTACGACATGCTTCAGAAACTAAAAAAATGGTCCGTTTTCAAATGTTGCCTCTTTGAACTACAATTCACATTTGTACGTGGAAAATCACTTTTAAAGATAAAATGAGATGTTTAAAGTGATTTTCATGCTTCCAGGGGCCTTAAACACGAGATTTGAGGAATGGGTAAAAGTGAATGAAAATGGCCAATTTACTCATTCTGAGGCCTTAAAAAGTGTTTCTCCTCCACGGGAAGTGAATAAAATACCATTTGGAGGCATTTATAGTTCAATCAAAAACGCCTGTTTTTTTGGTGAAAGAGATAACCACCCCCCCCCCTTACGACATGCTTCAGAAATGAAAAAAATGGTCCATTTTCAAATGTTGCGTCTTTGAACGACAATTCACATTTGTACGTGGAAAATCACGTTTAAAGATAAAATGAGATGTTTAAAGTGATTTTCATGCTTCCAGGGGCCTTAAACACGAGATTTGAGGAATGGGTAAAAGTGAATGAAAATGGCCAATTTACTCACTCTGCGGCCTTAAAAAGTGTTTCTCCTCCACAGGAAGTGAATAAAATACCATTTGGAGGCATTTATAGTTCAATCAAAAACGCCTGTTTTTTAGTGAAAGAGATAACCACCCCCCTTACGACATGCTTCAGAAATGAAAAAAATGTCCATTTTCAAATGTTGCGTCTTTGAACGACAATTCACATTTGTACGTGGAAAATCACGTTTAAAGATAAAATGAGATGTTTAAAGTGATTTTCATGCTTCCAGGGGCCTTAAACACGAGATTTGAGGAATGGGTAAAAGTGAATGAAAATGGCCAATTTACTCACTCTGCGGCCTTAAAAAGTGTTTCTCCTCCACGGGAAGTGAATAAAATACCATTTGGAGGCATTTATAGTTCAATCAAAAACGCCTGTTTTTTCGTGAAAGAGATAACCACCCCCCCTTACGACATGCTTCAGAAACGAAAAAAATGGTCCATTTTCAAATGTTGCGTCTTTGAACGACAATTCACATTTGTACGTGGATAATCACTTTTAGAGATAAAATTAGATGTTTAAAGTGATTTTCAAGCTTCCAGGGGCCCTAAACACAAGATTTGAGAAATGGGTAAAAGTGAATGAAAATGGCCAATTTACTCACTCTGAGGCCTTAAAAAGTGTTTCTCCTACACAGGAAGTGAATAAAATAACATTTGGAGGCCTTTATTGTTCAATCAAAAACACCAGTTTTTTGGTGAAAGAGATAACCACCCCCCCTTACGACATGCTTCAGAAACTAAAAAAATGGTCCATTTTCAAATGTTGCCTCTTTGAACTACAATTCACATTTGTACATGGAAAATCACTTTTAAAGATAAAATGAGATGTTTAAAGTGATTTTCATGCTTCCAGGGGCCTTAAACACAAGATTTGAGGAATGGGTAAAAGTGAATGAAAATGGCCAATTTACTCATTCTGAGGCCTTAAAAAGTGTTTCTCCTCCACGGGAAGTGAATTAAGTAATATTTGTAGGCCTTTATTGTTCAAGCGAAAACTCCTGATTTTTGGCGAAAGAGATAACCACCCCCCCTTACGACATGCTTCAGAAACTAAAAAAATGGTCCGTTTTCAAATGTTGCCTCTTTGAACTACAATTCACAATTGTACGTGGAAAATCACTTTTAAAGATAAAATGAGATGTTTAAAGTGATTTTCATGCTTCCAGGGGCCTTAAACACGAGATTTGAGGAATGGGTAAAAGTGAATGAAAATGGCCAATTTACTCACTCTGCGGCCTTAAAAAGTGTTTCTCCTCCACGGGAAGTGAATTAAATAACATTTGTAGGCCTTTATTGTTAAAGCAAAAACGCCCGATTTTTGACGAAAGAGATAACCACCCCCCCTTACGACATGCTTCAGAAACTAAAAAAATGGTCCGTTTTCAAATGTTGCCTCTTTGAACTACAATTCACATTTGTACGTGGAAAATCACTTTTAAAGATAAAATGAGATGTTTAAAGTGATTTTCATGCTTCCAGGGGCCTTAAACACGAGATTTGAGGAATGGGTAAAAGTGAATGAAAATGGCCAATTTACTCACTCTGAGGCCTTAAAAAGTGTTTCTCCTCCACGGGAAGTGAATAAAATAACATTTGGAGGCCTTTATTGTTCAATCAAAAACACCAGTTTTTGGTGAAAGAGATAACCACCCCCCCTTACGACATGCTTCAGAAACTAAAAAAATGGTCCGTTTTCAAATGTTGCCTCTTTGAACTACAATTCACATTTGTACGTGGAAAATCACTTTTAAAGATAAAATGAGATGTTTAAAGTGATTTTCATGCTTCCAGGGGCCTTAAACACGAGATTTGAGGAATGGGTAAAAGTGAATGAAAATGGCCAATTTACTCACTCTGCGGCCTTAAAAAGTGTTTCTCCTCCACGGGAAGTGAATAAAATACAATTTGGAGGCATTTATAGTTCAATCAAAAACGCCTGTTTTTTTGGTGAAAGAGATAACCACCCCCCCCTTACGACATGCTTCAGAAATGAAAAAAATGGTCCATTTTCAAATGTTGCGTCTTTGAACGACAATTCACATTTGTACGTGGAAAATCACGTTTAAAGATAAAATGAGATGTTTAAAGTGATTTTCATGCTTCCGGGGGCCTTAAACACGAGATTTGAGGAATGGGTAAAAGTGAATGAAAATGGCCAATTTACTCACTCTGCGGCCTTAAAAAGTGTTTCTCCTCCACGGGAAGTGAATAAAATACCATTTGGAGGCATTTATAGTTCAATCAAAAACGCCTGTTTTTTGGTGAAAGAGATAACCACCCCCCCTTACAACATGCTTCAGAAATGAAAAAAATGGTCCGTTTTCAAATGTTGCCTCTTTGAACTACAATTCACAATTGTACGTGGAAAATCACTTTTAAAGATAAAATTAGATGTTTAAAGTGATTTTCATGCTTCCAGGGGCCTTAAACACGAGATTTGAGGAATGGGTAAAAGTGAATGAAAATGGCCAATTTACTCACTCTGCGGCCTTAAAAAGTGTTTCTCCTCCACAGGAAGTGAATAAAATACCATTTGGAGGCATTTATAGTTCAATCAAAAACACCTGTTTTTTAGTGAAAGAGATAACCACCCCCCCTTACGACATGCTTCAGAAATGAAAAAAATGTCCATTTTCAAATGTTGCGTCTTTGAACGACAATTCACATTTGTACGTGGAAAATCACGTTTAAAGATAAAATGAGATGTTTAAAGTGATTTTCATGCTTCCAGGGGCCTTAAACACGAGATTTGAGGAATGGGTAAAAGTGAATGAAAATGGCCAATTTACTCACTCTGCGGCCTTAAAAAGTGTTTCTCCTCCACGGGAAGTGAATAAAATACCATTTGGAGGCATTTATAGTTCAATCAAAAACGCCTGTTTTTTGGTGAAAGAGATAACCACCCCCCCTTACGACATGCTTCAGAAACGAAAAAAATGGTCCATTTTCAAATGTTGCGTCTTTGAACGACAATTCACATTTGTACGTGGATAATCACTTTTAGAGATAAAATTAGATGTTTAAAGTGATTTTCAAGCTTCCAGGGGCCCTAAACACAAGATTTGAGAAATGGGTAAAAATGAATGAAAATGGCCAATTTACTCACTCTGAGGCCTTAAAAAGTGTTTCTCCTCCACGGGAAGTGAATAAAATACCATTTGGAGGCCTTTATTGTTCAATCAAAAACACCAGTTTTTTGGTGAAAGAGATAACCACCCCCCCCTTACGACATGCTTCAGAAACTAAAAAAATGGTCCATTTTCAAATGTTGCCTCTTTGAACTACAATTCACATTTGTACATGGAAAATCACTTTTAAAGATAAAATGAGATGTTTAAAGTGATTTTCATGCTTCCAGGGGCCTTAAACACGAGATTTGAGGAATGGGTAAAAGTGAATGAAAATGGCCAATTTACTCACTCTGCGGCCTTAATAAGTGTTTCTCCTCCATGGGAAGTGAATAAAATACCATTTGGAGGCATTTATAGTTCAATCAAAAACGCCTGTTTTTTGGTGAAAGAGATAACCACCCCCCCTTACGACATGCTTCAGAAACGAAAAAAATGGTCCATTTTCAAATGTTGCGTCTTTGAACGACAATTCACATTTGTACGTGGATAATCACTTTTAGAGATAAAATTAGATGTTTAAAGTGATTTTCAAGCTTCCAGGGGCCCTAAACACAAGATTTGAGAAATGGGTAAAAGTGAATGAAAATGGCCAATTTACTCACTCTGAGGCCTTAAAAAGTGTTTCTCCTCCACGGGAAGTGAATAAAATACCATTTGGAGGCCTTTATTGTTCAATCAAAAACACCAGTTTTTTGGTGAAAGAGATAACCACCCCCCCTTACGACATGCTTCAGAAACTAAAAAAATGGTCCATTTTCAAATGTTGCCTCTTTGAACTACAATTCACATTTGTACATGGAAAATCACTTTTAAAGATAAAATGAGATGTTTAAAGTGATTTTCATGCTTCCAGGGGCCTTAAACACAAGATTTGAGGAATGGGTAAAAGTGAATGAAAATGGCCAATTTACTCATTCTGAGGCCTTAAAAAGTGTTTCTCCTCCACGGGAAGTGAATTAAGTAATATTTGTAGGCCTTTATTGTTCAAGCGACAACTCTTGATTTTTGGCGAAAGAGATAACCACCCCCCCTTACGACATGCTTCAGAAACTAAAAAAATGGTCCGTTTTCAAATGTTGCCTCTTTGAACTACAATACACAATTGTACGTGGAAAATCACTTTTAAAGATAAAATGAGATGTTTAAAGTGATTTTCCTGCTTCCAGGGGCCTTAAACACGAGATTTGAGGAATGGGTAAAAGTGAATGAAAATGGCCAATTTACTCACTCTGCGGCCTTAAAAAGTGTTTCTCCTCCACAGGAAGTGAATAAAATACCATTTGGAGGCCTTTATTGTTCAATCAAAAACACCAGTTTTTTGGTGAAAGAGATAACCACCCCCCCTTACGACATGCTTCAGAAACTAAAAAAATGGTCCATTTTCAAATGTTGCCTCTTTGAACTACAATTCACATTTGTACATGGAAAATCACTTTTAAAGATAAAATGAGATGTTTAAAGTGATTTTCATGCTTCCAGGGGCCTTAAACACGAGATTTGAGGAATGGGTAAAAGTGAATGAAAATGGCCAATTTACTCACTCTGCGGCCTTAAAAAGTGTTTCTCCTCCACGGGAAGTGAATTAAATAACATTTGTAGGCCTTTATTGTTAAAGCAAAAACGCCCGATTTTTGACGAAAGAGATAACCACCCCCCCTTACGACATGCTTCAGAAACTAAAAAAATGGTCCGTTTTCAAATGTTGCCTCTTTGAACTACAATTCACATTTGTACGTGGAAAATCACTTTTAAAGATAAAATGAGATGTTTAAAGTGATTTTCATGCTTCCAGGGGCCTTAAACACGAGATTTGAGGAATGGATAAAAGTGAATGAAAATGGCCAATTTACTCACTCTGCGGCCTTAAAAAGTGTTTCTCTTCCACGGGAAGTGAATTAAATAACATTTGTAGGCATTTATAGTTCAATCAAAAACGCCTGTTTTTTGGTGAAAGAGATAACCACCCCCCCTTACGACATGCTTCAGAAATGAAAAAAATGTCCATTTTCAAATGTTGCGTCTTTGAACGACAATTCACATTTGTACGTGGAAAATCACGTTTAAAGATAAAATGAGATGTTTAAAGTGATTTTCATGCTTCCAGGGGCCTTAAACACGAGATTTGAGGAATGGGTAAAAGTGAATGAAAATGGCCAATTTACTCACTCTGCGGCCTTGAAAAGTGTTTCTCCTCCACGGGAAGTGAATAAAATACCATTTGGAGGCATTTATAGTTCAATCAAAAACGCCTGTTTTTTGGTGAAAGAGATAACCACCCCCCCTTACGACATGCTTCAGAAACGAAAAAAATGGTCCATTTTCAAATGTTGCGTCTTTGAACGACAATTCACATTTGTACGTGGATAATCACTTTTAGAGATAAAATTAGATGTTTAAAGTGATTTTCAAGCTTCCAGGGGCCCTAAACACAAGATTTGAGAAATGGGTAAAAGTGAATGAAAATGGCCAATTTACTCACTCTGAGGCCTTAAAAAGTGTTTCTCCTCCACGGGAAGTGAATAAAATAACATTTGGAGGCCTTTATTGTTCAATCAAAAACACCAGTTTTTTGGTGAAAGAGATAACCACCCCCCCTTACGACATGCTTCAGAAACTAAAAAAATGGTCCGTTTTCAAATGCTGCCTCTTTGAACTACAATTCACATTTGTACGTGGAAAATCACTTTTAAAGATAAAATGAGATGTTTAAAGTGATTTTCATGCTTCCAGGGGCCTTAAACACAAGATTTGAGGAATGGGTAAAAGTGAATGAAAATGGCCAATTTACTCATTCTGAGGCCTTAAAAAGTGTTTCTCCTCCACGGGAAGTGAATTAAGTAATATTTGTAGGCCTTTATTGTTCAAGCGAAAACTCCTGATTTTTGGCGAAAGAGATAACCACCCCCCCTTACGACATGCTTCCGAAACGAAAAAAATGGTCCATTTTCAAATGTTGCGTCTTTGAACGACAATTCACATTTGTACGTGGATAATCACTTTTAGAGATAAAATGAGATGTTTAAAGTGATTTTCCTGCTTCCAGGGGCCTTAAACACGAGATTTGAGGAATGGGTAAAAGTGAATGAAAATGGCCAATTTACTCACTCTGCGGCCTTAAAAAGTGTTTCTCCTCCACAGGAAGTGAATAAAATACCATTTGGAGGCATTTATAGTTCAATCAAAAACGCCTGTTTTTTAGTGAAAGAGATAACCACCCCCCCTTACGACATGCTTCAGAAATGAAAAAAATGTCCATTTTCAAATGTTGCGTCTTTGAACGACAATTCACATTTGTACGTGGAAAATCACGTTTAAAGATAAAATGAGATGTTTAAAGTGATTTTCATGCTTCCAGGGGCCTTAAACACGAGATTTGAGGAATGGGTAAAAGTGAATGAAAATGGCCAATTTACTCACTCTGCGGCCTTAAAAAGTGTTTCTCCTCCACGGGAAGTGAATTAAATAACATTTGTAGGCCTTTATTGTTAAAGCAAAAACGCCCGATTTTTGACGAAAGAGATAACCACCCCCCCTTACGACATGCTTCAGAAACTAAAAAAATGGTCCGTTTTCAAATGTTGCCTCTTTGAACTACAATTCACATTTGTACGTGGAAAATCACTTTTAAAGATAAAATGAGATGTTTAAAGTGATTTTCATGCTTCCAGGGGCCTTAAACACGAGATTTGAGGAATGGGTAAAAGTGAATGAAAATGGCCAATTTACTCACTCTGCGGCCTTAAAAAGTGTTTCTCCTCCACGGGAAGTGAATAAAATACCATTTGGAGGCATTTATAGTTCAATCAAAAACACCTGTTTTTTGGTGAAAGAGATAACCACCCCCCCTTACGACATGCTTCAGAAACGAAAAAAATGGTCCATTTTCAAATGTTGCATCTTTGAACGACAATTCACATTTGTACGTGGATAATCACTTTTAGAGATAAAATTAGATGTTTAAAGTGATTTTCAAGCTTCCAGGGCCCCTACACACGAGATTTGAGAAATGGGTAAAAGTGAATGAAAATGGCCAATTTACTCACTCCGCGGCCTTAAAAAGTGTTTCTCCTCCACGGGAAGTGAATTAAATAACATTTGTAGGCCTTTATTGTTAAAGCAAAAACGCCCGATTTTTGACGAAAGAGATAACCACTAGGGGTGGGCGGAATTTGCGGAATTAACCTTCGCAAATTATCGCGAGAATGTTTAAAATTATCGCAAACAAGCAGAAATATCGCGAAGATGCGGAAGTTTTTTTCCGGCATGTTCGCGCGATTTTCTGCATGGTTGCGGGTCGCCAACTTACCCATGTGGCTGCTTGCGGGCGCGGCCATCTTGTTTTGAGTTGTTCTCGCGGTGCATGATCGCGAGAAGAAAGACGTGATCGCGCGACGCATGACGTCACTGCGGGCGCGAACTGTCGCGAGACAGCGCAAATGGCTAAAAACAATACAACATCTCATGGAGAACGCGACCGGATCAAGAAAACTTGTCGGCGAACGCAGGGATTCAGGTAAGGCGATCGCGCGCGCGCGAGAATGTATCATTTTACAGCGCGAGCAAGAAACAAATTATCGCCAAGCTGCGGAAACCGGAATTTTTGACATTTTCGCGCTCTCCGCGGAACGCAAAAATGTCAAATTATCGCAATTTCCGCGAACGGAACGAAATTTTTGCCCAGGCCTAATAACCACCACCCCTTACGACATGCTTCAGAAACTAAAAAAATGGTCCGTTTTCAAATGTTGCCTCTTTGAACTACAATTCACATTTGTACGTGGAAAATCACTTTTAAAGATAAAATGAGATGTTTAAAGTGATTTTCATGCTTCCAGGGGCCTTAAACACGAGATTTGAGGAATGGGTAAAAGTGAATGAAAATGGCCAATTTACTCACTCTGCGGCCTTAAAAAGTGTTTCTCCTCCACGGGAAGTGAATAAAATACCATTTGGAGGCATTTATAGTTCAATCAAAAACGCCTGTTTTTTTGGTGAAAGAGATAACCCCCCCCCCCCTTACGACATGCTTCAGAAATGAAAAAAATGGTCCATTTTCAAATGTTGCGTCTTTGAACGACAATTCACATTTGTACGTGGAAAATCACGTTTAAAGATAAAATGAGATGTTTAAAGTGATTTTCATGCTTCCAGGGGCCTGAAACACGAGATTTGAGGAATGGGTAAAAGTGAATGAAAATGGCCAATTTACTCACTCTGAGGCCTTAAAAAGTGTTTCTCCTCCACGGGAAGTGAATAAAATAACATTTGGAGGCCTTTATTGTTCAATCAAAAACACCAGTTTTTTGGTGAAAGAGATAACCACCCCCCCTTACGACATGCTTCAGAAACTAAAAAAATGGTCCGTTTTCAAATGCTGCCTCTTTGAACTACAATTCACATTTGTACGTGGAAAATCACTTTTAAAGATAAAATGAGATGTTTAAAGTGATTTTCATGCTTCCAGGGGCCTTAAACACAAGATTTGAGGAATGGGTAAAAGTGAATGAAAATGGCCAATTTACTCATTCTGAGGCCTTAAAAAGTGTTTCTCCTCCACGGGAAGTGAATTAAGTAATATTTGTAGGCCTTTATTGTTCAAGCGAAAACTCCTGATTTTTGGCGAAAGAGATAACCACCCCCCCTTACGACATGCTTCAGAAACTAAAAAAATGGTCCGTTTTCAAATGTTGCCTCTTTGAACTACAATTCACAATTGTACGTGGAAAATCACTTTTAAAGATAAAATTAGATGTTTAAAGTGATTTTCATGCTTCCAGGGGCCTTAAACACGAGATTTGAGGAATGGGTAAAAGTGAATGAAAATGGCCAATTTACTCACTCTGCGGCCTTAAAAAGTGTTTCTCCTCCACAGGAACTGAATAAAATACAATTTGGAGGCATTTATAGTTCAATCAAAAACGCCTGTTTTTTAGTGAAAGAGATAACCACCCCCTCTTACGACATGCTTCAGAAATGAAAAAAATGTCCATTTTCAAATGTTGCGTCTTTGAACGACAATTCACATTTGTACGTGGAAAATCACGTTTAAAGATAAAATGAGATGTTTAAAGTGATTTTCATGCTTCCAGGGGCCTTAAACACGAGATTTGAGGAATGGGTAAAAGTGAATGAAAATGGCCAATTTACTCACTCTGCGGCCTTAAAAAGTGTTTCTCCTCCACGGGAAGTGAATAAAATACCATTTGGAGGCATTTATAGTTCAATCAAAAACGCCTGTTTTTTGGTGAAAGAGATAACCACCCCCCCTTACGACATGCTTCAGAAACGAAAAAAATGGTCCATTTTCAAATGTTGCGTCTTTGAACGACAATTCACATTTGCACGTGGATAATCACTTTTAGAGATAAAATTAGATGTTTAAAGTGATTTTCAAGCTTCCAGGGGCCCTAAACACAAGATTTGAGAAATGGGTAAAAGTGAATGAAAATGGCCAATTTACTCACTCTGAGGCCTTAAAAAGTGTTTCTCCTCCACGGGAAGTGAATAAAATAACATTTGGAGGCCTTTATTGTTCAATCAAAAACACCAGTTTTTTGGTGAAAGAGATAACCACCCCCCCTTACGACATGCTTCAGAAACTAAAAAAATGGTCCGTTTTCAAATGTTGCCTCTTTGAACTACAATTCACATTTGTACATGGAAAATCACTTTTAAAGATAAAATGAGATGTTTAAAGTGATTTTCATGCTTCCAGGGGCCTTAAACACAAGATTTTTGGAATGGGTAAAAGTGAATGAAAATGGCCAATTTACTCATTCTGAGGCCTTAAAAAGTGTTTCTCCTCCACGGGAAGTGAATTAAGTAATATTTGTAGGCCTTTATTGTTCAAGCGAAAACTCCTGATTTTTGGCGAAAGAGATAACCACCCCCCCTTACGACATGCTTCAGAAACTAAAAAAATGGTCCGTTTTCAAATTTTGCCTCTTTGAACTACAATTCACAATTGTACGTGGAAAATCACTTTTAAAGATAAAATGAGATGTTTAAAGTGATTTTCATGCTTCCAGGGGCCTTAAACACGAGATTTGAGGAATGGGTAAAAGTGAATGAAAATGGCCAATTTACTCACTCTGCGGCCTTAAAAAGTGTTTCTCCTCCACAGGAAGTGAATAAAATACCATTTGGAGGCATTTATAGTTCAATCAAAAACGCCTGTTTTTTAGTGAAAGAGATAACCACCCCCCCTTACGACATGCTTCAGAAATGAAAAAAATGTCCATTTTCAAATGTTGCGTCTTTGAACGACAATTCACATTTGTACGTGGAAAATCACGTTTAAAGATAAAATGAGATGTTTAAAGTGATTTTCATGCTTCCAGGGGCCTTAAACACGAGATTTGAGGAATGGGTAAAAGTGAATGAAAATGGCCAATTTACTCACTCTGCGGCCTTAAAAAGTGTTTCTCCTCCACGGGAAGTGAATTAAATAACATTTGGAGGCCTTTATTGTTAAAGCAAAAACGCCCGATTTTTGACAAAAGAGATAACCACCCCCCCTTACGACATGCTTCAGAAACTAAAAAAATGGTCCGTTTTCAAATGTTGCCTCTTTGAACTACAATTCACATTTGTACGTGGAAAATCACTTTTAAAGATAAAATGAGATGTTTAAAGTGATTTTCATGCTTCCAGGGGCCTTAAACACGAGATTTGAGGAATGGGTAAAAGTGAATGAAAATGGCCAATTTACTCACTCTGCGGCCTTAAAAAGTGTTTCTCCTCCACGGGAAGTGAATAAAATACCATTTGGAGGCATTTATAGTTCAATCAAAAACGCCTGTTTTTTTGGTGAAAGAGATAACCACCCCCCCCCTTACGACATGCTTCAGAAATGAAAAAAATGGTCCATTTTCAAATGTTGCGTCTTTGAACGACAATTCACATTTGTACGTGGAAAATCACGTTTAAAGATAAAATGAGATGTTTAAAGTGATTTTCATGCTTCCAGGGGCCTTAAACACGAGATTTGAGGAATGGGTAAAAGTGAATGAAAATGGCCAATTTACTCACTCTGAGGCCTTAAAAAGTGTTTCTCCTCCACGGGAAGTGAATAAAATAACATTTGGAGGCCTTTATTGTTCAATCAAAAACACCAGTTTTTTGGTGAAAGAGATAACCACCCCCCCTTACGACATGCTTCAGAAACTAAAAAAATGGTCCGTTTTCAAATGCTGCCTCTTTGAACTACAATTCACATTTGTACGTGGAAAATCACTTTTAAAGATAAAATGAGATGTTTAAAGTGATTTTCATGCTTCCAGGGGCCTTAAACACAAGATTTGAGGAATGGGTAAAAGTGAATGAAAATGGCCAATTTACTCATTCTGAGGCCTTAAAAAGTGTTTCTCCTCCACGGGAAGTGAATTAAGTAATATTTGTAGGCCTTTATTGTTCAAGCGAAAACTCCTGATTTTTGGCGAAAGAGATAACCACCCCCCCTTACGACATGCTTCAGAAACTAAAAAAATGGTCCGTTTTCAAATGTTGCCTCTTTGAACTACAATTCACAATTGTACGTGGAAAATCACTTTTAAAGATAAAATGAGATGTTTAAAGTGATTTTCATGCTTCCAGGGGCCTTAAACACGAGATTTGAGGAATGGGTAAAAGTGAATGAAAATGGCCAATTTACTCACTCTGCGGCCTTAAAAAGTGTTTCTCCTCCACAGGAAGTGAATAAAATACCATTTGGAGGCATTTATAGTTCAATCAAAAATGCCTGTTTTTTAGTGAAAGAGATAACCACCCCCCCTTACGACATGCTTCAGAAATGAAAAAAATGTCCATTTTCAAATGTTGCGTCTTTGAACGACAATTCACATTTGTACGTGGAAAATCACGTTTAAAGATAAAATGAGATGTTTAAAGTGATTTTCATGCTTCCAGGGGCCTTAAACACGAGATTTGAGGAATGGGTAAAAGTGAATGAAAATGGCCAATTTACTCACTCTGCGGCCTTAAAAAGTGTTTCTCCTCCACGGGAAGTGAATTAAATAACATTTGTAGGCCTTTATTGTTAAAGCAAAAACGCCCGATTTTTGACGAAAGAATTAACCACCCCCCCTTACGACATGCTTCCGAAACGAAAAAAATGGTCCATTTTCAAATGTTGCGTCTTTGAACGACAATTCACATTTGTACGTGGATAATCACTTTTAGAGATAAAATGAGATGTTTAAAGTGATTTTCCTGCTTCCAGGGGCCTTAAACACGAGATTTGAGGAATGGGTAAAAGTGAATGAAAATGGCCAATTTACTCACTCTGCGGCCTTAAAAAGTGTTTCTCCTCCACAGGAAGTGAATAAAATACCATTTGGAGGCATTTATAGTTCAATCAAAAACGCCTGTTTTTTAGTGAAAGAGATAACCACCCCCCCTTACGACATGCTTCAGAAATGAAAAAAATGTCCATTTTCAAATGTTGCGTCTTTGAACGACAATTCACATTTGTACGTGGAAAATCACGTTTAAAGATAAAATGAGATGTTTAAAGTGATTTTCATGCTTCCAGGGGCCTTAAACACGAGATTTGAGGAATGGGTAAAAGTGAATGAAAATGGCCAATTTACTCACTCTGCGGCCTTAAAAAGTGTTTCTCCTCCACGGGAAGTGAATTAAATAACATTTGTAGGCCTTTATTGTTAAAGCAAAAACGCCCGATTTTTGACGAAAGAGATAACCACCCCCCCTTACGACATGCTTCAGAAACTAAAAAAATGGTCCGTTTTCAAATGTTGCCTCTTTGAACTACAATTCACATTTGTACGTGGAAAATCACTTTTAAAGATAAAATGAG
Organism: Triturus cristatus; assembly: GCF_964204655.1. Lineage (NCBI taxonomy): Eukaryota > Metazoa > Chordata > Amphibia > Caudata > Salamandridae > Triturus > Triturus cristatus. The sequence continues at coordinate 472,449,649 of NC_140592.1, forward strand.
ATGTTTAAAGTGATTTTCATGCTTCCAGGGGCCTTAAACACTAGATTTGAGGAATGGGTAAAAGTGAATGAAAATGGCCAATTTACTCACTCTGCGGCCTTAAAAAGTGTTTCTCCTCCACGGGAAGTGAATAAAATACCATTTGGAGGCATTTATAGTTCAATCAAAAACACCTGTTTTTTGGTGAAAGAGATAACCACCCCCCCTTACGACATGCTTCAGAAACGAAAAAAATGGTCCATTTTCAAATGTTGCATCTTTGAACGACAATTCACATTTGTACGTGGATAATCACTTTTAGAGATAAAATTAGATGTTTAAAGTGATTTTCAAGCTTCCAGGGGCCCTAAACACAAGATTTGAGAAATGGGTAAAAGTGAATGAAAATGGCCAATTTACTCACTCTGAGGCCTTAAAAAGTGTTTCTCCTCCACGGGAAGTGAATTAAGTAATATTTGTAGGCCTTTATTGTTCAAGCGAAAACTCCTGATTTTTGGCGAAAGAGATAACCACCCCCCCTTACGACATGCTTCAGAAATGAAAAAAATGTCCATTTTCAAATGTTGCGTCTTTGAACGACAATTCACATTTGTACGTGGAAAATCACGTTTAAAGATAAAATGAGATGTTTAAAGTGATTTTCATGCTTCCAGGGGACTTAAACACGAGATTTGAGGAATGGGTAAAAGTGAATGAAAATGGCCAATTTACTCACTCTGCGGCCTTAAAAAGTGTTTCTCCTCCACGGGAAGTGAATTAAATAACATTTGTAGGCCTTTATTGTTAAAGCAAAAACGCCCGATTTTTGACGAAAGAGATAACCACCACCCCTTACGACATGCTTCAGAAACTAAAAAAATGGTCCGTTTTCAAATGTTGCCTCTTTGAACTACAATTCACATTTGTACGTGGAAAATCACTTTTAAAGATAAAATGAGATGTTTAAAGTGATTTTCATGCTTCCAGGGGCCTTAAACACGAGATTTGAGGAATGGGTAAAAGTGAATGAAAATGGCCAATTTACTCACTCTGCGGCCTTAAAAAGTGTTTCTCCTCCACGGGAAGTGAATAAAATACCATTTGGAGGCATTTATAGTTCAATCAAAAACGCCTGTTTTTTTGGTGAAAGAGATAACCACCCCCCCCCCTTACGACATGCTTCAGAAATGAAAAAAATGGTCCATTTTCAAATGTTGCGTCTTTGAACGACAATTCACATTTGTACGTGGAAAATCACGTTTAAAGATAAAATGAGATGTTTAAATTGATTTTCATGCTTCCAGGGGCCTTAAACACGAGATTTGAGGAATGGGTAAAAGTGAATGAAAATGGCCAATTTACTCACTCTGCGGCCTTAAAAAGTGTTTCTCCTCCACGGGAAGTGAATTAAATAACATTTGTAGGCCTTTATTGTTAAAGCAAAAACGCCCGATTTTTGACGAAAGAGATAACCACCCCCCCTTACGACATGCTTCAGAGACTAAAAAAATGGTCCGTTTTCAAATGTTGCCTCTTTGAACTACAATTCACAATTGTACGTGGAAAATCACTTTTAAAGATTAAATGAGATGTTTAAAGTGATTTTCATGCTTCCAGGGGCCTTAAACACGAGATTTGAGGAATGGGTAAAAGTGAATGAAAATGGCCAATTTACTCACTCTGCGGCCTTAAAAAGTGTTTCTCCTCCACAGGAAGTGAATAAAATACCATTTGGAGGCATTTATAGTTCAATCAAAAACGCCTGTTTTTTAGTGAAAGAGATAACCACCCCCCCTTACGACATGCTTCAGAAATGAAAAAAATGTCCATTTTCAAATGTTGCGTCTTTGAACGACAATTCACATTTGTACGTGGAAAATCACGTTTAAAGATAAAATGAGATGTTTAAAGTGATTTTCATGCTTCCAGGGGCCTTAAACACGAGATTTGAGGAATGGGTAAAAGTGAATGAAAATGGCCAATTTACTCACTCTGCGGCCTTAAAAAGTGTTTCTCCTCCACGGGAAGTGAATTAAATAACATTTGGAGGCCTTTATTGTTAAAGCAAAAACGCCCGATTTTTGACAAAAGAGATAACCACCCCCCCTTACGACATGCTTCAGAAACTAAAAAAATGGTCCGTTTTCAAATGTTGCCTCTTTGAACTACAATTCACATTTGTACGTGGAAAATCACTTTTAAAGATAAAATGAGATGTTTAAAGTGATTTTCATGCTTCCAGGGGCCTTAAACACGAGATTTGAGGAATGGGTAAAAGTGAATGAAAATGGCCAATTTACTCACTCTGCGGCCTTAAAAAGTGTTTCTCCTCCACGGGAAGTGAATAAAATACCATTTGGAGGCATTTATAGTTCAATCAAAAACGCCTGTTTTTTGGTGAAAGAGATAACCACCCCCCCCCTTACGACATGCTTCAGAAATGAAAAAAATGGTCCATTTTCAAATGTTGCGTCTTTGAACGACAATTCACATTTGTACGTGGAAAATCACGTTTAAAGATAAAATGAGATGTTTAAAGTGATTTTCATGCTTCCAGGGGCCTTAAACACGAGATTTGAGGAATGGGTAAAAGTGAATGAAAATGGCCAATTTACTCACTCTGCGGCCTTAAAAAGTGTTTCTCCTCCACGGGAAGTGAATTAAATAACATTTGTAGGCCTTAATTGTTAAAGCAAAAACGCCCGATTTTTGACGAAAGAATTAACCACCCCCCCTTACGACATGCTTCCGAAACGAAAAAAATGGTCCATTTTCAAATGTTGCGTCTTTGAACGACAATTCACATTTGTACGTGGATAATCACTTTTAGAGATAAAATGAGATGTTTAAAGTGATTTTCATGCTTCCAGGGGCCTTAAACACGAGATTTGAGGAATGGGTAAAAGTGAATGAAAATGGCCAATTTACTCACTCTGCGGCCTTAAAAAGTGTTTCTCCTCCACGGGAAGTGAATTAAATAACATTTGTAGGCCTTTATTGTTCAAGCGAAAACGCCGATTTTTGACGAAAGAGATAACCACCCCCCCCTTACGACATGCTTCAGAAACGAAAAAAATGGTCCATTTTGAAATGTTGCGTCTTTGAACTACAATTAACATTGTACGTGGAAAATCACGTTTAAAGATAAAATGAGATGTTTAAAGTGATTTTCATGCTTCCAGGGGCCTTAAACACGAGATTTGAGGAATGGGTAAAAGTGAATGAAAATGGCCAATTTACTCACTCTGAGGCCTTAAAAAGTGTTTCTCCTCCACAGGAAGTGAATAAAATAACATTTGGAGGCCTTTATTGTTCAATCAAAAACACCAGTTTTTTGGTGAAAGAGATAACCACCCCCCCCTTACGACATGCTTCAGAAACTAAAAAAATGGTCCGTTTTCAAATGCTGCATCTTAGAACTACAATTCACATTTGTACGTGGAAAATCACTTTTAAAGATAAAATGAGATGTTTAAAGTGATTTTCATGCTTCCAGGGGCCTTAAACACAAGATTTGAGGAATGGGTAAAAGTGAATGAAAATGGCCAATTTACTCATTCTGAGGCCTTAAAAAGTGTTTCTCCTCCACGGGAAGTGAATTAAGTAATATTTGTAGGCCTTTATTGTTCAAGCGAAAACTCCTGATTTTTGGCGAAAGAGATAACCATCCCCCCTTACGACATGCTTCAGAAACTAAAAAAATGGTCCGTTTTCAAATGTTGCCTCTTTGAACTACAATTCACAATTGTACGTGGAAAATCACTTTTAAAGATAAAATTAGATGTTTAAAGTGATTTTCATGCTTCCAGGGGCCTTAAACACGAGATTTGAGGAATGGGTAAAAGTGAATGAAAATGGCCAATTTACTCACTCTGCGGCCTTAAAAAGTGTTTCTCCTCCACAGGAAGTGAATAAAATACCATTTGGAGGCATTTATAGTTCAATCAAAAACGCCTGTTTTTTAGTGAAAGAGATAACCACCCCCCCTTACGACATGCTTCAGAAATGAAAAAAATGTCCATTTTCAAATGTTGCGTCTTTGAACGACAATTAACATTTGTACGTGGATAATCACTTTTAGAGATAAAATTAGATGTTTAAAGTGATTTTCAAGCTTCCAGGGGCCCTAAACACAAGATTTGAGAAATGGGTAAAAGTGAATGAAAATGGCCAATTTACTCACTCTGAGGCCTTAAAAAGTGTTTCTCCTCCACGGGAAGTGAATAAAATAACATTTGGAGGCCTTTATTGTTCAATCAAAAACACCAGTTTTTTGGTGAAAGAGATAACCACCCCCCCTTACGACATGCTTCAGAAACTAAAAAAATGGTCCGTTTTCAAATGTTGCCTCTTTGAACTACAATTCACAATTGTACGTGGAAAATCACTTTTAAAGATAAAATGAGATGTTTAAAGTGATTTTCATGCTTCCAGGGGCCTTAAACACGAGATTTGAGGAATGGGTAAAAGTGAATGAAAATGGCCAATTTACTCACTCTGCGGCCTTAAAAAGTGTTTCTCCTCCACAGGAAGTGAATAAAATACCATTTGGAGGCATTTATAGTTCAATCAAAAACGCCTGTTTTTTAGTGAAAGAGATAACCACCCCCCCTTACGACATGCTTCAGAAATGAAAAAAATGTCCATTTTCAAATGTTGCGTCTTTGAACGACAATTCACATTTGTACGTGGAAAATCACGTTTAAAGATAAAATGAGATGTTTAAAGTGATTTTCATGCTTCCAGGGGCCTTAAACACGAGATTTGAGGAATGGGTAAAAGTGAATGAAAATGGCCAATTTACTCACTCTGCGGCCTTAAAAAGTGTTTCTCCTCCACGGGAAGTGAATAAAATACAATTTGGAGGCATTTATAGTTCAATCAAAAACGCCTGTTTTTTGGTGAAAGAGATAACCACCCCCCCTTACGACATGCTTCAGAAACGAAAAAAATGGTCCATTTTCAAATGTTGCGTCTTTGAACGACAATTCACATTTGTACGTGGATAATCACTTTTAGAGATAAAATTAGATGTTTAAAGTGATTTTCAAGCTTCCAGGGGCCCTAAACACAAGATTTGAGAAATGGGTAAAAGTGAATGAAAATGGCCAATTTACTCACTCTGAGGCCTTAAAAAGTGTTTCTCCTCCACGGGAAGTGAAAAAATAACATTTGGAGGCCTTTATTGTTCAATCAAAAACACCAGTTTTTTGACGAAAGAGATAACCACCCCACATGCTTCAGAAACTAAAAAAATGGTCCATTTTCAAATGTTGCCTCTTTGAACTACAATTCACATTTGTACGTGGAAAATCACTTTTAAAGATAAAATGAGATGTTTAAAGTGATTTTCATGCTTCCAGGGGCCTTAAACACGAGATTTGAGGAATGGGTAAAAGTGAATGAAAATGGCCAATTTACTCACTCTGCGGCCTTAAAAAGTGGTTCTCCTCCACGGGAAGTGAATAAAATACCATTTGGAGGCATTTATAGTTCAATCAAAAACGCCTGTTTTTTGGTGAAAGAGTTAACCACCCCCCCTTACGACATGCTTCAGAAACGAAAAAAATGGTTCATTTTCAAATGTTGCGTCTTTGAACTACAATTCACATTTGTACGTGGATAATCACTTTTAGAGATAAAATTAGATGTTTAAAGTGATTTTCAAGCTTCCAGGGGCCCTAAACACAAGATTTGAGGAATGGGTAAAAGTGAATGAAAATGGCCAATTTACTCACTCTGAGGCCTTAAAATGTGTTTCTCCTCCACGGGAAGTGAATAAAATAACATTTGGAGGCCTTTATTGTTCAATCAAACATGCCAGTTTTTTGGTGAAAGAGTTAACCACCCCCCCTTACGACATGCTTCAGAAACGAAAAAAATGGTTCATTTTCAAATGTTGCGTCTTTGAACTACAATTCACATTTGTACGTGGATAATCACTTTTAGAGATAAAATTAGATGTTTAAAGTGATTTTCAAGCTTCCAGGGGCCGTAAACACAAGATTTGAGGAATGGGTAAATGTGAATGAAAATGGCCAATTTATGCACTCTGAGGCCTTAAAAAGTTTTTCTCCACCCCAGCAAGTGAATTAAATAACATTTGTAGGCCTTATTGTTCAATCAAAAACGCCCGAGTTTTTGATGAAAGAGATAACCACCCCCCCTTACGACATGCTTCAGAAACTAAAAAAATGGTCCGTTTTCAAAAGTTGCCTCTTTGAACTACAATTCACATTTGTACGTGGAAAATCACTTTTAAATATAAAATGAGATGTTTAAAGTGATTTTCATGCTTCCAGGGGCCTTAAACACAAGATTTGAGGAATGGGTAAAAGTGAATGAAAATGGCCAATTTACTCACTCTGCGGCCTTAAAAAGTGTTTCTCCTCCACGGGAAGTGAATAAAATACCATTTGGAGGCATTTATAGTTCAATCAAAAACGCCTGTTTTTTGGTGAAAGAGATAACCACCCCCCCTTACGACATGCTTCAGAAACGAAAAAAATGGTCCATTTTCAAATGTTGCGTCTTTGAACGACAATTCACATTTGTACGTGGATAATCACTTTTAGAGATAAAATTAGATGTTTAAAGTGATTTTCAAGCTTCCAGGGGCCCTAAACACAAGATTTGAGAAATGGGTAAAAGTGAATGAAAATGGCCAATTTACTCACTCTGAGGCCTTAAAAAGTGTTTCTCCTCCACGGGAAGTGAATTAAGTAATATTTGTAGGCCTTTATTGTTCAAGCGAAAACTCCTGATTTTTGGCGAAAGAGATAACCACCCCCCCTTACGACATGCTTCAGAAACTAAAAAAATGGTCCGTTTTCAAATGTTGCCTCTTTGAACTACAATTCACAATTGTATGTGGAAAATCACTTTTAAAGATAAAATGAGATGTTTAAAGTGATTTTCATGCTTCCAGGGGCCTTAAACACGAGATTTGAGGAATGGGTAAAAGTGAATGAAAATGGCCAATTTACTCACTCTGCGGCCTTAAAAAGTGTTTCTCCTCCACAGGAAGTGAATAAAATACCATTTGGAGGCATTTATAGTTCAATCAAAAACACCTGTTTTTTAGTGAAAGAGATAACCACCCCCCCTTACGACATGCTTCAGAAATGAAAAAAATGTCCATTTTCAAATGTTGCGTCTTTGAACGACAATTCACATTTGTACGTGGAAAATCACGTTTAAAGATAAAATGAGATGTTTAAAGTGATTTTCATGCTTCCAGGGGCCTTAAACACGAGATTTGAGGAATGGGTAAAAGTGAATGAAAATGGCCAATTTACTCACTCTGCGGCCTTAAAAAGTGTTTCTCCTCCACGGGAAGTGAATTAAATAACATTTGTAGGCCTTTATTGTTAAAGCAAAAACGCCCGATTTTTGACGAAAGAGATAACCACCCCCCCTTACGACATGCTTCAGAAACTAAAAAAATGGTCCGTTTTCAAATGTTGCCTCTTTGAACTACAATTCACATTTGTACATGGAAAATCACTTTTAAAGATAAAATGAGATGTTTAAAGTGATTTTCATGCTTCCAGGGGCCTTAAACACGAGATTTGAGGAATGGGTAAAAGTGAATGAAAATGGCCAATTTACTCACTCTGCGGCCTTAAAAAGTGTTTCTCCTCCACGGGAAGTGAATAAAATACCATTTGGAGGCATTTATAGTTCAATCAAAAACGCCTGTTTTTTGGTGAAAGAGATAACCACCCCCCCTTACGACATGCTTCAGAAACGAAAAAAATGGTCCATTTTCAAATGTTGCGTCTTTGAACGACAATTCACATTTGTACGTGGATAATCACTTTTAGAGATAAAATTAGATGTTTAAAGTGATTTTCAAGCTTCCACGGGCCCTAAACACAAGATTTGAGAAATGGGTAAAAGTGAATGAAAATGGCCAATTTACTCACTCTGAGGCCTTAAAATGTGTTTCTCCTTCACGGGAAGTGAATAAAATAACATTTGGAGGCCTTTATTGTTCAATCAAAAACGCCAGTTTTTTGGTGAAAGAGTTAACCACCCCCCCTTACGACATGCTTCAGAAACGAAAAAAATGGTTCATTTTCAAATGTTGCGTCTTTGAACTACAATTCAGATTTGTACGTGGATAATCACTTTCAGAGATAAAATTAGATGTTTAAAGTGATTTTCAAGCTTCCAGGGGCCGTAAACACAAGATTTGAGGAATGGGTAAATGTGAATGAAAATGGCCAATTTATGCACTCTGAGGCCTTAAAAAGTTTTTCTCCACCCCAGCAAGTGAATTAAATAACATTTGTAGGCCTTTATTGTTCAATCAAAAACGCCCGAGTTTTTGATGAAAGAGATAACCACCCCCCCTTACGACATGCTTCAGAAACTAAAAAAATGGTCCGTTTTCAAAAGTTGCCTCTTTGAACTACAATTCACATTTGTACGTGGAAAATCACTTTTAAAGATAAAATGAGATGTTTAAAGTGATTTTCATGCTTCCAGGGGCCTTAAACACAAGATTTGAGGAATGGGTAAAAGTGAATGAAAATGGCCAATTTACTCATTCTGAGGCCTTAAAAAGTGGTTCTCCTCCACGGGAAGTGAATTAAGTAATATTTGTAGGCCTTTATTGTTCAAGCGAAAACGCCCGATTTTTGACGAAAGAGATAACCACCCCCCCTTACGACATGCTTCAGAAACTAAAAAAATGGTCCGTTTTCAAATGTTGCCTCTTTGAACTACAATTCACATTTGTACGTGGAAAATCACTTTTAAAGATAAAATGAGATGTTTAAAGTGATTTTCATGCTTCCAGGGGCCTTAAACACGAGATTGGAGGAATGGGTAAAAGTGAATGAAAATGGCCAATTTACTCACTCTGCGGCCTTAAAAAGTGTTTCTCCTCCACGGGAAGTGAATAAAATACCATTTGGAGGCATTTATAGTTCAATCAAAAACGCCTGTTTTTTTGGTGAAAGAGATAACCACCCCCCCTTACGACATGCTTCAGAAATGAAAAAAATGGTCCATTTTCAAATGTTGCGTCTTTGAACGACAATTCACATTTGTACGTGGAAAATCACGTTTAAAGATAAAATGAGATGTTTAAAGTGATTTTCATGCTTCCAGGGGCCTTAAACACGAGATTTGAGGAATGGGTAAAAGTGAATGAAAATGGCCAATTTACTCACTCTGCGGCCTTAAAAAGTGTTTCTCCTCCACGGGAAGTGAATAAAATACCATTTGGAGGCATTTATAGTTCAATCAAAAACGCCTGTTTTTTGGTGAAAGAGATAACCACCCCCCCTTACGACATGCTTCAGAAACGAAAAAAATGGTCCATTTTCAAATGTTGCGTCTTTGAACGACAATTCACATTTGTACGTGGATAATCACTTTTAGAGATAAAATTAGATGTTTAAAGTGATTTTCAAGCTTCCAGGGGCCCTAAACACAAGATTTGAGAAATGGGTAAAAGTGAATGAAAATGCCCAATTTACTCACTCTGAGGCCTTAAAATGTGTTTCTCCTTCACGGGAAGTGAATAAAATAACATTTGGAGGCCTTTATTGTTCAATCAAAAACGCCAGTTTTTTGGTGAAAGAGTTAACCACCCCCCCTTACGACATGCTTCAGAAACGAAAAAAATGGTTCATTTTCAAATGTTGCGTCTTTGAACTACAATTCAGATTTGTACGTGGATAATCACTTTCAGAGATAAAATTAGATGTTTAAAGTGATTTTCAAGCTTCCAGGGGCCGTAAACACAAGATTTGAGGAATGGGTAAATGTGAATGAAAATGGCCAATTTATGCACTCTGAGGCCTTAAAAAGTTTTTCTCCACCCCAGCAAGTGAATTAAATAACATTTGTAGGCCTTTATTGTTCAATCAAAAACGCCCGAGTTTTTGATGAAAGAGATAACCACCCCCCCTTACGACATGCTTCAGAAACTAAAAAAATGGTCCGTTTTCAAAAGTTGCCTCTTTGAACTACAATTCACATTTGTACGTGGAAAATCACTTTTAAAGATAAAATGAGATGTTTAAAGTGATTTTCATGCTTCCAGGGGCCTTAAACACAAGATTTGAGGAATGGGTAAAAGTGAATGAAAATGGCCAATTTACTCATTCTGAGGCCTTAAAAAGTGGTTCTCCTCCACGGGAAGTGAATTAAGTAATATTTGTAGGCCTTTATTGTTCAAGCGAAAACGCCCGATTTTTGACGAAAGAGATAACCAACCCCCTTACGACATGCTTCAGAAACTAAAAAAATGGTCCGTTTTCAAATGTTGCCTCTTTGAACTACAATTCACATTTGTACGTGGAAAATCACTTTTAAAGATAAAATGAGATGTTTAAAGTGATTTTCATGCTTCCAGGGGCCTTAAACACGAGATTGGAGGAATGGGTAAAAGTGAATGAAAATGGCCAATTTACTCACTCTGCGGCCTTAAAAAGTGTTTCTCCTCCACGGGAAGTGAATAAAATACCATTTGGAGGCATTTATAGTTCAATCAAAAACGCCTGTTTTTTTGGTGAAAGAGATAACCACCCCCCCCTTACGACATGCTTCAGAAATGAAAAAAATGGTCCATTTTCAAATGTTGCGTCTTTGAACGACAATTCACATTTGTACGTGGAAAATCACGTTTAAAGATAAAATGAGATGTTTAAAGTGATTTTCATGCTTCCAGGGGCCTTAAACACGAGATTTGAGGAATGGGTAAAAGTGAATGAAAATGGCCAATTTACTCACTCTGCGGCCTTAAAAAGTGTTTCTCCTCCACGGGAAGTGAATAAAATACCATTTGGAGGCATTTATAGTTCAATCAAAAACGCCTGTTTTTTGGTGAAAGAGATAACCACCCCCCCTTACGACATGCTTCAGAAACGAAAAAAATGGTCCATTTTCAAATGTTGCGTCTTTGAACGACAATTCACATTTGTACGTGGATAATCACTTTTAGAGATAAAATTAGATGTTTAAAGTGATTTTCAAGCTTCCAGGGTCCCTAAACACAAGATTTGAGAAATGGGTAAAAGTGAATGAAAATGGCCAATTTACTCACTCTGAGGCCTTAAAAAGTGTTTCTCCTCCACGGGAAGTGAATAAAATAACATTTGGAGGCCTTTATTGTTCAATCAAAAACGCCCGAGTTTTTGATGAAAGAGATAACCACCCCCCCCTTACGACATGCTTCAGAAACTAAAAAAATGGTCCGTTTTCAAAAGTTGCCTCTTTGAACTACAATTCACATTTGTACGTGGAAAATCACTTTTAAAGATAAAATGAGATGTTTAAAGTGATTTTCATGCTTCCAGGGGCCTTAAACACAAGATTTGAGGAATGGGTAAAAGTGAATGAAAATGGCCAATTTACTCATTCTGAGGCCTTAAAAAGTGTTTCTCCTCCACGGGAAGTGAATTAAGTAATATTTGTAGGCCTTTATTGTTCAAGCGAAAACGCCCGATTTTTGACGAAAGAGATAACCACCCCCCCTTACGACATGCTTCAGAAACTAAAAAAATGGTCCGTTTTCAAATGTTGCCTCTTTGAACTACAATTCACATTTGTACGTGGAAAATCACTTTTAAAGATAAAATGAGATGTTTAAAGTGATTTTCATGCTTCCAGGGGCCTTAAACACGAGATTTGAGGAATGGGTAAAAGTGAATGAAAATGGCCAATTTACTCACTCTGCGGCCTTAAAAAGTGTTTCTCCTCCACGGGAAGTGAATAAAATACCATTTGGAGGCATTTATAGTTCAATCAAAAACGCCTGTTTTTTTTTTGAAAGAGATAACCACCCCCCCCTTACGACATGCTTCAGAAATGAAAAAAATGGTCCATTTTCAAATGTTGCGTCTTTGAACGACAATTCACATTTGTACTTGGAAAATCACGTTTAAAGATAAAATGAGATGTTTAAAGTGATTTTCATGCTTCCAGGGGCCTTAAACACGAGATTTGAGGAATGGGTAAAAGTGAATGAAAATGGCCAATTTACTCACTCTGCGGCCTTAAAAAGTGTTTCTCCTCCACGGGAAGTGAATAAAATACCATTTGGAGGCATTTATAGTTCAATCAAAAACGCCTGTTTTTTGGTGAAAGTGATAACCACCCCCCCTTACGACATGCTTCAGAAATGAAAAAAATGGTCCATTTTCAAATGTTTCGTCTTTGAACGACAATTCACATTTGTACGTGGATAATCACTTTTAGAGATAAAATTAGATGTTTAAAGTGATTTTCAAGCTTCCAGGGGCCCTAAACACAAGATTTGAGAAATGGGTAAAAGTGAATGAAAATGGCCAATTTACTCACTCTGAGGCCTTAAAAAGTGTTTCTCATCCACGGGAAGTGAATAAAATAACATTTGGAGGCCTTTATTGTTCAATCAAAAACACCAGTTTTTTGGTGAAAGAGATAACCACCCCCCCTTACGACATGCTTCAGAAACGAAAAAAATGGTTCATTTTCAAATGTTGCGTCTTTGAACTACAATTCACATTTGTACGTGGATAATCGCTTTTAGAGATAAAATTAGATGTTTAAAGTGATTTTCAAGCTTCCAGGGGCCGTAAACACAAGATTTGAGGAATGGGTAAATGTGAATGAAAATGGCCAATTTATGCACTCTGAGGCCTTAAAAAGTTTTTCTCCACCCCAGCAAGTGAATTAAATAACATTTGTAGGCCTTTATTGTTCAATCAAAAACGTCTGAGTTTTTGATGAAAGAGATAACCACCCCCCCTTACGACATGCTTCAGAAACTAAAAAAATGGTCCGTTTTCAAATGTTGCCTCTTTGAACTACAATTCACATTTGTACGTGGAAAATCACTTTTAAAGATAAAATGAGATGTTTAAAGTGATTTTCATGCTTCCAGGGGCCTTAAACACAATATTTGAGGAATGGGTAAAAGTGAATGAAAATGGCCAATTTACTCATTCTGAGGCCTTAAAAAGTGTTTCTCCTCCACGGGAAGTGAATTAAGTAATATTTGTAGGCCTTTATTGTTCAAGCGAAAACGCCCGATTTTTGACGAAAGAGATAACCACCCCCCCTTACGACATGCTTCAGAAACTAAAAAAATGGTCCGTTTTCAAATGTTGCCTCTTTGAACTACAATTCACATTTGTACGTGGAAAATCACTTTTAAAGATAAAATGAGATGTTTAAAGTGATTTTCATGCTTCCAGGGGCCTTAAACACGAGATTTGAGGAATGGGTAAAAGTGAATGAAAATGGCCAATTTACTCACTCTGCGGCCTTAAAAAGTGTTTCTCCTCCATGGGAAGTGAATAAAATACCATTTGGAGGCATTTATAGTTCAATCAAAAACGCCTGTTTTTTTTTTTAAAGAGATAACCACCCCCCCTTACGACATGCTTCAGAAATGAAAAAAATGGTCCATTTTCAAATGTTGCGTCTTTGAACGACAATTCACATTTGTACTTGGAAAATCACGTTTAAAGATAAAATGAGATGTTTAAAGTGATTTTCATGCTTCCAGGGGCCTTAAACACGAGATTTGAGGAATGGGTAAAAGTGAATGAAAATGGCCAATTTACTCACTCTGCGGCCTTAAAAAGTGTTTCTCCTCCACGGGAAGTGAATAAAATACCATTTGGAGGCATTTATAGTTCAATCAAAAACGCCTGTTTTTTGGTGAAAGTGATAACCACCCCCCCTTACGACATGCTTCAGAAATGAAAAAAATGGTCCATTTTCAAATGTTTCGTCTTTGAACGACAATTCACATTTGTACGTGGATAATCACTTTTAGAGATAAAATTAGATGTTTAAAGTGATTTTCAAGCTTCCAGGGGCCCTAAACACAAGATTTGAGAAATGGGTAAAAGTGAATGAAAATGGCCAATTTACTCACTCTGAGGCCTTAAAAAGTGTTTCTCATCCACGGGAAGTGAATAAAATAACATTTGGAGGCCTTTATTGTTCAATCAAAAACACCAGTTTTTTGGTGAAAGAGATAACCACCCCCCCTTACGACATGCTTCAGAAACGAAAAAAATGGTTCATTTTCAAATGTTGCGTCTTTGAACTACAATTCACATTTGTACGTGGATAATCGCTTTTAGAGATAAAATTAGATGTTTAAAGTGATTTTCAAGCTTCCAGGGGCCGTAAACACAAGATTTGAGGAATGGGTAAATGTGAATGAAAATGGCCAATTTATGCACTCTGAGGCCTTAAAAAGTTTTTCTCCACCCCAGCAAGTGAATTAAATAACATTTGTAGGCCTTTATTGTTCAATCAAAAACGTCTGAGTTTTTGATGAAAGAGATAACCACCCCCCCTTACGACATGCTTCAGAAACTAAAAAAATGGTCCGTTTTCAAATGTTGCCTCTTTGAACTACAATTCACATTTGTACGTGGAAAATCACTTTTAAAGATAAAATGAGATGTTTAAAGTGATTTTCATGCTTCCAGGGGCCTTAAACACAATATTTGAGGAATGGGTAAAAGTGAATGAAAATGGCCAATTTACTCATTCTGAGGCCTTAAAAAGTGTTTCTCCTCCACGGGAAGTGAATTAAGTAATATTTGTAGGCCTTTATTGTTCAAGCGAAAACTCCTGATTTTTGGCGAAAGAGATAACCTCCCCCCCTTACGACATGCTTCAGAAACTAAAAAAATGGTCCGTTTTCAAATGTTGCCTCTTTGAACTACAATTCACAATTGTACGTGGAAAATCACTTTTAAAGATAAAATGAGATGTTTAAAGTGATTTTCATGCTTCCAGGGGCCTTAAACACGAGATTTGAGGAATGGGTAAAAGTGAATGAAAATGGCCAATTTACTCACTCTGCGGCCGTAAAAAGTGTTTCTCCTCCACAGGAAGTGAATAAAATACCATTTGGAGGCATTTATAGTTCAATCAAAAACGCCTGTTTTTTAGTGAAAGAGATAACCACCCCCCCTTACGACATGCTTCAGAAATGAAAAAAATGTCCATTTTCAAATGTTGCGTCTTTGAACGACAATTCACATTTGTACGTGGAAAATCACGTTTAAAGATAAAATGAGATGTTTAAAGTGATTTTCATGCTTCCAGGGGCCTTAAACACGAGATTTGAGGAATGGGTAAAAGTGAATGAAAATGGCCAATTTACTCACTCTGCGGCCTTAAAAAGTGTTTCTCCTCCACGGGAAGTGAATTAAATAACATTTGTAGGCCTCTATTGTTAAAGCAAAAACGCACGATTTTTGACGAAAGAGATAACCACCCCCCCTTACGACATGCTTCAGAAACTAAAAAAATGGTCCGTTTTCAAATGTTGCCTCTTTGAACTACAATTCACATTTGTACGTGGAAAATCACTTTTAAAGATAAAATGAGATGTTTAAAGTGATTTTCATGCTTCCAGGGGCCTTAAACACGAGATTTGAGGAATGAGTAAAAGTGAATGAAAATGGCCAATTTACTCACTCTGCGGCCTTAAAAAGTGTTTCTCCTCCACGGGAAGTGAATAAAATACCATTTGGAGGCATTTATAGTTCAATCAAAAACGCCTGTTTTTTTGGTGAAAGAGATAACCACCCCCCCCCTTACGACATGCTTCAGAAATGAAAAAAATGGTCCATTTTCAAATGTTGCGTCTTTGAACGACAATTCACATTTGTACGTGGAAAATCACGTTTAAAGATAAAATGAGATGTTTAAAGTGATTTTCATGCTTCCAGGGGCCTTAAACACGAGATTTGAGGAATGGGTAAAAGTGAATGAAAATGGCCAATTTACTCACTCTGCGGCCTTAAAAAGTGTTTCTCCTCCACGGGAAGTGAATAAAATACCATTTGGAGGCATTTATAGTTCAATCAAAAACGCCTGTTTTTTGGTGAAAGAGATAACCACCCCCCCTTACGACATGCTTCAGAAACGAAAAAAATGGTCCATTTTCAAATGTTGCGTCTTTGAACGACAATTCACATTTGTACGTGGATAATCACTTTTAGAGATAAAATTAGATGTTTAAAGTGATTTTCAAGCTTCCAGGGGCCCTAAACACAAGATTTGAGAAATGGGTAAAAGTGAATGAAAATGGCCAATTTACTCACTCTGAGGCCTTAAAAAGTGTTTCTCCTCCACGGGAAGTGAATAAAATAACATTTGGAGGCCTTTATTGTTCAATCAAAAACACCAGTTTTTTGGTGAAAGAGATAACCACCCCCCCTTACGACATGCTTCAGAAACTAAAAAAATGGTCCATTTTCAAATGTTGCCTCTTTGAACTACAATTCACATTTGTACGTGGAAAATCACTTTTAAAGATAAAATGAGATGTTTAAAGTGATTTTCATGCTTCCAGGGGCCTTAAACACGAGATTTGAGGAATGGGTAAAAGTGAATGAAAATGGCCAATTTACTCACTCTGCGGCCTTAAAAAGTGTTTCTCCTCCACAGGAAGTGAATAAAATACCATTTGGAGGCATTTATAGTTCAATCAAAAACACCTGTTTTTTAGTGAAAGAGATAACCACCCCCCCTTACGACATGCTTCAGAAATGAAAAAAATTTCCATTTTCAAATGTTGCGTCTTTGAACGACAATTCACATTTGTACGTGGAAAATCACGTTTAAAGATAAAATGAGATGTTTAAAGTGATTTTCATGCTTCCAGGGGCCTTAAACACGAGATTTGAGGAATGGGTAAAAGTGAATGAAAATGGCCAATTTACTCACTCTGCGGCCTTAAAAAGTGTTTCTCCTCCACGGGAAGTGAATTAAATAACATTTGGAGGCCTTTATTGTTAAAGCAAAAACGCCCGATTTTTGACGAAAGAGATAACCACCCCCCCTTACGACATGCTTCAGAAACTAAAAAAATGGTCCGTTTTCAAATGTTGCCTCTTTGAACTACAATTCACATTTGTAAGTGGAAAATCACTTTTAAAGATAAAATGAGATGTTTAAAGTGATTTTCATGCTTCCAGGGGCCTTAAACACGAGATTTGAGGAATGGGTAAAAGTGAATGAAAATGGCCAATTTACTCACTCTGCGGCCTTAAAAAGTGTTTCTCCTCCACGGGAAGTGAATAAAATACCATTTGGAGGCATTTATAGTTCAATCAAGAACACCTGTTTTTTGGTGAAAGAGATAACCACCCCCCCTTACGTCATGCTTCAGAAACGAAAAAAATGGTCCATTTTCAAATGTTGCGTCTTTGAACGACAATTCACATTTGTACGTGGATAATCACTTTTAGAGATAAAATTAGGATGTTTAAAGTGATTTTCAAGCTTCCAGGGGCCCTAAACACAAGATTTGAGAAATGGGTAAAAGTGAATGAAAATGGCCAATTTACTCACTCTGAGGCCTTAAAATGTGTTTCTCCTTCACGGGAAGTGAATAAAATAACATTTGGAGGCCTTTATTGTTCAATCAAAAACGCCAGTTTTTTGGTGAAAGAGTTAACCACCCCCCCTTACGACATGCTTCAGAAACGAAAAAAATGGTTCATTTTCAAATGTTGCGTCTTTGAACTACAATTCAGATTTGTACGTGGATAATCACTTTTAGAGATAAAATTAGATGTTTAAAGTGATTTTCAAGCTTCCAGGGGCCGTAAACACAAGATTTGAGGAATGGGTAAATGTGAATGAAAATGGCCAATTTATGCACTCTGAGGCCTTAAAAAGTTTTTCTCCACCCCAGCAAGTGAATTAAATAACATTTGTAGGCCTTTATTGTTCAATCAAAAACGCCCGAGTTTTTGATGAAAGAGATAACCACCCCCCCTTACGACATGCTTCAGAAACTAAAAAAATGGTCCGTTTTCAAAAGTTGCCTCTTTGAACTACAATTCACATTTGTACGTGGAAAATCACTTTTAAAGATAAAATGAGATGTTTAAAGTGATTTTCATGCTTCCAGGGGCCTTAAACACAAGATTTGAGGAATGGGTAAAAGTGAATGAAAATGGCCAATTTACTCATTCTGAGGCCTTAAAAAGTGTTTCTCCTCCACGGGAAGTGAATTAAGTAATATTTGTAGGCCTTTATTGTTCAAGCGAAAACGCCCGATTTTTGACGAAAGAGATAACCACCCCCCCTTACGACATGCTTCAGAAACTAAAAAAATGGTCCGTTTTCAAATGTTGCCTCTTTGAACTACAATTCACATTTGTACGTGGAAAATCACTTTTAAAGATAAAATGAGATGTTTAAAGTGATTTTCATGCTTCCAGGGGCCTTAAACACAAGATTTGAGGAATGGGTAAAAGTGAATGAAAATGGCCAATTTACTCATTCTGAGACCTTAAAAAGTGTTTCTCCTCCACGGGAAGTGAATTAAGTAATATTTGTAGGCCTTTATTGTTCAAGCGAAAACGCCCGATTTTTGACGAAAGAGATAACCACCCCCCCTTACGACATGCTTCAGAAACTAAAAAAATGGTCCGTTTTCAAATGTTGCCTCTTTGAACTACAATTCACATTTGTACGTGGAAAATCACTTTTAAAGATAAAATGAGATGTTTAAAGTGATTTTCATGCTTCCAGGGGCCTTAAACACGAGATTTGAGGAATGGGTAAAAGTGAATGAAAATGGCCAATTTACTCACTCTGCGGCCTTAAAAAGTGTTTCTCCTCCACGGGAAGTGAATAAAATACCATTTGGAGGCATTTATAGTTCAATCAAAAACGCCTGTTTTTTTTTGAAAGAGATAACCACCCCCCCTTACGACATGCTTCAGAAATGAAAAAAATGGTCCATTTTCAAATGTTGCGTCTTTGAACGACAATTCACATTTGTACTTGGAAAATCACGTTTAAAGATAAAATGAGATGTTTAAAGTGATTTTCATGCTTCCAGGGGCCTTAAACACGAGATTTGAGGAATGGGTAAAAGTGAATGAAAATGGCCAATTTACTCACTCTGCGGCCTTAAAAAGTGTTTCTCCTCCACGGGAAGTGAATAAAATACCATTTGGAGGCATTTATAGTTTAATCAAAAACGCCTGTTTTTTGGTGAAAGTGATAACCACCCCCCCTTACGACATGCTTCAGAAATGAAAAAAATGGTCCATTTTCAAATGTTTCGTCTTTGAACGACAATTCACATTTGTACGTGGATAATCACTTTTAGAGATAAAATTAGATGTTTAAAGTGATTTTCAAGCTTCCAGGGGCCCTAAACACAAGATTTGAGAAATGGGTAAAAGTGAATGAAAATGGCCAATTTACTCACTCTGAGGCCTTAAAAAGTGTTTCTCCTCCACGGGAAGTGAATAAAATAACATTTGGAGGCCTTTATTGTTCAATCAAAAACACCAGTTTTTTGGTGAAAGAGATAACCACCCCCCCCTTACGACATGCTTCAGAAACGAAAAAAATGGTTCATTTTCAAATGTTGCGTCTTTGAACTACAATTCACATTTGTACGTGGATAATCGCTTTTAGAGATAAAATTAGATGTTTAAAGTGATTTTCAAGCTTCCAGGGGCCGTAAACACAAGATTTGAGGAATGGGTAAATGTGAATGAAAATGGCCAATTTATGCACTCTGAGGCCTTAAAAAGTTTTTCTCCACCCCAGCAAGTGAATTAAATAACATTTGTAGGCCTTTATTGTTCAATCAAAAACGTCTGAGTTTTTGATGAAAGAGATAACCACCCCCCCTTACGACATTCTTCAGAAACTAAAAAAATGGTCCGTTTTCAAATGTTGCCTCTTTGAACTACAATTCACATTTGTACGTGGAAAATCACTTTTAAAGATAAAATGAGATGTTTAAAGTGATTTTCATGCTTCCAGGGGCCTTAAACACAATATTTGAGGAATGGGTAAAAGTGAATGAAAATGGCCAATTTACTCATTCTGAGGCCTTAAAAAGTGTTTCTCCTCTACGGGAAGTGAATTAAGTAATATTTGTAGGCCTTTATTGTTCAAGCGAAAACTCCTGATTTTTGGCGAAAGAGATAACCACCCCCCCTTACGACATGCTTCAGAAACTAAAAAAATGGTCCGTTTTCAAATGTTGCCTCTTTGAACTACAATTCACAATTGTACGTGGAAAATCACTTTTAAAGATAAAATGAGATGTTTAAAGTGATTTTCATGCTTCCAGGGGCCTTAAACACGAGATTTGAGGAATGGGTAAAAGTGAATGAAAATGGCCAATTTACTCACTCTGCGGCCGTAAAAAGTGTTTCTCCTCCACAGGAAGTGAATAAAATACCATTTGGAGGCATTTATAGTTCAATCAAAAACGCCTGTTTTTTAGTGAAAGAGATAACCACCCCCCCTTACGACATGCTTCAGAAATGAAAAAAATGTCCATTTTCAAATGTTGCGTCTTTGAACGACAATTCACATTTGTACGTGGAAAATCACGTTTAAAGATAAAATGAGATGTTTAAAGTGATTTTCATGCTTCCAGGGGCCTTAAACACGAGATTTGAGGAATGGGTAAAAGTGAATGAAAATGGCCAATTTACTCACTCTGCGGCCTTAAAAAGTGTTTCTCCTCCACGGGAAGTGAATTAAATAACATTTGTAGGCCTCTATTGTTAAAGCAAAAACGCACGATTTTTGACGAAAGAGATAACCACCCCCCCTTACGACATGCTTCAGAAACTAAAAAAATGGTCCGTTTTCAAATGTTGCCTCTTTGAACTACAATTCACATTTGTACGTGGAAAATCACTTTTAAAGATAAAATGAGATGTTTAAAGTGATTTTCATGCTTCCAGGGGCCTTAAACACGAGATTTGAGGAATGAGTAAAAGTGAATGAAAATGGCCAATTTACTCACTCTGCGGCCTTAAAAAGTGTTTCTCCTCCACGGGAAGTGAATAAAATACCATTTGGAGGCATTTATAGTTCAATCAAAAACGCCTGTTTTTTTGGTGAAAGAGATAACCACCCCCCCCTTACGACATGCTTCAGAAATGAAAAAAATGGTCCATTTTCAAATGTTGCGTCTTTGAACGACAATTCACATTTGTACGTGGAAAATCACGTTTAAAGATAAAATGAGATGTTTAAAGTGATTTTCATGCTTCCAGGGGCCTTAAACACGAGATTTGAGGAATGGGTAAAAGTGAATGAAAATGGCCAATTTACTCACTCTGCGGCCTTAAAAAGTGTTTCTCCTCCACGGGAAGTGAATAAAATACCATTTGGAGGCATTTATAGTTCAATCAAGAACACCTGTTTTTTGGTGAAAGAGATAACCACCCCCCCTTACGTCATGCTTCAGAAACGAAAAAAATGGTCCATTTTCAAATGTTGCGTCTTTGAACGACAATTCACATTTGTACGTGGATAATCACTTTTAGAGATAAAATTAGGATGTTTAAAGTGATTTTCAAGCTTCCAGGGGCCCTAAACACAAGATTTGAGAAATGGGTAAAAGTGAATGAAAATGGCCAATTTACTCACTCTGAGGCCTTAAAATGTGTTTCTCCTTCACGGGAAGTGAATAAAATAACATTTGGAGGCCTTTATTGTTCAATCAAAAACGCCAGTTTTTTGGTGAAAGAGTTAACCACCCCCCCTTACGACATGCTTCAGAAACGAAAAAAATGGTTCATTTTCAAATGTTGCGTCTTTGAACTACAATTCAGATTTGTACGTGGATAATCACTTTTAGAGATAAAATTAGATGTTTAAAGTGATTTTCAAGCTTCCAGGGGCCGTAAACACAAGATTTGAGGAATGGGTAAATGTGAATGAAAATGGCCAATTTATGCACTCTGAGGCCTTAAAAAGTTTTTCTCCACCCCAGCAAGTGAATTAAATAACATTTGTAGGCCTTTATTGTTCAATCAAAAACGCCCGAGTTTTTGATGAAAGAGATAACCACCCCCCCTTACGACATGCTTCAGAAACTAAAAAAATGGTCCGTTTTCAAAAGTTGCCTCTTTGAACTACAATTCACATTTGTACGTGGAAAATCACTTTTAAAGATAAAATGAGATGTTTAAAGTGATTTTCATGCTTCCAGGGGCCTTAAACACAAGATTTGAGGAATGGGTAAAAGTGAATGAAAATGGCCAATTTACTCATTCTGAGGCCTTAAAAAGTGTTTCTCCTCCACGGGAAGTGAATTAAGTAATATTTGTAGGCCTTTATTGTTCAAGCGAAAACGCCCGATTTTTGACGAAAGAGATAACCACCCCCCCTTACGACATGCTTCAGAAACTAAAAAAATGGTCCGTTTTCAAATGTTGCCTCTTTGAACTACAATTCACATTTGTACGTGGAAAATCACTTTTAAAGATAAAATGAGATGTTTAAAGTGATTTTCATGCTTCCAGGGGCCTTAAACACAAGATTTGAGGAATGGGTAAAAGTGAATGAAAATGGCCAATTTACTCATTCTGAGACCTTAAAAAGTGTTTCTCCTCCACGGGAAGTGAATTAAGTAATATTTGTAGGCCTTTATTGTTCAAGCGAAAATGCCCGATTTTTGACGAAAGAGATAACCACCCCCCCTTACGACATGCTTCAGAAACTAAAAAAATGGTCCGTTTTCAAATGTTGCCTCTTTGAACTACAATTCACATTTGTACGTGGAAAATCACTTTTAAAGATAAAATGAGATGTTTAAAGTGATTTTCATGCTTCCAGGGGCCTTAAACACGAGATTTGAGGAATGGGTAAAAGTGAATGAAAATGGCCAATTTACTCACTCTGCGGCCTTAAAAAGTGTTTCTCCTCCACGGGAAGTGAATAAAATACCATTTGGAGGCATTTATAGTTCAATCAAAAACGCCTGTTTTTTTTTGAAAGAGATAACCACCCCCCCTTACGACATGCTTCAGAAATGAAAAAAATGGTCCATTTTCAAATGTTGCGTCTTTGAACGACAATTCACATTTGTACTTGGAAAATCACGTTTAAAGATAAAATGAGATGTTTAAAGTGATTTTCATGCTTCCAGGGGCCTTAAACACGAGATTTGAGGAATGGGTAAAAGTGAATGAAAATGGCCAATTTACTCACTCTGCGGCCTTAAAAAGTGTTTCTCCTCCACGGGAAGTGAATAAAATACCATTTGGAGGCATTTATAGTTTAATCAAAAACGCCTGTTTTTTGGTGAAAGTGATAACCACCCCCCCTTACGACATGCTTCAGAAATGAAAAAAATGGTCCATTTTCAAATGTTTCGTCTTTGAACGACAATTCACATTTGTACGTGGATAATCACTTTTAGAGATAAAATTAGATGTTTAAAGTGATTTTCAAGCTTCCAGGGGCCCTAAACACAAGATTTGAGAAATGGGTAAAAGTGAATGAAAATGGCCAATTTACTCACTCTGAGGCCTTAAAAAGTGTTTCTCCTCCACGGGAAGTGAATAAAATAACATTTGGAGGCCTTTATTGTTCAATCA
Organism: Triturus cristatus; assembly: GCF_964204655.1. NCBI lineage: Eukaryota > Metazoa > Chordata > Amphibia > Caudata > Salamandridae > Triturus > Triturus cristatus. Next base: position 472,472,988 of record NC_140592.1, read on the forward strand.
AAAACACCAGTTTTTTGGTGAAAGAGATAACCACCCCCCCCTTACGACATGCTTCAGAAACGAAAAAAATGGTTCATTTTCAAATGTTGCGTCTTTGAACTACAATTCACATTTGTACGTGGATAATCGCTTTTAGAGATAAAATTAGATGTTTAAAGTGATTTTCAAGCTTCCAGGGGCCGTAAACACAAGATTTGAGGAATGGGTAAATGTGAATGAAAATGGCCAATTTATGCACTCTGAGGCCTTAAAAAGTTTTTCTCCACCCCAGCAAGTGAATTAAATAACATTTGTAGGCCTTTATTGTTCAATCAAAAACGTCTGAGTTTTTGATGAAAGAGATAACCACCCCCCCTTACGACATTCTTCAGAAACTAAAAAAATGGTCCGTTTTCAAATGTTGCCTCTTTGAACTACAATTCACATTTGTACGTGGAAAATCACTTTTAAAGATAAAATGAGATGTTTAAAGTGATTTTCATGCTTCCAGGGGCCTTAAACACAATATTTGAGGAATGGGTAAAAGTGAATGAAAATGGCCAATTTACTCATTCTGAGGCCTTAAAAAGTGTTTCTCCTCCACGGGAAGTGAATTAAGTAATATTTGTAGGCCTTTATTGTTCAAGCGAAAACTCCTGATTTTTGGCGAAAGAGATAACCACCCCCCCTTACGACATGCTTCAGAAACTAAAAAAATGGTCCGTTTTCAAATGTTGCCTCTTTGAACTACAATTCACAATTGTACGTGGAAAATCACTTTTAAAGATAAAATGAGATGTTTAAAGTGATTTTCATGCTTCCAGGGGCCTTAAACACGAGATTTGAGGAATGGGTAAAAGTGAATGAAAATGGCCAATTTACTCACTCTGCGGCCGTAAAAAGTGTTTCTCCTCCACAGGAAGTGAATAAAATACCATTTGGAGGCATTTATAGTTCAATCAAAAACGCCTGTTTTTTAGTGAAAGAGATAACCACCCCCCCTTACGACATGCTTCAGAAATGAAAAAAATGTCCATTTTCAAATGTTGCGTCTTTGAACGACAATTCACATTTGTACGTGGAAAATCACGTTTAAAGATAAAATGAGATGTTTAAAGTGATTTTCATGCTTCCAGGGGCCTTAAACACGAGATTTGAGGAATGGGTAAAAGTGAATGAAAATGGCCAATTTACTCACTCTGCGGCCTTAAAAAGTGTTTCTCCTCCACGGGAAGTGAATTAAATAACATTTGTAGGCCTCTATTGTTAAAGCAAAAACGCACGATTTTTGACGAAAGAGATAACCACCCCCCCTTACGACATGCTTCAGAAACTAAAAAAATGGTCCGTTTTCAAATGTTGCCTCTTTGAACTACAATTCACATTTGTACGTGGAAAATCACTTTTAAAGATAAAATGAGATGTTTAAAGTGATTTTCATGCTTCCAGGGGCCTTAAACACGAGATTTGAGGAATGAGTAAAAGTGAATGAAAATGGCCAATTTACTCACTCTGCGGCCTTAAAAAGTGTTTCTCCTCCACGGGAAGTGAATAAAATACCATTTGGAGGCATTTATAGTTCAATCAAAAACGCCTGTTTTTTTGGTGAAAGAGATAACCACCCCCCCCTTACGACATGCTTCAGAAATGAAAAAAATGGTCCATTTTCAAATGTTGCGTCTTTGAACGACAATTCACATTTGTACGTGGAAAATCACGTTTAAAGATAAAATGAGATGTTTAAAGTGATTTTCATGCTTCCAGGGGCCTTAAACACGAGATTTGAGGAATGGGTAAAAGTGAATGAAAATGGCCAATTTACTCACTCTGCGGCCTTAAAAAGTGTTTCTCCTCCACGGGAAGTGAATAAAATACCATTTGGAGGCATTTATAGTTCAATCAAAAACGCCTGTTTTTTGGTGAAAGAGATAACCACCCCCCCTTACGACATGCTTCAGAAACGAAAAAAATGGTCCATTTTCAAATGTTGCGTCTTTGAACGACAATTCACATTTGTACGTGGATAATCACTTTTAGAGATAAAATTAGATGTTTAAAGTGATTTTCAAGCTTCCAGGGGCCCTAAACACAAGATTTGAGAAATGGGTAAAAGTGAATGAAAATGGCCAATTTACTCACTCTGAGGCCTTAAAAAGTGTTTCTCCTCCACGGGAAGTGAATAAAATAACATTTGGAGGCCTTTATTGTTCAATCAAAAACACCAGTTTTTTGGTGAAAGAGATAACCACCCCCCCTTACGACATGCTTCAGAAACTAAAAAAATGGTCCGTTTTCAAATGTTGCCTCATTGAACTACAATTCACATTTGTACGTGGAAAATCACTTTTAAAGATAAAATGAGATGTTTAAAGTGATTTTCATGCTTCCAGGGGCCTTAAACACAAGATTTGAGGAATGGGTAAAAGTGAATGAAAATGGCCAATTTACTCATTCTGAGGCCTTAAAAAGTGTTTCTCCTCCACGGGAAGTGAATTAAGTAATATTTGTTGGCCTTTATTGTTCAAGCGAAAACTCCTGATTTTTGGCGAAAGAGATAACCACCCCCCCTTACGACATGCTTCAGAAACTAAAAAAATGGTCCGTTTTCAAATGTTGCCTCTTTGAACGATAATTCACATTTGTACGTGGAAAATCACGTTTAAAGATAAAATGAGATGTTTAAAGTGATTTTCATGCTTCCAGGGGCCTTAAACACGAGATTTGAGGAATGGGTAAAAGTGAATGAAAATGGCCAATTTACTCACTCTGCGGCCTTAAAAAGTGTTTCTCCTCCACGGGAAGTGAATTAAATACCATTTGGAGGCATTTATAGTTCAATCAAAAATGCCTGTTTTTTGGTGAAAGAGATAACCACCCCCCCTTACGACATGCTTCAGAAACGAAAAAAATGGTCCATTTTCAAATGTTGCGTCTTTGAACGACAATTCACATTTGTACGTGGATAATCGCTTTTAGAGATAAAATTAGATGTTTAAAGTGATTTTCAAGCTTCCAGGGGCCGTAAACACAAGATTTGAGGAATGGGTAAATGTGAATGAAAATGGCCAATTTATGCACTCTGAGGCCTTAAAAAGTTTTTCTCCACCCCAGCAAGTGAATTAAATAACATTTGTAGGCCTTTATTGTTCAATCAAAAACGTCTGAGTTTTTGATGAAAGAGATAACCACCCCCCCTTACGACATGCTTCAGAAACTAAAAAAATGGTCCGTTTTCAAATGTTGCCTCTTTGAACTACAATTCACATTTGTACGTGGAAAATCACTTTTAAAGATAAAATTAGATGTTTAAAGTGATTTTCATGCTTCCAGGGGCCTTAAACACAATATTTGAGGAATGGGTAAAAGTGAATGAAAATGGCCAATTTACTCATTCTGAGGCCTTAAAAAGTGTTTCTCCTCCACGGGAAGTGAATTAAGTAATATTTGTAGGCCTTTATTGTTCAAGCGAAAACTCCTGATTTTTGGCGAAAGAGATAACCACCCCCCCTTACGACATGCTTCAGAAACTAAAAAAATGGTCCGTTTTCAAATGTTGCCTCTTTGAACTACAATTCACAATTGTACGTGGAAAATCACTTTTAAAGATAAAATGAGATGTTTAAAGTGATTTTCATGCTTCCAGGGGCCTTAAACACGAGATTTGAGGAATGGGTAAAAGTGAATGAAAATGGCCAATTTACTCACTCTGCGGCCTTAAAAAGTGTTTCTCCTCCACAGGAAGTGAATAAAATACCATTTGGAGGCATTTATAGTTCAATCAAAAACGCCTGTTTTTTGGTGAAAGAGATAACCACCCCCCCTTACGACATGCTTCAGAAACGAAAAAAATGGTCCATTTTCAAATGTTGCGTCTTTGAACGACAATTCACATTTGTACGTGGAAAATCACGTTTAAAGATAAAATGAGATGTTTAAAGTGATTTTCATGCTTCCAGGGGCCTTAAACACGAGATTTGAGGAATGGGTAAAAGTGAATGAAAATGGCCAATTTACTCACTCTGCGGCCTTAAAAAGTGTTTCTCCTCCACGGGAAGTGAATTAAATAACATTTGTAGGCCTTTATTGTTCAATCAAAAACACCAGTTTTTTGGTGAAAGAGATAACCACCCCCCCTTACGACATGCTTCAGAAACTAAAAAAATGGTCCGTTTTCAAATGTTGCCTCTTTGAACTACAATTCACATTTGTACGTGGAAAATCACTTTTAAAGATAAAATGAGATGTTTAAAGTGATTTTCATGCTTCCAGGGGCCTTAAACACAAGATTTGAGGAATGGGTAAAAGTGAATGAAAATGGCCAATTTACTCATTCTGAGGCCTTAAAAAGTGTTTCTCCTCCACGGGAAGTGAATTAAGTAATATTTGTTGGCCTTTATTGTTCAAGCGAAAACTCCTGATTTTTGGCGAAAGAGATAACCACCCCCCCTTACGACATGCTTCAGAAACTAAAAAAATGGTGCGTTTTCAAATGTTGCCTCTTTGAACGACAATTCACATTTGTACGTGGAAAATCACTTTTAAAGATAAAATGAGATGTTTAAAGTGATTTTCATGCTTCCAGGGGCCTTAAACACGAGATTTGAGGAATGGGTAAAAGTGAATGAAAATGGCCAATTTACTCACTCTGCGGCCTTAAAAAGTGTTTCTCCTCCACAGGAAGTGAATAAAATACCATTTGGAGGCATTTATAGTTCAATCAAAAACACCTGTTTTTTAGTGAAAGAGATAACCACCCCCCCTTACGACATGCTTCAGAAATGAAAAAAATTTCCATTTTCAAATGTTGCGTCTTTGAACGACAATTCACATTTGTACGTGGAAAATCACGTTTAAAGATAAAATGAGATGTTTAAAGTGATTTTCATGCTTCCAGGGGCCTTAAACACGAGATTTGAGGAATGGGTAAAAGTGAATGAAAATGGCCAATTTACTCACTCTGCGGCCTTAAAAAGTGTTTCTCCTCCACGGGAAGTGAATTAAATAACATTTGGAGGCCTTTATTGTTAAAGCAAAAACGCCCGATTTTTGACGAAAGAGATAACCACCCCCCCTTACGACATGCTTCAGAAACTAAAAAAATGGTCCGTTTTCAAATGTTGCCTCTTTGAACTACAATTCACATTTGTACGTGGAAAATCACTTTTAAAGATAAAATGAGATGTTTAAAGTGATTTTCATGCTTCCAGGGGCCTTAAACACGAGATTTGAGGAATGGGTAAAAGTGAATGAAAATGGCCAATTTACTCACTCTGCGGCCTTAAAAAGTGTTTCTCCTCCACGGGAAGTGAATAAAATACCATTTGGAGGCATTTATAGTTCAATCAAGAACACCTGTTTTTTGGTGAAAGAGATAACCACCCCCCCTTACGTCATGCTTCAGAAACGAAAAAAATGGTCCATTTTCAAATGTTGCGTCTTTGAACGACAATTCACATTTGTACGTGGATAATCACTTTTAGAGATAAAATTAGGATGTTTAAAGTGATTTTCAAGCTTCCAGGGGCCCTAAACACAAGATTTGAGAAATGGGTAAAAGTGAATGAAAATGGCCAATTTACTCACTCTGAGGCCTTAAAATGTGTTTCTCCTTCACGGGAAGTGAATAAAATAACATTTGGAGGCCTTTATTGTTCAATCAAAAACGCCAGTTTTTTGGTGAAAGAGTTAACCACCCCCCCTTACGACATGCTTCAGAAACGAAAAAAATGGTTCATTTTCAAATGTTGCGTCTTTGAACTACAATTCAGATTTGTACGTGGATAATCACTTTTAGAGATAAAATTAGATGTTTAAAGTGATTTTCAAGCTTCCAGGGGCCGTAAACACAAGATTTGAGGAATGGGTAAATGTGAATGAAAATGGCCAATTTATGCACTCTGAGGCCTTAAAAAGTTTTTCTCCACCCCAGCAAGTGAATTAAATAACATTTGTAGGCCTTTATTGTTCAATCAAAAACGCCCGAGTTTTTGATGAAAGAGATAACCACCCCCCCTTACGACATGCTTCAGAAACTAAAAAAATGGTCCGTTTTCAAAAGTTGCCTCTTTGAACTACAATTCACATTTGTACGTGGAAAATCACTTTTAAAGATAAAATGAGATGTTTAAAGTGATTTTCATGCTTCCAGGGGCCTTAAACACAAGATTTGAGGAATGGGTAAAAGTGAATGAAAATGGCCAATTTACTCATTCTGAGGCCTTAAAAAGTGTTTCTCCTCCACGGGAAGTGAATTAAGTAATATTTGTAGGCCTTTATTGTTCAAGCGAAAACGCCCGATTTTTGACGAAAGAGATAACCACCCCCCCTTACGACATGCTTCAGAAACTAAAAAAATGGTCCGTTTTCAAATGTTGCCTCTTTGAACTACAATTCACATTTGTACGTGGAAAATCACTTTTAAAGATAAAATGAGATGTTTAAAGTGATTTTCATGCTTCCAGGGGCCTTAAACACAAGATTTGAGGAATGGGTAAAAGTGAATGAAAATGGCCAATTTACTCATTCTGAGGCCTTAAAAAGTGTTTCTCCTCCACGGGAAGTGAATTAAGTAATATTTGTAGGCCTTTATTGTTCAAGCGAAAACGCCCGATTTTTGACGAAAGAGATAACCACCCCCCCTTACGACATGCTTCAGAAACTAAAAAAATGGTCCGTTTTCAAATGTTGCCTCTTTGAACTACAATTCACATTTGTACGTGGAAAATCACTTTTAAAGATAAAATGAGATGTTTAAAGTGATTTTCATGCTTCCAGGGGCCTTAAACACGAGATTTGAGGAATGGGTAAAAGTGAATGAAAATGGCCAATTTACTCACTCTGCGGCCTTAAAAAGTGTTTCTCCTCCACGGGAAGTGAATAAAATACCATTTGGAGGCATTTATAGTTCAATCAAAAACGCCTGTTTTTTTTTTGAAAGAGATAACCACCCCCCCTTACGACATGCTTCAGAAATGAAAAAAATGGTCCATTTTCAAATGTTGCGTCTTTGAACGACAATTCACATTTGTACTTGGAAAATCACGTTTAAAGATAAAATGAGATGTTTAAAGTGATTTTCATGCTTCCAGGGGCCTTAAACACGAGATTTGAGGAATGGGTAAAAGTGAATGAAAATGGCCAATTTACTCACTCTGCGGCCTTAAAAAGTGTTTCTCCTCCACGGGAAGTGAATAAAATAACATTTGGAGGCCTTTATTGTTCAATCAAAAACACCAGTTTTTTGGTGAAAGAGATAACCACCCCCCCCTTACGACATGCTTCAGAAACGAAAAAAATGGTTCATTTTCAAATGTTGCGTCTTTGAACTACAATTCACATTTGTACGTGGATAATCGCTTTTAGAGATAAAATTAGATGTTTAAAGTGATTTTCAAGCTTCCAGGGGCCGTAAACACAAGATTTGAGGAATGGGTAAATGTGAATGAAAATGGCCAATTTATGCACTCTGAGGCCTTAAAAAGTTTTTCTCCACCCCAGCAAGTGAATTAAATAACATTTGTAGGCCTTTATTGTTCAATCAAAAACGTCTGAGTTTTTGATGAAAGAGATAACCACCCCCCCTTACGACATGCTTCAGAAACTAAAAAAATGGTCCGTTTTCAAATGTTGCCTCTTTGAACTACAATTCACATTTGTACGTGGAAAATCACTTTTAAAGATAAAATGAGATGTTTAAAGTGATTTTCATGCTTCCAGGGGCCTTAAACACAATATTTGAGGAATGGGTAAAAGTGAATGAAAATGGCCAATTTACTCATTCTGAGGCCTTAAAAAGTGTTTCTCCTCCACGGGAAGTGAATTAAGTAATATTTGTAGGCCTTTATTGTTCAAGCGAAAACTCCTGATTTTTGGCGAAAGAGATAACCACCCCCCCTTACGACATGCTTCAGAAACTAAAAAAATGGTCCGTTTTCAAATGTTGCCTCTTTGAACTACAATTCACAATTGTACGTGGAAAATCACTTTTAAAGATAAAATGAGATGTTTAAAGTGATTTTCATGCTTCCAGGGGCCTTAAACACGAGATTTGAGGAATGGGTAAAAGTGAATGAAAATGGCCAATTTACTCACTCTGCGGCCTTAAAAAGTGTTTCTCCTCCACAGGAAGTGAATAAAATACCATTTGGAGGCATTTATAGTTCAATCAAAAACGCCTGTTTTTTGGTGAAAGAGATAACCACCCCCCCTTACGACATGCTTCAGAAACGAAAAAAATGGTCCATTTTCAAATGTTGCGTCTTTGAACGACAATTCACATTTGTACGTGGAAAATCACGTTTAAAGATAAAATGAGATGTTTAAAGTGATTTTCATGCTTCCAGGGGCCTTAAACACGAGATTTGAGGAATGGGTAAAAGTGAATGAAAATGGCCAATTTACTCACTCTGCGGCCTTAAAAAGTGTTTCTCCTCCACGGGAAGTGAATTAAATAACATTTGTAGGCCTCTATTGTTAAAGCAAAAACGCACGATTTTTGACGAAAGAGATAACCACCCCCCCTTACGACATGCTTCAGAAACTAAAAAAATGGTCCGTTTTCAAATGTTGCCTCTTTGAACTACAATTCACATTTGTACGTGGAAAATCACTTTTAAAGATAAAATGAGATGTTTAAAGTGATTTTCATGCTTCCAGGGGCCTTAAACACGAGATTTGAGGAATGAGTAAAAGTGAATGAAAATGGCCAATTTACTCACTCTGCGGCCTTAAAAAGTGTTTCTCCTCCACGGGAAGTGAATAAAATACCATTTGGAGGCATTTATAGTTCAATCAAAAACGCCTGTTTTTTTGGTGAAAGAGATAACCACCCCCCCCTTACGACATGCTTCAGAAATGAAAAAAATGGTCCATTTTCAAATGTTGCGTCTTTGAACGACAATTCACATTTGTACGTGGAAAATCACGTTTAAAGATAAAATGAGATGTTTAAAGTGATTTTCATGCTTCCAGGGGCCTTAAACACGAGATTTGAGGAATGGGTAAAAGTGAATGAAAATGGCCAATTTACTCACTCTGCGGCCTTAAAAAGTGTTTCTCCTCCACGGGAAGTGAATAAAATACCATTTGGAGGCATTTATAGTTCAATCAAAAACGCCTGTTTTTTGGTGAAAGAGATAACCACCCCCCCTTACGACATGCTTCAGAAACGAAAAAAATGGTCCATTTTCAAATGTTGCGTCTTTGAACGACAATTCACATTTGTACGTGGATAATCACTTTTAGAGATAAAATTAGATGTTTAAAGTGATTTTCAAGCTTCCAGGGGCCCTAAACACAAGATTTGAGAAATGGGTAAAAGTGAATGAAAATGGCCAATTTACTCACTCTGAGGCCTTAAAAAGTGTTTCTCCTCCATGGGAAGTGAATAAAATAACATTTGGAGGCCTTTATTGTTCAATCAAAAACACCAGTTTTTTGGTGAAAGAGATAACCACCCCCCCTTACGACATGCTTCAGAAACTAAAAAAATGGTCAGTTTTCAAATGTTGCCTCTTTGAACTACAATTCACATTTGTACGTGGAAAATCACTTTTAAAGATAAAATGAGATGTTTAAAGTGATTTTCATGCTTCCAGGGGCCTTAAACACAAGATTTGAGGAATGGGTAAAAGTGAATGAAAATGGCCAATTTACTCATTCTGAGGCCTTAAAAAGTGTTTCTCCTCCACGGGAAGTGAATTAAGTAATATTTGTTGGCCTTTATTGTTCAAGCGAAAACTCCTGATTTTTGGCGAAAGAGATAACCACCCCCCCTTACGACATGCTTCAGAAACTAAAAAAATGGTCCGTTTTCAAATGTTGCCTCTTTGAACGACAATTCACATTTGTACGTGGAAAATCACGTTTAAAGATAAAATGAGATGTTTAAAGTGATTTTCATGCTTCCAGGGGCCTTAAACACGAGATTTGAGGAATGGGTAAAAGTGAATGAAAATGGCCAATTTACTCACTCTGCGGCCTTAAAAAGTGTTTCTCCTCCACGGGAAGTGAATAAAATACCATTTGGAGGCATTTATAGTTCAATCAAAAACGCCTGTTTTTTGGTGAAAGAGATAACCACCCCCCCTTACGACATGCTTCAGAAACGAAAAAAATGGTCCATTTTCAAATGTTGCGTCTTTGAACGACAATTCACATTTGTACGTGGATAATCACTTTTAGAGATAAAATTAGATGTTTAAAGTGATTTTCAAGCTTCCAGGGGCCCTAAACACAAGATTTGAGAAATGGGTAAAAGTGAATGAAAATGGCCAATTTACTCACTCTGAGGCCTTAAAAAGTGTTTCTCCTCCATGGGAAGTGAATAAAATAACATTTGGAGGCCTTTATTGTTCAATCAAAAACACCAGTTTTTTGGTGAAAGAGATAACCACCCCCCCTTACGACATGCTTCAGAAACTAAAAAAATGGTCCGTTTTCAAATGTTGCCTCTTTGAACTACAATTCACATTTGTACGTGGAAAATCACTTTTAAAGATAAAATGAGATGTTTAAAGTGATTTTCATGCTTCCAGGGGCCTTAAACACAAGATTTGAGGAATGGGTAAAAGTGAATGAAAATGGCCAATTTACTCATTCTGAGGCCTTAAAAAGTGTTTCTCCTCCACGGGAAGTGAATTAAGTAATATTTGTTGGCCTTTATTGTTCAAGCGAAAACTCCTGATTTTTGGCGAAAGAGATAACCACCCCCCCTTACGACATGCTTCAGAAACTAAAAAAATGGTCCGTTTTCAAATGTTGCCTCTTTGAACGACAATTCACATTTGTACGTGGAAAATCACGTTTAAAGATAAAATGAGATGTTTAAAGTGATTTTCATGCTTCCAGGGGCCTTAAACACGAGATTTGAGGAATGGGTAAAAGTGAATGAAAATGGCCAATTTACTCACTCTGCGGCCTTAAAAAGTGTTTCTCCTCCACGGGAAGTGAATTAAATACCATTTGGAGGCATTTATAGTTCAATCAAAAATGCCTGTTTTTTGGTGAAAGAGATAACCACCCCCCCTTACGACATGCTTCAGAAACGAAAAAATGGTCCATTTTCAAATGTTGCGTCTTTGAACGACAATTCACATTTGTACGTGGATAATCACTTTTAGAGATAAAATTAGATGTTTAAAGTGATTTTCAAGCTTCCAGGGGCCCTAAACACAAGATTTGAGAAATGGGTAAAAGTGAATGAAAATGGCCAATTTACTCACTCTGAGGCCTTAAAAAGTGTTTCTCCTCCACGGGAAGTGAATAAAATAACATTTGGAGGCCTTTATTGTTCAATCAAAAACACCAGTTTTTTGGTGAAAGAGATAACCACCCCCCCTTACGGCATGCTTCAGAAACTAAAAAAATGGTCCGTTTTCAAATGTTGCCTCTTTGAACTACAATTCACATTTGTACGTGGAAAATCACTTTTAAAGATAAAATGAGATGTTTAAAGTGATTTTCATGCTTCCAGGGGCCTTAAACACAAGATTTGAGGAATGGGTAAAAGTGAATGAAAATGGCCAATTTACTCATTCTGAGGCCTTAAAAAGTGTTTCTCCTCCACGGGAAGTGAATTAAGTAATATTTGTAGGCCTTTATTGTTCAAGCGAAAACTCCTGATTTTTGGCGAAAGAGATAACCACCCCCCCTTACGACATGCTTCAGAAACTAAAAAAATGGTCCGTTTTCAAATGTTGCCTCTTTGAACTACAATTCACAATTGTACGTGGAAAATCACTTTTAAAGATAAAATGAGATGTTTAAAGTGATTTTCATGCTTCCAGGGGCCTTAAACATGAGATTTGAGGAATGGGTAAAAGTGAATGAAAATGGCCAATTTACTCACTCTGCGGCCTTAAAAAGTGTTTCTCCTCCACGGGAAGTGAATAAAATAACATTTGTAGGCCTCTATTGTTAAAGCAAAAACGCACGATTTTTGACGAAAGAGATAACCACCCCCCCCTTACGACATGCTTCAGAAACTAAAAAAATGGTCCGTTTTCAAATGTTGCCTCTTTGAACTACAATTCACATTTGTACGTGGAAAATCACTTTTAAAGATAAAATGAGATGTTTAAAGTGATTTTCATGCTTCCAGGGGCCTTAAACACGAGATTTGAGGAATGAGTAAAAGTGAATGAAAATGGCCAATTTACTCACTCTGCGGCCTTAAAAAGTGTTTCTCCTCCACGGGAAGTGAATAAAATACCATTTGGAGGCATTTATAGTTCAATCAAAAACGCCTGTTTTTTTGGTGAAAGAGATAACCACCCCCCCCTTACGACATGCTTCAGAAATGAAAAAAATGGTCCATTTTCAAATGTTGCGTCTTTGAACGACAATTCACATTTGTACGTGGAAAATCACGTTTAAAGATAAAATGAGATGTTTAAAGTGATTTTCATGCTTCCAGGGGCCTTAAACACGAGATTTGAGGAATGGGTAAAAGTGAATGAAAATGGCCAATTTACTCACTCTGCGGCCTTAAAAAGTGTTTCTCCTCCACGGGAAGTGAATAAAATACCATTTGGAGGCATTTATAGTTCAATCAAAAACGCCTGTTTTTTGGTGAAAGAGATAACCACCCCCCCTTACGACATGCTTCAGAAACGAAAAAAATGGTCCATTTTCAAATGTTGCGTCTTTGAACGACAATTCACATTTGTACGTGGATAATCACTTTTAGAGATAAAATTAGATGTTTAAAGTGATTTTCAAGCTTCCAGGGGCCCTAAACACAAGATTTGAGAAATGGGTAAAAGTGAATGAAAATGGCCAATTTACTCACTCTGAGGCCTTAAAAAGTGTTTCTCCTCCATGGGAAGTGAATAAAATAACATTTGGAGGCCTTTATTGTTCAATCAAAAACACCAGTTTTTTGGTGAAAGAGATAACCACCCCCCCTTACGACATGCTTCAGAAACTAAAAAAATGGTCCGTTTTCAAATGTTGCCTCTTTGAACTACAATTCACATTTGTACGTGGAAAATCACTTTTAAAGATAAAATGAGATGTTTAAAGTGATTTTCATGCTTCCAGGGGCCTTAAACACAAGATTTGAGGAATGGGTAAAAGTGAATGAAAATGGCCAATTTACTCATTCTGAGGCCTTAAAAAGTGTTTCTCCTCCACGGGAAGTGAATTAAGTAATATTTGTTGGCCTTTATTGTTCAAGCGAAAACTCCTGATTTTTGGCGAAAGAGATAACCACCCCCCCTTACGACATGCTTCAGAAACTAAAAAAATGGTCCGTTTTCAAATGTTGCCTCTTTGAACGACAATTCACATTTGTACGTGGAAAATCACGTTTAAAGATAAAATGAGATGTTTAAAGTGATTTTCATGCTTCCAGGGGCCTTAAACACGAGATTTGAGGAATGGGTAAAAGTGAATGAAAATGGCCAATTTACTCACTCTGCGGCCTTAAAAAGTGTTTCTCCTCCACGGGAAGTGAATTAAATACCATTTGGAGGCATTTATAGTTCAATCAAAAATGCCTGTTTTTTGGTGAAAGAGATAACCACCCCCCCTTACGACATGCTTCAGAAACGAAAAAATGGTCCATTTTCAAATGTTGCGTCTTTGAACGACAATTCACATTTGTACGTGGATAATCACTTTTAGAGATAAAATTAGATGTTTAAAGTGATTTTCAAGCTTCCAGGGGCCCTAAACACAAGATTTGAGAAATGGGTAAAAGTGAATGAAAATGGCCAATTTACTCACTCTGAGGCCTTAAAAAGTGTTTCTCCTCCACGGGAAGTGAATAAAATAACATTTGGAGGCCTTTATTGTTCAATCAAAAACACCAGTTTTTTGGTGAAAGAGATAACCACCCCCCCTTACGGCATGCTTCAGAAACTAAAAAAATGGTCCGTTTTCAAATGTTGCCTCTTTGAACTACAATTCACATTTGTACGTGGAAAATCACTTTTAAAGATAAAATGAGATGTTTAAAGTGATTTTCATGCTTCCAGGGGCCTTAAACACAAGATTTGAGGAATGGGTAAAAGTGAATGAAAATGGCCAATTTACTCATTCTGAGGCCTTAAAAAGTGTTTCTCCTCCACGGGAAGTGAATTAAGTAATATTTGTAGGCCTTTATTGTTCAAGCGAAAACTCCTGATTTTTGGCGAAAGAGATAACCACCCCCCCTTACGACATGCTTCAGAAACTAAAAAAATGGTCCGTTTTCAAATGTTGCCTCTTTGAACTACAATTCACAATTGTACGTGGAAAATCACTTTTAAAGATAAAATGAGATGTTTAAAGTGATTTTCATGCTTCCAGGGGCCTTAAACACGAGATTTGAGGAATGGGTAAAAGTGAATGAAAATGGCCAATTTACTCACTCTGCGGCCTTAAAAAGTGTTTCTCCTCCACAGGAAGTGAATAAAATACCATTTGGAGGCATTTATAGTTCAATCAAAAACACCTGTTTTTTAGTGAAAGAGATAACCACCCCCCCTTACGACATGCTTCAGAAATGAAAAAAAATTCCATTTTCAAATGTTGCGTCTTTGAACGACAATTCACATTTGTATGTGGAAAATCACGTTTAAAGATAAAATGAGATGTTTAAAGTGATTTTCATGCTTCCAGGGGCCTTAAACACGAGATTTGAGGAATGGGTAAAAGTGAATGAAAATGGCCAATTTACTCACTCTGCGGCCTTAAAAAGTGTTTCTCCTCCACGGGAAGTGAATTAAATAACATTTGGAGGCCTTTATTGTTAAAGCAAAAACGCCCGATTTTTGACGAAAGAGATAACCACCCCCCCTTACGACATGCTTCAGAAACTAAAAAAATGGTCCGTTTTCAAATGTTGCCTCTTTGAACTACAATTCACATTTGTACGTGGAAAATCACTTTTAAAGATAAAATGAGATGTTTAAAGTGATTTTCATGCTTCCAGGGGCCTTAAACACGAGATTTGAGGAATGGGTAAAAGTGAATGAAAATGGCCAATTTACTCACTCTGCGGCCTTAAAAAGTGTTTCTCCTCCACGGGAAGTGAATAAAATACCATTTGGAGGCATTTATAGTTCAATCAAAAACGCCTGTTTTTTGGTGAAAGAGATAACCACCCCCCCTTACGACATGCTTCAGAAACGAAAAAAATGGTCCATTTTCAAATGTTGCGTCTTTGAACGACAATTCACATTTGTACGTGGATAATCACTTTTAGAGATAAAATTAGGATGTTTAAAGTGATTTTCAAGCTTCCAGGGGCCCTAAACACAAGATTTGAGAAATGGGTAAAAGTGAATGAAAATGGCCAATTTACTCACTCTGAGGCCTTAAAATGTGTTTCTCCTTCACGGGAAGGGAATAAAATAACATTTGGAGGCCTTTATTGTTCAATCAAAAACGCCAGTTTTTTGGTGAAAGAGTTAACCACCCCCCCTTACGACATGCTTCAGAAACGAAAAAAATGGTTCATTTTCAAATGTTGCGTCTTTGAACTACAATTCACATTTGTACGTGGAAAATCACTTTTAAAGATAAAATGAGATGTTTAAAGTGATTTTCATGCTTCCAGGGGCCTTAAACACAAGATTTGAGGAATGGGTAAAAGTGAATGAAAATGGCCAATTTACTGATTCTGAGGCCTTAAAAAGTGTTTCTCCTCCACGGGAAGTGAATTAAGTAATATTTGTAGGCCTTTATTGTTCAAGCGAAAACGCCCGATTTTTGACGAAAGAGATAACCACCCCCCCTTACGACATGCTTCAGAAACTAAAAAAATTGTCCGTTTTCAAATGTTGCCTCTTTGAACTACAATTCACATTTGTACGTGGAAAATCACTTTTAAAGATAAAATGAGATGTTTAAAGTGATTTTCATGCTTCCAGGGGCCTTAAACACGAGATTGGAGGAATGGGTAAAAGTGAATGAAAATGGCCAATTTACTCACTCTGCGGCCTTAAAAAGTGTTTCTCCTCCACGGGAAGTGAATAAAATACCATTTGGAGGCATTTATAGTTCAATCAAAAACGCCTGTTTTTTTGGTGAAAGAGATAACCACCCCCCCCTTACGACATGCTTCAGAAATGAAAAAAATGATCCATTTTCAAATGTTGCGCCTTTGAACGACAATTCACATTTGTACGTGGAAAATCACGTTTAAAGATAAAATGAGATGTTTAAAGTGATTTTCATGCTTCCAGGGGCCTTAAACACGAGATTTGAGGAATGGGTAAAAGTGAATGAAAATGGCCAATTTACTCACTCTGCGGCCTTAAAAAGTGTTTCTCCTCCACGGGAAGTGAATAAAATACCATTTGGAGGCATTTATAGTTCAATCAAAAACGCCTGTTTTTTGGTGAAAGAGATAACCACCCCCCCTTACGACATGCTTCAGAAACGAAAAAAATGGTCCATTTTCAAATGTTGCGTCTTTGAACGACAATTCACATTTGTACGTGGATAATCACTTTTAGAGATAAAATTAGATGTTTAAAGTGATTTTCAAGCTTCCAGGGGCCCTAAACACAAGATTTGAGAAATGGGTGAAAGTGAATGAAAATGGCCAACTTACTCACTCTGAGGCCTTAAAAAGTGTTTCTCCTCCACGGGAAGTGAATAAAATAACATTTGGAGGCTTTATTGTTCAATCAAAAACACCAGTTTTTTGGTGAAAGAGATAACCACCCCCCCTTACGACATGCTTCAGAAACTAAAAAAAATTGGTCCGTTTTCAAATGTTGCCTCTTTGAACTACAATTCACATTTGTACGTGGAAAATCACTTTTAAAGATAAAATGAGATGTTTAAAGTGATTTTCATGCTTCCAGGGGCCTTAAACACAAGATTTGAGGAATGGGTAAAAGTGAATGAAAATGGCCAATTTACTCATTCTGAGGCCTTAAAAAGTGTTTCTCCTCCACGGGAAGTGAATTAAGTAATATTTGTAGGCCTTTATTGTTCAAGCGAAAACTCCTGATTTTTGGCGAAAGAGATAACCACCCCCCCTTACGACATGCTTCAGAAACTAAAAAAAATGGTCCGTTTTCAAATGTTGCCTCTTTGAACTACAATTCACAATTGTACGTGGAAAATCACTTTTAAAGATAAAATGAGATGTTTAAAGTGATTTTCATGCTTCCAGGGGCCTTAAACACGAGATTTGAGGAATGGGTAAAAGTGAATGAAAATGGCCAATTTACTCACTCTGCGGCCTTAAAAAGTGTTTCTCCTCCACAGGAAGTGAATAAAATACCATTTGGAGGCATTTATAGTTCAATCAAAAACACCTGTTTTTTAGTGAAAGAGATAACCACCCCCCCTTACGACATGCTTCAGAAATGAAAAAAATGTCCATTTTCAAATGTTGCGTCTTTGAACGACAATTCACATTTGTACGTGGAAAATCACGTTTAAAGATAAAATGAGATGTTTAAAGTGATTTTCATGCTTCCAGGGGCCTTAAACACGAGATTTGAGGAATGGGTAAAAGTGAATGAAAATGGCCAATTTACTCACTCTGCGGCCTTAAAAAGTGTTTCTCCTCCACGGGAAGTGAATTAAATAACATTTGTAGGCCTTTATTGTTAAAGCAAAAACGCCCGATTTTTGACGAAAGAGATAACCACCCCCCCTTACGACATGCTTCAGAAACTAAAAAAATGGTCCATTTTCAAATGTTGCCTCTTTGAACTACAATTCACATTTGTACGTGGAAAATCACTTTTAAAGATAAAATGAGATGTTTAAAGTGATTTTCATGCTTCCAGGGGCCTTAAACACAAGATTTGAGAAATGGGTAAAAGTGAATGAAAATGGCCAATTTACTCACTCTGAGGCCTTAAAATGTGTTTCTCCTCCACGGGAAGTGAATAAAGTAACATTTGGAGGCCTTTATTGTTCAATCAAAAACGCCAGTTTTTTGGTGAAAGAGTTAACCACCCCCCCTTACGACATGCTTCAGAAACGAAAAAAATGGTTCATTTTCAAATGTTGCGTCTTTGAACTACAATTCAGATTTGTACGTGGATAATCACTTTTAGAGATAAAATTAGATGTTTAAAGTGATTTTCAAGCTTCCAGGGGCCGTAAACACAAGATTTGAGGAATGGGTAAATGTGAATGAAAATGGCCAATTTATGCACTCTGAGGCCTTAAAAAGTTTTTCTCCACCCCAGCAAGTGAATTAAATAACATTTGTAGGCCTTTATTGTTCAATCAAAAACGCCCGAGTTTTTGATGAAAGAGATAACCACCCCCCCCTTACGACATGCTTCAGAAACTAAAAAAATGGTCCGTTTTCAAAAGTTGCCTCTTTGAACTACAATTCACATTTGTACGTGGAAAATCACTTTTAAAGATAAAATGAGATGTTTAAAGTGATTTTCATGCTTCCAGGGGCCTTAAACACAAGATTTGAGGAATGGGTAAAAGTGAATGAAAATGGCCAATTTACTCATTCTGAGGCCTTAAAAAGTGTTTCTCCTCCACGGGAAGTGAATTAAGTAATATTTGTAGGCCTTTATTGTTCAAGCGAAAACGCCCGATTTTTGACGAAAGAGATAACCACCCCCCCTTACGACATGCTTCAGAAACTAAAAAAATGGTCCGTTTTCAAATGTTGCCTCTTTGAACTACAATTCACATTTGTACGTGGAAAATCACTTTTAAAGATAAAATGAGATGTTTAAAGTGATTTTCATGCTTCCAGGGGCCTTAAACACGAGATTTGAGGAATGGGTAAAAGTGAATGAAAATGGCCAATTTACTCACTCTGCGGCCTTAAAAAGTGTTTCTCCTCCACGGGAAGTGAATAAAATACCATTTGGAGGCATTTATAGTTCAATCAAAAACGCCTGTTTTTTTGGTGAAAGAGATAACCACCCCCCCCCTTACGACATGCTTCAGAAATGAAAAAAATGGTCCATTTTCAAATGTTGCGTCTTTGAACGACAATTCACATTTGTACTTGGAAAATCACGTTTAAAGATAAAATGAGATGTTTAAAGTGATTTTCATGCTTCCAGGGGCCTTAAACACGAGATTTGAGGAATGGGTAAAAGTGAATGAAAATGGCCAATTTACTCACTCTGCGGCCTTAAAAAGTGTTTCTCCTCCACGGGAAGTGAATAAAATACCATTTGGAGGCATTTATAGTTCAATCAAAAACGCCTGTTTTTTGGTGAAAGTGATAACCACCCCCCCTTACGACATGCTTCAGAAATGAAAAAAATGGTCCATTTTCAAATGTTTCGTCTTTGAACGACAATTCACATTTGTACGTGGATAATCACTTTTAGAGATAAAATTAGATGTTTAAAGTGATTTTCAAGCTTCCAGGGGCCCTAAACACAAGATTTGAGAAATGGGTAAAAGTGAATGAAAATGGCCAATTTACTCACTCTGAGGCCTTAAAAAGTGTTTCTCCTCCACGGGAAGTGAATAAAATAACATTTGGAGGCCTTTATTGTTCAATCAAAAACACCAGTTTTTTGGTGAAAGAGATAACCACCCCCCCTTACGACATGCTTCAGAAACGAAAAAAATGGTTCATTTTCATATGTTGCGTCTTTGAACTATAATTCACATTTGTACGTGGATAATCGCTTTTAGAGATAAAATTAGATGTTTAAAGTGATTTTCAAGCTTCCAGGGGCCGTAAACACAAGATTTGAGGAATGGGTAAATGTGAATGAAAATGGCCAATTTATGCACTCTGAGGCCTTAAAAAGTTTTTCTCCACCCCAGCAAGTGAATTAAATAACATTTGTAGGCCTTTATTGTTCAATCAAAAACGTCCGAGTTTTTGATGAAAGAGATAACCACCCCCCCTTACGACATGCTTCAGAAACTAAAAAAATGGTCCGTTTTCAAATGTTGCCTCTTTGAACTACAATTCACATTTGTACGTGGAAAATCACTTTTAAAGATAAAATGAGATGTTTAAAGTGATTTTCAAGCTTCCAGGGGCCCTAAACACAAGATTTGAGAAATGGGTAAAAGTGAATGAAAATGGCCAATTTACTCACTCTGAGGCCTTAAAAAGTGTTTCTCCTCCACGGGAAGTGAATAAAATAACATTTGGAGGCCTTTATTGTTCAATCAAAAACACCAGTTTTTTGGTGAAAGAGATAACCACCCCCCCTTACGACATGCTTCAGAAACGAAAAAAATGGTTCATTTTCATATGTTGCGTCTTTGAACTACAATTCACATTTGTACGTGGAAAATCACTTTTAAAGATAAAATGAGATGTTTAAAGTGATTTTCATGCTTCCAGGGGCCTTAAACACAATATTTGAGGAATGGGTAAAAGTGAATGAAAATGGCCAATTTACTCATTCTGAGGCCTTAAAAAGTGTTTCTCCTCCACGGGAAGTGAATTAAGTAATATTTGTAGGCCTTTATTGTTCAAGCGAAAACGCCCGATTTTTGACGAAAGAGATAACCACCCCCCCTTACGACATGCTTCAGAAACTAAAAAAATGGTCCGTTTTCAAATGTTGCCTCTTTGAACTACAATTCACATTTGTACGTGGAAAATCACTTTTAAAGATAAAATGAGATGTTTAAAGTGATTTTCATGCTTCCAGGGGCCTTAAACACGAGATTTGAGGAATGGGTAAAAGTGAATGAAAATGGCCAATTTACTCACTCTGCGGCCTTAAAAAGTGTTTCTCCTCCACGGGAAGTGAATAAAATACCATTTGGAGGCATTTATAGTTCAATCAAAAACGCCTGTTTTTTTTTTTAAAGAGATAACCACCCCCCCCTTACGACATGCTTCAGAAATGAAAAAAATGGTCCATTTTCAAATGTTGCGTCTTTGAACGACAATTCACATTTGTACTTGGAAAATCACGTTTAAAGATAAAATGAGATGTTTAAAGTGATTTTCATGCTTCCAGGGGCCTTAAACACGAGATTTGAGGAATGGGTAAAAGTGAATGAAAATGGCCAATTTACTCACTCTGCGGCCTTAAAAAGTGTTTCTCCTCCACGGGAAGTGAATAAAATACCATTTGGAGGCATTTATAGTTCAATCAAAAACGCCTGTTTTTTGGTGAAAGTGATAACCACCCCCCCTTACGACATGCTTCAGAAATGAAAAAAATGGTCCATTTTCAAATGTTTCGTCTTTGAACGACAATTCACATTTGTACGTGGATAATCACTTTTAGAGATAAAATTAGATGTTTAAAGTGATTTTCAAGCTTCCAGGGGCCCTAAACACAAGATTTGAGAAATGGGTAAAAGTGAATGAAAATGGCCAATTTACTCACTCTGAGGCCTTAAAAAGTGTTTCTCATCCACGGGAAGTGAATAAAATAACATTTGGAGGCCTTTATTGTTCAATCAAAAACACCAGTTTTTTGGTGAAAGAGATAACCACCCCCCCTTACGACATGCTTCAGAAACGAAAAAAATGGTTCATTTTCAAATGTTGCGTCTTTGAACTACAATTCACATTTGTACGTGGATAATCGCTTTTAGAGATAAAATTAGATGTTTAAAGTGATTTTCAAGCTTCCAGGGGCCGTAAACACAAGATTTGAGGAATGGGTAAATGTGAATGAAAATGGCCAATTTATGCACTCTGAGGCCTTAAAAAGTTTTTCTCCACCCCAGCAAGTGAATTAAATAACATTTGTAGGCCTTTATTGTTCAATCAAAAACGTCTGAGTTTTTGATGAAAGAGATAACCACCCCCCCTTACGACATGCTTCAGAAACTAAAAAAATGGTCCGTTTTCAAATGTTGCCTCTTTGAACTACAATTCACATTTGTACGTGGAAAATCACTTTTAAAGATAAAATGAGATGTTTAAAGTGATTTTCATGCTTCCAGGGGCCTTAAACACAATATTTGAGGAATGGGTAAAAGTGAATGAAAATGGCCAATTTACTCATTCTGAGGCCTTAAAAAGTGTTTCTCCTCCACGGGAAGTGAATTAAGTAATATTTGTAGGCCTTTATTGTTCAAGCGAAAACTCCTGATTTTTGGCGAAAGAGATAACCTCCCCCCCTTACGACATGCTTCAGAAACTAAAAAAATGGTCCGTTTTCAAATGTTGCCTCTTTGAACTACAATTCACAATTGTACGTGGAAAATCACTTTTAAAGATAAAATGAGATGTTTAAAGTGATTTTCATGCTTCCAGGGGCCTTAAACACGAGATTTGAGGAATGGGTAAAAGTGAATGAAAATGGCCAATTTACTCACTCTGCGGCCGTAAAAAGTGTTTCTCCTCCACAGGAAGTGAATAAAATACCATTTGGAGGCATTTATAGTTCAATCAAAAACGCCTGTTTTTTAGTGAAAGAGATAACCACCCCCCCTTACGACATGCTTCAGAAATGAAAAAAATGTCCATTTTCAAATGTTGCGTCTTTGAACGACAATTCACATTTGTACGTGGAAAATCACGTTTAAAGATAAAATGAGATGTTTAAAGTGATTTTCATGCTTCCAGGGGCCTTAAACACGAGATTTGAGGAATGGGTAAAAGTGAATGAAAATGGCCAATTTACTCACTCTGCGGCCTTAAAAAGTGTTTCTCCTCCACGGGAAGTGAATTAAATAACATTTGTAGGCCTCTATTGTTAAAGCAAAAATGCACGATTTTTGACGAAAGAGATAACCACCCCCCCTTACGACATGCTTCAGAAACTAAAAAAATGGTCCGTTTTCAAATGTTGCCTCTTTGAACTACAATTCACATTTGTACGTGGAAAATCACTTTTAAAGATAAAATGAGATGTTTAAAGTGATTTTCATGCTTCCAGGGGCCTTAAACACGAGATTTGAGGAATGAGTAAAAGTGAATGAAAATGGCCAATTTACTCACTCTGCGGCCTTAAAAAGTGTTTCTCCTCCACGGGAAGTGAATAAAATACCATTTGGAGGCATTTATAGTTCAATCAAAAACGCCTGTTTTTTTGGTGAAAGAGATAACCACCCCCCCCCTTACGACATGCTTCAGAAATGAAAAAAATGGTCCATTTTCAAATGTTGCGTCTTTGAACGACAATTCACATTTGTACGTGGAAAATCACGTTTAAAGATAAAATGAGATGTTTAAAGTGATTTTCATGCTTCCAGGGGCCTTAAACACGAGATTTGAGGAATGGGTAAAAGTGAATGAAAATGGCCAATTTACTCACTCTGCGGCCTTAAAAAGTGTTTCTCCTCCACGGGAAGTGAATAAAATACCATTTGGAGGCATTTATAGTTCAATCAAAAACGCCTGTTTTTTGGTGAAAGAGATAACCACCCCCCCTTACGACATGCTTCAGAAACGAAAAAAATGGTCCATTTTCAAATGTTGCGTCTTTGAACGACAATTCACATTTGTACGTGGATAATCACTTTTAGAGATAAAATTAGATGTTTAAAGTGATTTTCAAGCTTCCAGGGGCCCTAAACACAAGATTTGAGAAATGGGTAAAAGTGAATGAAAATGGCCAATTTACTCACTCTGAGGCCTTAAAAAGTGTTTCTCCTCCACGGGAAGTGAATAAAATAACATTTGGAGGCCTTTATTGTTCAATCAAAAACACCAGTTTTTTGGTGAAAGAGATAACCACCCCCCCTTACGACATGCTTCAGAAACTAAAAAAATGGTCCGTTTTCAAATGTTGCCTCTTTGAACTACAATTCACATTTGTACGTGGAAAATCACTTTTAAAGATAAAATGAGATGTTTAAAGTGATTTTCATGCTTCCAGGGGCCTTAAACACAAGATTTGAGGAATGGGTAAAAGTGAATGAAAATGGCCAATTTACTCATTCTGAGGCCTTAAAAAGTGTTTCTCCTCCACGGGAAGTGAATTAAGTAATATTTGTTGGCCTTTATTGTTCAAGCGAAAACTCCTGATTTTTGGCGAAAGAGATAACCACCCCCCCTTACGACATGCTTCAGAAACTAAAAAAATGGTCCGTTTTCAAATGTTGCCT
The DNA here is from genome assembly GCF_964204655.1 of Triturus cristatus. Taxonomy (NCBI): domain Eukaryota; kingdom Metazoa; phylum Chordata; class Amphibia; order Caudata; family Salamandridae; genus Triturus; species Triturus cristatus. Next base: position 472,496,892 of record NC_140592.1, read on the forward strand.
CTTTGAACGACAATTCACATTTGTACGTGGAAAATCACTTTTAAAGATAAAATGAGATGTTTAAAGTGATTTTCATGCTTCCAGGGGCCTTAAACACGAGATTTGAGGAATGGGTAAAAGTGAATGAAAATGGCCAATTTACTCACTCTGCGGCCTTAAAAAGTGTTTCTCCTCCACGGGAAGTGAATTAAATAACATTTGGAGGCCTTTATTGTTAAAGCAAAAACGCCCGATTTTTGACGAAAGAGATAACCACCCCCCCTTACGACATGCTTCAGAAACTAAAAAAATGGTCCGTTTTCAAATGTTGCCTCTTTGAACTACAATTCACATTTGTACGTGGAAAATCACTTTTAAAGATAAAATGAGATGTTTAAAGTGATTTTCATGCTTCCAGGGGCCTTAAACACGAGATTTGAGGAATGGGTAAAAGTGAATGAAAATGGCCAATTTACTCACTCTGCGGCCTTAAAAAGTGTTTCTCCTCCACGGGAAGTGAATAAAATACCATTTGGAGGCATTTATAGTTCAATCAAGAACACCTGTTTTTTGGTGAAAGAGATAACCACCCCCCCTTACGTCATGCTTCAGAAACGAAAAAAATGGTCCATTTTCAAATGTTGCGTCTTTGAACGACAATTCACATTTGTACGTGGATAATCACTTTTAGAGATAAAATTAGGATGTTTAAAGTGATTTTCAAGCTTCCAGGGGCCCTAAACACAAGATTTGAGAAATGGGTAAAAGTGAATGAAAATGGCCAATTTACTCACTCTGAGGCCTTAAAATGTGTTTCTCCTTCACGGGAAGTGAATAAAATAACATTTGGAGGCCTTTATTGTTCAATCAAAAACGCCAGTTTTTTGGTGAAAGAGTTAACCACCCCCCCTTACGACATGCTTCAGAAACGAAAAAAATGGTTCATTTTCAAATGTTGCGTCTTTGAACTACAATTCAGATTTGTACGTGGATAATCACTTTTAGAGATAAAATTAGATGTTTAAAGTGATTTTCAAGCTTCCAGGGGCCGTAAACACAAGATTTGAGGAATGGGTAAATGTGAATGAAAATGGCCAATTTATGCACTCTGAGGCCTTAAAAAGTTTTTCTCCACCCCAGCAAGTGAATTAAATAACATTTGTAGGCCTTTATTGTTCAATCAAAAACGCCCGAGTTTTTGATGAAAGAGATAACCACCCCCCCTTACGACATGCTTCAGAAACTAAAAAAATGGTCCGTTTTCAAAAGTTGCCTCTTTGAACTACAATTCACATTTGTACGTGGAAAATCACTTTTAAAGATAAAATGAGATGTTTAAAGTGATTTTCATGCTTCCAGGGGCCTTAAACACAAGATTTGAGGAATGGGTAAAAGTGAATGAAAATGGCCAATTTACTCATTCTGAGGCCTTAAAAAGTGTTTCTCCTCCACGGGAAGTGAATTAAGTAATATTTGTAGGCCTTTATTGTTCAAGCGAAAACGCCCGATTTTTGACGAAAGAGATAACCACCCCCCCTTACGACATGCTTCAGAAACTAAAAAAATGGTCCGTTTTCAAATGTTGCCTCTTTGAACTACAATTCACATTTGTACGTGGAAAATCACTTTTAAAGATAAAATGAGATGTTTAAAGTGATTTTCATGCTTCCAGGGGCCTTAAACACAAGATTTGAGGAATGGGTAAAAGTGAATGAAAATGGCCAATTTACTCATTCTGAGGCCTTAAAAAGTGTTTCTCCTCCACGGGAAGTGAATTAAGTAATATTTGTAGGCCTTTATTGTTCAAGCGAAAACGCCCGATTTTTGACGAAAGAGATAACCACCCCCCCTTACGACATGCTTCAGAAACTAAAAAAATGGTCCGTTTTCAAATGTTGCCTCTTTGAACTACAATTCACATTTGTACGTGGAAAATCACTTTTAAAGATAAAATGAGATGTTTAAAGTGATTTTCATGCTTCCAGGGGCCTTAAACACGAGATTTGAGGAATGGGTAAAAGTGAATGAAAATGGCCAATTTACTCACTCTGCGGCCTTAAAAAGTGTTTCTCCTCCACGGGAAGTGAATAAAATACCATTTGGAGGCATTTATAGTTCAATCAAAAACGCCTGTTTTTTTTTTGAAAGAGATAACCACCCCCCCCTTACGACATGCTTCAGAAATGAAAAAAATGGTCCATTTTCAAATGTTGCGTCTTTGAACGACAATTCACATTTGTACTTGGAAAATCACGTTTAAAGATAAAATGAGATGTTTAAAGTGATTTTCATGCTTCCAGGGGCCTTAAACACGAGATTTGAGGAATGGGTAAAAGTGAATGAAAATGGCCAATTTACTCACTCTGCGGCCTTAAAAAGTGTTTCTCCTCCACGGGAAGTGAATAAAATACCATTTGGAGGCATTTATAGTTCAATCAAAAACGCCTGTTTTTTGGTGAAAGTGATAACCACCCCCCCTTACGACATGCTTCAGAAATGAAAAAAATGGTCCATTTTCAAATGTTTCGTCTTTGAACGACAATTCACATTTGTACGTGGATAATCACTTTTAGAGATAAAATTAGATGTTTAAAGTGATTTTCAAGCTTCCAGGGGCCCTAAACACAAGATTTGAGAAATGGGTAAAAGTGAATGAAAATGGCCAATTTACTCACTCTGAGGCCTTAAAAAGTGTTTCTCCTCCACGGGAAGTGAATAAAATAACATTTGGAGGCCTTTATTGTTCAATCAAAAACACCAGTTTTTTGGTGAAAGAGATAACCACCCCCCCCTTACGACATGCTTCAGAAACGAAAAAAATGGTTCATTTTCAAATGTTGCGTCTTTGAACTACAATTCACATTTGTACGTGGATAATCGCTTTTAGAGATAAAATTAGATGTTTAAAGTGATTTTCAAGCTTCCAGGGGCCGTAAACACAAGATTTGAGGAATGGGTAAATGTGAATGAAAATGGCCAATTTATGCACTCTGAGGCCTTAAAAAGTTTTTCTCCACCCCAGCAAGTGAATTAAATAACATTTGTAGGCCTTTATTGTTCAATCAAAAACGTCTGAGTTTTTGATGAAAGAGATAACCACCCCCCCTTACGACATTCTTCAGAAACTAAAAAAATGGTCCGTTTTCAAATGTTGCCTCTTTGAACTACAATTCACATTTGTACGTGGAAAATCACTTTTAAAGATAAAATGAGATGTTTAAAGTGATTTTCATGCTTCCAGGGGCCTTAAACACAATATTTGAGGAATGGGTAAAAGTGAATGAAAATGGCCAATTTACTCATTCTGAGGCCTTAAAAAGTGTTTCTCCTCCACGGGAAGTGAATTAAGTAATATTTGTAGGCCTTTATTGTTCAAGCGAAAACTCCTGATTTTTGGCGAAAGAGATAACCACCCCCCCTTACGACATGCTTCAGAAACTAAAAAAATGGTCCGTTTTCAAATGTTGCCTCTTTGAACTACAATTCACAATTGTACGTGGAAAATCACTTTTAAAGATAAAATGAGATGTTTAAAGTGATTTTCATGCTTCCAGGGGCCTTAAACACGAGATTTGAGGAATGGGTAAAAGTGAATGAAAATGGCCAATTTACTCACTCTGCGGCCGTAAAAAGTGTTTCTCCTCCACAGGAAGTGAATAAAATACCATTTGGAGGCATTTATAGTTCAATCAAAAACGCCTGTTTTTTAGTGAAAGAGATAACCACCCCCCCTTATGACATGCTTCAGAAATGAAAAAAATGTCCATTTTCAAATGTTGCGTCTTTGAACGACAATTCACATTTGTACGTGGAAAATCACGTTTAAAGATAAAATGAGATGTTTAAAGTGATTTTCATGCTTCCAGGGGCCTTAAACACGAGATTTGAGGAATGGGTAAAAGTGAATGAAAATGGCCAATTTACTCACTCTGCGGCCTTAAAAAGTGTTTCTCCTCCACGGGAAGTGAATTAAATAACATTTGTAGGCCTCTATTGTTAAAGCAAAAACGCACGATTTTTGACGAAAGAGATAACCACCCCCCCTTACGACATGCTTCAGAAACTAAAAAAATGGTCCGTTTTCAAATGTTGCCTCTTTGAACTACAATTCACATTTGTACGTGGAAAATCACTTTTAAAGATAAAATGAGATGTTTAAAGTGATTTTCATGCTTCCAGGGGCCTTAAACACGAGATTTGAGGAATGAGTAAAAGTGAATGAAAATGGCCAATTTACTCACTCTGCGGCCTTAAAAAGTGTTTCTCCTCCACGGGAAGTGAATAAAATACCATTTGGAGGCATTTATAGTTCAATCAAAAACGCCTGTTTTTTTGGTGAAAGAGATAACCACCCCCCCCTTACGACATGCTTCAGAAATGAAAAAAATGGTCCATTTTCAAATGTTGCGTCTTTGAACGACAATTCACATTTGTACGTGGAAAATCACGTTTAAAGATAAAATGAGATGTTTAAAGTGATTTTCATGCTTCCAGGGGCCTTAAACACGAGATTTGAGGAATGGGTAAAAGTGAATGGAAATGGCCAATTTACTCACTCTGCGGCCTTAAAAAGTGTTTCTCCTCCACGGGAAGTGAATAAAATACCATTTGGAGGCATTTATAGTTCAATCAAAAACGCCTTTTTTTTGGTGAAAGAGATAACCACCCCCCCTTACGACATGCTTCAGAAACGAAAAAAATGGTCCATTTTCAAATGTTGCGTCTTTGAACGACAATTCACATTTGTACGTGGATAATCACTTTTAGAGATAAAATTAGATGTTTAAAGTGATTTTCAAGCTTCCAGGGGCCCTAAACACAAGATTTGAGAAATGGGTAAAAGTGAATGAAAATGGCCAATTTACTCACTCTGAGGCCTTAAAAAGTGTTTCTCCTCCACGGGAAGTGAATAAAATAACATTTGGAGGCCTTTATTGTTCAATCAAAAACACCAGTTTTTTGGTGAAAGAGATAACCACCCCCCCTTACGACATGCTTCAGAAACTAAAAAAATGGTCCGTTTTCAAATGTTGCCTCTTTGAACTACAATTCACATTTGTACGTGGAAAATCACTTTTAAAGATAAAATGAGATGTTTAAAGTGATTTTCATGCTTCCAGGGGCCTTAAACACAAGATTTGAGGAATGGGTAAAAGTGAATGAAAATGGCCAATTTACTCATTCTGAGGCCTTAAAAAGTGTTTCTCCTCCACGGGAAGTGAATTAAGTAATATTTGTTGGCCTTTATTGTTCAAGCGAAAACTCCTGATTTTTGGCGAAAGAGATAACCACCCCCCCTTACGACATGCTTCAGAAACTAAAAAAATGGTCCGTTTTCAAATGTTGCCTCTTTGAACGATAATTCACATTTGTACGTGGAAAATCACGTTTAAAGATAAAATGAGATGTTTAAAGTGATTTTCATGCTTCCAGGGGCCTTAAACACGAGATTTGAGGAATGGGTAAAAGTGAATGAAAATGGCCAATTTACTCACTCTGCGGCCTTAAAAAGTGTTTCTCCTCCACGGGAAGTGAATTAAATACCATTTGGAGGCATTTATAGTTCAATCAAAAATGCCTGTTTTTTGGTGAAAGAGATAACCACCCCCCCTTACGACATGCTTCAGAAACGAAAAAAATGGTCCATTTTCAAATGTTGCGTCTTTGAACGACAATTCACATTTGTACGTGGATAATCGCTTTTAGAGATAAAATTAGATGTTTAAAGTGATTTTCAAGCTTCCAGGGGCCGTAAACACAAGATTTGAGGAATGGGTAAATGTGAATGAAAATGGCCAATTTATGCACTCTGAGGCCTTAAAAAGTTTTTCTCCACCCCAGCAAGTGAATTAAATAACATTTGTAGGCCTTTATTGTTCAATCAAAAACGTCTGAGTTTTTGATGAAAGAGATAACCACCCCCCCTTACGACATGCTTCAGAAACTAAAAAAATGGTCCGTTTTCAAATGTTGCCTCTTTGAACTACAATTCACATTTGTACGTGGAAAATCACTTTTAAAGATAAAATGAGATGTTTAAAGTGATTTTCATTAGGCCTGGGCGGTAAATTCCGTTCCGTTCGCGGAATTTGCGGAATTTGGGCAATTTCGCGTTCCGCGGAGAACGCGAAATTGCCCAAAAAAACTGCATTCCGCGACTTCGCGAAATTTTTTGCTTGTTCGCGTTCTCAATATGCGTGTTCGCGAGATATTTCACCCCGAGCACGCAAACAGCGATCGCGAACAGGAAAAAAGTATCGCGAACAAGCAATTCCGCGTGTTCGCGGAATTTCTGCGTGTTCGCGGAGATTTTTTACCGTTTCGCGGAGATTTGCGTTACGCGATTACGCAAATTCCGCCCACCCCTAATTTTCATGCTTCCAGGGGCCTTAAACACAATATTTGAGGAATGGGTAAAAGTGAATGAAAATGGCCAATTTACTCATTCTGAGGCCTTAAAAAGTGTTTCTCCTCCACGGGAAGTGAATTAAGTAATATTTGTAGGCCTTTATTGTTCAAGCGAAAACTCCTGATTTTTGGCGAAAGAGATAACCACCCCCCCTTACGACATGCTTCAGAAACTAAAAAAATGGTCCGTTTTCAAATGTTGCCTCTTTGAACTACAATTCACAATTGTACGTGGAAAATCACTTTTAAAGATAAAATGAGATGTTTAAAGTGATTTTCATGCTTCCAGGGGCCTTAAACACGAGATTTGAGGAATGGGTAAAAGTGAATGAAAATGGCCAATTTACTCACTCTGCGGCCTTAAAAAGTGTTTCTCCTCCACAGGAAGTGAATAAAATACCATTTGGAGGCATTTATAGTTCAATCAAAAACGCCTGTTTTTTGGTGAAAGAGATAACCACCCCCCCTTACGACATGCTTCAGAAACGAAAAAAATGGTCCATTTTCAAATGTTGCGTCTTTGAACGACAATTCACATTTGTACGTGGAAAATCACGTTTAAAGATAAAATGAGATGTTTAAAGTGATTTTCATGCTTCCAGGGGCCTTAAACACGAGATTTGAGGAATGGGTAAAAGTGAATGAAAATGGCCAATTTACTCACTCTGCGGCCTTAAAAAGTGTTTCTCCTCCACGGGAAGTGAATTAAATAACATTTGTAGGCCTCTATTGTTAAAGCAAAAACGCACGATTTTTGACGAAAGAGATAACCACCCCCCCTTACGACATGCTTCAGAAACTAAAAAAATGGTCCGTTTTCAAATGTTGCCTCTTTGAACTACAATTCACATTTGTACGTGGAAAATCACTTTTAAAGATAAAATGAGATGTTTAAAGTGATTTTCATGCTTCCAGGGGCCTTAAACACGAGATTTGAGGAATGAGTAAAAGTGAATGAAAATGGCCAATTTACTCACTCTGCGGCCTTAAAAAGTGTTTCTCCTCCACGGGAAGTGAATAAAATACCATTTGGAGGCATTTATAGTTCAATCAAAAACGCCTGTTTTTTTGGTGAAAGAGATAACCACCCCCCCTTACGACATGCTTCAGAAATGAAAAAAATGGTCCATTTTCAAATGTTGCGTCTTTGAACGACAATTCACATTTGTACGTGGAAAATCACGTTTAAAGATAAAATGAGATGTTTAAAGTGATTTTCATGCTTCCAGGGGCCTTAAACACGAGATTTGAGGAATGGGTAAAAGTGAATGAAAATGGCCAATTTACTCACTCTGCGGCCTTAAAAAGTGTTTCTCCTCCACGGGAAGTGAATAAAATACCATTTGGAGGCATTTATAGTTCAATCAAAAACGCCTGTTTTTTGGTGAAAGAGATAACCACCCCCCCTTACGACATGCTTCAGAAACGAAAAAAATGGTCCATTTTCAAATGTTGCGTCTTTGAACGACAATTCACATTTGTACGTGGATAATCACTTTTAGAGATAAAATTAGATGTTTAAAGTGATTTTCAAGCTTCCAGGGGCCCTAAACACAAGATTTGAGAAATGGGTAAAAGTGAATGAAAATGGCCAATTTACTCACTCTGAGGCCTTAAAAAGTGTTTCTCCTCCATGGGAAGTGAATAAAATAACATTTGGAGGCCTTTATTGTTCAATCAAAAACACCAGTTTTTTGGTGAAAGAGATAACCACCCCCCCTTACGACATGCTTCAGAAACTAAAAAAATGGTCCGTTTTCAAATGTTGCCTCTTTGAACTACAATTCACATTTGTACGTGGAAAATCACTTTTAAAGATAAAATGAGATGTTTAAAGTGATTTTCATGCTTCCAGGGGCCTTAAACACGAGATTTGAGGAATGGGTAAAAGTGAATGAAAATGGCCAATTTACTCACTCTGCGGCCTTAAAAAGTGTTTCTCCTCCACGGGAAGTGAATTAAATACCATTTGGAGGCATTTATAGTTCAATCAAAAATGCCTGTTTTTTGGTGAAAGAGATAACCACCCCCCCTTACGACATGCTTCAGAAACGAAAAAATGGTCCATTTTCAAATGTTGCGTCTTTGAACGACAATTCACATTTGTACGTGGATAATCACTTTTAGAGATAAAATTAGATGTTTAAAGTGATTTTCAAGCTTCCAGGGCCCCTAAACACAAGATTTGAGAAATGGGTAAAAGTGAATGAAAATGGCCAATTTACTCACTCTGAGGCCTTAAAAAGTGTTTCTCCTCCACGGGAAGTGAATAAAATAACATTTGGAGGCCTTTATTGTTCAATCAAAAACACCAGTTTTTTGGTGAAAGAGATAACCACCCCCCCTTACGACATGCTTCAGAAACTAAAAAAATGGTCCGTTTTCAAATGTTGCCTCTTTGAACTACAATTCACATTTGTACGTGGAAAATCACTTTTAAAGATAAAATGAGATGTTTAAAGTGATTTTCATGCTTCCAGGGGCCTTAAACACAAGATTTGAGGAATGGGTAAAAGTGAATGAAAATGGCCAATTTACTCATTCTGAGGCCTTAAAAAGTGTTTCTCCTCCACGGGAAGTGAATTAAGTAATATTTGTAGGCCTTTATTGTTCAAGCGAAAACTCCTGATTTTTGGCGAAAGAGATAACCACCCCCCCTTACGACATGCTTCAGAAACTAAAAAAATGGTCCGTTTTCAAATGTTGCCTCTTTGAACTACAATTCACAATTGTACGTGGAAAATCACTTTTAAAGATAAAATGAGATGTTTAAAGTGATTTTCATGCTTCCAGGGGCCTTAAACACGAGATTTGAGGAATGGGTAAAAGTGAATGAAAATGGCCAATTTACTCACTCTGCGGCCTTAAAAAGTGTTTCTCCTCCACAGGAAGTGAATAAAATACCATTTGGAGGCATTTATAGTTCAATCAAAAACACCTGTTTTTTAGTGAAAGAGATAACCACCCCCCCTTACGACATGCTTCAGAAATGAAAAAAATTTCCATTTTCAAATGTTGCGTCTTTGAACGACAATTCACATTTGTATGTGGAAAATCACGTTTAAAGATAAAATGAGATGTTTAAAGTGATTTTCATGCTTCCAGGGGCCTTAAACACGAGATTTGAGGAATGGGTAAAAGTGAATGAAAATGGCCAATTTACTCACTCTGCGGCCTTAAAAAGTGTTTCTCCTCCACAGGAAGTGAATTAAATAACATTTGGAGGCCTTTATTGTTAAAGCAAAAACGCCCGATTTTTGACGAAAGAGATAACCACCCCCCCTTACGACATGCTTCAGAAACTAAAAAAATGGTCCGTTTTCAAATGTTGCCTCTTTGAACTACAATTCACATTTGTACGTGGAAAATCACTGTTAAAGATAAAATGAGATGTTTAAAGTGATTTTCATGCTTCCAGGAGCCTTAAACACGAGATTTGAGGAATGGGTAAAAGTGAATGAAAATGGCCAATTTACTCACTCTGCGGCCTTAAAAAGTGTTTCTCCTCCACGGGAAGTGAATAAAATACCATTTGGAGGCATTTATAGTTCAATCAAAAACGCCTGTTTTTTGGTGAAAGAGATAACCACCCCCCCTTACGACATGCTTCAGAAACGAAAAAAATGGTCCATTTTCAAATGTTGCGTCTTTGAACGACAATTCACATTTGTACGTGGATAATCACTTTTAGAGATAAAATTAGGATGTTTAAAGTGATTTTCAAGCTTCCAGGGGCCCTAAACACAAGATTTGAGAAATGGGTAAAAGTGAATGAAAATGGCCAATTTACTCACTCTGAGGCCTTAAAATGTGTTTCTCCTTCACGGGAAGTGAATAAAATAACATTTGGAGGCCTTTATTGTTCAATCAAAAACGCCAGTTTTTTGGTGAAAGAGTTAACCACCCCCCCTTACGACATGCTTCAGAAACGAAAAAAATGGTTCATTTTCAAATGTTGCGTCTTTGAACTACAATTCAGATTTGTACGTGGATAATCACTTTTAGAGATAAAATTAGATGTTTAAAGTGATTTTCAAGCTTCCAGGGGCCGTAAACACAAGATTTGAGGAATGGGTAAATGTGAATGAAAATGGCCAATTTATGCACTCTGAGGCCTTAAAAAGTTTTTCTCCACCCCAGCAAGTGAATTAAATAACATTTGTAGGCCTTTATTGTTCAATCAAAAACGCCCGAGTTTTTGATAAAAGAGATAACCACCCCCCCTTACGACATGCTTCAGAAACTAAAAAAATGGTGCATTTTCAAAAGTTGCCTCTTTGAACTACAATTCACATTTGTACGTGGAAAATCACTTTTAAAGATAAAATGAGATGTTTAAAGTGATTTTCATGCTTCCAGGGGCCTTAAACACAAGATTTGAGGAATGGGTAAAAGTGAATGAAAATGGCCAATTTACTGATTCTGAGGCCTTAAAAAGTGTTTCTCCTCCACGGGAAGTGAATTAAGTAATATTTGTAGGCCTTTATTGTTCAAGCGAAAACGCCCGATTTTTGACGAAAGAGATAACCACCCCCCCTTACGACATGCTTCAGAAACTAAAAAAATTGTCCGTTTTCAAATGTTGCCTCTTTGAACTACAATTCACATTTGTACGTGGAAAATCACTTTTAAAGATAAAATGAGATGTTTAAAGTGATTTTCATGCTTCCAGGGGCCTTAAACACGAGATTGGAGGAATGGGTAAAAGTGAATGAAAATGGCCAATTTACTCACTCTGCGGCCTTAAAAAGTGTTTCTCCTCCACGGGAAGTGAATAAAATACCATTTGGAGGCATTTATAGTTCAATCAAAAACGCCTGTTTTTTTGGTGAAAGAGATAACCACCCCCCCCTTACGACATGCTTCAGAAATGAAAAAAATGATCCATTTTCAAATGTTGCGTCTTTGAACGACAATTCACATTTGTACGTGGAAAATCACGTTTAAAGATAAAATGAGATGTTTAAAGTGATTTTCATGCTTCCAGGGGCCTTAAACACGAGATTTGAGGAATGGGTAAAAGTGAATGAAAATGGCCAATTTACTCACTCTGCGGCCTTAAAAAGTGTTTCTCCTCCACGGGAAGTGAATAAAATACCATTTGGAGGCATTTATAGTTCAATCAAAAACGCCTGTTTTTTGGTGAAAGAGATAACCACCCCCCCTTACGACATGCTTCAGAAACGAAAAAAATGGTCCATTTTCAAATGTTGCGTCTTTGAACGACAATTCACATTTGTACGTGGATAATCACTTTTAGAGATAAAATTAGATGTTTAAAGTGATTTTCAAGCTTCCAGGGGCCCTAAACACAAGATTTGAGAAATGGGTAAAAGTGAATGAAAATGGCCAACTTACTCACTCTGAGGCCTTAAAAAGTGTTTCTCCTCCACGGGAAGTGAATAAAATAACATTTGGAGGCTTTATTGTTCAATCAAAAACACCAGTTTTTTGGTGAAAGTGATAACCACCCCCCCTTACGACATGCTTCAGAAACTAAAAAAAATTGGTCCGTTTTCAAATGTTGCCTCTTTGAACTACAATTCACATTTGTACGTGGAAAATCACTTTTAAAGATAAAATGAGATGTTTAAAGTGATTTTCATGCTTCCAGGGGCCTTAAACACAAGATTTGAGGAATGGGTAAAAGTGAATGAAAATGGCCAATTTACTCATTCTGAGGCCTTAAAAAGTGTTTCTCCTCCACGGGAAGTGAATTAAGTAATATTTGTAGGCCTTTATTGTTCAAGCGAAAACTCCTGATTTTTGGCGAAAGAGATAACCACCCCCCCTTACGACATGCTTCAGAAACTAAAAAAAATGGTCCGTTTTCAAATGTTGCCTCTTTGAACTACAATTCACAATTGTACGTGGAAAATCACTTTTAAAGATAAAATGAGATGTTTAAAGTGATTTTCATGCTTCCAGGGGCCTTAAACACGAGATTTGAGGAATGGGTAAAAGTGAATGAAAATGGCCAATTTACTCACTCTGCGGCCTTAAAAAGTGTTTCTCCTCCACGGGAAGTGAATTAAATACCATTTGGAGGCATTTATAGTTCAATCAAAAATGCCTGTTTTTTGGTGAAAGAGATAACCACCCCCCCTTACGACATGCTTCAGAAACGAAAAAAATGGTCCATTTTCAAATGTTGCGTCTTTGAACGACAATTCACATTTGTACGTGGATAATCGCTTTTAGAGATAAAATTAGATGTTTAAAGTGATTTTCAAGCTTCCAGGGGCCGTAAACACAAGATTTGAGGAATGGGTAAATGTGAATGAAAATGGCCAATTTATGCACTCTGAGGCCTTAAAAAGTTTTTCTCCACCCCAGCAAGTGAATTAAATAACATTTGTAGGCCTTTATTGTTCAATCAAAAACGTCTGAGTTTTTGATGAAAGAGATAACCACCCCCCCTTACGACATGCTTCAGAAACTAAAAAAATGGTCCGTTTTCAAATGTTGCCTCTTTGAACTACAATTCACATTTGTACGTGGAAAATCACTTTTAAAGATAAAATGAGATGTTTAAAGTGATTTTCATGCTTCCAGGGGCCTTAAACACAATATTTGAGGAATGGGTAAAAGTGAATGAAAATGGCCAATTTACTCATTCTGAGGCCTTAAAAAGTGTTTCTCCTCCACGGGAAGTGAATTAAGTAATATTTGTAGGCCTTTATTGTTCAAGCGAAAACTCCTGATTTTTGGCGAAAGAGATAACCACCCCCCTTACGACATGCTTCAGAAATTAAAAAAAATGGTCCGTTTTCAAATGTTGCCTCTTTGAACTACAATTCACAATTGTACGTGGAAAATCACTTTTAAAGATAAAATGAGATGTTTAAAGTGATTTTCATGCTTCCAGGGGCCTTAAACACGAGATTTGAGGAATGGGTAAAAGTGAATGAAAATGGCCAATTTACTCACTCTGCGGCCTTAAAAAGTGTTTCTCCTCCACAGGAAGTGAATAAAATACCATTTGGAGGCATTTATAGTTCAATCAAAAACGCCTGTTTTTTGGTGAAAGAGATAACCACCCCCCCTTACGACATGCTTCAGAAACGAAAAAAATGGTCCATTTTCAAATGTTGCGTCTTTGAACGACAATTCACATTTGTACGTGGAAAATCACGTTTAAAGATAAAATGAGATGTTTAAAGTGATTTTCATGCTTCCAGGGGCCTTAAACACGAGATTTGAGGAATGGGTAAAAGTGAATGAAAATGGCCAATTTACTCACTCTGCGGCCTTAAAAAGTGTTTCTCCTCCACGGGAAGTGAATTAAATAACATTTGTAGGCCTCTATTGTTAAAGCAAAAACGCACGATTTTTGGTGAAAGAGATAACCACCCCCCCTTACGACATGCTTCAGAAACGAAAAAAATGGTCCATTTTCAAATGTTGCGTCTTTGAACGACAATTCACATTTGTACGTGGATAATCACTTTTAGAGATAAAATTAGATGTTTAAAGTGATTTTCAAGCTTCCAGGGGCCCTAAACACAAGATTTGAGAAATGGGTAAAAGTGAATGAAAATGGCCAATTTACTCACTCTGAGGCCTTAAAAAGTGTTTCTCCTCCATGGGAAGTGAATAAAATAACATTTGGAGGCCTTTATTGTTCAATCAAAAACACCAGTTTTTTGGTGAAAGAGATAACCACCCCCCCTTACGACATGCTTCAGAAACTAAAAAAATGGTCCGTTTTCAAATGTTGCCTCTTTGAACTACAATTCACATTTGTACGTGGAAAATCACTTTTAAAGATAAAATGAGATGTTTAAAGTGATTTTCATGCTTCCAGGGGCCTTAAACACAAGATTTGAGGAATGGGTAAAAGTGAATGAAAATGGCCAATTTACTCATTCTGAGGCCTTAAAAAGTGTTTCTCCTCCACGGGAAGTGAATTAAGTAATATTTGTTGGCCTTTATTGTTCAAGCGAAAACTCCTGATTTTTGGCGAAAGAGATAACCACCCCCCCTTACGACATGCTTCAGAAACTAAAAAAATGGTCCGTTTTCAAATGTTGCCTCTTTGAACGACAATTCACATTTGTACGTGGAAAATCACGTTTAAAGATAAAATGAGATGTTTAAAGTGATTTTCATGCTTCCAGGGGCCTTAAACACGAGATTTGAGGAATGGGTAAAAGTGAATGAAAATGGCCAATTTACTCACTCTGCGGCCTTAAAAAGTGTTTCTCCTCCACGGGAAGTGAATTAAATACCATTTGGAGGCATTTATAGTTCAATCAAAAATGCCTGTTTTTTGGTGAAAGAGATAACCACCCCCCCTTACGACATGCTTCAGAAACGAAAAAATGGTCCATTTTCAAATGTTGCGTCTTTGAACGACAATTCACATTTGTACGTGGATAATCACTTTTAGAGATAAAATTAGATGTTTAAAGTGATTTTCAAGCTTCCAGGGGCCCTAAACACAAGATTTGAGAAATGGGTAAAAGTGAATGAAAATGGCCAATTTACTCACTCTGAGGCCTTAAAAAGTGTTTCTCCTCCACGGGAAGTGAATAAAATAACATTTGGAGGCCTTTATTGTTCAATCAAAAACACCAGTTTTTTGGTGAAAGAGATAACCACCCCCCCTTACGACATGCTTCAGAAACTAAAAAAATGGTCCGTTTTCAAATGTTGCCTCTTTGAACTACAATTCACATTTGTACGTGGAAAATCACTTTTAAAGATAAAATGAGATGTTTAAAGTGATTTTCATGCTTCCAGGGGCCTTAAACACAAGATTTGAGGAATGGGTAAAAGTGAATGAAAATGGCCAATTTACTCATTCTGAGGCCTTAAAAAGTGTTTCTCCTCCACGGGAAGTGAATTAAGTAATATTTGTAGGCCTTTATTGTTCAAGCGAAAACTCCTGATTTTTGGCGAAAGAGATAACCACCCCCCCTTACGACATGCTTCAGAAACTAAAAAAATGGTCCGTTTTCAAATGTTGCCTCTTTGAACTACAATTCACAATTGTACGTGGAAAATCACTTTTAAAGATAAAATGAGATGTTTAAAGTGATTTTCATGCTTCCAGGGGCCTTAAACACGAGATTTGAGGAATGGGTAAAAGTGAATGAAAATGGCCAATTTACTCACTCTGCGGCCTTAAAAAGTGTTTCTCCTCCACAGGAAGTGAATAAAATACCATTTGGAGGCATTTATAGTTCAATCAAAAACACCTGTTTTTTAGTGAAAGAGATAACCACCCCCCCTTACGACATGCTTCAGAAATGAAAAAAATTTCCATTTTCAAATGTTGCGTCTTTGAACGACAATTCACATTTGTATGTGGAAAATCACGTTTAAAGATAAAATGAGATGTTTAAAGTGATTTTCATGCTTCCAGGGGCCTTAAACACGAGATTTGAGGAATGGGTAAAAGTGTATGAAAATGGCCAATTTACTCACTCTGCGGCCTTAAAAAGTGTTTCTCCTCCACGGGAAGTGAATTAAATAACATTTGGAGGCCTTTATTGTTAAAGCAAAAACGCCCGATTTTTGACGAAAGAGATAACCACCCCCCCTTACGACATGCTTCAGAAACTAAAAAAATGGTCCGTTTTCAAATGTTGCCTCTTTGAACTACAATTCACATTTGTACGTGGAAAATCACTTTTAAAGATAAAATGAGATGTTTAAAGTGATTTTCATGCTTCCAGGGGCCTTAAACACGAGATTTGAGGAATGGGTAAAAGTGAATGAAAATGGCCAATTTACTCACTCTGCGGCCTTAAAAAGTGTTTCTCCTCCACGGGAAGTGAATAAAATACCATTTGGAGGCATTTATAGTTCAATCAAAAACGCCTGTTTTTTGGTGAAAGAGATAACCACCCCCCCTTACGACATGCTTCAGAAACGAAAAAAATGGTCCATTTTCAAATGTTGCGTCTTTGAACGACAATTCACATTTGTACGTGGATAATCACTTTTAGAGATAAAATTAGGATGTTTAAAGTGATTTTCAAGCTTCCAGGGGCCCTAAACACAAGATTTGAGAAATGGGTAAAAGTGAATGAAAATGGCCAATTTACTCACTCTGAGGCCTTAAAATGTGTTTCTCCTTCACGGGAAGTGAATAAAATAACATTTGGAGGCCTTTATTGTTCAATCAAAAACGCCAGTTTTTTGGTGAAAGAGTTAACCACCCCCCCTTACGACATGCTTCAGAAACGAAAAAAATGGTTCATTTTCAAATGTTGCGTCTTTGAACTACAATTCAGATTTGTACGTGGATAATCACTTTTAGAGATAAAATTAGATGTTTAAAGTGATTTTCAAGCTTCCAGGGGCCGTAAACACAAGATTTGAGGAATGGGTAAATGTGAATGAAAATGGCCAATTTATGCACTCTGAGGCCTTAAAAAGTTTTTCTCCACCCCAGCAAGTGAATTAAATAACATTTGTAGGCCTTTATTGTTCAATCAAAAACGCCCGAGTTTTTGATGAAAGAGATAACCACCCCCCCTTACGACATGCTTCAGAAACTAAAAAAATGGTCCGTTTTCAAAAGTTGCCTCTTTGAACTACAATTCACATTTGTACGTGGAAAATCACTTTTAAAGATAAAATGAGATGTTTAAAGTGATTTTCATGCTTCCAGGGGCCTTAAACACAAGATTTGAGGAATGGGTAAAAGTGAATGAAAATGGCCAATTTACTGATTCTGAGGCCTTAAAAAGTGTTTCTCCTCCACGGGAAGTGAATTAAGTAATATTTGTAGGCCTTTATTGTTCAAGCGAAAACGCCCGATTTTTGACGAAAGAGATAACCACCCCCCCTTACGACATGCTTCAGAAACTAAAAAAATTGTCCGTTTTCAAATGTTGCCTCTTTGAACTACAATTCACATTTGTACGTGGAAAATCACTTTTAAAGATAAAATGAGATGTTTAAAGTGATTTTCATGCTTCCAGGGGCCTTAAACACGAGATTGGAGGAATGGGTAAAAGTGAATGAAAATGGCCAATTTACTCACTCTGCGGCCTTAAAAAGTGTTTCTCCTCCACGGGAAGTGAATAAAATACCATTTGGAGGCATTTATAGTTCAATCAAAAACGCCTGTTTTTTTGGTGAAAGAGATAACCACCCCCCCTTACGACATGCTTCAGAAATGAAAAAAATGATCCATTTTCAAATGTTGCGTCTTTGAACGACAATTCACATTTGTACGTGGAAAATCACGTTTAAAGATAAAATGAGATGTTTAAAGTGATTTTCATGCTTCCAGGGGCCTTAAACACGAGATTTGAGAAATGGGTAAAAGTGAATGAAAATGGCCAACTTACTCACTCTGAGGCCTTAAAAAGTGTTTCTCCTCCACGGGAAGTGAATAAAATAACATTTGGAGGCTTTATTGTTCAATCAAAAACACCAGTTTTTTGGTGAAAGAGATAACCACCCCCCCTTACGACATGCTTCAGAAACTAAAAAAAATTGGTCCGTTTTCAAATGTTGCCTCTTTGAACTACAATTCACATTTGTACGTGGAAAATCACTTTTAAAGATAAAATGAGATGTTTAAAGTGATTTTCATGCTTCCAGGGGCCTTAAACACAAGATTTGAGGAATGGGTAAAAGTGAATGAAAATGGCCAATTTACTCATTCTGAGGCCTTAAAAAGTGTTTCTCCTCCACGGGAAGTGAATTAAGTAATATTTGTAGGCCTTTATTGTTCAAGCGAAAACTCCTGATTTTTGGCGAAAGAGATAACCACCCCCCTTACGACATGCTTCAGAAATTAAAAAAAATGGTCCGTTTTCAAATGTTGCCTCTTTGAACTACAATTCACAATTGTACGTGGAAAATCACTTTTAAAGATAAAATGAGATGTTTAAAGTGATTTTCATGCTTCCAGGGGCCTTAAACACGAGATTTGAGGAATGGGTAAAAGTGAATGAAAATGGCCAATTTACTCACTCTGCGGCCTTAAAAAGTGTTTCTCCTCCACAGGAAGTGAATAAAATACCATTTGGAGGCATTTATAGTTCAATCAAAAACGCCTGTTTTTTGGTGAAAGAGATAACCACCCCCCCTTACGACATGCTTCAGAAACGAAAAAAATGGTCCATTTTCAAATGTTGCGTCTTTGAACGACAATTCACATTTGTACGTGGAAAATCACGTTTAAAGATAAAATGAGATGTTTAAAGTGATTTTCATGCTTCCAGGGGCCTTAAACACGAGATTTGAGGAATGGGTAAAAGTGAATGAAAATGGCCAATTTACTCACTCTGCGGCCTTAAAAAGTGTTTCTCCTCCACGGGAAGTGAATTAAATAACATTTGTAGGCCTCTATTGTTAAAGCAAAAACGCACGATTTTTGACGAAAGAGATAACCACCCCCCCTTACGACATGCTTCAGAAACTAAAAAAATGGTCCGTTTTCAAATGTTGCCTCTTTGAACTACAATTCACATTTGTACGTGGAAAATCACTTTTAAAGATAAAATGAGATGTTTAAAGTGATTTTCATGCTTCCAGGGGCCTTAAACACGAGATTTGAGGAATGAGTAAAAGTGAATGAAAATGGCCAATTTACTCACTCTGCGGCCTTAAAAAGTGTTTCTCCTCCACGGGAAGTGAATAAAATACCATTTGGAGGCATTTATAGTTCAATCAAAAACGCCTGTTTTTTTGGTGAAAGAGATAACCACCCCCCCCTTACGACATGCTTCAGAAATGAAAAAAATGGTCCATTTTCAAATGTTGCGTCTTTGAACGACAATTCACATTTGTACGTGGAAAATCACGTTTAAAGATAAAATGAGATGTTTAAAGTGATTTTCATGCTTCCAGGGGCCTTAAACACGAGATTTGAGGAATGGGTAAAAGTGAATGAAAATGGCCAATTTACTCACTCTGCGGCCTTAAAAAGTGTTTCTCCTCCACGGGAAGTGAATAAAATACCATTTGGAGGCATTTATAGTTCAATCAAAAACGCCTGTTTTTTGGTGAAAGAGATAACCACCCCCCCTTACGACATGCTTCAGAAACGAAAAAAATGGTCCATTTTCAAATGTTGCGTCTTTGAACGACAATTCACATTTGTACGTGGATAATCACTTTTAGAGATAAAATTAGATGTTTAAAGTGATTTTCAAGCTTCCAGGGGCCCTAAACACAAGATTTGAGAAATGGGTAAAAGTGAATGAAAATGGCCAATTTACTCACTCTGAGGCCTTAAAAAGTGTTTCTCCTCCATGGGAAGTGAATAAAATAACATTTGGAGGCCTTTATTGTTCAATCAAAAACACCAGTTTTTTGGTGAAAGAGATAACCACCCCCCCTTACGACATGCTTCAGAAACTAAAAAAATGGTCCGTTTTCAAATGTTGCCTCTTTGAACTACAATTCACATTTGTACGTGGAAAATCACTTTTAAAGATAAAATGAGATGTTTAAAGTGATTTTCATGCTTCCAGGGGCCTTAAACACAAGATTTGAGGAATGGGTAAAAGTGAATGAAAATGGCCAATTTACTCATTCTGAGGCCTTAAAAAGTGTTTCTCCTCCACGGGAAGTGAATTAAGTAATATTTGTTGGCCTTTATTGTTCAAGCGAAAACTCCTGATTTTTGGCGAAAGAGATAACCACCCCCCCTTACGACATGCTTCAGAAACTAAAAAAATGGTCCGTTTTCAAATGTTGCCTCTTTGAACGACAATTCACATTTGTACGTGGAAAATCACGTTTAAAGATAAAATGAGATGTTTAAAGTGATTTTCATGCTTCCAGGGGCCTTAAACACGAGATTTGAGGAATGGGTAAAAGTGAATGAAAATGGCCAATTTACTCACTCTGCGGCCTTAAAAAGTGTTTCTCCTCCACGGGAAGTGAATTAAATACCATTTGAAGGCATTTATAGTTCAATCAAAAATGCCTGTTTTTTGGTGAAAGAGATAACCACCCCCCCTTACGACATGCTTCAGAAACGAAAAAATGGTCCATTTTCAAATGTTGCGTCTTTGAACGACAATTCACATTTGTACGTGGATAATCACTTTTAGAGATAAAATTAGATGTTTAAAGTGATTTTCAAGCTTCCAGGGGCCCTAAACACAAGATTTGAGAAATGGGTAAAAGTGAATGAAAATGGCCAATTTACTCACTCTGAGGCCTTAAAAAGTGTTTCTCCTCCACGGGAAGTGAATAAAATAACATTTGGAGGCCTTTATTGTTCAATCAAAAACACCAGTTTTTTGGTGAAAGAGATAACCACCCCCCCTTACGACATGCTTCAGAAACTAAAAAAATGGTCCGTTTTCAAATGTTGCCTCTTTGAACTACAATTCACATTTGTACGTGGAAAATCACTTTTAAAGATAAAATGAGATGTTTAAAGTGATTTTCATGCTTCCAGGGGCCTTAAACACAAGATTTGAGGAATGGGTAAAAGTGAATGAAAATGGCCAATTTACTCATTCTGAGGCCTTAAAAAGTGTTTCTCCTCCACGGGAAGTGAATTAAGTAATATTTGTAGGCCTTTATTGTTCAAGCGAAAACTCCTGATTTTTGGCGAAAGAGATAACCACCCCCCCTTACGACATGCTTCAGAAACTAAAAAAATGGTCCGTTTTCAAATGTTGCCTCTTTGAACTACAATTCACAATTGTACGTGGAAAATCACTTTTAAAGATAAAATGAGATGTTTAAAGTGATTTTCATGCTTCCAGGGGCCTTAAACACGAGATTTGAGGAATGGGTAAAAGTGAATGAAAATGGCCAATTTACTCACTCTGCGGCCTTAAAAAGTGTTTCTCCTCCACAGGAAGTGAATAAAATACCATTTGGAGGCATTTATAGTTCAATCAAAAACACCTGTTTTTTAGTGAAAGAGATAACCACCCCCCCTTACGACATGCTTCAGAAATGAAAAAAATTTCCATTTTCAAATGTTGCGTCTTTGAACGACAATTCACATTTGTATGTGGAAAATCACGTTTAAAGATAAAATGAGATGTTTAAAGTGATTTTCATGCTTCCAGGGGCCTTAAACACGAGATTTGAGGAATGGGTAAAAGTGAATGAAAATGGCCAATTTACTCACTCTGCGGCCTTAAAAAGTGTTTCTCCTCCACGGGAAGTGAATTAAATAACATTTGGAGGCCTTTATTGTTAAAGCAAAAACGCCCGATTTTTGACGAAAGAGATAACCACCCCCCCTTACGACATGCTTCAGAAACTAAAAAAATGGTCCGTTTTCAAATGTTGCCTCTTTGAACTACAATTCACATTTGTACGTGGAAAATCACTTTTAAAGATAAAATGAGATGTTTAAAGTGATTTTCATGCTTCCAGGGGCCTTAAACACGAGATTTGAGGAATGGGTAAAAGTGAATGAAAATGGCCAATTTACTCACTCTGCGGCCTTAAAAAGTGTTTCTCCTCCACGGGAAGTGAATAAAATACCATTTGGAGGCATTTATAGTTCAATCAAAAACGCCTGTTTTTTGGTGAAAGAGATAACCACCCCCCCTTACGACATGCTTCAGAAACGAAAAAAATGGTCCATTTTCAAATGTTGCGTCTTTGAACGACAATTCACATTTGTACGTGGATAATCACTTTTAGAGATAAAATTAGGATGTTTAAAGTGATTTTCAAGCTTCCAGGGGCCCTAAACACAAGATTTGAGAAATGGGTAAAAGTGAATGAAAATGGCCAATTTACTCACTCTGAGGCCTTAAAATGTGTTTCTCCTTCACGGGAAGTGAATAAAATAACATTTGGAGGCCTTTATTGTTCAATCAAAAACGCCAGTTTTTTGGTGAAAGAGTTAACCACCCCCCCTTACGACATGCTTCAGAAACGAAAAAAATGGTTCATTTTCAAATGTTGCGTCTTTGAACTACAATTCAGATTTGTACGTGGATAATCACTTTTAGAGATAAAATTAGATGTTTAAAGTGATTTTCAAGCTTCCAGGGGCCGTAAACACAAGATTTGAGGAATGGGTAAATGTGAATGAAAATGGCCAATTTATGCACTCTGAGGCCTTAAAAAGTTTTTCTCCACCCCAGCAAGTGAATTAAATAACATTTGTAGGCCTTTATTGTTCAATCAAAAACGCCCGAGTTTTTGATGAAAGAGATAACCACCCCCCCTTACGACATGCTTCAGAAACTAAAAAAATGGTCCGTTTTCAAAAGTTGCCTCTTTGAACTACAATTCACATTTGTACGTGGAAAATCACTTTTAAAGATAAAATGAGATGTTTAAAGTGATTTTCATGCTTCCAGGGGCCTTAAACACAAGATTTGAGGAATGGGTAAAAGTGAATGAAAATGGCCAATTTACTGATTCTGAGGCCTTAAAAAGTGTTTCTCCTCCACGGGAAGTGAATTAAGTAATATTTGTAGGCCTTTATTGTTCAAGCGAAAACGCCCGATTTTTGACGAAAGAGATAACCACCCCCCCTTACGACATGCTTCAGAAACTAAAAAAATTGTCCGTTTTCAAATGTTGCCTCTTTGAACTACAATTCACATTTGTACGTGGAAAATCACTTTTAGAGATAAAATGAGATGTTTAAAGTGATTTTCATGCTTCCAGGGGCCTTAAACACGAGATTGGAGGAATGGGTAAAAGTGAATGAAAATGGCCAATTTACTCACTCTGCGGCCTTAAAAAGTGTTTCTCCTCCACGGGAAGTGAATAAAATACCATTTGGAGGCATTTATAGTTCAATCAAAAACGCCTGTTTTTTTGGTGAAAGAGATAACCACCCCCCCCTTACGACATGCTTCAGAAATGAAAAAAATGATCCATTTTCAAATGTTGCGTCTTTGAACGACAATTCACATTTGTACGTGGAAAATCACGTTTAAAGATAAAATGAGATGTTTAAAGTGATTTTCATGCTTCCAGGGGCCTTAAACACGAGATTTGAGAAATGGGTAAAAGTGAATGAAAATGGCCAACTTACTCACTCTGAGGCCTTAAAAAGTGTTTCTCCTCCACGGGAAGTGAATAAAATAACATTTGGAGGCTTTATTGTTCAATCAAAAACACCAGTTTTTTGGTGAAAGAGATAACCACCCCCCCTTACGACATGCTTCAGAAACTAAAAAAAATTGGTCCGTTTTCAAATGTTGCCTCTTTGAACTACAATTCACATTTGTACGTGGAAAATCACTTTTAAAGATAAAATGAGATGTTTAAAGTGATTTTCATGCTTCCAGGGGCCTTAAACACAAGATTTGAGGAATGGGTAAAAGTGAATGAAAATGGCCAATTTACTCATTCTGAGGCCTTAAAAAGTGTTTCTCCTCCACGGGAAGTGAATTAAGTAATATTTGTAGGCCTTTATTGTTCAAGCGAAAACTCCTGATTTTTGGCGAAAGAGATAACCACCCCCCCTTACGACATGCTTCAGAAACTAAAAAAAATGGTCCGTTTTCAAATGTTGCCTCTTTGAACTACAATTCACAATTGTACGTGGAAAATCACTTTTAAAGATAAAATGAGATGTTTAAAGTGATTTTCATGCTTCCAGGGGCCTTAAACACGAGATTTGAGGAATGGGTAAAAGTGAATGAAAATGGCCAATTTACTCACTCTGCGGCCTTAAAAAGTGTTTCTCCTCCACAGGAAGTGAATAAAATACCATTTGGAGGCATTTATAGTTCAATCAAAAACACCTGTTTTTTAGTGAAAGAGATAACCACCCCCCCTTACGACATGCTTCAGAAATGAAAAAAATGTCCATTTTCAAATGTTGCGTCTTTGAACGACAATTCACATTTGTACGTGGAAAATCACGTTTAAAGATAAAATGAGATGTTTAAAGTGATTTTCATGCTTCCAGGGGCCTTAAACACGAGATTTGAGGAATGGGTAAAAGTGAATGAAAATGGCCAATTTACTCACTCTGCGGCCTTAAAAAGTGTTTCTCCTCCACGGGAAGTGAATTAAATAACATTTGTAGGCCTTTATTGTTAAAGCAAAAACGCCCGATTTTTGACGAAAGAGATAACCACCCCCCCTTACGACATGCTTCAGAAACTAAAAAAATGGTCCATTTTCAAATGTTGCCTCTTTGAACTACAATTCACATTTGTACGTGGAAAATCACTTTTAAAGATAAAATGAGATGTTTAAAGTGATTTTCATGCTTCCAGGGGCCTTAAACACAAGATTTGAGAAATGGGTAAAAGTGAATGAAAATGGCCAATTTACTCACTCTGAGGCCTTAAAATGTGTTTCTCCTCCACGGGAAGTGAATAAAGTAACATTTGGAGGCCTTTATTGTTCAATCAAAAACGCCAGTTTTTTGGTGAAAGAGTTAACCACCCCCCCTTACGACATGCTTCAGAAACGAAAAAAATGGTTCATTTTCAAATGTTGCGTCTTTGAACTACAATTCAGATTTGTACGTGGATAATCACTTTTAGAGATAAAATTAGATGTTTAAAGTGATTTTCAAGCTTCCAGGGGCCGTAAACACAAGATTTGAGGAATGGGTAAATGTGAATGAAAATGGCCAATTTATGCACTCTGAGGCCTTAAAAAGTTTTTCTCCACCCCAGCAAGTGAATTAAATAACATTTGTAGGCCTTTATTGTTCAATCAAAAACGCCCGAGTTTTTGATGAAAGAGATAACCACCCCCCCCTTACGACATGCTTCAGAAACTAAAAAAATGGTCCGTTTTCAAAAGTTGCCTCTTTGAACTACAATTCACATTTGTACGTGGAAAATCACTTTTAAAGATAAAATGAGATGTTTAAAGTGATTTTCATGCTTCCAGGGGCCTTAAACACAAGATTTGAGGAATGGGTAAAAGTGAATGAAAATGGCCAATTTACTCATTCTGAGGCCTTAAAAAGTGTTTCTCCTCCACGGGAAGTGAATTAAGTAATATTTGTAGGCCTTTATTGTTCAAGCGAAAACGCCCGATTTTTGACGAAAGAGATAACCACCCCCCCTTACGACATGCTTCAGAAACTAAAAAAATGGTCCGTTTTCAAATGTTGCCTCTTTGAACTACAATTCACATTTGTACGTGGAAAATCACTTTTAAAGATAAAATGAGATGTTTAAAGTGATTTTCATGCTTCCAGGGGCCTTAAACACGAGATTTGAGGAATGGGTAAAAGTGAATGAAAATGGCCAATTTACTCACTCTGCGGCCTTAAAAAGTGTTTCTCCTCCACGGGAAGTGAATAAAATACCATTTGGAGGCATTTATAGTTCAATCAAAAACGCCTGTTTTTTTGGTGAAAGAGATAACCACCCCCCCCCTTACGACATGCTTCAGAAATGAAAAAAATGGTCCATTTTCAAATGTTGCGTCTTTGAACGACAATTCACATTTGTACTTGGAAAATCACGTTTAAAGATAAAATGAGATGTTTAAAGTGATTTTCATGCTTCCAGGGGCCTTAAACACGAGATTTGAGGAATGGGTAAAAGTGAATGAAAATGGCCAATTTACTCACTCTGCGGCCTTAAAAAGTGTTTCTCCTCCACGGGAAGTGAATAAAATACCATTTGGAGGCATTTATAGTTCAATCAAAAACGCCTGTTTTTTGGTGAAAGTGATAACCACCCCCCCTTACGACATGCTTCAGAAATGAAAAAAATGGTCCATTTTCAAATGTTTCGTCTTTGAACGACAATTCACATTTGTACGTGGATAATCACTTTTAGAGATAAAATTAGATGTTTAAAGTGATTTTCAAGCTTCCAGGGGCCCTAAACACAAGATTTGAGAAATGGGTAAAAGTGAATGAAAATGGCCAATTTACTCACTCTGAGGCCTTAAAAAGTGTTTCTCCTCCACGGGAAGTGAATAAAATAACATTTGGAGGCCTTTATTGTTCAATCAAAAACACCAGTTTTTTGGTGAAAGAGATAACCACCCCCCCTTACGACATGCTTCAGAAACGAAAAAAATGGTTCATTTTCATATGTTGCGTCTTTGAACTATAATTCACATTTGTACGTGGATAATCGCTTTTAGAGATAAAATTAGATGTTTAAAGTGATTTTCAAGCTTCCAGGGGCCGTAAACACAAGATTTGAGGAATGGGTAAATGTGAATGAAAATGGCCAATTTATGCACTCTGAGGCCTTAAAAAGTTTTTCTCCACCCCAGCAAGTGAATTAAATAACATTTGTAGGCCTTTATTGTTCAATCAAAAACGTCCGAGTTTTTGATGAAAGAGATAACCACCCCCCCTTACGACATGCTTCAGAAACTAAAAAAATGGTCCGTTTTCAAATGTTGCCTCTTTGAACTACAATTCACATTTGTACGTGGAAAATCACTTTTAAAGATAAAATGAGATGTTTAAAGTGATTTTCAAGCTTCCAGGGGCCCTAAACACAAGATTTGAGAAATGGGTAAAAGTGAATGAAAATGGCCAATTTACTCACTCTGAGGCCTTAAAAAGTGTTTCTCCTCCACGGGAAGTGAATAAAATAACATTTGGAGGCCTTTATTGTTCAATCAAAAACACCAGTTTTTTGGTGAAAGAGATAACCACCCCCCCTTACGACATGCTTCAGAAACGAAAAAAATGGTTCATTTTCATATGTTGCGTCTTTGAACTACAATTCACATTTGTACGTGGAAAATCACTTTTAAAGATAAAATGAGATGTTTAAAGTGATTTTCATGCTTCCAGGGGCCTTAAACACAATATTTGAGGAATGGGTAAAAGTGAATGAAAATGGCCAATTTACTCATTCTGAGGCCTTAAAAAGTGTTTCTCCTCCACGGGAAGTGAATTAAGTAATATTTGTAGGCCTTTATTGTTCAAGCGAAAACGCCCGATTTTTGACGAAAGAGATAACCACCCCCCCTTACGACATGCTTCAGAAACTAAAAAAATGGTCCGTTTTCAAATGTTGCCTCTTTGAACTACAATTCACATTTGTACGTGGAAAATCACTTTTAAAGATAAAATGAGATGTTTAAAGTGATTTTCATGCTTCCAGGGGCCTTAAACACGAGATTTGAGGAATGGGTAAAAGTGAATGAAAATGGCCAATTTACTCACTCTGCGGCCTTAAAAAGTGTTTCTCCTCCACGGGAAGTGAATAAAATACCATTTGGAGGCATTTATAGTTCAATCAAAAACGCCTGTTTTTTTTTTTAAAGAGATAACCACCCCCCCCTTACGACATGCTTCAGAAATGAAAAAAATGGTCCATTTTCAAATGTTGCGTCTTTGAACGACAATTCACATTTGTACTTGGAAAATCACGTTTAAAGATAAAATGAGATGTTTAAAGTGATTTTCATGCTTCCAGGGGCCTTAAACACGAGATTTGAGGAATGGGTAAAAGTGAATGAAAATGGCCAATTTACTCACTCTGCGGCCTTAAAAAGTGTTTCTCCTCCACGGGAAGTGAATAAAATACCATTTGGAGGCATTTATAGTTCAATCAAAAACGCCTGTTTTTTGGTGAAAGTGATAACCACCCCCCCTTACGACATGCTTCAGAAATGAAAAAAATGGTCCATTTTCAAATGTTTCGTCTTTGAACGACAATTCACATTTGTACGTGGATAATCACTTTTAGAGATAAAATTAGATGTTTAAAGTGATTTTCAAGCTTCCGGGGCCCTAAACACAAGATTTGAGAAATGGGTAAAAGTGAATGAAAATGGCCAATTTACTCACTCTGAGGCCTTAAAAAGTGTTTCTCATCCACGGGAAGTGAATAAAATAACATTTGGAGGCCTTTATTGTTCAATCAAAAACACCAGTTTTTTGGTGAAAGAGATAACCACCCCCCCTTACGACATGCTTCAGAAACGAAAAAAATGGTTCATTTTCAAATGTTGCGTCTTTGAACTACAATTCACATTTGTACGTGGATAATCGCTTTTAGAGATAAAATTAGATGTTTAAAGTGATTTTCAAGCTTCCAGGGGCCGTAAACACAAGATTTGAGGAATGGGTAAATGTGAATGAAAATGGCCAATTTATGCACTCTGAGGCCTTAAAAAGTTTTTCTCCACCCCAGCAAGTGAATTAAATAACATTTGTAGGCCTTTATTGTTCAATCAAAAACGTCTGAGTTTTTGATGAAAGAGATAACCACCCCCCCTTACGACATGCTTCAGAAACTAAAAAAATGGTCCGTTTTCAAATGTTGCCTCTTTGAACTACAATTCACATTTGTACGTGGAAAATCACTTTTAAAGATAAAATGAGATGTTTAAAGTGATTTTCATGCTTCCAGGGGCCTTAAACACAATATTTGAGGAATGGGTAAAAGTGAATGAAAATGGCCAATTTACTCATTCTGAGGCCTTAAAAAGTGTTTCTCCTCCACGGGAAGTGAATTAAGTAATATTTGTAGGCCTTTATTGTTCAAGCGAAAACTCCTGATTTTTGGCGAAAGAGATAACCTCCCCCCCTTACGACATGCTTCAGAAACTAAAAAAATGGTCCGTTTTCAAATGTTGCCTCTTTGAACTACAATTCACAATTGTACGTGGAAAATCACTTTTAAAGATAAAATGAGATGTTTAAAGTGATTTTCATGCTTCCAGGGGCCTTAAACACGAGATTTGAGGAATGGGTAAAAGTGAATGAAAATGGCCAATTTACTCACTCTGCGGCCGTAAAAAGTGTTTCTCCTCCACAGGAAGTGAATAAAATACCATTTATAGGCATTTATAGTTCAATCAAAAACGCCTGTTTTTTAGTGAAAGAGATAACCACCCCCCCTTACGACATGCTTCAGAAATGAAAAAAATGTCCATTTTCAAATGTTGCGTCTTTGAACGACAATTCACATTTGTACGTGGAAAATCACGTTTAAAGATAAAATGAGATGTTTAAAGTGATTTTCATGCTTCCAGGGGCCTTAAACACGAGATTTGAGGAATGGGTAAAAGTGAATGAAAATGGCCAATTTACTCACTCTGCGGCCTTAAAAAGTGTTTCTCCTCCACGGGAAGTGAATTAAATAACATTTGTAGGCCTCTATTGTTAAAGCAAAAACGCACGATTTTTGACGAAAGAGATAACCACCCCCCCTTACGACATGCTTCAGAAACTAAAAAAATGGTCCGTTTTCAAATGTTGCCTCTTTGAACTACAATTCACATTTGTACGTGGAAAATCACTTTTAAAGATAAAATGAGATGTTTAAAGTGATTTTCATGCTTCCAGGGGCCTTAAACA
Organism: Triturus cristatus; assembly: GCF_964204655.1. Classification (NCBI taxonomy): domain Eukaryota; kingdom Metazoa; phylum Chordata; class Amphibia; order Caudata; family Salamandridae; genus Triturus; species Triturus cristatus. Next base: position 472,526,449 of record NC_140592.1, read on the forward strand.
CGAGATTTGAGGAATGAGTAAAAGTGAATGAAAATGGCCAATTTACTCACTCTGCGGCCTTAAAAAGTGTTTCTCCTCCACGGGAAGTGAATAAAATACCATTTGGAGGCATTTATAGTTCAATCAAAAACGCCTGTTTTTTTGGTGAAAGAGATAACCACCCCCCCCTTACGACATGCTTCAGAAATGAAAAAAATGGTCCATTTTCAAATGTTGCGTCTTTGAACGACAATTCACATTTGTACGTGGAAAATCACGTTTAAAGATAAAATGAGATGTTTAAAGTGATTTTCATGCTTCCAGGGGCCTTAAACACGAGATTTGAGGAATGGGTAAAAGTGAATGAAAATGGCCAATTTACTCACTCTGCGGCCTTAAAAAGTGTTTCTCCTCCACGGGAAGTGAATAAAATACCATTTGGAGGCATTTATAGTTCAATCAAAAACGCCTGTTTTTTGGTGAAAGAGATAACCACCCCCCCTTACGACATGCTTCAGAAACGAAAAAAATGGTCCATTTTCAAATGTTGCGTCTTTGAACGACAATTCACATTTGTACGTGGATAATCACTTTTAGAGATAAAATTAGATGTTTAAAGTGATTTTCAAGCTTCCAGGGGCCCTAAACACAAGATTTGAGAAATGGGTAAAAGTGAATGAAAATGGCCAATTTACTCACTCTGAGGCCTTAAAAAGTGTTTCTCCTCCACGGGAAGTGAATAAAATAACATTTGGAGGCCTTTATTGTTCAATCAAAAACACCAGTTTTTTGGTGAAAGAGATAACCACCCCCCCTTACGACATGCTTCAGAAACTAAAAAAATGGTCCGTTTTCAAATGTTGCCTCTTTGAACTACAATTCACATTTGTACGTGGAAAATCACTTTTAAAGATAAAATGAGATGTTTAAAGTGATTTTCATGCTTCCAGGGGCCTTAAACACAAGATTTGAGGAATGGGTAAAAGTGAATGAAAATGGCCAATTTACTCATTCTGAGGCCTTAAAAAGTGTTTCTCCTCCACGGGAAGTGAATTAAGTAATATTTGTTGGCCTTTATTGTTCAAGCGAAAACTCCTGATTTTTGGCGAAAGAGATAACCACCCCCCCTTACGACATGCTTCAGAAACTAAAAAAATGGTCCGTTTTCAAATGTTGCCTCTTTGAACGACAATTCACATTTGTACGTGGAAAATCACTTTTAAAGATAAAATGAGATGTTTAAAGTGATTTTCATGCTTCCAGGGGCCTTAAACACGAGATTTGAGGAATGGGTAAAAGTGAATGAAAATGGCCAATTTACTCACTCTGCGGCCTTAAAAAGTGTTTCTCCTCCACAGGAAGTGAATAAAATACCATTTGGAGGCATTTATAGTTCAATCAAAAACACCTGTTTTTTAGTGAAAGAGATAACCACCCCCCCTTACGACATGCTTCAGAAATGAAAAAAATTTCCATTTTCAAATGTTGCGTCTTTGAACGACAATTCACATTTGTACGTGGAAAATCACGTTTAAAGATAAAATGAGATGTTTAAAGTGATTTTCATGCTTCCAGGGGCCTTAAACACGAGATTTGAGGAATGGGTAAAAGTGAATGAAAATGGCCAATTTACTCACTCTGCGGCCTTAAAAAGTGTTTCTCCTCCACGGGAAGTGAATTAAATAACATTTGGAGGCCTTTATTGTTAAAGCAAAAACGCCCGATTTTTGACGAAAGAGATAACCACCCCCCCTTACGACATGCTTCAGAAACTAAAAAAATGGTCCGTTTTCAAATGTTGCCTCTTTGAACTACAATTCACATTTGTACGTGGAAAATCACTTTTAAAGATAAAATGAGATGTTTAAAGTGATTTTCATGCTTCCAGGGGCCTTAAACACGAGATTTGAGGAATGGGTAAAAGTGAATGAAAATGGCCAATTTACTCACTCTGCGGCCTTAAAAAGTGTTTCTCCTCCACGGGAAGTGAATAAAATACCATTTGGAGGCATTTATAGTTCAATCAAGAACACCTGTTTTTTGGTGAAAGAGATAACCACCCCCCCTTACGTCATGCTTCAGAAACGAAAAAAATGGTCCATTTTCAAATGTTGCGTCTTTGAACGACAATTCACATTTGTACGTGGATAATCACTTTTAGAGATAAAATTAGGATGTTTAAAGTGATTTTCAAGCTTCCAGGGGCCCTAAACACAAGATTTGAGAAATGGGTAAAAGTGAATGAAAATGGCCAATTTACTCACTCTGAGGCCTTAAAATGTGTTTCTCCTTCACGGGAAGTGAATAAAATAACATTTGGAGGCCTTTATTGTTCAATCAAAAACGCCAGTTTTTTGGTGAAAGAGTTAACCACCCCCCCTTACGACATGCTTCAGAAACGAAAAAAATGGTTCATTTTCAAATGTTGCGTCTTTGAACGACAATTCACATTTGTACGTGGAAAATCACGTTTAAAGATAAAATGAGATGTTTAAAGTGATTTTCATGCTTCCAGGGGCCTTAAACACGAGATTTGAGGAATGGGTAAAAGTGAATGAAAATGGCCAATTTACTCACTCTGCGGCCTTAAAAAGTGTTTCTCCTCCACGGGAAGTGAATAAAATACCATTTGGAGGCATTTATAGTTCAATCAAAAACGCCTGTTTTTTGGTGAAAGAGATAACCACCCCCCCTTACGACATGCTTCAGAAACGAAAAAAATGGTCCATTTTCAAATGTTGCGTCTTTGAACGACAATTCACATTTGTACGTGGATAATCACTTTTAGAGATAAAATTAGATGTTTAAAGTGATTTTCAAGCTTCCAGGGGCCCTAAACACAAGATTTGAGAAATGGGTAAAAGTGAATGAAAATGGCCAACTTACTCACTCTGAGGCCTTAAAAAGTGTTTCTCCTCCACGGGAAGTGAATAAAATAACATTTGGAGGCTTTATTGTTCAATCAAAAACACCAGTTTTTTGGTGAAAGAGATAACCACCCCCCCTTACGACATGCTTCAGAAACTAAAAAAAATTGGTCCGTTTTCAAATGTTGCCTCTTTGAACTACAATTCACATTTGTACGTGGAAAATCACTTTTAAAGATAAAATGAGATGTTTAAAGTGATTTTCATGCTTCCAGGGGCCTTAAACACAAGATTTGAGGAATGGGTAAAAGTGAATGAAAATGGCCAATTTACTCATTCTGAGGCCTTAAAAAGTGTTTCTCCTCCACGGGAAGTGAATTAAGTAATATTTGTAGGCCTTTATTGTTCAAGCGAAAACTCCTGATTTTTGGCGAAAGAGATAACCACCCCCCCTTACGACATGCTTCAGAAACTAAAAAAAATGGTCCGTTTTCAAATGTTGCCTCTTTGAACTACAATTCACAATTGTACGTGGAAAATCACTTTTAAAGATAAAATGAGATGTTTAAAGTGATTTTCATGCTTCCAGGGGCCTTAAACACGAGATTTGAGGAATGGGTAAAAGTGAATGAAAATGGCCAATTTACTCACTCTGCGGCCTTAAAAAGTGTTTCTCCTCCACGGGAAGTGAATTAAATACCATTTGGAGGCCTCTATTGTTAAAGCAAAAACGCACGATTTTTGGTGAAAGAGATAACCACCCCCCCTTACGACATGCTTCAGAAACGAAAAAAATGGTCCATTTTCAAATGTTGCGTCTTTGAACGACAATTCACATTTGTACGTGGATAATCACTTTTAGAGATAAAATTAGATGTTTAAAGTGATTTTCAAGCTTCCAGGGGCCCTAAACACAAGATTTGAGAAATGGGTAAAAGTGAATGAAAATGGCCAATTTACTCACTCTGAGGCCTTAAAAAGTGTTTCTCCTCCATGGGAAGTGAATAAAATAACATTTGGAGGCCTTTATTGTTCAATCAAAAACACCAGTTTTTTGGTGAAAGAGATAACCACCCCCCCTTACGACATGCTTCAGAAACTAAAAAAATGGTCCGTTTTCAAATGTTGCCTCTTTGAACTACAATTCACATTTGTACGTGGAAAATCACTTTTAAAGATAAAATGAGATGTTTAAAGTGATTTTCATGCTTCCAGGGGCCTTAAACACAAGATTTGAGGAATGGGTAAAAGTGAATGAAAATGGCCAATTTACTCATTCTGAGGCCTTAAAAAGTGTTTCTCCTCCACGGGAAGTGAATTAAGTAATATTTGTTGGCCTTTATTGTTCAAGCGAAAACTCCTGATTTTTGGCGAAAGAGATAACCACCCCCCCTTACGACATGCTTCAGAAACTAAAAAAATGGTCCGTTTTCAAATGTTGCCTCTTTGAACGACAATTCACATTTGTACGTGGAAAATCACGTTTAAAGATAAAATGAGATGTTTAAAGTGATTTTCATGCTTCCAGGGGCCTTAAACACGAGATTTGAGGAATGGGTAAAAGTGAATGAAAATGGCCAATTTACTCACTCTGCGGCCTTAAAAAGTGTTTCTCCTCCACGGGAAGTGAATTAAATACCATTTGGAGGCATTTATAGTTCAATCAAAAATGCCTGTTTTTTGGTGAAAGAGATAACCACCCCCCCTTACGACATGCTTCAGAAACGAAAAAATGGTCCATTTTCAAATGTTGCGTCTTTGAACGACAATTCACATTTGTACGTGGATAATCACTTTTAGAGATAAAATTAGATGTTTAAAGTGATTTTCAAGCTTCCAGGGGCCCTAAACACAAGATTTGAGAAATGGGTAAAAGTGAATGAAAATGGCCAATTTACTCACTCTGAGGCCTTAAAAAGTGTTTCTCCTCCACGGGAAGTGAATAAAATAACATTTGGAGGCCTTTATTGTTCAATCAAAAACACCAGTTTTTTGGTGAAAGAGATAACCACCCCCCCTTACGACATGCTTCAGAAACTAAAAAAATGGTCCGTTTTCAAATGTTGCCTCTTTGAACTACAATTCACATTTGTACGTGGAAAATCACTTTTAAAGATAAAATGAGATGTTTAAAGTGATTTTCATGCTTCCAGGGGCCTTAAACACAAGATTTGAGGAATGGGTAAAAGTGAATGAAAATGGCCAATTTACTCATTCTGAGGCCTTAAAAAGTGTTTCTCCTCCACGGGAAGTGAATTAAGTAATATTTGTAGGCCTTTATTGTTCAAGCGAAAACTCCTGATTTTTGGCGAAAGAGATAACCACCCCCCCTTACGACATGCTTCAGAAACTAAAAAAATGGTCCGTTTTCAAATGTTGCCTCTTTGAACTACAATTCACAATTGTACGTGGAAAATCACTTTTAAAGATAAAATGAGATGTTTAAAGTGATTTTCATGCTTCCAGGGGCCTTAAACACGAGATTTGAGGAATGGGTAAAAGTGAATGAAAATGGCCAATTTACTCACTCTGCGGCCTTAAAAAGTGTTTCTCCTCCACAGGAAGTGAATAAAATACCATTTGGAGGCATTTATAGTTCAATCAAAAACACCTGTTTTTTAGTGAAAGAGATAACCACCCCCCCTTACGACATGCTTCAGAAATGAAAAAAATTTCCATTTTCAAATGTTGCGTCTTTGAACGACAATTCACATTTGTATGTGGAAAATCACGTTTAAAGATAAAATGAGATGTTTAAAGTGATTTTCATGCTTCCAGGGGCCTTAAACACGAGATTTGAGGAATGGGTAAAAGTGAATGAAAATGGCCAATTTACTCACTCTGCGGCCTTAAAAAGTGTTTCTCCTCCACGGGAAGTGAATTAAATAACATTTGGAGGCCTTTATTGTTAAAGCAAAAACGCCCGATTTTTGACGAAAGAGATAACCACCCCCCCTTACGACATGCTTCAGAAACTAAAAAAATGGTCCGTTTTCAAATGTTGCCTCTTTGAACTACAATTCACATTTGTACGTGGAAAATCACTTTTAAAGATAAAATGAGATGTTTAAAGTGATTTTCATGCTTCCAGGGGCCTTAAACACGAGATTTGAGGAATGGGTAAAAGTGAATGAAAATGGCCAATTTACTCACTCTGCGGCCTTAAAAAGTGTTTCTCCTCCACGGGAAGTGAATAAAATACCATTTGGAGGCATTTATAGTTCAATCAAAAACGCCTGTTTTTTGGTGAAAGAGATAACCACCCCCCCTTACGACATGCTTCAGAAACGAAAAAAATGGTCCATTTTCAAATGTTGCGTCTTTGAACGACAATTCACATTTGTACGTGGATAATCACTTTTAGAGATAAAATTAGGATGTTTAAAGTGATTTTCAAGCTTCCAGGGGCCCTAAACACAAGATTTGAGAAATGGGTAAAAGTGAATGAAAATGGCCAATTTACTCACTCTGAGGCCTTAAAATGTGTTTCTCCTTCACGGGAAGTGAATAAAATAACATTTGGAGGCCTTTATTGTTCAATCAAAAACGCCAGTTTTTTGGTGAAAGAGTTAACCACCCCCCCTTACGACATGCTTCAGAAACGAAAAAAATGGTTCATTTTCAAATGTTGCGTCTTTGAACTACAATTCAGATTTGTACGTGGATAATCACTTTTAGAGATAAAATTAGATGTTTAAAGTGATTTTCAAGCTTCCAGGGGCCGTAAACACAAGATTTGAGGAATGGGTAAATGTGAATGAAAATGGCCAATTTATGCACTCTGAGGCCTTAAAAAGTTTTTCTCCACCCCAGCAAGTGAATTAAATAACATTTGTAGGCCTTTATTGTTCAATCAAAAACGCCCGAGTTTTTGATGAAAGAGATAACCACCCCCCCTTACGACATGCTTCAGAAACTAAAAAAATGGTCCGTTTTCAAAAGTTGCCTCTTTGAACTACAATTCACATTTGTACGTGGAAAATCACTTTTAAAGATAAAATGAGATGTTTAAAGTGATTTTCATGCTTCCAGGGGCCTTAAACACAAGATTTGAGGAATGGGTAAAAGTGAATGAAAATGGCCAATTTACTGATTCTGAGGCCTTAAAAAGTGTTTCTCCTCCACGGGAAGTGAATTAAGTAATATTTGTAGGCCTTTATTGTTCAAGCGAAAACGCCCGATTTTTGACGAAAGAGATAACCACCCCCCCTTACGACATGCTTCAGAAACTAAAAAAATTGTCCGTTTTCAAATGTTGCCTCTTTGAACTACAATTCACATTTGTACGTGGAAAATCACTTTTAAAGATAAAATGAGATGTTTAAAGTGATTTTCATGCTTCCAGGGGCCTTAAACACGAGATTGGAGGAATGGGTAAAAGTGAATGAAAATGGCCAATTTACTCACTCTGCGGCCTTAAAAAGTGTTTCTCCTCCACGGGAAGTGAATAAAATACCATTTGGAGGCATTTATAGTTCAATCAAAAACGCCTGTTTTTTTGGTGAAAGAGATAACCACCCCCCCCTTACGACATGCTTCAGAAATGAAAAAAATGATCCATTTTCAAATGTTGCGTCTTTGAACGACAATTCACATTTGTACGTGGAAAATCACGTTTAAAGATAAAATGAGATGTTTAAAGTGATTTTCATGCTTCCAGGGGCCTTAAACACGAGATTTGAGAAATGGGTAAAAGTGAATGAAAATGGCCAACTTACTCACTCTGAGGCCTTAAAAAGTGTTTCTCCTCCACGGGAAGTGAATAAAATAACATTTGGAGGCTTTATTGTTCAATCAAAAACACCAGTTTTTTGGTGAAAGAGATAACCACCCCCCCTTACGACATGCTTCAGAAACTAAAAAAAATTGGTCCGTTTTCAAATGTTGCCTCTTTGAGCTACAATTCACATTTGTACGTGGAAAATCACTTTTAAAGATAAAATGAGATGTTTAAAGTGATTTTCATGCTTCCAGGGGCCTTAAACACAAGATTTGAGGAATGGGTAAAAGTGAATGAAAATGGCCAATTTACTCATTCTGAGGCCTTAAAAAGTGTTTCTCCTCCACGGGAAGTGAATTAAGTAATATTTGTAGGCCTTTATTGTTCAAGCGAAAACTCCTGATTTTTGGCGAAAGAGATAACCACCCCCCTTACGACATGCTTCAGAAATTAAAAAAAATGGTCCGTTTTCAAATGTTGCCTCTTTGAACTACAATTCACAATTGTACGTGGAAAATCACTTTTAAAGATAAAATGAGATGTTTAAAGTGATTTTCATGCTTCCAGGGGCCTTAAACACGAGATTTGAGGAATGGGTAAAAGTGAATGAAAATGGCCAATTTACTCACTCTGCGGCCTTAAAAAGTGTTTCTCCTCCACAGGAAGTGAATAAAATACCATTTGGAGGCATTTATAGTTCAATCAAAAACGCCTGTTTTTTGGTGAAAGAGATAACCACCCCCCCTTACGACATGCTTCAGAAACGAAAAAAATGGTCCATTTTCAAATGTTGCGTCTTTGAACGACAATTCACATTTGTACGTGGAAAATCACGTTTAAAGATAAAATGAGATGTTTAAAGTGATTTTCATGCTTCCAGGGGCCTTAAACACGAGATTTGAGGAATGGGTAAAAGTGAATGAAAATGGCCAATTTACTCACTCTGCGGCCTTAAAAAGTGTTTCTCCTCCACGGGAAGTGAATTAAATAACATTTGTAGGCCTCTATTGTTAAAGCAAAAACGCACGATTTTTGACGAAAGAGATAACCACCCCCCCTTACGACATGCTTCAGAAACTAAAAAAATGGTCCGTTTTCAAATGTTGCCTCTTTGAACTACAATTCACATTTGTACGTGGAAAATCACTTTTAAAGATAAAATGAGATGTTTAAAGTGATTTTCATGCTTCCAGGGGCCTTAAACACGAGATTTGAGGAATGAGTAAAAGTGAATGAAAATGGCCAATTTACTCACTCTGCGGCCTTAAAAAGTGTTTCTCCTCCACGGGAAGTGAATAAAATACCATTTGGAGGCATTTATAGTTCAATCAAAAACGCCTGTTTTTTTGGTGAAAGAGATAACCACCCCCCCCTTACGACATGCTTCAGAAATGAAAAAAATGGTCCATTTTCAAATGTTGCGTCTTTGAACGACAATTCACATTTGTACGTGGAAAATCACGTTTAAAGATAAAATGAGATGTTTAAAGTGATTTTCATGCTTCCAGGGGCCTTAAACACGAGATTTGAGGAATGGGTAAAAGTGAATGAAAATGGCCAATTTACTCACTCTGCGGCCTTAAAAAGTGTTTCTCCTCCACGGGAAGTGAATAAAATACCATTTGGAGGCATTTATAGTTCAATCAAAAACGCCTGTTTTTTGGTGAAAGAGATAACCACCCCCCCTTACGACATGCTTCAGAAACGAAAAAAATGGTCCATTTTCAAATGTTGCGTCTTTGAACGACAATTCACATTTGTACGTGGATAATCACTTTTAGAGATAAAATTAGATGTTTAAAGTGATTTTCAAGCTTCCAGGGGCCCTAAACACAAGATTTGAGAAATGGGTAAAAGTGAATGAAAATGGCCAATTTACTCACTCTGAGGCCTTAAAAAGTGTTTCTCCTCCATGGGAAGTGAATAAAATAACATTTGGAGGCCTTTATTGTTCAATCAAAAACACCAGTTTTTTGGTGAAAGAGATAACCACCCCCCCTTACGACATGCTTCAGAAACTAAAAAAATGGTCCGTTTTCAAATGTTGCCTCTTTGAACTACAATTCACATTTGTACGTGGAAAATCACTTTTAAAGATAAAATGAGATGTTTAAAGTGATTTTCATGCTTCCAGGGGCCTTAAACACAAGATTTGAGGAATGGGTAAAAGTGAATGAAAATGGCCAATTTACTCATTCTGAGGCCTTAAAAAGTGTTTCTCCTCCACGGGAAGTGAATTAAGTAATATTTGTTGGCCTTTATTGTTCAAGCGAAAACTCCTGATTTTTGGCGAAAGAGATAACCACCCCCCCTTACGACATGCTTCAGAAACTAAAAAAATGGTCCGTTTTCAAATGTTGCCTCTTTGAACGACAATTCACATTTGTACGTGGAAAATCACGTTTAAAGATAAAATGAGATGTTTAAAGTGATTTTCATGCTTCCAGGGGCCTTAAACACGAGATTTGAGGAATGGGTAAAAGTGAATGAAAATGGCCAATTTACTCACTCTGCGGCCTTAAAAAGTGTTTCTCCTCCACGGGAAGTGAATTAAATACCATTTGGAGGCATTTATAGTTCAATCAAAAATGCCTGTTTTTTGGTGAAAGAGATAACCACCCCCCCTTACGACATGCTTCAGAAACGAAAAAATGGTCCATTTTCAAATGTTGCGTCTTTGAACGACAATTCACATTTGTACGTGGATAATCACTTTTAGAGATAAAATTAGATGTTTAAAGTGATTTTCAAGCTTCCAGGGGCCCTAAACACAAGATTTGAGAAATGGGTAAAAGTGAATGAAAATGGCCAATTTACTCACTCTGAGGCCTTAAAAAGTGTTTCTCCTCCACGGGAAGTGAATAAAATAACATTTGGAGGCCTTTATTGTTCAATCAAAAACACCAGTTTTTTGGTGAAAGAGATAACCACCCCCCCTTACGACATGCTTCAGAAACTAAAAAAATGGTCCGTTTTCAAATGTTGCCTCTTTGAACTACAATTCACATTTGTACGTGGAAAATCACTTTTAAAGATAAAATGAGATGTTTAAAGTGATTTTCATGCTTCCAGGGGCCTTAAACACAAGATTTGAGGAATGGGTAAAAGTGAATGAAAATGGCCAATTTACTCATTCTGAGGCCTTAAAAAGTGTTTCTCCTCCACGGGAAGTGAATTAAGTAATATTTGTAGGCCTTTATTGTTCAAGCGAAAACTCCTGATTTTTGGCGAAAGAGATAACCACCCCCCCTTACGACATGCTTCAGAAACTAAAAAAATGGTCCGTTTTCAAATGTTGCCTCTTTGAACTACAATTCACAATTGTACGTGGAAAATCACTTTTAAAGATAAAATGAGATGTTTAAAGTGATTTTCATGCTTCCAGGGGCCTTAAACACGAGATTTGAGGAATGGGTAAAAGTGAATGAAAATGGCCAATTTACTCACTCTGCGGCCTTAAAAAGTGTTTCTCCTCCACAGGAAGTGAATAAAATACCATTTGGAGGCATTTATAGTTCAATCAAAAACACCTGTTTTTTAGTGAAAGAGATAACCACCCCCCCTTACGACATGCTTCAGAAATGAAAAAAATTTCCATTTTCAAATGTTGCGTCTTTGAACGACAATTCACATTTGTATGTGGAAAATCACGTTTAAAGATAAAATGAGATGTTTAAAGTGATTTTCATGCTTCCAGGGGCCTTAAACACGAGATTTGAGGAATGGGTAAAAGTGAATGAAAATGGCCAATTTACTCACTCTGCGGCCTTAAAAAGTGTTTCTCCTCCACGGGAAGTGAATTAAATAACATTTGGAGGCCTTTATTGTTAAAGCAAAAACGCCCGATTTTTGACGAAAGAGATAACCACCCCCCCTTACGACATGCTTCAGAAACTAAAAAAATGGTCCGTTTTCAAATGTTGCCTCTTTGAACTACAATTCACATTTGTACGTGGAAAATCACTTTTAAAGATAAAATGAGATGTTTAAAGTGATTTTCATGCTTCCAGGGGCCTTAAACACGAGATTTGAGGAATGGGTAAAAGTGAATGAAAATGGCCAATTTACTCACTCTGCGGCCTTAAAAAGTGTTTCTCCTCCACGGGAAGTGAATAAAATACCATTTGGAGGCATTTATAGTTCAATCAAAAACGCCTGTTTTTTGGTGAAAGAGATAACCACCCCCCCTTACGACATGCTTCAGAAACGAAAAAAATGGTCCATTTTCAAATGTTGCGTCTTTGAACGACAATTCACATTTGTACGTGGATAATCACTTTTAGAGATAAAATTAGGATGTTTAAAGTGATTTTCAAGCTTCCAGGGGCCCTAAACACAAGATTTGAGAAATGGGTAAAAGTGAATGAAAATGGCCAATTTACTCACTCTGAGGCCTTAAAATGTGTTTCTCCTTCACGGGAAGTGAATAAAATAACATTTGGAGGCCTTTATTGTTCAATCAAAAACGCCAGTTTTTTGGTGAAAGAGTTAACCACCCCCCCTTACGACATGCTTCAGAAACGAAAAAAATGGTTCATTTTCAAATGTTGCGTCTTTGAACTACAATTCAGATTTGTACGTGGATAATCACTTTTAGAGATAAAATTAGATGTTTAAAGTGATTTTCAAGCTTCCAGGGGCCGTAAACACAAGATTTGAGGAATGGGTAAATGTGAATGAAAATGGCCAATTTATGCACTCTGAGGCCTTAAAAAGTTTTTCTCCACCCCAGCAAGTGAATTAAATAACATTTGTAGGCCTTTATTGTTCAATCAAAAACGCCCGAGTTTTTGATGAAAGAGATAACCACCCCCCCCTTACGACATGCTTCAGAAACTAAAAAAATGGTCCGTTTTCAAAAGTTGCCTCTTTGAACTACAATTCACATTTGTACGTGGAAAATCACTTTTAAAGATAAAATGAGATGTTTAAAGTGATTTTCATGCTTCCAGGGGCCTTAAACACAAGATTTGAGGAATGGGTAAAAGTGAATGAAAATGGCCAATTTACTGATTCTGAGGCCTTAAAAAGTGTTTCTCCTCCACGGGAAGTGAATTAAGTAATATTTGTAGGCCTTTATTGTTCAAGCGAAAACGCCCGATTTTTGACGAAAGAGATAACCACCCCCCCTTACGACATGCTTCAGAAACTAAAAAAATTGTCCGTTTTCAAATGTTGCCTCTTTGAACTACAATTCACATTTGTACGTGGAAAATCACTTTTAAAGATAAAATGAGATGTTTAAAGTGATTTTCATGCTTCCAGGGGCCTTAAACACGAGATTGGAGGAATGGGTAAAAGTGAATGAAAATGGCCAATTTACTCACTCTGCGGCCTTAAAAAGTGTTTCTCCTCCACGGGAAGTGAATAAAATACCATTTGGAGGCATTTATAGTTCAATCAAAAACGCCTGTTTTTTTGGTGAAAGAGATAACCACCCCCCCCTTACGACATGCTTCAGAAATGAAAAAAATGATCCATTTTCAAATGTTGCGTCTTTGAACGACAATTCACATTTGTACGTGGAAAATCACGTTTAAAGATAAAATGAGATGTTTAAAGTGATTTTCATGCTTCCAGGGGCCTTAAACACGAGATTTGAGAAATGGGTAAAAGTGAATGAAAATGGCCAACTTACTCACTCTGAGGCCTTAAAAAGTGTTTCTCCTCCACGGGAAGTGAATAAAATAACATTTGGAGGCTTTATTGTTCAATCAAAAACACCAGTTTTTTGGTGAAAGAGATAACCACCCCCCCTTACGACATGCTTCAGAAACTAAAAAAAATTGGTCCGTTTTCAAATGTTGCCTCTTTGAACTACAATTCACATTTGTACGTGGAAAATCACTTTTAAAGATAAAATGAGATGTTTAAAGTGATTTTCATGCTTCCAGGGGCCTTAAACACAAGATTTGAGGAATGGGTAAAAGTGAATGAAAATGGCCAATTTACTCATTCTGAGGCCTTAAAAAGTGTTTCTCCTCCACGGGAAGTGAATTAAGTAATATTTGTAGGCCTTTATTGTTCAAGCGAAAACTCCTGATTTTTGGCGAAAGAGATAACCACCCCCCCTTACGACATGCTTCAGAAACTAAAAAAAATGGTCCGTTTTCAAATGTTGCCTCTTTGAACTACAATTCACAATTGTACGTGGAAAATCACTTTTAAAGATAAAATGAGATGTTTAAAGTGATTTTCATGCTTCCAGGGGCCTTAAACACGAGATTTGAGGAATGGGTAAAAGTGAATGAAAATGGCCAATTTACTCACTCTGCGGCCTTAAAAAGTGTTTCTCCTCCACAGGAAGTGAATAAAATACCATTTGGAGGCATTTATAGTTCAATCAAAAACACCTGTTTTTTAGTGAAAGAGATAACCACCCCCCCTTACGACATGCTTCAGAAATGAAAAAAATGTCCATTTTCAAATGTTGCGTCTTTGAACGACAATTCACATTTGTACGTGGAAAATCACGTTTAAAGATAAAATGAGATGTTTAAAGTGATTTTCATGCTTCCAGGGGCCTTAAACACGAGATTTGAGGAATGGGTAAAAGTGAATGAAAATGGCCAATTTACTCACTCTGCGGCCTTAAAAAGTGTTTCTCCTCCACGGGAAGTGAATTAAATAACATTTGTAGGCCTTTATTGTTAAAGCAAAAACGCCCGATTTTTGACGAAAGAGATAACCACCCCCCCTTACGACATGCTTCAGAAACTAAAAAAATGGTCCATTTTCAAATGTTGCCTCTTTGAACTACAATTCACATTTGTACGTGGAAAATCACTTTTAAAGATAAAATGAGATGTTTAAAGTGATTTTCATGCTTCCAGGGGCCTTAAACACAAGATTTGAGAAATGGGTAAAAGTGAATGAAAATGGCCAATTTACTCACTCTGAGGCCTTAAAATGTGTTTCTCCTCCACGGGAAGTGAATAAAGTAACATTTGGAGGCCTTTATTGTTCAATCAAAAACGCCAGTTTTTTGGTGAAAGAGTTAACCACCCCCCCTTACGACATGCTTCAGAAACGAAAAAAATGGTTCATTTTCAAATGTTGCGTCTTTGAACTACAATTCAGATTTGTACGTGGATAATCACTTTTAGAGATAAAATTAGATGTTTAAAGTGATTTTCAAGCTTCCAGGGGCCGTAAACACAAGATTTGAGGAATGGGTAAATGTGAATGAAAATGGCCAATTTATGCACTCTGAGGCCTTAAAAAGTTTTTCTCCACCCCAGCAAGTGAATTAAATAACATTTGTAGGCCTTTATTGTTCAATCAAAAACGCCCGAGTTTTTGATGAAAGAGATAACCACCCCCCCCTTACGACATGCTTCAGAAACTAAAAAAATGGTCCGTTTTCAAAAGTTGCCTCTTTGAACTACAATTCACATTTGTACGTGGAAAATCACTTTTAAAGATAAAATGAGATGTTTAAAGTGATTTTCATGCTTCCAGGGGCCTTAAACACAAGATTTGAGGAATGGGTAAAAGTGAATGAAAATGGCCAATTTACTCATTCTGAGGCCTTAAAAAGTGTTTCTCCTCCACGGGAAGTGAATTAAGTAATATTTGTAGGCCTTTATTGTTCAAGCGAAAACGCCCGATTTTTGACGAAAGAGATAACCACCCCCCCTTACGACATGCTTCAGAAACTAAAAAAATGGTCCGTTTTCAAATGTTGCCTCTTTGAACTACAATTCACATTTGTACGTGGAAAATCACTTTTAAAGATAAAATGAGATGTTTAAAGTGATTTTCATGCTTCCAGGGGCCTTAAACACGAGATTTGAGGAATGGGTAAAAGTGAATGAAAATGGCCAATTTACTCACTCTGCGGCCTTAAAAAGTGTTTCTCCTCCACGGGAAGTGAATAAAATACCATTTGGAGGCATTTATAGTTCAATCAAAAACGCCTGTTTTTTTGGTGAAAGAGATAACCACCCCCCCCCTTACGACATGCTTCAGAAATGAAAAAAATGGTCCATTTTCAAATGTTGCGTCTTTGAACGACAATTCACATTTGTACTTGGAAAATCACGTTTAAAGATAAAATGAGATGTTTAAAGTGATTTTCATGCTTCCAGGGGCCTTAAACACGAGATTTGAGGAATGGGTAAAAGTGAATGAAAATGGCCAATTTACTCACTCTGCGGCCTTAAAAAGTGTTTCTCCTCCACGGGAAGTGAATAAAATACCATTTGGAGGCATTTATAGTTCAATCAAAAACGCCTGTTTTTTGGTGAAAGTGATAACCACCCCCCCTTACGACATGCTTCAGAAATGAAAAAAATGGTCCATTTTCAAATGTTTCGTCTTTGAACGACAATTCACATTTGTACGTGGATAATCACTTTTAGAGATAAAATTAGATGTTTAAAGTGATTTTCAAGCTTCCAGGGGCCCTAAACACAAGATTTGAGAAATGGGTAAAAGTGAATGAAAATGGCCAATTTACTCACTCTGAGGCCTTAAAAAGTGTTTCTCCTCCACGGGAAGTGAATAAAATAACATTTGGAGGCCTTTATTGTTCAATCAAAAACACCAGTTTTTTGGTGAAAGAGATAACCACCCCCCCTTACGACATGCTTCAGAAACGAAAAAAATGGTTCATTTTCATATGTTGCGTCTTTGAACTATAATTCACATTTGTACGTGGATAATCGCTTTTAGAGATAAAATTAGATGTTTAAAGTGATTTTCAAGCTTCCAGGGGCCGTAAACACAAGATTTGAGGAATGGGTAAATGTGAATGAAAATGGCCAATTTATGCACTCTGAGGCCTTAAAAAGTTTTTCTCCACCCCAGCAAGTGAATTAAATAACATTTGTAGGCCTTTATTGTTCAATCAAAAACGTCCGAGTTTTTGATGAAAGAGATAACCACCCCCCCTTACGACATGCTTCAGAAACTAAAAAAATGGTCCGTTTTCAAATGTTGCCTCTTTGAACTACAATTCACATTTGTACGTGGAAAATCACTTTTAAAGATAAAATGAGATGTTTAAAGTGATTTTCAAGCTTCCAGGGGCCCTAAACACAAGATTTGAGAAATGGGTAAAAGTGAATGAAAATGGCCAATTTACTCACTCTGAGGCCTTAAAAAGTGTTTCTCCTCCACGGGAAGTGAATAAAATAACATTTGGAGGCCTTTATTGTTCAATCAAAAACACCAGTTTTTTGGTGAAAGAGATAACCACCCCCCCTTACGACATGCTTCAGAAACGAAAAAAATGGTTCATTTTCATATGTTGCGTCTTTGAACTACAATTCACATTTGTACGTGGAAAATCACTTTTAAAGATAAAATGAGATGTTTAAAGTGATTTTCATGCTTCCAGGGGCCTTAAACACAATATTTGAGGAATGGGTAAAAGTGAATGAAAATGGCCAATTTACTCATTCTGAGGCCTTAAAAAGTGTTTCTCCTCCACGGGAAGTGAATTAAGTAATATTTGTAGGCCTTTATTGTTCAAGCGAAAACGCCCGATTTTTGACGAAAGAGATAACCACCCCCCCTTACGACATGCTTCAGAAACTAAAAAAATGGTCCGTTTTCAAATGTTGCCTCTTTGAACTACAATTCACATTTGTACGTGGAAAATCACTTTTAAAGATAAAATGAGATGTTTAAAGTGATTTTCATGCTTCCAGGGGCCTTAAACACGAGATTTGAGGAATGGGTAAAAGTGAATGAAAATGGCCAATTTACTCACTCTGCGGCCTTAAAAAGTGTTTCTCCTCCACGGGAAGTGAATAAAATACCATTTGGAGGCATTTATAGTTCAATCAAAAACGCCTGTTTTTTTTTTTAAAGAGATAACCACCCCCCCCTTACGACATGCTTCAGAAATGAAAAAAATGGTCCATTTTCAAATGTTGCGTCTTTGAACGACAATTCACATTTGTACTTGGAAAATCACGTTTAAAGATAAAATGAGATGTTTAAAGTGATTTTCATGCTTCCAGGGGCCTTAAACACGAGATTTGAGGAATGGGTAAAAGTGAATGAAAATGGCCAATTTACTCACTCTGCGGCCTTAAAAAGTGTTTCTCCTCCACGGGAAGTGAATAAAATACCATTTGGAGGCATTTATAGTTCAATCAAAAACGCCTGTTTTTTGGTGAAAGTGATAACCACCCCCCCTTACGACATGCTTCAGAAATGAAAAAAATGGTCCATTTTCAAATGTTTCGTCTTTGAACGACAATTCACATTTGTACGTGGATAATCACTTTTAGAGATAAAATTAGATGTTTAAAGTGATTTTCAAGCTTCCGGGGCCCTAAACACAAGATTTGAGAAATGGGTAAAAGTGAATGAAAATGGCCAATTTACTCACTCTGAGGCCTTAAAAAGTGTTTCTCATCCACGGGAAGTGAATAAAATAACATTTGGAGGCCTTTATTGTTCAATCAAAAACACCAGTTTTTTGGTGAAAGAGATAACCACCCCCCCTTACGACATGCTTCAGAAACGAAAAAAATGGTTCATTTTCAAATGTTGCGTCTTTGAACTACAATTCACATTTGTACGTGGATAATCGCTTTTAGAGATAAAATTAGATGTTTAAAGTGATTTTCAAGCTTCCAGGGGCCGTAAACACAAGATTTGAGGAATGGGTAAATGTGAATGAAAATGGCCAATTTATGCACTCTGAGGCCTTAAAAAGTTTTTCTCCACCCCAGCAAGTGAATTAAATAACATTTGTAGGCCTTTATTGTTCAATCAAAAACGTCTGAGTTTTTGATGAAAGAGATAACCACCCCCCCTTACGACATGCTTCAGAAACTAAAAAAATGGTCCGTTTTCAAATGTTGCCTCTTTGAACTACAATTCACATTTGTACGTGGAAAATCACTTTTAAAGATAAAATGAGATGTTTAAAGTGATTTTCATGCTTCCAGGGGCCTTAAACACAATATTTGAGGAATGGGTAAAAGTGAATGAAAATGGCCAATTTACTCATTCTGAGGCCTTAAAAAGTGTTTCTCCTCCACGGGAAGTGAATTAAGTAATATTTGTAGGCCTTTATTGTTCAAGCGAAAACTCCTGATTTTTGGCGAAAGAGATAACCTCCCCCCCTTACGACATGCTTCAGAAACTAAAAAAATGGTCCGTTTTCAAATGTTGCCTCTTTGAACTACAATTCACAATTGTACGTGGAAAATCACTTTTAAAGATAAAATGAGATGTTTAAAGTGATTTTCATGCTTCCAGGGGCCTTAAACACGAGATTTGAGGAATGGGTAAAAGTGAATGAAAATGGCCAATTTACTCACTCTGCGGCCGTAAAAAGTGTTTCTCCTCCACAGGAAGTGAATAAAATACCATTTGGAGGCATTTATAGTTCAATCAAAAACGCCTGTTTTTTAGTGAAAGAGATAACCACCCCCCCTTACGACATGCTTCAGAAATGAAAAAAATGTCCATTTTCAAATGTTGCGTCTTTGAACGACAATTCACATTTGTACGTGGAAAATCACGTTTAAAGATAAAATGAGATGTTTAAAGTGATTTTCATGCTTCCAGGGGCCTTAAACACGAGATTTGAGGAATGGGTAAAAGTGAATGAAAATGGCCAATTTACTCACTCTGCGGCCTTAAAAAGTGTTTCTCCTCCACGGGAAGTGAATTAAATAACATTTGTAGGCCTCTATTGTTAAAGCAAAAACGCACGATTTTTGACGAAAGAGATAACCACCCCCCCTTACGACATGCTTCAGAAACTAAAAAAATGGTCCGTTTTCAAATGTTGCCTCTTTGAACTACAATTCACATTTGTACGTGGAAAATCACTTTTAAAGATAAAATGAGATGTTTAAAGTGATTTTCATGCTTCCAGGGGCCTTAAACACGAGATTTGAGGAATGAGTAAAAGTGAATGAAAATGGCCAATTTACTCACTCTGCGGCCTTAAAAAGTGTTTCTCCTCCACGGGAAGTGAATAAAATACCATTTGGAGGCATTTATAGTTCAATCAAAAACGCCTGTTTTTTTGGTGAAAGAGATAACCACCCCCCTTACGACATGCTTCAGAAATGAAAAAAATGGTCCATTTTCAAATGTTGCGTCTTTGAACGACAATTCACATTTGTACGTGGAAAATCATGTTTAAAGATAAAATGAGATGTTTAAAGTGATTTTCATGCTTCCAGGGGCCTTAAACACGAGATTTGAGGAATGGGTAAAAGTGAATGAAAATGGCCAATTTACTCACTCTGCGGCCTTAAAAAGTGTTTCTCCTCCACGGGAAGTGAATAAAATACCATTTGGAGGCATTTATAGTTCAATCAAAAACGCCTGTTTTTTGGTGAAAGAGATAACCACCCCCCCTTACGACATGCTTCAGAAACGAAAAAAATGGTCCATTTTCAAATGTTGCGTCTTTGAACGACAATTCACATTTGTACGTGGATAATCACTTTTAGAGATAAAATTAGATGTTTAAAGTGATTTTCAAGCTTCCAGGGGCCCTAAACACAAGATTTGAGAAATGGGTAAAAGTGAATGAAAATGGCCAATTTACTCACTCTGAGGCCTTAAAAAGTGTTTCTCCTCCACGGGAAGTGAATAAAATAACATTTGCTGGCCTTTATTGTTCAATCAAAAACACCAGTTTTTTGGTGAAAGAGATAACCACCCCCCCTTACGACATGCTTCAGAAACTAAAAAAATGGTCCGTTTTCAAATGTTGCCTCTTTGAACTACAATTCACATTTGTACGTGGAAAATCACTTTTAAAGATAAAATGAGATGTTTAAAGTGATTTTCATGCTTCCAGGGGCCTTAAACACAAGATTTGAGGAATGGGTAAAAGTGAATGAAAATGGCCAATTTACTCATTCTGAGGCCTTAAAAAGTGTTTCTCCTCCACGGGAAGTGAATTAAGTAATATTTGTTGGCCTTTATTGTTCAAGCGAAAACTCCTGATTTTTGGCGAAAGAGATAACCACCCCCCCTTACGACATGCTTCAGAAACTAAAAAAATGGTCCGTTTTCAAATGTTGCCTCTTTGAACGACAATTCACATTTGTACGTGGAAAATCACTTTTAAAGATAAAATGAGATGTTTAAAGTGATTTTCATGCTTCCAGGGGCCTTAAACACGAGATTTGAGGAATGGGTAAAAGTGAATGAAAATGGCCAATTTACTCACTCTGCGGCCTTAAAAAGTGTTTCTCCTCCACAGGAAGTGAATAAAATACCATTTGGAGGCATTTATAGTTCAATCAAAAACACCTGTTTTTTAGTGAAAGAGATAACCACCCCCCCTTACGACATGCTTCAGAAATGAAAAAAATTTCCATTTTCAAATGTTGCGTCTTTGAACGACAATTCACATTTGTACGTGGAAAATCACGTTTAAAGATAAAATGAGATGTTTAAAGTGATTTTCATGCTTCCAGGGGCCTTAAACACGAGATTTGAGGAATGGGTAAAAGTGAATGAAAATGGCCAATTTACTCACTCTGCGGCCTTAAAAAGTGTTTCTCCTCCACGGGAAGTGAATTAAATAACATTTGGAGGCCTTTATTGTTAAAGCAAAAACGCCCGATTTTTGACGAAAGAGATAACCACCCCCCCTTACGACATGCTTCAGAAACTAAAAAAATGGTCCGTTTTCAAATGTTGCCTCTTTGAACTACAATTCACATTTGTACGTGGAAAATCACTTTTAAAGATAAAATGAGATGTTTAAAGTGATTTTCATGCTTCCAGGGGCCTTAAACACGAGATTTGAGGAATGGGTAAAAGTGAATGAAAATGGCCAATTTACTCACTCTGCGGCCTTAAAAAGTGTTTCTCCTCCACGGGAAGTGAATAAAATACCATTTGGAGGCATTTATAGTTCAATCAAGAACACCTGTTTTTTGGTGAAAGAGATAACCACCCCCCCTTACGTCATGCTTCAGAAACGAAAAAAATGGTCCATTTTCAAATGTTGCGTCTTTGAACGACAATTCACATTTGTACGTGGATAATCACTTTTAGAGATAAAATTAGGATGTTTAAAGTGATTTTCAAGCTTCCAGGGGCCCTAAACACAAGATTTGAGAAATGGGTAAAAGTGAATGAAAATGGCCAATTTACTCACTCTGAGGCCTTAAAATGTGTTTCTCCTTCACGGGAAGTGAATAAAATAACATTTGGAGGCCTTTATTGTTCAATCAAAAACGCCAGTTTTTTGGTGAAAGAGTTAACCACCCCCCCTTACGACATGCTTCAGAAACGAAAAAAATGGTTCATTTTCAAATGTTGCGTCTTTGAACTACAATTCAGATTTGTACGTGGATAATCACTTTTAGAGATAAAATTAGATGTTTAAAGTGATTTTCAAGCTTCCAGGGGCCGTAAACACAAGATTTGAGGAATGGGTAAATGTGAATGAAAATGGCCAATTTATGCACTCTGAGGCCTTAAAAAGTTTTTCTCCACCCCAGCAAGTGAATTAAATAACATTTGTAGGCCTTTATTGTTCAATCAAAAACGCCCGAGTTTTTGATGAAAGAGATAACCACCCCCCCTTACGACATGCTTCAGAAACTAAAAAAATGGTCCGTTTTCAAAAGTTGCCTCTTTGAACTACAATTCACATTTGTACGTGGAAAATCACTTTTAAAGATAAAATGAGATGTTTAAAGTGATTTTCATGCTTCCAGGGGCCTTAAACACAAGATTTGAGGAATGGGTAAAAGTGAATGAAAATGGCCAATTTACTCATTCTGAGGCCTTAAAAAGTGTTTCTCCTCCACGGGAAGTGAATTAAGTAATATTTGTAGGACTTTATTGTTCAAGCGAAAACGCCCGATTTTTGACGAAAGAGATAACCACCCCCCCTTACGACATGCTTCAGAAACTAAAAAAATGGTCCGTTTTCAAATGTTGCCTCTTTGAACTACAATTCACATTTGTACGTGGAAAATCACTTTTAAAGATAAAATGAGATGTTTAAAGTGATTTTCATGCTTCCAGGGGCCTTAAACACAAGATTTGAGGAATGGGTAAAAGTGAATGAAAATGGCCAATTTACTCATTCTGAGGCCTTAAAAAGTGTTTCTCCTCCACGGGAAGTGAATTAAGTAATATTGAGGCCTTTATTGTTTTTGACGAAAGAGATAACCACCCCCCTTGACATGCTTCAGAAACTCAAAAAATGGTCCGTTTTCAAATGTTGCCTCTTTGAACTACAATTCACATTTGTACGTGGAAAATCACTTTTAAAGATAAAATGAGATGTTTAAAGTGATTTTCATGCTTCCAGGGGCCTTAAACACGAGATTTGAGGAATGGGTAAAAGTGAATGAAAATGGCCAATTTACTCACTCTGCGGCCTTAAAAAGTGTTTCTCCTCCACGGGAAGTGAATAAAATACCATTTGGAGGCATTTATAGTTCAATCAAAAACGCCTGTTTTTTTTTTGAAAGAGATAACCACCCCCCCCTTACGACATGCTTCAGAAATGAAAAAAATGGTCCATTTTCAAATGTTGCGTCTTTGAACGACAATTCACATTTGTACTTGGAAAATCACGTTTAAAGATAAAATGAGATGTTTAAAGTGATTTTCATGCTTCCAGGGGCCTTAAACACGAGATTTGAGGAATGGGTAAAAGTGAATGAAAATGGCCAATTTACTCACTCTGCGGCCTTAAAAAGTGTTTCTCCTCCACGGGAAGTGAATAAAATACCATTTGGAGGCATTTATAGTTCAATCAAAAACGCCTGTTTTTTGGTGAAAGTGATAACCACCCCCCCTTACGACATGCTTCAGAAATGAAAAAAATGGTCCATTTTCAAATGTTTCGTCTTTGAACGACAATTCACATTTGTACGTGGATAATCACTTTTAGAGATAAAATTAGATGTTTAAAGTGATTTTCAAGCTTCCAGGGGCCCTAAACACAAGATTTGAGAAATGGGTAAAAGTGAATGAAAATGGCCAATTTACTCACTCTGAGGCCTTAAAAAGTGTTTCTCCTCCACGGGAAGTGAATAAAATAACATTTGGAGGCCTTTATTGTTCAATCAAAAACACCAGTTTTTTGGTGAAAGAGATAACCACCCCCCCCTTACGACATGCTTCAGAAACGAAAAAAATGGTTCATTTTCAAATGTTGCGTCTTTGAACTACAATTCACATTTGTACGTGGATAATCGCTTTTAGAGATAAAATTAGATGTTTAAAGTGATTTTCAAGCTTCCAGGGGCCGTAAACACAAGATTTGAGGAATGGGTAAATGTGAATGAAAATGGCCAATTTATGCACTCTGAGGCCTTAAAAAGTTTTTCTCCACCCCAGCAAGTGAATTAAATAACATTTGTAGGCCTTTATTGTTCAATCAAAAACGTCTGAGTTTTTGATGAAAGAGATAACCACCCCCCCTTACGACATTCTTCAGAAACTAAAAAAATGGTCCGTTTTCAAATGTTGCCTCTTTGAACTACAATTCACATTTGTACGTGGAAAATCACTTTTAAAGATAAAATGAGATGTTTAAAGTGATTTTCATGCTTCCAGGGGCCTTAAACACAATATTTGAGGAATGGGTAAAAGTGAATGAAAATGGCCAATTTACTCATTCTGAGGCCTTAAAAAGTGTTTCTCCTCCACGGGAAGTGAATTAAGTAATATTTGTAGGCCTTTATTGTTCAAGCGAAAACTCCTGATTTTTGGCGAAAGAGATAACCACCCCCCCTTACGACATGCTTCAGAAACTAAAAAAATGGTCCGTTTTCAAATGTTGCCTCTTTGAACTACAATTCACAATTGTACGTGGAAAATCACTTTTAAAGATAAAATGAGATGTTTAAAGTGATTTTCATGCTTCCAGGGGCCTTAAACACGAGATTTGAGGAATGGGTAAAAGTGAATGAAAATGGCCAATTTACTCACTCTGCGGCCGTAAAAAGTGTTTCTCCTCCACAGGAAGTGAATAAAATACCATTTGGAGGCATTTATAGTTCAATCAAAAACGCCTGTTTTTTAGTGAAAGAGATAACCACCCCCCCTTACGACATGCTTCAGAAATGAAAAAAATGTCCATTTTCAAATGTTGCGTCTTTGAACGACAATTCACATTTGTACGTGGAAAATCACGTTTAAAGATAAAATGAGATGTTTAAAGTGATTTTCATGCTTCCAGGGGCCTTAAACACGAGATTTGAGGAATGGGTAAAAGTGAATGAAAATGGCCAATTTACTCACTCTGCGGCCTTAAAAAGTGTTTCTCCTCCACGGGAAGTGAATTAAATAACATTTGTAGGCCTCTATTGTTAAAGCAAAAACGCACGATTTTTGACGAAAGAGATAACCACCCCCCCTTACGACATGCTTCAGAAACTAAAAAAATGGTCCGTTTTCAAATGTTGCCTCTTTGAACTACAATTTACATTTGTACGTGGAAAATCACTTTTAAAGATAAAATGAGATGTTTAAAGTGATTTTCATGCTTCCAGGGGCCTTAAACACGAGATTTGAGGAATGAGTAAAAGTGAATGAAAATGGCCAATTTACTCACTCTGCGGCCTTAAAAAGTGTTTCTCCTCCACGGGAAGTGAATAAAATACCATTTGGAGGCATTTATAGTTCAATCAAAAACGCCTGTTTTTTTGGTGAAAGAGATAACCACCCCCCCCTTACGACATGCTTCAGAAATGAAAAAAATGGTCCATTTTCAAATGTTGCGTCTTTGAACGACAATTCACATTTGTACGTGGAAAATCACGTTTAAAGATAAAATGAGATGTTTAAAGTGATTTTCATGCTTCCAGGGGCCTTAAACACGAGATTTGAGGAATGGGTAAAAGTGAATGGAAATGGCCAATTTACTCACTCTGCGGCCTTAAAAAGTGTTTCTCCTCCACGGGAAGTGAATAAAATACCATTTGGAGGCATTTATAGTTCAATCAAAAACGCCTGTTTTTTGGTGAAAGAGATAACCACCCCCCCTTACGACATGCTTCAGAAACGAAAAAAATGGTCCATTTTCAAATGTTGCGTCTTTGAACGACAATTCACATTTGTACGTGGATAATCACTTTTAGAGATAAAATTAGATGTTTAAAGTGATTTTCAAGCTTCCAGGGGCCCTAAACACAAGATTTGAGAAATGGGTAAAAGTGAATGAAAATGGCCAATTTACTCACTCTGAGGCCTTAAAAAGTGTTTCTCCTCCACGGGAAGTGAATAAAATAACATTTGGAGGCCTTTATTGTTCAATCAAAAACACCAGTTTTTTTGTGAAAGAGATAACCACCCCCCCTTACGACATGCTTCAGAAACTAAAAAAATGGTCCGTTTTCAAATGTTGCCTCTTTGAACTACAATTCACATTTGTACGTGGAAAATCACTTTTAAAGATAAAATGAGATGTTTAAAGTGATTTTCATGCTTCCAGGGGCCTTAAACACAAGATTTGAGGAATGGGTAAAAGTGAATGAAAATGGCCAATTTACTCATTCTGAGGCCTTAAAAAGTGTTTCTCCTCCACGGGAAGTGAATTAAGTAATATTTGTTGGCCTTTATTGTTCAAGCGAAAACTCCTGATTTTTGGCGAAAGAGATAACCACCCCCCCTTACGACATGCTTCAGAAACTAAAAAAATGGTCCGTTTTCAAATGTTGCCTCTTTGAACGATAATTCACATTTGTACGTGGAAAATCACGTTTAAAGATAAAATGAGATGTTTAAAGTGATTTTCATGCTTCCAGGGGCCTTAAACACGAGATTTGAGGAATGGGTAAAAGTGAATGAAAATGGCCAATTTACTCACTCTGCGGCCTTAAAAAGTGTTTCTCCTCCACGGGAAGTGAATTAAATACCATTTGGAGGCATTTATAGTTCAATCAAAAATGCCTGTTTTTTGGTGAAAGAGATAACCACCCCCCCTTACGACATGCTTCAGAAACGAAAAAAATGGTCCATTTTCAAATGTTGCGTCTTTGAACGACAATTCACATTTGTACGTGGATAATCGCTTTTAGAGATAAAATTAGATGTTTAAAGTGATTTTCAAGCTTCCAGGGGCCGTAAACACAAGATTTGAGGAATGGGTAAATGTGAATGAAAATGGCCAATTTATGCACTCTGAGGCCTTAAAAAGTTTTTCTCCACCCCAGCAAGTGAATTAAATAACATTTGTAGGCCTTTATTGTTCAATCAAAAACGTCTGAGTTTTTGATGAAAGAGATAACCACCCCCCCTTACGACATGCTTCAGAAACTAAAAAAATGGTCCGTTTTCAAATGT
This sequence comes from Triturus cristatus, assembly GCF_964204655.1. Classification (NCBI taxonomy): domain Eukaryota; kingdom Metazoa; phylum Chordata; class Amphibia; order Caudata; family Salamandridae; genus Triturus; species Triturus cristatus. Next base: position 472,553,269 of record NC_140592.1, read on the forward strand.
TGCCTCTTTGAACTACAATTCACATTTGTACGTGGAAAATCACTTTTAAAGATAAAATGAGATGTTTAAAGTGATTTTCATGCTTCCAGGGGCCTTAAACACAATATTTGAGGAATGGGTAAAAGTGAATGAAAATGGCCAATTTACTCATTCTGAGGCCTTAAAAAGTGTTTCTCCTCCACGGGAAGTGAATTAAGTAATATTTGTAGGCCTTTATTGTTCAAGCGAAAACTCCTGATTTTTGGCGAAAGAGATAACCACCCCCCCTTACGACATGCTTCAGAAACTAAAAAAATGGTCCGTTTTCAAATGTTGCCTCTTTGAACTACAATTCACAATTGTACGTGGAAAATCACTTTTAAAGATAAAATGAGATGTTTAAAGTGATTTTCATGCTTCCAGGGGCCTTAAACACGAGATTTGAGGAATGGGTAAAAGTGAATGAAAATGGCCAATTTACTCACTCTGCGGCCTTAAAAAGTGTTTCTCCTCCACAGGAAGTGAATAAAATACCATTTGGAGGCATTTATAGTTCAATCAAAAACGCCTGTTTTTTGGTGAAAGAGATAACCACCCCCCCTTACGACATGCTTCAGAAACGAAAAAAATGGTCCATTTTCAAATGTTGCGTCTTTGAACGACAATTCACATTTGTACGTGGAAAATCACGTTTAAAGATAAAATGAGATGTTTAAAGTGATTTTCATGCTTCCAGGGGCCTTAAACACGAGATTTGAGGAATGGGTAAAAGTGAATGAAAATGGCCAATTTACTCACTCTGCGGCCTTAAAAAGTGTTTCTCCTCCACGGGAAGTGAATTAAATAACATTTGTAGGCCTCTATTGTTAAAGCAAAAACGCACGATTTTTGACGAAAGAGATAACCACCCCCCCTTACGACATGCTTCAGAAACTAAAAAAATGGTCCGTTTTCAAATGTTGCCTCTTTGAACTACAATTCACATTTGTACGTGGAAAATCACTTTTAAAGATAAAATGAGATGTTTAAAGTGATTTTCATGCTTCCAGGGGCCTTAAACACGAGATTTGAGGAATGAGTAAAAGTGAATGAAAATGGCCAATTTACTCACTCTGCGGCCTTAAAAAGTGTTTCTCCTCCACGGGAAGTGAATAAAATACCATTTGGAGGCATTTATAGTTCAATCAAAAACGCCTGTTTTTTTGGTGAAAGAGATAACCACCCCCCCCTTACGACATGCTTCAGAAATGAAAAAAATGGTCCATTTTCAAATGTTGCGTCTTTGAACGACAATTCACATTTGTACGTGGAAAATCACGTTTAAAGATAAAATGAGATGTTTAAAGTGATTTTCATGCTTCCAGGGGCCTTAAACACGAGATTTGAGGAATGGGTAAAAGTGAATGAAAATGGCCAATTTACTCACTCTGCGGCCTTAAAAAGTGTTTCTCCTCCACGGGAAGTGAATAAAATACCATTTGGAGGCATTTATAGTTCAATCAAAAACGCCTGTTTTTTGGTGAAAGAGATAACCACCCCCCCTTACGACATGCTTCAGAAACGAAAAAAATGGTCCATTTTCAAATGTTGCGTCTTTGAACGACAATTCACATTTGTACGTGGATAATCACTTTTAGAGATAAAATTAGATGTTTAAAGTGATTTTCAAGCTTCCAGGGGCCCTAAACACAAGATTTGAGAAATGGGTAAAAGTGAATGAAAATGGCCAATTTACTCACTCTGAGGCCTTAAAAAGTGTTTCTCCTCCATGGGAAGTGAATAAAATAACATTTGGAGGCCTTTATTGTTCAATCAAAAACACCAGTTTTTTGGTGAAAGAGAACACCAGTTTTTTGGTGAAAGAGATAACCACCCCCCCTTACGACATGCTTCAGAAACTAAAAAAATGGTCCGTTTTCAAATGTTGCCTCTTTGAACTACAATTCACATTTGTACGTGGAAAATCACTTTTAAAGATAAAATGAGATGTTTAAAGTGATTTTCATGCTTCCAGGGGCCTTAAACACGAGATTTGAGGAATGGGTAAAAGTGAATGAAAATGGCCAATTTACTCACTCTGCGGCCTTAAAAAGTGTTTCTCCTCCACGGGAAGTGAATTAAATACCATTTGGAGGCATTTATAGTTCAATCAAAAATGCCTGTTTTTTGGTGAAAGAGATAACCACCCCCCCTTACGACATGCTTCAGAAACGAAAAAATGGTCCATTTTCAAATGTTGCGTCTTTGAACGACAATTCACATTTGTACGTGGATAATCACTTTTAGAGATAAAATTAGATGTTTAAAGTGATTTTCAAGCTTCCAGGGGCCCTAAACACAAGATTTGAGAAATGGGTAAAAGTGAATGAAAATGGCCAATTTACTCACTCTGAGGCCTTAAAAAGTGTTTCTCCTCCACGGGAAGTGAATAAAATAACATTTGGAGGCCTTTATTGTTCAATCAAAAACACCAGTTTTTTGGTGAAAGAGATAACCACCCCCCCTTACGACATGCTTCAGAAACTAAAAAAATGGTCCGTTTTCAAATGTTGCCTCTTTGAACTACAATTCACATTTGTACGTGGAAAATCACTTTTAAAGATAAAATGAGATGTTTAAAGTGATTTTCATGCTTCCAGGGGCCTTAAACACAAGATTTGAGGAATGGGTAAAAGTGAATGAAAATGGCCAATTTACTCATTCTGAGGCCTTAAAAAGTGTTTCTCCTCCACGGGAAGTGAATTAAGTAATATTTGTAGGCCTTTATTGTTCAAGCGAAAACTCCTGATTTTTGGCGAAAGAGATAACCACCCCCCCTTACGACATGCTTCAGAAACTAAAAAAATGGTCCGTTTTCAAATGTTGCCTCTTTGAACTACAATTCACAATTGTACGTGGAAAATCACTTTTAAAGATAAAATGAGATGTTTAAAGTGATTTTCATGCTTCCAGGGGCCTTAAACACGAGATTTGAGGAATGGGTAAAAGTGAATGAAAATGGCCAATTTACTCACTCTGCGGCCTTAAAAAGTGTTTCTCCTCCACAGGAAGTGAATAAAATACCATTTGGAGGCATTTATAGTTCAATCAAAAACACCTGTTTTTTAGTGAAAGAGATAACCACCCCCCCTTACGACATGCTTCAGAAATGAAAAAAATTTCCATTTTCAAATGTTGCGTCTTTGAACGACAATTCACATTTGTATGTGGAAAATCACGTTTAAAGATAAAATGAGATGTTTAAAGTGATTTTCATGCTTCCAGGGGCCTTAAACACGAGATTTGAGGAATGGGTAAAAGTGAATGAAAATGGCCAATTTACTCACTCTGCGGCCTTAAAAAGTGTTTCTCCTCCACGGGAAGTGAATTAAATAACATTTGGAGGCCTTTATTGTTAAAGCAAAAACGCCCGATTTTTGACGAAAGAGATAACCACCCCCCCTTACGACATGCTTCAGAAACTAAAAAAATGGTCCGTTTTCAAATGTTGCCTCTTTGAACTACAATTCACATTTGTACGTGGAAAATCACTTTTAAAGATAAAATGAGATGTTTAAAGTGATTTTCATGCTTCCAGGGGCCTTAAACACGAGATTTGAGGAATGGGTAAAAGTGAATGAAAATGGCCAATTTACTCACTCTGCGGCCTTAAAAAGTGTTTCTCCTCCACGGGAAGTGAATAAAATACCATTTGGAGGCATTTATAGTTCAATCAAAAACACCTGTTTTTTGGTGAAAGAGATAACCACCCCCCCTTACGACATGCTTCAGAAACGAAAAAAATGGTCCATTTTCAAATGTTGCGTCTTTGAACGACAATTCACATTTGTACGTGGATAATCACTTTTAGAGATAAAATTAGGATGTTTAAAGTGATTTTCAAGCTTCCAGGGGCCCTAAACACAAGATTTGAGAAATGGGTAAAAGTGAATGAAAATGGCCAATTTACTCACTCTGAGGCCTTAAAATGTGTTTCTCCTTCACGGGAAGTGAATAAAATAACATTTGGAGGCCTTTATTGTTCAATCAAAAACGCCAGTTTTTTGGTGAAAGAGTTAACCACCCCCCCTTACGACATGCTTCAGAAACGAAAAAAATGGTTCATTTTCAAATGTTGCGTCTTTGAACTACAATTCAGATTTGTACGTGGATAATCACTTTTAGAGATAAAATTAGATGTTTAAAGTGATTTTCAAGCTTCCAGGGGCCGTAAACACAAGATTTGAGGAATGGGTAAATGTGAATGAAAATGGCCAATTTATGCACTCTGAGGCCTTAAAAAGTTTTTCTCCACCCCAGCAAGTGAATTAAATAACATTTGTAGGCCTTTATTGTTCAATCAAAAACGCCCGAGTTTTTGATGAAAGAGATAACCACCCCCCCTTACGACATGCTTCAGAAACTAAAAAAATGGTCCGTTTTCAAAAGTTGCCTCTTTGAACTACAATTCACATTTGTACGTGGAAAATCACTTTTAAAGATAAAATGAGATGTTTAAAGTGATTTTCATGCTTCCAGGGGCCTTAAACACAAGATTTGAGGAATGGGTAAAAGTGAATGAAAATGGCCAATTTACTGATTCTGAGGCCTTAAAAAGTGTTTCTCCTCCACGGGAAGTGAATTAAGTAATATTTGTAGGCCTTTATTGTTCAAGCGAAAACGCCCGATTTTTGACGAAAGAGATAACCACCCCCCCTTACGACATGCTTCAGAAACTAAAAAAATTGTCCGTTTTCAAATGTTGCCTCTTTGAACTACAATTCACATTTGTACGTGGAAAATCACTTTTAAAGATAAAATGAGATGTTTAAAGTGATTTTCATGCTTCCAGGGGCCTTAAACACGAGATTGGAGGAATGGGTAAAAGTGAATGAAAATGGCCAATTTACTCACTCTGCGGCCTTAAAAAGTGTTTCTCCTCCACGGGAAGTGAATAAAATACCATTTGGAGGCATTTATAGTTCAATCAAAAACGCCTGTTTTTTTGGTGAAAGAGATAACCACCCCCCCCTTACGACATGCTTCAGAAATGAAAAAAATGATCCATTTTCAAATGTTGCGTCTTTGAACGACAATTCACATTTGTACGTGGAAAATCACGTTTAAAGATAAAATGAGATGTTTAAAGTGATTTTCATGCTTCCAGGGGCCTTAAACACGAGATTTGAGGAATGGGTAAAAGTGAATGAAAATGGCCAATTTACTCACTCTGCGGCCTTAAAAAGTGTTTCTCCTCCACGGGAAGTGAATAAAATACCATTTGGAGGCATTTATAGTTCAATCAAAAACGCCTGTTTTTTGGTGAAAGAGATAACCACCCCCCCTTACGACATGCTTCAGAAACGAAAAAAATGGTCCATTTTCAAATGTTGCGTCTTTGAACGACAATTCACATTTGTACGTGGATAATCACTTTTAGAGATAAAATTAGATGTTTAAAGTGATTTTCAAGCTTCCAGGGGCCCTAAACACAAGATTTGAGAAATGGGTAAAAGTGAATGAAAATGGCCAACTTACTCACTCTGAGGCCTTAAAAAGTGTTTCTCCTCCACGGGAAGTGAATAAAATAACATTTGGAGGCTTTATTGTTCAATCAAAAACACCAGTTTTTTGGTGAAAGAGATAACCACCCCCCCTTACGACATGCTTCAGAAACTAAAAAAAATTGGTCCGTTTTCAAATGTTGCCTCTTTGAACTACAATTCACATTTGTACGTGGAAAATCACTTTTAAAGATAAAATGAGATGTTTAAAGTGATTTTCATGCTTCCAGGGGCCTTAAACACAAGATTTGAGGAATGGGTAAAAGTGAATGAAAATGGCCAATTTACTCATTCTGAGGCCTTAAAAAGTGTTTCTCCTCCACGGGAAGTGAATTAAGTAATATTTGTAGGCCTTTATTGTTCAAGCGAAAACTCCTGATTTTTGGCGAAAGAGATAACCACCCCCCCTTACGACATGCTTCAGAAACTAAAAAAAATGGTCCGTTTTCAAATGTTGCCTCTTTGAACTACAATTCACAATTGTACGTGGAAAATCACTTTTAAAGATAAAATGAGATGTTTAAAGTGATTTTCATGCTTCCAGGGGCCTTAAACACGAGATTTGAGGAATGGGTAAAAGTGAATGAAAATGGCCAATTTACTCACTCTGCGGCCTTAAAAAGTGTTTCTCCTCCACAGGAAGTGAATAAAATACCATTTGGAGGCATTTATAGTTCAATCAAAAACACCTGTTTTTTAGTGAAAGAGATAACCACCCCCCCTTACGACATGCTTCAGAAATGAAAAAAATGTCCATTTTCAAATGTTGCGTCTTTGAACGACAATTCACATTTGTACGTGGAAAATCACGTTTAAAGATAAAATGAGATGTTTAAAGTGATTTTCATGCTTCCAGGGGCCTTAAACACGAGATTTGAGGAATGGGTAAAAGTGAATGAAAATGGCCAATTTACTCACTCTGCGGCCTTAAAAAGTGTTTCTCCTCCACGGGAAGTGAATTAAATAACATTTGTAGGCCTTTATTGTTAAAGCAAAAACGCCCGATTTTTGACGAAAGAGATAACCACCCCCCCTTACGACATGCTTCAGAAACTAAAAAAATGGTCCATTTTCAAATGTTGCCTCTTTGAACTACAATTCACATTTGTACGTGGAAAATCACTTTTAAAGATAAAATGAGATGTTTAAAGTGATTTTCATGCTTCCAGGGGCCTTAAACACAAGATTTGAGAAATGGGTAAAAGTGAATGAAAATGGCCAATTTACTCACTCTGAGGCCTTAAAATGTGTTTCTCCTCCACGGGAAGTGAATAAAGTAACATTTGGAGGCCTTTATTGTTCAATCAAAAACGCCAGTTTTTTGGTGAAAGAGTTAACCACCCCCCCTTTCGACATGCTTCAGAAACGAAAAAAATGGTTCATTTTCAAATGTTGCGTCTTTGAACTACAATTCAGATTTGTACGTGGATAATCACTTTTAGAGATAAAATTAGATGTTTAAAGTGATTTTCAAGCTTCCAGGGGCCGTAAACACAAGATTTGAGGAATGGGTAAATGTGAATGAAAATGGCCAATTTATGCACTCTGAGGCCTTAAAAAGTTTTTCTCCACCCCAGCAAGTGAATTAAATAACATTTGTAGGCCTTTATTGTTCAATCAAAAACGCCCGAGTTTTTGATGAAAGAGATAACCACCCCCCCCTTACGACATGCTTCAGAAACTAAAAAAATGGTCCGTTTTCAAAAGTTGCCTCTTTGAACTACAATTCACATTTGTACGTGGAAAATCACTTTTAAAGATAAAATGAGATGTTTAAAGTGATTTTCATGCTTCCAGGGGCCTTAAACACAAGATTTGAGGAATGGGTAAAAGTGAATGAAAATGGCCAATTTACTCATTCTGAGGCCTTAAAAAGTGTTTCTCCTCCACGGGAAGTGAATTAAGTAATATTTGTAGGCCTTTATTGTTCAAGCGAAAACGCCCGATTTTTGACGAAAGAGATAACCACCCCCCCTTACGACATGCTTCAGAAACTAAAAAAATGGTCCGTTTTCAAATGTTGCCTCTTTGAACTACAATTCACATTTGTACGTGGAAAATCACTTTTAAAGATAAAATGAGATGTTTAAAGTGATTTTCATGCTTCCAGGGGCCTTAAACACGAGATTTGAGGAATGGGTAAAAGTGAATGAAAATGGCCAATTTACTCACTCTGCGGCCTTAAAAAGTGTTTCTCCTCCACGGGAAGTGAATAAAATACCATTTGGAGGCATTTATAGTTCAATCAAAAACGCCTGTTTTTTTGGTGAAAGAGATAACCACCCCCCCCCCTTACGACATGCTTCAGAAATGAAAAAAATGGTCCATTTTCAAATGTTGCGTCTTTGAACGACAATTCACATTTGTACTTGGAAAATCACGTTTAAAGATAAAATGAGATGTTTAAAGTGATTTTCATGCTTCCAGGGGCCTTAAACACGAGATTTGAGGAATGGGTAAAAGTGAATGAAAATGGCCAATTTACTCACTCTGCGGCCTTAAAAAGTGTTTCTCCTCCACGGGAAGTGAATAAAATACCATTTGGAGGCATTTATAGTTCAATCAAAAACGCCTGTTTTTTGGTGAAAGTGATAACCACCCCCCCTTACGACATGCTTCAGAAATGAAAAAAATGGTCCATTTTCAAATGTTTCGTCTTTGAACGATAATTCACATTTGTACGTGGATAATCACTTTTAGAGATAAAATTAGATGTTTAAAGTGATTTTCAAGCTTCCAGGGGCCCTAAACACAAGATTTGAGAAATGGGTAAAAGTGAATGAAAATGGCCAATTTACTCACTCTGAGGCCTTAAAAAGTGTTTCTCCTCCACGGGAAGTGAATAAAATACCATTTGGAGGCATTTATAGTTCAATCAAAAACGCCTGTTTTTTTGGTGAAAGAGATAACCACCCCCCCCCTTACGACATGCTTCAGAAATGAAAAAAATGGTCCATTTTCAAATGTTGCGTCTTTGAACGACAATTCACATTTGTACTTGGAAAATCACGTTTAAAGATAAAATGAGATGTTTAAAGTGATTTTCATGCTTCCAGGGGCCTTAAACACGAGATTTGAGGAATGGGTAAAAGTGAATGAAAATGGCCAATTTACTCACTCTGCGGCCTTAAAAAGTGTTTCTCCTCCACGGGAAGTGAATAAAATACCATTTGGAGGCATTTATAGTTCAATCAAAAACGCCTGTTTTTTGGTGAAAGTGATAACCACCCCCCCTTACGACATGCTTCAGAAATGAAAAAAATGGTCCATTTTCAAATGTTTCGTCTTTGAACGATAATTCACATTTGTACGTGGATAATCACTTTTAGAGATAAAATTAGATGTTTAAAGTGATTTTCAAGCTTCCAGGGGCCCTAAACACAAGATTTGAGAAATGGGTAAAAGTGAATGAAAATGGCCAATTTACTCACTCTGAGGCCTTAAAAAGTGTTTCTCCTCCACGGGAAGTGAATAAAATAACATTTGGAGGCCTTTATTGTTCAATCAAAAACACCAGTTTTTTGGTGAAAGAGATAACCACCCCCCCTTACGACATGCTTCAGAAACAAAAAAAATGGTTCATTTTCATATGTTGCGTCTTTGAACTATAATTCACATTTGTACGTGGATAATCGCTTTTAGAGATAAAATTAGATGTTTAAAGTGATTTTCAAGCTTCCAGGGGCCGTAAACACAAGATTTGAGGAATGGGTAAATGTGAATGAAAATGGCCAATTTATGCACTCTGAGGCCTTAAAAAGTTTTTCTCCACCCCAGCAAGTGAATTAAATAACATTTGTAGGCCTTTATTGTTCAATCAAAAACGTCCGAGTTTTTGATGAAAGAGATAACCACCCCCCCTTACGACATGCTTCAGAAACTAAAAAAATGGTCCGTTTTCAAATGTTGCCTCTTTGAACTACAATTCACATTTGTACGTGGAAAATCACTTTTAAAGATAAAATGAGATGTTTAAAGTGATCTTCAAGCTTCCAGGGGCCCTAAACACAAGATTTGAGAAATGGGTAAAAGTGAATGAAAATGGCCAATTTACTCACTCTGAGGCCTTAAAAAGTGTTTCTCCTCCACGGGAAGTGAATAAAATAACATTTGGAGGCCTTTATTGTTCAATCAAAAACACCAGTTTTTTGGTGAAAGAGATAACCACCCCCCCTTGCGACATGCTTCAGAAACGAAAAAAATGGTTCATTTTCATATGTTGCGTCTTTGAACTACAATTCACATTTGTACGTGGATAATCGCTTTTAGAGATAAAATTAGATGTTTAAAGTGATTTTCAAGCTTCCAGGGGCCGTAAACACAAGATTTGAGGAATGGGTAAATGTGAATGAAAATGGCCAATTTATGCACTCTGAGGCCTTAAAAAGTTTTTCTCCACCCCAGCAAGTGAATTAAATAACATTTGTAGGCCTTTATTGTTCAATCAAAAACGTCCGAGTTTTTGATGAAAGAGATAACCACCCCCCCTTACGACATGCTTCAGAAACTAAAAAAATGGTCCGTTTTCAAATGTTGCCTCTTTGAACTACAATTCACATTTGTACGTGGAAAATCACTTTTAAAGATAAAATGAGATGTTTAAAGTGATTTTCATGCTTCCAGGGGCCTTAAACACAATATTTGAGGAATGGGTAAAAGTGAATGAAAATGGCCAATTTACTCATTCTGAGGCCTTAAAAAGTGTTTCTCCTCCACGGGAAGTGAATTAAGTAATATTTGTAGGCCTTTATTGTTCAAGCGAAAACTCCTGATTTTTGGCGAAAGAGATAACCACCCCCCCTTACGACATGCTTCAGAAACTAAAAAAATGGTCCGTTTTCAAATGTTGCCTCTTTGAACTACAATTCACAATTGTACGTGGAAAATCACTTTTAAAGATAAAATGAGATGTTTAAAGTGATTTTCATGCTTCCAGGGGCCTTAAACACGAGATTTGAGGAATGGGTAAAAGTGAATGAAAATGGCCAATTTACTCACTCTGCGGCCGTAAAAAGTGTTTCTCCTCCACAGGAAGTGAATAAAATACCATTTGGAGGCATTTATAGTTCAATCAAAAACGCCTGTTTTTTAGTGAAAGAGATAACCACCCCCCCTTACGACATGCTTCAGAAATGAAAAAAATGTCCATTTTCAAATGTTGCGTCTTTGAACGACAATTCACATTTGTACGTGGAAAATCACGTTTAAAGATAAAATGAGATGTTTAAAGTGATTTTCATGCTTCTAGGGGCCTTAAACACGAGATTTGAGGAATGGGTAAAAGTGAATGAAAATGGCCAATTTACTCACTCTGCGGCCTTAAAAAGTGTTTCTCCTCCACGGGAAGTGAATTAAATAACATTTGTAGGCCTCTATTGTTAAAGCAAAAACGCACGATTTTTGACGAAAGAGATAACCACCCCCCCTTACGACATGCTTCAGAAATGAAAAAAATGGTCCATTTTCAAATGTTTCGTCTTTGAACGACAATTCACATTTGTACGTGGATAATCACTTTTAGAGATAAAATTAGATGTTTAAAGTGATTTTCAAGCTTCCAGGGGCCCTAAACACAAGATTTGAGAAATGGGTAAAAGTGAATGAAAATGGCCAATTTACTCACTCTGAGGCCTTAAAAAGTGTTTCTCCTCCACGGGAAGTGAATAAAATAACATTTGGAGGCCTTTATTGTTCAATCAAAAACACCAGTTTTTTGGTGAAAGAGATAACCACCCCCCCTTACGACATGCTTCAGAAACGAAAAAAATGGTTCATTTTCAAATGTTGCGTCTTTGAACTACAATTCACATTTGTACGTGGATAATCGCTTTTAGAGATAAAATTAGATGTTTAAAGTGATTTTCAAGCTTCCAGGGGCCGTAAACACAAGATTTGAGGAATGGGTAAATGTGAATGAAAATGGCCAATTTATGCACTCTGAGGCCTTAAAAAGTTTTTCTCCACCCCAGCAAGTGAATTAAATAACATTTGTAGGCCTTTATTGTTCAATCAAAAACGTCCGAGTTTTTGATGAAAGAGATAACCACCCCCCCTTACGACATGCTTCAGAAACTAAAAAAATGGTCCGTTTTCAAAAGTTGCCTCTTTGAACTACAATTCACATTTGTACGTGGAAAATCACTTTTAAAGATAAAATGAGATGTTTAAAGTGATTTTCATGCTTCCAGGGGCCTTAAACACAAGATTTGAGGAATGGGTAAAAGTGAATGAAAATGGCCAATTTACTCATTCTGAGGCCTTAAAAAGTGTTTCTCCTCCACGGGAAGTGAATTAAGTAATATTTGTAGGCCTTTATTGTTCAAGCGAAAACGCCCGATTTTTGACGAAAGAGATAACCACCCCCCCTTACGACATGCTTCAGAAACTAAAAAAATGGTCCGTTTTCAAATGTTGCCTCTTTGAACTACAATTCACATTTGTACGTGGAAAATCACTTTTAAAGATAAAATGAGATGTTTAAAGTGATTTTCATGCTTCCAGGGGCCTTAAACACGAGATTGGAGGAATGGGTAAAAGTGAATGAAAATGGCCAATTTACTCACTCTGCGGCCTTAAAAAGTGTTTCTCCTCCACGGGAAGTGAATAAAATACCATTTGGAGGCATTTATAGTTCAATCAAAAACGCCTGTTTTTTTGGTGAAAGAGATAACCACCCCCCCCTTACGACATGCTTCAGAAATGAAAAAAATGGTCCATTTTCAAATGTTGCGTCTTTGAACGACAATTCACATTTGTACGTGGATAATCACTTTTAGAGATAAAATTAGATGTTTAAAGTGATTTTCAAGCTTCCAGGGGCCCTAAACACAAGATTTGAGAAATGGGTAAAAGTGAATGAAAATGGCCAATTTACTCACTCTGAGGCCTTAAAAAGTGTTTCTCCTCCACGGGAAGTGAATAAAATAACATTTGGAGGCCTTTATTGTTCAATCAAAAACACCAGTTTTTTGGTGAAAGAGATAACCACCCCCCCTTACGACATGCTTCAGAAACTAAAAAAATGGTCCGTTTTCAAATGTTGCCTCTTTGAACTACAATTCACATTTGTACGTGGAAAATCACTTTTAAAGATAAAATGAGATGTTTAAAGTGATTTTCATGCTTCCAGGGGCCTTAAACACAAGATTTGAGGAATGGGTAAAAGTGAATGAAAATGGCCAATTTACTCATTCTGAGGCCTTAAAAAGTGTTTCTCCTCCACGGGAAGTGAATTAAATAACATTTGTAGGCCTCTATTGTTAAAGCAAAAACGCACGATTTTTGACGAAAGAGATAACCACCCCCCCTTACGACATGCTTCAGAAATGAAAAAAATGGTCCATTTTCAAATGTTTCGTCTTTGAACGACAATTCACATTTGTACGTGGATAATCACTTTTAGAGATAAAATTAGATGTTTAAAGTGATTTTCAAGCTTCCAGGGGCCCTAAACACAAGATTTGAGAAATGGGTAAAAGTGAATGAAAATGGCCAATTTACTCACTCTGAGGCCTTAAAAAGTGTTTCTCCTCCACGGGAAGTGAATAAAATAACATTTGGAGGCCTTTATTGTTCAATCAAAAACACCAGTTTTTTGGTGAAAGAGATAACCACCCCCCCTTACGACATGCTTCAGAAACGAAAAAAATGGTTCATTTTCAAATGTTGCGTCTTTGAACTACAATTCACATTTGTACGTGGATAATCGCTTTTAGAGATAAAATTAGATGTTTAAAGTGATTTTCAAGCTTCCAGGGGCCGTAAACACAAGATTTGAGGAATGGGTAAATGTGAATGAAAATGGCCAATTTATGCACTCTGAGGCCTTAAAAAGTTTTTCTCCACCCCAGCAAGTGAATTAAATAACATTTGTAGGCCTTTATTGTTCAATCAAAAACGTCCGAGTTTTTGATGAAAGAGATAACCACCCCCCCTTACGACATGCTTCAGAAACTAAAAAAATGGTCCGTTTTCAAATGTTGCCTCTTTGAACTACAATTCACATTTGTACGTGGAAAATCACTTTTAAAGATAAAATGAGATGTTTAAAGTGATTTTCATGCTTCCAGGGGCCTTAAACACGAGATTTGAGGAATGGGTAAAAGTGAATGAAAATGGCCAATTTACTCACTCTGCGGCCGTAAAAAGTGTTTCTCCTCCACAGGAAGTGAATAAAATACCATTTGGAGGCATTTATAGTTCAATCAAAAACGCCTGTTTTTTAGTGAAAGAGATAACCACCCCCCCTTACGACATGCTTCAGAAATGAAAAAAATGTCCATTTTCAAATGTTGCGTCTTTGAACGACAATTCACATTTGTACGTGGAAAATCACGTTTAAAGATAAAATGAGATGTTTAAAGTGATTTTCATGCTTCCAGGGGCCTTAAACACGAGATTTGAGGAATTGGTAAAAGTGAATGAAAATGGCCAATTTACTCACTCTGCGGCCTTAAAAAGTGTTTCTCCTCCACGGGAAGTGAATTAAATAACATTTGTAGGCCTCTATTGTTAAAGCAAAAACGCACGATTTTTGACGAAAGAGATAACCACCCCCCCTTACGACATGCTTCAGAAACTAAAAAAATGGTCCGTTTTCAAATGTTGCCTCTTTGAACTACAATTCACATTTGTACGTGGAAAATCACTTTTAAAGATAAAGGGCCTCATGTAGGTAGCATACCAGTTACCACTTCTAAAATACCGAACGATACCGAATCGGTATTTTAGAAGTGGTAACTGGTATGTAGGTAATGAGTCGGTATTTTTTACCGAATCGTTACTAGTCGGTAATTACCGAATCGGTATTTACCGATTCGGTAATGAGGCATACCTTCCCATTGATGGGAAGGTATGCCTCATTACCGAATCGGTAAATACCGATTCGGTAATGGGGGGAACACATACAAGGGTGGCAGGGTGTCACATTGACACCCTGTTGCACCCCTGATTCGGCCATGTGTGCACATGTGGCACACATACATGCCCTAAGGGCATGTATGTATGCCACATTGCACACTGCTACGCGCGTAAAAATGCATTTACACATACATTCATTATTTACCACCAACTATAAGTTGGTGGTAAATACCGACTCTTAAACACACACACACACTCCCCCTACATCTCGACTTTGCTTTCGGAATTTACCGAATCGGTAAAATTACCGATTCGGAAAAGTTACCGATTCGGTAACATTATCGATTCGGTATTATTACCGAATCGGTAATTTTACCGATTCGGTAAATTCCGAAAGCAAAGTTTGTCCCCCTACATACCAATGGCCAAAATACCGGTCGGTAACGGTATAATTACCGAAAATCGGCCGTTACCGACCGGTATTTGGCTTCCTACATGAGGCCCAAAATGAGATGTTTAAAGTGATTTTCATGCTTCCAGGGGCCTTAAACACGAGATTTGAGGAATGGGTAAAAGTGAATGAAAATGGCCAATTTACTCACTCTGCGGCCTTAAAAAGTGTTTCTCCTCCACGGGAAGTGAATAAAATACCATTTGGAGGCATTTATAGTTCAATCAAAAACGCCTGTTTTTTTGGTGAAAGAGATAACCACCCCCCCCTTACGACATGCTTCAGAAATGAAAAAAATGGTCCATTTTCAAATGTTGCGTCTTTGAACGACAATTCACATTTGTACTTGGAAAATCACGTTTAAAGATAAAATGAGATGTTTAAAGTGATTTTCATGCTTCCAGGGGCCTTAAACACGAGATTTGAGGAATGGGTAAAAGTGAATGAAAATGGCCAATTTACTCACTCTGCGGCCTTAAAAAGTGTTTCTCCTCCACGGGAAGTGAATAAAATACCATTTGGAGGCATTTATAGTTCAATCAAAAATGCCTGTTTTTTGGTGAAAGTGATAACCACCCCCCCTTACGACATGCTTCAGAAACGAAAAAAATGGTTCATTTTCAAATGTTGCGTCTTTGAACTACAATTCACATTTGTACGTGGATAATCGCTTTTAGAGATAAAATTAGATGTTTAAAGTGATTTTCAAGCTTCCAGGGGCCGTAAACACAAGATTTGAGGAATGGGTAAATGTGAATGAAAATGGCCAATTTATGCACTCTGAGGCCTTAAAAAGTTTTTCTCCACCCCAGCAAGTGAATTAAATAACATTTGTAGGCCTTTATTGTTCAATCAAAAACGTCCGAGTTTTTGATGAAAGAGATAACCACCCCCCCTTACGACATGCTTCAGAAACTAAAAAAATGGTCCGTTTTCAAATGTTGCCTCTTTGAACTACAATTCACATTTGTACGTGGAAAATCACTTTTAAAGATAAAATGAGATGTTTAAAGTGATTTTCATGCTTCCAGGGGCCTTAAACACAATATTTGAGGAATGGGTAAAAGTGAATGAAAATGGCCAATTTACTCATTCTGAGGCCTTAAAAAGTGTTTCTCCTCCACGGGAAGTGAATTAAGTAATATTTGTAGGCCTTTATTGTTCAAGCGAAAACTCCTGATTTTTGGCGAAAGAGATAACCACCCCCCCTTACGACATGCTTCAGAAACTAAAAAAATGGTCCGTTTTCAAATGTTGCCTCTTTGAACTACAATTCACAATTGTACGTGGAAAATCACTTTTAAAGATAAAATGAGATGTTTAAAGTGATTTTCATGCTTCCAGGGGCCTTAAACACGAGATTTGAGGAATGGGTAAAAGTGAATGAAAATGGCCAATTTACTCACTCTGCGGCCGTAAAAAGTGTTTCTCCTCCACAGGAAGTGAATAAAATACCATTTGGAGGCATTTATAGTTCAATCAAAAACGCCTGTTTTTTAGTGAAAGAGATAACCACCCCCCCTTACGACATGCTTCAGAAATGAAAAAAATGTCCATTTTCAAATGTTGCGTCTTTGAACGACAATTCACATTTGTACGTGGAAAATCACGTTTAAAGATAAAATGAGATGTTTAAAGTGATTTTCATGCTTCCAGGGGCCTTAAACACGAGATTTGAGGAATTGGTAAAAGTGAATGAAAATGGCCAATTTACTCACTCTGCGGCCTTAAAAAGTGTTTCTCCTCCACGGGAAGTGAATTAAATAACATTTGTAGGCCTCTATTGTTAAAGCAAAAACGCACGATTTTTGACGAAAGAGATAACCACCCCCCCTTACGACATGCTTCAGAAACTAAAAAAATGGTCCGTTTTCAAATGTTGCCTCTTTGAACTACAATTCACATTTGTACGTGGAAAATCACTTTTAAAGATAAAGGGCCTCATGTAGGTAGCATACCAGTTACCACTTCTAAAATACCGAACGATACCGAATCGGTATTTTAGAAGTGGTAACTGGTATGTAGGTAATGAGTCGGTATTTTTTACCGAATCGTTACTAGTCGGTAATTACCGAATCGGTATTTACCGATTCGGTAATGAGGCATACCTTCCCATTGATGGGAAGGTATGCCTCATTACCGAATCGGTAAATACCGATTCGGTAATGGGGGGAACACATACAAGGGTGGCAGGGTGTCACATTGACACCCTGTTGCACCCCTGATTCGGCCATGTGTGCACATGTGGCACACATACATGCCCTAAGGGCATGTATGTATGCCACATTGCACACTGCTACGCGCGTAAAAATGCATTTACACATACATTCATTATTTACCACCAACTATAAGTTGGTGGTAAATACCGACTCTTAAACACACACACACACTCCCCCTACATCTCGACTTTGCTTTCGGAATTTACCGAATCGGTAAAATTACCGATTCGGAAAAGTTACCGATTCGGTAACATTACCGATTCGGTATTATTACCGAATCGGTAATTTTACCGATTCGGTAAATTCCGAAAGCAAAGTTTGTCCCCCTACATACCAATGGCCAAAATACCGGTCGGTAACGGTATAATTACCGAAAATCGGCCGTTACCGACCGGTATTTGGCTTCCTACATGAGGCCCAAAATGAGATGTTTAAAGTGATTTTCATGCTTCCAGGGGCCTTAAACACGAGATTTGAGGAATGGGTAAAAGTGAATGAAAATGGCCAATTTACTCACTCTGCGGCCTTAAAAAGTGTTTCTCCTCCACGGGAAGTGAATAAAATACCATTTGGAGGCATTTATAGTTCAATCAAAAACGCCTGTTTTTTTGGTGAAAGAGATAACCACCCCCCCCTTACGACATGCTTCAGAAATGAAAAAAATGGTCCATTTTCAAATGTTGCGTCTTTGAACGACAATTCACATTTGTACTTGGAAAATCACGTTTAAAGATAAAATGAGATGTTTAAAGTGATTTTCATGCTTCCAGGGGCCTTAAACACGAGATTTGAGGAATGGGTAAAAGTGAATGAAAATGGCCAATTTACTCACTCTGCGGCCTTAAAAAGTGTTTCTCCTCCACGGGAAGTGAATAAAATACCATTTGGAGGCATTTATAGTTCAATCAAAAATGCCTGTTTTTTGGTGAAAGTGATAACCACCCCCCCTTACGACATGCTTCAGAAACGAAAAAAATGGTTCATTTTCAAATGTTGCGTCTTTGAACTACAATTCACATTTGTACGTGGATAATCGCTTTTAGAGATAAAATTAGATGTTTAAAGTGATTTTCAAGCTTCCAGGGGCCGTAAACACAAGATTTGAGGAATGGGTAAATGTGAATGAAAATGGCCAATTTATGCACTCTGAGGCCTTAAAAAGTTTTTCTCCACCCCAGCAAGTGAATTAAATAACATTTGTAGGCCTTTATTGTTCAATCAAAAACGTCCGAGTTTTTGATGAAAGAGATAACCACCCCCCCTTACGACATGCTTCAGAAACTAAAAAAATGGTCCGTTTTCAAATGTTGCCTCTTTGAACTACAATTCACATTTGTACGTGGAAAATCACTTTTAAAGATAAAATGAGATGTTTAAAGTGATTTTCATGCTTCCAGGGGCCTTAAACACAATATTTGAGGAATGGGTAAAAGTGAATGAAAATGGCCAATTTACTCATTCTGAGGCCTTAAAAAGTGTTTCTCCTCCACGGGAAGTGAATTAAGTAATATTTGTAGGCCTTTATTGTTCAAGCGAAAACTCCTGATTTTTGGCGAAAGAGATAACCACCCCCCCTTACGACATGCTTCAGAAACTAAAAAAATGGTCCGTTTTCAAATGTTGCCTCTTTGAACTACAATTCACAATTGTACGTGGAAAATCACTTTTAAAGATAAAATGAGATGTTTAAAGTGATTTTCATGCTTCCAGGGGCCTTAAACACGAGATTTGAGGAATGGGTAAAAGTGAATGAAAATGGCCAATTTACTCACTCTGCGGCCGTAAAAAGTGTTTCTCCTCCACAGGAAGTGAATAAAATACCATTTGGAGGCATTTATAGTTCAATCAAAAACGCCTGTTTTTTAGTGAAAGAGATAACCACCCCCCCTTACGACATGCTTCAGAAATGAAAAAAATTTCCATTTTCAAATGTTGCGTCTTTGAACGACAATTCACATTTGTACGTGGAAAATCACGTTTAAAGATAAAATGAGATGTTTAAAGTGAGTTTTCATGCTTCTAGGGGCCTTAAACACGAGATTTGAGGAATGGGTAAAAGTGAATGAAAATGGCCAATTTACTCACTCTGCGGCCTTAAAAAGTGTTTCTCCTCCACGGGAAGTGAATTAAATAACATTTGTAGGCCTCTATTGTTAAAGCAAAAACGCACGATTTTTGACGAAAGAGATAACCACCCCCCCTTACGACATGCTTCAGAAATGAAAAAAATGGTCCATTTTCAAATGTTTCGTCTTTGAACGACAATTCACATTTGTACGTGGATAATCACTTTTAGAGATAAAATTAGATGTTTAAAGTGATTTTCAAGCTTCCAGGGGCCCTAAACACAAGATTTGAGAAATGGGTAAAAGTGAATGAAAATGGCCAATTTACTCACTCTGAGGCCTTAAAAAGTGTTTCTCCTCCACGGGAAGTGAATAAAATAACATTTGGAGGCCTTTATTGTTCAATCAAAAACACCAGTTTTTTGGTGAAAGAGATAACCACCCCCCCTTACGACATGCTTCAGAAACGAAAAAAATGGTTCATTTTCAAATGTTGCGTCTTTGAACTACAATTCACATTTGTACGTGGATAATCGCTTTTAGAGATAAAATTAGATGTTTAAAGTGATTTTCAAGCTTCCAGGGGCCGTAAACACAAGATTTGAGGAATGGGTAAATGTGAATGAAAATGGCCAATTTATGCACTCTGAGGCCTTAAAAAGTTTTTCTCCACCCCAGCAAGTGAATTAAATAACATTTGTAGGCCTTTATTGTTCAATCAAAAACGTCCGAGTTTTTGATGAAAGAGATAACCACCCCCCCTTACGACATGCTTCAGAAACTAAAAAAATGGTCCGTTTTCAAATGTTGCCTCTTTGAACTACAATTCACATTTGTACGTGGAAAATCACTTTTAAAGATAAAATGAGATGTTTAAAGTGATTTTCATGCTTCCAGGGGCCTTAAACACGAGATTTGAGGAATGGGTAAAAGTGAATGAAAATGGCCAATTTACTCACTCTGCGGCCGTAAAAAGTGTTTCTCCTCCACAGGAAGTGAATAAAATACCATTTGGAGGCATTTATAGTTCAATCAAAAACGCCTGTTTTTTAGTGAAAGAGATAACCACCCCCCCTTACGACATGCTTCAGAAATGAAAAAAATGTCCATTTTCAAATGTTGCGTCTTTGAACGACAATTCACATTTGTACGTGAAAAATCACGTTTAAAGATAAAATGAGATGTTTAAAGTGATTTTCATGCTTCCAGGGGCCTTAAACACGAGATTTGAGGAATTGGTAAAAGTGAATGAAAATGGCCAATTTACTCACTCTGCGGCCTTAAAAAGTGTTTCTCCTCCACGGGAAGTGAATTAAATAACATTTGTAGGCCTCTATTGTTAAAGCAAAAACGCACGATTTTTGACGAAAGAGATAACCACCCCCCCTTACGACATGCTTCAGAAACTAAAAAAATGGTCCGTTTTCAAATGTTGCCTCTTTGAACTACAATTCACATTTGTACGTGGAAAATCACTTTTAAAGATAAAATGAGATGTTTAAAGTGATTTTCATGCTTCCAGGGGCCTTAAACACGAGATTTGAGGAATGAGTAAAAGTGAATGAAAATGGCCAATTTACTCACTCTGCGGCCTTAAAAAGTGTTTCTCCTCCACGGGAAGTGAATAAAATACCATTTGGAGGCATTTATAGTTCAATCAAAAACGCCTGTTTTTTTGGTGAAAGAGATAACCACCCCCCCCTTACGACATGCTTCAGAAATGAAAAAAATGGTCCATTTTCAAATGTTGCGTCTTTGAACGACAATTCACATTTGTACGTGGAAAATCACGTTTAAAGATAAAATGAGATGTTTAAAGTGATTTTCATGCTTCCAGGGGCCTTAAACACGAGATTTGAGGAATGGGTAAAAGTGAATGAAAATGGCCAATTTACTCACTCTGCGGCCTTAAAAAGTGTTTCTCCTCCACGGGAAGTGAATTAAATAACATTTGTAGACCTCTATTGTTAAAGCAAAAACGCACAATTTTTGACGAAAGAGATAACCACCCCCCCTTACGACATGCTTCAGAAACTAAAAAAATGGTCCGTTTTCAAATGTTGCCTCTTTGAACTACAATTCACATTTGTACGTGGAAAATCACTTTTAAAGATAAAATGAGATGTTTAAAGTGATTTTCATGCTTCCAGGGGCCTTAAACACGAGATTTGAGGAATGAGTAAAAGTGAATGAAAATGGCCAATTTACTCACTCTGCGGCCTTAAAAAGTGTTTCTCCTCCACGGGAAGTGAATAAAATACCATTTGGAGGCATTTATAGTTCAATCAAAAACGCCTGTTTTTTTGGTGAAAGAGATAACCACCCCCCCCTTACGACATGCTTCAGAAATGAAAAAAATGGTCCATTTTCAAATGTTGCGTCTTTGAACGACAATTCACATTTGTACGTGGAAAATCACGTTTAAAGATAAAATGAGATGTTTAAAGTGATTTTCATGCTTCCAGGGGCCTTAAACACGAGATTTGAGGAATGGGTAAAAGTGAATGAAAATGGCCAATTTACTCACTCTGCGGCCTTAAAAAGTGTTTCTCCTCCACGGGAAGTGAATAAAATACCATTTGGAGGCATTTATAGTTCAATCAAAAACGCCTGTTTTTTGGTGAAAGAGATAACCACCCCCCCTTACGACATGCTTCAGAAACGAAAAAAATGGTCCATTTTCAAATGTTGCGTCTTTGAACGACAATTCACATTTGTACGTGGATAATCACTTTTAGAGATAAAATTAGATGTTTAAAGTGATTTTCAAGCTTCCAGGGGCCCTAAACACAAGATTTGAGAAATGGGTAAAAGTGAATGAAAATGGCCAATTTACTCACTCTGAGGCCTTAAAAAGTGTTTCTCCTCCACGGGAAGTGAATAAAATAACATTTGGAGGCCTTTATTGTTCAATCAAAAACACCAGTTTTTTGGTGAAAGAGATAACCACCCCCCCTTACGACATGCTTCAGAAACTAAAAAAATGGTCCGTTTTCAAATGTTGCCTCTTTGAACTACAATTCACATTTGTACGTGGAAAATCACTTTTAAAGATAAAATGAGATGTTTAAAGTGATTTTCATGCTTCCAGGGGCCTTAAACACAAGATTTGAGGAATGGGTAAAAGTGAATGAAAATGGCCAATTTACTCATTCTGAGGCCTTAAAAAGTGTTTCTCCTCCACGGGAAGTGAATTAAGTAATATTTGTTGGCCTTTATTGTTCAAGCGAAAACTCCTGATTTTTGGCGAAAGAGATAACCACCCCCCCTTACGACATGCTTCAGAAACTAAAAAAATGGTCCGTTTTCAAATGTTGCCTCTTTGAACTACAATTCACAATTGTACGTGGAAAATCACTTTTAAAGATAAAATGAGATGTTTAAAGTGATTTTCATGCTTCCAGGGGCCTTAAACACGAGATTTGAGGAATGGGTAAAAGTGAATGAAAATGGCCAATTTACTCACTCTGCGGCCTTAAAAAGTGTTTCTCCTCCACAGGAAGTGAATAAAATACCATTTGGAGGCATTTATAGTTCAATCAAAAACACCTGTTTTTTAGTGAAAGAGATAACCACCCCCCCTTACGACATGCTTCAGAAATGAAAAAAATGTCCATTTTCAAATGTTGCGTCTTTGAACGACAATTCACATTTGTACGTGGAAAATCACGTTTAAAGATAAAATGAGATGTTTAAAGTGATTTTCATGCTTCCAGGGGCCTTAAACACGAGATTTGAGGAATGGGTAAAAGTGAATGAAAATGGCCAATTTACTCACTCTGCTGCCTTAAAAAGTGTTTCTCCTCCACGGGAAGTGAATTAAATACCATTTGGAGGCATTTATAGTTCAATCAAAAACGCCTGTTTTTTGGTGAAAGAGATAACCACCCCCCCTTACGACATGCTTCAGAAACGAAAAAAATGGTCCATTTTCAAATGTTGCGTCTTTGAACGACAATTCACATTTGTACGTGGATAATCACTTTTAGAGATAAAATTAGATGTTTAAAGTGATTTTCAAGCTTCCAGGGGCCCTAAACACAAGATTTGAGAAATGGGTAAAAGTGAATGAAAATGGCCAATTTACTCACTCTGAGGCCTTAAAAAGTGTTTCTCCTCCACGGGAAGTGAATAAAATAACATTTGGAGGCCTTTATTGTTCAATCAAAAACACCAGTTTTTTGGCGAAAGAGATAACCACCCCCCCTTACGACATGCTTCAGAAACTAAAAAAATGGTCCGTTTTCAAATGTTGCCTCTTTGAACTACAATTCACAATTGTACGTGGAAAATCACTTTTAAAGATAAAATGAGATGTTTAAAGTGATTTTCATGCTTCCAGGGGCCTTAAACACGAGATTTGAGGAATGGGTAAAAGTGAATGAAAATGGCCAATTTACTCACTCTGCGGCCTTAAAAAGTGTTTCTCCTCCACAGGAAGTGAATAAAATACCATTTGGAGGCATTTATAGTTCAATCAAAAACACCTGTTTTTTAGTGAAAGAGATAACCACCCCCCCTTACGACATGCTTCAGAAATGAAAAAAATTTCCATTTTCAAATGTTGCGTCTTTGAACGACAATTCACATTTGTACGTGGAAAATCACGTTTAAAGATAAAATGAGATGTTTAAAGTGATTTTCATGCTTCCAGGGGCCTTAAACACGAGATTTGAGGAATGGGTAAAAGTGAATGAAAATGGCCAATTTACTCACTCTGCGGCCTTAAAAAGTGTTTCTCCTCCACGGGAAGTGAATTAAATAACATTTGTAGGCCTTTATTGTTAAAGCAAAAACGCCCGATTTTTGACGAAAGAGATAACCACCCCCCCTTACGACATGCTTCAGAAACTAAAAAAATGGTCCGTTTTCAAATGTTGCCTCTTTGAACTACAATTCACATTTGTACGTGGAAAATCACTTTTAAAGATAAAATGAGATGTTTAAAGTGATTTTCATGCTTCCAGGGGCCTTAAACACGAGATTTGAGGAATGGGTAAAAGTGAATGAAAATGGCCAATTTACTCACTCTGCGGCCTTAAAAAGTGTTTCTCCTCCACGGGAAGTGAATAAAATACCATTTGGAGGCATTTATAGTTCAATCAAAAACGCCTGTTTTTTGGTGAAAGAGATAACCACCCCCCCTTACGACATGCTTCAGAAACAAAAAAAATGGTCCATTTTCAAATGTTGCGTCTTTGAACGACAATTCACATTTGTACGTGGATAATCACTTTTAGAGATAAAATTAGATGTTTAAAGTGATTTTCAAGCTTCCAGGGGCCCTAAACACAAGATTTGAGAAATGGGTAAAAGTGAATGAAAATGGCCAATTTACTCATTCTGAGGCCTTAAAAAGTGTTTCTCCTCCACGGGAAGTGAATTAAGTAATATTTGTAGGCCTTTATTGTTCAAGCGAAAACTCCTGATTTTTGGCGAAAGAGATAACCACCCCCCCTTACGACATGCTTCAGAAACTAAAAAAATGGTCCGTTTTCAAATGTTGCCTCTTTGAACTACAATTCACAATTGTACGTGGAAAATCACTTTTAAAGATAAAATGAGATGTTTAAAGTGATTTTCATGCTTCCAGGGGCCTTAAACACGAGATTTGAGGAATGGGTAAAAGTGAATGAAAATGGCCAATTTACTCACTCTGCGGCCTTAAAAAGTGTTTCTCCTCCACAGGAAGTGAATAAAATACCATTTGGAGGCATTTATAGTTCAATCAAAAACGCCTGTTTTTTAGTGAAAGAGTTAACCACCCCCCCTTACGACATGCTTCAGAAACGAAAAAAATGGTTCATTTTCAAATGTTGCGTCTTTGAACTACAATTCAGATTTGTACGTGGATAATCACTTTTAGAGATAAAATTTGATGTTTAAAGTGATTTTCAAGCTTCCAGGGGCCGTAAACACAAGATTTGAGGAATGGGTAAATGTGAATGAAAATGGCCAATTTATGCACTCTGAGGCCTTAAAAAGTTTTTCTCCACCCCAGCAAGTGAATTAAATAACATTTGTAGGCCTTTATTGTTCAATCAAAAACGCCCGAATTTTTGATGAAAGAGATAACCACCGCCCCTTACGACATGCTTCAGAAACTAAAAAAATGGTCCGTTTTCAAAAGTTGCCTCTTTGAACTACAATTCACATTTGTACTTGGAAAATCACTTTTAAAGATAAAATGAGATGTTTAAAGTGATTTTCATGCTTCCAGGGGCCTTAAACACAAGATTTGAGGAATGGGTAAAAGTGAATGAAAATGGCCAATTTACTCATTCTGAGGCCTTAAAAAGTGTTTCTCCTCCACGGGAAGTGAATTAAGTAATATTTGTAGGCCTTTATTGTTCAAGCGAAAACGCCTGTTTTTTAGTGAAAGAGATAACCACCCCCCCTTACGACATGCTTCAGAAATGAAAAAAATGTCCATTTTCAAATGTTGCGTCTTTGAACGACAATTCACATTTGTACGTGGAAAATCACGTTTAAAGATAAAATGAGATGTTTAAAGTGATTTTCATGCTTCCAGGGGCCTTAAACACGAGATTTGAGGAATGGGTAAAAGTGAATGAAAATGGCCAATTTACTCACTCTGCGGCCTTAAAAAGTGTTTCTCCTCCACGGGAAGTGAATTAAATAACATTTGTAGGCCTTTATTGTTAAAGCAAAAACGCCCGATTTTTGACGAAAGAGATAACCACCCCCCCTTACGACATGCTTCAGAAACTAAAAAAATGGTCCGTTTTCAAATGTTGCCTCTTTGAACTACAATTCACATTTGTACGTGGAAAATCACTTTTAAAGATAAAATGAGATGTTTAAAGTGATTTTCATGCTTCCAGGGGCCTTAAACACGAGATTTGAGGAATGGGTAAAAGTGAATGAAAATGGCCAATTTACTCACTCTGCGGCCTTAAAAAGTGTTTCTCCTCCACGGGAAGTGAATAAAATACCATTTGGAGGCATTTATAGTTCAATCAAAAACGCCTGTTTTTTTGGTGAAAGAGATAACCACCCCCCCCTTACGACATGCTTCAGAAATGAAAAAAATGGTCCATTTTCAAATGTTGCGTCTTTGAACGACAATTCACATTTGTACGTGGAAAATCACGTTTAAAGATAAAATGAGATGTTTAAAGTGATTTTCATGCTTCCAGGGGCCTTAAACACGAGATTTGAGGAATGGGTAAAAGTGAATGAAAATGGCCAATTTACTCACTCTGCGGCCTTAAAAAGTGTTTCTCCTCCACGGGAAGTGAATAAAATACCATTTGGAGGCGTTTATAGTTCAATCAAAAACGCCTGTTTTTTGGTGAAAGAGATAACCACCCCCCCTTACGACATGCTTCAGAAACGAAAAAAATGGTCCATTTTCAAATGTTGCGTTTTTGAACGACAATTCACATTTGTACGTGGATAATCACTTTTAGAGATAAAATTAGATGTTTAAAGTGATTTTCAAGCTTCCAGGGGCCCTAAACACAAGATTTGAGAAATGGGTAAAAGTGAATGAAAATGGCCAATTTACTCACTCCGAGGCCTTAAAAAGTGTTTCTCCTCCACGGGAAGTGAATAAAATAACATTTGGAGGCCTTTATTGTTCAATCAAAAACACCAGTTTTTTGGTGAAAGATATAACCACCCCCCCTTACGACATGCTTCAGAAACTAAAAAAATGGTCCGTTTTCAAATGCTGCCTCTTTGAACTACAATTCACATTTGTACGTGGAAAATCACTTTTAAAGATAAAATGAGATGTTTAAAGTGATTTTCATGCTTCCAGGGGCCTTAAACACAAGATTTGAGGAATGGGTAAAAGTGAATGAAAATTGCCAATTTACGCATTCTGAGGCCTTAAAAAGTGTTTCTCCTCCACGGGAAGTGAATTAAGTAATATTTGTAGGCCTTTATTGTTCAAGCGAAAACGCCCGATTTTTGACGAAAGAGATAACCACCCCCCCTTACGACATGCTTCAGAAACTAAAAAAATGGTCCGTTTTCAAATGTTGCCTCTTTGAACTACAATTCACATTTGTACGTGGAAAATCACTTTTAAAGATAAAATGAGATGTTTAAAGTGATTTTCATGCTTCCAGGGGCCTTAAACACGAGATTTGAGGAATGGGTAAAAGTGAATGAAAATGGCCAATTTACTCACTCTGCGGCCTTAAAAAGTGTTTCTCCTCCACGGGAAGTGAATAAAATACCATTTGGAGGCATTTATAGTTCAATCAAAAACGCCTGTTTTTTTGGTGAAAGAGATAACCACCCCCCCCTTACGACATGCTTCAGAAATGAAAAAAATGGTCCATTTTCAAATGTTGCGTCTTTGAACGACAATTCACATTTGTACGTGGAAAATCACGTTTAAAGATAAAATGAGATGTTTAAAGTGATTTTCATGCTTCCAGGGGCCTTAAACACGAGATTTGAGGAATGGGTAAAAGTGAATGAAAATGGCCAATTTACTCACTCTGCGGCCTTAAAAAGTGTTTCTCCTCCACGGGAAGTGAATAAAATACCATTTGGAGGCATTTATAGTTCAATCAAAAACGCCTGTTTTTTGGTGAAAGAGATAACCACCCCCCCTTACGACATGCTTCAGAAACGAAAAAAATGGTCCATTTTCAAATGTTGCGTCTTTGAACGAAAATTTACATTTGTACGTGGATAATCACTTTTAGAGATAAAATTAGATGTTTAAAGTGATTTTCAAGCTTCCAGGGGCCCTAAACACAAGATTTGAGAAATGGGTAAAAGTGAATGAAAATGGCCAATTTACTCACTCTGAGGACTTAAAAAGTGTTTCTCCTCCACGGGAAGTGAATAAAATAACATTTGGAGGCCTTTATTGTTCAATCAAAAACACCAGTTTTTTGGTGAAAGAGATAACCACCCCCCCTTACGACATGCTTCAGAAACTAAAAAAATGGTCCGTTTTCAAATGTTGCCTCTTTGAACTACAATTCACATTTGTACGTGGAAAATCACTTTTAAAGATAAAATGAGATGTTTAAAGTGATTTTCATGCTTCCAGGGGCCTTAAACACAAGATTTGAGGAATGGGTAAAAGTGAATGAAAATGGCCAATTTACTCATTCTGAGGCCATAAAAAGTGTTTCTCCTCCACGGGAAGTGAATTAAGTAATATTTGTAGGCCTTTATTGTTCAAGCGAAAACTCCTGATTTTTGGCAGAAGAGATAACCACCCCCCCTTACGACATGCTTCAGAAACTAAAAAAATGGTCCGTTTTCAAATGTTGCCTCTTTGAACTACAATTCACAATTGTACGTGGAAAATCACTTTTAAAGATAAAATGAGATGTTTAAAGTGATTTTCATGCTTCCAGGGGCCTTAAACACGAGATTTGAGGAATGGGTAAAAGTGAATGAAAATGGCCAATTTACTCACTCTGCGGCCTTAAAAGTGTTTCTCCTTCACAGGAAGTGAATAAAATACCATTTGGAGGCATTTATAGTTCAATCAAAAACGCCTGTTTTTTAGTGAAAGAGATAACCACCCCCCCTTACGACATGCTTCAGAAATGAAAAAAATGTCCATTTTCAAATGTTGCGTCTTTGAACGACAATTCACATTTGTACGTGGAAAATCACATTTAAAGATAAAATGAGATGTTTAAAGTGATTTTCATGCTTCCAGGGGCCTTAAACACGAGATTTGAGGAATGGGTAAAAGTGAATGAAAATGGCCAATTTACTCACTCTGCGGCCTTAACAAGTGTTTCTCCTCCACGGGAAGTGAATAAAATACCATTTGGAGGCATTTATAGTTCAATCAAAAACGCCTGTTTTTTTGGTGAAAGAGATAACCACCCCCCCCCTTACGACATGCTTCAGAAATGAAAAAAATGGTCCATTTTCAAATGTTGCGTCTTTGAACGACAATTCACATTTGTACGTGGAAAATCACGTTTAAAGATAAAATGAGATGTTTAAAGTGATTTTCATGCTTCCAGGGGCCTTAAACACGAGATTTGAGGAATGGGTAAAAGTGAATGAAAATGGCCAATTTACTCACTCTGCGGCCTTAAAAAGTGTTTCTCCTCCACGGGAAGTGAATAAAATACCATTTGGAGGCATTTATAGTTCAATCAAAAACGCCTGTTTTTTGGTGAAAGAGATAACCACCCCCCCTTACGACATGCTTCAGAAACGAAAAAAATGGTCCATTTTCAAATGTTGCGTCTTTGAACGAAAATTTACATTTGTACGTGGATAATCACTTTTAGAGATAAAATTAGATGTTTAAAGTGATTTTCAAGCTTCCAGGGGCCCTAAACACAAGATTTGAGAAATGGGTAAAAGTGAATGAAAATGGCCAATTTACTCACTCTGAGGACTTAAAAAGTGTTTCTCCTCCACGGGAAGTGAATAAAATAACATTTGGAGGCCTTTATTGTTCAATCAAAAACACCAGTTTTTTGGTGAAAGAGATAACCACCCCCCCTTACGACATGCTTCAGAAACTAAAAAAATGGTCCGTTTTCAAATGTTGCCTCTTTGAACTACAATTCACATTTGTACGTGGAAAATCACTTTTAAAGATAAAATGAGATGTTTAAAGTGATTTTCATGCTTCCAGGGGCCTTAAACACAAGATTTGAGGAATGGGTAAAAGTGAATGAAAATGGCCAATTTACTCATTCTGAGGCCATAAAAAGTGTTTCTCCTCCACGGGAAGTGAATTAAGTAATATTTGTAGGCCTTTATTGTTCAAGCGAAAACTCCTGATTTTTGGCGGAAGAGATAACCACCCCCCCTTACGACATGCTTCAGAAACTAAAAAAATGGTCCGTTTTCAAATGTTGCCTCTTTGAACTACAATTCACAATTGTACGTGGAAAATCACTTTTAAAGATAAAATGAGATGTTTAAAGTGATTTTCATGCTTCCAGGGGCCTTAAACACGAGATTTGAGGAATGGGTAAAAGTGAATGAAAATGGCCAATTTACTCACTCTGCGGCCTTAAAAGTGTTTCTCCTTCACAGGAAGTGAATAAAATACCATTTGGAGGCATTTATAGTTCAATCAAAAACGCCTGTTTTTTAGTGAAAGAGATAACCACCCCCCCTTACGACATGCTTCAGAAATGAAAAAAATCTCCATTTTCAAATGTTGCGTCTTTGAACGACAATTCACATTTGTACGTGGAAAATCACATTTAAAGATAAAATGAGATGTTTAAAGTGATTTTCATGCTTCCAGGGGCCTTAAACACGAGATTTGAGGAATGGGTAAAAGTGAATGAAAATGGCCAATTTACTCACTCTGCGGCCTTAAAAAGTGTTTCTCCTCCACGGGAAGTGAATAAAATACCATTTGGAGGCATTTATAGTTCAATCAAAAACGCCTGTTTTTTTGGTCAAAGAGATAACCACCCCCCCCTTACGACATGCTTCAGAAATGAAAAAAATGGTCCATTTTCAAATGTTTCGTCTTTGAACGACAATTCACATTTGTACGTGGATAATCACTTTTAGAGATAAAATTAGATGTTTAAAGTGATTTTCAAGCTTCCAGGGGCCCTAAACACAAGATTTGAGAAATGGGTAAAAGTGAATGAAAATGGCCAATTTACTCACTCTGAGGCCTTAAAAAGTGTTTCTCCTCCACGGGAAGTGAATAAAATAACATTTGGAGGCCTTTATTGTTCAATCAAAAACACCAGTTTTTTGGTGAAAGAGATAACCACCCCCCCTTACGACATGCTTCAGAAACGAAAAAAATGGTTCATTTTCAAATGTTGCGTCTTTGAACTACAATTCACATTTGTACGTGGATAATCGCTTTTAGAGATAAAATTAGATGTTTAAAGTGATTTTCAAGCTTCCAGGGGCCGTAAACACAAGATTTGAGGAATGGGTAAATGTGAATGAAAATGGCCAATTTCTGCACTCTGAGGCCTTAAAAAGTTTTTCTCCACCCCAGCAAGTGAATTAAATAACATTTGTAGGCCTTTATTGTTCAATCAAAAACGTCCGAGTTTTTGATGAAAGAGATAACCACCCCCCCTTACGACATGCTTCAGAAACTAAAAAAATGGTCCGTTTTCAAATGTTGCCTCTTTGAACTACAATTCACATTTGTACGTGGAAAATCACTTTTAAAGATAAAGGGCCTCATGTAGGTAGCCAAATACCGGTCGGTAACGGCCGATTTTCGGTAAATATGCCGTTACCGACCGGTATTCAGACAAGTGAGATGTAGGAGTCCAAAAACCACTTTTCGGTAAATATGAGGCGGTAACTACCGATTCATATTTACCGAATTCCAAAATACCGAATCAGATTTACTGAATACATAATTAACGATTCGGTAAACATGAAGTGGTAAATATGAAGTGGTAAAATTTAAAATGACATGTAGGAGCACTCGGTAATTAAGAAATCCAGGAAAATCGGTAAATAAGAGTCGGTAATTAACACGGATTGAAAGCAGGTGGTAACCATCAACAGTGCAGATAAGCAATCCCAAAATGCAACAGCGTGGACAACATGCCCGCTATGTACGTCATTGCAAGGCGCCAACATCTACAGGCAGCAGGACTGAGGGTTTGGCGACGGGAGGAACGCATCTACAGGCAGCGCATCACACTATTCCAGCTGACTGATGCAGAGATACATGAGAGGTACAGGCTACACCCCGAAAACATCATGGCCTTAATCAGGGACCTGCACCCACTCCTGGACCAGCCAATAAGAAGGGCGCACGCCATACCCCCACATGTGCAGGTGCTCTGCAGCCCACATCTGTTGGCATCCGGCAGTCATCAGGTGGTGACAGCTGCGGTGGGTGGTGTACCCCAGAGTTGCCTGTCCCGTTCCTTCAGGAATTTCCTGGATGCCATGATGCAGAGAATGCACCACTACATCAGCTTCCACAACACACAGGCTGCACTGCAGTAAACAAAAACAGACATATCTCACATGGCACAGTTCCCCCATTTCATTGGCTGCATTGATGGTACACACATCCCAATCTGTCCACCAGCTGACACAGAGCATATCTACAGGATCAGGAAGTCCACCCACTCCATCAATGTGCATACCGAATTGAATGATTTTGTGAATGGTCCTGTGGGTGGCACAACCAAAAGGTGGGCGTATGCTATTTACAACGAAGTCTGCAAGTTGTCGCACAGTGAGGCGGCTTCCAGATTGAGAGCTATTGACCAAGCAAACATGGAGAAGGCTTTAGCCGTTATAGATATTAGCTTCAGCACTCTCTCTTCTAGGATTCATACATGAGACAATAGGCACATGCAAGTACACGGCGCATGCAATGTACAAGCCCCGAATTTGGCGTGCGTCCTACGAGGTATCCCAGTGCCTGTGATTACACCTCCTTTCACTCTGCTTGCAAACGGTATTTATTTAATGTTGAATAATGAAGCTTGCTGCGGGATGTGAGTGGGAATCCCGTACATAACTGTCTCGCATAAAGTTGTCTGCTGCAATACTGTTCTTCTTCCACCCCCGCATGTGCGGCTGGATGTTTCCATCTGGCCTTCGATTCCAACCTTGAAAGCAGAGTTCAACAAGTTGAGCAGAATAGAGCGCTATTGTCACACAAACAGGTGCCTTTGACTTCCTCTCGTGAAACATTTGTCCTTCACGTTGCTAATACGCGCACTGAGGTACAGGCGCCTCTGAATACTGACCTCCCCCTGCATTTCGGCTCTTTGATCCAAACTATTTTCAATGCCTCGTCCACGACCGGCCTGGCTCATTTTTTTACACATGTGGGCTCGGGTCTCGTGACCTCTTTCCAACCTATTTTTGGTGTAATTCCGGCATTTGTTCATTCACTGTTCTCGAGCATCTTTGGAGGTGTCCCGCTGCTCCTGGCGCTAGTGGCAGGTGTGCTGCTTTTCCTTTTCATACTCCGGAATGGCTGCTCCTTCTGTGCCACACGAGCACCTGTCCCGTCTGCATCTTCTTCGTGATAGGATGCTTGACTTTTATGGTACTCTGCCATTGGCGACTTTGAGCCTGGCTTATGGATTATCCTTCAGGTATTCCTACTTCACCTGCGTACAACCTGTATTACACTGCCTGGATTGTCCCTTTGAATGGCCTCTGGATTTGTGCTTGACCAACATGGTGTCTCCGGTGCCGGATTTCGATCGACTGATGAGGCCCTTAGTGTCTCACGAGTTGTCCTGTTCTGGTGTCCGGATCATGGCGTGTGGTGCGGCGCATGGTATCCTGGGTAATTGGGACATCTCAGCGGCAGCCTACGACTTCTTGTCCATGAGCTATTTGGAGGAACATTCCGGGTGCCCTCTGATTGTGCTAGAGGCTCCGTTGGTTGGAGAACACGTATGTTCCTTTTCTTTACTTAATTGGATGGCTGAGACTTTTAGTGGCCCTGCAAACGATTTTTTGTTGGAAGCCGTGGCCACATATGCTGCCTATACATTCATGGATTAACTGGATTGTCGTCCATTGCGCCTGTGCTACTGGACAGCACCCTGGCGCAACATTTGTTTCTTTTATTTCTCTTTTTTCTCTTCCTGATGATCGGCTTGAGTTTTTTACTATACTTGCATTGTGTTTTTTGGAATTTTATGCTGCAATTAATTGGACTTTCGGACTTTGGCGCTGCATTGGTTACGCCTTGTTCTGCTCTGACGAAACTGAACTCTGCGTTCTCTCTTTTCTTGCCTATTAAATATTGCTTCGCTCAAGGGGGCGTGTAGTGAGTTCTCCCTGAATACGTACATACATTGTTCAGTTAGCATAACCACGTTGAATGTTATGTAGCCATCTTTTTGTCTTTGCACAAGACACTGCGTTTACATGTTCTTTCTTGAATAAACTGCTGACTCGAGACTTCCTTCAGACGAGTGCATTCTGTTGTTCCCATCCCAAGCTCTGCGCAGCGACCTTGGTCTGTACATGCTGTGACACACAGTCTGGAATTTTACACAATGCATGTTTTCCACTCTAGGTTGTTCGACCCACTATTTAGCCATGACACACGCGCAGCTGCAAATACCTGACAGTTGGTGCTTTTCATATCACAGACATCATGTTTATTATTCAGACCGAAGACGAGCCTTCCTGCGAGACGGCTCCTGATGCTCCTGTGATGTGATTTCACTGAGCTGATTTTTGAGGTATGGGGTCCCCTATTCAAGCCTAAGAGACCTTCTATTATAACATAATTATGATATTAGCTACTTAGTTAAGGGAAGGTGGTAGTATCCTCGGTATTTTCCGATTCGCTAAATACCACCTCGGTATTTTCCGATTCGATAAATACCACCTCGGTATTTACCGATTCGGTGAATTCCGATTCGTGATTACCGAATGTTACCGAATCGGTAACTGTTACCGAATTTTTACCTACATATAACTTACCGATTCTAATTTACCGATTCGGTACGGCTCGGTATTTAAGAACCGGTAAAATTTATTTACCTACATGAGGCCCAAAATGAGATGTTTAAAGTGATTTTCATGCTTCCAGGGGCCTTAAACACAAGATTTGAGGAATGGGTAAAAGTGAATGAAAATGGCCAATTTACTCATTCTGAGGCCTTAAAAAGTGTTTCTCCTCCACGGGAAGTGAATTAAGTAATATTTGTAGGCCTTTATTGTTCAAGCGAAAACTCCTGATTTTTGGCGAAAGAGATAACCACCCCCCCTTACGACATGCTTCAGAAACTAAAAAAATGGTCCGTTTTCAAATGTTGCCTCTTTGAACTACAATTCACAATTGTACGTGGAAAATCACTTTTAAAGATAAAATGAGATGTTTAAAGTGATTTTCATGCTTCCAGGGGCCTTAAACACGAGATTTGAGGAATGGGTAAAAGTGAATGAAAATGGCCAATTTACTCACTCTGCGGCCTTAAAAAGTGTTTCTCCTCCACAGGAAGTGAATAAAACACCATTTGGAGGCATTTATAGTTCAATCAAAAACGCCTGTTTTTTAGTGAAAGAGATAACCACCCCCCCTTACGACATGCTTCAGAAATGAAAAAAATGTCCATTTTCAAATGTTGCGTCTTTGAACGACAATTCACATTTGTACGTGGAAAATAACGTTTAAAGATAAAATGAGATGTTTAAAGTGATTTTCATGCTTCCAGGGGCCTTAAACACGAGATTTGAGGAATGGGTAAAAGTGAATGAAAATGGCCAATTTACTCACTCTGCGGCCTTAAAAAGTGTTTCTCCTCCACGGGAAGTGAATAAAATACCATTTGGAGGCATTTATAGTTCAATCAAAAACGCCTGTTTTTTTGGTGAAAGAGATAACCACCCCCCCCCTTACGACATGCTTCAGAAATGAAAAAAATGGTCCATTTTCAAATGTTGCGTCTTTGAACGACAATTCACATTTGTACGTGGAAAATCACGTTTAAAGATAAAATGAGATGTTTAAAGTGATTTTCATGCTTCCAGGGGCCTTAAACACGAGATTTGAGGAATGGGTAAAAGTGAATGAAAATGGCCAATTTACTCACTCTGCGGCCTTAAAAAGTGTTTCTCCTCCACGGGAAGTGAATAAAATACCATTTGGAGGCATTTATAGTTCAATCAAAAACGCCTGTTTTTTGGTGAAAGAGATAACCACCCCCCCCTTACGACATGCTTCAGAAACGAAAAAAATGGTCCATTTTCAAATGTTGCGTCTTTGAACGAAAATTTACATTTGTACGTGGATAATCACTTTTAGAGATAAAATTAGATGTTTAAAGTGATTTTCAAGCTTCCAGGGGCCCTAAACACAAGATTTGAGAAATGGGTAAAAGTGAATGAAAATGGCCAATTTACTCACTCTGAGGACTTAAAAAGTGTTTCTCCTCCACGGGAAGTGAATAAAATAACATTTGGAGGCCTTTATTGTTCAATCAAAAACACCAGTTTTTTGGTGAAAGAGATAACCACCCCCCCTTACGACATGCTTCAGAAACTAAAAAAATGGTCCGTTTTCAAATGTTGCCTCTTTGAACTACAATTCACATTTGTACGTGGAAAATCACTTTTAAAGATAAAATGAGATGTTTAAAGTGATTTTCATGCTTCCAGGGGCCTTAAACACAAGATTTGAGGAATGGGTAAAAGTGAATGAAAATGGGCAATTTACTCATTCTGAGGCCATAAAAAGTGTTTCTCCTCCACGGGAAGTGAATTAAGTAATATTTGTAGGCCTTTATTGTTCAAGCGAAAACTCCTGATTTTTGGCGGAAGAGATAACCACCCCCCCTTACGACATGCTTCAGAAACTAAAAAAATGGTCCGTTTTCAAATGTTGCCTCTTTGAACTACAATTCACAATTGTACGTGGAAAATCACTTTTAAAGATAAAATGAGATGTTTAAAGTGATTTTCATGCTTCCAGGGGCCTTAAACACGAGATTTGAGGAATGGGTAAAAGTGAATGAAAATGGCCAATTTACTCACTCTGCGGCCTTAAAAAGTGTTTCTCCTCCACAGGAAGTGAATAAAATACCATTTGGAGGCATTTATAGTTCAATCAAAAACGCCTGTTTTTTAGTGAAAGAGATAACCACCCCCCCTTACGACATGCTTCAGAAATGAAAAAAATGTCCATTTTCAAATGTTGCGTCTTTGAACGACAATTCACATTTGTACGTGGAAAATCACGTTTAAAGATAAAATGAGATGTTTAAAGTGATTTTCATGCTTCCAGGGGCCTTAAACACGAGATTTGAGGAATGGGTAAAAGTGAATGAAAATGGCCAATTTACTCACTCTGCGGCCTTAAAAAGTGTTTCTCCTCCACGGGAAGTGAATTAAATAACATTTGTAGGCCTTTATTGTTAAAGCAAAAACGCCCGATTTTTGACGAAAGAGATAACCACCCCCCCTTACGACATGCTTCAGAAACTAAAAAAATGGTCCGTTTTCAAATGTTGCCTCTTTGAACTACAATTCACATTTGTACGTGGAAAATCACTTTTAAAGATAAAATGAGATGTTTAAAGTGATTTTCATGCTTCCAGGGGCCTTAAACACGAGATTTGAGGAATGGGTAAAAGTGAATGAAAATGGCCAATTTACTCACTCTGCGGCCTTAAAAAGTGTTTCTCCTCCACGGGAAGTGAATAAAATACCATTTGGAGGCATTTATAGTTCAATCAAAAACGCCTGTTTTTTGGTGAAAGAGATAACCACCCCCCCCTTACGACATGCTTCAGAAACGAAAAAAATGGTCCATTTTCAAATGTTGCGTCTTTGAACGACAATTCACATTTGTACGTGGATAATCACTTTTAGAGATAAAATTAGATGTTTAAAGTGATTTTCAAGCTTCCAGGGGCCCTAAACACAAGATTTGAGAAATGGATAAAAGTGAATGAAAATGGCCAATTTACTCACTCTGAGGCCTTAAAAAGTGTTTCTCCTCCACGGGAAGTGAATAAAATAACATTTGGAGGCCTTTATTGTTCAATCAAAAACACCAGTTTTTTGGTGAAAGAGATAACCACCCCCCCTTACGACATGCTTCAGAAACTAAAAAAATGGTCCGTTTTCAAATGCTGCCTCTTTGAACTACAATTCACATTTGTACGTGGAAAATCACTTTTAAAGATAAAATGAGATGTTTAAAGTGATTTTCATGCTTCCAGGGGCCTTAAACACAAGATTTGAGGAATGGGTAAAAGTGAATGAAAATGGCCAATTTACGCATTCTGAGGCCTTAAAAAGTGTTTCTCCTCCACGGGAAGTGAATTAAGTAATATTTGTAGGCCTTTATTGTTCAAGCGAAAACGCCCGATTTTTGACGAAAGAGATAACCACCCCCCCTTACGACATGCTTCAGAAACTAAAAAAATGGTCCGTTTTCAAATGTTGCCTCTTTGAACTACAATTCACATTTGTACGTGGAAAATCACTTTTAAAGATAAAATGAGATGTTTAAAGTGATTTTCATGCTTCCAGGGGCCTTAAACACGAGATTTGAGGAATGGGTAAAAGTGAATGAAAATGGCCAATTTACTCACTCTGCGGCCTTCAAAAGTGTTTCTCCTCCACGGGAAGTGAATAAAATACCATTTGGAGGCATTTATAGTTCAATCAAAAACGCCTGTTTTTTGGTGAAAGAGATAACCACCCCCCCTTACGACATGCTTCAGAAACGAAAAAAATGGTCCATTTTCAAATGTTGCGTCTTTGAACGAAAATTTACATTTGTACGTGGATAATCACTTTTAGAGATAAAATTAGATGTTTAAAGTGATTTTCAAGCTTCCAGGGGCCCTAAACACAAGATTTGAGAAATGGGTAAAAGTGAATGAAAATGGCCAATTTACTCACTCTGAGGACTTAAAAAGTGTTTCTCCTCCACGGGAAGTGAATAAAATAACATTTGGAGGCCTTTATTGTTCAATCAAAAACACCAGTTTTTTGGTGAAAGAGATAACCACCCCCCTTACGACATGCTTCAGAAACTAAAAAAATGGTCCGTTTTCAAATGTTGCCTCTTTGAACTACAATTCACATTTGTACGTGGAAAATCACTTTTAAAGATAAAATGAGATGTTTAAAGTGATTTTCATGCTTCCAGGGGCCTTAAACACAAGATTTGAGGAATGGGTAAAAGTGAATGAAAATGGCCAATTTACTCATTCTGAGGCCATAAAAAGTGTTTCTCCTCCACGGGAAGTGAATTAAGTAATATTTGTAGGCCTTTATTGTTCAAGCGAAAACTCCTGATTTTTGGCGGAAGAGATAACCACCCCCCCTTACGACATGCTTCAGAAACTAAAAAAATGGTCCGTTTTCAAATGTTGCCTCTTTGAACTACAATTCACAATTGTACGTGGAAAATCACTTTTAAAGATAAAATGAGATGTTTAAAGTGATTTTCATGCTTCCAGGGGCCTTAAACACGAGATTTGAGGAATGGGTAAAAGTGAATGAAAATGGCCAATTTACTCACTCTGCGGCCTTAAAAAGTGTTTCTCCTCCACAGGAAGTGAATAAAATACCATTTGGAGGCATTTATAGTTCAATCAAAAACGCCTGTTTTTTAGTGAAAGAGATAACCACCCCGCCTTACGACATGCTTCAGAAATGAAAAAAATGTCAATTTTCAAATGTTGCGTCTTTGAACGACAATTCACATTTGTACGTGGAAAATCACATTTAAAGATAAAATGAGATGTTTAAAGTGATTTTCATGCTTCCAGGGGCCTTAAACACGAGATTTGAGGAATGGGTAAAAGTGAATGAAAATGGCCAATTTACTCACTCTGCGGCCTTAAAAAGTGTTTCTCCTCCACGGGAAGTGAATAAAATACCATTTGGAGGCATTTATAGTTCAATCAAAAACGCCTGTTTTTTTGGTGAAAGAGATAACCACCCCCCCCTTACGACATGCTTCAGAAATGAAAAAAATGGTCCATTTTCAAATGTTTCGTCTTTGAACGACAATTCACATTTGTACGTGGATAATCACTTTTAGAGATAAAATTAGATGTTTAAAGGGATTTTCAAGCTTCCAGGGGCCGTAAACACAAGATTTGAGGAATGGGTAAATGTGAATGAAAATGGCCAATTTATGCACTCTGAGGCCTTAAAAAGTTTTTCTCCACCCCAGCAAGTGAATTAAATAACATTTGTAGGCCTTTATTGTTCAATCAAAAACGTCCGAGTTTTTGATGAAAGAGATAACCACCCCCCCTTACGACATGCTTCAGAAACTAAAAAAATGGTCCGTTTTCAAATGTTGCCTCTTTGAACTACAATTCACATTTGTACGTGGAAAATCACTTTTAAAGATAAAATGAGATGTTTAAAGTGATTTTCATGCTTCCAGGGGCCTTAAACACGAGATTTGAGGAATGGGTAAAAGTGAATGAAAATGGCCAATTTACTCACTCTGCGGCCTTAAAAAGTGTTTCTCCTCCACAGGAAGTGAATAAAACACCATTTGGAGGCATTTATAGTTCAATCAAAAACGCCTGTTTTTTAGTGAAAGAGATAACCACCCCCCCTTACGACATGCTTCAGAAATGAAAAAAATGTCCATTTTCAAATGTTGCGTCTTTGAACGACAATTCACATTTGTACGTGGAAAATCACATTTAAAGATAAAATGAGATGTTTAAAGTGATTTTCATGCTTCCAGGGGCCTTAAACACGAGATTTGAGGAATGGGTAAAAGTGAATGAAAATGGCCAATTTACTCACTCTGCGGCCTTAAAAAGTGTTTCTCCTCCACGGGAAGTGAATAAAATACCATTTGGAGGCATTTATAGTTCAATCAAAAACGCCTGTTTTTTTGGTGAAAGAGATAACCACCCCCCCCTTACGACATGCTTCAGAAATGAAAAAAATGGTCCATTTTCAAATGTTGCGTCTTTGAACGACAATTCACATTTGTACGTGGAAAATCACGTTTAAAGATAAAATGAGATGTTTAAAGTGATTTTCATGCTTCCAGGGGCCTTAAACACGAGATTTGAGGAATGGGTAAAAGTGAATGAAAATGGCCAATTTACTCACTCTGCGGCCTTAAAAAGTATTTCTCCTCCACGGGAAGTGAATAAAATACCATTTGGAGGCATTTATAGTTCAATCAAAAACGCCTGTTTTTTGGTGAAAGAGATAACCACCCCCCCTTACGACATGCTTCAGAAACGAAAAAAATGGTCCATTTTCAAATGTTGCGTCTTTGAACGAAAATTTACATTTGTACGTGGATAATCACTTTTAGAGATAAAATTAGATGTTTAAAGTGATTTTCAAGCTTCCAGGGGCCCTAAACACAAGATTTGAGAAATGGGTAAAAGTGAATGAAAATGGCCAATTTACTCACTCTGAGGACTTAAAAAGTGTTTCTCCTCCACGGGAAGTGAATAAAATAACATTTGGAGGCCGTTATTGTTCAATCAAAAATACCAGTTTTTTGGTGAAAGAGATAACCACCCCCCCTTACGACATGCTTCAGAAACTAAAAAAATGGTCCGTTTTCAAATGTTGCCTCTTTGAACTACAATTCACATTTGTACGTGGAAAATCACTTTTAAAGATAAAATGAGATGTTTAAAGTGATTTTCATGCTTCCAGGGGCCTTTAACACAAGATTTGAGGAATGGGTAAAAGTGAATGAAAATGGCCAATTTACTCATTCTGAGGCCATAAAAAGTGTTTCTCCTCCACGGGAAGTGAATTAAGTAATATTTGTAGGCCTTTATTGTTCAAGCGAAAACGCTCGATTTTTGACGAAAGAGATAACCACCCCCCCTTACGACATGCTTCAGAAACTAAAAAAATGGTCCGTTTTCAAAAGTTGCCTCTTTGAACTACAATTCACAATTGTACGTGGAAAATCACTTTTAAAGATAAAATGAGATGTTTAAAGTGATTTTCATGCTTCCAGGGGCCTTAAACACGAGATTTGAGGAATGGGTAAAAGTGAATGAAAATGGCCAATTTACTCACTCTGCGGCCTTAAAAAGTGTTTCTCCTCCACGGGAAGTGAATAAAATACCATTTGGAGGCATTTATAGTTCAATCAAAAACGCCTGTTTTTTTGGTGAAAGAGATAACCACCCCCCCCTTACGACATGCTTCAGAAATGAAAAAAATGGTCCATTTTCAAATGTTGCGTCTTTGAACGACAATTCACATTTGTACTTGGAAAATCACGTGTAAAGATAAAATGAGATGTTTAAAGTGATTTTCATGCTTCCAAGGGCCTTAAACACGAGATTTGAGGAATGGGTAAAAGTGAATGAAAATGGCCAATTTACTCACTCTGCGGCCTTAAAAAGTGTTTCTCCTCCACGGGAAGTGAATAAAATACCATTTGGAGGCATTTATAGTTCAATCAAAAACGCCTGTTTTTTGGTGAAAGTGATAACCACCCCCCCTTACGACATGCTTCAGAAATGAAAAAAATGGTCCATTTTCAAATGTTTCGTCTTTGAACGACAATTCACATTTGTACGTGGATAATCACTTTTAGAGATAAAATTAGATGTTTAAAGTGATTTTCAAGCTTCCAGGGGCCCTAAACACAAGATTTGAGAAATGGGTAAAAGTGAATGAAAATGGCCAATTTACTCACTCTGAGGCCTTAAAAAGTGTTTCTCCTCCACGGGAAGTGAATAAAATAACATTTGGAGGCCTTTATTGTTCAATCAAAAACACCAGTTTTTTGGTGAAAGAGATAACCACCCCCCCTTACGACATGCTTCAGAAACGAAAAAAATGGTTCATTTTCAAATGTTGCGTCTTTGAACTACAATTCACATTTGTACGTGGATAATCGCTTTTAGAGATAAAATTAGATGTTTAAAGTGATTTTCAAGCTTCCAGGGGCCGTAAACACAAGATTTGAGGAATGGGTAAATGTGAATGAAAATGGCCAATTTATGCACTCTGAGGCCTTAAAAAGTTTTTCTCCACCCCAGCAAGTGAATTAAATAACATTTGTAGGCCTTTATTGTTCAATCAAAAACGTCCGAGTTTTTGATGAAAGAGATAACCACCCCCCCCTTACGACATGCTTCAGAAATGAAAAAAAATGGTCCGTTTTCAAATGTTGCGTCTTTGAACGACAATTCACATTTGTACGTGGAAAATCACGTTTAAAGATAAAATGAGATGTTTAAAGTGATTTTCATGCTTCCAGGGGCCTTAAACACGAGATTTGAGGAATGGGTAAAAGTGAATGAAAATGGCCAATTTACTCACTCTGCGGCCTTAAAAAGTGTTTCTCCTGCACGGGAAGTGAATAAAATACCATTTGGAGGCATTTATAGTTCAATCAAAAACGCCTGTTTTTTGGTGAAAGTGATAACCACCCCCCCTTACGACATGCTTCAGAAACGAAAAAAATGGTCCATTTTCAAATGTTGCGTCTTTGAACGAAAATTTACATTTGTACGTGGATAATCACTTTTAGAGATAAAATTAGATGTTTAAAGTGATTTTCAAGCTTCCAGGGGCCCTAAACACAAGATTTGAGAAATGGGTAAAAGTGAATGAAAATGGCCAATTTACTCACTCTGAGGACTTAAAAAGTGTTTCTCCTCCACGGGAAGTGAATAAAATAACATTTGGAGGCCTTTATTGTTCAATCAAAAATACCAGTTTTTTGGTGAAAGAGATAACCACCCCCCCTTACGACATGCTTCAGAAACTAAAAAAATGGTCCGTTTTCAAATGTTGTCTCTTTGAACTACAATTCACATTTGTACGTGGAAAATCACTTTTAAAGATAAAATGAGATGTTTAAAGTGATTTTCATGCTTCCAGGGGCCTTAAACACAAGATTTGAGGAATGGGTAAAAGTGAATGAAAATGGCCAATTTACTCATTCTGAGGCCATAAAAAGTGTTTCTCCTCCACGGGAAGTGAATTAAGTAATATTTGAAGGCCTTTATTGTTCAAGCGAAAACTCCTGATTTTTGGCGGAAGAGATAACCACCCCCCCTTACGACATGCTTCAGAAACTAAAAAAATGGTCCGTTTTCAAATGTTGCCTCTTTGAACTACAATTCACAATTGTACGTGGAAAATCACTTTTAAAGATAAAATGAGATGTTTAAAGTGA
Source organism: Triturus cristatus (assembly GCF_964204655.1). NCBI lineage: Eukaryota > Metazoa > Chordata > Amphibia > Caudata > Salamandridae > Triturus > Triturus cristatus. The sequence goes on from NC_140592.1 coordinate 472,596,957, forward strand.
TTTTCATGCTTCCAGGGGCCTTAAACACGAGATTTGAGGAATGGGTAAAAGTGAATGAAAATGGCCAATTTACTCACTCTGCGGCCTTAAAAAGTGTTTCTCCTCCACGGGAAGTGAATAAAATACCATTTGGAGGCATTTATAGTTCAATCAAAAACGCCTATTTTTTTGGTGAAAGAGATAACCACCCCCCCCCCCTTACGACATGCTTCAGAAATGAAAAAAATGGTCCATTTTCAAATGTTGCGTCTTTGAACGACAATTCACATTTGTACTTGGAAAATCACGTTTAAAGATAAAATGAGATGTTTAAAGTGATTTTCATGCTTCCAAGGGCCTTAAACACGAGATTTGAGGAATGGGTAAAAGTGAATGAAAATGGCCAATTTACTCACTCTGCGGCCTTAAAAAGTGTTTCTCCTCCACGGGAAGTGAATAAAATACCATTTGGAGGCATTTATAGATCAATCAAAAACGCCTGTTTTTTGGTGAAAGTGATAACCACCCCCCCTTACGACATGCTTCAGAAATGAAAAAAATGGTCCATTTTCAAATGTTTCGTCTTTGAGCGACAATTCACATTTGTACGTGGATAATCACTTTTAGAGATAAAATTAGATGTTTAAAGTGATTTTCAAGCTTCCAGGGGCCCTAAACACAAGATTTGAGAAATGGGTAAAAGTGAATGAAAATGGCCAATTTACTCACTCTGAGGCCTTAAAAAGTGTTTCTCCTCCACGGGAAGTGAATAAAATAACATTTGGAGGCCTTTATTGTTCAATCAAAAACACCAGTTTTTTGGTGAAAGAGATAACCACCCCCCCTTACGACATGCTTCAGAAACGAAAAAAATGGTTCATTTTCAAATGTTGCGTCTTTGAACTACAATTCACATTTGTACGTGGATAATCGCTTTTAGAGATAAAATTAGATGTTTAAAGTGATTTTCAAGCTTCCAGGGGCCGTAAACACAAGATTTGAGGAATGGGTAAATGTGAATGAAAATGGCCAATTTATGCACTCTGAGGCCTTAAAAAGTTTTTCTCCACCCCAGCAAGTGAATTAAATAACATTTGTAGGCCTTTATTGTTCAATCAAAAACGTCCGAGTTTTTGATGAAAGAGATAACCACCCCCCCTTACGACATGCTTCAGAAACTAAAAAAATGGTCTGTTTTCAAATGTTGCCTCTTTGAACTACAATTCACATTTGTACGTGGAAAATCACTTTTAAAGATAAAATGAGATGTTTAAAGTGATTTTCATGCTTCCAGGGGCCTTAAACACAAGATTTGAGGAATGGGTAAAAGTGAATGAAAATGGCCAATTTACTCATTCTGAGGCCTTAAAAAGTGTTTCTCCTCCACGGGAAGTGAATTAAGTAATATTTGTAGGCCTTTATTGTTCAAGCGAAAACTCCTGATTTTTGGCGAAAGAGATAACCACCCCCCCTTACGACATGCTTCAGAAACTAAAAAAATGGTCCGTTTTCAAATGTTGCCTCTTTGAACTACAATTCACAATTGTACGTGGAAAATCACTTTTAAAGATAAAATGAGATGTTTAAAGTGATTTTCATGCTTCCAGGGGCCTTAAACACGAGATTTGAGGAATGGGTAAAAGTGAATGAAAATGGCCAATTTACTCACTCTGCGGCCTTAAAAAGTGTTTCTCCTCCACAGGAAGTGAATAAAACACCATTTGGAGGCATTTATAGTTCAATCAAAAACGCCTGTTTTTTAGTGAAAGAGATAACCACCCCCCCTTACGACATGCTTCAGAAATGAAAAAAATGTCCATTTTCAAATGTTGCGTCTTTGAACGACAATTCACATTTGTACGTGGAAAATCACGTTTAAAGATAAAATGAGATGTTTAAAGTGATTTTCATGCTTCCAGGGGCCTTAAACACGAGATTTGAGGAATGGGTAAAAGTGAATGAAAATGGCCAATTTACTCACTCTGCGGCCTTAAAAAGTGTTTCTCCTCCACGGGAAGTGAATAAAATACCATTTGGAGGCATTTATAGTTCAATCAAAAACGCCTGTTTTTTTGGTGAAAGAGATAACCACCCCCCCCCCCTTACGACATGCTTCAGAAATGAAAAAAATGGTCCATTTTCAAATGTTGCGTCTTTGAACGACAATTCACATTTGTACGTGGAAAATCACGTTTAAAGATAAAATGAGATGTTTAAAGTGATTTTCATGCTTCCAGGGGCCTTAAACACGAGATTTGAGGAATGGGTAAAAGTGAATGAAAATGGCCAATTTACTCACTCTGCGGCCTTAAAAAGTGTTTCTCCTCCACGGGAAGTGAATAAAATACCATTTGGAGGCATTTATAGTTCAATCAAAAACGCCTGTTTTTTGGTGAAAGAGATAACCACCCCCCCTTATGACATGCTTCAGAAACGAAAAAAATGGTTCATTTTCAAATGTTGCGTCTTTGAACGAAAATTTACATTTGTACGTGGATAATCACTTTTAGAGATAAAATTAGATGTTTAAAGTGATTTTCAAGCTTCCAGGGGCCCTAAACACAAGATTTGAGAAATGGGTAAAAGTGAATGAAAATGGCCAATTTACTCACTCTGAGGCCTTAAAAAGTGTTTCTCCTCCACGGGAAGTGAATAAAATAACATTTGGAGGCCTTTATTGTTCAATCAAAAACACCAGTTTTTTGGTGAAAGAGATAACCACCCCCCCTTACGACATGCTTCAGAAACGAAAAAAATGGTTCATTTTCAAATGTTGCGTCTTTGAACTACAATTCACATTTGTACGTGGAAAATCACATTTAAAGATAAAATGAGATGTTTAAAGTGATTTTCATGCTTCCAGGGGCCTTAAACACGAGATTTGATGAATGGGCAAAAGTGAATGAAAATGGCCAATTTACTCACTCTGCGGCCTTAAAAAGTGTTTCTCCTCCACGGGAAGTGAATAAAATACCATTTGGAGGCATTTATAGTTCAATAAAAAACGCCTATTTTTTTGGTGAAAGAGATAACCACCCCCCCCCTTACGACATGCTTCAGAAATGAAAAAAATGGTCCATTTTCAAATGTTGCGTCTTTGAACGACAATTCACATTTGTACTTGGAAAATCACGTTTAAAGATAAAATGAGATGTTTAAAGTGATTTTCATGCTTCCAAGGGCCTTAAACACGAGATTTGAGGAATGGGTAAAAGTGAATGAAAATGGCCAATTTACTCACTCTGCGGCCTTAAAAAGTGTTTCTCCTCCACGGGAAGTGAATAAAATACCATTTGGAGGCATTTATAGATCAATCAAAAACGCCTGTTTTTTGGTGAAAGTGATAACCACCCCCCCTTACGACATGCTTCAGAAATGAAAAAAATGGTCCATTTTCAAATGTTTCGTCTTTGAACTACAATTCACATTTGTACGTGGATAATCGCTTTTAGAGATAAAATTAGATGTTTAAAGTGATTTTTAAGCTTCCAGGGGCCGTAAACACAAGATTTGAGGAATGGGTAAATGTGAATGAAAATGGCCAATTTATGCACTCGGAGGCCTTAAAAAGTTTTTCTCCACCCCAGCAAGTGAATTAAATAACATTTGTAGGCCTTTATTGTTCAATCAAAAACGTCCGAGTTTTTGATGAAAGAGATAACCACCCCCCCTTACGACATGCTTCAGAAACTAAAAAAATGGTCTGTTTTCAAATGTTGCCTCTTTGAACTACAATTCACATTTGTACGTGGAAAATCACTTTTAAAGATAAAATGAGATGTTTAAAGTGATTTTCATGCTTCCAGGGGCCTTAAACACAAGATTTGAGGAATGGGTAAAAGTGAATGAAAATGGCCAATTTACTCATTCTGAGGCCTTAAAAAGTGTTTCTCCTCCACGGGAAGTGAATTAAGTAATATTTGTAGGCCTTTATTGTTCAAGCGAAAACTCCTGATTTTTGGCGAAAGAGATAACCACCCCCCCTTACGACATGCTTCAGAAACTAAAAAAATGGTCCGTTTTCAAATGTTGCCTCTTTGAACTACAATTCACAATTGTACGTGGAAAATCACTTTTAAAGATAAAATGAGATGTTTAAAGTGATTTTCATGCTTCCAGGGGCCTTAAACACGAGATTTGAGGAATGGGTAAAAGTGAATGAAAATGGCCAATTTACTCACTCTGCGGCCTTAAAAAGTGTTTCTCCTCCACGGGAAGTGAATTAAATAACATTTGTAGGCCTTTATTGTTAAAGAAAAAACGCCCGATTTTTGACGAAAGAGATAACCACCCACCCTTACGACATGCTTCAGAAACTAAAAAAATGGTCCGTTTTCAAATGTTGCCTCTTTGAACTACAATTCACATTTGTACGTGGAAAATCACTTTTAAAGATAAAATGAGATGTTTAAAGTGATTTTCATGCTTCCAGGGGCCTTAAACACAAGATTTGAGGAATGGGTAAAAGTGAATGAAAATGGCCAATTTACTCATTCTGAGGCCATAAAAAGTGTTTCTCCTCCACGGGAAGTGAATTAAGTAATATTTGTAGGCCTTTATTGTTCAAGCGAAAACTCCTGATTTTTGGCGGAAGAGATAACCACCCCCCCTTACGACATGCTTCAGAAACTAAAAAAATGGTCCGTTTTCAAATGTTGCCTCTTTGAACTACAATTCACAATTGTACGTGGAAAATCACTTTTAAAGATAAAATGAGATGTTTAAAGTGATTTTCATGCTTCCAGGGGCCTTAAACACGAGATTTGAGGAATGGGTAAAAGTGAATGAAAATGGCCAATTTACTCACTCTGCGGCCTTAAAAAGTGTTTCTCCTCCACGGGAAGTGAATAAAATACCATTTGGAGGCATTTATAGTTCAATCAAAAACGCCTGTTTTTTTGGTGAAAGAGATAACCACCCCCCCCTTACGACATGCTTCAGAAATGAAAAAAATGGTCCATTTTCAAATGTTGCGTCTTTGAACGACAATTCACATTTGTACTTGGAAAATCACGTGTAAAGATAAAATGAGATGTTTAAAGTGATTTTCATGCTTCCAAGGGCCTTAAACACGAGATTTGAGGAATGGGTAAAAGTGAATGAAAATGGCCAATTTACTCACTCTGCGGCCTTAAAAAGTGTTTCTCCTCCACGGGAAGTGAATAAAATACCATTTGGAGGCATTTATAGTTCAATCAAAAACGCCTGTTTTTTGGTGAAAGTGATAACCACCCCCCTTACGACATGCTTCAGAAATGAAAAAAATGGTCCATTTTCAAATGTTTCGTCTTTGAACGACAATTCACATTTGTACGTGGATAATCACTTTTAGAGATAAAATTAGATGTTTAAAGTGATTTTCAAGCTTCCAGGGGCCCTAAACACAAGATTTGAGAAATGGGTAAAAGTGAATGAAAATGGCCAATTTACTCACTCTGAGGCCTTTAAAAGTGTTTCTCCTCCATGGGAAGTGAATAAAATAACATTTGGAGGCCTTTATTGTTCAATCAAAAACACCAGTTTTTTGGTGAAAGAGATAACCACCCCCCCTTACGACATGCTTCAGAAACGAAAAAAATGGTTCATTTTCAAATGTTGCGTCTTTGAACTACAATTCACATTTGTACGTTGAAAATCACATTTAAAGATAAAATGAGATGTTTAAAGTGATTTTCATGCTTCCAGGGGCCTTAAACACGAGATTTGATGAATGGGCAAAAGTGAATGAAAATGGCCAATTTACTCACTCTGCGGCCTTAAAAAGTGTTTCTCCTCCACGGGAAGTGAATAAAATACCATTTGGAGGCATTTATAGTTCAATCAAAAACGCCTATTTTTTTGGTGAAAGAGATAACCACCCCCCCCCTTACGACATGCTTCAGAAATGAAAAAAATGGTCCATTTTCAAATGTTGCGTCTTTGAACGACAATTCACATTTGTACTTGGAAAATCACGTTTAAAGATAAAATGAGATGTTTAAAGTGATTTTCATGCTTCCAAGGGCCTTAAACACGAGATTTGAGGAATGGGTAAAAGTGAATGAAAATGGCCAATTTACTCACTCTGCGGCCTTAAAAAGTGTTTCTCCTCCACGGGAAGTGAATAAAATACCATTTGGAGGCATTTATAGATCAATCAAAAACGCCTGTTTTTTGGTGAAAGTGATAACCACCCCCCCTTACGACATGCTTCAGAAATGAAAAAAATGGTCCATTTTCAAATGTTTCGTCTTTGAGCGACAATTCACATTTGTACGTGGATAATCACTTTTAGAGATAAAATTAGATGTTTAAAGTGATTTTCAAGCTTCCAGGGGCCCTAAACACAAGATTTGAGAAATGGGTAAAAGTGAATGAAAATGGCCAATTTACTCACTCTGAGGCCTTAAAAAGTGTTTCTCCTCCACGGGAAGTGAATAAAATAACATTTGGAGGCCTTTATTGTTCAATCAAAAACACCAGTTTTTTGGTGAAAGAGATAACCACCCCCCCTTACGACATGCTTCAGAAACGAAAAAAATGGTTCATTTTCAAATGTTGCGTCTTTGAACTACAATTCACATTTGTACGTGGATAATCGCTTTTAGAGATAAAATTAGATGTTTAAAGTGATTTTCAAGCTTCCAGGGGCCGTAAACACAAGATTTGAGGAATGGGTAAATGTGAATGAAAATGGCCAATTTATGCACTCTGAGGCCTTAAAAAGTTTTTCTCCACCCCAGCAAGTGAATTAAATAACATTTGTAGGCCTTTATTGTTCAATCAAAAACGTCCGAGTTTTTGATGAAAGAGATAACCACCCCCCCTTACGACATGCTTCAGAAACTAAAAAAATGGTCTGTTTTCAAATGTTGCCTCTTTGAACTACAATTCACATTTGTACGTGGAAAATCACTTTTAAAGATAAAATGAGATGTTTAAAGTGATTTTCATGCTTCCAGGGGCCTTAAACACAAGATTTGAGGAATGGGTAAAAGTGAATGAAAATGGCCAATTTACTCATTCTGAGGCCTTAAAAAGTGTTTCTCCTCCACGGGAAGTGAATTAAGTAATATTTGTAGGCCTTTATTGTTCAAGCGAAAACTCCTGATTTTTGGCGAAAGAGATAACCACCCCCCCTTACGACATGCTTCAGAAACTAAAAAAATGGTCCGTTTTCAAATGTTGCCTCTTTGAACTACAATTCACAATTGTACGTGGAAAATCACTTTTAAAGATAAAATGAGATGTTTAAAGTGATTTTCATGCTTCCAGGGGCCTTAAACACGAGATTTGAGGAATGGGTAAAAGTGAATGAAAATGGCCAATTTACTCACTCTGCGGCCTTAAAAAGTGTTTCTCCTCCACGGGAAGTGAATTAAATAACATTTGTAGGCCTTTATTGTTAAAGCAAAAACGCCCGATTTTTGACGAAAGAGATAACCACCCACCCTTACGACATGCTTCAGAAACTAAAAAAATGGTCCGTTTTCAAATGTTGCCTCTTTGAACTACAATTCACATTTGTACGTGGAAAATCACTTTTAAAGATAAAATGAGATGTTTAAAGTGATTTTCATGCTTCCAGGGGCCTTAAACACGAGATTTGAGGAATGGGTAAAAGTGAATGAAAATGGCCAATTTACTCACTCTGCGGCCTTAAAAAGTGTTTCTCCTCCACGGGAAGTGAATAAAATACCATTTGGAGGCATTTATAGTTCAATCAAAAACGCCTGTTTTTTTGGTGAAAGAGATAACCACCCCCCCTTACGACATGCTTCAGAAACGAAAAAAATGGTCCATTTTCAAATGTTGCGTCTTTGAACGACAATTCACATTTGTACGTGGATAATCACTTTTAGAGATAAAATTAGATGTTTAAAGTGATTTTCAAGCTTCCAAGGGCCCTAAACACAAGATTTGAGAAATGGGTAAAAGTGAATGAAAATGGCCAATTTACTCACTCTGAGGCCTTAAAAAGTGTTTCTCCTCCACGGGAAGTGAATAAAATAACATTTGGAGGCCTTTATTGTTCAATCAAAAACACCAGTTTTTTGGTGAAAGAGATAACCACCCCCCCTTACTACATGCTTCAGAAATGAAAAAAATGTCCATTTTCAAATGTTGCGTCTTTGAACGACAATTCACATTTGTACGTGGAAAATCACGTTTAAAGATAAAATGAGATGTTTAAAGTGATTTTCATGCTTCCAGGGGCCTTAAACACGAGATTTGAGGAATGGGTAAAAGCAAATGAAAATGGCCAATTTACTCACTCTGCGGCCTTAAAAAGTGTTTCTCCTCCACGGGAAGTGAATAAAATACCATTTGGAGGCATTTATAGTTCAATCAAAAACGCCTGTTTTTTTGGTGAAAGAGATAACCACCCCCCCCTTACGACATGCTTCAGAAATGAAAAAAATGGTCCATTTTCAAATGTTGCGTCTTTGAACGACAATTCACATTTGTACTTGGAAAATCACGTTTAAAGATAAAATGAGATGTTTAAAGTGATTTTCATGCTTCCAAGGGCCTTAAACACGAGATTTGAGGAATGGGTAAAAGTGAATGAAAATGGCCAATTTACTCACTCTGCGGCCTTAAAAAGTGTTTCTCCTCCACGGGAAGTGAATAAAATACCATTTGGAGGCATTTATAGTTCAATCAAAAATGCCTGTTTTTTGGTGAAAGTGATAACCACCGCCCCTTACGACATGCTTCAGAAACGAAAAAAATGGTCCATTTTCAAATGTTTCGTCTTTGAACGACAATTCACATTTGTACGTGGATAATCACTTTTAGAGATAAAATTAGATGTTTAAAGTGATTTTCAAGCTTCCAGGGGCCCTAAACACAAGATTTGAGAAATGGGTAAAAGTGAATGAAAATGGCCAATTTACTCACTCTGAGGCCTTAAAAAGTGTTTCTCCTCCACGGGAAGTGAATAAAATAACATTTGGAGGCCTTTATTGTTCAATCAAAAACACCAGTTTTTTGGTGAAAGAGATAACCACCCCCCCTTACGACATGCTTCAGAAACGAAAAAAATGGTTCATTTTCAAATGTTGCGTCTTTGAACTACAATTCACATTTGTACGTGGATAATCGCTTTTAGAGATAAAATTAGATGTTTAAAGTGATTTTCAAGCTTCCAGGGGCCGTAAACACAAGATTTGAGGAATGGGTAAATGTGAATGAAAATGGCCAATTTATGCACTCTGAGGCCTTAAAAAGTTTTTCTCCACCCCAGCAAGTGAATTAAATAACATTTGTAGGCCTTTATTGTTCAATCAAAAACGTCCGAGTTTTTGATGAAAGAGATAACCACCCCCCCTTACGACATGCTTCAGAAACTAAAAAAATGGTCCGTTTTCAAATGTTGCCTCTTTGAACTACAATTCACATTTGTACGTGGAAAATCACTTTTAAAGATAAAATGAGATGTTTAAAGTGATTTTCATGCTTCCAGGGGCCTTAAACACAAGATTTGAGGAATGGGTAAAAGTGAATGAAAATGGCCAATTTACTCATTCTGAGGCCTTAAAAAGTGTTTCTCCTCCACGGGAAGTGAATTAAGTAATATTTGTAGGCCTTTATTGTTCAAGCGAAAACTCCTGATTTTTGGCGAAAGAGATAACCACCACCCCTTACGACATGCTTCAGAAACTAAAAAAATGGTCCGTTTTCAAATGTTGCCTCTTTGAACTACAATTCACAATTGTACGTGGAAAATCACTTTTAAAGATAAAGGGCCTCATGTAGGTAGCCAAATACCGGTCGGTAACAGCCGATTTTCGGTAAATATGCCGTTACCGACCGGTATTCAGACAAGTGAGATGTAGGAGTCCAAAAACCACTTTTCGGTAAATATGAGGCGGTAAATACCGATTCATATTTACCGAATTCCAAAATACCGAATCAGATTTACCGAATACATAATTAACGATTCGGTAAACATGAAGTGGTAAATATGAAGTGGTAAAATTGAAAATGACATGTAGGAGCACTCGGTAATTAAGAAATCCAGGAAAATCGGTAAATAAGAGTCGGTAATTAACACGGATTGAAAGCAGGTGGTAACCATCAACAATGCATATAGGCAATCCCAAAATGCAACAGCGTGGACAACATGGCCGCCATGTACGTCATTGCAAGGCGCCTACGTCTACAGGCAACAGGACTGAGGGTGTGGCGACGGGAGGAACAAATCTACAGACAGCGCATCACACTATTCCAGCTGACTGATGCAGAGATACATGAGAGGTACAGGCTACACCCCGAAACCATCATGGACTTAATCAGGGACCTACACCCACTCCTGGACCATCCAATAAGAAGGGCGCACGCCATACCCCCACATGTGCAGGTGCTCTGCAGCCTACATCTGTTGGCATCCGGCAGTTATCAGGTGGTGATAGCTGCGGTGGGTGGGGTATCCCAGAGTTGCCTGTCACGTTTCTTCAGGAAGTTCCTGGATGCCATGATGCAGAGAATGCACCACTACATAAGCTTCCCAAACACACAGGCTGCACTGCAGAAAACAAAAACAGACTTTTATCACATGGCACAGTTCCCCCATGTCATCGGCTGTATTGATGGTACACACATCCCAATCTGTCCACCAGCTGATACAGAGCACATCTACAGGAACAGGAAGTCCACCCACTCCATCAATGTGCAGGTGATCTGTGATGCAGGGAACATCATCACAGATATTGTTGCAAAGTTTCCTGGGAGCACCCACGACTCTTACATCTTCCAGAATAGTGGGATCTACACACGACTGAGTGCCGGAGAATTCGGAGAGGGATACCTGCTAGGTAAGTAACAGTGACGCCCCTTGAAACCTGCAAATCATAGTGTATAGAGGCATGTTACTGATGGTTCCCTTGTACTCATCCAGGCGACAGTGCATATGCATGCCGGTCATTCATCCTCACTCCCTACCTACACCCAGCAACCCAGAGTGAGAGACGATACAACGTGGCACATAAAACAACACGCAATGTGGTGGAGCGCACGTTTGGACTACTGAAGAGCAGGTTCCGCTGCCTGCACAAGAGCGGAGGCGCACGCCAGTACAAACCCATCACCTGCTGCAAGATTATTGCCACTTGTGCAATGCTGCACAACCTTGCCACGAAAAAAGGTACAGATGTGGAACTAACATATTTTGAGGACAACGAGGATGAGTCAGGCCAGCCAGAGGGCAACGCAGCTAGAGTGCCAACTGCAATCGATGGGAGAGAGAGACGGGCAGTGATCACATGCAACTATTTCTGAGTAAGTGAGGGGACACAGCGAGTTGTGAGAAGTCCTGACGTAGTTTTAATGTGGCACCACGCCATGAACACATGAACAGGCCAATCAGGCAATATACCATCTATACAAGGAGTATGTCCAGGGTTACGTCACCCAATGGGAAGTGGCTTAGCAGGGCTACATCAATGTTTGCGCATACGCGCTGCAGTGGTGGATTGCACGGCCTGTGCATCCTCACTAGAGCCAACCCCAAGCCGCCTGCTGCTCCTGCGTGCTTCTGGGACGGGGGTTGTGATGCTGCTGCTGGTGTCGATGCTCTCCGCAGCATCCCCTGCAGCAGTTGTCGACGCCTGACTAGTCAATAGCACCCCTAGTGCACTTGTCACCTGCACCATCCCCCGAGACATGTCGCTGCAGCACTGTGTTAGGCCCTCCTGCATCGTCACAGAGCGCCGGCACAGTAGAGAAGTCGCAGTTGCCAGACGGTTGAGTGCCCTGCTGGTAGTGTCCCTTCTCTGGCGTTCCCGGCGCCGTGCTTCGATGTCAGCATCTAATTTGCTGCACAACTGCTGGATTGACTGGGACATGTCCCGAATGCCCGCAGCCATGCCGCTAATGTTATTGTCCATGTTGACTAATGTTGTCTTCATCACCCGCATGTGCCTCTGGACTGACATGACTGCCTTTGATTGCAGGCGCTGTTGTTTCAACATTTGGCCCTCGAGCCCCAAGAAGACACCATGGCCATCAGTGGGTGCTGGTGGACTCTGGACACGCGACCTGCGGTGCCCTCTTGCTCCCGTCTGTGCTGCCTGTGAGGTGTGGGGCACAGTGGCATGGCTCCCTTCCTGGGGCCCGGTGCGGTCTTCTGGGCCCATGCTGTCGTCTGACGAGGTGTCTAAGGCTCGTAGCCTGGCTGCTGGACGCCTCCTCATTCTCACACCTGCAAGCGGAGATGTGGCCGGTGATTCGAACATGAGTGGCGATGCTGGCTCTGGTTGTGGTGATGCTGGCTCTCGGTGAGGTGATGCTGGCTCTCGGTGAGGTGATGCTGGCTCTGGGTGCGGCGAGGCTGGCTGTGTTGGTGGTGCGGCTGCCAGTGGGCCTGCTCCCTGGTCTGAACTTGTGCTGGCTAGAGGTGATATTTGTGGCCGGTGTGCCGTCTCTCCTGCAGCATGCCCTGTCCTGCATGATGTCACATCTGTGGACAGAAACACAACATTGGCTCAGTGTCCCCGAAGGGCTGCATTGCAAGCGTCACAATAAATCATTTCACATTCCAATATGTCCTCTGTCTCCTTGTGCCTCGAGTGCGTGACATGCCTTGTTGCCCTGTAACATTTACGTCATGGTTAGTGTTGCCCTGACTACATCTCCCGGAATGCATTGCCTGTCTGCACTGACACGTGTGGACTGCAGTGTGATTCTCGTTTCACAATGGGGGATGTGGGATAGGGGTAGGGGGGGCTACATTGCTGTGCTTTCGTCTTACCTTGGTGTGTTGCGGCTCTGGCAGAGCTGTCGGCGTCCCCAAGACCCACGACGCTCTCTTGCTGGATTGTGGCCGCCACCAGCTCCTCCAGTTCGGTGAGGGCAGGTGCCCTGTTGGTTCCACCTCCGGTCTGGCTGGCCTCCTTCTGGATGTCGCCCATCTTCCTCTTGGTTACAATCCTCAGGTCATACCAGCGCTTTTTGAGGACCTCGATGTCCCTGTGGGTCACTCCCACAGCATTGACCTGCGCCTGGATGGCCAGCCATATGTTGCGCTTTTCCGCCTCAGGCACTTGCAGGGATTGCCTTCCAAACTGCTTCTGGTGCTGCTTCACCACCTCCTCCACCAGCACCTGGAGTTCCTTGGGGCTAAATTTCAGCTTCCTCCTCCTTTCCCCTCCGTCTTTCTGTGTTCTCTGGCTGGACATGCTGTTCGTTTACCCGCTCGCACATGCAACGGCTCCCTGCCTCTCCTCTGCACTCCAAGCCTCTCCAGGGTCGGCTAATTATGTACACCTGCCTGGGTGTGGCCACTTCGGCTAATTATGTACACCTGCCTGGCTGTGGGCACTTCCTGGTTGGGTGGGCTGTCGTTGCACAGGATTAGCTGTTTCGTCAAGTCATGTGATTTTATTTACCGAATCCGTACATACCGATTCGGTATTTTCCGATTCGGTAAATACCACCTCGGTATTTTCCGATTCGGTAAATACCACCTCGGTATTTTCCGATTCGGTAAATACCACCTCGGTATTTACCGATTCGGTGAATTCCGATTCGTGATTACCGAATGTTACCGAATCGGTAACTGTTACCGAATTTTTACCTACATATAACTTACCGATTCTAATTTACCGATTCGGTACGGCTCGGTATTTAAGAACCGGTAAAATTTATTTACCTACATGAGGCCCAAAATGAGATGTTTAAAGTGATTTTCATGCTTCCAGGGGCCTTAAACACGAGATTTGAGGAATGGGTAAAAGTGAATGAAAATGGCCAATTTACTCACTCTGCGGCCTTAAAAAGTGTTTCTCCTCCACAGGAAGTGAATAAAATACCATTTGGAGGCATTTATAGTTCAATCAAAAACGCCTGTTTTTTAGTGAAAGAGATAACCACCCCCCCCTTACGACATGCTTCAGAAATGAAAAAAATGTCCATTTTCAAATGTTGCGTCTTTGAACGACAATTCACATTTGTACGTGGAAAATCACGTTTAAAGATAAAATGAGATGTTTAAAGTGATTTTCATGCTTCCAGGGGCCTTAAACACGAGATTTGAGGAATGGGTAAAAGTGAATGAAAATGGCCAATTTACTCACTCTGCGGCCTTAAAAAGTGTTTCTCCTCCACGGGAAGTGAATAAAATACCATTTGGAGGCATTTATAGTTCAATCAAAAACGCCTGTTTTTTTGGTGAAAGAGATAACCACCCCCCCCCTTACGACATGCTTCAGAAATGAAAAAAATGGTCTTTCAAATGTTTCGTCTTTGAACGACAATTCACATTTGTACGTGGATAATCACTTTTAGAGATAAAATTAGATGTTTAAAGTGATTTTCAAGCTTCCAGGGGCCGTAAACACAAGATTTGAGGAATGGGTAAATGTGAATGAAAATGGCCAATTTATGCACTCTGAGGCCTTAAAAAGTTTTTCTCCACCCCAGCAAGTGAATTAAATAACATTTGTAGGCCTTTATTGTTCAATCAAAAACGTCCGAGTTTTTGATGAAAGAGATAACCACCCCCCCTTACGACATGCTTCAGAAACTAAAAAAATGGTCCGTTTTCAAATGTTGCCTCTTTGAACTACAATTCACAATTGTACGTGGAAAATCACTTTTAAAGATAAAATGAGATGTTTAAAGTGATTTTCATGCTTCCAGGGGCCTTAAACACGAGATTTGAGGAATGGGTAAAAGTGAATGAAAATGGCCAATTTACTCACTCTGCGGCCTTAAAAAGGGTTTCTCCTCCACAGGAAGTGAATAAAATACCATTTGGAGGCATTTATAGTTCAATCAAAAACGCCTGTTTTTTAGTGAAAGAGATAACCACCCCCCCCTACGACATGCTTCAGAAATGAAAAAAATGTCCATTTTCAAATGTTGCGTCTTTGAACGACAATTCACATTTGTACGTGGAAAATCACGTTTAAAGATAAAATGAGATGTTTAAAGTGATTTTCATGCTTCCAGGGGCCTTAAACACGAGATTTGAGGAATGGGTAAAAGTGAATGAAAATGGCCAATTTACTCACTCTGCGGCCTTAAAAAGTGTTTCTCCTCCACGGGAAGTGAATTAAATAACATTTGTAGGCCTTTATTGTTAAAGCAAAAACGCCCGATTTTTGACGAAAGAGATAACCACCCCCCCTTACGACATGCTTCAGAAACGAAAAAAATGGTCCATTTTCAAATGTTGCGTCTTTGAACGACAATTCACATTTGTACGTGGATAATCACTTTTAGAGATAAAATTAGATGTTTAAAGTGATTTTCAAGCTTCCAGGGGCCCTAAACACAAGATTTGAGAAATGGGTAAAAGTGAATGAAAATGGCCAATTTACTCACTCTGAGGCCTTAAAAAGTGTTTCTCCTCCACGGGAAGTGAATAAAATAACATTTGGAGGCCTTTATTGTTCAATCAAAAACACCAGTTTTTTGGTGAAAGAACCACCCCCCCTTACGACATGCTTCAGAAACTAAAAAAATGGTCCGTTTTCAAATGCTGCCTCTTTGAACTACAATTCACATTTGTACGTGGAAAATCACTTTTAAAGATAAAATGAGATGTTTAAAGTGATTTTCATGCTTCCAGGGGCCTTAAACACAAGATTTGAGGAATGGGTAAAAGTGAATGAAAATGGCCAATTTACTCATTCTGAGGCCTTAAAAAGTGTTTCTCCTTCACGGGAAGTGAATTAAGTAATATTTGTAGGCCTTTATTGTTCAAGCGAAAACTCCTGATTTTTGGCGAAAGAGATAACCACCCCCCCTTACGACATGCTTCAGAAACTAAAAAAATGGTCCGTTTTCAAATGTTGCCTCTTTGAACTACAATTCACAATTGTACGTGGAAAATCACTTTTAAAGATAAAATTAGATGTTTAAAGTGATTTTCATGCTTCCAGGGGCCTTAAACACGAGATTTGAGGAATGGGTAAAAGTGAATGAAAATGGCCAATTTACTCACTCTGCGGCCTTAAAAAGTGTTTCTCCTCCACAGGAAGTGAATAAAATACCATTTGGAGGCATTTATAGTTCAATCAAAAACACCTGTTTTTTAGTGAAAGAGATAACCACCCCCCCTTACGACATGCTTCAGAAATGAAAAAAATGTCCATTTTCAAATGTTGCGTCTTTGAACGACAATTCACATTTGTACGTGGAAAATCACGTTTAAAGATAAAATGAGATGTTTAAAGTGATTTTCATGCTTCCAGGGGCCTTAAACACGAGATTTGAGGAATGGGTAAAAGTGAATGAAAATGGCCAATTTACTCACTCTGCGGCCTTAAAAAGTGTTTCTCCTCCACGGGAAGTGAATAAAATACCATTTGGAGGCATTTATAGTTCAATCAAAAACGCCTGTTTTTTGGTGAAAGAGATAACCACCCCCCCTTACGACATGCTTCAGAAACGAAAAAAATGGTCCATTTTCAAATGTTGCGTCTTTGAACGTCAATTCACATTTGTACGTGGATAATCACTTTTAGAGATAAAATTAGATGTTTAAAGTGATTTTCAAGCTTCCAGGGGCCCTAAACACAAGATTTGAGAAATGGGTAAAAGTGAATGAAAATGGCCAATTTACTCACTCTGAGGCCTTAAAAAGTGTTTCTCCTCCACGGGAAGTGAATAAAATAACATTTGGAGGCCTTTATTGTTCAATCAAAAACACCAGTTTTTTGGTGAAAGAGATAACCACCCCCCCTTACGACATGCTTCAGAAACGAAAAAAATGGTCCATTTTCAAATGTTGCGTCTTTGAACGACAATTCACATTTGTACGTGGATAATCACTTTTAGAGATAAAATTAGATGTTTAAAGTGATTTTCAAGCTTCCAGGGGCCCTAAACACAAGATTTCAGAAATGGGTAAAAGTGAATGAAAATGGCCAATTTATTCACTCTGAGGCCTTAAAAAGTGTTTCTCCTCCACGGGAAGTGAATAAAATAACATTTGGAGGCCTTTATTGTTCAATCAAAAACACCAGTTTTTTGGTGAAAGAGATAACCACCCCCCCTTACGACATGCTTCAGAAACTAAAAAAATGGTCCGTTTTCAAATGTTGCCTCTTTGAACTACAATTCACATTTGTACATGGAAAATCACTTTTAAAGATAAAATGAGATGTTTAAAGTGATTTTCATGCTTCCAGGGGCCTTAAACACAAGATTTGAGGAATGGGTAAAAGTGAATGAAAATGGCCAATTTACTCACTCTGCGGCCTTAAAAAGTGTTTCTCCTCCACGGGAAGTGAATTAAATAACATTTGTAAGCCTTTATTGTTAAAGCAAAAACGCCCGATTTTTGACGAAAGAGATAACCACCCCCCCTTACGACATGCTTCAGAAACTAAAAAAATGGTCCGTTTTCAAATGTTGCCTCTTTGAACTACAATTCACATTTGTACGTGGAAAATCACTTTTAAAGATAAAATGAGATGTTTAAAGTGATTTTCATGCTTCCAGGGGCCTTAAACACGAGATTTGAGGAATGGGTAAAAGTGAATGAAAATGGCCAATTTACTCACTCTGCAGCCTTAAAAAGTGTTTCTCCTCCACAGGAAGTGAATAAAATACCATTTGGAGGCATTTATAGTTCAATCAAAAACGCCTGTTTTTTGGTGAAAGAGATAACCACCCCCCCTTACGACATGCTTCAGAAACGAAAAAAATGGTCCATTTTCAAATGTTGCGTCTTTGAACGACAATTCACATTTGTACGTGGATAATCACTTTTAGAGATAAAATTAGATGTTTAAAGTGATTTTCAAGCTTCCAGGGGCCCTAAACACAAGATTTCAGAAATGGGTAAAAGTGAATGAAAATGGCCAATTTATTCACTCTGAGGCCTTAAAAAGTGTTTCTCCTCCACGGGAAGTGAATAAAATAACATTTGGAGGCCTTTATTGTTCAATCAAAAACACCAGTTTTTTGGTGAAAGAGATAACCACCCCCCCTTACGACATGCTTCAGAAACTAAAAAAATGGTCCGTTTTCAAATGTTGCCTCTTTGAACTACAATTCACATTTGTACATGGAAAATCACTTTTAAAGATAAAATGAGATGTTTAAAGTGATTTTCATGCTTCCAGGGGCCTTAAACACAAGATTTGAGGAATGGGTAAAAGTGAATGAAAATGGCCAATTTACTCATTCTGAGGCCTTAAAAAGTGTTTCTCCTCCACGGGAAGTGAATTAAGTAATATTTGTAGGCCTTTATTGTTCAAGCGAATACTCCTGATTTTTGGCGAAAGAGATAACCACCCCCCCTTACGACATGCTTCAGAAACTAAAAAAATGGTCCTTTTTCAAATGTTGCCTCTTTGAACTACAATTCACAATTGTACGTGGAAAATCACTTTTAAAGATAAAATGAGATGTTTAAAGTGATTTCATGCTTCCAGGGGCCTTAAACACGAGATTTGAGGAATGGGTAAAAGTGAATGAAAATGGCCAATTTACTCACTCTGCGGCCTTAAAAAGTGTTTCTCCTCCACAGGAAGTGAATAAAATACCATTTGGAGGCATTTATAGTTCAATCAAAAACGCCTGTTTTTTAGTGAAAGAGATAACCACCCCCCCTTACGACATGCTTCAGAGTTGAAAAAAATGTCCATTTTCAAATGTTGCGTCTTTGAACGACAATTCACATTTGTACGTGGAAAATCACGTTTAAAGATAAAATGAGATGTTTAAAGTGATTTTCATGCTTCCAGGGGCCTTAAACACGAGATTTGAGGAATGGGTAAAAGTGAATGAAAATGGCCAATTTACTCACTCTGCGGCCTTAAAAAGTGTTTCTCCTCCACGGGAAGTGAATTAAATAACATTTGTAAGCCTTTATTGTTAAAGCAAAAACGCCCGATTTTTGACGAAAGAGATAACCACCCCCCCTTACGACATGCTTCAGAAACTAAAAAAATGGTCCGTTTTCAAATGTTGCCTCTTTGAACTACAATTCACATTTGTACGTGGAAAATCACTTTTAAAGATAAAATGAGATGTTTAAAGTGATTTTCATGCTTCCAGGGGCCTTAAACACGAGATTTGAGGAATGGGTAAAAGTGAATGAAAATGGGCAATTTACTCACTCTGCAGCCTTAAAAAGTGTTTCTCCTCCACAGGAAGTGAATAAAATACCATTTGGAGGCATTTATAGTTCAATCAAAAACGCCTGTTTTTTAGTGAAAGAGATAACCACCCCCCCTTACGACATGCTTCAGAAATGAAAAAAATGTCCATTTTCAAATGTTGCGTCTTTGAACGACAATTCACATTTGTACGTGGAAAATCACGTTTAAAGATAAAATGAGATGTTTAAAGTGATTTTCATGCTTCCAGGGGCCTTAAACACGAGATTTGAGGAATGGGTAAAAGTGAATGAAAATGGCCAATTTACTCACTCTGCGGCCTTAAAAAGTGTTTCTCCTCCACGGGAAGTGAATTAAATAACATTTGTAGGCCTTTATTGTTAAAGCAAAAACGCCCGATTTTTGACGAAAGAGATAACCACCCCCCCTTACGACATGCTTCAGAAACTAAAAAAATGGTCCGTTTTCAAATGTTGCCTCTTTGAACTACAATTCACATTTGTACGTGGAAAATCACTTTTAAAGATAAAATGAGATGTTTAAAGTGATTTTCATGCTTCCAGGGGCCTTAAACACGAGATTTGAGGAATGGGTAAAAGTGAATGAAAATGGCCAATTTACTCACTCTGCGGCCTTAAAAAGTGTTTCTCCTCCACGGGAAGTGAATAAAATACCATTTGGAGGCATTTATAGTTCAATCAAAAATGCCTGTTTTTTTGGTGAAAGAGATAACCACCCCCCCCTTACGACATGCTTCAGAAATGAAAAAAATGGTCCATTTTCAAATGTTGCGTCTTTGAATGACAATTCACATTTGTACGTGGAAAATCACGTTTAAAGATAAAATGAGATGTTTAAAGTGATTTTCATGCTTCCAGGGGCCTTAAACACGAGATTTGAGGAATGGGTAAAAGTGAATGAAAATGGCCAATTTACTCACTCTGCGGCCTTAAAAAGTGTTTCTCCTCCACGGGAAGTGAATAAAATACCATTTGGAGGCATTTATAGTTCAATCAAAATGCCTGTTTTTTTGGTGAAAGAGATAACCACCCCCCCCTTACGACATGCTTCAGAAATGAAAAAAATGGTCCATTTTCAAATGTTGCGTCTTTGAACGACAATTCACATTTGTACTTGGAAAATCACGTTTAAAGATAAAATGAGATGTTTAAAGTGATTTTCATGCTTCCAAGGGCCTTAAACACGAGATTTGAGGAATGGGTAAAAGTGAATGAAAATGGCCAATTTACTCACTCTGCGGCCTTAAAAAGTGTTTCTCCTCCACGGGAAGTGAATAAAATACCATTTGGAGGCATTTATAGATCAATCAAAAACGCCTGTTTTTTGGTGAAAGTGATAACCACCCCCCCTTACGACATGCTTCAGAAATGAAAAAAATGGTCCATTTTCAAATGTTTCGTCTTTGAGCGACAATTCACATTTGTACGTGGATAATCACTTTTAGAGATAAAATTAGATGTTTAAAGTGATTTTCAAGCTTCCAGGGGCCCTAAACACAAGATTTGAGAAATGGGTAAAAGTGAATGAAAATGGCCAATTTACTCACTCTGAGGCCTTAAAAAGTGTTTCTCCTCCACGGGAAGTGAATAAAATAACATTTGGAGGCCTTTATTGTGCAATCAAAAACACCAGTTTTTTGGTGAAAGAGATAACCACCCCCCCTTACGACATGCTTCAGAAACGAAAAAAATGGTTCATTTTCAAATGTTGCGTCTTTGAACTACAATTCACATTTGTACGTGGATAATCGCTTTTAGAGATAAAATTAGATGTTTAAAGTGATTTTCAAGCTTCCAGGGGCCGTAAACACAAGATTTGAGGAATGGGTAAATGTGAATGAAAATGGCCAATTTATGCACTCTGAGGCCTTAAAAAGTTTTTCTCCACCCCAGCAAGTGAATTAAATAACATTTGTAGGCCTTTATTGTTCAATCAAAAACGTCCGAGTTTTTGATGAAAGAGATAACCACCCCCCCTTACGACATGCTTCAGAAACTAAAAAAATGGTCTGTTTTCAAATGTTGCCTCTTTGAACTACAATTCACATTTGTACGTGGAAAATCACATTTAAAGATAAAATGAGATGTTTAAAGTGATTTTCATGCTTCCAGGGGCCTTAAACACAAGATTTGAGGAATGGGTAAAAGTGAATGAAAATGGCCAATTTACTCAGTCTGAGGCCTTAAAAAGTGTTTCTCCTCCACGGGAAGTGAATAAAATAACATTTGGAGGCCTTTATTGTTCAATCAAAAACACCAGTTTTTTGGTGAAAGAGATAACCACCCCCCCTTACGACATGCTTCAGAAACTAAAAAAATGGTCCGTTTTCAAATGCTGCCTCTTTGAACTACAATTCACATTTGTACGTGGAAAATCACTTTTAAAGATAAAATGAGATGTTTAAAGTGATTTTCATGCTTCCAGGGGCCTTAAACACAAGATTTGAGGAATGGGTAAAAGTGAATGAAAATGGCCAATTTACTCAGTCTGAGGCCTTAAAAAGTGTTTCTCCTCCACGGGAAGTGAATTAAGTAATATTTGTAGGCCTTTATTGTTCAAGCGAAAACTCCTGATTTTTGGCAAAAGAGATAACCACCCCCCCTTACGACATGCTTCAGAAACTAAAAAAATGGTCCGTTTTCAAATGTTGCCTCTTTGAACTACAATTTACAATTGTACGTGGAAAATCACTTTTAAAGATAAAATTAGATGTTTAAAGTGATTTTCATGCTTCCAGGGGCCTTAAACACGAGATTTGAGGAATGGGTAAAAGTGAATGAAAATGGCCAATTTACTCACTCTGCGGCCTTAAAAAGTGTTTCTCCTCCACAGGAAGTGAATAAAATACCATTTGGAGGCATTTATAGTTCAATCAAAAACGCCTGTTTTTTAGTGAAAGAGATAACCACCCCCCCTTACGACATGCTTCAGAAACGAAAAAAATGGTCCATTTTCAAATGTTGCGTCTTTGAACGACAATTCACATTTGTACGTGGATAATCACTTTTAGAGATAAAATTAGATGTTTAAAGTGATTTTCAAGCTTCCAGGGGCCCTAAACACAAGATTTGAGGAATGGGTAAAAGTGAATGAAAATGGCCAATTTACTCACTCTGAGGCCTTAAAATGTGTTTCTCCTCCACGGGAAGTGAATAAAATAACATTTGGAGGCCTTTATTGTTCAATCAAACACGCCAGTTTTTTGGTGAAAGAGTTAACCACCCCCCCTTACGACATGCTTCAGAAACGAAAAAAATTGTTCATTTCAAATGTTGCGTCTTTGAACTACAATTCAGATTTGTACGTGGATAATCACTTTTAGAGATCAAATTAGATGTTTAAAGTGATTTTCAAGCTTCCAGGGGCCATAAACACAAGATTTGAGGAATGGGTAAATGTGAATGAAAATGGCCAATTTATGCACTCTGAGGCCTTAAAAAGTTTTTCTCCACCCCAGCAAGTGAATTAAATAACATTTGTAGGCCTTATTGTTCAATCAAAAACGCCCGAGTTTTTGATGAAAGAGATAACCCCCCCCCCTTACGACATGCTTCAGAAACTAAAAAAATGGTCCGTTTTCAAAAGTTGCCTCTTTGAACTACAATTCACATTTGTACGTGGAAAATCACTTTTAAAGATAAAATGAGATGTTTAAAGTGATTTTCATGCTTCCAGGGGCCTTAAACACAAGATTTGAGGAATGGGTAAAAGTGAATGAAAATGGCAAATTTACTCATTCTGAGACCTTAAAAAGTGTTTCTCCTCCACGGGAAGTGAATTAAGTAATATTTGTAGGCCTTTATTGTTCAAGCGAAAACGCCCGATTTTTGACGAAAGAGATAACCACCCCCCCTTACGACATGCTTCAGAAACTAAAAAAATGGTCCGTTTTCAAATGTTGCCTCTTTGAACTACAATTCACATTTGTACGTGGAAAATCACTTTTAAAGATAAAATGAGATGTTTAAAGTGATTTTCATGCTTCCAGGGGCCTTAAACACGAGATTTGAGGAATGGGTAAAAGTGAATGAAAATGGCCAATTTACTCACTCTGCGGCCTTAAAAAGTGTTTCTCCTCCACGGGAAGTGAATAAAATACCATTTGGAGGCATTTATAGTTCAATCAAAAACGCCTGTTTTTTGGTGAAAGAGATAACCACCCCCCCTTACGACATGCTTCAGAAACGAAAAAAATGGTCCATTTTCAAATGTTGCGTCTTTGAACGACAATTCACATTTGTACGTGGATAATCACTTTTAGAGATAAAATTAGATGTTTAAAGTGATTTTCAAGCTTCCAGGGGCCCTAAACACAAGATTTGAGAAATGGGTAAAAGTGAATGAAAATGGCCAATTTATTCACTCTGAGGCCTTAAAAAGTGTTTCTCCTCCACGGGAAGTGAATAAAATAACATTTGGAGGCCTTTATTGTTCAATCAAAAACACCAGTTTTTTGGTGAAAGAGATAACCACCCCCCCTTACGACATGCTTCAGAAACGAAAAAAATGGTCCGTTTTCAAATGCTGCCTCTTTGAACTACAATTCACATTTGTACGTGGAAAATCACTTTTAAAGATAAAATGAGATGTTTAAAGTGATTTTCATGCTTCCAGGGGCCTTAAACACAAGATTTGAGGAATGGGTAAAAGTGAATGAAAATGGCCAATTTACTCATTCTGCGGCCTTAAAAAGTGTTTCTCCTCCACGGGAAGTGAATTAAGTAATATTTGTAGGCCTTTATTGTTCAAGCAAAAACTCCTGATTTTTGGCGAAAGAGATAACCACCCCCCCTTACGACATGCTTCAGAAACTAAAAAAATGGTCCGTTTTCAAATGTTGCCTCTTTGAACTACAATTCACAATTGTACGTGGAAAATCACTTTTAAAGATAAAATTAGATGTTTAAAGTGATTTTCATGCTTCCAGGGGCCTTAAACACGAGATTTGAGGAATGGGTAAAAGTGAATGAAAATGGCCAATTTACTCACTCTGCGGCCTTAAAAAGTGTTTCTCCTCCACAGGAAGTGAATAAAATACCATTTGGAGGCATTTATAGTTCAATCAAAAACGCCTGTTTTTTAGTGAAAGAGATAACCACCCCCCCTTACGACATGCTTCAGAAATGAAAAAAATGTCCATTTTCAAATGTTGCGTCTTTGAACGACAATTCACATTTGTACGTGGAAAATCACGTTTAAAGATAAAATGAGATGTTTAAAGTGATTTTCATGCTTCCAGGGGCCTTAAACACGAGATTTGAGGAATGGGTAAAAGTGAATGAAAATGGCCAATTTACTCACTCTGCGGCCTTAAAAAGTGTTTCTCCTCCACGGGAAGTGAATTAAATAACATTTGGAGGCATTTATAGTTCAATCAAAAACGCCTGTTTTTTGGTGAAAGAGATAACCACCCCCCCTTACGACATGCTTCAGAAACGAAAAAAATGGTCCATTTTCAAATGTTGCGTCTTTGAACGACAATTCACATTTGTACGTGGATAATCACTTTTAGAGATAAAATTAGATGTTTAAAGTGATTTTCAAGCTTCCAGGGGCCCTAAACACAAGATTTGAGGAATGGGTAAAAGTGAATGAAAATGGCCAATTTACTCACTCTGAGGCCTTAAAATGTGTTTCTCCTCCACGGGAAGTGAATAAAATAACATTTGGAGGCCTTTATTGTTCAATCAAACACGCCAGTTTTTTGGTGAAAGAGTTAACCACCCCCCCTTACGACATGCTTCAGAAACGAAAAAAATTGTTCATTTCAAATGTTGCGTCTTTGAACTACAATTCAGATTTGTACGTGGATAATCACTTTTAGAGATCAAATTAGATGTTTAAAGTGATTTTCAAGCTTCCAGGGGCCATAAACACAAGATTTGAGGAATGGGTAAATGTGAATGAAAATGGCCAATTTATGCACTCTGAGGCCTTAAAAAGTTTTTCTCCACCCCAGCAAGTGAATTAAATAACATTTGTAGGCCTTATTGTTCAATCAAAAACGCCCGAGTTTTTGATGAAAGAGATAACCCCCCCCCCTTACGACATGCTTCAGAAACTAAAAAAATGGTCCGTTTTCAAAAGTTGCCTCTTTGAACTACAATTCACATTTGTACGTGGAAAATCACTTTTAAAGATAAAATGAGATGTTTAAAGTGATTTTCATGCTTCCAGGGGCCTTAAACACAAGATTTGAGGAATGGGTAAAAGTGAATGAAAATGGCAAATTTACTCATTCTGAGACCTTAAAAAGTGTTTCTCCTCCACGGGAAGTGAATTAAGTAATATTTGTAGGCCTTTATTGTTCAAGCGAAAACGCCCGATTTTTGACGAAAGAGATAACCACCCCCCCTTACGACATGCTTCAGAAACTAAAAAAATGGTCCGTTTTCAAATGTTGCCTCTTTGAACTACAATTCACATTTGTACGTGGAAAATCACTTTTAAAGATAAAATGAGATGTTTAAAGTGATTTTCATGCTTCCAGGGGCCTTAAACACGAGATTTGAGGAATGGGTAAAAGTGAATGAAAATGGCCAATTTACTCACTCTGCGGCCTTAAAAAGTGTTTCTCCTCCACGGGAAGTGAATAAAATACCATTTGGAGGCATTTATAGTTCAATCAAAAACGCCTGTTTTTTGGTGAAAGAGATAACCACCCCCCCTTACGACATGCTTCAGAAACGAAAAAAATGGTCCATTTTCAAATGTTGCGTCTTTGAACGACAATTCACATTTGTACGTGGATAATCACTTTTAGAGATAAAATTAGATGTTTAAAGTGATTTTCAAGCTTCCAGGGGCCCTAAACACAAGATTTGAGAAATGGGTAAAAGTGAATGAAAATGGCCAATTTATTCACTCTGAGGCCTTAAAAAGTGTTTCTCCTCCACGGGAAGTGAATAAAATAACATTTGGAGGCCTTTATTGTTCAATCAAAAACACCAGTTTTTTGGTGAAAGAGATAACCACCCCCCCTTACGACATGCTTCAGAAACGAAAAAAATGGTCCGTTTTCAAATGCTGCCTCTTTGAACTACAATTCACATTTGTACGTGGAAAATCACTTTTAAAGATAAAATGAGATGTTTAAAGTGATTTTCATGCTTCCAGGGGCCTTAAACACAAGATTTGAGGAATGGGTAAAAGTGAATGAAAATGGCCAATTTACTCATTCTGCGGCCTTAAAAAGTGTTTCTCCTCCACGGGAAGTGAATTAAGTAATATTTGTAGGCCTTTATTGTTCAAGCAAAAACTCCTGATTTTTGGCGAAAGAGATAACCACCCCCCCTTACGACATGCTTCAGAAACTAAAAAAATGGTCCGTTTTCAAATGTTGCCTCTTTGAACTACAATTCACAATTGTACGTGGAAAATCACTTTTAAAGATAAAATTAGATGTTTAAAGTGATTTTCATGCTTCCAGGGGCCTTAAACACGAGATTTGAGGAATGGGTAAAAGTGAATGAAAATGGCCAATTTACTCACTCTGCGGCCTTAAAAAGTGTTTCTCCTCCACAGGAAGTGAATAAAATACCATTTGGAGGCATTTATAGTTCAATCAAAAACGCCTGTTTTTTAGTGAAAGAGATAACCACCCCCCCTTACGACATGCTTCAGAGTTGAAAAAAATGTCCATTTTCAAATGTTGCGTCTTTGAACGACAATTCACATTTGTACGTGGAAAATCACGTTTAAAGATAAAATGAGATGTTTAAAGTGATTTTCATGCTTCCAGGGGCCTTAAACACGAGATTTGAGGAATGGGTAAAAGTGAATGAAAATGGCCAATTTACTCACTCTGCGGCCTTAAAAAGTGTTTCTCCTCCACGGGAAGTGAATTAAATAACATTTGTAAGCCTTTATTGTTAAAGCAAAAACGCCCGATTTTTGACGAAAGAGATAACCACCCCCCCTTACGACATGCTTCAGAAACTAAAAAAATGGTCCGTTTTCAAATGTTGCCTCTTTGAACTACAATTCACATTTGTACGTGGAAAATCACTTTTAAAGATAAAATGAGATGTTTAAAGTGATTTTCATGCTTCCAGGGGCCTTAAACACGAGATTTGAGGAATGGGTAAAAGTGAATGAAAATGGCCAATTTACTCACTCTGCGGCCTTAAAAAGTGTTTCTCCTCCATGGGAAGTGAATAAAATACCATTTGGAGGCATTTATAGTTCAATCAAAAATGCCTGTTTTTTTGGTGAAAGAGATAACCACCCCCCCTTACGACATGCTTCAGAAACTAAAAAAATGGTCCGTTTTCAAATGTTGCCTCTTTGAACTACAATTCACATTTGTACGTGGAAAATCACTTTTAAAGATAAAATGAGATGTTTAAAGTGATTTTCATGCTTCCAGGGGCCTTAAACACGAGATTTGAGGAATGGGTAAAAGTGAATGAAAATGGCCAATTTACTCACTCTGCAGCCTTAAAAAGTGTTTCTCCTCCACAGGAAGTGAATAAAATACCATTTGGAGGCATTTATAGTTCAATCAAAAACGCCTGTTTTTTAGTGAAAGAGATAACCACCCCCCCTTACGACATGCTTCAGAAATGAAAAAAATGTCCATTTTCAAATGTTGCGTCTTTGAACGACAATTCACATTTGTACGTGGAAAATCACGTTTAAAGATAAAATGAGATGTTTAAAGTGATTTTCATGCTTCCAGGGGCCTTAAACACGAGATTTGAGGAATGGGTAAAAGTGAATGAAAATGGCCAATTTACTCACTCTGCGGCCTTAAAAAGTGTTTCTCCTCCACGGGAAGTGAATTAAATAACATTTGTAGGCCTTTATTGTTAAAGCAAAAACGCCCGATTTTTGACGAAAGAGATAACCACCCCCCCTTACGACATGCTTCAGAAACTAAAAAAATGGTCCGTTTTCAAATGTTGCCTCTTTGAACTACAATTCACATTTGTACGTGGAAAATCACTTTTAAAGATAAAATGAGATGTTTAAAGTGATTTTCATGCTTCCAGGGGCCTTAAACACGAGATTTGAGGAATGGGTAAAAGTGAATGAAAATGGCCAATTTACTCACTCTGCGGCCTTAAAAAGTGTTTCTCCTCCACGGGAAGTGAATAAAATACCATTTGGAGGCATTTATAGTTCAATCAAAAATGCCTGTTTTTTTGGTGAAAGAGATAACCACCCCCCCCTTACGACATGCTTCAGAAATGAAAAAAATGGTCCATTTTCAAATGTTGCGTCTTTGAATGACAATTCACATTTGTACGTGGAAAATCACGTTTAAAGATAAAATGAGATGTTTAAAGTGATTTTCATGCTTCCAGGGGCCTTAAACACGAGATTTGAGGAATGGGTAAAAGTGAATGAAAATGGCCAATTTACTCACTCTGCGGCCTTAAAAAGTGTTTCTCCTCCACGGGAAGTGAATAAAATACCATTTGGAGGCATTTATAGTTCAATCAAAAACGCCTGTTTTTTTGGTGAAAGAGATAACCACCCCCCCCTTACGACATGCTTCAGAAATGAAAAAAATGGTCCATTTTCAAATGTTGCGTCTTTGAACGACAATTCACATTTGTACTTGGAAAATCACGTTTAAAGATAAAATGAGATGTTTAAAGTGATTTTCATGCTTCCAAGGGCCTTAAACACGAGATTTGAGGAATGGGTAAAAGTGAATGAAAATGGCCAATTTACTCACTCTGCGGCCTTAAAAAGTGTTTCTCCTCCACGGGAAGTGAATAAAATACCATTTGGAGGCATTTATAGATCAATCAAAAACGCCTGTTTTTTGGTGAAAGTGATAACCACCCCCCCTTACGACATGCTTCAGAAATGAAAAAAATGGTCCATTTTCAAATGTTTCGTCTTTGAGCGACAATTCACATTTGTACGTGGATAATCACTTTTAGAGATAAAATTAGATGTTTAAAGTGATTTTCAAGCTTCCAGGGGCCCTAAACACAAGATTTGAGAAATGGGTAAAAGTGAATGAAAATGGCCAATTTACTCACTCTGAGGCCTTAAAAAGTGTTTCTCCTCCACGGGAAGTGAATAAAATAACATTTGGAGGCCTTTATTGTTCAATCAAAAACACCAGTTTTTTGGTGAAAGAGATAACCACCCCCCCTTACGACATGCTTCAGAAACGAAAAAAATGGTTCATTTTCAAATGTTGCGTCTTTGAACTACAATTCACATTTGTACGTGGATAATCGCTTTTAGAGATAAAATTAGATGTTTAAAGTGATTTTCAAGCTTCCAGGGGCCGTAAACACAAGATTTGAGGAATGGGTAAATGTGAATGAAAATGGCCAATTTATGCACTCTGAGGCCTTAAAAAGTTTTTCTCCACCCCAGCACGTGAATTAAATAACATTTGTAGGCCTTTATTGTTCAATCAAAAACGTCCGAGTTTTTGATGAAAGAGATAACCACCCCCCCTTACGACATGCTTCAGAAACTAAAAAAATGGTCTGTTTTCAAATGTTGCCTCTTTGAACTACAATTCACATTTGTACGTGGAAAATCACTTTTAAAGATAAAATGAGATGTTTAAAGTGATTTTCATGCTTCCAGGGGCCTTAAACACAAGATTTGAGGAATGGGTAAAAGTGAATGAAAATGGCCAATTTACTCAGTCTGAGGCCTTAAAAAGTGTTTCTCCTCCACGGGAAGTGAATAAAATAACATTTGGAGGCCTTTATTGTTCAATCAAAAACACCAGTTTTTTGGTGAAAGAGATAACCACCCCCCCTTACGACATGCTTCAGAAACTAAAAAAATGGTCCGTTTTCAAATGCTGCCTCTTTGAACTACAATTCACATTTGTACGTGGAAAATCACTTTTAAAGATAAAATGAGATGTTTAAAGTGATTTTCATGCTTCCAGGGGCCTTAAACACAAGATTTGAGGAATGGGTAAAAGTGAATGAAAATGGCCAATTTACTCAGTCTGAGGCCTTAAAAAGTGTTTCTCCTCCACGGGAAGTGAATTAAGTAATATTTGTAGGCCTTTATTGTTCAAGCGAAAACTCCTGATTTTTGGCAAAAGAGATAACCACCCCCCCTTACGACATGCTTCAGAAACTAAAAAAATGGTCCGTTTTCAAATGTTGCCTCTTTGAACTACAATTTACAATTGTACGTGGAAAATCACTTTTAAAGATAAAATTAGATGTTTAAAGTGATTTTCATGCTTCCAGGGGCCTTAAACACGAGATTTGAGGAATGGATAAAAGTGAATGAAAATGGCCAATTTACTCACTCTGCGGCCTTAAAAAGTGTTTCTCCTCCACAGGAAGTGAATAAAATACCATTTGGAGGCATTTATAGTTCAATCAAAAACGCCTGTTTTTTAGTGAAAGAGATAACCACCCCCCCTTACGACATGCTTCAGAAATGAAAAAAATGTCCATTTTCAAATGTTGCGTCTTTGAACGACAATTCACATTTGTACGTGGAAAATCACGTTTAAAGATAAAATGAGATGTTTAAAGTGATTTTCATGCTTCCAGGGGCCTTAAACACGAGATTTGAGGAATGGGTGAAAAGTGAATGAAAATGGCCAATTTACTCACTCTGCGGCCTTAAAAAGTGTTTCTCCTCCACGGGAAGTGAATTAAATAACATTTGGAGGCATTTATAGTTCAATCAAAAACGCCTGTTTTTTGGTGAAAGAGATAACCACCCCCCCTTACGACATGCTTCAGAAACGAAAAAAATGGTCCATTTTCAAATGTTGCGTCTTTGAACGACAATTCACATTTGTACGTGGATAATCACTTTTAGAGATAAAATTAGATGTTTAAAGTGATTTTCAAGCTTCCAGGGGCCCTAAACACAAGATTTGAGGAATGGGTAAAAGTGAATGAAAATGGCCAATTTACTCACTCTGAGGCCTTAAAATGTGTTTCTCCTCCACGGGAAGTGAATAAAATAACATTTGGAGGCCTTTATTGTTCAATCAAACACGCCAGTTTTTTGGTGAAAGAGTTAACCACCCCCCCTTACGACATGCTTCAGAAACGAAAAAAATTGTTCATTTCAAATGTTGCGTCTTTGAACTACAATTCAGATTTGTACGTGGATAATCACTTTTAGAGATCAAATTAGATGTTTAAAGTGATTTTCAAGCTTCCAGGGGCCATAAACACAAGATTTGAGGAATGGGTAAATGTGAATGAAAATGGCCAATTTATGCACTCTGAGGCCTTAAAAAGTTTTTCTCCACCCCAGCAAGTGAATTAAATAACATTTGTAGGCCTTATTGTTCAATCAAAAACGCCCGAGTTTTTGATGAAAGAGATAACCCCCCCCCCTTACGACATGCTTCAGAAACTAAAAAAATGGTCCGTTTTCAAAAGTTGCCTCTTTGAACTACAATTCACATTTGTACGTGGAAAATCACTTTTAAAGATAAAATGAGATGTTTAAAGTGATTTTCATGCTTCCAGGGACCTTAAACACAAGATTTGAGGAATGGGTAAAAGTGAATGAAAATGGCAAATTTACTCATTCTGAGACCTTAAAAAGTGTTTCTCCTCCACGGGAAGTGAATTAAGTAATATTTGTAGGCCTTTATTGTTCAAGCGAAAACGCCCGATTTTTGACGAAAGAGATAACCACCCCCCCTTACGACATGCTTCAGAAACTAAAAAAATGGTCCGTTTTCAAATGTTGCCTCTTTGAACTACAATTCACATTTGTACGTGGAAAATCACTTTTAAAGATAAAATGAGATGTTTAAAGTGATTTTCATGCTTCCAGGGGCCTTAAACACGAGATTTGAGGAATGGGTAAAAGTGAATGAAAATGGCCAATTTACTCACTCTGCGGCCTTAAAAAGTGTTTCTCCTCCACGGGAAGTGAATAAAATACCATTTGGAGGCATTTATAGTTCAATCAAAAACGCCTGTTTTTTGGTGAAAGAGATAACCACCCCCCCTTACGACATGCTTCAGAAACGAAAAAAATGGTCCATTTTCAAATGTTGCGTCTTTGAACGACAATTCACATTTGTACGTGGATAATCACTTTTAGAGATAAAATTAGATGTTTAAAGTGATTTTCAAGCTTCCAGGGGCCCTAAACACAAGATTTGAGAAATGGGTAAAAGTGAATGAAAATGGCCAATTTATTCACTCTGAGGCCTTAAAAAGTGTTTCTCCTCCACGGGAAGTGAATAAAATAACATTTGGAGGCCTTTATTGTTCAATCAAAAACACCAGTTTTTTGGTGAAAGAGATAACCACCCCCCCTTACGACATGCTTCAGAAACGAAAAAAATGGTCCGTTTTCAAATGCTGCCTCTTTGAACTACAATTCACATTTGTACGTGGAAAATCACTTTTAAAGATAAAATGAGATGTTTAAAGTGATTTTCATGCTTCCAGGGGCCTTAAACACAAGATTTGAGGAATGGGTAAAAGTGAATGAAAATGGCCAATTTACTCATTCTGCGGCCTTAAAAAGTGTTTCTCCTCCACGGGAAGTGAATTAAGTAATATTTGTAGGCCTTTATTGTTCAAGCAAAAACTCCTGATTTTTGGCGAAAGAGATAACCACCCCCCCTTACGACATGCTTCAGAAACTAAAAAAATGGTCCGTTTTCAAATGTTGCCTCTTTGAACTACAATTCACAATTGTACGTGGAAAATCACTTTTAAAGATAAAATTAGATGTTTAAAGTGATTTTCATGCTTCCAGGGGCCTTAAACACGAGATTTGAGGAATGGGTAAAAGTGAATGAAAATGGCCAATTTACTCACTCTGCGGCCTTAAAAAGTGTTTCTCCTCCACAGGAAGTGAATAAAATACCATTTGGAGGCATTTATAGTTCAATCAAAAACGCCTGTTTTTTAGTGAAAGAGATAACCACCCCCCCTTACGACATGCTTCAGAAATGAAAAAAATGTCCATTTTCAAATGTTGCGTCTTTGAACGACAATTCACATTTGTACGTGGAAAATCACGTTTAAAGATAAAATGAGATGTTTAAAGTGATTTTCATGCTTCCAGGGGCCTTAAACACGAGATTTGAGGAATGGGTAAAAGTGAATGAAAATGGCCAATTTACTCACTCTGCGGCCTTAAAAAGTGTTTCTCCTCCACGGGAAGTGAATAAAATACCATTTGGAGGCATTTATAGTTCAATCAAAAACGCCTGTTTTTTGGTGAAAGAGATAACCACCCCCCCTTACGACATGCTTCAGAAACGAAAAAAATGGTCCATTTTCAAATGTTGCGTCTTTGAACGACAATTCACATTTGTACGTGGATAATCACTTTTAGAGATAAAATTAGATGTTTAAAGTGATTTTCAAGCTTCCAGGGGCCCTAAACACAAGATTTGAGAAATGGGTAAAAGTGAATGAAAATGGCCAATTTACTCACTCTGAGGCCTTAAAAAGTGTTTCTCCTCCACGGGAAGTGAATAAAATAACATTTGGAGGCCTTGATTGCTCAATAAAAAACACCAGTTTTTTGGTGAAAGAGATAACCACCCCCCCTTACAACATGCTTCAGAAACGAAAAAAATGGTTCATTTTCAAATGTTGCGTCTTTGAACTACAATTCAGATTTGTACGTGGATAATCACTTTTAGAGATAAAATTAGATGTTTAAAGTGATTTTCAAGCTTCCAGGGGCCGTAAACACAAGATTCGAGGAATGGGTAAATGTGAATGAAAATGGCCAATTTATGCACTCTGAGGCCTTAAAAAGTTTTTCTCCACCCCAGCAAGTGAATTAAATAACATTTGTAGGCCTTTATTGTTCAATCAAAAACGTCCGAGTTTTTGATGAAAGAGATAACCACCCCCCCTTACGACATGCTTCAGAAACTAAAAAAATGGTCCGTTTTCAAATGTTGCCTCTTTGAACTACAATTCACATTTGTACGTGGATAATCACTTTTAGAGATAAAATTAGATGTTTAAAGTGATTTTCAAGCTTCCAGGGGCCCTAAACACAAGATTTGAGAAATGGGTAAAAGTGAATGAAAATGGCCAATTTACTCACTCTGAGGCCTTAAAAAGTGTTTCTCCTCCACGGGAAGTGAATAAAATAACATTTGGAGGCCTTTATTGTTCAATCAAAAACACCAGTTTTTTGGTGAAAGAGATAACCACCCCCCCTTACGACATGCTTCAGAAACTAAAAAAATGGTCCGTTTTCAAATGTTGCCTCTTTGAACTACAATTCACATTTGTACGTGGAAAATCACTTTTAAAGATAAAATGAGATGTTTAAAGTGATTTTCATGCTTCCAGGGGCCTTAAACACAAGATTTGAGGAATGGGTAAAAGTGAATGAAAATGGCCAATTTACTCATTCTGAGGCCTTAAAAAGTGTTTCTCCTCCACGGGAAGTGAATTAAGTAATATTTGTAGGCCTTTATTGTTCAAGCGAAAACTCCTGATTTTTGGCGAAAGAGATAACCACCCCCCCTTACGACATGCTTCAGAAACTAAAAAAATGGTCCGTTTTCAAATGTTGCCTCTTTGAACTACAATTCACAATTGTACGTGGAAAATCACTTTTAAAGATAAAATGAGATGTTTAAAGTGATTTTCATGCTTCCAGGGGCCTTAAACACGAGATTTGAGGAATGGGTAAAAGTGAATGAAAATGGCCAATTTACTCACTCTGCGGCCTTAAAAAGTGTTTCTCCTCCACAGGAAGTGAATAAAATACCATTTGGAGGCATTTATAGTTCAATCAAAAACACCTGTTTTTTAGTGAAAGAGATAACCACCCCCCCTTACGACATGCTTCAGAAATGAAAAAAATGTCAATTTTCAAATGTTGCGTCTTTGAACGACAATTCACATTTGTACGTGGAAAATCACGTTTAAAGATAAAATGAGATGTTTAAAGTGATTTTCATGCTTCCAGGGGCCTTAAACACGAGATTTGAGGAATGGGTAAAAGTGAATGAAAATGGCCAATTTACTCACTCTGCGGCCTTAAAAAGTGTTTCTCCTCCACGGGAAGTGAATTAAATAACATTTGTAGGCCTTTATTGTTAAAGCAAAAACGCCCGATTTTTGACGAAAGAGATAACCACCCCCCCTTACGACATGCTTCAGAAACTAAAAAAATGGTCCGTTTTCAAATGTTGCCTCTTTGAACTACAATTCACATTTGTACGTGGAAAATCACTTTTAAAGATAAAATGAGATGTTTAAAGTGATTTTCATGCTTCCAGGGGCCTTAAACACAAGATTTGAGGAATGGGTAAAAGTGAATGAAAATGGCCAATTTACTCATTCTGAGGCCTTAAAAAGTGTTTCTCCTCCACGGGAAGTGAATTAAGTAATATTTGTAGGCCTTTATTGTTCAAGCGAAAACTCCTGATTTTTGGCGAAAGAGATAACCACCCCCCCTTACGACATGCTTCAGAAACTAAAAAAATGGTCCGTTTTCAAATGTTGCCTCTTTGAACTACAATTCACATTTGTACGTGGAAAATCACTTTTAAAGATAAAATGAGATGTTTAAAGTGATTTTCATGCTTCCAGGGGCCTTAAACACAAGATTTGAGGAATGGGTAAAAGTGAATGAAAATGGCCAATTTACTCATTCTGAGGCCTTAAAAAGTGTTTCTCCTCCACGGGAAGTGAATTAAGTAATATTTGTAGGCCTTTATTGTTCAAGCGAAAACTCCTGATTTTTGGCGAAAGAGATAACCACCCCCCCTTACGACATGCTTCAGAAACTAAAAAAATGGTCCTTTTTCAAATGTTGCCTCTTTGAACTACAATTCACAATTGTACGTGGAAAATCACTTTTAAAGATAAAATGAGATGTTTAAAGTGATTTCATGCTTCCAGGGGCCTTAAACACGAGATTTGAGGAATGGGTAAAAGTGAATGAAAATGGCCAATTTACTCACTCTGCGGCCTTAAAAAGTGTTTCTCCTCCACAGGAAGTGAATAAAATACCATTTGGAGGCATTTATAGTTCAATCAAAAACGCCTGTTTTTTAGTGAAAGAGATAACCACCCCCCCTTACGACATGCTTCAGAGTTGAAAAAAATGTCCATTTTCAAATGTTGCGTCTTTGAACGACAATTCACATTTGTACGTGGAAAATCACGTTTAAAGATAAAATGAGATGTTTAAAGTGATTTTCATGCTTCCAGGGGCCTTAAACACGAGATTTGAGGAATGGGTAAAAGTGAATGAAAATGGCCAATTTACTCACTCTGCGGCCTTAAAAAGTGTTTCTCCTCCACGGGAAGTGAATTAAATAACATTTGTAAGCCTTTATTGTTAAAGCAAAAACGCCCGATTTTTGACGAAAGAGATAACCACCCCCCCTTACGACATGCTTCAGAAACTAAAAAAATGGTCCGTTTTCAAATGTTGCCTCTTTGAACTACAATTCACATTTGTACGTGGAAAATCACTTTTAAAGATAAAATGAGATGTTTAAAGTGATTTTCATGCTTCCAGGGGCCTTAAACACGAGATTTGAGGAATGGGTAAAAGTGAATGAAAATGGCCAATTTACTCACTCTGCAGCCTTAAAAAGTGTTTCTCCTCCACAGGAAGTGAATAAAATACCATTTGGAGGCATTTATAGTTCAATCAAAAACGCCTGTTTTTTAGTGAAAGAGATAACCACCCCCCCTTACGACATGCTTCAGAAATGAAAAAAATGTCCATTTTCAAATGTTGCGTCTTTGAACGACAATTCACATTTGTACGTGGAAAATCACGTTTAAAGATAAAATGAGATGTTTAAAGTGATTTTCATGCTTCCAGGGGCCTTAAACACGAGATTTGAGGAATGGGTAAAAGTGAATGAAAATGGCCAATTTACTCACTCTGCGGCCTTAAAAAGTGTTTCTCCTCCACGGGAAGTGAATTAAATAACATTTGTAGGCCTTTATTGTTAAAGCAAAAACGCCCGATTTTTGACGAAAGAGATAACCACCCCCCCTTACGACATGCTTCAGAAACTAAAAAAATGGTCCGTTTTCAAATGTTGCCTCTTTGAACTACAATTCACATTTGTACGTGGAAAATCACTTTTAAAGATAAAATGAGATGTTTAAAGTGATTTTCATGCTTCCAGGGGCCTTAAACACGAGATTTGAGGAATGGGTAAAAGTGAATGAAAATGGCCAATTTACTCACTCTGCGGCCTTAAAAAGTGTTTCTCCTCCACGGGAAGTGAATAAAATACCATTTGGAGGCATTTATAGTTCAATCAAAAATGCCTGTTTTTTTGGTGAAAGAGATAACCACCCCCCCTTACGACATGCTTCAGAAATGAAAAAAATGGTCCATTTTCAAATGTTGCGTCTTTGAATGACAATTCACATTTGTACGTGGAAAATCACGTTTAAAGATAAAATGAGATGTTTAAAGTGATTTTCATGCTTCCAGGGGCCTTAAACACGAGATTTGAGGAATGGGTAAAAGTGAATGAAAATGGCCAATTTACTCACTCTGCGGCCTTAAAAAGTGTTTCTCCTCCACGGGAAGTGAATAAAATACCATTTGGAGGCATTTATAGTTCAATCAAAAACGCCTGTTTTTTTGGTGAAAGAGATAACCACCCCCCCTTACGACATGCTTCAGAAATGAAAAAAATGGTCCATTTTCAAATGTTGCGTCTTTGAACGACAATTCACATTTGTACTTGGAAAATCACGTTTAAAGATAAAATGAGATGTTTAAAGTGATTTTCATGCTTCCAAGGGCCTTAAACACGAGATTTGAGGAATGGGTAAAAGTGAATGAAAATGGCCAATTTACTCACTCTGCGGCCTTAAAAAGTGTTTCTCCTCCACGGGAAGTGAATAAAATACCATTTGGAGGCATTTATAGATCAATCAAAAACGCCTGTTTTTTGGTGAAAGTGATAACCACCCCCCCTTACGACATGCTTCAGAAATGAAAAAAATGGTCCATTTTCAAATGTTTCGTCTTTGAGCGACAATTCACATTTGTACGTGGATAATCACTTTTAGAGATAAAATTAGATGTTTAAAGTGATTTTCAAGCTTCCAGGGGCCCTAAACACAAGATTTGAGAAATGGGTAAAAGTGAATGAAAATGGCCAATTTACTCACTCTGAGGCCTTAAAAAGTGTTTCTCCTCCACGGGAAGTGAATAAAATAACATTTGGAGGCCTTTATTGTTCAATCAAAAACACCAGTTTTTTGGTGAAAGAGATAACCACCCCCCCTTACGACATGCTTCAGAAACGAAAAAAATGGTTCATTTTCAAATGTTGCGTCTTTGAACTACAATTCACATTTGTACGTGGATAATCGCTTTTAGAGATAAAATTAGATGTTTAAAGTGATTTTCAAGCTTCCAGGGGCCGTAAACACAAGATTTGAGGAATGGGTAAATGTGAATGAAAATGGCCAATTTATGCACTCTGAGGCCTTAAAAAGTTTTTCTCCACCCCAGCAAGTGAATTAAATAACATTTGTAGGCCTTTATTGTTCAATCAAAAACGTCCGAGTTTTTGATGAAAGAGATAACCACCCCCCCTTACGACATGCTTCAGAAACTAAAAAAATGGTCTGTTTTCAAATGTTGCCTCTTTGAACTACAATTCACATTTGTACGTGGAAAATCACTTTTAAAGATAAAATGAGATGTTTAAAGTGATTTTCATGCTTCCAGGGGCCTTAAACACAAGATTTGAGGAATGGGTAAAAGTGAATGAAAATGGCCAATTTACTCAGTCTGAGGCCTTAAAAAGTGTTTCTCCTCCACGGGAAGTGAATAAAATAACATTTGGAGGCCTTTATTGTTCAATCAAAAACACCAGTTTTTTGGTGAAAGAGATAACCACCCCCCCTTACGACATGCTTCAGAAACTAAAAAAATGGTCCGTTTTCAAATGTTGCCTCTTTGAACTACAATTCACAATTGTACGTGGAAAATCACTTTTAAAGATAAAATTAGATGTTTAAAGTGATTTTCATGCTTCCAGGGGCCTTAAACACGAGATTTGAGGAATGGGTAAAAGTGAATGAAAATGGCCAATTTACTCACTCTGCGGCCTTAAAAAGTGTTTCTCCTCCACAGGAAGTGAATAAAATACCATTTGGAGGCATTTATAGTTCAATCAAAAACGCCTGTTTTTTAGTGAAAGAGATAACCACCCCCCCTTACGACATGCTTCAGAAATGAAAAAAATGTCCATTTTCAAATGTTGCGTCTTTGAACGACAATTCACATTTGTACGTGGAAAATCACGTTTAAAGATAAAATGAGATGTTTAAAGTGATTTTCATGCTTCCAGGGGCCTTAAACACGAGATTTGAGGAATGGGTAAAAGTGAATGAAAATGGCCAATTTACTCACTCTGCGGCCTTAAAAAGTGTTTCTCCTCCACGGGAAGTGAATTAAATAACATTTGTAGGCCTTTATTGTTAAAGCAAAAACGCCCGATTTTTGACGAAAGAGATAACCACCCCCCCTTACGACATGCTTCAGAAACTAAAAAAATGGTCCGTTTTCAAATGTTGCCTCTTTGAACTACAATTCACATTTGTACGTGGAAAATCACTTTTAAAGATAAAATGAGATGTTTAAAGTGATTTTCATGCTTCCAGGGGCCTTAAACACAAGATTTGAGGAATGGGTAAAAGTGAATGAAAATGGCCAATTTACTCATTCTGAGGCCTTAAAAAGTGTTTCTCCTCCACGGGAAGTGAATTAAGTAATATTTGTAGGCCTTTATTGTTCAAGCGAAAACTCCTGATTTTTGGCGAAAGAGATAACCACCCCCCCTTACGACATGCTTCAGAAACTAAAAAAATGGTCCGTTTTCAAATGTTGCCTCTTTGAACTACAATTCACATTTGTACGTGGAAAATCACTTTTAAAGATAAAATGAGATGTTTAAAGTGATTTTCATGCTTCCAGGGGCCTTAAACACAAGATTTGAGGAATGGGTAAAAGTGAATGAAAATGGCCAATTTACTCATTCTGAGGCCTTAAAAAGTGTTTCTCCTCCACGGGAAGTGAATTAAGTAATATTTGTAGGCCTTTATTGTTCAAGCGAAAACTCCTGATTTTTGGCGAAAGAGATAACCACCCCCCCTTACGACATGCTTCAGAAACTAAAAAAATGGTCCTTTTTCAAATGTTGCCTCTTTGAACTACAATTCACAATTGTACGTGGAAAATCACTTTTAAAGATAAAATGAGATGTTTAAAGTGATTTCATGCTTCCAGGGGCCTTAAACACGAGATTTGAGGAATGGGTAAAAGTGAATGAAAATGGCCAATTTACTCACTCTGCGGCCTTAAAAAGTGTTTCTCCTCCACAGGAAGTGAATAAAATACCATTTGGAGGCATTTATAGTTCAATCAAAAACGCCTGTTTTTTAGTGAAAGAGATAACCACCCCCCCTTACGACATGCTTCAGAGTTGAAAAAAATGTCCATTTTCAAATGTTGCGTCTTTGAACGACAATTCACATTTGTACGTGGAAAATCACGTTTAAAGATAAAATGAGATGTTTAAAGTGATTTTCATGCTTCCAGGGGCCTTAAACACGAGATTTGAGGAATGGGTAAAAGTGAATGAAAATGGCCAATTTACTCACTCTGCGGCCTTAAAAAGTGTTTCTCCTCCACGGGAAGTGAATTAAATAACATTTGTAAGCCTTTATTGTTAAAGCAAAAACGCCCGATTTTTGACGAAAGAGATAACCACCCCCCCTTACGACATGCTTCAGAAACTAAAAAAATGGTCCGTTTTCAAATGTTGCCTCTTTGAACTACAATTCACATTTGTACGTGGAAAATCACTTTTAAAGATAAAATGAGATGTTTAAAGTGATTTTCATGCTTCCAGGGGCCTTAAACACGAGATTTGAGGAATGGGTAAAAGTGAATGAAAATGGCCAATTTACTCACTCTGCAGCCTTAAAAAGTGTTTCTCCTCCACAGGAAGTGAATAAAATACCATTTGGAGGCATTTATAGTTCAATCAAAAACGCCTGTTTTTTAGTGAAAGAGATAACCACCCCCCCTTACGACATGCTTCAGAAATGAAAAAAATGTCCATTTTCAAATGTTGCGTCTTTGAACGACAATTCACATTTGTACGTGGAAAATCACGTTTAAAGATAAAATGAGATGTTTAAAGTGATTTTCATGCTTCCAGGGGCCTTAAACACGAGATTTGAGGAATGGGTAAAAGTGAATGAAAATGGCCAATTTACTCACTCTGCGGCCTTAAAAAGTGTTTCTCCTCCACGGGAAGTGAATTAAATAACATTTGTAGGCCTTTATTGTTAAAGCAAAAACGCCCGATTTTTGACGAAAGAGATAACCACCCCCCCTTACGACATGCTTCAGAAACTAAAAAAATGGTCTGTTTTCAAATGTTGCCTCTTTGAACTACAATTCACATTTGTACGTGGAAAATCACTTTTAAAGATAAAATGAGATGTTTAAAGTGATTTTCATGCTTCCAGGGGCCTTAAACACAAGATTTGAGGAATGGGTAAAAGTGAATGAAAATGGCCAATTTACTCAGTCTGAGGCCTTAAAAAGTGTTTCTCCTCCACGGGAAGTGAATAAAATAACATTTGGAGGCCTTTATTGTTCAATCAAAAACACCAGTTTTTTGGTGAAAGAGATAACCACCCCCCCTTACGACATGCTTCAGAAACTAAAAAAATGGTCCGTTTTCAAATGTTGCCTCTTTGAACTACAATTCACAATTGTACGTGGAAAATCACTTTTAAAGATAAAATTAGATGTTTAAAGTGATTTTCATGCTTCCAGGGGCCTTAAACACGAGATTTGAGGAATGGGTAAAAGTGAATGAAAATGGCCAATTTACTCACTCTGCGGCCTTAAAAAGTGTTTCTCCTCCACAGGAAGTGAATAAAATACCATTTGGAGGCATTTATAGTTCAATCAAAAACGCCTGTTTTTTAGTGAAAGAGATAACCACCCCCCCTTACGACATGCTTCAGAAATGAAAAAAATGTCCATTTTCAAATGTTGCGTCTTTGAACGACAATTCACATTTGTACGTGGAAAATCACGTTCAA
Organism: Triturus cristatus; assembly: GCF_964204655.1. Taxonomy (NCBI): domain Eukaryota; kingdom Metazoa; phylum Chordata; class Amphibia; order Caudata; family Salamandridae; genus Triturus; species Triturus cristatus. The sequence continues at coordinate 472,639,051 of NC_140592.1, forward strand.
AGATAAAATGAGATGTTTAAAGTGATTTTCATGCTTCCAGGGGCCTTAAACACGAGATTTGAGGAATGGGTAAAAGTGAATGAAAATGGCCAATTTACTCACTCTGCGGCCTTAAAAAGTGTTTCTCCTCCACGGGAAGTGAATTAAATAACATTTGTAGGCCTTTATTGTTAAAGCAAAAACGCCCGATTTTTGACGAAAGAGATAACCACCCCCCCTTACGACATGCTTCAGAAACTAAAAAAATGGTCCGTTTTCAAATGTTGCCTCTTTGAACTACAATTCACATTTGTACGTGGAAAATCACTTTTAAAGATAAAATGAGATGTTTAAAGTGATTTTCATGCTTCCAGGGGCCTTAAACACAAGATTTGAGGAATGGGTAAAAGTGAATGAAAATGGCCAATTTACTCATTCTGAGGCCTTAAAAAGTGTTTCTCCTCCACGGGAAGTGAATTAAGTAATATTTGTAGGCCTTTATTGTTCAAGCGAAAACTCCTGATTTTTGGCGAAAGAGATAACCACCCCCCCTTACGACATGCTTCAGAAACTAAAAAAATGGTCCGTTTTCAAATGTTGCCTCTTTGAACTACAATTCACATTTGTACGTGGAAAATCACTTTTAAAGATAAAATGAGATGTTTAAAGTGATTTTCATGCTTCCAGGGGCCTTAAACACAAGATTTGAGGAATGGGTAAAAGTGAATGAAAATGGCCAATTTACTCATTCTGAGGCCTTAAAAAGTGTTTCTCCTCCACGGGAAGTGAATTAAGTAATATTTGTAGGCCTTTATTGTTCAAGCGAAAACTCCTGATTTTTGGCGAAAGAGATAACCACCCCCCCTTACGACATGCTTCAGAAACTAAAAAAATGGTCCTTTTTCAAATGTTGCCTCTTTGAACTACAATTCACAATTGTACGTGGAAAATCACTTTTAAAGATAAAATGAGATGTTTAAAGTGATTTCATGCTTCCAGGGGCCTTAAACACGAGATTTGAGGAATGGGTAAAAGTGAATGAAAATGGCCAATTTACTCACTCTGCGGCCTTAAAAAGTGTTTCTCCTCCACAGGAAGTGAATAAAATACCATTTGGAGGCATTTATAGTTCAATCAAAAACGCCTGTTTTTTAGTGAAAGAGATAACCACCCCCCCTTACGACATGCTTCAGAGTTGAAAAAAATGTCCATTTTCAAATGTTGCGTCTTTGAACGACAATTCACATTTGTACGTGGAAAATCACGTTTAAAGATAAAATGAGATGTTTAAAGTGATTTTCATGCTTCCAGGGGCCTTAAACACGAGATTTGAGGAATGGGTAAAAGTGAATGAAAATGGCCAATTTACTCACTCTGCGGCCTTAAAAAGTGTTTCTCCTCCACGGGAAGTGAATTAAATAACATTTGTAAGCCTTTATTGTTAAAGCAAAAACGCCCGATTTTTGACGAAAGAGATAACCACCCCCCCTTACGACATGCTTCAGAAACTAAAAAAATGGTCCGTTTTCAAATGTTGCCTCTTTGAACTACAATTCACATTTGTACGTGGAAAATCACTTTTAAAGATAAAATGAGATGTTTAAAGTGATTTTCATGCTTCCAGGGGCCTTAAACACGAGATTTGAGGAATGGGTAAAAGTGAATGAAAATGGCCAATTTACTCACTCTGCAGCCTTAAAAAGTGTTTCTCCTCCACAGGAAGTGAATAAAATACCATTTGGAGGCATTTATAGTTCAATCAAAAACGCCTGTTTTTTAGTGAAAGAGATAACCACCCCCCCTTACGACATGCTTCAGAAATGAAAAAAATGTCAATTTTCAAATGTTGCGTCTTTGAACGACAATTCACATTTGTACGTGGAAAATCACGTTTAAAGATAAAATGAGATGTTTAAAGTGATTTTCATGCTTCCAGGGGCCTTAAACACGAGATTTGAGGAATGGGTAAAAGTGAATGAAAATGGCCAATTTACTCACTCTGCGGCCTTAAAAAGTGTTTCTCCTCCACGGGAAGTGAATTAAATAACATTTGTAGGCCTTTATTGTTAAAGCAAAAACGCCCGATTTTTGACGAAAGAGATAACCACCCCCCCTTACGACATGCTTCAGAAACTAAAAAAATGGTCCGTTTTCAAATGTTGCCTCTTTGAACTACAATTCACATTTGTACGTGGAAAATCACTTTTAAAGATAAAATGAGATGTTTAAAGTGATTTTCATGCTTCCAGGGGCCTTAAACACAAGATTTGAGGAATGGGTAAAAGTGAATGAAAATGGCCAATTTACTCATTCTGAGGCCTTAAAAAGTGTTTCTCCTCCACGGGAAGTGAATTAAGTAATATTTGTAGGCCTTTATTGTTCAAGCGAAAACTCCTGATTTTTGGCGAAAGAGATAACCACCCCCCCTTACGACATGCTTCAGAAACTAAAAAAATGGTCCGTTTTCAAATGTTGCCTCTTTGAACTACAATTCACATTTGTACGTGGAAAATCACTTTTAAAGATAAAATGAGATGTTTAAAGTGATTTTCATGCTTCCAGGGGCCTTAAACACAAGATTTGAGGAATGGGTAAAAGTGAATGAAAATGGCCAATTTACTCATTCTGAGGCCTTAAAAAGTGTTTCTCCTCCACGGGAAGTGAATTAAGTAATATTTGTAGGCCTTTATTGTTCAAGCGAAAACTCCTGATTTTTGGCGAAAGAGATAACCACCCCCCCTTACGACATGCTTCAGAAACTAAAAAAATGGTCCTTTTTCAAATGTTGCCTCTTTGAACTACAATTCACAATTGTACGTGGAAAATCACTTTTAAAGATAAAATGAGATGTTTAAAGTGATTTCATGCTTCCAGGGGCCTTAAACACGAGATTTGAGGAATGGGTAAAAGTGAATGAAAATGGCCAATTTACTCACTCTGCGGCCTTAAAAAGTGTTTCTCCTCCACAGGAAGTGAATAAAATACCATTTGGAGGCATTTATAGTTCAATCAAAAACGCCTGTTTTTTAGTGAAAGAGATAACCACCCCCCCTTACGACATGCTTCAGAGTTGAAAAAAATGTCCATTTTCAAATGTTGCGTCTTTGAACGACAATTCACATTTGTACGTGGAAAATCACGTTTAAAGATAAAATGAGATGTTTAAAGTGATTTTCATGCTTCCAGGGGCCTTAAACACGAGATTTGAGGAATGGGTAAAAGTGAATGAAAATGGCCAATTTACTCACTCTGCGGCCTTAAAAAGTGTTTCTCCTCCACGGGAAGTGAATTAAATAACATTTGTAAGCCTTTATTGTTAAAGCAAAAACGCCCGATTTTTGACGAAAGAGATAACCACCCCCCCTTACGACATGCTTCAGAAACTAAAAAAATGGTCCGTTTTCAAATGTTGCCTCTTTGAACTACAATTCACATTTGTACGTGGAAAATCACTTTTAAAGATAAAATGAGATGTTTAAAGTGATTTTCATGCTTCCAGGGGCCTTAAACACGAGATTTGAGGAATGGGTAAAAGTGAATGAAAATGGCCAATTTACTCACTCTGCAGCCTTAAAAAGTGTTTCTCCTCCACAGGAAGTGAATAAAATACCATTTGGAGGCATTTATAGTTCAATCAAAAACGCCTGTTTTTTAGTGAAAGAGATAACCACCCCCCCTTACGACATGCTTCAGAAATGAAAAAAATGTCCATTTTCAAATGTTGCGTCTTTGAACGACAATTCACATTTGTACGTGGAAAATCACGTTTAAAGATAAAATGAGATGTTTAAAGTGATTTTCATGCTTCCAGGGGCCTTAAACACGAGATTTGAGGAATGGGTAAAAGTGAATGAAAATGGCCAATTTACTCACTCTGCGGCCTTAAAAAGTGTTTCTCCTCCACGGGAAGTGAATTAAATAACATTTGTAGGCCTTTATTGTTAAAGCAAAAACGCCCGATTTTTGACGAAAGAGATAACCACCCCCCCTTACGACATGCTTCAGAAACTAAAAAAATGGTCCGTTTTCAAATGTTGCCTCTTTGAACTACAATTCACATTTGTACGTGGAAAATCACTTTTAAAGATAAAATGAGATGTTTAAAGTGATTTTCATGCTTCCAGGGGCCTTAAACACGAGATTTGAGGAATGGGTAAAAGTGAATGAAAATGGCCAATTTACTCACTCTGCGGCCTTAAAAAGTGTTTCTCCTCCACGGGAAGTGAATAAAATACCATTTGGAGGCATTTATAGTTCAATCAAAAATGCCTGTTTTTTTGGTGAAAGAGATAACCACCCCCCCTTACGACATGCTTCAGAAATGAAAAAAATGGTCCATTTTCAAATGTTGCGTCTTTGAATGACAATTCACATTTGTACGTGGAAAATCACGTTTAAAGATAAAATGAGATGTTTAAAGTGATTTTCATGCTTCCAGGGGCCTTAAACACGAGATTTGAGGAATGGGTAAAAGTGAATGAAAATGGCCAATTTACTCACTCTGCGGCCTTAAAAAGTGTTTCTCCTCCACGGGAAGTGAATAAAATACCATTTGGAGGCATTTATAGTTCAATCAAAAACGCCTGTTTTTTTGGTGAAAGAGATAACCACCCCCCCTTACGACATGCTTCAGAAATGAAAAAAATGGTCCATTTTCAAATGTTGCGTCTTTGAACGACAATTCACATTTGTACTTGGAAAATCACGTTTAAAGATAAAATGAGATGTTTAAAGTGATTTTCATGCTTCCAAGGGCCTTAAACACGAGATTTGAGGAATGGGTAAAAGTGAATGAAAATGGCCAATTTACTCACTCTGCGGCCTTAAAAAGTGTTTCTCCTCCACGGGAAGTGAATAAAATACCATTTGGAGGCATTTATAGATCAATCAAAAACGCCTGTTTTTTGGTGAAAGTGATAACCACCCCCCTTACGACATGCTTCAGAAATGAAAAAAATGGTCCATTTTCAAATGTTTCGTCTTTGAGCGACAATTCACATTTGTACGTGGATAATCACTTTTAGAGATAAAATTAGATGTTTAAAGTGATTTTCAAGCTTCCAGGGGCCCTAAACACAAGATTTGAGAAATGGGTAAAAGTGAATGAAAATGGCCAATTTACTCACTCTGAGGCCTTAAAAAGTGTTTCTCCTCCACGGGAAGTGAATAAAATAACATTTGGAGGCCTTTATTGTTCAATCAAAAACACCAGTTTTTTGGTGAAAGAGATAACCACCCCCCCTTACGACATGCTTCAGAAACGAAAAAAATGGTTCATTTTCAAATGTTGCGTCTTTGAACTACAATTCACATTTGTACGTGGATAATCGCTTTTAGAGATAAAATTAGATGTTTAAAGTGATTTTCAAGCTTCCAGGGGCCGTAAACACAAGATTTGAGGAATGGGTAAATGTGAATGAAAATGGCCAATTTATGCACTCTGAGGCCTTAAAAAGTTTTTCTCCACCCCAGCAAGTGAATTAAATAACATTTGTAGGCCTTTATTGTTCAATCAAAAACGTCCGAGTTTTTGATGAAAGAGATAACCACCCCCCCTTACGACATGCTTCAGAAACTAAAAAAATGGTCTGTTTTCAAATGTTGCCTCTTTGAACTACAATTCACATTTGTACGTGGAAAATCACTTTTAAAGATAAAATGAGATGTTTAAAGTGATTTTCATGCTTCCAGGGGCCTTAAACACAAGATTTGAGGAATGGGTAAAAGTGAATGAAAATGGCCAATTTACTCAGTCTGAGGCCTTAAAAAGTGTTTCTCCTCCACGGGAAGTGAATAAAATAACATTTGGAGGCCTTTATTGTTCAATCAAAAACACCAGTTTTTTGGTGAAAGAGATAACCACCCCCCCTTACGACATGCTTCAGAAACTAAAAAAATGGTCCGTTTTCAAATGTTGCCTCTTTGAACTACAATTCACAATTGTACGTGGAAAATCACTTTTAAAGATAAAATTAGATGTTTAAAGTGATTTTCATGCTTCCAGGGGCCTTAAACACGAGATTTGAGGAATGGGTAAAAGTGAATGAAAATGGCCAATTTACTCACTCTGCGGCCTTAAAAAGTGTTTCTCCTCCACAGGAAGTGAATAAAATACCATTTGGAGGCATTTATAGTTCAATCAAAAACGCCTGTTTTTTAGTGAAAGAGATAACCACCCCCCCTTACGACATGCTTCAGAAATGAAAAAAATGTCCATTTTCAAATGTTGCGTCTTTGAACGACAATTCACATTTGTACGTGGAAAATCACGTTTAAAGATAAAATGAGATGTTTAAAGTGATTTTCATGCTTCCAGGGGCCTTAAACACGAGATTTGAGGAATGGGTAAAAGTGAATGAAAATGGCCAATTTACTCACTCTGCGGCCTTAAAAAGTGTTTCTCCTCCACGGGAAGTGAATTAAATAACATTTGTAGGCCTTTATTGTTAAAGCAAAAACGCCCGATTTTTGACGAAAGAGATAACCACCCCCCCTTACGACATGCTTCAGAAACTAAAAAAATGGTCCGTTTTCAAATGTTGCCTCTTTGAACTACAATTCACATTTGTACGTGGAAAATCACTTTTAAAGATAAAATGAGATGTTTAAAGTGATTTTCATGCTTCCAGGGGCCTTAAACACAAGATTTGAGGAATGGGTAAAAGTGAATGAAAATGGCCAATTTACTCATTCTGAGGCCTTAAAAAGTGTTTCTCCTCCACGGGAAGTGAATTAAGTAATATTTGTAGGCCTTTATTGTTCAAGCGAAAACTCCTGATTTTTGGCGAAAGAGATAACCACCCCCCCTTACGACATGCTTCAGAAACTAAAAAAATGGTCCGTTTTCAAATGTTGCCTCTTTGAACTACAATTCACATTTGTACGTGGAAAATCACTTTTAAAGATAAAATGAGATGTTTAAAGTGATTTTCATGCTTCCAGGGGCCTTAAACACAAGATTTGAGGAATGGGTAAAAGTGAATGAAAATGGCCAATTTACTCATTCTGAGGCCTTAAAAAGTGTTTCTCCTCCACGGGAAGTGAATTAAGTAATATTTGTAGGCCTTTATTGTTCAAGCGAAAACTCCTGATTTTTGGCGAAAGAGATAACCACCCCCCCTTACGACATGCTTCAGAAACTAAAAAAATGGTCCTTTTTCAAATGTTGCCTCTTTGAACTACAATTCACAATTGTACGTGGAAAATCACTTTTAAAGATAAAATGAGATGTTTAAAGTGATTTCATGCTTCCAGGGGCCTTAAACACGAGATTTGAGGAATGGGTAAAAGTGAATGAAAATGGCCAATTTACTCACTCTGCGGCCTTAAAAAGTGTTTCTCCTCCACAGGAAGTGAATAAAATACCATTTGGAGGCATTTATAGTTCAATCAAAAACGCCTGTTTTTTAGTGAAAGAGATAACCACCCCCCCTTACGACATGCTTCAGAGTTGAAAAAAATGTCCATTTTCAAATGTTGCGTCTTTGAACGACAATTCACATTTGTACGTGGAAAATCACGTTTAAAGATAAAATGAGATGTTTAAAGTGATTTTCATGCTTCCAGGGGCCTTAAACACGAGATTTGAGGAATGGGTAAAAGTGAATGAAAATGGCCAATTTACTCACTCTGCGGCCTTAAAAAGTGTTTCTCCTCCACGGGAAGTGAATTAAATAACATTTGTAAGCCTTTATTGTTAAAGCAAAAACGCCCGATTTTTGACGAAAGAGATAACCACCCCCCCTTACGACATGCTTCAGAAACTAAAAAAATGGTCCGTTTTCAAATGTTGCCTCTTTGAACTACAATTCACATTTGTACGTGGAAAATCACTTTTAAAGATAAAATGAGATGTTTAAAGTGATTTTCATGCTTCCAGGGGCCTTAAACACGAGATTTGAGGAATGGGTAAAAGTGAATGAAAATGGCCAATTTACTCACTCTGCAGCCTTAAAAAGTGTTTCTCCTCCACAGGAAGTGAATAAAATACCATTTGGAGGCATTTATAGTTCAATCAAAAACGCCTGTTTTTTAGTGAAAGAGATAACCACCCCCCCTTACGACATGCTTCAGAAATGAAAAAAATGTCCATTTTCAAATGTTGCGTCTTTGAACGACAATTCACATTTGTACGTGGAAAATCACGTTTAAAGATAAAATGAGATGTTTAAAGTGATTTTCATGCTTCCAGGGGCCTTAAACACGAGATTTGAGGAATGGGTAAAAGTGAATGAAAATGGCCAATTTACTCACTCTGCGGCCTTAAAAAGTGTTTCTCCTCCACGGGAAGTGAATTAAATAACATTTGTAGGCCTTTATTGTTAAAGCAAAAACGCCCGATTTTTGACGAAAGAGATAACCACCCCCCCTTACGACATGCTTCAGAAACTAAAAAAATGGTCTGTTTTCAAATGTTGCCTCTTTGAACTACAATTCACATTTGTACGTGGAAAATCACTTTTAAAGATAAAATGAGATGTTTAAAGTGATTTTCATGCTTCCAGGGGCCTTAAACACAAGATTTGAGGAATGGGTAAAAGTGAATGAAAATGGCCAATTTACTCAGTCTGAGGCCTTAAAAAGTGTTTCTCCTCCACGGGAAGTGAATAAAATAACATTTGGAGGCCTTTATTGTTCAATCAAAAACACCAGTTTTTTGGTGAAAGAGATAACCACCCCCCCTTACGACATGCTTCAGAAACTAAAAAAATGGTCCGTTTTCAAATGTTGCCTCTTTGAACTACAATTCACAATTGTACGTGGAAAATCACTTTTAAAGATAAAATGAGATGTTTAAAGTGATTTTCATGCTTCCAGGGGCCTTAAACACGAGATTTGAGGAATGGGTAAAAGTGAATGAAAATGGCCAATTTACTCACTCTGCGGCCTTAAAAAGTGTTTCTCCTCCACAGGAAGTGAATAAAATACCATTTGGAGGCATTTATAGTTCAATCAAAAACACCTGTTTTTTAGTGAAAGAGATAACCACCCCCCCTTACGACATGCTTCAGAAATGAAAAAAATGTCAATTTTCAAATGTTGCGTCTTTGAACGACAATTCACATTTGTACGTGGAAAATCACGTTTAAAGATAAAATGAGATGTTTAAAGTGATTTTCATGCTTCCAGGGGCCTTAAACACGAGATTTGAGGAATGGGTAAAAGTGAATGAAAATGGCCAATTTACTCACTCTGCGGCCTTAAAAATTGTTTCTCCTCCACGGGAAGTGAATTAAATAACATTTGTAGGCCTTTATTGTTAAAGCAAAAACGCCCGATTTTTGACGAAAGAGATAACCACCCCCCCTTACGACATGCTTCAGAAACTAAAAAAATGGTCCGTTTTCAAATGTTGCCTCTTTGAACTACAATTCACATTTGTACGTGGAAAATCACTTTTAAAGATAAAATGAGATGTTTAAAGTGATTTTCATGCTTCCAGGGGCCTTAAACACGAGATTTGAGGAATGGGTAAAAGTGAATGAAAATGGCCAATTTACTCATTCTGAGGCCTTAAAAAGTGTTTCTCCCCCACGGGAAGTGAATTAAGTAATATTTGTAGGCCTTTATTGTTCAAGCGAAAACTCCTGATTTTTGGCGAAAGAGATAACCACCCCCCCTTACGACATGCTTCAGAAACTAAAAAAATGGTCCGTTTTCAAATGTTGCCTCTTTGAACTACAATTCACAATTGTACGTGGAAAATCACTTTTAAAGATAAAATTAGATGTTTAAAGTGATTTTCATGCTTCCAGGGGCCTTAAACACGAGATTTGAGGAATGGGTAAAAGTGAATGAAAATGGCCAATTTACTCACTCTGCGGCCTTAAAAAGTGTTTCTCCTCCACAGGAAGTGAATAAAATACCATTTGGAGGCATTTATAGTTCGAACAAAAACGCCTGTTTTTTAGTGAAAGAGATAACCACCCCCCCTTACGACATGCTTCAGAAATGAAAAAAATGTCCATTTTCAAATGTTGCGTCTTTGAACGACAATTCACATTTGTACGTGGAAAATCACGTTTAAAGATAAAATGAGATGTTTAAAGTGATTTTCATGCTTCCAGGGGCCTTAAACACGAGATTTGAGGAATGGGTAAAAGTGAATGAAAATGGCCAATTTACTCACTCTGCGGCCTTAAAAAGTGTTTCTCCTCCACGGGAAGTGAATTAAATAACATTTGTAGGCCTTTATTGTTAAAGCAAAAACGCCCGATTTTTGACGGAAGAGATAACCACCCCCCCTTACGACATGCTTCAGAAACTAAAAAAATGGTCCGTTTTCAAATGTTGCCTCTTTGAACTACAATTCACATTTGTACGTGGAAAATCACTTTTAAAGATAAAATGAGATGTTTAAAGTGATTTTCATGCTTCCAGGGGCCTTAAACACGAGATTTGAGGAATGGGTAAAAGTGAATGAAAATGGCCAATTTACTCACTCTGCGGCCTTAAAAAGTGTTTCTCCTCCACGGGAAGTGAATAAAATACCATTTGGAGGCATTTATAGTTCAATCAAAAACGCCTGTTTTTTGGTGAAAGAGATAACCACCCCCCCTTACGACATGCTTCAGAAACGAAAAAAATGGTCCGTTTTCAAATGTTGCCTCTTTGAACTACAATTCACATTTGTACGTGGATAATCACTTTTAGAGATAAAATTAGATGTTTAAAGTGATTTTCAAGCTTCCAGGGGCCCTAAACACAAGATTTGAGAAATGGGTAAAAGTGAATGAAAATGGCCAATTTACTCACTCTGAGGCCTTAAAAAGTGTTTCTCCTCCACGGGAAGTGAATAAAATAACATTTGGAGGCCTTTATTGTTCAATCAAAAACACCAGTTTTTTGGTGAAAGAGATAACCACCCCCCCTTACAACATGCTTCAGAAACGAAAAAAATGGTTCATTTTCAAATGTTGCGTCTTTGAACTACAATTCAGATTTGTACGTGGATAATCACTTTTAGAGATCAAATTAGATGTTTAAAGTGATTTTCAAGCTTCCAGGGGCCGTAAACACAAGATTTGAGGAATGGGTAAATGTGAATGAAAATGGCCAATTTATGCACTCTGAGGCCTTAAAAAGTTTTTCTCCACCCCAGCAAGTGAATTAAATAACATTTGTAGGCCTTATTGTTCAATCAAAAACGCCCGAGTTTTTGATGAAAGAGATAACCCCCCCCCTTACGACATGCTTCAGAAACTAAAAAAATGGTCCGTTTTCAAAAGTTGCCTCTTTGAACTACAATTCACATTTGTACGTGGAAAATCACTTTTAAAGATAAAATGAGATGTTTAAAGTGATTTTCAAGCTTCCAGGGGCCCTAAACACAAGATTTGAGAAATGGGTAAAAGTGAATGAAAATGGCCAATTTACTCACTCTGAGGCCTTAAAAAGTGTTTCTCCTCCACGGGAAGTGAATAAAATAACATTTGGAGGCCTTTATTGTTCAATCAAAAACACCAGTTTTTTGGTGAAAGAGATAACCACCCCCCCTTATGACATGCTTCAGAAACGAAAAAAATGGTTCATTTTCAAATGTTGCGTCTTTGAACTACAATTCACATTTGTACGTGGATAATCACTTTTAGAGATAAAATTAGATGTTTAACCCCTTCAGTGCCCGCCCCTTTCCCCGCCCAGTGCCGGCCGTTGCATTAGCGGGCGGGGTCTATGACGAGCTGGACTCGTCATGGGCACAGCGCCACCACGGCCCATGACGAGTCCAGCTCGTCATGGGCACTGAAGGGGTTAAAGTGATTTTCAAGCTTCCAGGGGCCGTAAACACAAGATTTGAGGAATGGGTAAATGTGAATGAAAATGGCCAATTTATGCACTCTGAGGCCTTAAAAAGTTTTTCTCCACCCCAGCAAGTGAATTAAATAACATTTGTAGGCCTTTATTGTTCAATCAAAAACGCCCGAGTTTTTGATGAAAGAGATAACCACCCCCCCTTACGACATGCTTCAGAAACTAAAAAAATGGTCCGTTTTCAAAAGTTGC